>NC_091784.1:12693969-13943969 GCF_029378745.1 Bos indicus | reverse complement strand
TTCTACTTACTGTCTGTCACATAGTAGGTGCTTCCTGAGTGTTTTGCTGAGTTCACTGGCACTGTTTTCCCAATAATGATGTTGAAGACCCTGGCTTTCAAGAGTAAACACTTGTTCAGTGAGTCATCCTTTCTACAGATCCTGTTTATACAGGCACACCTTGTTTTACTGTGCCTCACAGATATTGCAGGGTTTTTTTTACATATTGAAAGTCTGTGGCAACCCTGTGTCAATCATGTCTACTGGCATTTTCCCAACAGCATCTGCTCACTTCATGCCTTGGTGTCACATTTTGGTAATTCTGGCAATATTTCTAGATCTTTCTTTATAATATTTGTTATGGTGGTCTGTGATCCACGGTCTTTGATGTTACTGCCATGACTTATAGAAGGCTCAGGTGATGGTGAGCATATTTCAGCAATAAAGTATTCTTTAATTAAAGTACATATATCATTTTTTAGACATTATGCTATTGGACACTTAACAGACCACAGTACAGTATAAACATAACCTTTAACCCCAAATTCATGTGACTTGCTTTATTATGATACTTGCTTTATTGAGGTGGTCTGGAACTAAACCTATGGTATTTTGAAGGCATGTCTATATAGCAAGAAGCAATCTAAAAAGGATGAATATATTTATGGGGAAGGTATGTCAGAAGAATAGTTGAAATTTGGGACTGTCTTTGGATGTTAAGGACACATTGCTGTTGTATGTGAGATCAGCCACTATGACCAGGACACACCTTCAGAGTAAGTTCAGAATCCAGGGAGTCAGAAAATAACATACACACACACACACACACACACACACACACACAGAGTTAGTGACAGAGAGATGAAGAGATTACGACAAAGCCCTCCTACATTAATGACCCTCTTGTACAGATGACAGTCAAATTTTCCAAATCATTTTGTTTTGTCCATCGAATTTGGTCACCAAAAGACAGCAGCAGACAGGCGGAACAATGAAAGAAATAATTAAAACCTTACCCGAAAGGTTATCAGCCAGAAGCAGGAATTATCGAGAGAATCTCTCTAGGTGGAGGATGGAAAAGTCACTTTTCCTGTCCACCACGGGTGTGTTATCTGAAAGGAGAAAAATATCACATACTTTTCAGAAGAAGCTCATGGGCCAGCCCACGCAGAAACTCATATTCATATTTTCCCAATTGAGGTCGATCACATCTAAAAACATCTGGACCGCCCCTCCCTTCACTGTGGCTCTTGATTAGCCCCACCTGCCAAGCCACTTGGTTCTTTTTTGCCATCTAAGCACATATGTGTTCATTTTCCCCTAAATTAACTTGCTCGTGGGTTTGCTGGGGTCCAAGTGTTAAGTCATTTCACGTGTGTGGCACCGCCCATCCGCGCAGTACAAGTGGGTGCAGTTACGCTGTTGGCTTGACCTGACTTGTATTTGCTGAAATGGAAAGGCACCCGGGGCATAAACAGATGTCTCCAGTCTCAAGGCTGCTAGGGAGCGGGTGGAGGCAGGCACAGGGAAGGGCCTTCTTTTTGTCTTTGCTCCCCAGCATTTGTTGCTCTCCAAATTTGTTGCCGGTCTGTGCTTTACCTATTCCTGCAGTCATGTGTCAGTTAAAAAAAAAAAAAAAAAGAAAAAAAAGCTCACCTACCAAATACACTCCAGGAGTGTGGGATCAGCACACCAGTGTTAGGTGTGTGCACTTCATCTGTGTTTGCACCCAAACACAAAGCAACAGGGGCTTCCCTGGTGGCTCAGATGGCAAAGAATCTGTCTGCAGTGCTGGAGGCCTGGGTTTGATCCCTGGGTAGGAAGATCCCCAGGAGAGGGGAATGGCAACCCACTCTAGTACTCTTGCCTGGAGATATTCCATGGACCAAGGAGCCTGATGGGCTATAGTCCATGGAGTCACAAAGAATCCGCCACGACTGAGCGACTAACACTTTCACTTTTCACAAAGCCACAGATGGGTATGGATGAGACAGTGAGGGTGGACACCAAGAGCTTCAGGATAAATCACCATAAAAATGGGTTGGCCGGTTTTTTTTTTTTTTTTTTTTTATTCCACCAAAGTGTTAACTGTGTTTATTTCTTAAAAAATATTTGTGGTATAATTTACATACAATAAACAGCACATAGGGAAATTGTATTTCCTGAATGATAACTGGCAACGTTTATGTTGTGACATCATCACTGTAAGAGTTTGGACATTTCCATCAACTCCAAATGAGTTTCCATGTATGCATGGCCAGTTTTTCAGTTTGGAAACCTTTTTGGTTTTGAGGGAATTGGAGCTCATCTAGGAGTCCAGGGCTTACCATGGGGTCACTGATAATGTTGAAGAAATCAACAGCAACCTCACCTAGTTCCCGACACCCCTACCCCGACTCCCGCCTCCGCCCCAAATCCACTGCTTCCGCAGGAAAAACAATCCCTCTGACCAACAAAAGACTTGGGACTTCCAGCATGACTCACCCTCAGTCCTGGGGCGCATACTCGGCTTCTGATAAGAGGCAGTCAATCTGTCCTCCGTTTGTTTATAATGAGTCATGCTGGAAATCAGGCAGCTCCTTTCCCGCCCCCCCGCCTCCCATGTCAGGATTGGGCAAGAATTAGAGGCAGATACACCACCATTCAAGTGCAGTCATCCTTAAAGTGTCCGGTGACTCAATGGGGCCCCCTACTGGTGGAGACAGGGAGGGCCACGTCGTGGAGCGAAGGTCTGTCTTTCTCACACTTGAAGGCCAGATCTTACCGACTTGCAGATTGATAAGAGAAGTAGGAAAACGCAACCGAGTTTTCTGTGCATCCTGCCCACTACCCCCAACTATTAGCGGCAGAGTGGAGCGTGAGTCACAACTTGCAGCCGGTGTATACACTGGAGCGATTAGCCACATAATTGCTTCAGTGATGAACCTTCCCCCAGCTGCAACCCGCCTCCCTCGCCGAGAATTCTGCCAACAGTCTCAGTGGCAGGAATACTGAAGGCCGAGGTTTACAAAGCGGGAGTTGTGATTCTTCTAGCTAGTGCCCTCTTGGCCCCGATTTAAAATTCCTGCACACGAATCTGAGGGGAGCAGGGGAGAGGTTTCAACTAGAATTGATGTCATGATCAAGCCAACGTAAAATAGATTGATCTGCTGCTTCAAGGTACTGAGGCAAAGCGCTCTGTTTGGAGAACAAATCACCATAGCAACTCAGCCGCCCCAGTTACAGTAGGCGCGCAGGACGACCAAAATAAAAATCCTTACCAAGTCTCAGGATTGGCTCGTGAGAGCTGCTCAACAGACTTTCAGTTTCCAGACAGCATGAGCCAGCATGTATTTCGGTTTCCTAAACTGCTGAAAGGGACGCTTTAAATAATAATAGAACTATCCGGCCAGGTTACAAACAGAGGGGTTCTGGGCTGTCCCTACTTTCAGCTTAACACACAAGCAGACCTCAGTGCCAAGCAGCAGCATTTGTCGTTGAAACAGACTTTGGAAAAGGGCTCATTGTTACTTATTGTGGCTTGCCAGTTCTGTTCCAAGTTGGGGGTACATGGTACTCTAAACGCTGATTTTTAAGAAGAGCCAAATCTGTATGAAAACAGGTTTTCTGTAGGTGTGAAAGGAAGAAAGGCAAAACCACTCTTTCTTTCCTCCACCCCCAGGATCCCAAGCACTGGGCTTGGAGTCCATTAATTATCTGCCTTCTCTCCAGCATCTGCCTTCTCTCTCTTGGCTTTGTTCCTTCTGATCACCAACAGACAAAACCACCTTGGCCATGGTACTTGCCCATTCTCCTCTTCATCCACACTGCCCAGGGCTTCCTTTGGCCTCTCAGTCTGGTACCTGTCCAGAGCTCCCTGCAACCACCATCCGGGATGCCCAGTGTTCTCTGCCTGCTGCACACCCAGGCAATAAGCATTCCTACTGCTCCACTCCTAATCCCAAGGGCCATTCCCTTGAAGTTCTCTCCTGCCTTTGATTCTGGTTGCTGCATGATTCAGAATCTTCTTTTTGTAGTCTGTCTCCTCTGTTGTCTCACCTCCTAAATTTAGGCACTTTTTAAGTCCTATCTGTTTCATAGTTGCTTTAACCATTTATCTGATCTCTTCAATTCTCATTTCTAAGCAAATATCTACTACATTTTCAGCTGAGACTGTTTGCTTATAGATTATATCAAAACCAACCCTATCAAAACTGAATTTAATCTTCCCAACACAATTGGATCCTTCTCCAGGCTCTGTTAACAGCGCCATCATTTCCTAAGGCTTAAAGGTTAGGTGTTATTCAGACTCTTCCTAGGCAGATATTTTCGTTGCCACATTCCATTGACTGCCCATTGATGCTTCTTCCATTTGTGTCCTTCTTTCCATTTCCAAAGCTACTATCTGAGTTCTGGTCATCATCCCACCAGACCTGTTGCTGAAATTGCTACAACTTCTGAAATGGTGTTTCCACATCCAGCCCTTCTTCAAGACAGCAAATTATGGTAGAAAGTAGGCTTTGGAGTTGGACTTCCATCTCTGCCATTTACTTTCACTGTGCCTTTACTTTCATAATCCCTAACTCTTAAGTCTCTTTACCTGTAAAACAGGTATAAATCCATACTTTGAGGTGTGAGGATTTAATGGGGGTACCATATGTGAAGGACAGAGAAGCCTGGTGTGCTGCAGCCCATGGAGTTACAAAGAGTCAGACACGACTCAGTGGCTGAACAACAACATATGTAGAACGTCTGGTGCGCTTTAAACGCTCAACTGATGCTAGTTCCTTTCCATTTCAAACTTACTACCAGACCGAAGCCTTAAAACAGACTTCCTAGTCACGCCCTTCTCGTACTCAAACATACGTTTTTCTACCAAAATAAGGACAAACTCCTTGAGCCTAGCACTTGAGAGACTTGCATAATATGGCCCCCGTGTCTTGCTCCAACTCTGCTGTTCATGACTCTTTCTTTAAACACCATCTGCTCCTTTGCTGGTGCTCTGGACTTGGACTTAAGTGCATTGTCTGCATCTCTGTCTGATGAAATTCTAGCTGTTCTTTAAGACTCATCTCAAATTCTATCTTCTCTCTGAGGCCATCCCTGCTTCCTACCATCAGATATGACATCTTTCTCTGGCCCCTGGAACACTTATCCCTCTCTGGTGGCATTTTTATTATTCTGCTTGGCTCATGTTCTTTGAATTCTCTTTACTGCACGACTGAATGTCCTTGATGGCACAGACTGTTACTGCACCGAGCCGAGAGTCCTCCGCCTTATGCAATAAACGCCTTATGCCAAAAACAAACCTGCCTGGTCACGCTTCCCTTTGTCTACTGAGCTTTCTTCTTCCTGAAGTTTCTGTTGGGTGTCACCCTTCCCAGAAACAAAGTTGCACAGGGAAGCAAATCGCTCACTCAGTGAAAGGCGTCCTCTTGGACACCAAAGTTCTGGAGCTCATCGTTACGGGAAAAGTGTCCCTGAATATCCTCTCAAATAATCCACGTCACCATTGCATCAGACCCAGTTTATTTACTGTTTTCATAAATCCCAGGGAATTCCCTTGTTTGAAATCACAGCTTGGTTTTGTTTACTTGTCTCTCAGGCCCTCAGGGAGCACTGTTCTTTCGATGTAGAAAAAACTTCAGGCAAATGGATCCTTGGGAATGTCTAAAATTTTTTTCCTCATTCATTAATCAGCCTTTTTAACACTGATAATATAACACAGAAAAGGAATTCAGATTAAAGATTCAGTTGAGTGTTTGTAAACAATGAAAAACATAGGTCTACTGAGCCAGCATCTTAAAATGTATCTATGGTTCTTAAATATTTAATCGATTTATAGTTTTTAATATTAGTGTCCTAGTTCTAAAGTACAGTTCTTAAATATGTGTACATATATTATGTGTGTGCACGTGTTCGTGCTGTCGATTCAGCTGTCTCTCTTTGCAATCCCATAGACCTTAGGCCGCCAGGCTCCCCTGTCCATGGGATTTCTCAGGCAAGAATACTAGAGTGGGTTGCCATTTCCTCCTCCAGGGTATCTTCCCCACCCAGAGATAGAACCTGCATCTCCTGCATTGAACATGGATTCTTTACTACTGAGCCACCAGGGAAGCCATATTGTGTGTGAATATATATATATATATATATTTTTTTTTTTTCCCTCATTCATTAATCAGTCTCTTTAACACTGATAATACAACATAGAAAAGGAACTCAGATTAAATATTCAGTTGAGCTTTCATAAAATGAGAAACAGAGGTCCACTGGAAGGTTTAACTTATACTTTCTAGTTTACAAAGTTTCATTTTAGGATGAATGAGGCTGGAAATATGGTTTCATCATTATATGGGCGCTCCTGTTGGCAATATCATTTGCCAAGTACAATTTTCAAAAGGTTAAATATATGGGCTCTCATACAAACAGAAAAATAACAGAAGTCAAAGTTTTTTTTTTTTTTTTAATTCAATCCCATTAATGAGGAAACCAGTTAGATACTGACTGAGTTAAGAGAAAATTGAAGGACCTGGAGATTTGTAGCTGGTCAAAGGAACGTAGAAATAAATTTACTAACAAATGCAAAATTGGCTAATGTCCCACCAGACAATAACCTTTGTGATGTTACTGGACAAGACTCATCTGTAGAGCTATCAGCTTTCTGCAAGTTAATCTCTATTCTCTATAAGCACGCAAAATAGTGTTCCTAAGCAGTCAGCAAAAGGTTCACAACTCTAGAAAATCAGATAATCCCTGGGCAGCAGAGGTCACTAGACAATACCCAGGTCTGCAGAGAAGAGGTGCTCAGTATCTCGTTGACCTGTTTCCACGTCTCGCGTATTTGCTCTGCACACTCTTCTCTGAGAGGCATGGAAACAAACCAATCTGCTTTCTCTATATTTGTTATTAGATTCAGGAAAGGAGACACAAAACATAGTTCCCCACTCTCCACTGGGCCCTCCTTTGCCCTCAAGTTTTTCATTATGAGCTCTGGAATCCAAGAGCTTGAGTTGAAATCACGGTTCCACTATTTATGTGATGACTTTGGGAAAAATTACCTCTATGCCTCAGTTTCGTCACTGTAAAAGAAAATTTTAAGTATCTGTAACTTTATGGCTTTGCCATGACTTAAAAGAGATAAAGCGCAACTGCTAATAAATTTGAGTTATATTCCTACTAAGGGTTTGATGCCTGGGTTGGGTTACAGTGCATGGGGCAGCGGAGAGTTGGACGTGACTGAGCAACTTAACACCTTCACTTTACCAGGGCTCATTATTCTACCAAAGTGTTGATTGGGACATAAACATTTTGAGAAATAAACTGACACTATACATTAAAGAGGGTTTAGGTTCTACATTTTAAAGCAGAAGCAAAATAACTGTTAGTCTTTCAGTCGTGTCCAACTCTTTGCAACTCTATGGACTGAAGCCCGCCAGGCTCCTCTGTCCATGGAATTTTGGGTGGCCATTCCCTTCTCTAGGGGATCTTTTCCACCCAGGGATCAAACCTGGGTCTCCTGCATTGGCAGGTGGATTATTTACCATCTGAGCCCCCATGGAAGCTCAAAATAATGAAATCATCCAAATGAGCAAATTAGTAAACTAATAACTTAAATTCTTGTTTCAAAAGAATAATTTACTTCTTTCAACTTTGATGTTAAAGGGACAAAAATGTCTGAGTCATGGGTGGCAAGAATTAACCTTTGTTGAGTTGGTGTCCCAGGCACTGTGCTTATGACACATTCATTACATTGTCAACACACGAGTATTTTCAGAAGAATCATTTTTTCTCCCTCCTTAAGGACACATGCTACAAAATGAAAAGCAGCAAAGGAAAATAACCAGAAGAAAAATACACTGGAGCCTTAGAAAGTGGGCTTCCCAAGCAAGTCAAATGCCAAAGCAGTGGTTCAAAGCACATTTCAGCTTTAATCACTTATTCTGTATGAAAAACTAATTAAATATTCTCTCCAGTTTTAAATTAAATGTACCAACACATTGGTAACTATCATGTACTGGGAATGTACTCCTTCCCACTCCACTTGGTTGTTTTTATTTTGCCCACAGAATGTTGAGGGAAATACTGAATAAATACACATTTTATTAAAACATACACAAACAACTCTGTCACAAATTGATATAAATGGTTAGGTATCCCTCCCATCCCAATTTTGGCTTATATAACCTTGAATCAAAAACACAACAGTGGTGTAGGCCACCAAAAAACTATGGGTAAAGATGGTAGACTAAGGACTGAGGCTCAGAATCAGACAGGAAATAGCTATAAACCAAAATAGAAAGCAAAATAATGAAGAGAAGTGACAACTCATGTTGAAGTCTGGGTAAGTTTTAATAGGCTCAAGCCTGAGAAAAGAATTTTCCTAAAATGTTGGTTCTTAAGGGGACATTTCTAGGTTCAACTGAACACAAAAGAGAAGGGAATTTCCCTAAAGAAGTTTTCTGAGCCAGAAGAAAATCAAATTATGCTTGAAAAACAAAAGCAAAGACTAATAATGCCTGTCTTTCTCCCCCACCCACCTCTCTGGATTCACTTCAGTGTAGGTTTTCCTGCTGGAGGCCATCTATTAACTCCATACTCTGTTTTCTCAACACGACCAAATCTAGTCTTAACCTTCTGCGTCTCAGAGGGTTGATAAATGAGATAATTGTTTTCAGTCCTCTCATGAGCTGGGAAACTACAATCTGGATGTACCCAAACATATGCAGACATAGATATACTAAGCCTCAGATTAAAGAAACAGTAACTGATTGCCAAAAGGATATTATTTATAGCCACTATTAAAAATGATTTCTTATATATAATTTGAGAAAGTATCAAGAGAGGCACTGTGATTTAAACAAAACTGAAAACCATTTCTCACAATATTTCATGTACTGAAAGTTTTGTGCAAAAAACTTATAAACTAAAATAATGCTGGTCTTGAGTTCTTAAAAAAAGGTTTTAAAAAAGCTAAGCATAAGTTCTTAATTGGATATTTGTGATTTTGGAAAAAAAAAGAAGGGCAAAGCTAATAAAATGCTGCTAGAAAACAAAGTGATAAAGATTTTTCAACTGCATGCATTTCTAGTTCTTTGCCAGATTCTTAGGCTATAAAAATTCGTAAAAGAAGTTGATGTAAAGTAAATACGTGACGGTTATGTTGAAGGGTTTTCAGAACTGGAGACACTAAGATATGTCTATTTAGTTGGAAGAGGAAGTGGCAATAAGAGCCTTTCAATTATAATGACCATTTTAGAGTTCATTAGAAACTACCATCCATAATTTAAACACATCTGAGCCTGTGCCCCCTCTTAAGATGTCCTGTAGGTATGTGCGTTGTGCATGCTAAGTCGCTTCAGTCACATCCAACTCTGTGCAACCCTATGGATTGTAGCTCACCAGGCTCCTCTGTCCACGGGATTCTCCAGTCAAGAGTACTGGAGTGGGATGCCATGTCCTCCTCCTAGTAGGTACAACAGCAAGTAAGTCTTTGGGAGCCAGAGGACGTCGGCTCTCTAAACACATCTAACTAAATACAACCATCTTCTATGTTGTAGCAGGTAACGAGGACTATTTTAAAACAGTAGCTTTAAGAGAGCTTATTTTTGAAAACTTGGAGTGAAACCGTTCTCAAAAAATGTGCTGTTAGGGTTTTCCTTTTATGTAATGAAAGAACAATAAAAGGCAGGTGGAATTATACTAGGGGAAAAAATAGAAATTACATTTCTCAAGCACAAGTGCTAGGATGGAGTGAAGAAAAATGATACCAACCATCTCTATCTGAGGTGGTATCTATTTTAATGTACTTAAAATACATGACTATGACTGAGTGCTTAAAGAAATGCAGAGGAAAGTGAAAGTTAACATATGTGCCTGACATTTTATTTTCTATTCTCAAGGGTGTATTTTTAACCCTGGGACAGAGTTAGTATCCCAAATCTTTATTCTACCATAAACTAATCTGTTTCTTGTCCTCTTCTCTCTTTTCCAAGTCACTCTACAGAGTCTGATGATAACAATTTGGTACCCCTTAATTCATTCTTATGGTACCCTTGCAGAGAGTTCAAAATCCACACACTTTAACTTATGTCAACATACCAAGAAACCAAGATGTCAAGACAACAGATGTGGTTTAGTGATGACACTTGAAAGACTATTAAAGATGAAGACCATTTCATGTCACACAGTCCCGTCTACTCTGAGTTCAGACACTGTGACAAATAAAAACACAGCTGATGCTGACGAAACATGACCCTATGTGATGTGGCCAGTGGAACTTATGCTCTTCAACAGCAGCTCTTGAGGTAGAAGATCGACTCACCACTAAATATGTGAATAATATCTAAGTTAATAATGGTTCAATATCAAAGTTTAAAAGCTGCACAAAGACGCTGTGAAAGTCCTGTATGTATACTTCTGTAAGAAGCTAAGTCAAGTCAATCACAGGAAGGTTTCCAATGAGACTGTTTTCCTTATGGAGTTTTAAAATATATATATATATTTAAGATTTTTATATATTCTATGCATTGATCTTCCATTTCCTCGCAACACTTGTAGTTCAAATCAAGGAAGGAAAATTGAACCTTAAAAACTGTGGGTCCCTCCTTTGCTTGCATCCAGTCCTCACAGAGACACGCAGGAGGCCAGTCCGGCTCAGGAGAGTGGGGGGCAGGGGCCTGGGCGAGGACCTGTGCTGGGGGCGTCCCAGGGCAGGTGAGGAGACACTGGGAAGGAGGGCATCTAACAGACTCCCGGAGTAGCCATTTGGTCAGAGATCACTGGACTCAGGAGGTTAAATATATGCAGAAACAGAATTTTTAGGGCTCCTTCTAGACAATCCAGTTCTGTAAATAGGTAATTCATTTTATGTTTTAAAAATACTGGTTTTGAACAAACCAGGTATGGTTATGGTACATGCTGTGTATCTTCAGGTGGTCAGAAGACCAACTGGCCTGTTCTAGAGGTGGTGGTCTTTCTTTGATTAGCAGTAGCAAGTCCCATGAGCTTATCCTGGAGCCAGGCAGTTAGGAGAAGCACGCAGCTGAGGAGAGCGTGGAGAGCGCTGGTGAGGAGGGGCAGAGATGCTCCCTTCTCAGAGCCCCAGAGGTCCCTCTCAGACAGAGGGTAAGAACGCAACTGTGCATTTTATTAGTCTCCGAAGGAAACTGAAGTCTCTGCTTGTTTCATAAACAGCCTTCTATAAATGCCTGCAGACACCGTCCCTGATCCTGACAACACCTCAGGTAAAGATGGAAAGTACTAGACCTGGCGTGGATGGTGCAGTGAAAATGATGCCTAAACACAAAGCTCAGAGCCCAGCCTTGGCCTCCAGTCCCCTGACCCAGGAAACAGCACAACTGCTCACAGATTGGAAGAGAATGAGCTTTGTTGTTTGGTCGCCAAACTGACTCTTTTGTGACTCCATGGACTGTAGCTCACCAGGCTACATGGGATTCCATGGGATTTCCCGGGCAAGAATACTGGAGTGGGTTGCCATTTCCTCCTCCAAGGGGTCTTCCCAACCTGGGGATAGAACCTGCGTCTCTTGCACTGACAGGCAGGTTCTTTACCACTGAGCTCCCTGGGAATCCCACGGGAAAGAGCTACTGGGCTAATAATAAAGATCTGTGAGGGCAGGCAAAGAGCAGTTCAGAAGCACAGTCAGGGGATAAGAAAATAGGCAGCACTGCTCATTTTTTCATTTTCCCTCTGGACAGGACCTCTGCATAGGAGGTGTGAATGAAGTCATAGAGCTGCCGCGCACTGGCCGTGTTCCCCAGCATGCTCGCCAGCTCGTCGAAGGGCAGGCTTGCTAATTCAGCGATGTTCTTGACGTGGTTCATCAAGGAGCGACAGTTTTTGGCATTTATCCCTGGCATTTTTAACAAGAAGTCCTGGGGACCGGGGTTATACTTCTCTGCCTCGGGGAGAGTCTCGGAATCGGCGGACACAGCCATGGCGGTGGTGGCGTCTGGCTGTGGCTTGTTCTGCTTCAACTCCTCAAACAGCTCGGCAGTGGCGTGTGGGGAGGGGCACCAGAGGATCCGGAGCCGGGGGAAGTGCAGCGTGAGGAGGGTGAGCTTGGAGCTGACATCGTTGCCGGAGATCTCCTGATGGAAGGCGCCGCGAGACATGAGAGAGAAAGGCTTAGTGGGGTCGAACTCGATCAGAAGCATCGGCCGCTTGTAGTAGCGGGACATGGAGATGCACTGGCTGTAGAGGCGGCCGTTGTTCAAAGAGCCAATCAGATCACTGATGCTCTTGCGCTCCACGCACATTTCCGGAGTCAGGATGTAGTCTCCGACCTCCAGGGTCACTGGCTCGATGTCGATGCCCCGGCGGTGGATCAGAGACGGGAGCTCACTTCGAAACTCCCGCATGTCCACAACGATGCTCTGCTGGGTACCATTCTGCTCCTGGCCGCCTGAGAAGAAAAAAAAGCACTTAAAGAAACGTTGCTGAGGAGTAACTCTCAAAGATGGAAGATCACAATTAAAGTCAGATGTCTGTGTTTCTGCTATTAGTCTCCCATGCCTGGTTACACAATATTACGTTATTCCACATTTTCCTGTATTTTCAAAAAGGTTTATTTACGGTTGAAGGCAATTTCCCTTAAACTAAATAAAGCTGCTAGGAAATTGGGGTCTCTTGGTAAATACTTCCTTACACAGAATTCACAGACACCAGCACTCACCATCATCTTCCCTCTGGGGCTCCTCTTCGCCCCTCACTGATACATTGACCACTCTTTACTGATCGTCACCCCAATTCCTAGCACAGCGCCTCGCACGCAGGAGATGCTTAGTAATGTTCTCTCGATAAACTGCCATGTGAGCTGCTGTGAGAAACTTTTAAGCTTTTCGGGCATGGAAGAAGCTGGGAGAAACAGGAACACAGAGCTTCTCCCACTAACGTGCATATGAATCGCCTGGGATGGAGTGACAACACCTACTGCATTCTGTAGGTGCGGAAGAGGGCCCAAGAGCCTGCATTTCTAACAAGCTCCCAGGTGACGCCAACACTGCTGGCTGAAGGACTACATAATGGCTTCTGTAGGTAGAATAATGCCCCTACGGAAGATGTCTCTGTTCTAACCCCTGGAAGCTGCCAATATGTTACTTTACACAGCAAAGGGGACTCTGGAAACGTGATTAAATTAGGGGTTTCAAGACTGGGAGATTCTTCTGGATTATTGAGACAGGTCCAAGGGCCCTTATAAGCAAAGGAAGGAAGCAGGAAGCTCAGAGGCAGAGCTGCTGGTGTTGAAGGTGGAGGAAGGAGCCACGAGCGAGGGAGCAGGCAGCCCTGGATGACCTGGAAGAGGAAGGGATTCTCCCCCAGAGCCTCCAGAGGGAGTGCAGCCCTGCAGACACCTTCTTTTTAACTCAGTGAAACCCATTTGGACTTTGGATTATATAATAACTGTTAGATAACGACTGCATGTTCTTTCAAGACACTAAAGTTTGTGGCAATTTGTTACAGCAGCAAAAGGGAAGCTAATAGGAGTGCTGAGAAGACTGGACTCAGAGGGCAGATTCTGTGAATAGCTTTCCGTGTGGTACCCGCAGGCTCTATCTTCCTTCATATTGCCAGGTATCTTGCTGTCCTGCATGAAATGTCCCCAACCTGTTGGAGTTAGGAATCTTCTTCAAAAGACACAGATGCTCTGAGGCCGTGCTTCCCAAAGTATGGTCCAAGGACCACTTCCATCAGATGCTGACCCCGTTTCAGATCTATCGAATCAGAATTTCTATGGAGTGGGGTCCAAGAATCTAGAGTTTTAACAAGCATAAGAGGCTATTCTGAAGTACAGTGAATTCTGAGATACAATGCTTTAACTGCGTTGACCCCACCAAAGGAGAAAGCGACTCAGCCACACTGTTTTTCCCATGCCACCTGGCTGAAGGCACTGCTGAAATGGGGATCTGGGGAGTGGGAGGGACATGGTCATCCTCGGACTGCAGTGCAAGGGGCATCCAGCATGCCTTGGTGGAAGGCCACTGCCTGGATCTGCAGGGCAGTGAGAGTACCACACACCCGGGGTCTAGAAAACTGCCAAGAAGCAATCAGCAAACCCTGGAAGGGGTGGGAATGCACCCTGAACAAAGCACCGTCTCTTATCTATGAGGACACTGGCCTCTTAGGGTTAACGTAAGAACCTAATCATCATTCACAAAAGCTTCTTGGCAAAAGTACATTCTGAATCTCAACCAATGCTGGAACGTAACTTATTTCCGATGCTGGTGCCTAGAACACAACCCCTCTTATCTTATGGGTGAGGAGCCCGAGATTCAGGAAAGACATGTGGTTAGTGAACAGCAGAGTTCAGACCGGGATATGAGAGCAGACACCCCCGTTGAAGAGCTTGTTGAGAAAAACCAAGCTGCAGAGAGACTCTGGAACCCCAGAGCCTCTGGCACGGGCAGCAGGAGAGCTCGGCAGAGGGCGGGACTCACCGGCTTTGCGTGTGTCGGTGGTAGCATTGGCAGACACGCAGCCTCTCACAAGGTCGAGGTTCGTTTCGTCTCTGCCTTCTCTTTCTTCAGGGATGACCATGCTAGCCTTTTCCCTGGGGGTGGGAGGAACACATCTTCAACCTCTCTGAATTAATTTCAAAATTCCTGATTTTAGAAAATGATCTACAGAACTGTAGTGCTAAAAGAGAACCCAGGAAACATCAGAAGGAAATATGCAGAGAGAAGCGATGGGGAATGGAAGCAGAAAGAGTTCCTTGGTTGGGTACTTCTGCTCATCTTCTGGAGTTAAAAAAGAAAAAAACTTACTTATTTTCTATTCTGTATGTCCTCCAAACACTTTGAGTCATGAAATAAGCATGTGGACATTGCCACAAAGAGGTTACTCAGAGTTTTTATACAAATGTGCTAAATGTGTTACTGAGCACTGAAAAGATTTCAAATAATTTATATTCCAATATTTTCAGAGAAATCATAAGATAATTAAAGACCAATGATTAAAGACATGAAAACAGAAATGGCCAAACTAACTTTGATTTGAAAAACTCTAGGTTGGAGGCCCCATTAAACACTCTCCAGTTTTAAAGGAAAATCATGATTAATACAAGAAAGCAAATTTCCAACAGAGATTTAAACAAAAAAATCGACATCTCAGGTTATACACAGTACAGCAGTATTGATTCACTAACTTAGCTGTTCGTTTAAAATATTTAGGGTAGGCTCCCACGTACTATGGGAGGTATTTTGGATACAAATATGGTTACCCAATAATTTATGTCTTCAAGAAAGCTTAGCACTTTAAGCTGGTAGATTGACAAGCCTATAGAATCCTAACTCAGATTTGCCATCAGGAACCAGAATCATGACAGGACCCTCAATAACCACAGAAGACTAAGCCAGGCTTGCCATCATCTGATTTTTCAAAACCAGTAAAAGGATGTTAGAATCAGTTCAGGAAACAGCGAGCTCTGTGTGTCCTTTTGTGCCAGGTCAACAGAAAAGATGTGTAAGATTGCGTCTGTGCCCTGGCTGGGCTTGCAACCGAGTTGAGGAAATACAGCAACATGAAAAACAACTGTGGAACTGACTGCCTACAGTAAGAGAGTCTGCAGAAGGTGAAACAAGGGGAATCATTAGCAACAAGAAATCATTCCAACAAGGGCTCATTCCCAAGGGTTTTCCAAAGAAAGATAAAATCAGATGGAGCAATTCCTCAGCCACTCTGGATACACAATGTCTTAGGGCACGGTACCATAAAGAGGTACCACGGGTGAACAGAAACTCAACTTTATAAATTCTATACTATTTGAAATAATATACAAATGCAAAGTTGTTATTTGTGTAACACTTTATGAACAGATTGTTGTTCTAGTTCTGTTCTTGCCCATTATTCTCAACACCAGTGTCAGGGTGGTTACTGCAGAATTCTTTGCAGTGATCACAGGTCCAAAGTCACTCAGTACTGCCCTGTCACACCCACCAGACTCCAGCTGGGGACAAATGGCGAACTGTCCAGAGAACTCAATGCTCTTAAATTTCTTTTACATTTGGGATCAACATGGGGGATTTTTTCCCCTCTTTATCTCCACTTACCCTACTGGCTAAGCCAACACAGGCAGGGGCAGCCTCCTTTCCTAATCAATCTGTTATCTGTGCATGGCTGCAGAGCACATGGGGTTAAAATTCAGACTCTGCATCCACATGTTGTGGATTTGAAACCACTTACTGGCTGTGTTAACTTTAGGTGAGTTTTTTAAAGGCTCTGTCCCTCAATTCTGTGTGTAAGATGGAAAGAATACTAAAACCTAACCTCAACAGGTTAGAAGGAAGCACAAGCTGGAATCAAGATTGCCAGGAGAAATATCAATAACCTCAGATATGCAGATGACACCACCGTTATGGCAGAAAGTGAAGAAACATAGAGAGCCTCTTGATGAAAGTGAAAGAGGAGAGTGAAAAAGTTGGCTTAAAGCTCAACATTCAGAAAACTAAGATCATGGCATCCAGTCCCATCACTTCGTGGCAAATAGATGGGGAAACAGTGGAAACAGTGGCTGACTTTATGTTTCTGGTCTCCAAAATCACTGCAGATGGTGATTGCAGCCATGAAATTAAAAGACGCTTACTCCTTGGAAGGAAAGTTATGACCAACTTAGACAGCATATTCAAAAGCAGAGACATTACTTTGTCAACAAAGGTCCGTCAAGCCAAGTCAAGCCTTGTCTAGTCAAGGCTATGGTTTTTCCAGTGGTCATGCATGGATGTGAGAGTTGGACTATAAAGAAAGCTAAGCACCGAAGAATTGATGCTTTTGAACTGCGGTGTTGGAGAAGACTGTTGAGAGTCCCTGGGACTGCAAGGAGATCCAACCAGTCCATCCTAAAGGAGATCAGTCCTGGGTGTTCAGTGGAAGGACTGATGTTGAAGCTGAAACTCCAATACTTTGGCCACCTGATGCAAAGAGCTGACTCATTTGAAAAGACCCTGATGCTGGGAAAGATTGAGGGCAGGAGGAGAAGGGGACGATGGAGGATGAGATGGTTGGATGGCATCATCGACTCAGTGGACATTGGGTTCGGGTGGACTCCGGGAGTTGGTGATGGACAGGGAGGCCTGGTGTGCTGGAGTTCATGGGGTAGCAAAAAGTTGGACACGACTGGGCGATTCATGACTGAACTGAACTGAACCTCAACAGACTGTTATAAAGATCATGTAATATATGTAAGGCTCTCAGAGTAGTACCCGGAACATAACAAGCACCATATGTTAGCTTTTATTAATATTATAAGTGTGTGTGCTCAGTAACTCAGTCACGTCTGACTCTGTGGCCCTCATGGACTGTAGCCCACGAAGCTCCTCTGCCCATGCAATTTTTCAGGCAAGAATACTGGAGTGGGTTGCCATTTCCTCCTCCAGGGGATCTTCCCGACCCAGGGATTGAATCTGTGTCTTGTGTCTCCTGCACTGGCAGGTTGATTCTTCACCACTGAGCCACCTGGGAAGTCCTATAATGTAGTAACCTCATCCCCTAATTATCCATGACTATGCTAAAAAAAACTGTGAAGGAAATGGCAATCTACTCCAGGATTCTTGCCTGTAAAATTCCATGGACAGAGGAGCCTGGCGGGCCACGGTCCACAGGGTCGCAAATAGTCTGACACGACCAAACACGCACTTGCATGCTAAAAAACAGATTTCTTTCAAATGATTCTGCAACTGCTTCAGTTAATACTGTTAAACAAAACAGCTAGTTTAGTATGAAATGTTATAACTGCAAATTAAATTTCAGAAAAAAACATACTCCTGAAATGAAACCAGGGTTGTGAAGAAAATATTAAGTCTTCCTAACCAGTAACTCAAATTAGTTGAACAGAAATTTGTCATACTTAAAAATATTCAGTCCCTTATTCACATTTAGCATAATCAAATTACTGTATGTGACAGATACAAAATAATAATTGAACAATTCAGATTCCTACATCCACCTGAAATACTGTGGTTTCTTAATATTGCTCTAACATCTCTAGTGGTATTTGAATAGCTTGTACAACGTGATAACACAGGGAGGAGGTACTGGAGGAGTCTCTTCAAATGGGCATTTATTCAAGTCCTCATGCTAACCCATTTTGTGATATTTTTTTAACTGTAAAATTTCAAATAATCTAACCCTTCCCTTTGAAAAGTGGTGACCTCTCCAAAACTATGTTTACTCATAATGTTATTACTAATTTTTTGACCCCGGGAACATTTTATTATCAATACTGAGACATGTAATCTTTTTTCTCTTTACTTGTCATCTGTAACCTACTGATCTCTAGTCCAGCCAAACAGTCCTTTCACTGCCAGCTTGCCTGATTCATTCCTGTCTGGTTATTTTAAATAGCAGCGTTGCTTTTGTTCTTACAAAATCACTTGTGGAGGTCCTGGCAACAGCGCATTTCCTCAGTCTCCCATTACATTTTTCTCTAAGTCCAGGCTCAGTGCAAATGCTCTTTCAGCCACGCACCTCACATATATTTTGCTTTTCAAAACAAACACTTCTCAAATTCCCCAAGTTTTCTGGGAAAGTAAATATCTTAAGGTTCTAAAGAGTGTTACTATCTGTGTGATATGGAAAGACCTAACATAATACCCAGACAGTCACCGGTGAGAGAGTTAGAAACTAGGCCAGGCCATGTAGATAAAATTACACCAAAATCTCGTATGGAAATTGCTGTAGAAATTGCAATGTAGGACAAAGCCTACATCCTGGGTTCTGCTGAGGGACGTTTCCAGTCAAGGCCAGGCTGATCTGAGCCTTGTCACTGAGCCCTTTGAGTTTAGAGTCCCTCGTATAAGCTGGGAAATGCATGCGGGTCCCCAAGGCCTGGCTACAGTCCACTGATGGCACTCGTTTCCAGGCTACGTGCTGATGAACTGGAGAAGACGCAGCTGTGGGGAGGAGGCCTGGCGCACACAACTCACCTACTCGGATGCTACAGGCACCCTGGGCTACAGCTCTGGGCAGGAAAGGGTTCAGAGAGCAGGCCTGGGATGCTCAAACCTTGCACATTCCCAAGAAAGGCCTGTCTCCTCAGCTTGTCTTCCTGGAAACCCCTGGCCAGCTTCTGGGAGCTGAGCTCTGAGTTCTTGGACTACTCCGCCTGATAAGAGGATCACACAGCAGGCCCCAGTGTGATTTATGGTGAATACGTTTCATCTCCAGGGAGCCGGAGTCTGTCCCTTGAGTACTGCATCTGCATGACTAACTCCCAGTAAAAACGCTGGACCCCAAGTCTTGGGTTAGCTTCCCTGAGGATAATGCTGAGTGTGTGGTGTCACACACGGATGCCAGAATTAAGCACTTCCCTGGGAACTCACTGGAAGAGGACACTCGGAAGCTCACGCTGGCTTTCTCCTGGACTTGGCTCTGTGCTTTCTTTCTCTCTGCTGATTTTACTCTGTGTCCTTTCTCTGTAATTAGCCACAATGGTGAGGACCCCAGTTTATCTGACTCCTGTGGGTCTTTCTGGTGACTCACTGAGCCTGAGGGTGGTCTTTAGGGACCCTCAACGTAAACACCAACAACCTCATCTGAATATCTTAGTTCCATGTGCTCACTGTAATCTAGAGACAGTCACTTGTAATCAGAGAAGCCTGAGGCAAAGGATATTTTAAAAAGAGTGAAGGAGCCAATTAGGAGGTTACTGGCCCACATCCAGGGGCACCAATTCTTTGACTCCATTTCCTCAATATCGCTTAAATCTCTCCCCTTCTATCCATCAACCTAATCTTAGCTGCCACTGGTTCTTATCGGACAACTGCAATAGCTTCCTGACTACTTCCCTACTCCATCCATTCCGAGTTTGGTGCCAGGTGTTCTGAAAACACACTACGGCATTCTCCTACTTAGAACTCTGCAGTGCTGTCTTACGGCCTTCAGAGTCAAGTTCTGAATCCTTAACCGGCCTCCTGCACCTCTGAGCTTTCACACACACTCTTGAACAACACAACCCTAGGCCCACTTCTATCTACTTAGCAACCACCACACATGCTCCCTAGGTCAGCTGAAAGGTCACCCCTTCAGAGATGCTGCCCCTGACGCAGCCCCTGCCCCTGACCCTCTGACACACTCTCATTCGATACCATTTTCTTTCACCTTTGCAGGCTACAGCCTGCAAGTGTTTATTAGACTGTGCATAACCATTCAATGTTTGTCTTTTACACTAGCGGATAAGCTCTAGAAGACAGAACTGAGCTTTTTTTCTGCACCACTGTAAGTCTAGCACTTTAATGTGAGCATAGGAATTGGCTCATAATAGATGCTCAAGAAATATCTGTTGACTGAGTCTTGGGAGATGAAGGTCTAGGAGACACAGAGAGAGAAGCTAAAAGTTCTGAACAGGAAGAGGAAGTCTGTATAACAGACATGGTTATTACACTTTTTGGAATATTTTTTTCAAAAAGCATATATACACACATATAAATATCCTCCATGGATTATAGCTCACCAGGCTTTTCTGTCCATGGAATTCTCCAGGCAAGAATCCTGGAGTGGGTAGCCATTCCCTTCACCAGGGAATCTTTCAAACACAGAGATCAAATCCAGTCTCCCTCACTACAGGCAGATTCTTTACCATCTGAGCCACCAGGGAAGCCCACAAACTATCCTCCAGAACACATTAATAGAAAATACTTATCCACAAAACACCAGACAGGAAAAAGTCAGTTTTCATTTCAATTGCAAAGAAGGGCAATGCCAAAGAATGTTCAAACTACCATACAATTGTGCTCATTTCACACGCTAGCAAGGTAATGTTCAAAATCCTTCAAGCTAGGCTTCAACAGTATGTGAACCGAGAAATTCTAGATGTACAAGCTGGATTTAGAAAAGGCAGAGGAACCAGAGATCAAATTGCCAACAATGATTGGATCACAGAAAAAGCAAGAGAATTCTAGAAAAACATCTGCTTCACTATGTTAAAGCCTTTGACTGTGTGGATCATAACAAACTGTGGAAAATTCTTCAAGAGATGGGAATACAAGACCACCTGACCTGCCTCTTGAGAAACCTGTATGCAGGTCAAGAAGCAAGAGTTAGAACTGGACATGGAACAATGGAGAGGTTCAAAATTGGGAAAGGAGTTGTTTATTCAACTTAAATGCTTATTTAACTTCTATGCAGAGTACATCATGCGAAATGCTAGGTTGGATGAATCACAAGCTGGAATCAAGACTGCTGGGAGAAATATGAACCACCTCAGATATGCAGAAGATACCACCCTAATGGCAGACAGTAAAGAGGAACTAAAGAGCCTCTTGATGAAGGTGAAAGAGAAGAGGAAAAAAGTTTGCTTAAGACTCAATATTCAAAAAAAGAAGATCTAGGCATCCAGTGCCATCACTTCATGGCAAACAGAAGGGGAACAGTAGGCATGTACAGACGCTGAGAAGGGACCATAAAACAAGTTAAGCACCAAAGAATTGATGCTTTTCAACTGTGATGCTAGAGAAGACTCTTGAGTCCTCTGGACCACAAGGAGATCCAACCAGTCAATCCAAAAGGAAATCAACCCTGCATATTCACTGGAAGGACCGATGCTGAAGCTCCAATACTCTGGCCACCTGATGCAAAGAGCAGACTCATTGGAAAAGATCCTGATGCTGGGAAAAATTGAGGGCAGGAGAAGGGGGAAACAGAGTTTGAGATGGTTGGATGACATCAGTGACTCGATGGACATGAGTTTGAGCAAACTCCAGGAGATGGTGAAGGACAGGGAAGCCTGGCGTGCTGCAGTCAGACACTACTTAACAACTGAACAACAATGAAACAGATTCACAGACATAGAGAAAAGACTTCACAAGGTGGAGAGGGGCTGGGAGAGGGAAGGAATGGGAGTTATATGTGTGTAACTGAATCACTTTGGTATACAGTGGAAATTAACACAAATTACAAATCAACCATACTTCAATAAAAAAATAAAAAGAAACTACATTTTCACAGGCTGAAAGGACTGCCCCATAACTGTGGATCGATAGCTGTAAGAATCCTTGCCTAAGGCATGCCACAATCACAGAGGAGAGGAAGGGGAGGGAAGGACAGCACAGGGTGCTGCCCCCATACTGTGCTGAGTGTCTTTACAGGGACTCACTGGCACTGATTCAGGAGGTGCTCCTGTGTCTGGAAACCATTCCTGGATGCACTGGGGTATCTGCATATTTTAGGCATCTACTGAAAGCTCATAGCCAGTGCTGAAGAATGGCTGTCCATTTTGAAACTCTGTCGAGGTCCTGGCTGGGTAACTACCACTAAAAGTGACTTCTGCCCTCTCATTGTCACTGCTGTGTTGCCAGCGTCCGAGGCTTTTAAGACTGGTTTGGCTCGGTCCCAGCCAGGCTAGGCCACGGTCTCCTCTCATCTAGCCTCTTCTCTATCTCAGCTCAAGGATTCCCTGTCCAGCCCCTACCCTGGCTCTTGGGGCCCCTGAGAGACCACCTGATCCATCTTCTCTCACCAAGCTGCCATCTCCTTGACAACATTCCTTGGGGGATGTTATCAGCTTTCTCAGATACCTACAGGTAAGAGGCAGCCATGCAGTTTGCTAATATCTCACTTAGGAACATTTTCCTTCTATTAAACCAAAAGTTTTTTCTATCTGGATCTGGAACATTAAAGGATACTCATTCTCAAAAAACACACATCTGTTCAGACAAATGTCACACTTTTATAAAAATGTTTTCTCAGAGTGATTCTATTGATATGAACTGACCAGGTCATAAAAGTATTTTCGGGTAAAGAGTAAAGCAGTCACTCACCCAAGACAATGGAGATTTCACAAGGGGGAAAAAAATCATGATTCCAAGGTAAGGGAGAAATCTTGGACATGGGGGAGGGGGAGAGCACATGCTGGTGCTTTAGGTTTTATTTCTTTACAAACAAAAAAGCAGTTTTCTTCACGTTTCTAATAGTCTATCAAACCCCTGAAAAGCAAATGGGGATGGTGGAGAGGCAGGGAAAAACGAAATGGGTGCTGAACCATGTAAACCCTGGGGGGTTATCAGAACACAGGTGTATCTTGACGTGACTCTCCCTAGCACCTAAGGGCTAGTAGATATTCCCTCACCTAGATCCAGAGGAGTCTCTGGATCTCAAAGGCCTTTGATTCCTTCATACTGATCTCCTGTGTATTTACCTTATGAGCTTTTCAAAAGCTTCCTTTTCTTTCCGCAAAGCCGTGAGATAGCGCTGTTCCTCCGTTGAACCTCCGTATATAAGAAAGTAAACCCTGCAAGTTAAGACAGATCTCTTTTAGGCTGCAAACACATAATTTTTAATCCCTGGAAGGAAAAGCGTGAAATCAGCAAATCAGAGTGTTCAAATAATAAATATTTGATGGAGAAGAAAAGGTTCCATTAATCACATACTTGCTAAAATTAAGCAGCCTAAACCCCACCTGTTAAAGGTCTCATTACCACATGGGCTTTTTTTTTTTTCCTTTCTTCTTTCACCAAGAGGAATGGAGTTTAGGTAAACACTGAAATATAACAAAGAGGGATAGAATAATTCTTTCCTCATAACTATAAACAAATCAGAAAACACAATCTTAGCGGCTTCTCTTTTTTCAATTTTTTCTTTGCACCCCTGCCAAACAATCGTTTAAAAAGTTGGAGAGCAGTTGTAAAAGCCAGCTTAGGAAAGTTCATGTTAGTGAAAAGTAAACAAATGAAATCTATATGACCTTTATCTTCACAAGTAATTTCTCAGATCCTTTTTATTCATGTCTTAACAGAACCAAGCCATCACACATTTTATATAAACACCAGGACACAGAGGACATATGGATTATATCAAGTGCCTCAAGAAATAATTTGACATACTCTTTTCTCTTATAAAAGGCCAGCTTTCTATCTTGTTTGTTGCTAAGAAGCTGAATGAAGCACCTTTTCTTCACCTTCTATCAGAGATATTTTTCCTTTTTAACCCTCCATTTTTCTTTCGACCTTCATCTTCCTAGATTGCATTTTTTTAAAGGGTGAACATGGAAAAGGCCACTGGCCAATGAGTCCAGAGACCCCCAGCTCTGCCACGAATCTACCAAGTGGCTGCGGGCAAGTCATTCACCGCCTCTGAGCCTCAGTTTCTCCCTGCTGAACTGAGTGGTTGAACTCCAAAGCTCCTTCCATTTCTGACACTTTGTTTCTAAGCATCACACAGTATTATCAGGCAACAGAGAACTTGGGTGCACGCAAGCTATTTACAGTATTGATCAATGGTAAAGTATAAAAAATTTATCAGCCTGTAATTATTTTACCAGCTTCGTCTAATCTCTTCATCCTGTGTTATTTCTGACCCACCTCCTCCATTCATCTTTACTTGGAAGGGCTGCCTTCGTTAAACTGGCTAGAAAGGTTTCTTTTGGCTCTGTTTTTGGTTCAGGCTGAGTTCAGGATATTAATTTTGCTGTTTATTTCCCTCGGATAATTGGAGAGCCAGAACACTATATTCTTGGGGAGGCAGCATTTTCTCATCTGATATTTCTGTAGATTTCTCATCTGATAGCTCTTGAAACTCAAGAAAACTTGGTACAATAATTCCTCAAATACTCCAGTTTTATGTGGCTTTAACTTAAGAGTCACTTCTTCAGATTTAAATGAAAGACACTTTCGAATTATGAAATGATTTCTGAGTCATAATTACATTAACATGTGGGAGAAGTTAGGATATTGTAAATTTCTTAGGCTTAGTCAGAGACGGCACCCTATAGGCTACAACCGATGCATTAAGAATATGGCACTGAACAGCAGAAGAGAAGGTTAACAAGAAGGGAGGCATTCCCCCAGATTCCCGGTTTCACTGCAACACTGGATCTCCTTCTCAGGTGTACTTCCCAGACTGATCTGAACCGTCAAACGTTTCATAAACTCAGCCAACATCCCAACAAGGCAGCATTAAAGATCAGAAAGCCCGTGTGCAGCTGGTCTGTCTGTGCTAAATCCTACAGAACTGTGAAGCTGAAGCCTGTAAGGTGAGAGTTCACCTTCCCTACAACTTGCCTGAGAGGCTTCCCGGGCCGAGACGCCCTGTAAATTTCAAGCTGACGCACGAAGGTCAGCTCTGCATCATACAAGACCACGTATCTCGGCTCCACCTCATGGAGCACACGTGTCAGAGCGTAGGGATCACTGCAGCCCAGGAGCGGGTGGATGATGGTGAGGGGGTCTTTCAGGATTCCGTAGGCGGCATCGGAGGACACATTCATATCAAACTCCTCGTGCTTAATGTCTTCTGTGCAGCTCTCCGGGCTACTGGTCAGCTCTCTTGGGCTGCCCTCCTCAACACCCGCCTCCCCCTCTAGTTCTTCAGTTCTTCCCATCATCTGAGTTAAAGTCAACCTTGGTTTCTTCTTTCTGAGGGCCTTCTCTTTGGCAGGGGGCCTGTCTTTGTCTCGGAGGTCTTTGGGCCTCTTGCTGGATTTCATGATTCTCTTTGAGTCATCTTCCTTCCTTAACCTCATCCATACATCTTCGGCTTTGCTGTCCTTCTCAAAGGTTTTTCTGTAGAGTCTCAACAAGAAGACCTCTGCTCCGACAGTGAGGTACTCTCGCAGCTGGGAACAGGTCCTGTCATCACTTGCGCAAATGAGAACTTGTCCTAAAATTAAAAACAGTGTTATGGAGCTATTAGCTCACTTGCTGCCCTCCTCCCTCTGTGCCCCCTCTTCCTGTCCCCCACAAAGAAGACCCATCTCACCTCCTTGGTGCTAAAGATACTTTACAACTTAACAAGGATCTCAGATGCTCATCAAAGACTTTCACCTCTCTGCCAGGATCACTTAAATCTTTTGGGTAAAGTTGAAGCCAGAAATATTTAGAGACTTATGAAAATATAGCTGTGGTATAATGGAAGGTTTAAAGGAGCTCTTTTTAATTAACAATTTTCCAGAGGATCTGGAAATACTAAAATAAATTCCAAATGGACTACAAAGTCAAATGTTAAATAATAAATCATAAAAAAAAAGATGACTCTTCTCCATCTCTCCATATGAGGATGATTTTCCAGGCTTAAAAGCAATGGAAGAAATCTCAGAGAATACTGATATCTGTAAACTAAGACTGACTCAATACATTGGAGAATTAACTGTGCATTATAAAGTTAAAGACAGGCTGCTCTCAAGCCTTTTGAGATGGACCGCGTTTTGTCTACACAATGTTCTCTCTCTAAATAAATCCATTTCTAATCTTAAAAAAAGAGCTAAAGACAAAATACAACTTTATTATCTTCAATGTATAAAAAGCTGATACAAACTAAGGACACACTTTAAACCAGCAAAGGAAACTAACACAATTCACAAAGGAAGAAATGCATCTGAGAAAACACTGAGTTCCCGAAACATCAAAATTTCTAACTAGATAGATTTTTTTCTCCAATCAAATGAATAAAACTGTTATACATATGTGATACATGCAGATATACACAAATATATACAGCATCTTCAGTCAATGCTAGCTATGTGAAATAGAGACAAGGTCTTATATTTCCAAAAGAAATGACAATTGATTAAAAAAAAAGAAAAAACTTTCTATATATCAATGTGGTAATATGTTTTGAGAACTGAAAATGTCAGTATCATTTGACTCCTTAATTCTACATCCAGAATTAATCTACACTATAACTTTATAGTGTTGTATCTATACTATAACTTTAACAATGTGAAACAGAAAATACACAGAAGAAAACCAGGAAGGAAATATGTCAGGGTTAACAGTGGCTGCAAGACATAATTTTCCCTCTTTTCTTTTTCTTTATACTTTTCACTTTATCTAAGTGGGTATGTATGACTTAGGATCATAAACCTCAGCACCATATGTTCTGTGATAATATCACAGAATAATACTCACAGAAGGACTCTGTGCTTGCCTTTATTGATTTATAGGAGTCAAAGTCCCAATAGATATTCTTGAAAATTTAGTTTTATTTTTTGTCTGATTTTAAAAACTTAGCTCAGGTTCAGTCTATGGTGCTAAATGTTTGAAGACAGTAGCCCTAAAACTTGGAATTTCGTTAGGGCTAGGCCAATGTTACTCCATAGACCAATTAAGGCTTCTTTGAAAAGACTTGCTGACAACTTAAAACATAAGCCCATTAGCTTTCTCCTTGGGGATTCCAGACTCTAAGCTTTAAAGCCTGGTGAACATATATGTGGAGATTAGCTGCATCTTTTATCTTTTTTAATTGAAGTCTAGTTGATTTATAATGTTGTGTTAATTTCTGCTACACAGCAAAGTGACTCAGGTATATACATACATACATTCTTTTTAATATTCTTTTCCATTACAGTTTATCACAGGATATTGATTTGAGTTCCCTGTATATAGTAGGATCTTGTTGTTTATCCATTCTATACATAATAGTTGATTAGCTATATTTTTAAATAGAAGTTTTCCCAAGAACTCAACCAGTAAAACCACCTGCTTTCATGAATATACAATGACTGAACTTGGAGAAAAACCATCCAATAAACAGAAAGGAAGTTGTCACTAAGATTTTGGTGATGTGGCACTTATTCTTCTTATTCTATAGACAAAATAATAGTGTTAAGTTATTTTTAAAGAGCTAATCAAAAGGACTCATTTGCCAGATTTTGAAGGCCAATGTCATCATCTCCTTTTTTCCTACCTGGACCACCAAGGACTTCACTCTCCTTATTCTCTGCCTCAATTTCCTTCAAAACTTCCGTGAGTGCTGCCCACTTTGGGTTGCTTTCTAGGACCAGGTCCTTTTTTGTTTCTGTATAGAAATAAATGATAATCTCATTCTATGTGATAATGTTTATCCATAAAGTATTCCAAAGGCTTTGAAAACAACAAATAACACAGGCATTGTTCTACAAGCCTATTCCTTTGCGCTTCCTTCATAATGTTCTACAGAGAGAATCCAGATTCTTGAGAAGGTCTCCTTATGGTCTAAATGAAGACACTTCAAATCCAGATTAACACAGGCTCCATAACGCCTTGACAGAAAGTCATATGCATGGTCACTAATAAGAGATGATTACGTGTCAGCTGTCAACTGTGATGTTATATATAAACTGCTACACAAAATAAAGGAATCAGTACAGAATAATAGTTTTTATTATTTCTAAAATCTCCATGCTTTTCCTAATGCTGAACATGAGATATAAGCAGACAATAAAACTTTTATTTCTGTAAGTACTCAAATGTATTACTAACGTATTTAATTAAGTTTTGAAATATATCTTTGCACTAGGCAGGAGATAATGGTTCTATTCCTGGGTTGGGAAAATCTGCTGCAGAAGGGATAGGCTACCCACTCTAGTATTCTTGCGCTTCCCTGGTGGCTCAGCTGGTAAAGAATCTGCCCACAATGAGGGAGACCTGGGTTCGATTCCTGGGTTGGGAAGAAGATCCCCTGGAGAAGGGAAAGGCTAGCCACTCCAGCATTCTGGCCTGGAGAATTCCATGGACTGACTGTACAGTCCATGGGGTGGCAAAGAGTTGGACATGACTGAGCAACTTTCACTTTCACTTATATGTCTTAAAAAGCCAACAATATTCAATATATATTATAATAGTTATAGATGAGTGTGAAACAGAGTCCATTATTTGCCTCATTCTAGTACCTCTGTTTCCTAAAAACTAAAAAGAAAATTCTTAAAGAGATGAGAATACCAGAGTACCTGACCCGCCTCTTGAGAAATCTGTATGCAGGTCAGGAAGCAACAGTTAGAACCAGACATGGAACAATGGACTGGTTCCAAACAGGGAAAGGAGTATGTCAAGGCTGTATATTGTCACTCTGTGTATTTAACTTATATGCAGAGTACATCATGAGAAACGCTGGGCTGGATGAAGCACACCTGGAATCAAGATTGCCGGGAGAAATATCAATAACCTCAGATATGCAGATGACACCACCCTTATGGCAGAAAGTGAAGAACTAAAGAGCCTCTTGATGAAAGTGAAGAGGAGAGTGAAAAAGTTGGCTTAAAGCTCAACATTCAGAAAACTAAGATCGTGGCATCTGGTCCCATCACTTCATGGCAAATAGATGGGGAAACTGGAAACAGTGTCAGACTTTATTTTCTTGGGCTTCAAAACACTGCAGATGGTGACTGCAGCCGTGAAATTAAAAGACGCTTGTTCCTCGGAAGAAAAGTTATGACCAACCTAGACAGCATATTAAAAAGCAGAGACATTACTTTGCCAACAAAGGTCCGTCGAGTCAAAGCTATGGTTTTTCCAGTGGTCATGTATGGATGTGAGAGGTGGACTATAAAGAAAGCTGAGTGCCAAAGAATTGATGCTTTTGAACTGTGGTGTTGGAGAAGACTCTTGAGAGTCCCGTGGACTGCAAGGAGATCCAATTAGTCCATTCTGAAGGAGATCAGCCCTGGGATTTCTTTGGAAGGAATGATGCTAAAGCTGAAACTCCAGTACTTTGGCCACCTCATGTGAAGAGTTGACTCACTGGAAAAGACTCTGATGCTGGGAGGGATTGGGGGCAAGAAGAGAAGGGGACGACAGAGGATGAGATGGTTGGATGGCATCACTGACTCGATGAACGTGAGTCTCAGTGAACTCCGGGAGTTGGTGATGGACAGGGAGGCCTGGCGTGCTGCGATTCATGGGGTCACAAAGAGTCGGACATGACTGAGCAACTGATCTGATCTGATCTGATCTGGACTGCAAGGAGATCCAACCAATCTATCCCAAAGGAAATCAGTCCTGAATATTCATTGGAAAGACTGATGCTGAAGCTGAAGCTCCAATACTTTGGCCACCTGATGTGAAGAACTGACTCATCTGAAAAGATCTTGATGCTGGGAAAGATTGAAGGTGGGAAGAGGGGATGACAGAGGATGAGATGGTTAGGTGGCATACTGACTCAATGGATGTGAGTCTGAGTAAACTCCGGGAGTTGGTGATGGACAGGGAGGCCTGGTGTGCTGCAGTACATGGGGTTGCAAAGAGTTGGAAACAACTAAGTGACTGAACTGAACTGAAATGGGATGTTAAAACAGTCCACTAAGACCTTAAGTGCCCAAACAGTAATTATTCTGAAGTTAAAAAAAAAAAAAACCACCACCATTCTTATGTAGTAGTTATTCGGAATCCCCTGGCAATGAATCCATTCCAAATATTTTTTAACATAGATCACATATGTTACATGTAACAAGTAATTATTTTTCACACAGTCGAATGAGATTTAAAGTTATACTGTAACTTGATAAGCTTTTCCATACCAAATATGTAAACAAAAGACATGTTTGAAGACTTAATCATACAAGATACCTTGTTCTTCTTTAATCTCCAGTTTTTCAGGCAGTCTGCTTTTTTTACTCATTTTTGCATCTGGAACATGATAAACCCTTGCTCGAGCATTTACAAACATTGAGGTGCTGGAGTCAAGAAAGAGCCAACCTAACATAAAAAGTTAAGTGGAAAACAAAAAAGCTTTCAATTTATGGTTAACTTCAGAGAATCTCTGAAGGTCACACGACCTATATATCAACCAGTCACCAGCTTGTTCATCTCCCAACCACACCTCCCTTGTTATGGTCTCTGTCACTGTTTGGCTAGACTGGTGGTTTTCAAAGTGCAGCCTACAGATCCCTGGGGGTCCCCAAGACGTTTTCAGGGGGATGGTCTGTGAGCTCAAAACTACTCTCATACTAGTACTATTACTGAATTTCCCCCACGGTGTTGACGTTTCTAATGATGGTGCAAAAGCGTCGGTGGGTTATGCTGCTGGTGCCCAAGCACAGATGAAGGCAGTGGACCCAAAGTTCACAAGCAATCAATGCATTCTTCAACACTGTGCATTTGTAGCTTATGACTCAAGAAAGTTCCTGATGAAGCAATAAGAAATATTAACTTTATTAAATCTTGGCCCCAGGGGCCCCTGGGGCACACTTTAAAAATCACTGGTCTTGCCAGACAGTGAGAAAAGTCACAGTAATGAGGCAAGAATGTGGCTGGTAGAAAATCCAGTTGGTGGACAGCGGCATATGTATGCTTCCCTACAAATCTCTTTTCATTCTTTGGCTAATGAAACTCCATATTCCCTTGCCGTTTCTTTAGGGAAATGAATTTTAAGTTCATAACAACTTTCAGAATACAACCTATTTCTAAGCTGGGGACTACCTGTGATATATGGTCTTTTCTAGAAATAAAACTGCCTGGAATGGATATGAATGTTTATTAATATACAGAACAGAATTAGGTAGAAACATTAGCTATCAATGAAATCTATATCCCTGTGCCATGAACATAAAACATAATTTGACATCTCAGTATATCATGTACTTGAATACAGCACTCTGCACACCTGACTCCCCAACAAAATCTAGTACTTCATTCAAGTCAGTTCCTAGAATAATATTAGTATTTTTATGTCCCACCTGAATTCTGACCGAATGCCTTCTCTGTTGCTCTGAGAGATTCCAGAAGATTAAGAAATGTGATACAATCATACTGAGAGAGATACTGCAGCAGGGTTCGTAATATCTTCAAATCCTGAACCAAGGATTTAGTCTTGGCTCCAAGCTGGTGCCACAAAGGATCTAAGTAATGGCGAATTGTCTAAAACAAGAATAAAATATTGCTAAGAGATATTTAATATAGCTATTATTAATACAAATGATACTTGCAACAAACATTATCCCTTGTATACCTAAAAATGGTTAAAATGGTAAATTTTGTTATGTAAGCTTTACCACAATGGTTTTAAAAAATAAAAACAAAAAACATTATCTTCCAAGGAAGTGGACAGAAAATTTAAGTTCATAAGACTCAGAATGTCCTAATTAGAATGTTTGATTTTCCAAATGTAAAGCAGAGTGTCATCACTACAATCTTTATGATCAGATATAGTCAATTCATAATTACCCGCATTTACATTATTAGGAGACAAAGGTCCTGATAAACATCAGATACTCAATTATTCACTTTTATGCAGAATCAAAGCAAGTAATTCAGATACATTTAACTTCTGCCAAGTCCTGTATGGATAGAGATGTGAGAGCCAGTTGGATGATGGAGAAGACATAAACCGGGGAAGCTACATGTATCAAATTACTATCATCAGACCACAGTTTGCTGCTATAAAAGATGTGTTTATTATTAAGTGTGATTCAAGGATGAGAAAATATTTAACAACCAAATAAATCTGAATACTTTTTAAGATCCTAAAAAATTGTCTAAAACACAGAACAGCTTTATGTATATCCACAGCTATACATATGCATATCTCCTTCACAAGCTGATTCTGTAACTAAAAGGGATAATGCAGCATGCTTCAGAAGCAGTTTCACTACATGGCATCTTATCTAACACATTTAATACTGAACGGAAGTAATATTTAGAAGACCAAATAATCTACTGTCCAAACTGGAACTCTTGTGAAAATGAAATGACACTATTAATAATTACTCCAGGACAACAGGCAGACACTGTGACTGTCCTAGATAAACTGGGACATGTAAGTCTTTTGTACATCATCTTTTGTAAAAATCTTTTCTAAAACCATTAACAAAACTTAAATTTTCTAACAAATGCAAATTATGCCTATATTTTGTTTTGGTTATGAGATGAATACGTAAAACAATACTTTGACTTTCACTGACCAGGGGATGACTTACAGAAATTTAGTGCAAAGCATATCTGGCTATATTTTGCTTTTCTAGGGACATATACGGGGGCTTCCCTGGTAGCTCAGTGGTAAAGAATCTGCCTGCAGTGCAGGAGACCCGGGTTTAATCCCTGGGTTGGAAGATTCCCTGGAAAGGAAATGGGAACCCACTCCAGTATTCTTGCCTAGAAAATGCCACGGACAGAGAAGCCTGGCGGACTACACTCCATGGGGTCACAAGACTCAGGCACAACTTAGTGACTAAACCACCACCACACAGATATATGTACCATTAGAAGAATGTGAGAGGTGTTTTTGGTATACTAGGCACTAAATTAAAATACATTTTAAAAACAGAGGCACAAAACACATGGAATGGCTTTTATGCATCATTATTCCACAGTAAAAAGACTTTTTGGAAGAATCAGAAAAATAAGGACTTAAATTTTTCCCTTTTAAAAATCACTATGCATTATTTTTAGTGACAAAGAGATTGATTCAGAATTTGAAAGAAAAGAACTTGTTCTACAAAAATATGAAAAAAAAGCTGCCTGGAATTTTTTTAGTTTTTTTCTAGACATACAATTTGATCTTAGACATTTATGTACCTGTATTAATATTAATCTATGATGAAAAAATTAGTTGAAATAAACATTCCTAGACTACAGTCTTACCATTTTCTCACTTCAGAATGTAACTTTAAGACAGAGCAAGTTTCACATTCCTTAGTAATCAAAACTCATCCCAATTATTTTTATTCCCAATAAGAGATCACAATAAATTATGAAGCATTCTTATGTACACTCTTCTACTTGTAGATATTCAAATATTGTCGTTTCAGAGCAAAAGGTTATTCATCGTTCTCTTGGAGTGAAAGTTTAGTCGCTCAGTTGTGTCCGACTCTTTGCCACCCCATGGATTGTAGACTACCAGGCTCCTCCGTCCACGGGATTTTCCAGGCGAGAGTACTGGAGTGGGTTGCCATTTCCTTCTCCAGAGGATCCTCCCAACCCAGGGATCGAACCCGGGTCTCTCACAATGTAGGCAGACACTTTACCATCTGAGCCACCAGGAAAGTTCTCTTACATATACTTAAAAAAAAAAGACAGTCATTGTATAATTGCAAAAATCAGAATTATGCTTAGATGCCAATCAATGTATTCGACTACAAATTACTTTCCAGTAAACCAAAGAAGATATACTTTAAATCACCTCCAACCTAATTTTAAAATGACAACAAATTCCTACTGAGAACATTATAAATATTAAAATAACTTGCATACTTAAAAATTACACCATCATAAACAGTGCTTAAAAAGGAAGAGAAATAGAGTACCTTGTCAAAAGGTTTTCCAATAGCATTTTCTAAAGATAAATCTTCAACTTCAAGTGACGGGTTATGGCATTTTAATTCCTTTAAACAGGCATTTAAGATGTCCAGAATAGCAGTCTGTATAGCAAGCATGGCAGGTGTCATAGAAACATGAATTTCTACGACTTCGGGTTTATGCAGTTCTAAAAACGAGTTTACTGCTACATGGAATCTAAAAAGACAAACATTTTAAAAATATTTTCTAAAGTTGTAAGAGCCCTGTGTTTACTCTAACAGCTTTTTGTAAATGGACTGTAAGAAGATCAAACAAGTCAATTCTAAAGGAAATCAGTCCTGAATATTCATTGGAAGGACTAATACTGAAGCTGAAAATCCAATACTTTGGACACCTAATGTGAAGAACTAACTCATTTGAAAAGACCCTAATGCTTGGAAAGATGAAGGGCAGAAGGGGAAGGAGCAGCAGAGAATGAGACCGTTGGATGGCATCATCGACTCAATAGACATGGATTTGAGCAAACTCTGGGAGATAGTGAAGGACAGGGAAGCCTGGTGTGCTGCAGTCCACCGGCTCACGAAGAGTCAGACATGATTAAGTGACCGAACAACAAATGTAATTAAGAAGCAAAATGGAAAGCCAGGTGACAATGTTTTCAGGATTACTTTTAACCATATAAATGGAAAGTGAAAGTGAATTAGTTCAGTCATGTCCGACTCTTTGCAACCCCGTGGACTGTAGCCTACCAGGCTCCTCTGTCTGTGGGATTCTCCAGGCAAGAATACTGGAGTGGGTTGCCATTTCCTTCTCCAGGGGATCTTCCCGACCCAGGGATCGAAACCGGGTCTCCTGCATTGCGGGCAGACACTTTAACCTCTGAGCCAGAAGTATTAGTCAAATAGGGCAAGGGTCAGGGACTGAACCCAGGTCTTCTGCACTGCAGGGAGATTCTTTACCATCTGAGCCACCAGGGAAGCCTTAACATATACATATGCCCACCCTTTTCTAGATTCTTTTCCCATGGGTCATTAAAGAGCACTGAGTGGTTCCCTGTGCTATACAGTAGGTCCCTACTAGTTTTCTATTTTATTTACAGTAATGTATGTCAACCCCATCTGCCAATTTATCCCATCCTCTTCCCCGCTGCTGATGGGTAGTTTTCAAAGTGGAAGTTAGAATCTTAGCCAGTAAATTTGTAGTTCACCTAATTCTGTTGTACACATGAGCCTCCAGATCCCTAGGGATTTCACTAAATGAACAAGAAAGTGATGGCCTTGGACTACTGGAAAAATAACCAACAAATCTCTCTTTTTTATCAAAAGAATAACAAATGTGGTGACCATTTATCTATACTTGGGTGCACTGTTATAAACCTGACTAGCATGTATCAAGTACAGTGACAATAAATACTACATTAAAGTGTGAAATTAAAGTACACCAGTTTCTCTTGCAGAAATTGGTCACATAATGCTGTTTACCTTGGCCACAGATACAGCTTCCTTACAAAAAGATTTCTCATCACTCTTTCCACGTGACAAAAGCCAGTGTCAAAGGCAACAGCGTTGTCTGTGAAGGCTTTAATAAAACCACGTTTGTTTTTCTGTCTGAAGAGGCGCAAGATGAATGCTTCTTGACAAGACTCGATTATTCTGTGAGCTCTATATACCAAGATGCCTGAGGGGGGAAAAATCATAATTTAGAGTGCACAAAGACATGTCATTTTTATGCTTGCTTTCACTGATTCATCACAGTTTTCCTGAATGCCTTATTTGAGCATAGGCAAGCTATTCTAGGCTGAGGATACAGCCACAAACAAAACACGAAAAGCTGTCCTGTGGCATTTACAATAAGTAATATAAGTAAGTAAGATATTTAGTTGTTATAAGGGATAAGTGCTGAGGGAAAAAAATGAATCAGAGGAAGACAAGGAGTATGTGTAAGAGGTGGTGGTTTGCAATTTCCTTACTTATTTAATCTTTAAAAAAATTGTAGTTGATATACAATATTATAGTTACAGGTATATAATACAGTGATTCACAATTTTGAAAGGTTATACTCCATTTATAGCTATCATAGAATATTGGCTATATTACCCATGTTGTACAATATATCCTTGTGGCTTATTTTATATCTAATAGTTGTATTTACTAATCCTTTACCCCAATATTGCCCCTTCCGTCCCTCTAATCTCTGGTAACACTAATATGTTCTTTGTTTTTTTTCACTGCACTTTGAGGCGCGTGGAACTTCTTTGACCAGGGGTGGAACCCATGACCCCTGCAGTGGAAGCATGGAGTCTTAACCACTGGACAGTCCTCGAATTTGTTCTTTGTATCTGTAAGTTTGCTTCTCTTTTGGTCATATTCACTAGTTTGTTGTATTTTTTAGGATTTGCAATTTCAGATAGGGTATGCCTCACTGAGGTCTTAAGTGAGTAAAGGCTGGATGGAGATGAGAGGGTGAGCCTTGTGACCATGTGGGCCACAAGAGTTCCAGCCGAAAGAAGGGTAAGAGCAAAGGCCCTGAGGTGGGGTGTGTCTGACCTGGTGGAAGAAGAATTTCTCCAAGTCAAGTGGGCCATTTGTTCTTTTATATGTGAATCAGATGTGAACTTTGCAAAATAGCTGCCTTTCAGAAGTCTGGGGAACATCTGCTTCACTTATTATAAGAATTCAACTTTCAGAATCAGAGTATATTCTACTGAAAGATAAATTAGTCTATTTGAAACAAAAATCTAAAAAAAAAATGCTTAAGCATCTGTTTTGTGGGGTGGATGTGACAATGACACCTCTGAATTGCAAAAACAAGGATATACACGTTTCTTTAATTAGAAAAAGAGAGTTCTGGACCAGATGATTTCTCATGTGCATATATCATAGACACACGCCTCTGTGGTGCAGTACGATTAGTGGGAAATTAGAGAGAGACGTGAAATGACACGAGTGCACAGATGTCAATTATTCTATGACAATTCTTGCCTTTTAGACCGAAACCAAGCCGGGTACCATATATATTTGCTGTAAACTCACTGGCATGTTTTTGCTCCCATTCTCATCACTCCTGGGGTTTGGAAAATGACAATAGTAACCCATGACTCCTAGTAGTTCAGTAGACTCAATTCAGATTCTACTGTTTTGGTATTTAAATGTAGATTGAGGTAGATGGAGCTGAAATTTATTCTAGCCAAGCAAACTGCTTTTCAAAGACAGTAAAAATAAATAGTGCTAAGTAGAAATTTGTAGACAAAGCATTTTCAATAACACCAGTAAATGTTGTTGTTGTTTAGTTGACTCTTTTGCGATCCCATGGATTGGGATTTTCCAGATAAGAATACTGGAGTGGGTTGCCACTTCTTTTTTCCAGGGGAAGCCAACACCAGTATATGTGCACAGCTAATCTACTACTCAGAAATACTCAGTACCCAGCAGGTGGGTTTTTCCAAATATGTTTCTGGGCCACAGTTGTGGTCCTGGATGAAATAGGACATGAAAGTTAGAAAATAGACTTCTAAAGAAAAGGTGAATCTCAAGTTAAGAAAATGGTGTGCTCCAAAAGGTTGTCATTCTTTTGGAAGCCAGAAGGAGGAGGGAGAAGAGAAGTATACTCTATCCCAGCCCTAAGCACTGGGCTTAGGTATTTTTATAGATTTTTATTTCACTGAATCCTCAAAATAACTCTATGGGGTAGGTATTACTATAGAGATCAGGAAAAAGCAACTTGACCACGGTCACCCTACAAGTAAATGGAGGCCAAAGGTTCCAAATCATGAGTGTCTGATAACACAGCTATATTCTTCCTACTAGGTGACATCATCTGAGGACCACGCACCCCTCCCCCTTAAAAAAGTACAAGTAAGTTAGGCTTCCGGGTACAGTTCTAGTGCCACATTTTGGCATCTCATTTTGCTGCACTGTAATTATTTCTTTACGCCTATCTCCTCCTGCTTGGGCACAAGATCATTATAAAAAGAAGTAATCAGAGAGTGCTTACTATGTGCCATGCATAATGCAAAGAATTTCATACACCTGATGTCAGTTTACCCTCACAATAATCCTAAGAGGAATGAGAGAAAACTGAGCCACACAGAAGTGGAGACACTTGCCCAAGGTCACACAGCTGCACCTGGTGACGGTGAGCTCCAACCCAGAGGCCGCCTAACTCAGGACAGCACCCTGCCATCTTGTCATCTTTGTCTCCAGCACCTATCTCATTCCTGCCAAATAAGGGACCACTGGCAACTGATCTTTACTAATAGTTAATGTTAAAAATGACATACAGTCTGAATGACGATAAAGCTGAATTACAGCACTGGGTATGCAAATCTAACATGGAACTTTTTTTTCCTTTAAGTTTCCCAAGGAAAGTGTGTTCTGAGGTCTATTTAGAGATGTCAGAATATGCTAAACAATGAAAGGACCCTCTTTCCCTGTATGTTTGAAAGTATAATCTGGGGAGATATTTTCACAGTTCTCCCACTACTGAGAAGTCATGTTGGCAGGGATGCCTAGGGTGGGTGCAGTGATGCTAAGAGCTAGTGACAGGAACAAGTTAGGGCTGGTGCATTCAGGACTTCCCAGGGGGTTACATGCTCCTAGGACACTGGTCTGTAACAGCTGTGTTGAAAGCTTCTACGGGGGCTGGGAGAATGTGGGGGATAGACGATGATCCCAGGGGTTGCAGCATTTGAAGGGATTCATTTCTTTGGCTCATTTGCATTCTATTCAGCCAAGGAGCACTAACAGCTCCAGCTTCATTATTGGCTGGGAATCAATCAGAAATGGGAATGGCATTTTATTTTATTTTTTTTTTTTGGGAATGGCATTTTAATTAGGAACCACCTATAAACTACACTTTGCATAGTCCTTTGATTCAGATTGCTTTCTGCCTAATTAGGTTGAACTGTTACTGGGAGTCACAGAGTAATACTGACATCTAGTGGTCATTTCAATACTTTTTTCCATTTTATCAACTTGCTGCTGCTGGGCTGCTGCTAGGTTGCTTCAGTCGTGTCCGACTCTGTGCGACCCCAGAGACGGCAGCCCACCAGGCTTCCCGTCCCTGGGACTTAAGTAAAGCTAAATTTATAAGAAACCAACAAGCAGTAACAGAGAAGGCAATGGCACCCCACTCCAGTACTCTTGCCTGGAAAATCCATGGACGGAGGAGCCTGGTGGGCTGCAGTCCATGGGGTCGTGAAGAGTCAGATAGGACTGAGCGACTTCCCTTTCACTTTCATGCATTGGAGAAGGAAATGGCAACCCACTCCAGTGTTCTTGCCTGGAGAATCCCAGGGACTGCGGAGCCTGATGGGCTGCCGTCTATGGGGTCACACAGAGTCAGACACGACTGAAGCGACTTAGCAGCAGCAGCAACAAGCAGTAAAATATTTTATTACAATGTATCAAGATTTTGGGCTATACAAAGCCTTTATTTTTTGCTATTATCTATTATTTATTATGTACCATGTACTGTACTAGCAATTATATTTATTTTACCTCATTTAGTCCTTATGATAACTTCACAAGGCACTATTTTCTCAACGTAAGCAATGAGACAACTGAGACTTTGGAAAATTAAGTAATTTGCTTGTAAGCAGTGGTGTTACCCTTCAAAGTCAACCGAGTCTGACCCTAACTGTACAGCCCTGTCATGGCTTATAACTGATAAATATAAAAGTACAGCAAAATTTTCATCAATCAGTTCACTATGAATCATATGAAACATTGGTTCAGGGCTTCCCTGGTGACTCAGTGGTAAAGAACTTGCCTGCCAATTTCAATCCCCGATCCGGGAAGATTCCACATGTCATGGAGTAACTAGGCCAAGGCACCACAACTAGTGAGCTTGTGCTCTAGAGCCTGGGAGCCACAACTACTGAAGCCCGTGTGCCCCAGAGCCCACGCTCCACAAGAGAAGACACCACAATGAGAATCAGCCCACACACCACAACTACAGGGTAGCCCCTGCTCAAAGCAACTGGAGAAAAGGCCACTCAGCAATGAAAACCCAGCACAGAAAAAACAAATACATAAAATTATAAAGTATTACAAATGACATTTCCATTAAAAAACAGTCATTCATACATTTATGCATTAAATATTTCTTGAGGGTCTTTGAGGCTCAGGGCAATGTGTTAGATATTGTAGGAAGGTCAATTATGAATTTCAGCACCTCTCTGCCCTTTACAAGTTCACTGAAGACCACAGTATATACATACATCATTCACCTAACATATGTGTGTTTGGTATCTACTATGTACCAGTTACTCAGCCTGGGATGAAGTTGTTCCTTACTCTTAGGAGGCTTGCCATCTCATGAGCGATAGACAAACAGGCAAATACAGTGTGGTGTTCTGAAGTGCTCTGACTGGGGAGGACAGAGGCGGGGCCCCTAAATTATCTTTGGGGAAATCAGAAAAGCTTTCCCGAAGGACAAACAACAGTGAAAAATGATTCTATCTCTACATTAATTCTGGCTACCATTAAACCATTCTTCTCAAAATAACTAAGCAACTGCTTAGTTTAATTTCAATCATGGGAGAGAGTTGGGATCAAGATAGTGGAGTTTGAAGACCCTGAGCTCACCACCGTCCTACCCACCATGAACACATCAAAACTACAATGACATACAGAGCAACTCTCTCTCAGAATGACCTGTAGACCAGTAGAACGGCTCTCCTACAACCAAGGCTATGGAGAAAGAACCCCAGGGAGTCTGACAGGAGGGGAGGAAAAGAGATCTCGTTGGGACCCACAGCCCCAGTGGGTGGCCCAGAAGAGGAGGGAGATCTTGCAGGCTCAGGGATCCTCTCTGAAGACTGAGGGGTTTGAACCCCACATTGGGTACCAGGGGTCCAGCACTGGGAAGACGAGCCCCCTTGGCTGGTTTGGAAACCAGTGGGGCTTACCAGTGGGCTGCAGAAAACCTAGATTCCACTCTTGAAGAGAGCAAGTATGCCTAGACATCTCAGCAGAGGCAGCAGACTGAAAGCTGCCTGGTGCTCCAGCTGCCCTGCAGGACCCCGCCGCCCCTCCCACCCTACCAGCCTGTACCAGGCTCCTGCTCCGGCCCCTCCTGCCCCAGCCCTATCCCCCAACAAGACAGCTCCACCAGCGCACTCTCAGGGAAGATGCAGTCTTTGCTCTCTTCAGATCCAGCTCTCCCACCAAAAGCACCCATGGGGCACACAGACTGCAAAGGACATGCCCACACAGGGACATGGATTCAAGACTGGGAAAGGTAACTGTGTTGCCTAACTTCATAGGGACAATCAGAGAAAGTCAAGTAAAATAAGAATACAGAAGAATATGTTCCAAACAAAAGAGCAAGACAGAATTCTGAGGAAAAAACCCTAAGGAACAGAGATAAGTAATTTACCTGATAAAGAGTTTAAAATAAGAGTCATAAAAATGCTCACTGAACTTGGGAAACTCAGCAGTGGCCACAGGACTGGAAAAGGTCAGTTTTCATTCCAATCCCAAAGAAAGGCAATGCCAAAGAATGCTCAAACTACCGCACAATTGTACTCATCTCACACGCTAGTAAAGTAATGCTCAAAAATTCCCCAAGCCAGGCTTCAGCAGTACATGAACCGTGAACTTCCAGATGTTCAAGCTGGTTTTAGAAAAGGCAGAGGAACCAGAGATCAAATTGCCAACATTCACTGGATCATCAAAAAAGCAAGAGAGTTTCAGAAAAACATCTATTTTTGCTTTATTGACTATTCCAAAGCCTTTGACTGTGTGGATCACAATAAACTGTGGAAAATTCTGAAAGAGATGGGAATACCAGACTACCTGACCTGCCTCTTGAGGAACCTGTATACAGGTCAAGAAACAACAGTTAGAACTGGACATGGAACAACAGACTGGTTCCAAATAGGAAAAGGAGGACGTCAAGGCTGTATATTGTCACCCTGCTTATTTAACTCATATGCAGAGTACATCATGAAAAACGCTGGGCTAGAAGAAGCACAAGCGGGAATCAAGATTGCCGGGAGAAATATCAATAACCTCAGATATGCAGATGACACCACCCTTATGGCAGAAAGTGAAGAAGAACTGAAGAGCCTCTTGATGAAAGTGAAAGAGGAGAGTGAAAAAGTTGGCTTAAAGCTCAACATTCAGAAAACTAAGATCATGGCATCTGGTCCCATCACTTCATGGGAAATAGATAGGGAAACAGTGTCAGACTTTATTTTTCTGGGCTCCAAAATCACTGCAGATGGTGATTGCAGCCATGAAATTAAAAGACACTTACTCCTTGGAAGGAAAGTTATGACTAACCTAGACAGCATATTAAAAAGAAGAGATATTACTTTGTCAACAAAGGTCCGTCTAGTCAAGGCTATGGTTTTTCCAGTGGTCATGTATGTATGTGAGAGTTGGACTATAAAGAAAGCTGAGTGCTGAAGAATTGATGCTTTTGATCTGTGGTGTTGGAGAAGACTCTTGAGAGTCCTTTAGACTGCAAGGAGATCCAACCAGTCCATCGTAAAGCAGATCAGTCCTGGGTATTCATTGGAGGGACTGATGTTTAAGCTGAAACTCCAATACTTTGGCCACATGATACGAAGAGCTGACTCATCTGAAAAGACCCTGATGCTGAGAAAGATTGAGGGCAGGAGGAGAAGGGGACGACAGAGGATGAGATGGTTGGATGGCATCATCGACTCAATGGACATGGGTTTGGGTGGACTCCAGGAGTTGGTGATGGATAGGGAGGCCAGGCGTGCTGCTGTTCATGGGGTCACAAAGAGTCGGACATGACTGAGCGATTGAACTTACTGACTGACTGAACTTGGGAAAAGAACAGAGGAACATAGTGAGAACTTTAACAAAGAACTAGAAAAATACAAAAAAGAGCCAATCAGAACTAAAACATACAATAAAGTGAAAAATGCTAGAAAGACTAGCATACTAGTCCTAGAAGGACTTAAGTCCTTAAGTAAATTTAAGAAGAGTGGAATTATATCAAGGATCTTTTCCAACTACAACAGTAATGAAACCAGAAATCAATACAAGAAGAAAATGGAAAAATACAAACACATGTAGATAAACAACATGCTACTAAAAAACCAACAGGCCAACAAAGATATCAAATAGGAAATTTAAAAATTCCTTGATATGAATGAAAAGAGAAACATAACTTTCCAAAGTCATGGGATACAGTTAAAGCAGTTCTAAGAGGGAAGTTTAAAGTGATATAGGCCTACCTCAAGAAACAAGAAACTTCTCAAGTAAACAACCTAATTTTCCATTTAAAGGAATTAGAAAAAAACATAGCCCAAAGTCAGCAGAAAGAAGAAAATAAAAACCTGAGTGCAAATAGAGACCAAAAAAACCAAACAAACAATAGAAAAGATCAATAAACTAAGAGTTGTTTTTTGTTTTGAAAAGACAAAATTGATCCTTTAGCAAGACTCTTCAAGACAAAAAAAAGGGGAAGGGCCCAAATAAAATCAGAAATGAAAGAAGCAAACTTACAATTTATATCACAGAAATATAAATAGTCATAAGAGAATATACTAAGACTTATATGCTAGCAAATTGGACAACCTAGAAGAAATGGATAAACTCCTAGAAACATACAATCTTCAAAGACTGAATCAGAAAAAAATAAAATATCTAACTAGTAATAAAAACTGAATCACTAATAAAAAAATCCCAACAAAGAAAAATCTAGGGCTAGGAATTCCACCCAACATTACAGAAAAAGTAAATACCTATGGTTCTCAAACTATCAAAAAAATCAGAGGATGAAACACCTCAAAACTCATTCTACCAGGTCAGCATTACTCTGATACCAAAACCAGAAAAAGACACTATAAAAAAGAGAAAATATCCCTGACGAACACAGATGCAAAAATCCTCAACAAAATATTAGCAAACTGAATTCAACAATATATAAAAAGGATCACACTTCATGACCAAGTGTGATTTATTCCAGGGATGCAAGGATGGTTCAATATTGAAACTTGACTTGTGAATACTGAACCATTAACAAAACAAAGGATAAAAATCACATAATCTTCTCAATAGATACAGAAAATGTATTTGACAAAATTCAACATCCATTTATGATAAAAACTGTCAACAAAGTTGGATAGAGAGAACACACCTCAACATAATAAAAGCCATTTATAACAAACCCACAGCTAATGTTATACTCAATGGTGAAAAGCTGAAAGTTTTTCCTCTAAAATCAGGGACATGACAAGGATGTCCACTTTCCCCACTTCTATTTACATAGTATTAAAAGGCCTGCCCTCAGCAAGCAGACAAGAAAAAGAAATAAAAGCATCCAAATTGGAAATGAAGAAGTAAAACTATTTCCAAATATATACTATATATAGAAAATGCTAAAAACTCCATCAAAAAACTTTGAGAATACATAAATTAAGTTGTAGGCTACAAGATTAATATACAGAAATCTGTTTGTGTTTCTTTACACTAAGTATTAGGTATTAAGAAGAGAAATCAATACAATAATCCATTTTACAACTTAATCAAAAAGAATAAAATACCTAACAATAAATTAACCAAGGAGGTGAAAGATCTGATTTCTGAAAACTATGACACTGATGAAAGAAACTGAAGACAAATAGAAATATATTTTGTTCATGAACTGGAAGAATTAATATTGTTAAAATGACCATACTACCTGAAGCTATCTACAGATTTAATGCTATCCAAATCAAAATATCTATGACATTTTTTAAAGAATTAGAACAAATAATTTGATTGGAACCACAAGACTTCAAAGAGCAAAACCAATCTTGAGAGAAAAGAACAACACTGGAGCTATCACCTTCCTTGAGACTATACTACAAAGCTATAGCAATCAAAACGGTATGGTTCTGGCCCCAAACCAGACACAAATATCAATGGAACAAAACAGAAAGACCAGAAATAAACTCAAGCATGTGGTCAATTAATTAACATCACTTCATGGCAAATAGAAAGGGAAAAAGTTGAAGTAGTGACAGATATTCTTTTCTTGGGCTCCAAAATCACTGCTGACAGTGATTGCAGTCATGAAATTAAAAGACACTTGCTCCTTGGAAGAAAAGCTATGACAAAACTAGACGGTGTATTAAAAAGCAAAAACATCATTTTGTTCACAAAGGTCTGTATAGTCAGATCCATGGTTTTTCCAGTAGTCATGTATGGATGTGAGAGTTGGCCCATAAAGAAAGCTGAGTACTGAAGAACTGATGCTTTCAAATTGTGGTACTACAGAAGACTCTTGAGAGTCTCTTGGACTGCAAGGAGATCAAACCAGTCAATCCTAAAGGAAATCAATCCTGAATATTTACTGGAAGGACTGATGCTGAAACTGAAGCTCCAATACTTTGGCCACCTGATGCAAAGAGCCGATTCACTGGAAAATACCTTCATGATGGGAAAACTGAAGGCAAAAGGAGAAGAGGGCGGCAGAGGGCAAGATGGTTGGATGGCATCACCAATTCAAAGGACATGAACTTGAACAAACTCTGGGAGATAATGAAGGACAGGGAAACTTGGCGTGTTGCAGTTCATGGTGTTGCAGAGTCGGACATGACTTAGTGACTAAACCACCACAACAAAATGGGGAAAAGACTCTCTTCAATAGGTGGTGCTGGGCAATCTAGACAGTTACATGTAAAAGAATGAAATCAGAACATTTTTCTCACACTGTATTAAATAAACTCAAAATGGACTAGAAACCAACATTTAAGATCTGAAACCATAAAACTCCTTGGAGAAGACAAAGGCAGTAGGCTCTCTGACATCTGTCTTAGCAATACTTTTTGAATCTGTCTCTTTAGGCAAGGGAAACAAAAACAAAAATAATCAAATGAGCCTACACCAAATTAAAAAGCTTTTGCACAGTGAAAGAAGCCAACCAACAAATGAAAAAGCAACCTACTGAATGGGAGAAGATATTTGCAAACAATATTTCCAATAAAAGATTAGTATCTAAAATGTATAAAAAATTCATACAACTCAGTATCAAAAAAAGAAAAAAACTTGATTAAAACAGAAGGGGCCGAGGACCTGAATAGGCATTTTTCCAACATTGGCCAACAGAGACAAACAATGAGATATCACTACACACCTCTCAGAATGTCTATTGTGAAAAAGACAAGAAGTTATAAGTGTTTTTGATGTTGTGGGGAAAAAAGGAACCCTTGTGCACTCTTGGTGGGAATGTAAATTGGTATAGCCACAATGGAAAATGTATGGAGGTTCCTCAAAGAATTAAAAAGAAAAGTACCATATGGTCCAGCAACTTCACTCCTGGGTATTTGGAGAAAATAAAAACATTAATTGAAAAAGATATATGCACTGCAATGTTCATAGCAGCATTATCTATAAGATTCAACCGAAATATCCACAGGTAGAGGAATGGATAAAGAAGACGTGCTATATATATATATAAATATCCATTGCTCAGTCATAATAAAAAATGAAATTTTGCCATTTTCCACAACATGGATGGACCTGGAGGGTATTATGCTAAGAGAAGTAAGTCAGACAGAAAAAGACAAATACTGTGTTTTTACTTTTATGTGGGATCTAAAAAATAAAACAAATGAACAGTAACAAATGTAAAAAATGTAAAAAAACAAATGTAAAAAAACAGGAACAGACAACAAGCTAGCGGTACCAGTGAGGAGAGGGGTGGGGGAGAAGCAAAATACGAAAAGCAGATCAAGAGGCACAAAGTACTAAGTATAAAAGAAACAAGTTGAAGACGTAATGTACAGCTCAGGGAATACAGTCAATCTTTATAATAAATTTGTATGGAGTATAATCTATAAAATATAGAATTAACTGTGTTATACACCCGAAACCAATGTAACACTGTAAGTAAATGACACTGAAAAAAATTGTTTTGAAAATTTCAAAATCATGGTTAAAAAAAAAATACTCTTTAAAGAGGAAAAACCAAACTAAGGGATATACGAAGAATATTTATAAACATTCAAATCTGATTAGCTTCTAAAAGCAACCACCAATTACTAAGCATTGACTGAATACGAGCTTAAAAAACACAGAAATGTCATCTTACATTTAGTTTCTTATTCAGGCCATAAATATTTACTAAGCATCCAAAATGTGTCAGGTATTGTGTTAACACCTGGAAGAAAAATGCTGAGCAAAAAAACATCCAATGCTGTTTACAAGGTTCTAGTCTGGAGTTTAGCAGAGAGAACAGACAAGCATGGGAAAAAAAGAAACTTACATGCAAATAACAATAAGGCTTCAAATTCTCACCGGTAATTAAATCTGAAGGTATTCTATCAGTCAGGAAATCAACCACAAGTATTCGGCTTGTTGCAAATATCACACCGCCTTGCGTGTACACTTCATAGCGATTGCTACCTGTGATTTCATTTGTTACTCGGCGAGGGAGATGTTCAACTCCTTCTATCTTCAGCTGGTTGATAAAATACTCCTAAATCAAATTAAACTGGATTAGCAGACTATTTAATACAGGGCAGTTTTTAATAGGTTGCAAGTGTTTTTATTTAAAGAGCTTCCCTGAAGGGTCAGAGGTAAAGAATCTGCCAGTAATTCAGGAGACCTGGGTTCCATCCCTGGGTGGGGAATATGCCCTGCAGAAGGAAATGGCAACCCATTTCAGTATTCTTGCCTGGAGAATCCCAGGGACAGAGGAGCCTGGCAGGCTACAGTCCATGGGGTCACAAAAAGGACACGACTGAGCACGGCATAGCACAGCAGCAGCATTTGTACTTAAAACACGCTGCCTTTTTCAGAGATTATGAACTTTATAATGAACACACAAATTACTACTTAACACTAATCAATCGACATTTACTTAGGGTTTTATTTTTGTTTTGGGGTTTGCACTAAAGACTCATTGCACTTGAGATGTTATTAGCAGTTTAACAACAAAAAGACTTTAAAATCCTGGGCTAAAAGACTGCTACCTAGAAAATACTGCCTGCCAGAGGTGGCTTTGCAGTCATGTGTACCATGTGAGAAGATAATAAGGGAACCCTCTTCCCAGGTGGTTTTAGACTATTAGTTCTGTCCGGGTCCCCCCAGAGGGGATTTCATCACGTCAGTGGGACCTTTGGTTCTTCACATCTTCAGTTCCATGCCACTTTTCCTGGGGGGCACCTGTCGTGCTAAGTCCCAGTCGAGCACTAGGGATACCCAGATGAATCAGCCCGGTGCCCAGCTCTTAGGAGTTTATGGTCACTCTTCTCAGCTGGCATTTTCCTTGAGGCCACCTGCTCTAGATAGCTAAGGGCTCATCAGACTTGTCAACCAGGCTATGACACCTGTCACTATCCCACAACACAGGTGTATCCTATTTTCCTCAGGGTCCTTTACTCTCCCTGACCCAGGCACCCTTTCGGAATATGCTCAGCTTCCAGCTCCCTTCCCTTCTGACCTTATGCCCCTTGTCCCAAAGCCTGGGTGAACCCCCAGGACGTCCTCTTCCCTGCTTAGTTTTCCCCAGCCTCAGCGTCTCCTAAGTTCCCATTCCCCTCAGCGACTCCTCCATCCCCATCATTGTTCCCTTTTAGGGACCTCACTGCTCTGCCTCCAGCAAGTCCCTTAATATCCAACTTCAGGACTGCCTCGTTATTCCCACCCATATCCTCCTCCAAGAATCCTCCCACCCTCTCCAGAGACCTCCGATCCTTCTCCCCACCTCCATCCTCCTCAAATGAACTCCCCTAACTGCTCGCAGAGACCCTCCAACACTCTCAGGGTCCTCGCACCTGTGTCACGGTCCCGCATCTTCCCTCAGGACCCCGCCGCCCTCTCAGGGTCCTGGCACCTCCGTCAGCGTCCTGCAACCACCTCCGGACCTCTCCCACCGTCTCAGCGTTCCCGCACCCGCGCCAGGGGCCTGCATCTACCTCCGGGACCCTTACTCCACGCCCTCCCGCCCGCGTCAGGGCCCCGTATCGCCCTCAGAGGCTTGGCCTCCGCGCGAGGCCTGCGTCCACTCAGGAGCCTCCCCAGCCCTCTAGGGGTCCCCTTGTCCCCCGCGCCGGCGGCCGGCCGCACCTCCTCGGCCGGCTGCGTGTTGAGCACCAGCACTAGGCACGCCGGGTGGCAGTGCAGCCGGAGGAAGTGATAAAGGAGCCGGTCCGCGCCGAGCCCGCGGGCGCACACTACCAGTCCGTCGGCGTCCAACAGTTCCAGCACCAGCTGCCGCTCATATTCCAAAAGCGGCGCCATAGCCGTCACTCGAGCCGGCGAGCCCGGCTCCATGGGCGCCCTTCCGGGGCGGCGGCGGAACGTAGCCGAAGGAAGCCGAGTCTGAGACGAGAGTGGGCCGGACCATGCCGAAGAGAGCCGAGTGTGGCCGAAGGGAGCCGAGTCCGGGACGAAAGCCGCCGAACGTAGCCGAAGAGAGCCGAGCCCGACAGGACGGGAGCCGGCCGAACGCAGCCGAAGAGGAACCTAGAAGAATCGAAGATTCGTGGAGTCCGCGGGGAGGTGCTATCGCTCTCAACAGGTGTCTGCTGCGGGCTTCAGGTTTCACCTTGTTTGTATTTTAGATTTGAGAGTCAGGCGGCCTAGACCCACTAGACCACAAGCTACCACAAAGCGAGAGAGGAGATGTAAACCCAAGGAACTGAGCTCCCTGACATTGTCCATTGAAAAAGTTAATTGTCAGTCTAAGGATTGCACTTAGAATTGGTAGCACCTGCTGCCCAGGGTGAGGTTTGCTCCTTTCTTTTGCAATGGGCCCCTCTTTTAAAAATTGTTTGTATAAGCAGAATAGTTTGTTAATCTCAGCTTCTTGTTTCTCTCGAAAGGTCTTGACTATAATTGCTGCTGCTGCTAAGTCGCTTCAGTCGTGTCCGACTCTGTGCGACCCTATGGACTATAGCTTGCCAGGCTCCTCTGTCCATGGGATTCTACAGGTAAGAATACTGGAGTGGGTTGCTACGCCTTCCTTCAGGGGATCTTCCCCACCCAAGGATCGAACCCGCCTCTCTTACGTTTCCTGTATTGGCAGGTGGGTTCTTAAGTGAAGTCGCTCAGTCGTATCCGACTCTTTGCGACCCCGTGGACTGTAGCCCACCAAGCTCCTCCGTCCATGGGATTTTCCAGGCAAGAATACTGGAGTGGGTTGCCATTTCCTTCTCCAAGGTGGGTTCTTAGCCCTGTAAAAAGTCGCAACCAGGTGTACTCGGTGTAGCCTTGTCTAGTCTTCCACTAGGGGGACACCTAGGTATTTGTTCTGTAGGTAGAAATGCCTGTAATCTAATTAGAGAAATTCTTTTGTGTGTACCTCCCTTTTTCCCCAACCTCCATGATTAGAAAATAAAAAATACTGTATAAGTAAGCAAAAATAAAAATCATTTGTTATTCTATTACCAGAAATTACTACTGTAACATCATCTACGCTTTTAGTTTTTGTCTTTTTTTTGGTATATAAATTCTCACCACACATACTTATTTTACTGATATAATGAGTAACTCTGATTTAAATCGAGAGTTTGTTGCTCTCATTTGATAAATCTGTGAACATGGTATTTAATATTCTTCTACAAAATTCTTTTTTGACAGTTTTATTGAGGTAATTGTACAGTCACATTCAGTTGTAAGAAATGCTGTTGCTGTTTAGTTGCTAAGTTGTGTCCGACTTTTTTGCAACCCCGTGGACTATAGCCTGCCAGGCTCCTCTGTTTGTGGGATTTCCCAGGCAAGAATACTGAAGTAGGTTGCTATTCCCTCCTCCAGGGGATCTTCCCAGCCCAGCGATTGAACCTGTGTCTCCTGTGTTGGCAGCTGGATTCTTCACCACTGAGCAACCGGGGAAGCCCCCAAATTCTCTTAGATATATGGCCGATGAGATTTCTACAATGCAAATGTACCATACTCATTTACCTAATTCCTTATTAGTGGACATTGAGCCTGTTTCCACTTCCCCCTGTCATATTGTAAATACTATTTTATTGAGTATCTTCAGACATAAATTCAACCATGCCCGTAAGATGCACTTTAGAAGTGGGTACTTAGTAGGATAAAGAGAACAAACATATGTAAGGGTTTTCATTACATCCATGGTGCCACATCACCTTCTAGAAAGCCTGTACCGATTTATATCAACATCAGCAGTTTACAGGGCTTCCCTGATGGCTCAGTGGTAAACAATCTGCCTGCCAATGCAGGAGAAGAGGTTTAATCCCTGGGTCTAGAAGATCCCCTGAAGGAGGGCATGGCAACCCACTTCAGTATTCTTGCCTGGAGAATCCTGTGGACAGAGGAGCCTGGCGAGCTACAGTCCATGGGGTGGCAAAAGAGTTGGGTGCAACCGATCACGCAGCAAGAGGATCTGTTTCTCTACCTCTTACTGCTTAGTCTAGTACTTTACTTACATTTTGTCAAGATTTAAACAGTATATGGTATTTCCTAAATGTTGATTAAATGGAAAAGAATGTCTGCAGACATTCTCCACATAGCCATTCCTATGAGACTCATGTGAATCCCTCCACTTTTGCAAGTGAGAAAATGGAGTCCAAGGAGCTTTTGTAATTTGGCCAAGACCAGTCAACTAGTTAGGGCATTTAGTTCAGGACATGATAAGTAGGGACTCAACACGTATGAAGGATATGCATGTTGAAGTAACAACTCTGATATTCAAACCTGATTCCCAGCTGTGATATGCAAAGTAATGGCTCCACAAAGATGTTCATGTTTTAATCCCTTGGTACCTGTGAATATGTTACCTTATATGGCAAACGAGGCTTTGAAGACATTATTCATTTAGAGATTTCAAGATGGGGAGTGTATTTTGGATTGTCATGGTGGGCCCACTCTAATTATGAGCGTCCATATAAAGGAAGGAGAGAGACCAGAGGGTGAGAGTCTGAGAAGGAGATGTGACAATGGAAACAGAGGTTGGAATGATGTGGAAGGGGCCACGAGCCAAAGAATGCTGCCTTTTGTAGCTGAAAAAGGCAAGGGAATGAGTTCTCCTCTGAGGGCTTCAGAAGGAACACATTCTTGCCAACCGATTTTGCACTTCTGGCCCCCAGAACTGGAATATATGAACTTGGGTTGTTCTAAGCACCTACATTTGTAGTAATTCGTTACAGCAACTGGAAACTAATACACAAGCATTCACTATTTCCAATAAACTGAGCTCTACAGATGAAGTCCTGTAAGAGTATATAATGAAGCAGTAATTTTGGAGGATGATTGGTCAATGTATAGAGAAATTTAAAATATCTATATAGATCCATATATATGTGAAAATATATTTACCCCACAAATATTTATTGGGCACCCATGACTTGTCAGTGAACAAAACAGATTAAAAACTTGGCTACCGTAGAACTTATATTCTGTGGGGAACTTATGTATGATGTTTATTAATCATATAATTTTGTGAACTGTCATTATTTTGCAGATATTTCTCCTGAATTTCTTATGCTAGGAGGCTAGTCAAAACTTCTTCCTGCATCCCTAATAAGTGGAATATCATACAATACTTATAAGCTGTTCAGTTAAGTCACTCAGTCATGTCCAACTCTGCGACCCCATGAACTGCAGCATGCCAGGCCTCCCTGTCCATCACCAATTCCCGGAGTTTACCCAAACTCATGTCCATTGAGTCGGTGATGCCATCCAACATCTCATTCTCTGTTGTCCCCTTCTCTTCCCACCCTGAATCTTTCCCAGCATCAGGGTCTTTTCAAATGAGTCAGCTCTTTGCATCAGGTGGCCAAAGTATTGGAGTTTCAGCTTCAACATCAGTCTTTCCAATGAACACCCAGGACTGATCTCCTTTAGAATGTACTGGTTGGATCTCCTTGCAGTCCAAGGGACTTTCGAGAGCCTTATCCAACACCACAGTTCAAAAGCATCAATTCTCCGGTGCTCAGCTTTCTTTATAGTCCAACTCTCACATCCATACATGACTACTGGAAAAACCATAGCCTTGACTAGATGGACCTTTGTTGGTAAAGTAATGTCTCTGCTTTTTAATATGCTGTCTAGATTGGTCATAACTTTCCTTCCAAGGAGTAAGCGTCTTTTAATTTCATGGCTGCAGTCACCATTTGCAGTGATATTGGAGCCCCCCAAAAATAAAGTCAGCCACTGTTTCCACTGTTTCCACATCTATTTGCCAAGCTGTATGTGACAAGATACCAAATCCAGGCTATTATAAAATACAAAAAGTAACTTCAAAACAGTAATGTATAGAATGGTCCCATTTGTTTAAAGAACCAGTAAACAGGCATTATTTCCTTATGACTACATAGAAAAGCCCTTAACAAAAGTAATAGCTTCTGGGGAGTTGAAATGGGTGGTTGGTGTAGGGTGAGACCTTTACATTTCAGTTTATTCTGTTCTTCTCTGTTTGACTTTCTTACCGTTGACTTATATTGCTTTTATAATGAAAGCAAAAGAAAACACTTCCCAGGTACTAAATAAATACTTCATCAGTACTGCACAGTATTACATCGTGAATTCTATATTTAATGTATATTCTGGGCAACAATGTCAAAAGTTGGTATCTAGGGAAGCAGACTTTTGTATTAATAAATTCTAGCAGAGGAGAAGGCAATGGCACCCAACTCCAGTACTCTTGCCTGGCAAATCCCATGGATGGAGGAGCCTGGTAGGCGGCAGTCCATGGGGTCGCTAGGAGTTGGACACGACTGAGCGACTTCACTTTCACTTTTTACTTTCATGCACTGGAGAAGGAAATGGCAACCCACTCCAGTGTTCTTGCCTGGAGAATCCCAGGGACGGGGAAGCCTGGTGGGCTGCTGTCTATGGGGTCGCACAGAATTGGACACGACTGAAGTGACTTAGCAGCAGCAGCAGATGTGTCTAGACATTGTAGTTTTGCCCCTCAGTCAGTTCAGTTGCTCAGTCGTGTCTGATTCTTTGCGACCCCATAGACTGCAGCACACCAGGCTTCTCTGTCCATCACCAACTCCTGGAGCTTACTTAAAGTCATGTCCATTGAGTCAGTGATGCCATCCAACCATCTCATCCTCTGTCATCCCCTTCTTCTCCTGCCTTCAATCTTTCCCAACATCAGGGTCTTTTCTAGTGAATCAGTTCTTTCCATCAGTGGCCAAAGTATTGGAGTTTCAGCTTCAGCATCAGTCCTTCCAATGAATATTCAGGACTGATCTTTAGGATGGACTGGTTGGATCTCCTTGCAGTCCAAGGGACTCTCAAGAGTCTTCTCCAACACCACAGTTCAAAAGCATCAATTCTTTGGCTCTCAGCTTTCTTTATAGTCCAATTCTCACATCCCTGGGCAAAAGTTTTTCACTTAAAAGATTCTTCCTCCCACCATGTCACTGTCACAATAATTCTCCAAACCTTTCCTTATTTTTAGATTGTTCTGATCATCAGAGCTATCTCCACTCTAGATTACTTTGCAGGTTTCAGTTTTGCCCACCAAGACACAGGTCAGGCAGCAGCCCTGTGGTTTTTGGTGCTGGTCTGCAGTGAGATTAAGCATCATTTTCCTCCTGACTTGAGGTAGAACTAAGCACATCTTAGATAACCCTGATTGCCATAGGTAGGCCACCATAATTTCTCTCAACAACCTCAGTTTTTCACATCCATATGGAGACTGCCTTAAATCTAGAGGCTAGAGAAAAGATAAAGAGAGAATGCTTTCTGACTTTGACTCCTTTCCTAGGACCAGATCACCTTTGGGCCCCTTAAGGATTCTGGATGTAACTTATAAAGACTTGGGTTTGAAACCCAGCTCAGCTATGTGACCTATGCAGGTTATTTAACCTCTCTATACCTAAGTGCAGAGAAGGCAATGGCACCCCACTCCAGTACTCTTGCCTGGAAACTCCCATGGACGGAGGAGCCTGGTAGGCTGCAGTCCATGGGGTCGCTAAGAGTCGGACACGACTGAGCGACTTCACTTTTACTTTTCACTTTCATTCATTGGAGAAGGAAATGGCAACCCACTCCAGTGTTCTTGCCTGGAGAATCCCAGGGACTGGGGAGCCTGGTGGGCTGCTGTCTATGGGGTCACACACAGTCGGACACGACTGAAGTGACTTAGCAGCAGCAGCAGCATACCTAAGTGGCCTAGTCTTTAAAATGGAGCTGACATAAAAAAGAATGAAATAATGCCATTTGCAGCAACAGGGATGGACCTAGAGATGATCATACTAAGTGAGCCAGAGAAGGACAAATACCATATGGTATCACTTACTTGTGGAATCTAAAATACGATACAGATGAACTTATTTACAAAACAAACAGATTCACAGACAGAAAGCAAATTTATGGTTACCAAAGGGGAAAGGGGGTGAGGGAGGAATAAATTAGGAGTTTGGGATTAGCAGATACACACTGTTATACCTAAAACAGATAATCAACAGGACCTGCTATATAGCACAGGGAACTATTTCCAGGATCCTGTAATAATCCATAGGGGTTTCCCAGGTGGCTCAGTGGTAAAGAATCCGCCTGCTAATGCAGGAGACGCAGGAGACGTAGTTTCAATCCCGGGGTTGGGAAGATCTCCTGGAGGAGGAAAAGGCAAAGTCTAATGGACAGAGGAGCCTGGCAGGCTACAGTCCAGAGGGTTGCAAAGAGTCTGGGGTGATGTCTGGTGAGATAACAAAGTAGGAACTGTTATTCTCCTTATTTTCCAAGTGAGGAGAGACGAGATTAAGATGGCAGAGTAGAAGGACATGCGCTCATCTTCTTCTGCCAGAGTACGAAAATTACAACTCACCGTTGAACAACCATCGACAGGAAGACACTGGAACCCACCAAAAAAAAGATGCCCCACATCCAAGGACAGAGGAGAAGCCACAACAAAATGGTAGGAGGGGAACAGTTACAATAAAATCATATCCTATACCTGCTGGGTGGGTGACTTAACAAACTGGAGAACAATAATACCAAAGAAGTTCTTGCACTGTTTTGAAGGTTCTAGGCCCCACATCAGGCTTCCCAGCCTGGGGATCCGGCCAGGGGACTGGGAATCCCCAGGGAATCTGACTTTGAAGGCCAGTGGGATTTGATTACAGAGCTTCCACAGGACTGGGGGAAACAGAGACTTTTAGACTGCACAAACAAAACAAAATCTTCTGTGCATCAGGACCCAGGGGAAAGGAACAGTGACTCCCAGGAGACTGAGACAGACCTACCTGTGAGTGTTTAAGAGTCTCCTGCACAGGCGTGGGTAGGTAGTGGCCTGCCATGGGGACAGAAGCACTGACAGCATAAGTCCTGGGAGATGTGGCTCTTGTAAGCCCTCTTTGGAGAAGACTCTTGAGAGTCCCTTGGTCAGGAAAGAGATCAAACCAGTTGGTCCTAAAGGAAATCAACCCTGAATATTCATTGGAAGGACTGATGCTGAACCTCCAATATTTTGGCCACCTGATGCGAAGAGAGTCAATTCATTGGGAAAAAACCCTGTTGGTGAGGGCAGGAGGAAAAGGGGGTGACAGAGAATGAGATGGTTGGATGGCATTACTGACTCCATGGAGAGGAGTTTGAGCAAACTCCAGGAGATGGTGAAGGACAGGGAAGCCTGGCACGTTGCAGTCCATGGGGTCGCAGAGTCGACGGACTCAGCAGCTGAAAACAGCAATAGAAGCCTATAGACTCCAGGACTGGGTCACCTCAGTCCAAACAACTAAAGGAGGGGAGCACAGCCCCGCCCATCAGCTGACAATTGGATTAAAGTTTTACTGAGTAAGCCCCTACAGGTGAGAAGGCATAACTAACTTGTCCACAGCTACCCAGGTAAGAGTGGAACATGGAGCACAGTCCATCTGCTTCTAAACCTGAATTCTTTCTTATTGCCACCTTAAATTAAACTGTTGTCTCCTTAAAAGCCTGATGCTGAAGGCCTTGAACGCCATCCTGAGTCATTCAGATTTGAACATGTGGCTCAGATGGTCCCCTTCCTTTCCACTCTCAAATATCCTTTTAACAAATTCAAAATACTCTTGGACCCATCCTTCATAAAGGCAGTAGGATTTTTTTGTGTTTGTTGGTTGGGACAATACATTTAAAAAGCTGCTGTGAATTTAGCGAACCTTCCCAGATGGTGTTAGTGGTAAAGAGCCTGCCTGCCATTGGAGTAGACATAGGAGACTTGGGTTCGAAACCTGGGTTGGGAAAATCCCCTGGTGTGGGAAGTGGCAACCCATTCCAGTATTCTTTCCCGGAAAATTCCATGGACAGAGGAGCCTTGTGTGCTAAAGTCCACGGGGCCGCAAAGAGTCAGACGTGAGTGAGCACACACACACACACACATGATTTCAGCAATGCTTTCATATCAATTGTTAACTTATTAATTTCAGCAGCATCTATTAATAGAAACATTTGAAAAACTTTAGTATATGACCTTGAGCAGTCTTACTGATTCTGTCCCTGGGCAATAGTTGGTACACACAGGACTAGGGAAACAGTTGCAATACCTGTAGAGTTCTGCCCATGACCTGAGGTCCTTGGGAGATTCATTGGTGTGTATCACATATATTTGTTGTTGTTGTTTAGTTGCTAAGTCATGTCTGACTCTTTTGTAACCCCAAGAACTGTAGCCTATCAGGCTCCTCCGTCCATGGGATTTCCCAGGCAAGAATACTGGAGTGGGTTGCCATTCCCTTCTCCAGGGGATCTTTCTGACCCAGGGCTCGAACCCAGGTCTCCCGTGTCTCCTCCATTGGCAGGCAGATTCTTTACCAACTGAGCCACCGGGGAAGCCCAGTATTAATTGCCTGAAAATGAAGTCACCTGAATGCTAATACTCTGTAGTTAAGTCCACTAAAAGAAGACTTAGCATTTGGTTAACTAATTATTACTCAGAGAAGCAGAGGGAATTTAATTATTAAAGTAATCTTTTCTCTTGGAAATAAGGACTTTTGATGGCTTGTAATTAAAATAAATATATTCTTGCTGTTTTGACAAGCCATTCATCTTTAACAAAAAAGAAACAAAGCAAGAATGAAGCTGAACACAAAAACCAATTACCTGTCTCTCTTTGTAACAACAAGTAGCCTTTTGTGAAAATGATAGTGGTTCCTATGGAGTAGCAATTAACCTTTTGCAAGGATTTATGGGGAACCCCATGGAGGCTCTCCCCTGGGGAAAATAATACTTAAATCCAGTAAGCTTTGTGGAATGTGTTTTTCCTTATTTTTGGAGACATTCTTTTCCCCTTACTGCACCTTCTCTCTTACAGTGCATTCTGAGAGGAGGCAGCAGGCAGTGCAAAATAAAAATTCAGGGCATTTTGTAAAAAATGGAGAATTTCAGGGTGGTGACAGCAGGGCACTTAACCAAGCATGAGGCCTTCCTGAGCCTGTGTGACTGACTGTGCATGCCTTGGAGCTGACGCTGCAAAGAGCTTTGACCTTGCAAATGACAATGTTCTAAGTTACCTGTCTTTGTTAGTAGGCACTGATGACCTTGCAGTTGTAAACTGTTTTGCCTGATTTGGAGTTAGTCTTGTGGAGAAGGGAATTCTGGGGTAGTGATGCCTGGGGACCTAATTCATAAAGGTCTTCAACGTAGAATTGAAAAAAAAAAAACAACAACTTTTTTATTTTGTGTTGGGGTATAGCCGATTAACTGGAGAAGGAAATGGCAACCCACTCCAGTGTTCTTGCCTGGAGAATCCCAGGGACCGGGGAGCCTGGTGGGCTGCCGTCTCTAGCAGCAGCAGCATAGCCGATTAACAATGTTGTTATAGTTTCAGATGAGAAGGGACCCAGTCGTTTAAATGTAGACTTTCGACGTTTTCTCCACATATGGTTCTACCTGCAGTCTTGTAGAAGAGGGCAGGGGTGATAGAAGAAAACATTAAATTTGGGTCTGATTTTTGGACCACATTGCTTGTAGTGACCTTTGGCTTAATATTAAATGGAAATAAGTCATGTAATTTTATTGTAGGACCTTGTCATTGGGGTGGAACATGTAGACAGACTTAATTCTGTAATTTATAAGTAATACATAGTTATCATTTTAGCATATCTACAACAATCGTGTGATTATCCAAAAAGTCCCCAATAATGTTTTACTGTAAAAATCCCCCCCAAACCCTGGGGTTCTTATTAATCAGAAATTATTGATTTTGTTGAGTGAAAAAAGTAAGGTGCAGAACAATGTATAAAATATGCTACCTTTTGTGTAAGATCACTTTTGTGAATGTAGATTTATGCTCGAATATACATAAAGAAAATCTGGCAGGATATAAGAAACTAAGAAACTGTTAAAGGAAATTGAACAGATGGAATTCAGGATAAGAAGGGGATTTTTTCCCCCAATGTTTATCGTTTAATTCTTTTTGCTGTTTAAAGTCATATAGTTTAAATGTATTAAAAATTAAATAATATTAACAAACACATGTAATTCAGTAGAAGATAAGAAATCAATTATTCATGGCACTAGATTTTGGGGTTTAAAGCATTCATTTATTAAACAAATGAATGTAAATAAGAGATAGCCATTTGAAATATCCCATTTTGTCATTTCTTCATGTTCTGGTCCTTTCTTGACCTCTTAGATGCTTGCTTTGGAGTTTGCTTCTTATGTTTTTCTGAGAAATGCCATTGGGTCAGGGTATCTTCTCAATAAAAAATAGGTTTAGGAAATTCAGAGCTGGCTCATTGCAAAAGTAGAATTGATTGTTATTTAACAGAGATCTAATCACGCCTAGTTTTGCCTCCACAGGGAGTCATGATATACAGCATTGACATTTAGAGTGAGAATGATGTTTAGAAGTCAAGACAAGTTGCTTGAAATAAGAGAAAGGAGGAAATAGTATGATAGCTTTTGTATCATTCTGGTGGGAAAAATGAGAATGTGAATAGCTTATTCACAGAGAGTCCTCTTTAAGACTAATAAATCAAAAGGTTAGTTCTTTACCCGTTCTTGAAAAATGAGTAAATGGCCTTCCTTTTTTTCTCTCCTGTGCCACTTCCAGATAAATCCTTGATTTTTTTAACCTTAGCAAATTTCATCAAACTCTATGAGGGACAGTCAGTGTAGTGGATGCTGTGGTATGCCACACTCCATTTGAAACAAATATTCATTTCCTCATCTGTTGGAAATGCTGGAGGCTGACAGCTCTCATCTGAGTCTCTAAAACTTGCTCTCAGCTGAAGAGGGCTGCCTGGCCCCAGGTCACTTCTCTGTTCCAGGGATAGCCAAGTGTGATTGGAATGGACATACTAGGTGTTTGGGAGAACTCTGCATCCCTGGCTTGTCGAGTAAAAACTGTCATAGTGGGAGCAGGCCAACAGAAAGTGTCTAAAGTGGCCCTTCTCTCTCACATCAGCCAGAATAGTATATAAAAAACAGTATTACAGGGGTAGCCATCCCCCTCACGTGTGCATGCTAAGTTTTAAGTCCTGTGCATCTCTTTGTGACCCGATGGACCTCCCCAGATTCCTCTGTCCATGGGATTCTCCAGGCAAGAATACTGGAGTGGGTTGCCACAATGTCTTCCAGGGGAGTCTTCCCGACCCAGAAATCAAACCTGGATCTCCTATGTCTCTTGCACTGGCAGGCAGATTCTTTACCACTGAGCCACCAAGGAAGACCCTGTGTCTATATTAATGATTAAAATGTGGCAGAAATGATGCTGGTGAGTGACTTCCAAAATTGGTATAGTAAAGGCCATGTTGGTTTCTTTTGGGGCACTCTGTCTGGGAGCCTTCAGTTACCATGTAACCTGTCTGGCTATCCCGAGTCCATCATGTTGAAAGACTATTTGGAGAGATGGGTGAGGGAGAGGGAGAAGGAGAGGGAGAGAAATAGAGATAAAGAGTGAGTGGGAGGACACTTCCTGGATGGTCCAGTAGCTAAGATTCTGTGCTCCCAGTGCAGGGGACCTGGGTTTAATCCCTGGTCAGAGAACAGGATCCCACATGCTGCAGCTGAGTTTGCATGCCTCAGGTAAAGGTCCTGCATGCCGCAATGATGATCCCATGTGTAGCAACTAAGACTTGGCCCAGCCAAATAAATAAATAAATGTTAAAAATTTAAAAAGAGAGAGATTGAGATTGAGATTTGCCTGGGCAACCCTTGATGTTTCAGCCCCTAGCTACCTGAGTCATCCCAGCCCACAGAGCAGATATCTGAGTGAGAAAGCCTTTGTGATGACCCTGACCCCAGGCACCAATTGACTGTAACCACATGACAGACCCTGACTGAGAATTACCCAGCTGAGCCCAGCTGACCTCCTTAATTAGAACAAACTCAGTCCTGAGTATTCATTGGAAGGACTGATGCTAAAGCTGAAACTCCAATATTTTGGCCACCTGATGCGAAGAACTGACTCATTTGAAAGGTGGGAGGAGAAGGGGACGACAGAGGATGAGATGGTTGGATGGCATCACTGACCCCATGGATATGAGTTTGAGTAAACTCCGGGAGTTGGTGATGGACAGGGAGGCCTGGCATGCTGCAGCCCCTGGGGTTGCAAAGAGTTGGACACGACTGAGCAACTGAACTGAACTGAAATGCTTGTTATTGGTTTACAGCACTGTGTGGTTTGTTATAAGTAGGTAACTGGAACATAGCTGCTGTGCCAGATATGGTATCTTTTGCTGGAGGAGATCAGTATGTCCTTAGGTACATGGCATGTGACCATTGATCCAAGAAATGTTCTGATTTCCACCCTGACCAGAAAGACTTTGTATTTACTTATGATGGACAGCAGTATACATTTATTGTTTTGCCCCAGTCCTATCTTAGCTTTCCTTCCTTTTGTCAAAATATAGTCCCAAAGGTCCTGGGTCATCTGGACATCCCATACAACATCCTGTTGGCCCACTATACTGATGACATCATTGACAGTCCAAATGGACAAGAAATGGGAAGTACTTTGGAGGCATTGGTCCATTTGGGCTGCTGTAAAAAGATAACACACAAAACTTCCCTGATGGTCCAGTGGTTAAGAATCCGCCTACCAGTGCAGGGGTCGTGGTTCAACCCCTGGTCAGGGAAGATCCCATGTGCTGTGAGGCAACAAAGCCCATGCACCATAGCTACTTAGTCTTGGTGCCCTAGAGCCTGTACTCCACAAGAGAAGCCACCGCAATGAGAAGCCCACTCAGTGTAACAAGAGAAAGCCAGCAGGTAGCAATGAAGACCCAGCACAGCACTGAAAAAAAAAAAAAAAAAAGATACCTCAGATTGGATGGCTTGTAAACCACAGACATTCATTTCTCACCAAAGAAATCCTTGGCTGTCTTTTGAGAGTCTTTGGCCCAATTTTAATGGTAATTTTGATTGGCCTGAGAAACACTGGTAACCAGGTGCTCAGATTCCACAGAGAAGAGGGTCTAGATTGCTGTACCAGATAAGCCACCTTGACCTTCAGAGGTGCTAGCCATAGGCGAGGGGATTCTAGAATGGCTAGTTGTAGGAGGGGGTATAAAGAAAAGGAGTTTTGGAACTCAGACCTGCTATAGTAATGGGGGCCATGGTTAATCACATTCATTATTATTTGGAAATTTACCCCAGGAAGCATCCCAATAGAATCCTGGAAGAGCTGTTCACAGATTAAATTATTGCAACATATGAATCTGACAAGGGGTAGACTGTAGTGGATACAGTAATGTGCTGACCAGATCACTACCTTCCAGGACTGAAAATTCATACTCTCATCTGCTGGGGGTATTGGCAGCTGCAGTTTCTTGGCTGAGTTCCTAAGACTTGCCTTCAGCTATAAAGAGGTGCTTTGCTCAAGATTACTCCACAACTCTTTACAGTGGTGGCTTCACCTAAGGACTGGTTGATGTAGGGATTTGGTTGAAGTTCTCTTGCCCCAGGCCAACCCAGCTCCAGAACTTCTTATAGGATTAGCTGAGGACTTCCTTGTGACTACATCACAGTTCAACTTTTCTTTTTGACTAGTCCCGCTTTTTTTTAACTTTCTTATCAGTTCAGTCAGTTCAGTCGCTCAGTTGTGTCCGACTCTTTGCGACCCCATAAATCACAGCACGCCAGGCCTCTCTGTCTATCACCATCTCCCAGAGTTCGCTCAAATTCACATCCATCGAGTTGGTGATGCCATCTAGCCATCTCATACTCTGTCGTCCCCTTTTCCTCCTGCCCCCAATCCCTCCCAGCATTAGAGTCTTTTCCAATGAGTCAACTCTTCCCATGAGGTGGCCAAAGTACTGGAGTTTCAGCTTTAGCATCATTCCTTCCAAAGAAATCCCAGGGTTGATCTCCTTTAGAATGGACTGGTTGGATCTCCTTGCAGTCCAAGGGACTCTCAAGAGTCTTCTCCAACACCACAGTTCAAAAACATCAATTCTTCGGCACTCAGCCTTCTTCACAGTCCAACTCTCACATCCATACATGACTACTGGAAAAACCATAGCCTTGACTAGACAGACATTTGTTGGCAAAGTAATGTCTCTGCTTTTGAATATGCTATCTAGGTTGGTCGTAACTTTTCTTCCAAGGAGTAAGTGTCTTTTAATTTCATGGCTGCAGTCACCATCTGCAGTGATTTTGGAGCCCCCCAAAATAAAGTCTGACACTGTTTCCACTGTTTCCCCATCTATTTTCCATGAAGTGATGGGGCCAGATGCCATGATCTTCATTTTCTGAATGTTGAGCTTTAAGCCAACTTTGTCACTCTCCTCTTTCACTTTCATCAAGAGGCTTTTGAGTTCCTCTTCACTCTCTGCCCGGAGAAGGCAATGGCACCCAACTCCAGTACTCTTGCCTGGAAAATCCCATGGATGGAGGAGCCTTGTGGGCTGCAGTCCATGGGGTCGCTAAGAGTCAGACACAACTGAGCGACTTCACTTTCACTTCTTACTTTCATGCATTGGAGAAGGAAATGGCAACCCACTCTAGTGTTCTTGCCTGGAGAATCCCAGGGACGGGGGAGCCTGGTGGGCTACCGTCTATGGGGTCGCACAGAGTTGGACACGACTGAAGCGACTTAGCAGTCACTGTCTGCCATAAGGGTGGTGTCATCTGCATATCTGAGGTTATTGATATTTCTCCCAGCAATCTTGATTCCAGCTTGTGCTTCTTCCTGCCCAGCGTTTCTCATGATGTACTCTGCATAGAAGTTAAATAAGCAGGGTGACAATATACAGCCTTGACGTACTCCTTTTCCTATTTGGAACCAGTCTGTTTTTCCATGTCTAGTTCTAACTGTTTTGTGAGTAGATTTTGCTTTTATTTGAGGTGACTCAGATGGTAAAGAATATGCCTGCAATGCAGGAGACCCAGGTTTGTTCCCTGGGTTGGGAAGATCCCATGGAGAAGGGAATGATTACCCACTCCAGTATTCTTGCCAGGAGAATTCTAGGGACAGAGGAGCCTAGGAGGCTACAGTCCATGAAGTTGCAAAGAGTTGGGCATGACTGAGTGACTAACACTTTCACTTTCAAATGATTTTGTTCTTACCATATTGCTTTTCAGCTAATAATACAATTCGGAGATCAGTGCAAGACAGGTACTTGAGGGTGAGCAACTGAAGTTGATTCTGGTTTATTAAAGAGCAAAGGAATTTATTGAAATCTATTCTATAGTTCACGGAATTGCCAGCAAGTCTAGAGAATCCCAGGTGGCACTGGGATGTTCTTCACATCCCAGTGGTGAAGAACACAGCTGCCAATGCAGGAGAAGTAAGTGATGTGGGTTTGATTGTGGGTCAGGAAGATCCCCTGGAGGAGGGCATGGCAACCCACTCCAGTATTCTTGCCTAGAGAATCCCATGGACAGAGGAGCCTGGTGGACTACGCTCCATAGGATCGAAAAGTTGTACATGATTGAAGCAACTTAGCTCTAGAGAACCAGGTTACAAAGAAGACAAACCAAGGAAATTAAGGACCAAGCCCATAGGTATGGGTGCTCTGTGGGACGAGTATGAGCCACTGTGGCCGCCACTGGATGGTGGACACATTCTCCTCTGTGTCTTATTCTTTGAATCTCTTGTGTGAAATCCAAAGCCCCAAATGAAGATGCCTGTTTATATCCCAGCTGCTGGAGTGTGGTAAAAGTGTGTAAATGGTCTTTTCATGGTGTGGAAAGACATACAATAGCCAGTCTCTGTTTCCTGGAAGTTCCTTTTCCTGCCTCCCCCCTGTCTGTTAGACGTTGTCCTCATATACATATACTTGGTGATCCCTGGCTCGCTGTTAACAAAGAGTGAAGCACCAAAGGACTGACTGGACACTGTGTATGTGAGTGGGGCTGGTGGACTAATTGATTTCAGTGAGGGATTTCCATACTTCAACTGCTCTAGGTCTTTTCTCCTGGAAAAAAAGTGTTGTTTGTTTGGGAGAAGAATCCACCAGGTTTCTGCTTGGGGACACATGAGTCTGGTTTCCAGAGCTCTGGGACTTGGCTGTAAGGTTTCTGCAGAAGAAAGTTCAATAATGGTCTTGTCTTGCGTCTGGCTTTAGTGGGACTGTTTGTTTCCATTTTAAGATATTTCTTCTGGGGACCTGGTTGGTCCTGTGGCTGAGACTCTGTGCTCCCAGTTCAGGGGGTCTGGGTTTGATCCTTGGTCAGGGAACTAGATCCCACATGCCACAACTAAAGATCCTGGTGCAGCCAAATTAAAAAAAAAAAAAAATTTCTTCTGGTCTGAAGTAGTATTCATATATGTTATTGTTCCTTTATAGTAGATTATTTAAAATTTGGAGTGGCTGTTGGATTTTACCAAATATTCTTCTGTGTCTATTGATATGATCATACAAATTTTTTCCTTGATCTTTTGAAAAAAGTTAAATTTTCGATTTCCTAGTAATGATCCATTCTTGATTTCCTTGGACATTTTAGCTACTTAGGTAACACTTTTGGAAAGTGTATGACAATGTATCTGTGTAACTTCAGAGGCCAAAAAGAAGCCTCATTCCAAGGAGGTTCAGCCCAGTGTACTGGCAAAACACAGGCCCCAAACCCAGAGAGCAGTATCTTTGAGCCCTCTGTCTGTATCTTTCTAATTGTATAGCTGTAGGCAATTTTTTTTGATCCTCAGAATTTTGGCCTGTGGAATGGGTGTACAGAAATGAAATGTAACTCATGGGAATGTTTTGAGGATTAACTGACCTAAACTGCTGCACAGTCAGAGCTCAGTGAATGTTAGGGAAAAGATATTTGTGGATAAAGTGAATACCTGCAAGAATAGCAGCTTGGTGGCCATCAATGTCAAGACAGTTACAGAGGTAATTTTGTTACTTTGAGCTGAAGTTTCAAAGAACTATGTTTCATATCAAATTGTTAGTACTCTGAGAAAATATTTCTCCTCTTTTTATTCACAACGAATTTTATTCCTAACGCTAGATGCATATTAAAATATATTTTTAAAATTAAATAAATTATATTTGGATGAAACTTTTCCTCATTTCTTTCTCCAGAAAAATTACTGTGGTTCCAAAGAAGATTGCAAATAAATGGAAATTAAATATTAACTTTTTGGGTGAATTTATTTTGAGTAAGCATTAAATCCAAGGGAAGGAACTGAAAAATAGACATATGGATTCAATTCAGCTTAAATATAGATGCATTTGGAGAAGGCAATGGCACCCCACTCTAGTTCTCTTGCCTGGAAAATCCCATGGATGGCGAAGCCTGGTAGGCTGCAGTCCATAGGGTCGCTAAGAGTCGGACACGACTGAGCAACTTCACTTTCACTTTTCACTGTCATGCATTGGAGGAGGAAATGGCAACCTACTCCAGTGTTCTTGCCTGGAGAATCCCAGGAACGGGGGAGCCTGGTGGGCTTCCGTCTATGGGGTCACACAGAGTCGGACACGACTGAAGCGACTTAGCAGCAGCAGCATAGATGCATTTTGGATTATATGTGTATTTATGTATATACAATGTATTGAACTATATATAATATAGATTATAATATCTATATACTATAGATCTATTAAGTTGGTGCAAAGTAATGGCAGTTTTGGACCATGAATTTTAAATCATTATAACTAGGCTCAAATACCTATTTATTAATCAAAATAGGAAAGGAACCATTAACAATCAACACATTTTTGCCAGTGAGAAATTAGTTTATTCCTGTAGCATAAAAATCCATGCTTCAGGATTCAACGAACTCCTGGAAAGCATATTCTGCCTCCTGCTGGTTGTGGAAATGTTTCCCCTGCAAAAAGTTGTTGAGATGCTTGAAGAAGTGATAGTTGGCGAGAGCTCAGGTGAATATGGTGGATGAAGCAAATTCGTAGCCCAGTTCATTCAACTTTTGAAGCGTTGGTTGCATGATGTGCAGTTGGGCTTTGCCAGGGAGAAGAATCAGGCCCTTTCTGTTGACCAATACTGGCTGCAGATGTTACAGATTTTTCAGTGTATCTCATCGATTTGCTGAGCATACTTCTCAGATGTAATGGTTTCTCTAGGATTCAGAAAGCTGTAGTGGATCAGACCGGCAGCAGATCACCAATCAGTGACCGTGACCCTTTTTTTGGTGCAAGTTTGACTTTGGAAAGTGCTTTGTAGCTTCTTGGTTCAGCCACTGAGCTAGTCATCACTGATTGTAGTATAAAGTCCACTTTTTATTGCATGTCACAATCCAATTGAGAAATGGTTTGCTGTTGTTGCATAGAATAAGAGAAAATCACACTTCAAAATGACGATTTTTTGGTTTGTGGTCAGTTCATGAGGCACCCACTTACTGAGCTTTTTCACCTTTACAATTTGCTTCAAATGCCAAATGATCATAGAATGGTTGGCACTGAGTTCTTTGGCAACTTCCCCTGTAGTTGTAAGATCAGCTTCGATAATTGCTCTCAGTTGGTCTTTGTCAACTTCCAGTTGCCAGCCACTGCACTCGTCATCTTTAAGGCCCTTGTCTCTTCTGAAAAACTTCTTGAACCACCACTGCAATGTACGTTTTTTAGCAGTTCCTGGGCCAAATGCGTTGTTGATGTTGTGTGTTGTCTCCACGGCTTTACAACCCATTTTGAACTTAAATAAGAAAATCATTTGAATTTGGTTTTTGTCTAACATCATTTCCCTAGTCTAAAATAAATACAAAATAAACAGAAAGTAATGTCATTAGCAAAAATAAAATAAAGTGAGAAATGTGCATTAAAGTAATGTATAACAAAACCACATTTATTTAAGAATGTATTCCAACCCAAATTTCAGCAATGCAAAACCACAATTACTTTTGGACCAACTTAATATATAGCTTGATATATTACATCTATATAATACATAATATAGATCAATGAATTTGAACTTTGTCAATATGTGGCACATACAGCATTTGTGAATGTAGCTGCAAGAACTTACCCTTGATCTGTGTGCATATAACAATTAGTAAGCTTTGTTATTTTTGTTTTAATTTACTTGCATATAGATTTCCATCTTGATAAAATCATCAATAAATTATGCAGCATTTCTCATCTTTTCATGTGCTATTCTCTAATATAACTCCACAAATATAGTGTTTACCGTCTTTTGGGATGTGAGCAATTGCTTGTTTATTTTGATGAAAGAAATAAATTATTTTCCCATAATATTAATGTAAGTCCCTAATCTCATTAGGTAAAGGATTTAAAAGACTCCAAAATGATTCAGGAATAGTTAATAGCATCTTAATTATCTCACATCATTTTAGGAAATACAAAATGGCCCTCTGGGGCATACTTTGTCTTGGTAGGAATAATAACTGATGAAGATCTAGGGAATGGCTGTGCAGTCATGTGGCAAATTCTTCAAAAAGAAATATACAGTGACTCAAGTCAGATATGTTGACTGGACTTTGGAAAAGGGACTCATTGGAGGTGAGATGGAAAAATACTGGTTACCAGGAAGAAGAGGGATAGAGGTTAGGGACATGGTGGAGAGGGTCAATAGATGAACTGGCTTTCTCTTTAATAAAGCCACAATGGATGGTTCCATTCCCTGGGAGGAGTCTGACTTGCAGAATGAGGAGAAGGAAAGATTTGAGAAAAGACTGCCTAAAGTTGAATGTGGAGGAGGTGAGCCATGTCTTAGTTGAACTCTGAGTCTGACAGACACACCGTTAATGCCAGACACAATGGCTTTGACATTGCTGCTCATCACCACAGATATGAAGGCACATGGGAGAAACCAAATGGCTTATGAAAGAATGTCAGATTTCCAAAGAGGGCAAGCAAATACAACAGTCAGAACAAAAATTGCCTGGTGAGCTAGAGTTACTGCAAGAAATGGGAGAACAGTCAAAGTTTAGAGTATTTTTAAAAATTTATTTATTTATTTGGCTACTTCAGGTCTTAGTTGTGGGATCTTCACTGAAGCTCTCAGACTCAGTAGTTGTAGTTGCCCTGAGGCGTGTGGGATCTTAATTCTGAGACCCCACATCCCTTGCGTTGGAAGCTGGATTCTTTTTTTTTAAATATATTTATTTTTAACTGAAGGATAATTGCTTTACAATATTGTCTTGGTTTCTCCCATGCATCAACATGAATCAGCCATAGGCATACATATGTCCCCTCCCTCTTGAACTTCTCTCCCACCTCCCACTCCTTTAGATTGTTACAGAGACCCAATTTGAGTTCACTGAGATTTAGTCATATAGCAAATTCCCATTGGCTGTCTATTTTACATATGGTAGTATATATGTTTCCATGTTACTCTCTTCATTCGTCCCACTCGGTCCTTCCTCCCTCTGCCCTTGTGTCCATAAATCTGTTCTCTGTGTCTGCATCTCCATCGCTGTCCTACAAATAGGTTCATTGTACCATCTTTCTAGGTTCCATATATATGCATTAATACACGATCTTTGCTTTTCTCTTTCTGACTTACTTCACTCTATTAGTAGGCTCTAGGTTCACTCACCTCATTAGAACTAACTCACATGAGTTCCTTTTTATGGCAGAGTAATATCCATTGTATATATGTCTCACAGCTTCTTTATTCATTCATCTGTCACTGGACATCTAGGTTGTTGGAAGGTAGATTCTTCACCACTGGACCACCAAGGAAGTCCCTAGAATATTTCTAAATTATGTTTTAATGCAATTCTTCAGAGTATTGCATTTGTAAACTTTATATTTGTGAGTGGTCTTAAAGAGGAAAGAGGTGGAGATTGGGAAGGATTATATGGAGAAAATACACAATGGATAAATTAAAATCTGTGATGACACAATCATGTATTTATAGGTTGTCTGTTATAGAAAGAGCTTCCCAGGTGGCTCAGAAGTAAAGAATCTGCCAGCAATGCCAGAGACATGGGTTTGATCCCTGGGTCGGGAAGATCCCCTGGGGTAATAAATGACAACCTGCTCCAGTATTCTTGCCTGGAAAATTCCATGGACAGAGGAGCCCAGCAGGCTACAGTTCAGGGGGTCCCAAAGAGTTGAACATGACTGAGCATACACACTCTATAGTAGAAAATGGAATCAGTGAAGTGGGAGACATGCTCAAAAATTTCTCCCCAAACTCAGGCATTTCTTCTTCCTTTTTTAGTTGCATCAAGTGAACTCTTTAGTTGTAGCGTGTGAGATCTTAGTTCCCTGACCACTGATTGAACCCGAGCCCTCTGCATTGGAAGCATGATGCACGTAGTCACTGGGCCACTAGGGAAGTCCGCAAAACTCAGAGGAAGAAGATAGAGACGTGCACATTGACTTCAGAAGAGATAAAGGAAATGTAGAACAGAGGGAAAAAGAGAATAATTTCACAAGGAACAAATAGTATATGGAAAAGGAATAATTTAAATAAGTATCAGAAGATATTTTGCTTTTTAAGTGAATAAAGATTAAATTTATGGTTTACTGAGCATGGGCAAAGATAGACTAATGAAAATAGACTAACAAAGTATAACCCACACAGTACTGAATCTAAGAGGGTTTCATACTTGGATTTTTTCAGAGATATCAGTAGAAGTGTTTGAAGAATGACGACACTATTGCCATATGGTAGACGGAGACTGTAAGGTCTATCTTGATTCCAGAGAGTATAAAAAAGTACAAAAAATTCATCTTTAATCAACGAAATAGGCCAATCTAATGAAATGTTTGCGTTTTAAGAGAAGAAAAAGAATATGAAGAGCATGTCAACAGGATAAAGGATTACTTATTAAGGAAAAAAGAGTAAGATTTGTCTTATCTGCAAAGCCAATAATCAAAGACAATGGGGCAATTTGTATAGAATTTGGAGAGGGTAAGATATTGCATCAAGATCCTAATACTTGGCTTTTCCACTGTTCATGTGAGAAAGCAACAGAAAGACATTCTTAGACATATCCTTAACATACCCTTCCTGAAAGCAATTACTTACCACCGTATTCCAGACAACTGAAAAATGAATCAAATAAAGAATCTGCCTGCAATGCAGGAGAGGTAGGTTGAATTCCTCGGTTGAGAAGATCTCCTGGAGAAGGAAATGACAATCTACTCCAGTATTCTTACCTGGAAAATCCCATGGACAGAGGGGCCTGGTAGGCTACAGTCCTTGGGGTTGCAAAATAGTAGGACATGACTGAGAATGAGAAAGAAATAAAAATTGTGAAATTCATGGTATAAAATGATTGATGGCAAGTAATTAACTTAGTAATGCTTACATTAAATCTAAATAATTATTACCAATATACCTGCAGAAGGGCTTCTCTGGTGACTCAGATGGTAAAGAATCTGCCTGCAATGCAGGAGACCCAGGTTCGATCCTTGGGTGGGGAAAATCCCCTGGAGAAGGGAATCGCAATCCAGTCCAGTATTCTTGCCTGGAGAATTCCATGGACAGAGCAGCCTGGCGGGCTACAGTTCATGGAGTCACAAAGAGTAAGACACAGCTAACACACAACACAGCACACACATACCTGTAGAACAATACAAACATTAAAAAAAAAGTATTTAAAGAGAATCATGTAATATATAAGTGTATTAACTAGGAATCTTCAGAGAAACAGAACAGTAGGATGTGTGTGTGGTGTATGTGTGGTATATATATTTATGTGCTCCAGTACTCTTGCCTGGAAAGTCCCATGGGCGGAGAAGCCTGGTAGGCTGCAGTCCATGGGGTCTCGAAGAGTCTGACACAACTGAGCGACTTCACTTTCACTTTCACTTTCATGCATTGGAGAAGGAAATGGCAACCCACTCCAGTGTTCTTGCCTGGAGAATCCCGGGGACAGAGGAGCCTGGTGGGCTGTCCTCTATGGCGTCACACAGAGTCAGACACGACTGAAGCGACTTAGCAGCAGCAGCAGCTGTGCACATGATATTATAATATCATTATAATGGAAAGTTCCTTAATAACCAAGATCTAAAAGGAGAAATTGTATCCATAAAACTGGGAAATATTCAGGAGTGAACTGAAGGAAAGAAGTGTATTTACAGCGTATGCATGCAAACCAGATCTCTAAATGTAGAGGTGGGAAGAGATGTGTCCGGTCAGCTTTGTGAGCCAGTATGAGATGCCTCCAGCACAACCTGTCCATGTGTGTTTACCTGCTGCAATCTCACCTACTTTACCTCTCATCCCTGCTTTGTTTGTATTTGCCTGATAGATCTTCCTCTAGTACTTTACTCTTCCTATATATTTTAAGCAAATTTAACCCATTTATACTTATTGGGTTAAATTTGGTCTCATATCTGATATTTTGTTTGGTCTTATATCTGATATTTTGTTTTATAAGTATTGCCTTTGTACTTCTATCTTTCAATAATATGGATTTCATTGCCTTTTTTTCTTCTTCTATATTCTTTAGGGTTTTTGAAATTTGTTCTCTATAGCACAGTTTTCTAGTGTCCTTTCTGCTTTAAACTATCTTCAGTTTGGATTTAATTCTTCTCCTAGAGTTTAAGTTTTCTTGAGTTCTTTTTTTAAAATTTCACATGACTTTTTTTTTTTTTTTGGTTGTATTTTTGCCCTCATCTTTTTAGGCTCCCTGCTTTTGTTTCACAGAGGATTTTTTATTTTCCATCTATCTATCTGCCTACTTACCTACTTATCACCTGTGGATAGGTGTACAGTTACTTGCTATTTACCAACAAGTATTTTAAAAAATTCTTTCCATTTCTTTTAGAAAATCATTTTTAAATTATGCTTTTCTCTGAGCCTTTAGGGTAATATTATCTTTCCTTATGTTTCAGTGCCTTTTTATAGGCTTTAAATGTGAATCATAATTTTAAGGAAGCAAATCTTTGCATCATTTAATTAACTATTCCACCAAAATATTGCTTATGAATAATAAGATCTGTGATATTTTGTGGCAATGGATTATGGGTCCCAAGTTAGAGAACTCCAAAGAAAGTATATTCTGTGTATTTTGAAGTCCCAGAAAAAAAGAGTTTTAAAATAACTCATGATCTCTAGAACTTATTTCCATATACTGAGAAGACAGTCTAGATATGAGGAATTATTAGAAACTTAAATAGAAGGGAAATATTTGGTATAAAAATTGCCTTATTTTGGTAGTAATATTTTATTCATTTAGAAAAATAAAATTTTATTAGACATTTCTCAGAATGCTACTAAAAGTTTGATATTTTAACCTTAATTCATAACACTGAGGGTTTTAACAACATAAAGAAATTTGAATATTTACAAATTGGTTTAGTGGAGAACTCTCAAAAAAAGCAACGCTTATTTATAATTGTCCCGCCTCTTTCTGCCTTTCTCAGGAACAGTGAATTTTAAGTGCATCAGCACCAGGAATTTATGAATATACAAATATCTATGATCACACATCAGACTTAGCAGAACCCTGTATAAGTAGAACAACTTCATATAAAATATTTGCAGGTTTCCAAATGTTTGTTTCTAAGTGTTCCTATAGAGAAATATGAGAGATGTCTATTTTTACAGTCTTAGAAGGCACGTACATTTCAGGTACTGGGAGTGAGAAACACCTGGGGGTGTAGGAAGAGCCAGAGATACTTTATTTTGACTTCAGACCAGCTATCAATACTTGCCAAGAGCACCTGTGCTGTGAATTAGTCAGTTTCTGCTCTCAGACACCCTGTTGTGTGATTCTCTGCAGTGGTAACTCCTTGTGGTTGGAGTGTGCAGGCAGAGTGTGCTTGATTAATGGACTTAGATATTAAAATACATTCCTATACATCTGAAGGAATTTCTGCTAATATGGTCTAGGTGCATGTGACCCAGAAGTTCGTCTTAATTCTCCGCTTTGGGGTAACTCAGTGTCTAAAGTGGCAGTGTGCTTCGAGGACAGAACACATGGACTTCAGTCCTGTGGATCTGGACTGAGGCCCCTCATTGCCTTAATGGACCATGTGACCTTGGGAGGTCATGTAGGTATCATTCATAAAGCACTTTGCCTCCAGTCAGATTCCCCAGAAACAGACCCTGTGGTGAAGATCACCGTGTGCTTCAGCAAGGGTTCAGAAAGACAGAGCTACAGAGAGTATTATGAAATAAAGAATTTATCATAGGGTCAAAAAGTGGAACGACTGAGAAATTATAACCAGGAGCCATTTTTTCTGGGTCTCTGTTGTTTTATCTGTAAATTTGAGATAATAAAAGCTTCCATGCTAAATAGCGCAGAGTGGGTACTCAAAAAAGTAAATTTCCTTCAACAGGTAAAGCAAGTTCTAGGCAAAACCATTAACTACATCAGTGGCTCCCAGAATCTCATTTTGCAGACTGACACAGTAACTTTAAAAAACGCAGCAGAAACTCACACAACATTGTAAAGCAATTACACTGAAATAAAAATTTCAAAAAACGGGGAAAGTTATGAATGAGCGCCAACTTTTAATTTTGCCAAGTTATGACATCAGATAAGTACTTACTAGCTATGATCACCATCATTTCGTTAAAAAACCCGACAGTTTATTTATTTATCTACGTCTGTGCTGGGTTTTGTTTCTGTGCACGAGTTGTCTCTAGTTGCTAAGAGCAGGAGCTAGTCTCTAGTTGTGGTGTACGGGCCTCTCTTGCTGCAGAGCAAAGGCTCTAGGGCATGTGGGCTTCAGTAGTTGCGGCACGTGGGCTCAGCTGTGACTCCTGGACTCTAGAGCACAGGTGCAGCAGTTGGGGCACATGGCCTTAGCCACTCCACGGCATGTGGGATCTTCCTGGACCTGGGATTGAACTTGAATCTCCTGCGTTGGCAGGCAGATTCTTTACCACTGAGCCACCAGGGAAACCTAAGAAACAACATTTTAAAACCAAAAAATGTAAGGCCATTGATTATCACCAACTTAACAATAATGATGGACCATGTTGTCAATTTAGCTTTATGGTGACATGATCCTTATTTTTCCTCTAATACCACACAGGTTAGTGAACAGTGTCGTGGGCAGGCTGGTACCCAGGTGTGTATTTTGAGGAAGAATTGAACTAAGTAGCAACTGAATATAGTCTCCTCTCCTTCACTTGTCTGCATCTCTTAATCCTCTCTGCTTCCTCCTCATTCATTTGCAGGAAATCTATTGCCTTCCCTCAATGCACCAAAGGTACTCCACTGTGGTAGCCCTATATCTTATCCTCCCTCTCTTCCAGGGCAACTAAAAGACTACATTTCTCAGTCTCCTTTGATTGACAAGCCATGTGCCTAATTCTGGCCAATGGGCTGCAAGTAGAAATATCTGTCAATCCTAGATGAAAGCATTTAAGAGCCAGTGTGTGATTCTCCATCTTCTTTTTCCTTCCATAGTGAAGTGTCTGTTGAAGTGGAAGTGCCACAGAGGGAAGCAGCTACCACACAGAGAGTAGCTTCCCTCGAAATCTGCCTAGACACAGAGGGCTTTGCAAGAGCAAGAAATAAACTTGGGTAAAACCTGTGACATATTGGTATTGCCAATTACTGCAGTATAATGTGGTCTGCTCTATCCAACACCAGCATAGGACCGAGATCTATTTGACCTAAGCAACTTCACATCTGGTTTTGTTAACAATTACTGTGTAGAAATAAATATTAGTCTGAAAAGAAAATAATTTCTGACTTTCAGTTTTTTACTTTTTAAAGTTCTAATGCTTTCTTCTATCTGAGCCATCCTGGGAAACTATGTTGCATTGTCCTGTTCAATTCAGTTCAGTCACTCAGTCGTGTCTGACTCTGAGACCCCATGAATCGCAGCACACCAGGCCTCCCTGTCCATCACCAACTCCCAGAGTTCACTCAAACTCATGTCCATCGAGTCAGTGATGCCATCCAGCCATGTCATCCTCTGTCGTCCCCTTCTCCTCTTGCCCCCAGTCCCTCTCAGCATCAGAGTCTTTTCTGATCTAAATTAAAATGTCATAGCTTAGTTGGAGGAAAAACATTCAGCCAGCCCTGAGTTCCCTTTATTATTTACCAGATGCGATTGTAAAGCTGCTTGTTTGTGGGCATTCTCAGAGAATCTGGACAAATGACTTAGCTCTTGCCTTTTCTCCAGGGTTTTGTTATTCTTTTAAAGTTCCTGTTACATAAGGTACAAGATAAATGCAGCATGATATATTACTTTAGATTGTTTTCAAACAGTGTAATGGACAGTTTGCTCATTGATTAAAAAATGTAGCCAAGACCATTCATTTTGATATTAAAAATTCAATTGTTGATTGCTACTTATTTGTTTTTTAGGCATTTGTATACACCTACTGGAGAAGGCAATGGCACCCCACTCCAGTACTCCTGCCTGGAAAATCCCATGGATGGAGGAGCCTGGTAGGCTGCAATCCATGGGGTCGATGAGGGTCAGACACGACTGAGCGACTTCACTTTTACTTTTCACTTTCATGCATTGGAGAAGGAAATGGCAACCCACTCCAGTGTTCTTGCCTGGAGAATCCCAAGGACGGGGGAGCCTGATGGGCTGCTGTCTATGGGGTCACACAGAGTCGGACATGACTGAAGTGACTTAGCAGTAGCAGCATACACCTACAGAATTTTGGTCTCTGGTAAAAACATGAAAAATGGCAGCTGTGTGCTTGAAGTTCAGGTTGCCTTGGATTTATGCAAAGGACTTTGGGTTTTATTTTGAAAACAACTGTTGCGTCCTCATATCCTATAACTATAGTCCACTGGAAAGAAATTGTCCTTTTCTCCTGAATTTAGAACAAGTTCAGAGAGTCACTGAACTCAGGAATAGAATCATGCTGATTGGCCAGGCCTCAGTCACATGCTTACTCCTGAACCAATCATCTAGAGCAGGAATCAATAAATCAGTCCAAAAGCAGCCTGCCTATTTTTGTTAATAAAGTTTTATTGGAACATGGTCACATCCATTCCTTTAGTGTTGCCTGTGGCTGCTATGATCCTAAAATAGCAGAGCTGAGTAGTTGCAACAGAGGCCATATGGCCCACAAAGTCTGAAATATTTATTTTCTGGTTGGTCCTTTACAGAAAAAGTTTGCTGACTCCAGGAGTGTATTAGTTTGCTTGGGTTGCCATACAAAACTATAGACTGGGTAGATTGAACTATAAAAATTTCTTGTCGCAAATTCTGGGGGTTAGACGTCTAAGATCAAGATGTCAACAGGGATGGTTTCTTCTGAGGCTTATCTCTGACATATAGAGGGTTGTCTTCTCCCTGTGTCCTCAGGTGGTCTTCCCTTGTATGTGTCTGCATCCAACTTTCTTCTTTTAATAAGGATGCCAGTCATATTGGATTAGGGCCAACCTTTATGACTTCATTTTATATTAATTATCTCTTTAAAGACTCCCAGATATATTCATACATACCCAGCCGAATGCAGAGTTCCAGACAATAGCAAGGAGAGATAAGAAGGCCTTCTTCAATGAACAATGCAAATAAATAAAATCAACAGAATAGGAAAGACTAGAGATCTCTTCAAGAAAATTGGAGATATCAAAGGAACATTTCATGCAAGGATGAGGACAAGAAAGGACAAAAATGGCAAGGACCTAACAGAAGCAGAAGAGATTAAGAAGAGGTGGCAAGAATACACGGTAGAACTATACAAAAAGGTCTTAATGACCCCAGTAACCATGATGGTGTGGTCACTCACCTAGAGCCAGGCATCCTTTAGTGTGAAGTCAAGTTAGGAAGCATTACCACAAACAAAGCTAGTGGAGGTGATGGAATTCCAGCTGAGCTATTTCAAATCCTAAAAGATGCTGCTGCTAAGTGCTGCACTCAATATGCCAGTAGTGGCCACAGGACTGGAAAAGGTCAGTTTTCATTCCAGTCTCAAAGAAGGGCAATGCCAAAGAATGTTCAGGTTTGCAGTCATTTCACATGCTAGTAAGATTATGTTCAAAATCCTTCAAGTTAGGCTTCAGCAGTATTTGAACCGAGAACTTCCAGCTGTATAAGCTGGATTTAGAAAAGGCAGAGAAACCAGAGTTCAAATTGCCAACATTCATTGGATTGTAGAGAAAGCAAGGAATTCCAGAAAAACATCTTTTTTCTGCTTCATTGCCTATACTAAAGCCTTTGACTATGTGGATCACAACAAACTGGAAAATTCTTAAAGAAATGGGAATACCAGGCCGCCTTACTTGTATGCAGGTCAAGAAGCAACAGTTAGAAGAAGATATGGAACAATTGATTCTTTTAAAATTGGGAAAAGAATATGACAAGGCTGTGTATTGTCACCCTGTTTATTTAACTTATATGGGGAATACATCACAAAAAATGCTGGGCTGGATGAATCACAATCTGGAATGAAGAGAAATATCAACAACCTAGATATGCAAATGATACCATTATAATGTCAGAAAGTGAAGAGGAACTAAAGAGCCTCTTGATGAGGGTGAAAAAGGAGAGTGAAAAAGCTGGCTTAAAACTCAGCATTCAGAAAAGTAAGATCATGGCATCCGGTCCCATCACTTCATGGCAAATAGAAAGGGAACAAGTGGAGCAATGACAGATTTTATTTTCTTGGGCTCCAAAACCACTGCAGGTGGTGACTACAGCTATGAAATTAAAAGATGCTTGCTCTTGGAAGAAAAGCTATGACAAACCTAGACAGCATATTCAAAAGCAGAGACATTACTTTGCCAACAAAGGTCCATCTAGTCAAAGCTATGGTTTTTCCAGTAGTCATATATGGATGTGAGAGTTGGCCCATAGAGAAGGCTGAGTGCCAAAGAATTGATGTTTTTGAACTGTGGTGTTGGAGAATACTCTTGAGAGTCCCTTGGACTGCAAGGAGATCCAATTAGTCAATCCTAAAGGACATCAGTTTTGAATATTCATTAGAAGGAGTGATGTTGAAGGTGAAACTCCAATACTTTGGCCACCTGATGCGAAGAGCTGACTTATTGGAAAAGACCCTGATGCTGGAAAAGATTGAAAGCAAAAGGAGAAGGGGGTGGCAGAAGATGGGATGGTTAGATAGCATCACTGACTCAGTGGACATGAATCTGAGGAACTCTGGGAGATAGTGAAGGACAGGGAAGCCTGGTGGGCTATAGTCCATGGGGTTGCAGAGTAGGATATAACTTAGGGACTGAAAGACAGCCACAGTGGGGTGAACTGACCTGCTTGTAGAGATTATGAATCAAAACAGTATGTTAGAGGGAAAAATATGTCTATCTTCAAGTGTAAAATAAAACAGCAAAACCAAAAGCTGTAAACACAACCTCTGTTTTTTTGGCAATACACTTCTGAGCTGTTGTCTGTGAGAGCTTTGGTATCTTGATCTTAATCTTTAAATCAAGGGAAATAGAAAAAGTACAAGATAAAGTACTCACAAATAGTGGGTTTACATTAATTCCATGGATCTCTGCCAGCACACAAAGTCCATTTAGCAAATTGGCAAGGATTCTTATAATGGTAGTGTGGACACAGAAGAATCAAGCAAAAGGTACAGTTTGCTGTGTCTGGGGAAAGAATTCTTGGGCCAAAAAGCCAAAAAGAGAAAAACAAGAATGACTCAGTCTCCAGTGGCTTGTTTTCTTCACAGTCTTGAAGAAGAAAATGATCTGAATAAATTAGGACTGAGTCATTATAATGGTTCTCTAATACCCAAAGCACCAGAATCCAGACTACCTGGGACTTGTTAGAAATTCAGATCCTCAGGTTTTACCCCAAAATAACCAAATCAGGAACTCTGAGGGTGCACTTTGTGTTTTAACAAACCTCCTGGTGATTCTGATGCAATGCAAAGTTTGAGAACTACTGAGCTATTGAATTCGGAGAAGCAAATGGCAACCCACTCCAGTGTTCTTGCCTGGAGAATCCCAGGGACGGGGGAGCCTGGTGGGCTGTCGTCTCTGGGGTCGCACAGAGTCGGACACGACTGAAGCGAGTTAGCAGCAGCAGCAGCAGAGCTATTGAATTCACTCACATTCAGAATGAAATCTTTAAGCTAAGGATTGCTGTATCAATTACGATAAGGTTCAGCAGTTGCTTGTAAAGGAAAACCAAAATAACAGTGTTTTAAATAAGATAGGTTTTTTTTCTCCCCTTGTACATAGAAAATGTGCAGAGGTAGGAATTTAGAACTGATTGTGGCTTCATGATCATCAACGACCTACGCGCCTTACATTTTTTTTGTCTACTACAATGTCTGCTTTCATAGTCAAAGTAACTCATGGTTCAGAGTGGCTGCTGGAACTCCTGCAGTTACATCCGTTTTTCCAGGCAAGAGGTAGAAAGCAAGGGAGGAGATAAAAAGATACATCTCTTGGGTGAATCAGATTTCTTTAAGAAGCCTTCTTGGAAACTCTACCCAACAAGTTTTTCTCATATAATATTCACTAACTCTGGTAGTAGAGAGAGAGGCCTGGAAATCTTTCTTCTGCTGGTCACATTGGCCCATGAAATAAAATTGAGGTTCTTTTAGTAAAAAAGAGAGAAGTGAAAATTGGAAGAAGATAGTGGCTCTCCTTCTCGTTTCTTTCTAGAAAGGTGATCAAGATTTGAGCAGATATATTTGGAGACGTTTTCGGGGAGAATTGCAGACTTGAATTTGGGCAAGCCAGATCAAACCAGGGAGGATGGTACCTGAAGAATTTTGCTACTTGTGAAGGGTTCTTGTGTTTTGATGGCTTCCTTTTACAACTCAGAGGAAAGCTCTAGCAGTGAGAACTTTAAATGTTTACATTTTATATTGAAGTTTCCTTCTGCAACTGACCCAGGTCTTCAGTAAAGAATTTGGATGATACTGTACTGGCATACTTTGTGTTGGTGGTCTTGGGGAGACAGACACTGCAATAAAGGAAAGAGAAGTGTTTCAGGGCAGATGGACTTGAGTGACCATGATGTACCCACATGCTTGTGGGCAAAGTGTGTAACACATTCCTCCCAAGGAACATGAAATGATTTCAGATAGTACACAAAAATAACATCAATAGCACCTAAAAAGTACTTAACTCACTTGAGTCAGTTGAAAATCACAAACTTTGCCCTTCCGCCTTTCCTCCTTTTTTCTGTTTGGGACATGGATGTGATATCTGGAGCTCTAGCTGCCATTTTCTGACCATGAGGCAACACTGAGGCTGGAAGCCATATGCTAAGGACAATGCTGTAGAAAGAAAGCAGAAGCTTACTTTCATAATGTATATCTACTTTTGTCCTTAGTCTGTCTACCTCTGGTCTTATTCTATGTGTGAGAAAAATAAACTCTTAATTCATTTAAGCTGCTCTTAATCTTTTAGGGATTTGTTCTTAGCTTCTGAATACAATTTTTAACTGATGCAGAACCATCTTTTGCTATTTAGGACTGTTATATGCTTGTAGGCACATTAATCACTGTCATAATTAATGTGAAAAACTGCAGTACTTTTATTAAGGGGAATTAAACTCTAACTTTAAGCTAATAATATCAATAATAGGTGTTCGTAGTATGTTCTGAAGATAGCTGTAGCCTGTCATTACCCTATTAGGAGATGACATTTCCAGTTACAGCAAGGATTTTGGTGGCAGCTACAGGATCATTGCTCTCTGATTGTCTAGTTGTTAGAGAGTCCAAATGAACTTGGGCGAATTGGTAATGATGCACTGCGTTTGAGAGGCTTTCGTGCATAAAATGATTTGTTTAGATAAGAATGGTGCTTGTCAAGGCGAGAAGCAGGCCCCAGGGGGCGGGCACTTTGAATAGAGATATACAACAAACTGAGTGGGGGTCACGATGTGATGGGAGAGGTCACTGTATGTGTTCTACCCGTGGCCAGGTTTCTTCTTCCCAGAAAGCAGTGGAGGTGAGCTCAAATTGCAACATTGGGTGGAGAAGGACGAGTGGACTTTGCTTCTACTTCTTGTCAAATGTATCTCATGGTCACTCTTGACTCCAGGGTAGCAAACCCTGGTTATTGAGTAAAGTGTGTAAGCAAATGTTACTCTTTCTATGTATGAGGCCCAGATATCAATTCAGAACACAAACTGATATACGATATATGGGTGCTTATAACATTTCACAGCAGGAGGGGAGGTCAGAAAAAGAAAGTCTAGATGGCTGTCTGGGGAGTGACAAGGAATACAAGATTGAGAAACACCTGTGTATCTAGTGTGCTAGACCACATCAATGGTTCCAGTTCTTCACTCCGTGATCCCATGTCTTTTTTTTTGTTGTTGTTAAATGTCTAATTTAATTTATTTATTTTTGGCTGCACTGGGCCTTCGCTGCTGTGCTGGTTTTCTCTAGTTGTGGCGAGCAAGGGCTACTTCTCTAGTTGCATTGCACAGGCTTCTCATTGCAGTGGTTTCTCTCGTTGTGGAATAGAGGCTTTAGGGCACCCGGGCTTCAGTAGTTGTGGCACGTGGGCTCCACAGTTGCAGTTCGAGGGCCATAGACCACAGTCTCAGTAGTTGGTGCACAGGCTCAGCTCCCCGATGGCATTGTGGAATCCTCCCGGAGCAGGGATTGAACCCATGTTCCCTACGCTGGCAGGCGTACTCTCAGCCACTAGACCACCAGGGATGTCCCCCATTTTTTTTTCCCAGGGTTAACAGCTTAATTTAATCTCTGAGATTCCTTCAAGGAACCTTGAGGATCAGAAAGGCATTTATAAAACATCATCTGCACACCTAATTTTTTCTCCACTTGATGTTTTCTTCTGATGTTTTGATGGGTTTTCACACCCATTCCTGACACGCCTTGCATAGAGGCTCTTGCTGCATTTCTTGACTTTGGGTTTTTACCTGTGTCATTTGCCTTGGCCAGTGGGATTTTAGAGCTGGCGGTGTGAGCAGAGGTTTGCACAGCGCTTGTATAGTTAGATTGTGCTCTTGCATCCTGGTGACCTTGAAACAACTGTCCCTCTGATTTAGGCCCCTTAACAAACCTGAATGGAACCTGTAACCTGGAGGCATCCAGCCAGTTGCAGCCTAGATGAACCAACCCACACCCAGTCTAAAGACCCATGAACACAGGAATAAATGCTTTTTGTAAGCCACTGAGATTTTTAGGGAGGGTGGTGGTGGTGGTGGTGGTGTTGGAATTCATTCTGCAGCATTATTATGGTAATTGCTTGTTTCATCTAGGGGTCCTCCAAGAGAGTCCTGATCCCTCAATAGTCAGTTCCACTTTAAAATTTGGGGCCCATTGCAACAGAATTAATCAAGTTCTAGTTTATTCATTTTAATTTTATTATTGCTTTTTTGATGTGGATCAATTTTTTTTAAGTCTTTAAAGAATTTGTTACAATATTGCTTCTGTTTAATGTTTTGGTTTTTGGCGCCAAGGTGTGTGAGATCTTAGCTCCCCAACTGGGGATTGAACCCAACCCCCTACATTGGAAGATGAAGTCTTAACCAATGGACCACCAGGGAAGTCCCCAGTGAAGTGAAGTGAAGTGAAGTGAAAGTCGCTCAGTTGTGTCCGACTCTTTGCGACCCCATGGACTGCATAGTCCATGGAATTCTCCAGGCCAGAATACTGGAGCAGGTAGCCTTTCCCTTCTTCAGGGGATCTTCCCAACCCAGGGATTGAACCCAGGTCTCCCGCATTGCAGGCGGATTGTTTACCAGCTGAGCCGCAAGGGAATCCCTGAGCCACAAGGGAAGTCCACAGGCTGTACCTTCAGTTAGATAGAATCATTACTTCTGCTGTAGAATCTGCCTTGCAGTCTTTTCACCTCTGTTTCTAGGTCCGGACTGGATTGCACTGGTGGCTGCCACTAATTGGATTACAGTGAACTCTGATTTCATGAGGGTGTTTTGGATGCTTTGTGGCTTTTGCTGGCTTCCTATTTATCTTTGGATGCTTTAACTCCTGCTTTGTCCCAGCATTCCTTTAAAGACATGATTTAGTTATGTTTTCATTCCATTCTCTCTGAAATTGAAAGACTTTCTGGTTGGTGTGGGAAACCAAGGACTTTGGGTTAGTGAGGTTATCCAGTAATGTTTATAAGTCAGAAATGAGCTTTTACTTTAATTAATTAAGCATTATTCGGTCTGAGCTCTTTTTTTTCCCTTGCTGTGAGCAGGATGTGAAGTGAAAATCAGTTATTTGCCAGGATTCTTTTTCCTCTGTGTCTTCAAATGTATGTAAATATCCTAAGACTTGGCTCAGTGTAGACAAAACAGTTTTGCTTCAGATGTTTTTGGATGTCACATAGACACAACCTCATTATAACATCTTTGAAGAGTCGTTTTCAAGAAACACTTCAAAGGAATTGCTGATGCATTGGCTTCTAAGAGAAGTTACTATTTATCACAAAATTTTATGGCCTTAAAGTATTTTGTGTGTAGTAGAGAAAAATATCATTGAGATAGATTATATTTAAAAATGCAATCAGTGAGTAGTCAAATGAACAAATGTATTTAAACCCTAGCCAATAAAACACAAGAGCATGATATATTGATTTTGCATTTCCTTCTGAGCACGATTCTGACATAAAAGAAAATTCTCAATTAAATTAGAAATTACAGTAACTATAATTTATGACTGAGTTCATGTCATGAAAATGAAAGCATGGAGTCACAGAAGAAGGGATGATATTTGCATACCACTGATAATTTTTAAAGTATAAGATTGCAAATAAGCTTCACTTTATCTTCTTGCAATTTCTTTATTAAGAAGCCAACTTTTTCTCATTGCTTAAATGTTTCTCTTGCAGTGAGGTGTTAGAGAACCTTATTTGTTTGTGAAGTTGTTACATTGGAGCCTTCTACCCTGCAGGCCAGCATTTCCATCTCCCAGCCTATATTGGCACTCCTGTCCGGTATTTTACTATTAAAGGGACTTCTCTGGTGGTCCAGTGGTTAAAACTCTGTGCTCCCAATGAAGGGGGCACGGGTTTGATCCCTGGTTGGGGAACTAAGATCTCACATGGCAAAAAAAAATGTGGCCCATCGACCTGCAGCACTGGACTCACTTGGCAGTTTGATAGAAATGCAGAATTTCAGGCCCTGCCCTGGACATACTGGAGAAAGGGATGACAGAGGATGAGATGGTTGGATGGCATCACTGACTTGATGGACATGAGTTTGAGCAAGCTCCGGGTGTTGGTGATGGACAGGGAGGCCTGGTGTGCTGCAGTCCATGGGGTCGCAAAGAGTCAGGCAAGACTGAGCAACTGAACTGAACTGAACTGAAAGGATTCTTATACATATGCACTGAGAAGTGCTACAATCTACCTTTCCTTTGGTTGTCAGAACTAAGAAGTTTGCTTGTGGTTGTGGGGCATTAACCACATCACCTGTTTGGTTCCTTCTGTGCTCCTGGGCCTACCCATCCTTACATAAGGCTGTCTTTAAATGTTGAGTGCACTGAGACACAAGCTCAGCCACACGCTTTGATTTGCATGGCCCTTAAACAGAGAGAGAGAACTTGGACTTGGCTCTAGTTCCCTGCAGGAGGTCTGCTAGATGGGAGAGAGAATGACCCCCTGACTACAGATTACTTTGTGTAGGGGAAAACTTGGTGTGTGTGGACCTGGCTTGGGGTGGGGGTGGGGTTCTATATTGCAGCTGCCACATGGGACCGTCCTGATCACTGTGGGTCCCAACTTCCCCTGCAGGGCCGGCTGTCCTGAGGAGGAGCTGGCAGGGGAGACCCCCCGGGTCTCTAGGGGCTGAGGCTTTCCTTTAAGAGCTGAACTTAAGACACAGAGCTGAATTTCAACTCAACTTGAGCCTTTTGGCCCTCACCATGAAACAAGACTCAAAAAAAAAAAGTGTCTCATTTATTGATCACTTACTATGTTCTAGGGGTTTCCCTGGTGACTCAGGGGTAAAGAATCCGCCTGCAATGCAGGAGAAGTGGGTTCAATCCTTGGCTCAGGAAGATCCCCTGGAGGAGGGCATAGCAACCCTCTCCAGTGTTCTTGCCTGGGAAATCCCATGAACAGAGGAGCCTGGTAGGCCACAGTCCTTAGGGTTACAAAGAGTCGGACATGACTTAGCAACTAAACAACAACAGCTATGTTCCAGACACCAGTCAAGCTGCCTGTGTATATCATCCCTTTCAGTTTGAATCCTTCCGAGAGGTTGTTCTTCCTATTGCCATTTTATAGATGAGGAAACTAAGGCTCAGAGGGGTTATGTGGTTGTTCAAGGGGTTATGTGGTTCATAAGTGATAGAGTAGGATTTGAGCTTCAGATGAGTCTGATGTCAAACCCAGGCTCTTCTTATGCCATAAAGAAACAAGTACCTGCTGTTGTCAGAGCAATGAAGTGAGGGTTAGGGCTTTAGGGTTTGTGGATGAGGTTGCCCCCCACACAAGGATGATAGTCAAGAGGGATGTGGAATGCATTAATGGTAAACACAGTGCCCAGTGCGTTCCTTCTTCAGTCCTTGGAACTGCACTTCTGTCATCTATGTGTCTGCGTATGAAAGTCCAAGAGGGCTTACACTCTAGGTCCACAGACCCCGCTGGCCGCTGGAGAAGGAGCCAGGTGCTGCTTTGGCTTCTTGTCTCACGACGTGAATGAGACATAGGATGTGGGAAGAGGCCCATCACTCATGGAGAAAGAGGAAGGGGCCGACTGGCTCCTGCCTTTATCACAGAACCCTGCTGACTGGTGAAATGTGCCCACAGACTTGTCTCTAGCTGTCACCATCCAGTCAGCAAGTCCTCTTCTCATGGGGCTGGCAGAATTTGGGGGGGCAGGAGTCAAGTGTCCTACTCCCTTAAAAGTTCAGGTGGGGGACTTCTCTGGTGGTCTAGTGGCTAAGACTCTGAGCTCCCAATGCAGGGGGCACAGATTTGATCCCTGGTCAGGGAACTATATCCCACATGCCATAACTAAGACCCAGTGCAGATAAATAAATAAAAAATAAAAAAGTTCAAGTGGGACTTCCTTTATTGTCCAGTTCTTAAGACTCTGTGCTTCTACTGTAGAGAGTGTGGGTTCAATTCCTGGTTAGGGAACTAAGATCTGTATGCCATGAGGCACAGCTAAAAAATAAATCATATGCTTTACCCTGAGAAATGTTGGTTCCAGTTGGAAAGCACGCAGTGGGGTCTTGGAACCTGCTGGTGCCAGCTTGCAAGAACCAATGTATTTGTCTTTTCCCAACTCTGCATCTGTGGATGTCGTGATGGTAGTATTTACACCACAGAAACTGGCAAATGCTACACACCAGGGCATCCTCTCCCTGGAGAGCCAGTTGTTAAACACTTGCCAGCACACCTCTGAGAGCAGATGCATACAAACACAAAAAATCCAGAGTAATTCATCCATAAGTTATACCTAGTATTCAAGTGAAGTCCTCTCCCATATGTAGCAAGAGAAATTTCTCGAACAGATTTCTAAGCTCTGGCAACCAATCTTCTTTTTTTTTTCAAAAATAATTCCAGTGAATTCAGAATTTGTAATGACGGAAATTGATGTGGATGATCCATCAGGCATTGAAAGAAATTGGAATAGCGGTTATCCCATTGGAGCCAGCCTGTCACACTGCAGCCCAGCTCAGAATCCCCTGGGGGGCTTATTAAAACTCAGATGTCCAGTCCTCACCTTCAGAGTTTCAGATGCCATAGCTCTGGGCTGGCACCTGAGAGTTTGCATTTTTAGCATGTTCTCAGGGGATGCTGCTACTGCTGGTCTGGGGACCACTCTGTAGGCTTTGTCAGCCACTGGGTCAGAGTCAGGGACTGATTCCAAAGCATCTCAGTGAGAATGTGAGTGAGGCCAGGGTTAGAAGAGGGGAGGGATCTGACGGCAAAAGGAAGGAGTAAAGGAAGCATCCCATTTTTTATTTATTTTTATTGGAGTATAGTTGCTTTATAATGATGTGTTAGTGTCTACTGTACAACAAAGGGCATCAGTTATATGTACACATATATCCCCTCTTTTTTGAATTTCCTTCCCACTAAAGAGCGCTGAGTAGAGTTCCCTGTGCTTTACAGGTTCCCGTTAGTTATCTATATTATACATAGTAGTGTACATACGCCAACCCCAGTCTCCCAGTTCATCCCCTCCCTCCCTTTCCCCCTTTGGTGTCCACGCATTTCTTCTCTACATCTGTGTTTCTCTTTCTTCTTTTCAAATAGGTTCATCTGTACTATTTTTCTAACTTCCATATATATGCGTTAATATACTATCTCTTTCTCTTTCTGACCTCTCTCTGTATAACAGTCTCTAGGTGGAGGCACCCCATTTATTAAGTACCTACAAAGTGCCGGACATTAAGTGTAAAGTGTCTTAGATATATTGTTTCCTTTAGCATCTTCTCTCCTGAGTAAATGCATTCAGAGTGGATGTCATGGAAACAAACACAAAGATCTGGGGGAATGACCATTTGCTCCACTGCGGAAAACTGAAGATGCCGGAGGTAAGGAAGGAGTTTCCTTCTTCTCTTGATTCCTGAGCTTGGGTAATAATGTCATAATCTGTTTGAGATGGGCAAAAACACAGAGCAGAATTGGAGGAAATGTGCTTTGTTATGAATGTCAGCCACAGGGAGGATGGTGGTTCCAACTTCCCAGTGTCTGCCTCGTCCCAAGGCGGCCATTCCCGGGTGGAGCAGGTGCCTTGCAAAGGAAAGGGTGGGGAGAGCAGCAGCCGGGCACCTTGAAGAGCATCCTTTTAAATCACCACCATGCTTGAGCCTTATGCTATTCCTTTCAATTTTCTCAGTACTACAATTGTAAGTAAAAAGCTATATTGCAACACATCCGATTATAACCAGATTCTTGTCCCCTAGGACTCATCGAAGAGAAAAAAAAATGAATTTATGGCTGTGAGAAGTCATTAATCTCTGCACTTATGGCTCTGCACATGGTTATGGAGCAACTGCAGGACTGGGACTGACTTGCTCCCTCGCTCTCCTTTCTCCAGTGATGCACTTTATCAAGTCCGGGCTGAGCGTTTTCTTATAAATTAGACCCTGAAACATGGGCTTCATAAGCACCTTGGTTAGGAGCCACTAAATAAGATTTCTTGTTTGGTCTCCTACCCTGGGATCATCCTTCTTTTCTAGTGGGATGTCTCATTTGCGTGAAACTTTTCTTTGATAGTCGAAAGTGGTGTTTATTTGGGGGGAAGCAGAAAGGAGGCAAAATGTCTTTGGAAAATGGGGAAATGAGGCATTTTGTGATTTTACTGCATGAAAGATTTTCTTCTGGATTTATTAGGAATCAACTACAAGTTACACTTCTCTTCCTTATCTATATTCCTTATATATCATTTCTTCTATGTTCTTTCTGCTACTTAATGTAAGTTAATACTTCTACATGAATGCTTAATGTATTATCACTTAATACTTCTTGTATTAATACTCAGTACATTAAAATGTAATGTATTAGTTATCTTTCACTGCATGCTAATATTAGTATGCACTTAAGAGCTTAAAACAACTCACACATATTATCTTACCGTTTCTTTGGCTGAGGAATCTGGATACAGCTTGACTGGGTCTTCTGTAAGGCTGTGATCAAGGTGTTAACTGGGGCCGTGGTTTCATCTGAAGCTGGGGAAAAATCTATTTCCAAGCAGGTGTTGGAAGGATTTAGTGCCTTGCTGTAGGACTGACGGTTTCAGTTTCTTATCTTCAGTCCCTTCAGAGGCAGCCAGTATTCTGTTCAACCCAGAGTTTCCCAACACAGCCACTTGTTTCCTCTGTGCCAACAAAGAGAGAGATGCCAGCAAGGCAGGTGCTGAAAGCTTACGTAATGTAGTCACATAGAGCATGTTGTCTTTGCCATATCCTTTTTTTTTTTTTTAAGTTGGAGTTTTATAGCTGCTTTACGATGTTATGTTGATTTCTGCTGTACAATGAAGTGCATCAACTATATGCCATACATGGCAATCCCAATCTCCCAATTCACCTCACTCCCCCTTCCCCTCTGTGTCCATGCATCTGTTCTCTATGTCTGCATCTTTAATCCTGCCCTTCAGATAGGTTCATCTGTACCATTTTTCTAGACTCCACATATATGCATTAACATACAATATTTGTTTTTCTCTTTCTGACTTACTTCAGTCTGTATCACAGACTCTAGGTCCATCTACATCTCCACAAATGGCACAATTTAATTCCTTTTTATGGCTGAGTAATATTCCAATACATATATTAACATGTACCACATCTCCTAGTTGAAGGTCGTGTCTACATTTAAGGGGAAGATGACGTCAAGGGTGTGAATTCCAGGAGGTGGAGATGATGGGGGCTACCCTAAGAACTTGTCTGCCACAGCAATAGTCATCAGTAATGATGATAAAAAAATAGCAAATAATAACTATTATTATTTGGTATCTAAACCATGCATTAATCTTCAAAGTTTGTATTTGGGGAAGGAGGGTTTGAATGGGTTCACCAGATGGAGAAATAGAAGATGCAGTCTACATGCATAAAGAAAATCAAGGACATGGATTTTTTTTTTTAATTTTATTTTATTTTTAAACTTTACATAATTGTATTAGTTTTGCCAAATATCAAAGTGAATCCATCACAGGTATACATGTGCTCCCCATCCTGAACCCTCCTCCCTCCTCCTAGTCTACAAATAATAAATGTTGGAGAGGGTGTGGAGAAAAGGAAACCCTCTTACACTGTTGGTGGGAATGCAAACTAGTACAGCCACTATGGAGAACAGTGTGGAGATTCCTTAAAAAACTGAAAATAGAACTGCCTTATGATCCAGCAATCCCATTGCTGGGCATACACACTGAGGAAACCAGAAGGGAAAGAGACATGTGTACCCCAATGTTCATCACAGCACTGTTTATAATAGCCAAGACATGGAAGCAACCTAGATGTCTATCAGCAGATGAATGGATAAGAAAGCTGTGGTACATATACACAATGGAGTATTACTCAGCCATTAAAAAGAATTCATTTGAATCAGTTCTAATGAGGTGGATGAAACTGGAGCCTATTATACAGAGTGAAGTAAGCCAGAAGGAAAAACACCAATACAGTATACTAACGCATATATATGGAATTTAGAAAGATGGTAACAATAACCCTGTGTACGAGACAGCAGAAGAGACACTGATGTATGGAACAGTCTTATGGACATGGATCTTATAGACACAGTAGAGAGTTCACATGGAAAGTCTTTGGTGGACCATGGGAGAAGGTTTGTGCATGCCAGGTTAATAACCGGTCTGCCCTATGCCTATCGGTTAACAGACAGATTTAAAAGGTTTTATAGAGAATGAATTTATGGCTACTTGGGGGAACGATTGCAGGGGGAAGGATAACTTAGGAATTTGGGATTGACATGTACACAATGCTGTATTTAAAATAGATAACCAGGGGACTTCCCAGATAGTCCAGTACTTAAGAATCAGCCTTGTGATGCACGGGACAAGGGTTCAATCTCTGGTCTGAGAACTAACATCTCACCTGCTGTGGAGCAACTAATCCCACGTGCCACAACTAGAGAGTCTGTGTGGAGCACAGAAGGATCCCACATGATGCAACGAAGGTCCTGTGTGCTGCAGCTAAGACCCAGTGCAGCCAAATACATAAAAAAAATGATAAAAAAAACAAACAATATAAAACAATGAAACTATTGCTATTATTAGTGGATATGAATATTTTGTGTTGTAAAATAAATCTAAACCCAAACTTCAAAAGGCAAAAAAAGATTTTAAGGCAGAGGTTCTATTTAAAGCAGAGCTTCTGTGTTTGTCCAAGTGTCCTTCTTACCCTATACTTCTAAATAATATTGCTTGTGATTACTATTCTACTTTTTCATTTATCAGTTTGAAGCACAAATCACTGCTTTTCTACTATTATAGAGGAAAATTTGGGTCTTTCATAATTTTTAGTCATCATCCTCCCAAAAATGTTATTTGACGATTAAAAAAAATTAAGTCAAAAATTAAATCAATAGGTTTTATAAAAGGGCTGTTATGTAAAATTGTTCACAGATGAATTAAATTTGTGTGGGTGTATTCCCACTCCCTGACCCTAGCTCCCACGAGAATCCTAATAGTGGATTCAGGGCAGTGCACATCAGTGGTGGGTTGGCTCCAAGCTCTGCACAGCGTTTGGGACATCAGTATTCCTAAAGATCAGGCTTCTGTCACTCTGCTCCAAGGAAACTGTGCAAATGAAACCAGAGACTTCATTTGGGAGGTGGGTGGCAGTGGTGGTTTAGTCACTAAGTCATGTCTGACTCTTGCCCCACTGTGGACTGTAGCCTGCCAGGCTCCTCTGTCCATGGGATTTTCCAGGCAAGAATACTGGAGTGGCTTGCCATTTCCTTCTCTAGGGATCCCAGGGACTAAACCTGCATTTCCTGCTTGGCAGGAGGATTCTTTACCACTGAGCCACTTAGGAAGCCCTCCATTGTAGATTGCACTGTAAATGAAGACAAAGACCACTGAGCTGAGAGAATAAAGTGATTGGTATATTTATAGAACCTGGGCATTTTGGGCCCTGTATTGAACTCAAAGCTGGCCTGGAAACCTCACTCTGATAGGCAGCGTGCACTGTTCATGAAGACTTGTCTAAAACTTTTAATTAAAAAAATTTTTTTTATGTATTTTATTTTTGGCTGTGCTGTGTCTTTGTTGCTGCTTGGGCTTTTCTCTAGTTTCCACAAGCTGTTGTGGTATTCAAGCTTCTCATTGCAGTGGCTTTTCTTGTTGCGGAGCACAGGTTCTAGGCACACAGGCTTCAGTAGTTGCGACTCTCAGGCTGTAGAACACAGGCTCAGTAGCTGTGGCACATGGGCTTAGCTGTTCTGTGGCATGTGGGATCTTCCCAGATCAGGGGTCAGACCTGAGTCTCCTGCATTGGCAGGCAGATTCTCTACAACTGAGCCACCAAGGAAGCCTTGTCTAGAACTTGTTTAAACTCCGATGTTATTGTTCGCAAAACCCCGGATGTCTATGTGTTTTATTCTGCCGTCGATGGGAAATAGGAACAAGAGCAATAGCGATAAATTTCCCTATTACTCTTGGTGCCCAGGAGGCATCTCTGACTTGGGAAGATGAGGTAGATGCCTCACATCAGGAGAGTTTAACACTTTAACCCATATCGTTGCCACAATATGACATATCAGCTGGAAGGAAAACTTGCAGCTTGTTATGCTGTTAATTCTGAAGTAACTACAGTGCTTAACTGCTTGTGCTTGAAGGAGTTATGATCTTTTTTTATTTCCAACTGACTGTACTGTAACACTCATTTTTAAATTTAAATAAATATAAATATAGTGAAAAAGGACCTTAACCCAGCTCTCAGGACATGTGGGGCTTCCCTGATACTCAGTTGGTAAAGTATCCGCCTGCAATGCAGGAGACCCTGGTTCGATCCCTGGGTTGGGAAGATCCCCTGGAGAAGGGAAAGGCTATCCACTCTAGTATTCTGGCCTGGAGAATTCCATGGACTATGCAGTCCATGGGGTTGCAGGGAGTCGGACACAACCGAGTGACTTTCACTTTCTTAGGACATGTGGTGAGAGCAATGGGCTCAGGGACCACACCATGTCTCCCATCACAGGCAGCTTTTTAAATCTATGAGTGAAACCAATATTAGTAGTCTCCTTGATGCATTTCTTGGATCACTAGAAACTGTGCCAGTGGAAGCAAGGAATCATTACAGTGCCAGAGTGATGTCAAAAGTGGGAAAAGCCTCGCAATCCCTGAATTACCCAGGGAGAACCCTTCGCAGTTTTCGGAAGAATTCTAACATCTCATCACGTGGGGCTCATGAAATGTGCTGACCCAAACCTTACTCAGGTTCCCAGGTGGCTCAGTGGTAAAGAATCCATGTGCCATTGCAGAAGACACAGACTCGATCCCTGGGTCAGGAAGATCCCCTGGAACAGGAAATAGCAACTCACTCAAGTATTCTTGCCTGGAGCATTCCATGAACAGAGGAGCCTCATGGGGTACAGTACATGGAGTCACAAAGAGTCGGACACAACTGAGCAACTGATCAAGCCTTACTCAGAGAGAGAGGCTTTCACAAAGATTAATTAAGACCCATATTATGATAGCATCCAAAGTGCTCTCCTATCAGTTCTTTCTCCTTCCAGCATAACTTGGTGGTCCCCTATTCACATGTGATCAGTGTTAGTGGTGGGGGAAAGATGAAGGTACGTTTATCAGGAGAGACCTTTTTGCCTGAGCAAACTGATATTCCAGATAAAAATCCTTTGGCATCCTTGACAAACTTCAGAAGCTCTAATGCTAGATTTTTATAAATAAGTGTACCAGCTGGGAATGTGTTTGACTACATGTAACAAATAGTGGCTTAAGCATTGTAACTGTTTTTCATGTGGCAAAAAGTCCAGAGGTAAGCAGTCCTCCAAAAAGAGTGCAGACAGTTCTACTGTAATAGGACATAGGTTACTAAAAATAACTGCATTATATTCGTAAATTGCACAATAGAAACCACAAGCTTATGAGAAAGATGAGATTGAGAAACAACATTCAAAAACATCAGTTCAGTTTCGTTGTTCAGTCATGTCTGACTCTTTGCAACCCCATGAACCGCAGTATGCCAGGCCTCCCTGTTCATCACCAACTCCCGGAGTTTACCCAAACTCATGTCCATCGAGTCGGTGATGCCATCCAGCCATCTCATCCTCTGTCGTCCCCTTCTCCTCCTGCCCCCAATCCCTCCCAGCATGAGTCTTTTCCAATAAGTCAACACTTTGCACGAGGTGGCCAAAGTATTGGAGTTTCAGCTTCAACATTAGTCTTTCCAATAAACACCCAGGACTGATCTCCATTAGGATGGACTGGTTGGATCTTCTTGCAGTCCAAGGGACTCTCAAGAGTCTTCTCCAATACCACAGTTCAAAAGCATCAATTCTTCAGTGCTCAGCTTTCTTCACAGTCCCAACTCTCACATCCATACATGACCACTGGAAAAACCATAGCCTTCACTAGATGGACCTTTGTTGACAAAGTAATGTCTCTGCTTTTTAAAATACTGTCTAGGTTGGTCATAACTTTCCTTCCAAGGAGTAAGCGTCTTTTAATTTCATGGCTGCAGTCACCATCTGTAGTGATTTTGGAGCCCAGAAAAATAGTCTGACACTGTTTCCACTGTTTCTGCATCTATTTCCCATGAAGTGGTGGGACCGGATGCCATGATCTTCGTTTTCTGAATGTTGAGCTTTAAGCCAACTTTTTCACTCTCCTCTTTCACTTTCATCAAGAGGCTGTTTATTTCTTCTTCACTTTCTGCCATAAGGGTGGTGTCATCTGCATATCTGAGGTTATTAATATTTCTCCCGGCAATCTTGATTCCAGCTTTTGCTTCTTCCAGCTTAGCATTTCTAGTGATGTACTCTGCATATGAGTTAAATAAGCAGGGTGACAATATACAGCCTTGACATCCTCCTTTTCCTATTTGGAACCAGTCTGTTGTTCCATGTCCAGTTCTAACTGTTGCTTCCTGACCTGCATACAGGTTTCTTAAGAGGCAGCTCAGGTGGTCTGGTATGCCCATCTCTTTCAGAATTTTCCACAGTTTGCTGTGATCCACACAGTCAAAGGCTTTGACATAGTCAATAAAGCAGAAATAGATGTTTTTCTGGAACTCTCTTGCTTTTTCTATGATCCAGCAGATGTTGGCAATTTGATCTCTGGTTCCTCTGCCTTTTCTAAATCCAGCTTGAACATCTGGAAGTTCATGGTTCACGTATTGCTGAAGCCTGGCTTGGAGAATTTTGAGCATTATTTTACTAGCATGTGAGATGAGTGCAATTGTGCGGTAGTTTGAGCATTCTTTGGCATTGCCTTTCTTTGGGATTGGAATGAAAATGGACCTTTTCCAGTCCTGTGGCCACTGCTGAGTTTTCCAAATCTGCTGGCATATGGAGTGCAGCACCTCCACAGCATCGTCTTTCAGGATTTGAAATAGCTCTGCTGGAATTCCATCACCTCCACTAGCTTTGTTCATAGTGATGCTTCCTAAGGCCCACTTGACTTCACATTCCAGGATGTCTGGCTCTATGTGAGTGATCACACCATCGTGATTATCTGGGTTGTGAAGATCTTTTTTGTACAGTTCTTCTGTGTATTCTTGCCACCTCTTCTTAATATCTTCTGCTTCTGTTAGGTCCCTACGTTTCTGTCCTTTATTGAGCCCATCTTTGCATGAAATGTTCCCTTGGTATCTCTAATTTTCTTGAAGAGATCTCTAGTCTTTCCCATTCTATTGTTTTCCTCTATTTCTTTGCATTGATCGCTGAGGAAGGCTTTCTTATCTCTCCTTGCTATTCTTTGGAACTGTGCATTTAAATGGGTAACTTTCCTTTTCTCCTTTGCTTTTCGCTTCCCTTCTTTTCACAGCTATTTGTAAGGCCTCCTCAGACTGCCATTTTGCTTTTTTGCATTTGTTTTTCTTGGGGATGGTCTTGATTCCTGTCTCCTGTACAGTTTCACAAAGCTCCATCCATAGTTCATCAGGCACTCTGTCTATCAATTTAGTCCCTTAAATCTATTTCTCACTTCTACTGTATAGTCATAAGGGATTTAATTTAGGTCATACATGAATGGTCTAGTGGTTTTCTCCACTTTCTTCATCAGAAACACCTTAATATAAGAGAAACTCAGTAAAATAAGTTATAATAGTGACATGTTAATGGTTAAGAAATATGAATATATAAATAACATTATACATTATTTCAAGGCATTTTCCTTGAAAAAGGCCTGAAGTTTGCTTGTGGAAGTAGGTGTTGGGCAGGTATGTTGCTCTGTTCGGCTAGGTGCGGTATTCTTCTTTTGCCTGGTGTTTATTATGGTTAAAATCACATACAAGCAAAAGTGACATTTACACCATGCTCAGATTGTTCCCTATGATTTCAGTCACATGAGAATAAATAAAATATAAGCATTATCATGGAATTAGCTATACAGCTGCTCAAGGAAGTCATCCAAGAACCAGGCTCCTTCTATCTTCCTGCTCTGTGTGTATGTTTTATCCTCATGGCCTCAAAAAGGCTGCTGCACTTCCAGGTACTGTCTACATTCCAGGCAGAAAGAATGGAGGACAAAATGTGAAGGGAAAAAGCGCTTTCTCTCTAGAATCTTTGCCTTGGGAAGGGATGTGCTCACCAGGGATATCCATCTATATCTATTGTATATAATGGAACCACATATTCATTCCCTCTAGCCACAAGGGAGTCTTGACAAGGTGAGTATTTTAGACAGGTACGTTGCTAGTTAGTTCTCTATGATTGTCACCTACAGGTTTGTTACGAGTGAGTTTTAACAGGTCCAAGTTCTGGAGATAACTTTGTTTAATAAAAGTTTTCCTATTCAGTTATCTGGAAAGACACCCAACCACAGATCTTGAAGAGGTTGGAAGACATGTCAGATTGGAAGTTTCCTAACTGCCTAAGTATGTCAATCTTTAAATTTGAGCCCATCATAGGGATATTTATATTACTCAGCTTAATACACATCTAATGTATGACAATTATGTGCCGTGCATTGTGCTAGGTACTGAGGATATAAAGATGAAGATGATGGTGATGTTGGCGATGATAAGGATGGTGATGATGTTGACTAATGCTTACTGAGCACTTACCCTGTGCAAAACAGTATTCTAACTACTTTGTTCATATTAGCTAATGGATTTCTTACAGCAGTCGCAGGGGTACATTTTATTATTCCTCCAAATCTGTCAAAGATGAGAACCCTGATGCACAGAGAGGTTAGGTAATATACTGAGGTCATTCAGCTCGGCAAGTGGTACTGCCCTGATTTCAGCGTGGGTCTATGTTCTTAACTGCTGTTGAACCACCAAAGGGCTTACTTACTTAGTATTAGAGGCAAGCACATAAACAAGTAACCAGTAGGCAGAATTTATTGATGGCTGACACAATATTTAAAAAAATTAAATGCCAATATTTAGAAATTGAGAAGTTTTCCCATCTGCATATATTTATTTGAGTTTTCCAGAGAAAAAGAATCATTACATCCATATAGATACATAAAAAGAGATATATGAGGGATTGGCTCATGCCACTGTGGAGACTGAGAAGTCCCACAATCTGCTGTCTATGAGCTGGAGGTATAGGAAAATTAGTGGTATCATTTCAGTCTGAACCAAAAGGCTTGAGAAGCAGGGGAGCAAATGGTGTAAGTCTAAGCTTAGTCTGAATGCTCCAGAACTGGGGGTACCAATGTACAAGGGCAGGAGAGATGGGTGTCCTAGCTCAAGCAGAAAGGACAAATTCATTCTAGAATAAAGTTTGTTCTATTTGGGGCTTCAGTGGATTGGCTGATGCTCACGCACATGGTGAAGGTGGTCTTTTTTATTCAGTGTACTGATTCAGATGCTAATCTCTTCCAGAAACATCCTCCCAGACACACTCACAAATGTCTTACCAGCTATCTGAGTGTCTCTTAGCCTGGTCAAGTTGACACGTTAAATGAACCATTGCCACTGGTTTCTCTCGAAAAAGATTATTTGGCAATACAGTACAAGTATTCACATATGGCAGGGGCTGGTTGCAGTTGAGTGGTAGCTAGCTACTCCTTTAAGCGGGGCAATTTCTCTCCAATACCCCACTGCTCACCACTCCCTACTTCCTGTCTTATGCCTCATCACTTGGTTTACTCATGCTTGGTCCTGCAGCATTTGAGTTAGCAATCTCTGCACTATGAGACATAATGAATACAATGGAGGAGATAAAATCAATTCGAAATCACAGAGAAGAGAGTCGAGGAAAACTTCATAAAGGAGCTATGTCAAAACTGGGTCTTGAGGGTGAGAGCAGGTTGATTAAATGAGAAGGGAAGAAAGACAATCCTGGCAGAGAAAATAGCACATGCAAAGGCAGATAGGCAGGACTTCTCTGGTGGCAGTGGTTAAAAATCTGCTTTGCAAAGCAAGAGACGCAGGTTCAATCTCTGGTTGGGGAACTCAGATCCCACAAGCTGCAGAGCAACGAATCCAGTGCTCTGCAACTACTGAGCTCACTCGCCACAACTAGAGAGTCTGTGCACCACACCAAAATCCCCACAAGATGCAGAGAAGATCCAGTGTGCCGTAGCTAAGGCCTAACGCAGCCAAATAAATAAAGAAAAAATTATTTTTTAAAGTAGATAGGCTTAGGAAGATGCAGAATATGTGCTCCCTTTTGTCATAACACTGTGGAATTTGCCATAGTTGAAATCTATTCATTAGAATCTAAAGAAAAAAAAATCTGGTCTCTGTCATCATTGTATCCTACCTGGGCTTTTGGTATAGCTTTAATTTCCCTCTAGTTCTATTGATCAAACAAAAGAAAAAAATTTTTCTTTTCTTTTTTTTCAGAAAAGGTTCTTTTTGCACCAGCATTTTGCTTCCTTGTCTGATGCTTGCTTTGTGTGGATATTGATTTGTTTCCTTTCCAGCTTGCTGGGGAGTTTACCTTTCTTGTCCTCATCTCACTTTATACCACAGCTTGAAACTCCCAGATTGAAAGCTCTGGACAGGCAGGATGCATGCAGACTGCCTGAATTTGAATCCTGTCTCCATCCTCCCCAGCTGTGTGTTCCAGGGAGATGCCCTTAGCCTCTCTGGGCTTCAGTTTCCTCGTTTGTAAAATGAGAATAACAGTAGGGTTATTAGGAGGAGGATAACAGTAGGGTTATTAGAAGGAGGTTATTAGTAGTTCCAGTATTCCTCCCTGGAGAGTCCCATGGACAGAGGAGACTGATGGGCTAAAGTCCATGGGGTCCCAAAGAGTCAGACATTACTGAGTGATGAACACTATTAGTAGGTTATTAGGAGGATTGATGAGTTACTCCATGAAGAGCACTTGGAACGATGGCTGGGATCTGGCTCTCAGGACCTGTGGGCTGTTATTACAAATGCCCCCCAGTGCCTGACTCTGTGTCAGATGGCAGAAAAACAGAAGCGATGTGGTCCCAGCATCAGGGAGCTGAGTTTCTGGCAAGAAGGTGGCAGGCAGGTCTGAGAGGAGAATAACATTTTGCATTTTAAACCCCGGCCTTTTTCATCACCGATGAAAATGCCAACATCAATCTCTCAGTCTAGACCCTTGGTTCAGAGATGTTGCTCTTCACTGCACTTTGCGGGAAACTTCACGTTGCGTAGGTAGACACCTCCATGCACAGGCACCGAGTCATTCCACAGTGGAATCATGTTTGTGCTTTGGCATTTTTTCCCCTAGTCCCTTTAAGGAGAGCCCAGTGGGCAGGGGGCAAGAGCTGGAAGGAAATAGGTCTGGAAAGAGATATAGTAGAGATCATGTTTAGTGTGGCTCAGTGATAAATCAGTGTTTACTTTGGGCATAAATTTGTGTTATGCTGGCATAGTCAGAACAGATGCATTAAACACAAAACAAAACAAACCTGCAGGAAGAAAAGAAAGTCAGGAGGTTATTGTCTGCTTTGTCTCTGCAACAAGCCGGCCATGGATTCTTCAAGGTGCCTTGTTCTGATACTGATGGGGAAGAGAATGCCCTAGGGTCTTCTTTCTCTCTCTTCCTCCTGTGGTTTTTTTCACTGTGATGGTGCTTCTGCTGTCACCTTTTAGTGACAAATGTGCACCTTGTGGGTGTTGAATTTATTCAGCTGGTCCACCTGGGGAAGATTACAAATGAGGAACAAGCCTAGGATTTTTGAAACACGCTTCTAAAAGGGAACAAAGAGGCTTTAGAATGATGCTGGGGTAGCATCTCCTCTGGCTATGCTCTGAAAACGAAGTGAAACAAGACAAATTCAATTCTGAGTAGTACATATTTACAAAACGAGGCCAAAGGGCAGTTGGAAAGGGGAGTACAAGGGCTGTCTTGGCATAGTAATGTTGAACAATCAAATGTACACTGCATAATATTTGGAACTCATCTGTCATTGCTTTTATATTTGTCTCTGACCTAGGAAGACTGGAAATGGAAGGTGGGTGGCTGAATATATAATTTCATGCAAGAAATAATTCTTAAAACAAATTTAGGGACTTCCCTGGTGGTCTAGTAGCTATGACTCCAAGCTCCCAATGCAAGCGGCCTGGGTTTGACCCCTGCTGAGGGAACTAGATCCCGCATGCCACAGTTAAAGATCCTGCGTGCTAAGATCTGGCACAGCCAAGTAAATTAAAAAAAATAAATGTTGAAAACAAAAATGTAGCCAAATGGAGGATGCTCTCTCAGCTAAGAGACTTGACATTCAAGAGGCAATGGAGGGAAAAGAACTGCAAACAGCTGTGACTTACTGGGCTGTTGACAGTAAATCTCGGTCCGAGCTACTAAAAAGTTGCCATAGCCGTGTGGGAAGGCATCTGCTACTCCCTCCTTGGAAGGGGGGTTGGCAGGAGGGGGAAAAGGGAGAAGGGATCTCAGGGTGAGGAGAAAAGCTGTTTACTCTTCCTGTTCTTTCCAACACCAGCGCTTGCTGAAAGGCACTGACGGGGAGAGAAAGATGTCTGCAGCCCGAGGTGAGGCCAGTGCACTCACAGCTTTTCTTCACTGGAAATTTGTTCTGTGCCGAGCAGTTTCCTTATGGTATTATCTTTTATCTTAAAATGAATTTTCATTGCAGTATCGTTGCTTTACAATATTGTGTTAGTTTCTACTGCACAGCAAAGTGAATCAGCCGTACATATGCACATATCCCCTCTTTTTTTGGATTTCCTTCCCGTTTAGGTCACCACAGAGCACTGAGTAGATTTCCCTGTGATATACAGTAGTTTCTCACCAGTTACCTATTTTAAACAGAGTAGTGTATGTTTGCTGCTGCTAAGTCGCTTCAGTCATGTCCGACTCTGTACGACCCCGTAGACGGCAGCCCACCAGGCTCCCCTGTCCCTGGGATTCTCCAGGCAAGAGTACTGGAGTGGGTTGCCATTTCCTCTTCATTGTCTGCCCGGAGAAGGCAATGGCACCCCACTCCAGTACTCTTGCCTGGAAAATCCCATGGACGGAGGAGCCTGGTAGGCTGCGGTCCATGGGGTCCCTAAGAGTCGGACACGACTGAGTGACTTCACTTTCACTTTTCACTTTCACGCATTGGAGAAGGAAATGGCAACCCACTCCAGTGTTCTTGCCTGGAGAATCCCAGGGACGGGGGAGCCTGGTGGGCTGCCGTCTACGGGGTCACACAGAGTCGGACACGACTGAAGCGACTTAGCAGCAGCAGCAGTGTATGTTTGTCAAGCCCAGTCTCCCAATTCATTCCACCCCCCACCTTCCTCCTTGGTGTCCATCCATTTCTTATGGTATTATCTTTAATCATGACAATATCTGTGAAAGTTTGGTAAGATTATTTCTGTTTTTCAATAAACTTTCATCTTAGGTTAGATTTACAGGAAAGTTGCAAAGATACTGCAGGGATTTCCAGTATCTACTCCCTCAGTTTTTCCCACTGTCAAGCTCTTGCGTCGCTGGGGTGTGTTTGTCAAAACTAAGCAACAGACGTTGTTAAGTTACTATTAACCAAGTCCTAGGCTGGATTTCAATTTCATCAGTTTTTCCATTAATGTCCTTGTCTTAGTCTGGTTGCTATAACAAAAATCCAATAGAGTGGGTGGTTTAAGCAGCATAAGTTTATTGTTCACAGTTCTGGAAGTTGGGAAGTCCAAGATCAAGGTGCCAGCAGATTCAGTGTCTGATGAGAAGCCATGTCCTGGTTCATAGATGGCCATCCCCTTGCTGTGTCCTCACATGATAGAAGGGACAGGGAGCTCTCTGAAATCTCTTTTATAAGGGCACTTTTCAGGGCTTTCCTGGTGGCTCAGTGGTAAAGAATCTGCCTGCAATGCAGGAGGTGCAGGAGACATGGGTTCGATCCCTGGGTCAGGAAGATCCCCTGGAGGAGGGCATGGAAACCCACTTCAGTATTCTTGCCTGGAGAATCTCACAAGCAGGAGTCTGGTGGGTTGCAAAGAGTTGGACATGACTGAAGAGACTGAGCATAGCACAGCAATCTCATTCATGAGGGCTCCAACCTCAGGACCTAATTACCTCTTCAAAGTTTCCACCTCCTAATGCTATCATATTAGAGGTTAGGATTTCAATATATAAATTTTTGGTGGGGGGGAGTGCACAAAACTTTCAGTCTGTAGTAGTCTTTCAGTTCCAGGATTCTGTCCATACTACACGTGGTCACCGTGTTCCCTAGTTTCCTCTGCTCTGTGAACAGTCTCTCAGGTTTTCCTTGTTTTTCATATCCTTAACAGTCTTGAGGGACATTCATTATCTTTAACATGTGCATGTGAAGCTAAGTCGCTTCAGTCGTGTCCAACTGTTTGCAGCCTTATGGACTGTGGGATTCTCCATGCAAGAATATGGAACGGGTTGCCATGCCCTCCTCCAGGGGATCTTACCGACCCACGGATCGAAGCCACGTCTCTTACATCTCATGAATGGACAGGTGGGCTCTTTACCACTAGCACCATTTGGGAAGCCGTTTATTTTAACATACCAAGACATTAAACCTCAGAGATGTTAAATGGCTTGTTCAGGTTCAGACAGCTTATGGAGGCAGTGCTATATTTCTATGAAGGCAGTTTCAAGCCTGTTTCTCAGATTTGAGCTTCCACTGGACTCACCAGGAGGGCTTGCTACGACTCAGACCACAGGAACCCGCCCCTAGAGTTTCAGATTCAGTAATTCTGGAGTGAAGTCACAGTTTGCACGTCTGGAAGTTCTCAAGTGGTGATTGATGATGGTGATGACAATAACCAATTCCTACCCTAGACATTAAACTGAAGCAGTTACTGAAAAAGAGGAGACTGACAGAAAAACAATGTGAACTTCAAATATTCCCTCGGAACTAGTAGCGTTTGTTCCTTTCTTTCTGAGAAAGTTTCTACATTAGTAATTTAAAATTTATCCTTCCTTTCTTGCTTATTTTAAAAAATGTTACTACAAAGCTGAACTGTGCTGAAAGTGAAATCTAGAGATTGTTATCCACTGACCTAAGAATTAAGCCACTAAAAGGGACTGGACAAAACAGCCTCACTAAAGAGTTGTACTCATTTATTTAAAGTCATGTATTTATTTATGGCTGCGCTGGGTCTTCCTTGCTGTCAGTGGGCTTTCTCCAGTTGCAGCGAGCCGGGGCCACTCTCTGCGTGTGGTGCCCGGGCTTCTCTTGTGGTGGAACGTGGGCTGCGAGGTGTGGGCTCAGTAACTGTGGTATGTTGCCCTGAGGCATGTGGATTATTCTCAGACCAGGGAGCACACCAGTGTCCTCTGCACTGGCGGGTGGATTCTTAACAACCATACCACCACGAAAGTCTCCGATACGCTCATTTATTGAATTTAAATAGTGGAATGGTAAAGCGAACCTTTAGCCACTATAATAGCTTCCTGTGACCTGGCATATAGTGAACCCACATTACCACACCATTGGTAGTCACTTAAAAACAAATCACCTATTAAGATATTATGTGTTGTCTTCTGTGCAATTTATAAGGGAGTAACTCAAAACTGTTCTTTCCTTTCAATGATCTTGACCTTAGGCCTATTTTAAATATGTCTTAAAAAGAATCTTGAAGGAGAGGGAAATAAAAATACTCAACCTCTTCGTGTTATCTGAAAAAGTGCTGCAAATTTTCGAAAATCCTTGAGTTCGTTACCTTAAGTACTCCCATATTAATGATTCATATTACTTTCAAGCTCTCTCCCTTCATATTTTGATTAGAAGCTCAGCCTGACTTTTAAGTAGGGCCGAACTCACAATAAAATATGAAACTTTAGTTGCTTCATTTGTTATCCTTCACATCTCTGCCCCTGAATCATTTAAAACACTTCCAAACAATCATAAGTTTTCTAAAACAAAGTACAAATCGTCATGCACACAGCCCTTGGGGGCAGAGGAAAGAATTCTGTGTGTTAGCATATTAAATCATCCTATTTTGGGTAAGATAATCCCTTTTAATTTTTTTGGACTGTGTTCACTTGCTTTCATTATTTTCTTTACTTCACAGATCAACTTGACAACTCTTTTTCTTCACCACTAGGCTTATGGTATCACTCCAGGTCCATCTGACTTCATGGCCTTTGGGATTGCTTTCATGTATTATGAATTTCTCAATTGGCCGTGTTTATTAGATGGAAACTTACAACTCTTTGTAGAAGTATGATCTTGCAGAAACCCTGTTGCCAAGCTTTTTATTTTTAAAGAGAAGGAAATATGAATGTTTTTAGAGGGATGGTAAGAATTGTTTGCAAAACCTACTCAATAATTGTGCATTGGATCATTCTTCTGCCATATGCACTGTTTTCTATTTTGTCTCCTGGTATTTCTCTCTCCACTTAAGCAATGAGTCCTCTGTGTTCCTTGCCTCTGGCAAGGGTTTGTGACAGATGCATCTCCTTTTTCTCCTTCCCACTTCAAAATCCTAAATCCATTAATGAGAATAGGGTTTTTGACCACAGAGGGCTTTTCCCCAGACTTGGGAAAGGAGGCATTGTAAAGGTTCCTGGGTTTCTAAACTGGCAGGGGAGCAAAGAGAGCTAGTAGATTTTGAACAGGAATTATATATGGTTGCAAGTAACAGACTACCATCTCCTAATAGAGTGACTTAAGCAGTCCACAAAACCGTCTAAAAAACACAAGTAAGTCCAGAGGCAAGTAGTCCAGAGCTTGTGTGCCAGTGACACAGAGTTATTGGTGACTTCTATATCTTTGTTCCTCTATCCTCACTTCATGGTCTCCATGCCCAAGGTTGCCTCATATTCCGAGATGGCTACCAGAGCACTGGCCATCACATCTGTTTTCTTGGCAGTAAGAAGGTTGAAAGAGTGCTTCTATCAGGAAAAGCAATTCCTTTTGAAATCTCTGTTCCAGAAGTCACATATAATATATCTACTTATATCTCACTAGACAGAACTCAGTCACATGGCTGTGTCTAGCTGAACAGGAGACTGGGAAGTTAGCTTTTATAGTAGATTTTTGTTACCAAGGAAGAAGGGGAAGTGGATACTTGGAGGGCAACCAGAAGTGCATGTCACGGGCCTGAAGGTGCTAGGGGGCTGAAGCAAAGTGAACTTCATGTGTGCATAATGTAGACGAATAACAACAACAAAAATGGACATGACCCGCTCTTTGGCTATTCAGTGTTCATCCACATGCCTCCATGTGTGTTTGCACTTCCACCAACAACACAAATGACCCTGTGCTTCCCCTAACAGTAAACAGCCAACCTTCACTGAGACAAAGGCATTTGCATCTGCTCTTCAGAGTCACAGCAGTCATTATACTCATTTCTGGGCCATGTTAATCACTCCCCAAAATCATAGTCCCTTCAGAAGATTTTATTACTTAGACGTAATTGTAAAATTAACTGCCACTAACAGAACTTGTATAAGATACTGGGGAAGAAGAAAAGAGAGGAAGAAATTAGTACACACACGCACACACACACACACACACACATGCACACACGCACGTGCGCCAAACCAGGAAGAAGATATGCCTGGTTCTACAGTCCCTGCTTCTGTAACTGATCATAATCTCGCAGTTGGTATTAGAAGTTCCTCTTCCTCCTATCAGTTTCATATTTCCTTTTTCTTCAGCCAGGACATTTGCTGGTACTTTTCTCTACCTGGTGGTGAAATTCAAACTTCAATTTCTGAAGGGTTGAGGTTCTCAACCCTATTTTTGAGGTCATTGCTTTTGTAGTTTTTCTATTAACCAAGTACATGAAAGTACTGAGAGGAATCCCAGAGAATCTTCTGGTCCAGACATAAGTCTTCTTGCTGTGGGGTGTTGTAGCAACCTGATTCCCTTTTCATGATTGGGATCAATCTCCCTCGTCAGTAGAGAGAATTCCTTCTTTACTTTTTTTTTTTATATTTTATTTTATAGCTTTACAATATTGTATTGGTTTTGCCATATATCAAAATGAATCCACCACAGGTATACATGTGTTCCCCATCCTGAACCCTCCTCCCTCCCCATATCCCTCTGGGTTGACCCAGTGCACCAGCCCCAAGCATCCAGTATTGTGCATCGAACCTAGACTGGCAACTCATTTCATATATGATATTATACATGTTTCAATGCCATTCTGGCAAATCATCCCACCCTCTCCCTCTCCCACAGAGTCCGAAAGACTGTTCTATACATCAGTGTCTCTTTTGCTGTCTTGAATACAGGGTTATTGTTACCATCTTTCTAAATTCCATATATATGTGTTAGTATACTGTATTGGTGTTTTTCTTTCTGGCTTACTTCACTCTGTATAATAGGCTCCAGTTTCATCCACCTCATTAGAACTGATTCAAATATATTCTTTTTAATGGCTGAGTAATACTCCATTGTGTATATGTACCACAGCTTTCTTATCCATTCATCTGCTGATGGACATCTAGGTTGCTTCCATGTCCTGGCTATTATAAACAGTGCTGTGATGAACATTGGGGTACACGTGTCTCTTTCCCTTCTGGTTTCCTCAGTGTGTATGCCCAGCAGTGGGATTGCTGGATCATAAGGCAGTTCTATTTTCAGTTTTTTAAGGAATCTCCACACTGTTCTCCATAGTGGCTGTACTAGTTTGCATTCCCACCAACAGTGTAAGAGGGTTCCCTTTTTTCCACACCCTCTCCAGCATTTATTGCTTGTAGACTTTTGGATCGCGGCCACTCTGACTGGTGTGAAATGGTACCTCATAGTGGTTTTGATTTGCATTTCTCTGATAATGAGTGATGTTGAACATCTTTTCATGTGTTTGTTAGCCATCTGTATGTCTTCTTTGGAGAAATGTCTATTTAGTTCTTTGGCTCATTTTTTGATTGGGTCATTTATTTTTCTGGAATTGAGCTGTAGGAGTTGCTTGCATATTTTTGAGATGAGTTGTTTGTCAGTTGCTTCATTTGCTATTATTTTCTCCCATTCTGAAGGCTGTCTTTTCACCTTGCTTATAGTTTCCTTTGTTGTGGAGAAGCTTTTAAGTTTAATTAGGTCCCATTTGTTTCTTTTTGCTTTTATTTCCAATATTCTGAGAGGTGGGTCATAGTGGCATAAGGAGTTAACAGTAGGCTTTCCCTATGGCTCAGTGGTAAAGAATCCTCTTGCAGAGCAGGAGACGCAGGTGACACTGGTTTGATCCCTGGGTCAGGAAGATCTGGAGTAGGAAATGGCAACCCGCTCCAGTATTGTTGTCTGGAAAATGCCTTGGAGAGAGGAGCCTGTTGGGCTATGGCCCATAGTCCATGGGGTTGCCCAGAGTTGGACATGACTGAGCATGCACACATTCACGCAAGGAGTCAGTTCAAGTCTTATCTTCCAATTCAGTGGAACTATGATGGTGCCCCTGGCTGGAAGCACATGCCCCCTTGGGACTAAAATCTCCAATGCAGCAGAGCTCAAACTTGCTGGAATGGGAAGCAAAAATCCTGCAAGTGATTATGAAAGTGAGAAAACCAATTCCCACCCCCACCCCTTGATTCCTGGCCCTGTGTAATCTGACTACAGAAGAAACAGCACCGTGACCTGGTAGCCTAATCAGAAAATGTACTGCCTCCAGCAGAGAGAGCTCCATCCTTTCTGGGAGTTGTCTCCTTGATGGCTTTGTAACTAACTCTTTCGCAGGCTTTGTAACTGACCCTTCCATTCTATTAGGCCAGCTGTTCCTAAACGATGGCCAACCAGTGAAGTCCACTGGCAAGAACACATTGATGCATCTATTTTATTGTGAGACATATTTCTTGATCAGGAGCAGTGTGTGTGTGGCGGGGGGTGGGGCCTGGGAATGTTATGGTGTTGAATGGGGCACACTCTTGCAGGTCCTTGGATGGTGGTGCTGGCAGAAACATCGTGGAGAGGAGGGAGGATATTCAAATCCAGAGTATTTGTCTGTTTCAGTGAGGATGAATCTCTGCCCTGTCTGGGATGAAGGCATGTGACTGACCTCTCACTAAGTGGCTGTGTGGACCTCCAGGGAACGCACTGCTGGACTTCAGTGTTGCTTTCTACCATTGGCCAATTAGACACATGCTTAGCATTGGTGGGGGAAGTTCATATTGTTGAACTCATGCAGGCCTCCATTCCTGCCACCCTGGCCAGTTTGCACACAAATCCATTGAGCGAGCACAGAAGTGGCTGGGGAAGAAGGCTGACCCATGTCCACAGAGTGTACCATCTTGCCCATCAGGTTACTGAGAACTTTCTCCCTGTGAATTTGTGTCTCACATGGATCATTCTGAACCTCCTCTAAGATGTGCTCCTGCATACATCTTCCATGACACCAGCCTTCCAGGTCTCTTCTTTCCAAGAACCTACTCATCCAGACATATCATTAGCAACTGCTTATGTGTTGGTGTAGCTCGGGATTCCAGTTCTTGCTTGGTGTGCCCAAAGTGAACACCCAAATGTACTACTCAGATTTCTGGCCCCTGGAAGATTTTTCTTCACCTCTCCTTCATGGCCATCTCTGAGTAGGGCTAGAAGGATGCAGCAGTCCATTTCTGGTTGGTACCAGCAAGGTCTGGTGTCTGTCATTTCTCTTGTCACTTTCTATCACACCCTGTCTTCCAGTCCTCCGCATCTTTGGCTCAGCTCACAATGCCTTTTCCTCTCTGACAGTGAGTCAGCTCCAAATCAACTTGCTAACTCTGTTCCTGTGCCCTTGGCAAGTGTCTCTGCTATCATACTTGTTTTAATGCTTTTTATTATTTATGCTACCCCAGCATCAGCGGTAGTTCCCTGGCTTCCTTAGGATTCAGAACACATCCGTTCAAACCACCGTTCTGTTTCCCCTTGGAGTCCAAAGCCCTTCTCAAAATGTCTGCATGTTCTCAGGTAGCTTATATTCACTACCACTGATTTTCAGATCTGGATTTTGCACCTATTTGCTCTAATTTTTGCATGTTAACCTGGCTATGAAATTAAGCTCTGTCCTCAATATGTAGGATGCTATTTCAGATGGGATTTTTAAAAGTCTGTTAAGATTGTTCTTTGTGTATAGCTGTGGCCTTTAAACATTTTTGATAAAGGGTCAGAATATATTTTCAGCTTTGGGGACCATAAGGATTCTGTTGCAGTTACTTCTGTTGTACTTCAAAAATAGCCAAAGACCATAGATTAACAAATGGGTATGACTGTGTTCCAGTAAAACTTTATTGACAAAAATTGGTGGTAGGCAAGATTTGACCAGCCCATGGGCTGTGGTTTGTCAATCCTCGGTTTATAAGAAGGCTATGGGTTTTGGTCTATTAAGGTTGTGTTTTTAGTCAATCATCTTACATTCTCTTGTTTGTAATTATTTTCACTTGATTTTGAAAATTTGGATCTTTCAGATATACAAATTGAATCACCCGATGTCTCTGTTTGAGCTGCTGTAAAGAATACCATAAACTTAAACACCAAATGTTGTTGTTGTTTAGTCTCTAAGTTGTGTTGGATTCTTTTGCAACCCCATGGACTGTAACCCACCAGGTTCCTCTGCCCATGGAATTTCCCAGCAAGGATGCTGGAATGGGTTGCCGTTTCCTTCTTTGGAAGGTCTTCCAAACCCTTGGAACCTGTGTTTCCTGCTTGGCAGTGGATTCTTTGCCACTGACCCACCAGGGAAGCCCTAAACAACAAACACCATGCATTAAACAATAAATATTTCTTATAGTTATGGAGGCTGGCAAGTCCAAAATCAGCATGCAATAGATTCAGTGTTGGGTGAGGCCCACTTCCTGGTTCAAAGACATTTCCCTGCTGTGTCCTCGCATGGTGGGTGGGGTAAGGGAGCTCTCCTGGTATCTTGTAAGGGCACTAGTCCCATTTATGAGAGCTCTATCTCCATGACTTAATCATATCACAAAGATCCTACCTCCTAATAACATCACGTTGGAGGTTGGGATTTCAGCAGATGAGTCTGGAGGGACACAGACATTCAGTTCAGTATAGCTAATAAGGACTTCCTCCTTGACCAAACTCTAGTCAAGCTCCCTTGTTCCCTCTTCCTGATTAGACCTTGTCTTTGAATGTCCGTCCGTGGCCAGTGGTCCTTGGTCTGCTGTCTTTGGCTTGCTGAGCCCCATTCAGCAGGAATCCTGCCAAGCCTGTTTAGCAAGAATCACCCCCACACCTTGATATCTTATCAAATTCCCCCCAATACTTTTCTTTCCAATTGTTCCCTCTCCCACTTGCTAGAAATTCCCAACTGTCCCTGTTGTTTTTGAACTTGAGTTTAATCTCTCTCCCCTACTGCAATTGTCTTGAACAGTCTTGCTTAAATGGTGCAATTTTTCTTTGACCCACCTTAACAAATTTTATTTTAACCTCTTTCCCTTTGTCCAAGTTACCATCTACTGATATAACTTGGTATTTCAGATATAGTAATGAGAGGGGATTATGGGTAGGCCTCAGTGCAGAAAACAGGAAACACTCAGCATGACTGATTGAAGAGCGTTTAATGAAAGGACTATTTCCAAGATGTTCTCATAGCTAAAGAAGCCCAATAAGAGATGAAGAAGCACCCTAGGGCTGGACAAGCAATGTTGGGGTGGCTGTCATACACACCCTACACATGAAGGACTAGGTAAAGAAAGCAGTTACCGAAACTTCATCAAAGCAGGAGACGAGGGTGTCTCACAAGAGCTGTGTCTTAGGTAGAAGAACACACCACTGCTAATCATAGCTAGATGGGAAAACTGAGGACCCTGACCCCACTGTTATCCTGCCCCTGATCTCCTGCTGGTGTGTCCTTTGGAAGATCTCATCCAAAAGCCACAGAACAAGGGAGGCTGGTGATGGAGTCTAAAGAGGTGGGCCTCCTGGAATACAGAGCAGGGAGGAGCCGGGTGGAGGGGAGATCTGGGAAGGGGGTGTGGTCAGAGTCAGAGAACATGCATCGCAATAAATACTGTTGTCTTGTCCAGCCTTCAGTGAAGAGTTTCTGGTGTTTGCCTGTTAAGGATCAAGATGTGGTTATACATACAGTGGAATATTACTGAGTCATAAAAAGGAACAAAAGTGGATCATTTGTAGAGAGGTGGATGGGCCTATAATCTGTCATACAGAGTGAAATAAGTCAAAGAGGAAAACTGGTATTGCATATTAATGCATATATGTGGAATCTAGAAAAATGATACTGATGAACCTATTTGCAGGGCAGGGATAGAGATGAAGGCATAGAGAATGGACATGTGGACATAGCAGGGGAAGAAAGGGTGGGATGAATTAGAAGATTAGCATTAACACAGAAACACTACCATGAATGAAATAGATAGCTAGTGGGAACCTGTGCAGGGAACTCTCAGCTCAGTGCTCTGTGGTGACCTAGATGAGTGGGATGGGGAGGTGGGAGGGAAGATCAAAAGGAAGGGGATATATGTATACATATTACTGATTCACTTTGCTGTACAGCAGAAACCAACACAACATTGCAAAGCAACTATACTCCAAAAAAAAAAAAAAGTCATGCCAGTTTGGGGAGTGAAATGAATGATTGTATCACATTAAGGAAGTATTTGTTTTTTAAAAGCTTTTCTTTTTAAAACAAGAATGGATGTTGAATCTTTTTAGTGCCTTTTTATTTTCTGTACAGATGATACTGTGTTTTTTTTTCTCTTTTACCTTATTAGTATAGTGAATTATATTAGTAAGGAGTGTACTTTGAGAAATACTTGCATTCTTGGGAGAAACCCCACTTGGTCATGGAACATGAGTACTATTGGATTCTGTTTGTTGGCATTTTATTTAGATTTTTTGCATGGATATCAGCAAGTGAAAGAGAGAATAGTCTGTATTTTCTTTTGTGCTGTTTTATCATTTTCAGCCTCATAAAAATACAGAGAAGCTTTCTGCTTTCTTTTCATTTTTGAAGAATCTATTCTCACCTTGGGTATTTTTTTCTCTTGCCAGCTGAACTTGGAAATGCATTTCCCCTGTAAACTAATTTGAGAAGATATCCTACTTCAACAAGGTTGGATTTTCCTATTTTAGATTGGCCATGATAGTCTGAGTTTAATTTTCAATTCATAGAGTTTGAGGAGAGAGTGGCTTGAAGTAATCCTGCAGAGGTAGCAAGGATCTTTACGCAGAGCTTTGCAAAAATTTGCTTCTATTTTCAGACAAAAGCCAATGAAGGGTTTTTAATAGGTCATTTGCCCAACCAGATTTTACATTCTAAATATCTCATGCTGACCTTCTTATCTTGGGAAAATTACTCTTTAAGCTTCAGTTTCTACATCTATAAATCACAGGAAAAAAATCTATATTATAAAATTTGAGTAAATCATTTGAGGTAGGTGATATATATATATATATATATATATATATATATATATGTATACACACACACACACACACACACACACACACACACACTTATCCCTCATTCTGTCTGGCATGTCATAAAGTAAGACTGTTATTTTTGTGCATATTCATTCAAGTTATTCTCTTTTGTGTGTTTAAGCAGTAGTTTTGTAGTTTCTTTGCATAAAAAACAGACCTTTTTTATAAAGATCACTCCTAGACCTGCCTGTATACTTTTGGAAGTGGAACCTTTTCTACATTGTTTGTTTATGGGAAACCTATTGATTTCTGTATATTTATCTTGTATCTAGCCATCTTACTGAACTTGTTGACGAATTCCTGTTTTTTCAGTTAATTCTTCTTATTTTGTTATTCAATCATATTGTTTGCACACTATTTCCTTTTCAAACCATTATTTGGTGAATTACCTGCAACTTGCATTTGCTTGGAGAATAATATTTATCCTTGGAATCCAAACCAGAATTGCATATTACAAACAGATTGTTTGGTGGAGAAGTGACCCACAGTTTAAATTACCTCTGAAGTTGAATAGGATAGTAATTGTAATGATTGCATAAGACACCATTTGGAAACTAAAAGTTGGATATTTAACCTACCAGGTGGAATAGAAAACAGGCAATTATGTGTATGATTGAGTTTAATGGGCTGTTTATATGACCTCCATGTTCCCTACATGTAATCATGCATTTATTCCATCTTGAACTATGAAAAGGTCAGAGAGGCTTAATTATATATCTCTTCCTCTCATACCTTATCGTTGATTTGGAATATAAAATAGTTCTTGATTTCTAGAATTGCTGATTATGCTTGTCACTCAATAAATATTATGTATATTGAAATGTAAAACACGGCAAATATCAGGCATACATAGTTTATAGTACAATTCCTGATATATAATAGGTGCTACAGACTGAATATTGTGTTCCCTCTGGAATTCATATGTTGAAATCCTAACCCTCAATGTGATTAGGAGTTGGGACTTTCAGAGTTGATCAGGTCATGAGAATGGAGCCCTCATAAATAGTATTAGAGCTCTTTAAAAGAGGCTCCAGAGAGCTCTTGCAAACTTTCCCATCACATGAGAACTCGGTGAGAAGACAACTGCCTATGAACCAGGCTCTTGCTGCTGCTGCTGCTTCTGAGTTGCTTCAATCGTGTCCAACTCTGGGCGACCCCATAGACGGCAGCCCACCAGGCTCCCCTACCCTGGGATTCTCCAGGTAAGAACACTGGAGTGGGTTGCCATTTCCTTCTCCAATGCATGAAAGTGAAAAGTGAAAGTGAAGTTGCTCAGTCATGCCTGACTCTTAGCGACCCCTTGGACTCTTATCAGACACTGAATGTGCTGGTGGCTTGATCCTGGGCTTCCCAGTCTTCCGAACTGTGAGCAATAAATGTTTAAGGCAGATTTTTGTTATATCAGCCTGAACTAAGATGATAAAACACAATAAACATAGCTTTATCTCTCCCTGCTTTCAAACACACATGTCCAAGGACTCCAGCCTCATAATTTCAACCCCCAGTTTAAGTTCTTCCCCTGCTCTGCTGTCTATGTGGTCTGCCTCCTGTCTCCTCTCCATCCTTCTTTTCTATTTACTTTTCCCTTGTTTCCTTCACTCCAGCCTCAAAGATCTTGATCTCCCTTAAGCCTTTGAATGAATGAATGTTATAACCTCTAGCATGTAATTTGTGATGATAAACAATAAAATGGTCTTGGCCTGAATTAACAGAATCTGACACCAGATGCTGCTATCCCCTGGTGTGGGGGATCCCTTGGGAACTGAAATCTTAAAGCTTAAGGATTGCTAAGGACCAAATTGTGTCCCTTCCAAATTCATATGTTGGAATCCTAACCTCTAATCTGACTATATTTGGAAATAGGACCTGTGAAGAGGGGGCTAAAGAATTCACCCATCAATGCAGGAGGCATAAGAGATATGGGTTCGATCCCTGGGTTGGGAAGATCCCCTGGTGGAGGACATGATAACCCACTCCAGTCTTCTTCCTTGGAGAATCCCATGGACAGAGGAGCCTGGTGGGCTACAGTCGAAGAGGAGTTGAGGTTAAATGAGATCATGAGTCGATAGTGCTGGTGCCTTAAAAGAAGAGGAAGATCCTCCAGAGCTCTCTCTCCCCACCATGTAAGGACACAGAGGGATGGTGACTGTTTACAAGCCAGGAGGAAAGCTCTTACCAGGACTTAAGTGGGCTGGCACCTTGGTTTTAGGTTTCCCAGCATCCAGAAGTGTAAGAAGATAAATTGCTGTCATTAAGCCACCCAGACTTGTTGGGTAGTGTTTTGTTATGGCATCCCTTTGCTGACTATTACCAGCATACAGAGATGTTTATGAATGGTTCTTGTACCCTTCCAGTGCACTGAGAAAAAGTCTGAAACATAAAAGTAGCTGTGATGGTAATAGTTAATCAGACAGACTTGGGATTCAGTCTGTTCTACAATGTATCATGTCCTCTCTGGACCACTGCCTACCAGGATCACGGTCTTCTTTTCATGAGTTACAGATGTGGGAGAGAATGAGCACAATAACTGATGTCACCTGTGGCCTCATCCAGAAACTGATGCACTGTCACTTACGTTCATATTCCACTGGACAAAGAAGGTCATCCCGCCAAGCCAGTAACAGAAGGATGGGGAAATGCACTCCTCAAAAGGCATAGAATTCTAATACAGGGAGGGCATGAAGAATGGTAAATCATGCTTCAGTCTGCCACAGTTCTTTTATTATTACTATCACTTGAAAATGAATCCAACATAGAGGAAAATAGTTGAGAGATGAAGAGAAAAGCATTGGATAACATTATTTGACTCCTGAAGCTTGATTTTTCCCTTGAGATTTTTCTATAAGTGAACCAAAAGATAAGATTTTATTTTAACTTAAGTTGATTAGCGTTGGCGTTCTATTCTTTACCATTGAAAGAATCCTAAAGATTAAAAATGTGGAGTAGAAAAGAATTCATTAATGGCAACCCACTCCAGTATTCTTGCCTGGAGAATCCCAGGGATGGAGGAGCCTGGTGGGCTGCCGTCTATGGGGTCACACAGAGTCGGACACGACTGAAGCGACTTAGCAGCAGCAGCAGCAGTAGACTAATAGACAAGTAGTAGTTTAGTTGATTAGATTTTAGTTTATAAAATATTTATATACTGTTTCCACTTTGATAAAAGGGGCATGTTCCTCTTCCCATTGATATTGAGCTTGGCATAGAAATTGTTTTGGTCCATAAATTTTGAGTGGAAGTGACAGTGTGAACTTCTAAGATTAGACATCAAAGATATTGTATACATTTTCTCGTCTCCTGGGGTATTCCTACCCTTGCAACCAGAAGAACACATGCCAGGGAGCCATTGGTCCTAGGACAAGAGACACATGGGCAATGACCTGAATCTAGAACAACTGAGCTGTCTGGCCAAATACAGTCACTCTAAGATGTATGAGTGAGAGATCAATTTTTCTCTTTGGATGGAAGTCATGGTGTTTGTTATGCATCAAGAGATGACTGAAACATGCTGCGTTTCCCAAATGTTGATGGTGGAATCCTTTGTCCTCATGGAACAGTTTCTAAAGATTGAGGCCTTTCAGTTTGGAAAAATGATTTTCTGCTTATCTTTCAAACAATCCTACATAAATATTACTTTACTCCCAAAAGTGTTTTGTGAGAGTTGGATGGGAAAAAAGTCCTACTTAGGGTTTAAAATAAATTGCTTTTTAAAAGCTATAGAAAACCAAATTTAAAAATTTTATTTTTTTCTAAAATTACTATAAACTTGAATAGGAAGGGGAAGGAAAGATGAGACTCGGACATGCACCTTTAGTTTGCCTATTAGGAAGATTATACTCTCTACAGGAAGCAGTTACTAGCGAGGGTTTAGTGCCTCAATAATGTCACACTTGATATCTTTGCAATTCTCTTACATTTTTCTTCATGATCATAAGGTGACTTCTGCTCCAGCCATATAATATTCAAGGTCAGCTTCTTGTATACTTTTTGATTATAAAAACAATATGTTTCCCAGAAGCTCTACTGGGTGCCCTTCCAGTGGCATTTGAATCATGTCACGAGACCATCTCTCACTGCAAGAGAGTCTGTGAAATCAAGCGACTAATGTTTCCAAGGCTCTGTAGCAGGACATGGCAAGAGATGGAAGAAGCGAGTTGTGAACGTCTATTGGTGCAGTCTGTCAGCTGACTGTTGATATAAAAATTGGAATTTTTGCCAATACTCAAGCCCCTTGGAGAACATTCTGAGGAGGAAGCTTGCATCCTTGTTGCCATTGCTCAGATGCTCTTCCCTGTGGGTGGAGGAGTAGCTTATCTGGTTACTGGGAATGATGAAGATCTGCTTCCTGGTGTATGGTCTCTGCCTGCAGGCAGAGCATGTTTTCCTTCCCTTGTGTTATCCCTCCTGCTATTTTCCAGCTGCTCTGCTTAAGCAAAAGCAAAAAGAGGCAGAAATCTTGGATGTAAGCAAAGGGATCAGATTCAGTTACCATTCCTGAAGTTGGGGTGTTCTGATACTACCTAGCTCACAATTGGATCAATTTTTTTAGATAGAAAAGAGCACCCCCAAAGCTAAATACCTCACTTGTTAAAATATCTATTTATTTATGGCTGCCATTGAGTCTTCATTGCTGTGCATGGGCTTTCTCTAGTTGTGGTGAGAGGTTCCTCTCTAGTCACAGTGCGAAGTCTTCTCACTGCAGTGGCTTCTCTTTGTGGAGCACAGTCTCTTTAGGTGAGCACGGGCATCAGTAGTTGCAGTACTCAGGCTCAGTAGTTTTCGCTCTTGGGCTCATGGGTTCAGTAGTTGTTGCACACTGGTATCCTTGTCCCATGGCATGTGGAATCTTCCTGGACCAGGGATCAAACCCATGTCCCCTGCATTGGCAGGTGGACTCTCAACCACTGGGCCACCAGGGAAGTCCAGACATCTCACTTTTTATGCTTTACCATTTGACATGACAATTTCACATCCATTTAACAATACCTTTGTGAGTTTGGCATTTCAGGAGTTATTTATTTATTTAAAAATTTTTTTAGGTTAGATTTTTTTTTTTTAGTTTCTTTTGCCACTTTATTTTTTAATTGAAGAATAATTGCTTTACAGAATTTTGTTGTTTTCTGTCAAACATCAACAAGAATCAGCCGTAGGTACACCCATGTCCCCTCCCTGCAAGAGTTACTTAACCTCACTTTACAAATGAGGAAACTGAGCCTGGAGAGGGCAAGCGAGATGCACAGAGCTAGTGTCAGCATAGCCGAAACTCAGGCCTGCTCTTTCCGCTTCAGTCTGTGATGCTGCTATTCCTGGGGCATTTATTCTACATTCCCTCTGTGCAGTCTCATCAATTCTGCTCATCCTGTAGTATCTGTTTTTGCATCCTGTTGTCATCCATCCTGAATCCCCCTTCAGCCCAGGAGAGCGATGTCTCAGCAATCGGTCAATGCTAATATGCCAGCAATTTCCCAGAGCTTTGTGGTGGAGGAGTCTGTCTTGATTTATTATTCTAAGTGTGTTGCTTAGACAACATTGATTAATGATCAATTTCTACATTACAAAGTAATCATAGGGGCTGATGAAACTGTTCAGGAAGCAGAAGCAGCCTTTGAGTAGGCACGAGATGTTCAGCCTTAGACTAGATTGCCTATTCTGCAGACTTTTCACTGATGCTCCACTGACTCTATATTTGAGTTTCCACACGTCTTAAACGGATATTGGACATAACTTATAGTTTTCTGCTTTGTTGTCTATGAGTACATTTAAAAGATTTATATTGAAGTATAGTTGATTTACAATGTTACATTAGCTTCAGGTGTACAGTAAAGTGATTCTGATATATATATATATATATATATATATATATATATATATATACACACACACACACATTTACATATATATGGGCTCCCCTGGTGGCTCAGATGGTAAAGAATCTGCCTGCAGTGCAGGAGACTGGGGTTCAGTCCCTGGGTTGGGAAGATCCCCTGGAGAAGGAAATGGCAATCCACTCCAGTATTCTTGCCTGGAGAATTCCATGCACTGAGGAGCCTGGCTGGCTATTATAGTCCATGGGGTTGCAAAGAGTCAGACACGACTGAGCAACTAACACACACACACACACACACACACACACATTTATTCTTTTTCAGATTCTTTCCCCATTTATTACAAAATATTGAGTAGAGTTCCCTTTGCTATATAGTAGGTCCTTGTTGATTCTTTTGATTATCTATTTTGTATATAGTAGTGTGTATATATTAATCCTAATTTATCTCTCCCTCTTTTCCCCTTTGGTAACCATAAGTTTGTTTTCAAAGTAACTATGAGTCTGTTTCTGTTTTGCATGTAAATTCATTTATATCATTGTTTTTAGATTCCACATGTAAGTGATATCATATGATACTTGTCTTTCTCTGTCTGACTTCCTTATGAGTGCATTTTGGAGTAGGGTGTTGTCAATGTAGTAGCATAGTTTTTGGCTCTCAGTTCTATTTTTTCTGGTGGCAAGAAATGTGTAGCACACAGTAGATGCTTAAATGTTTGTTGAACAAATGAATTAATTAGTGGACTTGTGGGTAGAATGTACATCTTTTTCAACCTTGGCTGTTTCCTGGACATTCACACATAATGTAAGGATTTCAAGAGTCTCCCTGATTCTACAAAGCTTGGATATTATTCATTCACTTTGAAAAACTCCTAGAAGGAGGCACTATTGTTAGATACCTCTGAGTTGCCTCTGCCTTCCTAGCTCAGTAACTTCAGGCATGTTTTTACCCCATTAAAGCCTCCGTTTCTTCATCCATAAAATAGGAATTCCATTGTCAACGTCTACTTCATGGTTGAAGCAAGATTAAATGAATACAATGCATGTTGAGTATTGCACATTGCCTGGCATCTGGTAAGTCCTTAGTGACTATGAGCTCTTATTTCTGTTTGACTCAAGATTTAGTGAAGAGAACCTTAAGATGAACTGAGAATGACTAAATTCACCCCACAGAATGAGAACTTAATAGAGTTTGCTATAGAATTAGTTCAGGTCAAATATTTACAACAATCACGAAAGGAAGTATAGAGGGATTACCAAGACAATTAGTCTGATGTGGCTAAGAGAGTAGAGTTTACTGTTGTTGGTTTGGAGCTTGCCCTTCTGGTGTCCAGCGCGCTCTGCTGATCCCATTTGCATTTCTCAGGCTCTTCTCGGACCTCCTGGTCTATATTGGGATAGCGCTTGGTGTTTGTTTCTGGACCTTCATTCTCAGTCTCTGCTTTGGCAGTTTGCCAGAGTTAGATTTTTTTAACGAAAGGACTTTATCAGCCGTATTCCCGGAGACCTGGCTTCCCTTTAATTCACTGTGCAAAATGCCTGCAATATTTGCCCAAGGAAGTTTTCGGTTTTTTCTTCTGGTTCATTTCCACAGCTCTTTAGTCTCATCCCAATTTCTGGACTTGCCCTTTTTTGCCCTTGAGTTTGACATATGTTTATAGCTATATCATCCAAACCGCTATCAAAATATTGAGCATTTTCATCACCCTAGAAAGACCCTTCATACCCATCTTCAGTCAGTCTCCCTTCTCTTCAAAGGCAACTGTTATGTATTCTGTGCTTTTTTAGAAAATAATTTTACTTATGTATTTATTTTTGGCTGTGCTGCGTCTTCATTGCTGTGCGGGCTTTTCTTTGTTCTAGCGAGTGGGGACTATTATTTGTTATGGTGCTCGGGCTTCTCATTATGTGGTTTCTTTTGTTGCAGAGCATGGGCTCTAGGGTGCATGGGCTTTACTAGTTGTAGTTCCTGGGCAGATTATTTACCACTGAGCCACCAGGAAAGCCTTGCTTTCTATCTTTACAGATTAGTTTTGTATGTCCTTGAACATCTTTTGCTCAGTCTTCTGTCTGTGGGGTTTATTCTTGTTGCATGGATTAGAAGTTCATTCCTTTTTATTGCCCATTAGTAGCCCATTATTATGAATATTTTGTGGTTTATTTATCTCATTCTTGTATCGGTGAACATTTGGAATGTTTCCACTTTTTAACTATTATGAATCAAGCTGCAATTAAAATTCTTTTATAAGAATTCTTTGTGGGACATAATGATCTTATTTACTTTTGTGTGAATAGGAGTAGAATTGCTGAATCATCAAGTAAGTGAATATTTATAGGATTTGCCAAGCCATTTTCCCAAGTGCCTGTCCCATTTTGCATTTCTTTGACCTTCAGAGGCTTGGCATCCTCACCAGCACTTAGTATGTTCAGTTCTTTCTGTTTTAGTCATTCAAGTGGATGGTAACTAATGATGTGGACCATCGTTTTATGTGCCTTGCATTTTAAGCTAATTAACATTTCTCCAGTTGAAGGGAAGAGTAATTTTCGACTTGAGGTTGACACTGAACCTCATTGCACCCATGACTCCAGACAATAGATGTCACTCAGTTCCCTGGGTAATTTCACTAAACACCCCGTGATTTTATGTCAACTTGAATGGGCCATGGAATTTCCTAAACATTTGGTCAAACATTATTTTGGGTATGTCTGTGAGTGTGTTTTTGGATGAAATTAACATTTAATTGGTAACTGAATAAAGCAGATTGCACTACCTAAATGTGGGTGGGCCTCATCCAATCAGTAAAAGGCCTGAATGGCACACAAAAGCTAACCTTTCTGTGAGTAAGAGGAAAGTCCTCCTGCTTGACTGCCTTTGAGCTGGGACATCATTTATTTCCTCCTTGCACACTTGAACTGAAGCACTGGCTTGTCTTATGTCTGTACTGGTACTCACAGCTTTAGCTCTTCCTAGGTCTCCAGCTTGCCAACTGCAGATCTTGAGGTCTGTCAGCCTCGTAATCACATGAGTCAGTTTATTATAATAAATCTCTATATATCTCTATGCCCCATCAGTTCTCTCCCCCTTGAGAACTGTGACTAATACATACTCCTTTCTCTTCCACTATCTTCACCCAAAGTACTCTCTTTCAGTTCTATTTCTGTACAAGCCCTGTGCTGGCTTCATCAAATAGGCCATAAACATGTGTTCAGTGTTTTCATTTAACATCTTTGGGATTGCAATTAAAATCCTTGCAGAAAAGTTATACAGAGTTATCATAAGTCACTCAATGCAGCCATATTCAGAAGTGATGACTTCTCATTAGCATCACATGAGAGAGAACTGCTGAGTGGTTGATCCCTGGCTTTATACTATTGTTCTTTAACAGTGTTTTTCAACTGAAAGATATGATTCAGCAACATAAAAATGAGAGGGCTCTTGCCCTTCTAATAGCAGAGTGACTAATAGAATAACTAGAACGATGATAAACCTCCACAGAAGGAGGATGATTAAGGATGCTGATGGATGCAACAGTACTGCAATAGAGATCTGTCTCCACACTATGGGATGGAAGCAAATCTTGATTTTTTTCATGATGTGAACTCAAGCATAATATTGTGGAAGCAGAACTCCCTTTAATCAAAATCCTGCTTGTAATGCTTCAGAGATTCAAAGAGCATGTTTCTTCCTTCCTCTCTCTTTCCAAACAAGCTATTTATTTACTTGTTTGTTATTTACTTGTTCATTTGTATACTAACCTATTCATTTATTATATATTTTATTTATATATTATTTATTTACTTGCCTATGAGATATTTTCATTAATTAATTTTAAAATGTGTGGACTGAGTTTTGTCTCCAGACTGGAGTAGCTTCCCCTCTTAATTTTTTAGTTACCTTTCATACTCCATACCAATCCAGGGTCATTTCCTGAGACATCTAACCCCTTCCCAGATTGTACATGAACCCCACGGGGAGGCTGCTGGATTTAAAGAGGGTACTTTGGTTTCCAAATGTAGGCAAAAGGAGAATTAGCGATTTGGAAACTAGCCCACCAGCTTGGTGCATCTTTTGTTTATTCCTGAAGGTCCTGCTTGGCCTACAGCATGGTCTCCCACCACCTGTCTATTTTACCCTCAGCTTGGTGATTGTTTCCATTGCTGGACTAAAACCATCTCCCCCAGGTCTGATATTGAAGCCCTGTCAGTGGTTCACTAGCCCTCAAGTTGAGCGTCCCCTCTGCAGGCGTGGTGTCTGTTTCTGGAAAGTCACCATTGTCAACCAGACAAATTGAGAGTCTCAACCTGAAAGTTGAGAGTTATTTTTATTTGGTGGGAATGTTTGGGCTCTGAGCCTGGAAGACAGCATCTCAGTAGCTCTGACAAAACTGTTCCAAGGAGGCAGGAGGGGAAGTCAGGCTATATACAGGTTTGCAACAAAGGGAACAGGCTGTCTGAATATCAAAGATCAGGTGGCAAGTTAAGGAATTTAACTTACGTATGGGAAGATGCAAGCCTCTGGGCTCACTGAATTTATTCCTTTCATATGCATCTTGGCTGCTGCTGCTGCTAAGTCACAGCATCCACTGGATCGCAGTTTTGGGACCCTCATTCATATCTGGAGGCCCGAAGTCATGATGGCTGTGACATTTCTTGTATATTGATAAGGCAGGAGTTAGCCCATCTGTTGTCATCATATTCAGAGGAGTCACTCTTCATCCTTCTCTTTCCAAACACTCATGGTCCCCTTGAAAAATTTGCCCACACCCACCATAGCTGCCAGATGAAGGGTATTGGAAAAGACAGCACTTGCCAGCACACAAGAGGGTCCCATTGCTCATCTCTCCAGGGTAGTGGATGCCTATGAACCTGAAACCTGCCTACTTGAGTTCAGAGATGATGTCGAGAGAATCTTCTCCAAGAAGTTCCCTGTGGCCACCTGGCCAAAGTAATGGCCTCCAATTAATTCGCTTTCAAGAAACAACTCACTGGACGCTTTGCTGTGAAAGTAGTCCTTGTTCATGTTAGCAATTCCAAGTTAGTGTGCCAGACAAACCAAAACATCAGTGTTAGAGCAGAGCAAAGTTTATTGCCGGGCCGTGCAAGGAGAAACAGTAGCTTGTGTCCCCCCAAACCCTGAGCTCTCCATCGGTTTCAGCAAAGCATTTTTAAAGGCCAGGTGAGGGAGGGGCATCCCAGGGTCTGTGATCAACTTGTGCACAGTTCTCTGATTGGCTGATGGTGAGGTAACAGGGTGGAGTCACAGGTGTTAACATTATCAGTCCTTAGGCTTCAGGAGGCCGGCTGGGCTACATGCTCATAGTCCTAAAGTAGTTAATATCTTCTTTTTGTGTTTGTGGGGGGAGGGTTGGGGGGTGGGGGTGGGGTGGGGGTGGGTGAGTGAGGGGGAGATTTCACATCTGTAAAACAACTCAGGAAATGTGCATTAGAGATTGTTATCTAGGCATTCAAACAGAGGATGTGAGGAAAGGGCCTGCCCCAGGAAGGTCCCATAGGGTCCTGCTCAGTTTATATTCATTGCAGGAGACTTAAGAATTACAGATGAATAATGAGAGAAAGTAAAAATCACCCATTATTCAACATTTTTTTCTTTTTTTCTTTCTTTTTTACTTCTTTGGGCCAAGTCTTAGTTTGCAGCATGCAGGATCTTTAGTTGCAACACGTGGCATCTAGTTCCCAAACCTGGAATTGAACCCAGGCCCCCTGCGTTGGGAACGTGGAATCTTAACCACTGGACCACCAGGGAAGTCCCTACTGATACATGTATAAGACAGATATCTAATGAGAACCTACTGTATAGCTCAGGGAACTCTATTCAACATACTGTGGTGACCTGGATGGGAAGGAAAGCTGAAAGAGAGGCAATATATGTATAGCTGTTTCACTTTGCTGTACTGTAGAAACTAATACAACATTGTAAAGCACTATACTCCAATAAAAATGTTTAAAAATCACCATTTGCCTTACTTGGTGTTGAACTTCCATATGTATCACTTCAGTCTCTTTTCCATGTACCTGCCCATACACAAGATTGAATTGTCTGGTGTTGTATCATAATCTGGTTTTTATTTTTTCACTTAATAATACATTATTCATGAATCTATTCAAAAATAGATATTGAGCAGCTACTATATGTCAGCCACTGTTCTAGGTATTGGGCATACATCAGCAACAAAAATTCCTGCTGTCAAGCCTCTTGTTTTTAAGTGCCCCAAAGGATAATAAAGCAAATGATTAAAATATGTTATTTGTCAAATAATAAACATTGAAGAGAAAACAGAAATGGAGGAAGAGAGATATGAAAAATGCATCTGTGTGCTGGGGCCCAGAGCAGACTGGTTCAAAATATGGCTCAAGAGCATATTGATTATTTTGAATTAATGTTGCTTAAGAAATGCCTGTTGCAAGAGGGACCCCCTGACCCTCCTCTCTGTCTCTGTGAAAGCAGGAAATGAATCTCTCCTGTGAAAGGTGCCCTCTCTGCGTTGGGAGGGAGAAGGACTCTTTATCATCAGAGATGGGGAATTCAGGCAGAGAAGCAGTATAAACAAATCCTGTTCCTTAAGAAATTTACTACCTCAAGCCCAGACTCTGTTTAGACTTCTTTCATGCGCACTCAGTCACTTCAGTCGTGTCCAACTCTTTGTGACCCTATGGACTGTAGCCTGCCAGGCTCCTCTGTCCATGGGATTCTCCAGGCAAGAATACTGGAGTGGGTTGCTATTTCCTCCTCCAGGGTATCTTCCTGACTCAGGGATCGAACCTGTGTCTCTTAAGTTTCCTGCCTTGGCAGGCAGATTCTTCACTGCTGAGCCAGCCAGGAAGCCCATTTAGACTTCTTAACTATTAATAATTAAGCACCCAAACAGGGCCTCCTGGTGGTCCAGTGGTTAAGATTCCACACTCCCAGTGCAAAGGGCATGGGTTCCATCCCTGGTCAGGGAACTAAAATCCCACGGGTGCATAGTGTGGCCGAAAAAAGAAAAAGCACCCAAAGTTTAAGTTTCTTTGTTCTGTCAGTTCCTCACAGATTTATTGTTTCCTTGTCTAAAAAGTGTAAAAGTTGCCTGCCTTGGTCACTGCTTAGGTACCATTTCCATGAGACCTCTGGACTCATAAATTAAGCCTTGTTTCATTTCTCCCATTAATCTCTCTGGTGTGAATTTTGCTATTAATCCAGCCTCAAGAACTCAAGAGGAATAGAGGGGGAAATTTCCCCCTCCCCATTATGCAGGTTGAGGGTGTTGGGGGAAGTTGACATGTTATACGGGTGTCCTTGTGAACAAGGAGATTTCTGAGGGAAGCCTTGGAGAAGGGAAGAGAGATGAGCATTGCCATGCAGATGAAGCTGCCTGAGTCCCCAGGGCACCCAGCTTGTTGCAGGAACTGTGAGGAGGTTCACCAGGACCAGTGGAGAAGGGGAGTGATGGAGGAGCTGGGGACAAATTCGGGGGGTGAGAGTAGCCGACCATGAGCCCCCTCCACTCTCAGGCTCCTTCCTTGTTGTTCTCTGTTTTTCTATGATAGGATTATGGATTTATGTAGCCCACCACCTCTTACTGAACTTTTGTTTCTAGTTTTCCCACAGAAACAATTGTGAGCCCTTGCTGGAGCTTTCCCATACTGATTGTCATGCTCCCCTGGTGGCTGAGATGGTAAAGAATCTGCCTGCAATGCAGGAGATGCGGGTTCAATCCCAGGGAAGATCCCCTGAAGGAGGGCATGGCAACCCACTCCAGTATTCTTGCTTGGAGAATCCCATGGACAGAGGAGCCTGGAGGGCTACAGCCATGGGGTCACAGAGAGTTGGACATAACTGAGTGACTAACACATACACAAGAAAGGAGAGCAGATGGCAGAACATGAGCACATGAGGACTTCGTTGGTGGCCCCCATGTGGCTAAGATGCCACACTCCCAATCCAGGAGGCCGGAGTTCGATCTCTGGTCTGGGAACTGGATCCCACATGCTGCAACTAAGAGTTTTCATGCCCCAACTAAGACCCAGTGCAGCCAAATAAGTAAATATTATAAAAAAAAAAGAAAAAGAAGATGGGCGCATGGTTTTAGCCCATTTCGGTGGGGAGTGGGGGTGGGGTGAAATTTGGACTCATTGCCCTTAACTCCATGTTGGGTTTGTGAAGACATGATGCTGTTGACCTCCAGGGCTAGGAATGGCAGCCCTTCCGGCCCTGAACAAGATTAATGGGATGATGTAATGCTTGATAAATTTACCAGACAGAGGAAGGAAGCAAGAAGGAGGGTTGAAAGGGCAGGAACAAAAAGAGACATAAAAGAGAAGACCAGAAGAAAGGGGGAGAGCTGGAAATCTTTATAACATTAATAATATTTTTGTTGTTCTGATTTAACAAGTAGAGCACCACATTAAAGAAAATCTGGAAAGTTTACAGAAAAGTAAATATTTAAGTGAAAGCCACATAGCTCCATGTCTAGAGATAACAATGAGACTTTTTATTGCTTTCCACCCAGACATTCACAGAATTGTAGGTGCATATAGTTTTGGATTTTGCTTCTTGTTTAGACTTTTGTCAAGAACCTTGACTTACCGCTACAGGAATATTAAAAACCATGGTTTTCAACCATCATATAATATAGTCTGGCATGCTGAAGTCCATGGGGTCACAAAGCTTTGGACATGACTTAATGACTGAACAGAACAGATTGTAATGAATGTTATCATTTCCTTGTTGTTGAATGTTTTGGTTATTTTTGATATTGTACCATTAAAAATAATGCAGCCAGGCAATCCTTCATCAGGCATCTTTGTATCTCTGACTATTTTATTAGGATGAATTCTTAGGAGTGAGATGACTTGCACAGGCAGGTGAATTTTTCTTTTTTAAATACCTGAAGACTTGAAGGCAAATGATTGATGATTTTGTGCGATGACATTTGATTTGTGTAACCAATTGTGAATAAGTGACTGGCTATTAAGACCATGATTCTGTTGTAGAATCTGGAGTCACAAAACACTCCTCAGAGGACACTCAAGACAGTGGAGTACAGTTTATTACACTGGCGGGACCAAGGGGAATGGGTTCCCAACAAGGACTCTGATGATTTCAGAGAACTTGGTTTTATATGCCACCCCCCTCCCCCCGCCCTGCCGCTACATGACTGGTTACATATTAGTTATTAGTTTTACAACATGTGGGTGCAGAAGAATTAACACTTAAAACATGCAGGTGCTGGCATTATTGTTAACCTATCTGAGACAACCTGAACTTTACTTCCAGTCTTTGTTATCTGTGAGGAAGGGGTTTTCTGGTTTTTCTTTAGCGATGGTTAACAGGGTTCAGGCCCAGTTCACATCCTGTCTTAAGACGGCTGACAGTCTTCAAGATGGAATCCCTCTTGCCCTCCTCCCAGCGGCCCCAACAATTCCATAATTTTGATGACAAAGGTCCATATAGTTAAAGCTATGATTTTTCTAGTAGTTGTATATGGATGTGAGAATTGGACCATACAGAAGGCTGAACCCTGAAGTATTGATGCTTTCAAATTGTGGTGTTGAAGACTCTTGAGAGCCCCTTAGACAGCAAAGAGATTGGACCAGTCAATCCTATAAGAAATCATCCCTGAATATTCAGGACTGTTGTTGAGTCCTACTCAACAGCTGAGGCTGCAGTTCCAACTCATTGGAAAACACCTTGATGCTGGGAAAGACTGAAGGCAAAAGGAGAAGGGAGCAGCAGAGGATGAGATGGATAGACAGCATCACTGACTCAATGGACATGAGTCTGAGCAGACTTGGAGACAGTGAAGGACAGGGGAGCCTGGCGTGCTTCAGTCCATGGGGTCACAAAGAGCTGGACTGAGCAACTGAAAAACAATGACAAATCCAATCCATGGTCATTCCTCAGACTGTAACAAAAATGTTTGGAGGAAGTACAGGGCATCTAGCATGACATGTTGGACTTAATTTTTTTCAGGAAAATGCAACCTTAGGCTAAAAGACATACAAATAGAATCAATGTAAAGAAAATATAAAAGAGAATCAATGTAAAGAAAATATAAAAGAGACTTAGAAGCAGTGTGTGGACCTTAATTAATTGTATCTGTTAAAAAACACAATTGCTGAGATGTTGTTAACTAAAAAAAGTGTACAACGTGAGAGTTGCAAGTTAAGTTTTATTTGGGGCAAAGTGAGGACTGTAGCCAGGGAGAGAGCACCTCAGATAGCTCTGAGAAACTGCTCCAAACAAGTGTGTGTGTGTGTGGGGGGTGGGGGTCAGGATATATATGATTTTGGTGAAGGGGGAGTTTATGCAATCAAGCATTTTTCTTTACAAAAGGTTTGCTGCTAGTCATGAGGAACTGATGTCACCACAAAGGGATTTAGTGATTGCTTTTTTAGATATGGGAAGATGGAAGGATTGGGCTCATAAAATGGGCTCCTGAAAATATCTGTCTGAAGACCTGTTCCACTAGTTTTCCTGAAGCACAGAGTGCCTCCTTCCAGTTCTCCACCCGAACCCTCTTCAGGGCATATCAAAGGTCAATAGCTGCAGCAGCACAGGATTCAGTCCCCACAGAGGCAGGTGGCAAGTGCCAATGAGTTAACAGTACATTTTTTTTAAGTTGACAATGTGTTACTTTTATTAGACAATCAGAAATTTGAATGGAGACTGAATTTCGATAACATTAAGATATTATTATTGACTACTTACCTGTGACACTGGAGGAAAGGGCAACCCACTCCAGCATTTCTTGCCTGGAAAAATGCCATGGACAGAGGAGCCTGGCAGGCTATTCATAGCTTCCCAAAGAGTTGCAAAGCATCAGACACAATTGAGTGACTGAGCACACACACACACACATTTACAAATAATTTTAAAAGATGAGTCTTTATCTTTTAGAAGTATACTTGGAAACATTGAAGATGAAATGATAATAATGTCTGGGATTTCCTTCTGAGCAATTTAAGGGGTAGTTGATGGGGCAGCATTGACCATGAATTGACAGTAGTTGGGGTTGGAGGCTGTGTTCCTAGGAGTCTTTTTTTTTTTTTTTTTTCTAATTTTATTTTATTTTTAAACTTTACATAATTGTATTAGTTTTGCCAAATATCAAAATGAATCCGCCACAGGTATACATGTGTTCCCCATCCCAAACCCTCCTCCCTCCTCCCTCCCCATACCATCCCTCTGGGCCGTCCCAGTGTACCAGCCCCAAGCATCCAGCATCGTGCATCGAACCTGGACTGGCAACTCGTTTCCTACATGATATTTTACATGTTTCATTGCCATTCTCCCAAATCTTCCCACCCTCTCCCTCTCCCACAGAGTCCATAAGACTGTTCTATACATCAGTGTCTCTTTTGCTGTCTCGTACACCGGGTTATTGTTACCATCTTTCTAAATTCCATATATATGCATTAGTATACTGTATTTATGTTTTTCCTTCTGGCTTACTTCACTCTGTATAATAGGCTCCAGTTTCATCCACCTCATTAGAACTGATTCAAATGTATTCTTTTTAATGGCTGAGTAATACTCCATTGTGTATATGTACCACAGCTTTCTTATCCATTCATCTGCTGATGGACATCTAGGTTGCTTCCATGTCTTGGCTATTATAAACAGTGCTGCGATGAACATTGGGGTACACGTGTCTCTTTCCCTTCTGGTTTCCTCAGTGTGTATGCCCAGCAGTGGGGTTGCTGGATCATAAGGCAGTTCTATTTCCAGTTTTTTAAGGAATCTCCACACTGTTCTCCATAGTGGCTGTACTAGTTTGCATTCCCACCAACAGTGTAAGAGGGTTCCCTTTTCTCCACACCCTCTCCAGCATTTATTATTTGTAGACTTTTGGATCGCAGCCATTCTGACTGGTGTGAAATGGTACCTCATAGTGGTTTTGCTTCTGCACATCAAAGGAAACTATTAGCAAGGTGAAAAGACAGCCTTCAGAATGGGAGAAAATAATAGCAAATGAAGCAACCGACAAACAACTAATCTCAAAAATATACAAGCAACTCCTACAGCTCAACTCCAGAAAAATAAACGACCCAATCAAAAAATGGGCCAAAGAACTAAATAGACATTTCTCCAAAGAAGACATACAGATGGCTAACAAACACATGAAAAGATGCTCAACATCACTCATTATCAGAGAAATGCAAATCAAAACCTAGGAGTCTTTATATCAGAGTTTCAGTTCAGTTCAGTCGTGTCCAACTCTCTGTGACCTCATGAACCACAGCATGCCAGGCCTCCCTGTCTATCACCAACTCCCAGAGTTCATCCAAACTCATGTCCATTGAGTCGGTGATGCCATCCAACCATCTCATCCTCTGTCGTCCCCTTCTCTTCCTGCCCTCAATCTTTCCCAGCACCAGGGTCTTTTCAAATGAGTCAGCTCTTTGCATCAGGTGGCCAAAGTATTGGAGTTTCAGCTTCAACATCAGTCCTTCCACTGAACACCCGGGACTGATCTCCTTTAGGATGGACTGGTTGGATCTCCTTGCAGTCCAAGGGTTTATCAGAGTTTAGTTTAGCAAACTATGACCTGAGGGCCAAATCCAGCCCATTGCCTGTTTTTGTAAATAAAGTTTTATTGGAACACAACCATGCCTGCTTGTTCACATATTTTCTCTGGTTGATTTTGCATTGTAATGTTAGAGTTGAGTTGTTGCTACAGACTATCTGAGCCTGAAATATATACTCTCCTGCCCTTTACAGAGTTTGCTGGCCCTTGATTTATGCTATTGTGCCTACTTATGTTTATGTTTAAAATCATTCACAATAAAATATTTGAAATACATTTCATTATAAAGATCTATACAGTTCCTATGACTACTGCCATAGAATAGTGTTTCTCTCCTAACTGTCTTGAATACATTAAATCACAGCCGAAATGCATGGCACACTTAATAAATTGCTGAAATATCTGTGGGATGATTCTTCTATTAAAATGTATTCCTCTGTGTGGGTAATACATGCATGGAACAAGATTTATAGGAAATGCTCTGGAAAGTAAGTCTCCTTTCCTCCCCATCTCTCATCCACCCTGATCTCCTTCCTGGTATTTCTTGTTTATTCTTCCAGGGATAATTTTTGTATGTACAAACATAATATAAATTTATAGTGTAATTTCTCTCCCACACAAGTGATATATACAATATATATTTGCATTTTGTCACTTAATAATATATCTTGGAGATATTTCCATGTTAATTGCATAATCGTTTCTAAATTGTACATAATTATATGTATGTGTGCATACATGCATGCTCAGTTGCCTCAGTCATTTCCGACTCTTTGAGATCCTGTGGACTGTAGCCCGCCAGGCTCCTCTGTCGATCGGATTCTCCAGGTAAGAATACTGGAGTGGGTTGCCTTGGCCTCCTCCAGGGGATCTTCCTGACCCAGGGATCAAACCTGCATATCCTGTGTCTCCATGTATATATGTGTGTGTGTGTATATGTATTCCTGAAGTATATATATTTAGGAGTTTTATATGCATATATATTTATATATGAAGTATATATATAGTAAATATATATATATATGAAGTATATATATTTGGGATATTTATATGCATAAAGTGTATATGTATGTGTTGTTCTCAGTTTGGGGAAAGAATTAAGGGACAGAGAGGCACCGTGAAACTGAAGCCTGGAGAGTGTGTGTGTTTGTTCAGGAGGGGAGGATGGGATGGGCATCCGTTACTGTACTCCCCCATCCCTGTTCTGAAGAGTGGTTGCAAAAAGAATTCAACAAGTTGGAATTTGCTTATCTTTCCTTAAAATGCTGAAAAAAAGACAGAAATATCCATTGGTAAATCCTATTTCCTCTCCCGTCGAAGTGCCTTCAGAATCTGAGTGCTTCTCACTGCGCTCTGTCCTGATTTGAGACCTGGTCCCCTCTCACCTGGCACCCGTGACCATCTCCTCTCCTGGTCTCCCCACCACCACCCTTGTTTTCTACAGTCTGTTCTTAACACGCTGTCAGGGTCATCTTTAAAGGGAAAGTCAGATCGTATCCCCACCTCTGCTCAGAATTCTTCAATGGCTCATCTTATTCGGAATAAAAATGAAAAGCCTTACAAAGGCTCACACGGTCATGCCACAACCCCTTCTCTAGGACGCTCTTCTTCCCTCCCTTCTGCAGCCACGTGGGCCTCCCCGTGTCTTCTCCCAGCAAAGATCTTGGTTCACCATCCAAATTGTTCATCCCTAACCTCTTTCAAGTTTTGCTCAAATGTCACCTTTTCAAACACTCCTTTCCCAACCTCTTCTTTTAAAAATCACCACTCTCCAGCATTTCCTGTTCTTTTTTTAATGTTTATTATTTTTCTACATAGTTTTAAGTCTCTTTTGTATTAGTTTCTTGTGGCTGCTGTAACAAATGACCACAAGCTCTTAAAACAACAGAATTGTATTGTCTCCTGGTTCTGGAGGTCAGAAGTCTGAAATCAAGATGCTAGCAGGGTTGGTTCCTTGTGGAGGCTCTATGGGAAAATAGATTTCATGCTCCTCTCCTAGATTCTGGTGGCAGCTTTCCTTGGCTTATAGACACATCACTCTAGTCTTTGCGTCCATCTTCATAATGCCATCTCCTCTCTGTGTTCTCTCCTTTGCTTCTCTTATCAGGGCACATCATTGGTTTTCCAGCCACCACTTTAATCCAGGGTAATCTTTTCTCCAACTCCTTTATTCTATTATATCTGCATAGACTCTTTTCCCAAATCACATCATATTCCCAGGTCCCAGGTGTAGAACTGAGCAGGACCTTGTAGGGCTCCTGGGCACATGGGCCTTTCTGTGTCCTCCACTTCTGAATTATAGGAAGTAGGCTTCATTCAGCCTCCAAGACTTTCCCTGAGTCCCAAAGGGCAGGTTCAAGCAGATGCTAATTAGGAAAGAGAGGGGATGCTGAGATATGCACAAGCCTTGGGGCAAGGTCCTGGTTCCCCCTCAAGGGATACACAAAACAAGCTGTTTTTCAGAGACTGAAAACCCCCGTCCAGGTGGGAGAAGTTAACTGTGTGCTGCCCACAAGCATGTAGACCCCAGACTGGTTGGAACTAGAAGGTTGATGACACTGATGCCCAGTATTCTCACTGTGTGCCAATCAGAAGAATGTTCATAAGCTGATCATGTCCTCTTTGAACTATCACTATAAAACTCTTCATTACTTGCTCCAGGTCAGGATACACAGTTTTGAGGTATTACCTCACTGTGTCCCCCTTTGCCTGGCAAAGTAATAAAATCATTCTTTTCTGCCTCATCCAGAACTCCATCTTTGAGATTTAATTCGGTGTCAAGGTACAGAGGTCAGATTCAGCATCAGGTGGACTTATCTTTTAGGGGAGCACAACCCACTCCAGTGTTGTTGCCTGGAGAATCCCAGGGACGGGGGAGCCTGGTGGGCTGCCGTCTATGGGGTCACACAGAGTTGGACACGACTGAAGCGACTTAGCAGCAGCAGCATTTAACTTATTACACCTTCTGTCCCTCATACATTTACTGATCCATTTTATGTTTGTCTTTCTCTCTGTTGTAGGATATAAAACCCAACAGGGCCAAGTTTTTGGTCTATGTTTTATCCCACTGCTCTAGTGACTAGACAGTGCTTGGCGTATGGTAGGGATCCACAAAGTATGGGCTGAAAGTGAAATAATGATGGTATTTGGCACCAGTTTTAGCACTGTTGACTAAAAAGATGCACAACATGAGAGTTGTGAGCTAAGTTTTATTTGAGGCAAAATGAGTACTGCAGCCCAGAAGGCAGCACCCCAGATATCTCTGAGAGAATATATAAGGTTTTGGTGACGGGGGAGTTCAACACCATTATGCACTCATTTTACAAAAGGTTTTCTGCTAGTCATGAGGATCTGATGTCACCATGAAGGGATTTAGTACTTTTCTAGATATGGGGAGATGCAAGGATTGAGATTATAAAATCTGTTCCTAAAAACATCCAACTATCTATGCCATCACTTCATGGGAAATAGATGGGGAAACAGTGGAAACAGTGTCAGACTTTATTTTTTGGGGCTCCAAAATCACCACAGATAGTGATTGCAGCCATGAAATTAAAAGACACTTACTCCTTGGAAGGAAAATTATGACCAACCTAGATAGCATATTGAAAAGCAGAGACCTTACTTTGCCAACAAAGGTCCGTCTAGTGAAGGCTATGATTTTTCCAGTGGTCATGTATGGATGTGAGAGTTGGACTGTGAAGAAAGCTGAGCGCCAAAGAATTGATGCTTTTGAACTGTGGTGTTGGAGAAGACTCTTGAGAGTCCCTTGGACTGCAAGGAGATCCAACCAGTCCATCCTAAAGGAGATTAGTCCTGGGTGTTCATTGGAAGGACTGATGCTGAAGCTGAAACTCCAGTACTTTGGCCACCTCATGCAAAGAGTTGACTCATTGGAAAAGACCCTGATACTGGGAGGGATTGGGGGCAGGAGGAGAAGGGGACGACAGAAGATGAGATGGCTGGATGGCATCACTGACTCGATGGATGTGAGTTTGAGAGGACTCTGGGAGTTGGTGATGGACAGGGAGGCCTGGCGTGCTGCGATTCATGGGGTTGCAAAGAGTCAGACAGGACTGAGCGGCTGAACTGAACTGAACTGAACTGATCTAAAGACCTGTCCCACCAGATTTCCTGGAGCACAGAGTGCCTCACTCCACCCTGAACTCCCTCAGGGGTGTTGAAGGTCAACAGCTACAACAGCACAGTGTTCAGTCTCCACAGAGGCAGATGGCAAATGCTGTTGTTCAGTGGTCGGCAATGAAATTGGTAAGTGCCAATTTATAGTTGACAGCACCAAGAGCTATAGAATATCATGTTTTCTCCCTGCCAGTCCAAGATGCCTTTGTTAATCTTCACTTCCCAATAAAGTAATATGGAATGTGAAAACATGATGTAAAATGTGCCCCCATGTAAATAAGTGATGTAAATCACAGAGTCCATTTATAACTAGAACCTTTTGACAGGAAAACCAACACAACATCAACAATGTCATAATCACTGAACACTTTAAGCAATGCAGACAGAAAGGAAATTCTTGACTTCCTTTAGGCTTTTGTTATCAGTAACTATGCGAATTCTAAGCATAGTTTTGAACTTAAAAAATGACTTGCATATACTTTTGTCTGGGTGGTAGCTCAAAACTGACATGTTTGGGTAGAGGATTCTGCTCTTAGGACAGAGATAGACTGGGGTCCTGGGATCCTGAGGACAGCGCCTCTCCCACACAGGATCATCTGTCTCTTTTCCCGGTCCAGGATGAAAGGATGCTCCCAGAAATGCTGCTCTGTGTCTGGAAGGAACAGAGGGAGATAACAGGATTTATATTTAAACTCATAGCCTTGACTTAAGTTTATGGTCAAAACAGAATCAAGGAACCCTCATGACTGCCACCCCATTTGACTCTCAGACACTTTCCCAGGGCGTCTCCTGTGGGAAAATTATTCCATTTGCCTAAAACATATTAGCACGTTGCCTGAGCCCAAGCTGCAGACAGGTCCCGTGGCTCTGCTCCAGAAAAATGTTCCAGTTTTCTTTCCCTCCAACCGTTCTCGAGGGTCATAGCCCAGGAGGAGGCTTCAGTGAGACCTTCTGTTCTTTACAATGTATTATTTTCAGAGATGTTCCCAGCTTTAAAATCCCAAACGAGAAAATAAGGGGCATTAAACATTCTTCTCTGATGACCTTTTTCACTCAAATATCTCCCCCTATCCCCTGTTTATCAAAGTGATACAGGCTTGTTGGTCAAAAATTGGGAAATAAAAAAGAAAAGCATCTTAAAAAGATACTCCACATTACCAATTATTCTACTGCCAGAAATAACTTTTGTTTTTTGAGTTTATTTTGATATTATTTGATATCAAATATTTTATTTTGATATATCTGTCTACTTGTATTATACAGTTATTATATTTTGCATATAGTTTTTCGACATCTGTTGCAAAAATATTTTAAACATACAGGAAGATGGAAAGATCATATAGTGGACATGTATGGACCAACCAACCATGTATATCTGTAGTTAACATTTTACTTAACTTGCATTATCATTTATCTTTTCTTTCCTCTTGTCTTCCCTTGTTGCACCTACTAATCTCCCTCCTTTTATCCCTCCACTGAACTCTCCATCCATCCATCCATCCATCTCGGTCTATGTTCATTCATCCACCCACCTCATTTTTGTGGTGCTTTTCAAAGTAAGTTACAGGCATCCATATAGTTTACCTCCAAACACCAGGAGACCCAGGAGATCCGGGTTCAATCCCTGGGTTGGGAAGATCCCTTGGAGGAGGAAATGGCAACTCACTCCAGTATTCTTGCCTGAAAAATCCCATGGACAGAGGAGCCTGGTAGGCTACAGTCTGTGGGGTCTCAGAGTCAGACACGACTGAGTGACTAACACACACACAGCAGGCTCTTTGTATCTGGAGTTCTTCACCCACAGAGTCAATCATTCAAGAGTCAAAAATATTTGGGAAAAAAAAATTCCAGAAAGTTCCAAAAAGCAAAACTTGAATTTGCCATGCTGGCAACTATTTACATAGCATTTACGTTGTATTTACAACTATTTGCATAGTATTTATACTAGGTGTTACAGACAGACCTCAGAGAAATTATGGGTTTGGTTCCAGACCACTGCAATAAAGCAAATATCAAAGTAGGTCAAGTCACATGATTTTTTTTTCAGTTTCCCAGTGCATGTAAAAGCTATGTTTACATTATACTTTAGTCTCTTAGGTATTCAATAGTATTCTGTCTTAAAAATGTATGTATCTTTATTAAAAAATACTTTATTGCTAAAAATTCTACCATCTGAGTGATAATAGTAGCATCAAAGATTACTGATCACAGATCACCATAACAAACATAACAACAACAAAAATGTTTGAAATATTGCAGAATTACCAACATGTGACACAGAAACACAAAGTAAACAAACGCTGCTGGAAGAGTGGCGCCGATAGACTTGCCGTGTGCAGGGTTGCCGTAAACCTTCAATATGTATAAAAGGCAAGATCTGTGAAGAGCAATCAGGTGACACTCAATAGAGCAAGCAAGGTATACCTACATAAGGAAACTAGAGATGATTTCAAATGTAATGGGAGGGACTGTCCTGGTGCTCCAGTGGTAAAGAATCCACCTGCCATTGCAGGGGACGTGGGTTCAATCCCTGGTCTGAGAACTAAGATCGCAGTGCTGCGGGCAACTAAGCCTGTGGGCCATGAGTACTGAGCCCACACTTTACAGTCCATGAGCCTAGAGCCTGTGTTCTCCAACAAGAGAAGCCATGCAATGAAAAGCCTGTGAGCAGCAACCAAGACCCACAGCAGCCAAAAATAAATATAAAAAATATAAAGTACATGAGAGACTATGCTTAAGGTTATACACAAATACTACATCATTTTCTGTAAGAGATTTGAGCATCTATAGATTCTGGTGTCCTGGGGGAGTCCTAGAATCAATCCTCTGCAGAGACCAAGGAATGGTTGTATATCCAGGTACCATAGGGTTCGGGATCTCTGGAGACAAGCACCAAAATTTGTGTAATAGCATTGTGAAAGTGATGGGCTCCCCTGGTGGCTCAGACTGTAAAGACTCTGCCTGCAATGCAGGAGACCAGGTTTGATCTCTGGGTTGGGAAGATCCCCTAGAGAAGGAAGTGGCAACCCACTCCAGTATTCCTGCCTGGAAAATCCCATGGACAGAGAAGCTTGTCAGGCTTCAGTCCCTGGGGTTGCAAAGAATCGGATATGACTTATCAATTAATACTTACTGTGAAAGTGATACTAGCCAACACATATAGTACTTACTACATGCCAGGCAAAGTTCTAAGCACTGTATCAACTTACTTAATCCTTAACAATCCATGGAGACAGGAGTTTTCCTGATGATAGCCTCTACTGCTTATATTGTTTCAGACAGTGATGGTTAAGATGCTTGTGGTGGTGGTTTAGTCACTAAGTTGTGTCCAACTCTTGCGACCCCATGGACTGTAGCCTGCCAGGCTCCTCTCTCCATGGGATTCTCTAGACAAGAATACTGGAATGGGTTTCCTTTTCCTTCTCCAGGGGATATTCCCAACCCAGGAGTCGAACCCAGGAGTCGAACCCAGGTCTCCTTCATTGCAGGCAGATTCTTGAATCTGGGGCAAATTGGGGGCCATGTTGCAAAGATGTGGGCTTCCCTGGTGGCTCAGCTGGTAAAGAATCTGCCTGCAGTTGGGAGCCCTGGGTTTGACCCCTGGGTTTGATCCCTGGTTAGGAAGATCCCAAAATGTGAGGGTGTTGGGCCTGCAAGATTTTGCAGATGCTTGCTCCTACAACCTGGAAGTACATAATGCTGTGATGTGGCAGGCCCAGGCAAGCCAGGAAAATTCCCTGCGATTCTACACACCGGACTTGGCTCCATAGTCACTGTGTTCCTTCCATTACAGGGGAAGCTGCAATTATGGGAGTGGGAGTGGGAGTGGCGAGGGGTTCAAGTGTTGGTTAAGCTTGACCAATAAAGCTGTTTGGAAAAAGAAAAATCCCTTTGCTTCTTGGGCAAATCGCTGTCTCCTCTTCCCAAACACAGCTTTGCTAACTGCACAAAAAGGAGGATTTTCTAAGATATCCAACCTTTCCTGAAAACAAGAAAGGTGAGCCGCTAAGACTTCAGGTCAGGAAGGTGCGGTGGGGTTTTCTGAGACATAGCTCAACTTTGGAGAGAAAATAACAGACTGAAGCACTGTCTTCTCTTCTTCCTCCTGGATGGCAGGAAAATGAGAGCCGGGAGTGACTTTGAAACGCTCCAGGATGCAAAGCATTGTCCTTCTTGTTCCTTACCGTAAGGTGGCGCTCTGATGCCTGCGTTGTAAACTAGGTCTGCTGGAGAGAGGGCTCCCTGAGCTACCACATAAGCAGAAAGACACTGTTCTTATCCATATTTGCTTTACATTTCTAGGCTAACAAGGTGCGGTAATTTCATTCCAAATGTGTAAATATTATTGAGTTTGTCAGGGCTGCTGCCCGAATCCGGGACAGAGAACTGATGTTCAGGACCAAGAGGATATGGAAGAAAGAAGCAGCGTGGGGGAGGAACGGAGAAGCTTGGCTACCCTGGCTTGCTTCAGCTAACATTTCCGTGTCCTTGTGCATTTTGTATTAACACGCTGCAGAGAGCATCTCTTTGGGGCTGTGGCTCATACAGACCCTGTTCTCTGGCCTCAGAGGTGGGAGGTAATTCTGCCCTTGGCACTAAGGCAAGGATGAGGGATTCCAGGAGCAGAGAGTTGGTTGCTCAGGCCATGGTTTGCCTTCTCTCATGTTTCCAGTCCCTTGATTGATTCTCTCTTCTTCTGATTGATTATTATCTGATACTTGCTTAACTGACTATCTAATTACCCTTGAGGTACCTCAACGTTTCAGCAGTTGAATGAATGAGAGTCTCATCCTGTCTGTGCCCAAGTCAATCCCTCCCCCAAATCCAAGGGATTTTGGAGTCTTATCTGAGTTGTTGAGAAGAGAAGGAGATATCAGAGGAACTAGTCTTCCCCTTGAGCCATTCTCCTTTTTATCTGTCACTGCTTCAGAGAGATGAGCTTCTTGGGTGCCCGGGAAGCCCAAAGTATTTCCAGTTTCCCTGAGTTGTTCTCACTCCCTGCTTGTTATTTTCTTAGGGCCCTGGAAGCCTGGTTTGTAGTAAGAGCTTCATGAATATTTGATTGAATGGATGGAGAGAGTGGGTAGATGGGTGGTTGGGTGAATAATCAAACCTCTCTACTGGTAGCTGAAATGGTATTACATGATTTCAGTACCAGATGAGGAGACAGAATGTTGATCTATTGTTATGAAAATTGAAGATCATGTTTAACAGTTTCTGTCCTGAAGAAGCTTAGAGTTTGTTTAAAAATTAATTAATTAATTTAAAAGTTGAAGTCTAGTTAATTTACAATGTTGTGTTAGTTTCAAGGGTGCAGCAAAGTGGTTCAAGTTATGCATATATATATACACTATTTTTTCCCAATTCTTTTCCATTATAGATATTATAAGATATAAGAAGTTTAGAGCCTTATAAGGAATTTAAGATAGGCTTATAGTTATTAAATGATTGAAAAAATTACCATCTATTAATCATCTGCTATATACCAGGTTTATATTATATTTTCATAGCATATATATATTTTAATATATATCAAACTTCTTTTAAGAGCATATGTGTATATAATGTCTATAAATTTATATGTAAATATGTAACATATAATATGTAGTACATACATTTATATGCTCTTAAAAGACGTCTGATGGTAGGTGGGGCAAGGAAGTATTGGGAGTTTGGGATTTGCAAATGCAAACTCTTATATATAGGATGGATAAACAGCAAGGCCCTACTGTATAGCACAGGTAACTGTATTCAGTATCTTGTGATAAACCATAATGAAAAGAATTATGAAAAAGAATGTGTATATATATATGTGTGTGTGTGTATGTGTGTATTACTGAATCATTTCGATAAAAAATGATCATCTCTAGAAAAAAAGAAGCTGGATATTAATAAAATGGTTTCCATTGTGGTCTTCTCAGCATTCATTGTTTCCTTTCTCATTCCCAATAAAATTCTGCTTTTGGTCAGTTATTCCCCACCCCTACACAGCTGATCCCTTCCTTCCCAGCTCCATCAGTGGGTCCTGTTTAGTCTAAGACATTTGTGACAAATCCAGCCCTCTTGATAGTGTTGGAGCCATAACCAGGCTTCAGACAATGGGTGCTCAGCACCCCTCTGGTTACTACAGTTAATCCAGGAGTGAAGACATAACCCACATTGGTGCAGTCAGTCTAAGGGAAGAACATCCCTGCCAACTCTGTCACCAAACTGGGGAGAAACCTTGCTCCATTCTGTGAGATAGGAACAGAGAAGCCTGTCATTGATAGCTTTATGACGTCTGAAGGAGACTGACCTTAGGATGCTATTAATGCTTTGGCTGGCAGAGCAGTGAGATGCAAAGAATCTCGGTCCTTAGTTAAATCATTTGAGTGACGGAATCAACCAGCTCTGAAGCCCATTCAGTCTCTGGGTTTCCTATTACATGAGATATATTAAAACATTTTAATTGATTAAGCCAGAGAAAGTTGGTATTGTGGCTGTTTTTAGTTATATTATTGCCTTTTTAAAAAACAAGTAACAAAGAAACTGAAGTTCAGAGAGGTCAATAACAATGGCAATGACAAATAATATTAAGTGACAAAGCCAGGACTGTAACCCTAGACCATCTGACTCTATAGGCCATACTCCAAATCCATCGTATCACCACCCAGGGAATACAATGTAGAAAGTGTTTAGGTGTTTACTAGGGGTTGTAGTACTAGGGGGTACAAAAAGAACTTACGACTAGGGAAGGAAAATATTGGAGAATGTTAAATGAGATTCCTTCTTCCCATAGAACATGGGGTAATAGACATGCCAGCAGAGGGAAAATTTGGTTTGTCCAAACTCTAATAGAGATGAATAGTAATACTATTAACTTTGGTAAGCTTAGTAGGATTTGAACGTTGGATGTAAACTAAAGTTGATGCTTTAGTGTATTTTGGGAGGAAACGCACTCTCCCTTCTTTTTATTTCTACCTCTTTATTTCTTGTTCTGTGATCAAGGCATGAGAAGAGATCATTTATTTTCCTATTTAAAGCCAAAGGAAAAAGCCCAACTCTCCAATGTCTCTTTAGTCTAGAATGAAGGACAAGCTGACAACTGATGACAACTTGATTTTACCCTGGTTCTTGCCTCCTGGAGTGTGACTTCTTGGACCTTTGCCCAAAGTTGGATTTGCCTGTCACTTCTGATGTTGCAAAGAAGATTTGCAAAAACTCTCTCAGGGAACTTGCTGACCAAGGGAATGAATGATGTAGTTTGGGATGAAATTTGCTGAGAGGTGAAGTAGAGTGAAACTTTGATTTGTCAGAAGTATCAAGAAAGTAACGTTCTTGAAATATGTAGCAGATTTATTCAAGTAATAGGCTCTATTGCCTGCTGCCAGACTTTAAATTTTTATTTGGAAAAGTTTTAAAAATACACAAAGTTTGAATACACACTTCTCTTAAGAAGATATACAAATGGTACATGAAAAGATGGTCAATGTCATCATTAGGGAAATGCCAATCAAAACAACAATGAGATACAACTTTATAGCTATTAGGATGGCTATAATTAAAAAAGGAAAAATAGCAAGTGTTGGCAAGGAATGTAGAGAAATTGGAACCCTTATGCATGCATTGCTGGCGGGGATGTGAAATGGTGCAGCTGCTACGGAAAATGGAATGGTGGTTTGTCAAACAATTAAATATATAGTTACCATAACCCACTAATTCCATTTTTTGTATACACACTCCAAAGAACTGAAAACAGGAACTCAAATAGATAATTGTATACCAATGTTTATTACAGCATTATTCACAATAGCTAAAATGTGGAAACCACCCAAGTGTCTATCAACAGAAGAATGGATAAGCAAAACATGGTATATGCATATGAAGGAATATTATTTGAACATAAAAAGGAATGACATTCTGATGGCATCCTACAACATGGACAAAAACATTGTGTGAAGTGAAATAAGCTAACACAAAAGGAATAGGCAAATTCATAGAGATAAAAAGTAGGTTAGAGGTTACCAAGGACTGAGGGACATGGGAATGGGGGTTATTTCTTAATGGGTACAGTTCCTCTTTAGGGTGATGAAAGAGTTTTGGAAATATTGGTGATAATTGTACAACATTGTGAATGCAATTAACAAAATTTAAAGAAAAAATACATGGGAAAAAAAACAACAGAATATGTAATGCCCATCAGATTGAATTAACAAATATTAATATTTTATCAGTAGGGAAAACCACTAGAGCAGGTATGACCTAAATCAAGTCCCTTATGATTATACTGTGGAAGTGACAAATAGATTCGAGGGATTAGCTCTGACAGAGTACCTGAAGAACAGTGGATGGAAGTTCATAACATTGTACAGGAGGCGGTGATCAAAACCATCCCCAAGAAGAAGAAAAAAAAAGGCAAAATGGTTGTCTGAGGAGGTGTTACAGATAGCTGAGAAAAGAAGAGAAGTGAAAGGCAAAGGAGAAAAGGAAAGATATATCTATCTGAATGCAGAGTTCCAAAGAATAGCAAGGAGAGATAAGAAAGCCTTCCTCAGTGATCAGTGCAAAGAAATAGAGGAAAACAATAGAATGGGAAAGACTAGAGATCTCTTCAAGAAAATCAGAGATACCAAGGGAACATTTCATGCAAAGATGGACACGATAAAGGACAGAAACAGCATGGACCTAACAGAGGCAGAAGATATTAAGAAGAGGTGGCAAGAATACACAGAAGAACTGTACAAAAAAGATCTTCATGACCCAGATTAACACGATGGTGTGATCACTCACCTAGAGTCAGACATCCTAGAGTGTGCAGTCAAGTGGGCCTTAGAAAGCATCATTGTGAACAAAGCTAGTGGAGGTAATGGAATTCTAGCTGAGCTATTTCAAATCCTAAAAGATGATTTGAAATGTTAAAGTGCTGCACTCAATATGCCAGCAAATTGGGAAAACTCAGCAGTAGCCACAGAACTGGAAAAGGTCAGTTTTCATTCCAATCCCAAAGAAAGGCAATGCCAAAGAATGTTCAAACTACTGCACAATTTCACTCATCTTACATGCTAGCAAAGTAATGTTCAAAATTCTCCAAGCAAGACTTCAGCAATCCTTGGACTGAGAACTTCCAGATGTTCAAGCGAGAGTGTGGATTTAGAAAAGGCAGAGGAACCAGAGATCAAGTTGTCAACATCTGTTGGATCACAGAAAAAGCAAGAGAATTTCAGAAGAACATCTACTTCTGCTTCATTGACTATGCTAAAGCCTTTTACTGTGTGGATCACAACAAACTGCGGAAAATTCTGAAAGACATGGGAATACCAGACCACCTTACCTGCCTTCTGAGAAACCTGTATGCAGGTCAAGAAGCAACAGTTAGAACGAGACATGGAACAACAGTCTGGTTTCAGATTGGCAAAGGCGGTATATTCTCACCTTGCTTTTTAAACTTATATACAGAGTACATCATGCAAAATGCTGGGCTGGATGAAGCCCAAGCTGGAATGAAGATAGCAGGTTGAAATATCAATATGCTCAGATATGCAGATGACACCACCCTTATGGCAGAAAGTGAAGAACTAAACAGCTTCTTGATGAAAGTGAAAGAGGAGAGTGAAAAAGTTGGCTTAAAACTCAGCATTCAGAAAAAGAAGATCATGGCATCCAGTCCCATCACTTCATGGCAAATAGATGAGGAAACAATGGAAACAGTCAGATCAGATCAGATCAGTCACTCAGTCGTGTCCGACTCTTTGGAAACAATAATAAACTTTATTTTTGGGGTCTCCAAAATCACTGCAGATGGTGACTGCAGCCATGAAATTAAAAGACACTTGTTCCTTGGAAGAAAAGCTATGACCAACCTAGACAGAGTATTAAAAAGCAGAGACATTAGTTTACTGACAAAGGTCTGTATAATCAAAGCTATAGCTTTTCCAATAGTCATATATGGATGTGAGACTTGGACCATAAAGAAAGCTGAGTGCCGAAGAACTGATGCTTTTGAACTGTGGTGTTGGAGAAGACTCTTGAGAGTCCCTTGGACTGCAAGGAGATGCAACCAGTCTATCCTAAAGGAAATCAGTCTTGAATATTCATTGAATGAATTGTTGCTGAAGCTGAAGCTCCAGTACTTTGGCCACCTGATGCAAAGAATTGATTCATTGGAAAAGACCCTGATGCTGGGAAAGATTGAAAGCAGGAGAAGAAGGAGACAACAGAAGATGAGATGGTTGGATGGCATCACCGACTCGATGGACTTGAGTTTGAGTTGGTGATGAACAGGGAAGCCTGGTGTGCTGCAGTCCATGGGGTCACAAAAAGTTGGACACGGCTGAGTGACTGAAATGTACTGAATATGTTATCATATTTATCTTAGGGTTGCCCTGGTGGCTCAGATGGTAAAGAAACTGCCTGCAATGCAGGAGACATTGGTTTGATCATGGCAACCCACTAGGTATTTAAAATATAAAGCATTGCTGACAAAGTTATTTCCCTGTAGCCCACATGACTAATGCCCCCTGCCGTATCCCTGAAGCCAGTCTCTGAGTCCCCTTGCAGCTAGGGTAGACAGTCCCTGTGCATCCTAACTGCCATCTCAAAAGCTTGCATCCTTCGTCCTCTGTGGAGGAGGGCTCCCCTCAGTGGTAGGGAGCTTGCACAGCCTGCCCACAGGGCGATTGCAAAGGGACCACAGTTGCCATTCCTGGAGGCCAAGCCTCATCACTGAGAGATGGAAGTTGGGGAATAAGTATCTTGGATTTCTTGACCCTTGGTGAATCATGTCTGAGGCATGTTTTCTCTGTGGCTTTTCAGAGGGTCCCCAGTGAGACTGAGTCCCAGTTGCCTACAGTTGTAACCCTCTCGCTTGATACACACCATGTTGGCTTTTTGGCCTTTGGCAATGGCACCCACTCCAGTACTCTGGCCTGGAAAACCCCATGAATGGAGGAGCCTGGAAGGCTGCAGTCCATGGGGTTGCTAAGAGTCGGACATGACTGAGTGACTTCACTTTCACTTTTCACTTTCCTGCATTGGAGAAGGCAATGGCAAGCCACTCCAGTGTTCTTGCCTGGAGAATCCCAGGGACGGGGGAGCCTGATGGGCTGCCGTCTATGGGATCTCACAGAGTTGGACACGACTGAAGCGACTTAGCAGCCACATCCTTACGGTGCTTCCTTCAATTGACACCCCCAAAACTACTTGTGCCCAATATCTTGTTTTAGGCTCTGTTTTTGGAAGAACCCAAACTAAGACACTCACTTTCCTCCTTATTCTCCTCTTCACTTATAGGAAGAAATCACTTTCATGTAGTTGGTAAAGCTTGGGTGGTCTACCCAAGGTTTAAAAAATTGATGGTTAATACAAAGATATGGCACTAACATTCCAGGTTCCTATGCAGTACTGAGGATGAGATGCCTGGATGGCATCACCGATGCAATGGACATGAACTTGGGCAAACTTTGGGAGATTGTGAGGGACAGGGAGGCCTGGTTGCTGCAGTCCGTGGGGTCACAAAGAGTCGGACACAACTGGGAGACTGAACAACAACATAAGATGTGTGTTATCCCAGGTGGTGCTAGTGGTAAAGAACCCGCCTGCCAATGCAGGAGGTGTGAGGGACCTGTATTCAGTTCCTGGGTCAGAAAGATCACCTGGAGAAGGGTGTGGCAACCCACTCCAGTATTCTTGTCTGGAGAATCCCATGGACAGAGGAGCCTGGCAGGCTGCAGTCTAGAGGGTCGCAAAGAGTCAGACATAACTGAAGAGACTTAGCATGCACGCTTGCACCTAAGATATTCTTGAATGGATTTAAATAATTTTATGAATGGAATCACTGTGTGTGTGTGTGTGTGTGTGTCTCTGCAACTTTTCTCAATATGTTTTTAAGATTTCTCCATGTGATAACAGAGATCTAGTTCATTCTTTTTTTTTTTTTTAACTTATTTTATTTTTTAACTTTACAATATTGTATTGGTTTTGCAATATATCAAAATGAATCTGCAACAGGTATACATGTGTTCCCCATCCTGAACCCTCCTCCTTCCTCCCTCCCCATACCATCCCTCTGGGTCGTCCCAGTGCACCAACCCCAAGCATCCAGCATCGTGCATTGAACCGGGACTGGCGACTTGTTTCATATATGATATTATACATGTTTCAATGCCATTCTGCCAAATCATTCCACCCTCTCCCTCTCCCACAGAGTCCAAAAGACTGTTCTATACATCAGTGTCTCTTTTGCTGTCTCGTATACAGGGTTATTGTTACCATCTTTCTAAATTCCATATATATGTGTTAGTATACTGTATTGGTGTTTTTCTTTCTGGCTTACTTCACTCTGTATAATAGGCTCCAGTTTCATCCACCTCATTAGAACTGATTCAAATGTGTTCTTTTTAATGGCTGAGTAATACTCCATTGTGTTCATTATTTTCAAGTACCGTGTGCAATTTTAAAAATTGTATGGCTTAATCACATTTTATTTGGCCAATTCCTTCATCTTGAGCATTTGTACTTTTCTGATAAATTTTGCTATTATAAACGTGTTTCAATGAGTACCCTTATACTTTTGTTTCATTTTAAAGGAATGTATCCAGAAGTGGAATTGTTTTATTGTAGGGCATGCATAAAAATTAATATGTAAAAAAATTGATTGAGGTGAAATTCACATAAGATTAGCTATTTTAAAACAAACAATTTAGTGGAATTTAGTACATTTCACAATGTTGTGCAACCACCGTCCCTTTCTAGATCCAAAACAATTCCATCACCTATTAAGGAAAACCCTGTACCTATTAAGCAGTGTCTTCCCCTCCCCCAACACTCCTCAGCCCCTTAGCAACCACCATTCTACTTTCCGTCTCTAGTAACTTGCCTATTCTGGGCCTGTCAGTCTGCTGCAAACCTCAGCTCCTCACTTGCTAGCTGTGCAACCTAAATTGAGTCACTTAACCTCTCTGAGCCTCCATTGCCTCGAGTGTAAGATGGAGATGGTTGTCTCCCTGATAGGAATATTTTGAGGATGAAGTCAGATAGCGTATGTGAAGTTAGAGCACAGTGCCCCATCCCCAGTAAGTGCTCAGCAAGTGTTAGCTCTTATTGTTATTCCAAAATCAAATAGAGGTGACATGACACAGCAGAAGTTCCCTTCTCACTCATGCTGCATCAGCACTTTGATTCCCCTTTTTACCTGGGAAACCCAATAAGCAGTAGGCTACAATGAGAGCTTTGGAAAGGCAGGAACATTGTCTGTCTGTTGTATCTCTGCCTTTTCTCCAGTGCCTGGCAGACGGGAGGTGCTCTGAACATATCTGTCAAATAAAACAATGAGTAAGCAGAAGTGAGGCTTTCCCAGGTGGTTCAGTGGTAAAGAATCTACCTGTCAATGCAGGATGTCAATGTTTGATCCCTGGGTCAGGAAAATCCCCTGGTGAAGGAAATGGCAACCCACTCCAGTATTCTTGCCTGGGAAATCCCACGGACAGAGGATCCTGGTGGGTTACAGTCCATGGGGTCACAAAAGGGTCAGACTCAATTGAAATGACTAAACAATAACAGCAAGTGAAAGTGAAGGGTAGCAATCATTGGTGCTGCTCCCCAAATATTTCCATGATAGCATCGCACTTCACTGATTCCCTGATGTTCAGTGTGACTTGTTTTGACCAATAAAATGCAAGCCAAAGGGCCATGGGTCTGGCTAGTGGTCCTCTAAGCTAGTGCTGTCCTCAGTACATCCCTCCCACAGTCATGATGATCGTGTGAATCATGTTGAGATAAAGCCTCCTCTGGCCAGAATTCCTTGGTCACTACGATGCTCAGTCTCCTTCCCCAACTCTCCATAATCATTACATGTAGCATGGGCAAGAAATAAATTTTTGTTAAGTCAATGAGATTTTGGGGGTTGCTTGTTACTGCACCTAGCCTGTCCTGACTAATACACAGGCCTGTCACTTAATGGAACTTCTGGGATGTTATTAAAAAATTTAAACAAACCATTCCATAATCACTGGCTTCTTCAAGGCCTCACTTTGGGATTCTATGTTTTATCCCATTATTGTCATTACTTGGAAGACACTTTTAGAACTGCCACAAGAATCTCCAGCTCATTTATTTCTAAGTCCCTGGGGCTGGGTGTGCTCAGTTGCTGTCATGTCTGACTGACTCTTTGCAGCCTCATGAGCAGTAGACTACCAGCTTCCTCAGCTCATGAAATTTTCCAGGCAAGAATATTGGAGTAGGGTGCCTAGTCCAGGGGATCTTCCTGACCCAGGGATCAAACTCATTTCTCTTGTATCTCCTACATTGGCAGGCAGATCTTTTACTACTAGTGCCACCTGGGAAGCCCTCCCTGAAGCTAGCAAATTGTTTGGGGATGAAGTTCATGTTTGGAAATAGATCATATCGAAAGACACTGCAGTCAGGTCTAGAGAGGAAGGTAAGATTCAGCAGGCTGGGGTCATTTTTGGTCCAAAACAAGATGGGACTGGAAAGAAGTGGGATTTATTTGCTTGCTCCATAATCTGGCCTGGAATTATCAGTATTGGCTGGCTGTTGTGACATGTTTCTTTTGTGCCAAGCATGTAATGAAGCACCCTCCTTACATCAGTCCCAAGAGGTGGAGTTGAGGGTCCTCACTTGACACGTTGGCTCAGGGAAGTGAAGCTCACGGCTCAGCCCCACCATGGCATGGCTGTGAAGCTGGGGGCTGCCCATGGGAATCTGACCCCAGAGCACTCAAGGGAAAACACTCAAGGGAAGACAAAACCCAAGCTTCTGATGGACGAGAAGAAAGTGGTAACAAGTGTGTTCCGCCGAGTTGTTTGGGTTTAGCCTTCAATTCTTATCCTGGGGAGACACTGAGCACAGTGGTCAGTGCTGTGTCTTTGATCCCCTCTGTTTCCTCACCTGTGAAACAGAGTAGTCATCATCCTGTAACCAGGTTGTCGTGGGACCCAATGAGCTCTCTGTAAAGCTGTTATTGTGGGGCTTTACAGACAATTCACTATTAACCTAAGACATGACACCGTAACTAACTCCTGTTAATTTGAACCCTTAACTACATACTGGACAGCTGAGCACATGGACTTGGGGTCCAGGCTGCATGAATTTGAGTCCCATCTGCATTCCTCCTATGGTCCTGGACAAGCCCCTTGACACCCGTGTTGAATTTTTGCTTCTGCAAAATGGGGGTGTTGATTGTACCAGCTTCATAGTGCAGATCAAATGAGCTAATGAGTGTGCAGCTTCTAGGGGCTTCCTGGCAGCCGCATCAACACACCAACTTGTTATCTCCTAACCCTCACCACAACAATGCAATATAGATGGTGCCACCCCATTTGTCAGAAAAGGAAACTGAAGGAAGAGGGGGACCAGGATTTGAACTCAGATCTGTCTCACTCTAATGCCTGTGCCTTCTCCCTTATATCACACTACTGAGTAGCCTTCTTTGTATCTATAGCTGCTTTCAGAACTGCAGAACATCCCAGCTTCTCTGCTGTCTGATTCTGTGTATCATTTGGGCTCCAAACGGCAGCCCAGAGCCCCTGCTCCCCCTTTTATTGGAGTAGTTGACGGTGAGATGGATCCCCTTCCTCTGGCAAATGGAGTTGAAAATATTTTTCTTGAGAACTGGGACTTGAATTTCTGCTCATGTACCTGCTGTAAACCAGTTTTCCGTCTTGTTTCGTTTATCGCTGTTTGGAATCCTTCTTTCAGAAAGGGTCTCTGAGTTTAAAAAAAAAATAATAAAATTGGAAATTCAATTGGCCCTAGCCCAGACTAAGGCTCCACCCACTTAAACTGCTGATCTGTGGACCAGGAAGCCACTGGGGCACTTGAGGGAGATGCTCTGAAAGAACTCTGGTGCCTTGTTAGAGAGGGCTTTGCTGTAATGCATTATAGGAAGCAGCCTCTGGGGGATGGAGTGGATAGGCTGAAGCAGCCAGTATCACTAAGCAGTTTAAAGCAGACCATTTCCAGCACAGTAGAAAGTTAAGGAAAAAGCTTATGTTGCAAAATTGGGAGTTTTGGAATGCTAATACACAAAACTGCAGGCTTTCAGGAGAGCTCAGGGGCCAGGTCTCTTTGTAGAGCATTTCCATCAAATGTTTGTTGAAACAGCAACTCAACTGGATTTTTGTGGATTTACTCACTGGTTGTTAGCTACTTGAAGGAGAAAATGGGGAATAATAAGCCTAGAAGCCTCACATGAAAAGTTAGAAATTTTGTCATCAAATGTGAAGAAATGGATATGAAGAAATTTTCTAAAACTCCACAGTAAATGAATCATAAACATTTTAAAAAATGGATCTTTGGAACCCAAATTCTGGTTGTAAGCAACCGTCCCCAATCTCACCAGACACAGTTTCCTGTACTGGGACCACTCTTGACAGCTGCCTTTCTGCCTTCCTTATCCCAGTCAGTCTTCTGTTTTGTGCCAGGGCGTCTGGACCACATGACCTCCAAGCTCTCTGAGGCATACAGCCTCTTCATGGCCTCAGCCTGGAAGTGATCCGTGTTCCTCTCACTCTGTTGGTCAGAACTAGTCACATGGCCCCATCCTGACTACAGAGGGAGTTGGGAAATGTAGGGGTGAGCACGGACCATTTGTTGAGGATTAAGTTTCTGCTACCAATTTTCTTCCTATGTGTTTTCAAGTCATCCAGTCTTAGCAGTCTCTCTCTCTCTCTTTGGTAATTGCCTGTTAGTTAGTCCACCCAAATCCCAAACCTGTAAACTCTGAGAGAAAGAACTGAAACTCATTCTCTACTATATACCTTGTATCTAACCCAACTCAACACATGGTGGGGAGGGGGGTTGTTCAATATGTAGTTACTGATACAAGAAAAAAAAAAAAAAGAGGGACTTCCCTGGTGGTGGTTCAGAGGCTAAGACCCCATGCTCCAATGCAGGGGCTCTGGTCAGGGAACTAGATCCCACTAGATCCCATATCTAAGACCTGGCACAGCCAAATAAATAAATGAAATATTTTTTAAAGAAAGAATGAAGAAATAAAAGACCCAGGAATACAGCCATTTAAAAAAATGGAGGCATAATTTTTTTAGGTAAGTCTCTCACTCAGGAGGTTAAGTATTTTATTTATAATTCAGATCACCTTTAACCTCTTGGATGTCCATAGATTTCTGTGATTTGAGAATTAGTCTTCAGACAAGGCTAATGGAAATCTCCCCTCTCTGAAACATGAATGTGCTAGTGCGTGCATGCTCAGTCACTGCAGTTGTGTCTGACTCTTTGTGATTCTATGGACTGTAGCCCACCAGGCTCCTCTGTCCGTTGGATTTTCCTGGCAAGGATACTGGAGAGGGTTGCTATGCCTTCCTCTAGAGGATATTCCCAACCCAGGGATTGAACCCATGTCTCCTGCATCTCCTGCATTGCAGGCAGATTCTTTACTGCTGACCTACCAGGGAAGCTTCCTAAAGGAAATCAGTGCTGAATATTCATTGGAAGGACTGATGTTGAAGCTGAAACTCCAATACTTTGGCCCCCTGATGCAAAGAGCTGACTCATTCGAAAAGATCCTGATTCTGGGAAAGGTTGAAGGAGGGAGGAGATGGGGACGACAGAGGATGAGATGGCTGGATGGCATCAACGACTCAATGGACATGAGTTTGAGTAAACTCCGGGAGTTGGTGATGGACAGGGAGGCCTAGCATGCTGCAGCCCATGGGGTCGCAGAGAATTGAACACAACTGAGCAACTGAACTGAACTGAACGTAACTACCAGGGAAACCTCTAAATGTGTAGACGTCCTGTATTTAATACTAGGCTCTATTTGAAGTTTCATGGCTTTATTCTAGCTTCCATATTAATAATCATGACTTGTTTCATTGTTTCCGATCATGCACACACAAATTAAGGAGAAAAAGTACATGACTTTTTTTTTCCCTCCCAAACATGATCCATATTTAAAAACTATTATTATTTATGTAAAAAGTAATTGCAATATTGTGATTAATAAAAAATACATATATGGTCTTTCAGATGACCAAGATATATTTCTCATATATATTTGGTCTTCTTCCAGAGTTCCTGGTTCAGCTCCCAAAACACTTGGAATTTCCCAAGTGTGGAGAGGGATTTAGGTGTCTTTGCTATGTTAATGAAGTGACTTTTGGACCCCCACCTAAGGATGGGGGCAGCTTGTCTAGGGAGCCAGTCCTGTGACTAGAGGGTTGGAATTTTCAGTCCCTACCTCCGAGGAGGGGAAGTGTGGTGTGAGGAGCTGGAGGCTAAATCACCAGAGGCCAATGATTTAATCAACTGTGTCTAGGTAATGAAGCCTTCTGCTCCTGCTGTTCAGTCCCTAAGTCATGTCTGACTCTTTGCAACCCCATGGACTGTGGCACACCAGGTTCCATAGGGTTCTCCAGGCAAGAATACTGGAGCGGGTTGCCATTTTCTTCTGCAGGGGACCTCCCTGGACCAGGATGGAACTCTCGTCCCCTGCTTTGGCATACAGATTCTTTACTTCTGAACCATCAGGGAAGCCCAGTGATGAAGCCTTTGAAAAACCCTGAAAGAACAGGGGTTGGAGAGCTTCTAGGTTAGTGGACACCTGGAGGCGCTAGGAGAAGAGTGTGCCTGGGGAGGACATGGAAGCTCTGCGTCCTTTCCCCAGGCCTCGCCTTAGGACTCTCTTCTGCCTGGCAGTTCCTGAGTTATATCTTTTCATAATAAGTTGGTAGTTACGGGGTAGGGGTGGGAGAAGGGGAGTCGAGTCAGGACCTCTTTCAGTTTTGAAGAGTGGCTCCTTGTCTAATGTCGTGTTCCGGCGGCAGGTTGGAAAAGAATTTCTAGACATGAGACAGAATAAGAGGGAAATAAAGTTTATTAGAATGGGAGACGCTGTTAGAACAGTGGGCCAGCTCAAGGGAAAACTGACGTTGAACAGGGGTCCTTAGTTCACTTTTATACCGAGGGCACAAGGAGTGAGATAGGGGTCTTCCGGGTCATTTGCTGATTGGATGAGGCACATATACTGCATGGGGGAAGAGGAAGGCAAATGCCTTCTCCCTATGGGGTAGGAAGGGAGACAGGTTATACTGCTCAGGAGGACCTGAAATCCTGTAATAGTGACAACATGGGGGAGGGAAGGACGATAAAGTCTGGTTTTTCCATTCCTGCATCCCAAGACCCTCTGTGGTTTTATCTGCTCTTTCATCCTTGGATCACCACATCTAGTACTTGGAAATGAATTGTCCAAGGAGAGATACATACTGATAAAGCAAAAGACTTTATTGAAAAGGGTACTGGTACGGACAGCAGCAAGGCCAGTGAGCCCAGGAGGCGTGGCTCGCAGCCTCAGGGTTTGTGGTAATAGGCTAAGTTTCCCGGTTGTCTCTGGCCAATCATCTTGTTTGTTCCCGTATTTGGTCCGACTCAGGGCCTCCCTCGCTGCGGACTCAGTCAAGATGAGTTCCAGCGCCAGAGCTTCTGGGAGGACATATTATAGGCTGACATCTCCTTCTGCTTTGGCTCTTCTCGAGTTCTTCTGGTCTGGCAGCAGCTTGTCTGCACTGTGTTCTTTATCAGGACCTCCTGTTGAGAGAGAACTCGTACAAAGGGTTACTACTGTGCCTGATTGGGGTGAGTGGTTTCCATCTGTGTTTCCTTAACAATCTAGTACGTTAAATATTTCTCTGAGTTCTGTGAGTCGCCCTAGCAAATTATTCGAACATGAGGACGGGGATCATGGGAATATCTGATGTATAGCCAGTCAGTCAGAAGCACAAGTCGAAGAAGGCGATGGCACCCAACTCCAGTACTCTTGCCTGGAAAATCCCATGGACGGGAGAGCCTGGTGGGCTGCTGTCTCTGGGGTCACACAGAGTTGGACACGACTGAAGCGACTTAGCAGCAGCAGAAGCACAAGTAGCTGGGCTTAGGATTGGTGTCTGAGGTAGAGGGTGGTCTTGTGGGACTGAGCCCTTTACTGGGGGAATCTGATTCTATCTCTGGAATAGACAGTGTTAGAATTGAGTTGAGTTGAATTCTTGAACACCTTGGTGGTGTCTGAGAATTGCTTGTTCATGTGGAGAAGCCTACGCACATGCGCGAGTGCGTGCACACAACGCACATGCATGCGTACGTGTGTGCACACACACAGAATTGGGTCCAGTAACCCAGGAGAGTAATACACACCTCTAAGGCATGTATTCATTAGGGTGATGCTTGCTGTTATAATAAAAACCCTACAAATATTGATGGTTTATTAAAAACTTCTAGCTTACATGGCAGTCGAATGTGGGCGTTCTATGTTAACGCAAATTCTTTTGCCCCATTCACAGTGAGACCACACAAACTCAAGTGTCAGAGTTTGAAGCAGAGAAAAATTTGTTGCAAGGTCACGCAAGGCCCAAGCACCCTGAAGGGTTTTGGCAAAGCACTTTTAAAAGCCAGATGAAGGAGGGAGATTTGCAGGGTATGTGATCAGAATTGTGCACAATTCTCTGACTGATGGTGAGATAGAAGGGTAGTGTCACAGGGCTTAAAGTTATCAGTCATCAGGCTCCAGGAGGCCTAGGGTTGTGTCCTCTTGATTGTGAAGTAGTTAACATCTTTTATTTGTTAAAGAGGTGGAGGTTTTTACATCTGAAAACAACTCAGGAAATGTACATCAAATACTATTCTCTAAGGTATTTCAGAGTCCCTTGGACTGATAGATCAAACCAGTCACTCCTAAAGGAAATCAATCCTGAATATTCATTGGAAGAATTGATGCTGAAGCTGAAGCTCTAATAATTTGGCCACCTGATGCGAAGAACTGACTTATTAGAAAAAGACTCTGATGATGGGAAAGATTGAAGGCTGGAGGAGAAGTGGGTGACAGAGGATGAGATGGTTGGATGGCATCATTGACTCAATGGAGATGAGTTTGAGCAAGCTCCGGGAGATGGTGAGAGGGGACAGGGAAGTCTGGCGTGCTGCAGTCTATGGGGTCACAAAGAGTCAGACATGACTGAGCAACTGAACAACAACAAAGGTATTTTGGAGAGGAGCTAAAGCAGAGGATGTAGGGAGAGGCCTGTCCCAGGAAGGCCCATGGGGTCCAGCTCCGTTGTACTTGATGGGAGGACAGGTAGCTTTTCATGTGGTGAACTGAGGAGCAGCCTCTTCCTGTCTTGTCTTCCTTCCTCCTTTAGGGCCTTGGGTCCTTCACTTCCACTTAGGTTTTCGTTCTCTTAATGAGAACTAGTTACAGAGCCCACCGTAGACTCAAGGCTGGCTGGGAAATGTCGTCCATGGCCAGACAGTTCTTCCCTCTCAGCAGATGCTCCAAAGACATTTACATGGCTGCTTCTTCAGCATCCATTTGTCCCCACAACAGCAAGTACTTTGACTCTCCTTGGGGGAATTCACCCTCTACATTCTCAGCCGTGTGATTTAGATGCAGTTGTGTCCATTTCAAACTCTACTCAGAGTAAGCTAATTAGCAAGTCACATACCTGTCTTAAAAAAGTACATAATGTGAGAGCTGCAAGTTAAGCTTTATTTGGGACAAAAGGAGGACTATAGCCTGGGAGACAGCACCTCAGATAGCTTTGAGAAACTGCTCCACAGAAGTAGGGGGGAGGACAGTATATATGTGATTTGGGTGAAGGGGGAGTACATGCAATCAAACACATATTTCTTTGGAGAAAATTTCTGTTGGTCTCATGAAGCTTCTGCTGTCACGAGAAACAATCATCACCAGGGATTTTAGTGCTCTTCTAGATGTGAGGAGATATAAGAATTGGGCTCATAAAATCAACTCCTAAGGATATCTAACTGTCTGAAGACCTGTCGTGCCAGTTTTTCCCAGAGCACAGAGTGCCTCATTTCTCCTCTCCACCCTGAACTCCTTCCGGAGGTGTTGAAGGCCACCAGCTGGAGGAGCACATGATTTAATCCTTGTAGAGGTAGATGGCAAGCACCCTTGGAAAGTGCCAATTTGTAGTTGATATACCACTGGCCACAGTGACTGGGTGAGTGGTGGGCATATCATATAGTTCAGGGAAAAGTGGGAAAAGTGAATCCCCAGACTTGGGCTAGCATAGTCAGTAGACCCTCCCTTTTATTTGTGGGTGGGTTTGTAAAGTCTGGAACAGGTGCTGTCATTTTGCTATCCTGAGAAAGCCAACTCAGGTGTCTGTGTGTGTCTGTGTCTCTGTGTGTGTGTCTGTGTGTGTGTTTAGAGTAGGGTGGGAAGGCTGCTTGGAGCCAGATGATAAAGCCAATGCTTGGAAAGCAGAGCCCCTGAAATAATAAAAACCAGATTTTTGGTGATCTTATTGCTGGGACTGGATTATCCCTAGCCTGCAACTCACTCTCTGTCTTGGATTTTCACTTACATTAGTCAATTGATTCCCATTATTAAGGCAATTTGAGTTTGGTTCATTGTGATTGAAAATGCACTAGCCAATTCAGACCATTTTGGTTTTATAAAAATATTAAAGAAGTTTGGCCAAGCATAAAGGTGACCATAGATAATTTTTCAATATTTTCAGAGAAGACATTATAATAGATAGTTGAAATCATGTTGCATGTTTAATTTAATCCTGAATTTTTTTCTCTTAGCTTGATTTGTAATCATCTCTCCATGTCATTAAATGCTTACTGTAAACATTATTTAAAATGGGTTCAGTTTATGTAATGCCAAAACACTGGGTCTTGTCCATCATTCCAGGCAAGAAGTTAGTCCAGTGGATTGTTTGGTGTCATATACAGAAAGCAACTGGCTGGTTAACTGGTGTTTTGATTATGGCTGAATTGGCTTGGTGTTGGCATCATGTAGACTGGATGTTATGACTGGATACAGAGGTGAAACAGAGCCAGTTACAGGGAAAAGCAATAAAAAAAAGTGCAGTTTTAAAAAATGGGCTCATATTCTAGTTGGTTCACTTCAGTTCAGTCGCTCAGTTGTGTCTGATTCTTTGCGACCTCATGAATCGCAGCACGCCAGGCCTCCCTGTCCATCACCAACTCCCAGAGTTTACCCAAACTCATGTCCATTGAGTCGGTGATGCCATCCAGCCATCTCATCCTCTGTCATCCCCTTCTCCTCCTGCCCCCAATCCCTCCCAGCATCAGGGTCTTTTCCAATGAGTCAACTCTTCACAGGAGGTGGCCAAAGTATTGGAGTTTCAGCTTCGGCATCAGTGAACACCCAGGACTGATCTCCTTTAGGATGGACTGGTTGGATCTCCTTGCAGTCCAAGGGACTCTCAAGAGTCTTCTCCAACACCATAGTTCAAAAGCATCAATTCTTTGGCACTCAGCTTTCTTCACAGTCCAACTCTCACATCCATACATGACCACTGGAAAAACCATAGTCTTGACTAGATGGACCTTTGTTGGCAAAGTAATGTCTCTGCTTTTCAATATGCTATCTAGGTTGGTCATAACTTTCCTTCCAAGGAGTAAGCATCTTTTAATTTCATGGCTGTTGGTTAATACTGCCTAATTGTTGGGCATTTAAGTTGCTTTGAGTTTTTGCTTCCCTGATTTTTTTCTTTAGGATCCATTCCTAGAAGTGAAGTTACCTGTTCAAAGGTAGGGCTGAAAATGGCATGATAACAATTGCCAAATTGTTGTTTTAGTTGAAGCATGTGGGATCTAGTTCCCTGAATGGGGATTGAACCCAGTCCCCCTGGATTGGGAGTACAGAGTCTTAGCCACTAGACCAATAGGCAAGTCCCTGATTGCCAGTAACTTTGATGTCTTCTTTTAACACATACCTCATGATGTAATATTTAATATACGGCTAACACTCTGATACTTGACTTGCTTGCCCTCTTGACATTTGCCCTGCTTCAGCAGTCAGCTTCCAGATATGGTTCTGAATATCAGATCAGGGTTTCTTAATCTCGGGACTAGTGACCGTATCCTAGTGACACACATACATATATACATGTATATGTCTAGATACAGGTCTCTATCTACATTGTATATATTTTAAATTTTTGTATGGTTTGACGTCTTAAAAACCCTTTATTTCCGATTAAGGAGAGATTGCCTATCCCAGGCTAGCCAATTCTTAGGGATGACAAAGGGCCCTGTGGAAAGCATGCCTATGATATGCAAACTTAGCAATCCAGAACCACTTTCTCTATGGCTCTCACACCTCAGGAGACAGTATTCCTCTGCCTTATCATCCCAGAACCAGTACCAGGCCACTGAAGACCACTCCAGAGCCAGCAGGAATGATTCAAAGTAGCCAGTCCTAAGCTGTTTTCACCATTTTGCCTTGCTTCCCCCCCGCACCCCCCCAGAAACCCCAGCAATGGCCATGGCCTAAACATTCTCCTCTCTCTTATCCTATGCTTCCTGATCAGTTCAGTTTCCCTCTATGACCCTGTGTCACGTACAGTGACCCCCCTCTCAAAACCTGTGCATACAGTCAACCCTCAGTATCTGCAGAAGGTTTGTTCTCGGATCTCCCAAGGATACCAGAATCCAAGGATGCTCAAGTCCCTTATACAAATTGGTCCTCCCTATCCTCGGGTTCTGCATCTGAGAATTCAACCAAGTGCAGTTCGGTTCTGCCTGCATTGGTTGAATCTGTGGACTGAGAACTAGGGTTTTGGAAGTCAGGCTGGTATAATGAGCTTTGTTCTTCTATAAGCCTCCCCTGTTCCTCCCATGCCACCTCGCCCCCTCCAGGCCATCCTATGAACAGACAAGTTTAAACAGTTTTAACAACCCACTGTCTATCCTGCTGATTTTGCTTCTCTGTTGAACCTTGCCTAAACAGGTTTGAATCTGTTTCAAAAAACCAGGCCAAGAGGAGCTGCTGATGGTCTGAATGAAGGGGTGCCAGCACCCTTGGCCTGCACAATTAACCCTGGTTCATATATTCTCAACTTCAAAGAGCCAAGGTTTTGCCAAAGTCAGGTTTGGGCAGTGCACCTTGCCTCCTTCTAAGTGGTTTCATTCTGTGCCTTTGACATTTCCCCCCAGAACAGAGTTCACCTCTCCAGACCCTGTGTACTGATCATTCCTTACAGGGCTTCTCTGTTCCCCCGGCCAGGCTTATTAGCGGCATTTTCAGGGCAAACCCTGCAGGAGCCCTGGTCAGAACTCCATGAAGTACAAGTGAATGTTTTCAGTGCCAATGACTGCAGCCCCCAAATACCTCTAAAGGACATTTTCATTCCTTTCTCTTGTGTCCGTCACCTTCCTCTAGTGCTTAGAGGGTTAGGGATGGTGGTGGGTGGGCTCTGAGCTGTATCTGTAAGACCTGGGTTGGAGGAGACTGAAGGTTCTAAACCAAAATTTCCATATGGGCGGCAGAATTAGAGATGCTTTCTGAAGACTTTCAAAGGAGTGTTTCTGCCACTGTGTAGATTTCAGGGAGGAGGACCATTTCTTCTTGTGGAGCATTCATGGGGCGATTGCTCAATTAACTATAGATCTTCCCAGAAGTTTCTAGATGTGATTGAAAATCCCTGCTCTCTGTGGGCAAAGAAGCATCCAAGGAGTGGAAAATTGGGGCACATACTCCCACTGGGGCCCGGGAGGGGGTCTTTAGAATCAGATTCTTTTGAGCGGAGAGAGTGACTCTAGGTTGCAGACACAAAAAGTTTAAAAAAAGAAGCCAAGTTCATTTATAGTCGACTCATGACCTCTCATTCTCTTTTCCCCCCAGGAATGCACAGAAGGGGGGTCCTTTCACTGTGGCACCTGCCCGTGTTCAAGGCTTTCCTTGAAAGTTGAAAGCATCAGGAATGAACCCTCCTCTGTTGTAAAAACCATATATGCTCATTATGAAAACAAAATTCACACAGTACAGTTATATATATATATATATATATATATATATATATGAAAGAAGAAAGAGAAAAACCTTTCAAAATCTACTACCCAGATAATAAGCATTGTTAACATTTTGATAAATATTCTTCCCGGATATTGCTAAACACACATTCTCTCTCCCCTTTTCTCTCTCTCTCTCACACACACTTACACACACAAACACACAAACTCATACACTCACTTCTATGCAAATGAGATCACATCACACTTGTTCTCTTATTCTGTAACCTGCTTTTTCACTCAACATTATGCCATGGTCCTCTTTCTGGGTCAACAAATTTAGAAATAGTCTCATCAATTTTAATAGCTTCTTAAAATTCCACTGGGTGGTTAAAATGGACAATATTTAACTAGTTCCCTATTGGTGGACATTTAGGCTGATTTTGATATTTATTGTAGAGAATGTGGCTATGAAAATCCCTGTAGTAATGTCTTGATCCACACATATAACTTATTGCTCGTTTAAACATCTCTCTCTTTTTTTACTTAAAATTTTTTTTAAAAATTAATTTATTTTTTAATTTATTTTAATTGGAGGCTAATTACTTTACAATATTGTATTGGTTTTGCCATACATCAACGTGAAATCTCCACGGGTGTACACGTGTTCCCAATCCTGAACCCCACTCCCACCTCCCTCCCCACACCATCCCTCTGGGTCATCCAAAAAAGTGCTATACATAATAGCCTTTTCGGGGGTTGAGATGAGAAAAGAATGTGGCATTTCTAGAGACTTCTGAATGCCCTAGGAGAGTTCTCAGCATGGAAGTAAAACTCAGGAGTCAAGCCCAATATCAGTGCTGTCCTGATTTATAAGGAGCAAGAGAAGTGAAAAGTGCAAGTTGTGTCTGACTCTTTGTGACCCCATGGACTGTAGCTTGCCAGGCTCCTCTGTCCATGGAATTCTTCAGGCCAGAATATTGGAGTGGGTAGACATTCACTTCTCCAGGGGATCTTCCCAACCCAGGGATCAAACCCAGGTCTCCCACATTGCAGGTGGATTCGTTACCATCTGAGCCAACAGAGATGCCCAAGGAACATAAGGGTACATGCTAAAAGTCCCAGTGCCTAGAATCTTTGCAACATATTGCGTTAGCCTCCTCAGGGGCTGAAATACAAGCCCTAGGTATAAGTGGGGACCTGAGGCAGAGAGAAGCAGGAGAAATTAACACTGTATATCGAGGATTGGATTGAGTTTAAATCCAAATGCCCCTGGGAGGGGCGCAGGGAGCCAGGAAATTACAGTAGAGTGAGGTAAGTGTTAAATATGAAATATATTGGACACATCAGTCTTTGGAGGTCCAAGAAGCCTTCTTGGAGGAAGCCAACTCCAAGTAAGCACTATAAGTTCAGTTCAGTCGCTCAGTTGTGTCCGACTCTTTGTGACCCCAAGAATCATAGGACGCCAGGCCTCCCTGTCCATCACCAACTCCCAGAGTCTACCCAAACCCATGTCCATCGAGTTGGTGATGCCATCCAGCCATCTCATCCTCTGTTGTCCCCTTCTCCTGCCCCCAATCCTTCCCAGCATTAGGCTCTTTTCCAGTGAGTCAACTCTTCACATGAGGTGGCCAAAGTATTAGAGTTTCAGCTTCAACATCCATCCTTCCAATGAACACCAGGACTGATCTCCTTTAGGATGGACTGGTTGGATCTCCTTGCAGTCCAAGGGACTCTCAAGAGTCTTCTTCAACACCACAGTTCAAAAGCATCAGTTCTTCAGCACTCAGCTTTCTTCACCATCCAACTCTAACATCCATTCATGACTACTGGAAAAACCATAGCCTTGACTAGATGGACCTTTGTTGGCAAAGTAATGTCTCTGCTTTTTAATATGCTATCTAGGTTGGTCATAACTTTCCTTCCAAGGAGTAAGCGTCTTTTAATTTCATGGCTGCAATCACCATCTGCAGTGATTTTGGAGCCCCCAAAAATAAAGTCTGACATTGTTTCCACTGTTTCCCCATCTATTTCCCTTGAAGTGATGGGACCAGATGCCATGATCTTAGTTTTCTGAAAAGCTTCTTGATGAAAGTTAAGGCTCCTCCTTCACTTTCACTTTTTCACTCTCCAGTGAAAAAGTTGGCTTAAAGCTCAACATTCAGAAAACTAGGCACTATAAGGTGTCTTGGAAATGGCCAGGTGATAGAAACTTGGGGAGGGAGAGAGTGTCCTGGGAAGAAGGCACAGCTGCTTTAAGGCTGGGGTTGGGGGAGTGTGGAGAAAGATATGGACCTTGCCCTCACTGAGCCCCAAATCTAGACAACCAAATAATCAGGTAAATTTAAAATATAGTGCTAAATGTGATAAAGATAGGGACTGTGACCCAGCCTGGGAAGATGCTTGGGATCTCTTAGCTTGTGGAAACCTGATATTCTCCTGAAGGGCGTTTCTTCCTTCTTGGCCTTGGGGATCCAAAAGCATTTCTCCTGTAACTCGGAAAACAATATAGTGGTGTTTGCTTCAGGGACCACTAGCATTGTCATTAAGGGTCTTCCTTTTCATGTGGCCAAGATAGAACTGAAGTAATTTACAAGAAGGGAGGCAGAATTTGGGCAAGTAAACAAGGCAGGATTGTTTTGTGATAAGGACTGTTTGTCAGTGAGAAGTAGGAAACAGCTTTGTAGTCATCCTGGAGCTGGAATTCTGAGAAGGAAAACTGGGAGAGGTTATTTTAAGAAACTGAAACGCCCCTAAGAATTAATTTGACGCATGCTAAAGATTCTGGGACTTCAAAAATTCCCTTCTTAGCCTGGGATGGCTTCTGGAATTTCTAGTTCGGAGTGAAGGTGTAAATGTGAGTGACTGAGTATATATGCAGTGTGCTATGGACTGTGGTTTATGAACCATGTACTTTAGAACCATCTGGAAGCTTCTAGAAGGCACATCCTTGGGATCCTAGCCTAGACCTGGGGGAGGTCTTACCTGTTATTCTAGCATCCATCTCAGCTCTGTTCCTACATGCTTCTCTTTCCTAAAGAATCAAGATTTTGTGGTTCAGTTGTACACGCATCTCCCATGCTCCCATCAAACTCTAGAGAAACTAATCTTGGTATAATTGAACTGCTGTCAAGGAATTGCTATTTTCCTGCCGGTGATTGCTTTGGGAACAGGCATTTGACCCAATTTGGTTCTGTGCTCTCACTCTGTAAAAGAAAGCCTTTCGAAAGCTTCAGAAAGTTTCCTCTTTCCTAAGAAAAAGATCTGGGGAGAGAGAACGTGTCTATTTCCTCTGAATGTTGTTGATTCTGAGCATCTACCTTAGAACTGCTACTGTGGCCATTTGTGACCAGCTGAGGATGAAGCCAGTGCTGGAGAGGACAGAGAGAAGAGCTCGAAAGAACCTGGCTTCTTCATAACATTGCTGAGTGGCTGGATCCACCTGCCTTTGAAGCTCTTGATCTCTCTGCCAACTTTCATGTTACCTGAGATAATAAACTCTTTATTGTTTGACCTGATGTTTCTTTTCTTAAAAAAAAATTATTATTTGGCTGTGCCAGGTCTTAGTTGCGGCATATGGGATCTAGTTTCCTGACCAGGGATTAGAACCTGGGCCCTCTGCATTGGGAGCATGGCAACTTAGCCTCTGGACCACCCGGGAAGTCTGTCCCATGAATTGAAGTTTCCATTACTTGCAGATGGAACACTCTAATCGATATATACTCATTGAGTCAGAATCTCTGAGGATACACCTGTTCCAGGTGATTCTGATGTGTGTTCAAGTGTGGAAACACCTGGAGAGGTGGAGGGGCTACTAAGCTGGATGTCACAGGTCTGGATTCTAGTCCCAGTTGTAATGCTAAATTGCTGAGCAGCCTGGGGCAAGTCATACTCCCTTTCTGAGCCCCAGCTGCCTCATGTGACAAAGAAGGGATACACCCTAGAAACTCTATCCTTGTGAATTTTCCCATTTTGCTATAATGTGGTTCTAGGCAAGTAGAGTGAGGACCTTTGGCAGGAGATGACATCAAGGAAAATATTTCATTAATGTTGATATCAGTGCAATAGAGCAGGAAGGAATATTATTGCTATTCAGCTATTGGTTTTCAGCTTTCTAGAGAAATACCATAATTAACTCAGGAATTCGAAGGTTCTGTTGTTTAGAAAAATGACTTGGTGGCCGTTTTGATTTCAATATGGGCTACTACCCCCACCCCCAGTAAAGCCTGGATGAATGATAGTGAAACAGGAGATACTGGACTTCTCAGTACTGTGTATTAGAAGTTCGAGGCAACAGAATCTTGCATTTCCAGCAGCCCATAGAGAAAGGGCATGGGGTCCAGAAGCAGAACAGAAGGGAGATGTGGGGAAGGTCTAAGGAAGGAGATGCCTGATTAGATGAACTGTGGTGAGCTAGGGCTTCCAGGGGACATGGCCAGAGAGAAATTTCCTGAGATGCAGAATGGTCCATTATTATCAGGACAGTGATGTCTGACTTGTCACTTGGCAAGTTTTGTGCTGTAATTCCCCTCCCTCACCCCAAACCATCAATGAAAATCTGCAACACACTTCCTGTTCTCCTGTTTGGGGTTCTTTGGGGAAATAATGAAAACACTGAGGATGAGTTCTGTGTAATCTGAAGATGTTTAGAAACAGCATGGATATCACAGGAGGAAATTTTCAGAATCTTCCCACTCTACAGAAGCAGAGAAACCTAGACAGCATTTTAAAAATCAGAGACATCACTTTGCCAACGAAGACCTGTCTAGTCAAAGCTATGGTTTTTCCAGTAGTCATGTATGAATGTGAAAGTTGGACCGTAAAGAAGGCTGAGCACTGAAAAATTGATGCCTTTGAACTGTGGTGCTGGAGAAGACTCTTGAGAGTCCCTTGGACAGCAAGGTGATCGAGCTAGTCAATCCTAAAGGAAATCAATCCTGAATATTCATTGGAAGGACTGATGCTGAAGCTGAAGCTCCAGTACTTTGGCCACCTGATGCGAAGAGCCCACTCATGGGAAAAGACCCTGATACTGGGATATATTGAAGGCAGAAGGAGAGGGAGACAACAGAGGACAAGATGGTTGGTCAATGGACATGAGTTCCAGCAAACTCTGAGAGGTGGTGAAGGACAGGGAAGCCTGGTGTGCTGCAGTCCATGGGGTCACAAAGAGTTGGACACAACTTAGCAACTGAACAACAATAGAAGCAGAGAAACTTGACAAGGTGCAACCAAGTGAACTTATCCCCAGGTCCAGAAAATCCTCAGAACCACTGGAGACAGGGAGGTGGGGTGGTGGGCATCAAGTCTGACACAAAAAGTGAGATGGGAGTTTCAGCCATTCTCTAAGAATATTGTAAAGAAGAGTGAACTGAGAAGCTGGAGGGCTGGAGGAACATCAGGGGCTGGTGACTGGGTAACAATGCAACTCTCTTTTCAGAGTGTCTTATAGACCCACTAGTCCATGTTATCCTTTCAGTAACCCTGGAGATAGATTAATTATTAGACCCAATTTCAGGTGTGAAATCTAAGGCTCAGAGAGGTCTTCCCACCTTCCTGATGTCCTCATCTTTTCCTAATTGGGACTCTCACTTCTGTACCAACATTTTGCAGCTTGGTTCCCCAGCTTCGATAAAGGAGTGATGAGATTTGATTAGGGATGTGAAAAAGGGTAATTTAAGCAAACTAATTTAATTGATCTCATTTTGAAGACATCTGGTCAGCCCCACGCCCCCCCTCCCAATTTTTCCAACACTTGATGGCTGATGTCCTCAGATTGAAAGAGGAACTCAGTTAAGGGTGGAGCTGTGTGGTATCAGCACCTTCCGAAAGTTGGAAATTTGCTCTTCTGGGCAGTGTTGATTACCTACAGCAGGCTGGTCTTTGGGAAATAGATCCAAAGAAACCCTCACATGAGACAGGAAGTGGCTTTTTTAACCCTCCCCTGCAATCTGTAACTCTGTTAAAGACACAAAAACAAAACAAAACAAAAAAACAGTGCAGCAGTAATGGAGGCACAGTTGCTATGGCACCAGGGTTGTCACTCAACCAACTGGAGTGTGCAGGCTGCACTAACATGATGGGGGCAGCCACCCACCAACAAGACCACAGCTGGCTGCAGATCTGATGGCCGAACAATTGGGTGCATGAAGCCGCCATCTCCAGCAGTCTTATTCAACGGCTCACTCTCCCTCCACTCCTGTCGGCATGTCCTGTTGATTCTGCCTCAGTGATAACTTTCATATGAGCATCCCCACCGACAGCTTTTCTCCCTGCCACTGGATTATAAGTTCAGACTTTATCATCTCTCATAGGGAGTTTTGCCATATTCTTTACATGATCTTCCAGCCTCTAGTTTCTAAGTGCTCTGCATTATGTAACAGATCATCAGAATTCTTTTTTGTTTTAATTGAAGTATAGTTGATTTACAAAGCTGTGTTAGTTTCAGGTGTATAGAGAAGTAATTCAGTTTGCTATACACCTGAAACTTTATGGAAAATAATCTGAAAAAGAAAGTATATATTATAGGTTATTAAAGGCTACTGAATATAGTTCCATGTGCTATACAGCAGGTCCTTGTTGTTCATGTATCTTATATATAGTTGTGTGTATCTGTTAATCCCAAGCTCCTAATTTATAGTCCTCCCTCCCCACCCTGAGAATTCTTTAATTGTCTCTTTCAGGGCCTCTCTTAGCTCTAGGGTCATAAACAATACTCTCTGGCTTTGATTATATCTCTCTCTGTCCTTCCTTTGTCTCCTGGTTCCCACTGTTCACTTTTTTCCCTCCTTGGAGGTCTCTCTTCTGCCATAGGTCCACTGTTCCTTTTAGCCTTCTTCAGGAAACATTTGTCCTAAGCCTGGGTGACTTCTGGATCATACATCTTCACTCTTTCTATGGGTCAAAATAGTATCCAGAAAGTATGCTGCTGCTGCTGCTAAGTCGCTTCAGTCGTGTCCGACTCTGTGCGACCCCATGGACGGCAGCCCACCAGGCTCCCCACTCCCTGGGATTCTCCAGGCAAGAACACTGGAGTGGGTTGCCATTTCCTTCTCCGATGCATGAAAGTGAAAAGTGAAAGTGAAGTCACTCAGTCGTGTCCGACTCTTCGCGACCCCATGGACTGCAGCCCACCAGGCTCCTCCATCCATGGGATTTTCCAGGCAAGAGTACTGGAGTGGGGTGCCATTGGCTTCTCCCATCCAGAAAGTATACTGTGGTGCTATATCTCACCACTAAGTACTATTTTGTTGTTGTTGTTGTTTGACTGGGCTGCATGTGGGATCTTAGTTTCCTGACCAGGGATTGAACCTGCATTCCCTGCATTGAAAGTACAGAGTCTTAACCACTGGACTGCTGGGAAGTCCTGACTGTTCACTTTCCTACTACAAACACCTTCATGAGATAAGAGCTTTATAGGATCAGACACCACTTGTAGATTCTAGGGACAATGAGATAAGCAATAATGGGTAGTAACACCCGAGCAAATTTTCATGTTGTTTTATAGGTCAGTATTAACTCACATTAATATGGACCCAGGCACTAATTTCCATCTGAGGTTTATTTTTGAGCATGTTCTCTATGTCGGATACCAGGACAATTTCTGTAGAAAGGTGAGTTAGGCAGCTCTTGTGCAAAGGAGCTTGAAGTGCTTGATGATAACTTTTTGTGGGACTTCATACTGTTTTCTAAATTCATAACTACACATCATGGGCTTTCTAGTCCTGAAAATGTCCATCTAGGACCTAATTTTTGTCATTTTTTTTCTTGTAATACTCAAGTTTCTTCTCTACAGCTGCTGTAATTAAACAAGAAAGGCATTTGAGAAACCCTTTTTGATGAAGAGCAAAGGAAACTGATGTTCAGAGCGGTCTGCTAGTCTCATATTTCATTTGTAACAGTTTTCTTTGATTTTGTTTTAGAGCAACAAGATAAACTTGATTTTTAATTCTAGATTCTAGCTCTTAAAAAATTATTTATTTATTTGGCTGTACCAGGTCTTAGTTGCGGCATATGAGATCTAGTACCCCGACAAGGGATCGAACCCAGGCCCCCTGCATTGGGAGTGCAGAGTCTTAGCCACGGGATCACCAGGCAAATCTGATTTTTAGATTAAAAAAGGAAATCTTTAAATCATGTTCTATTAAGGTTTAGAGTGGCATGGCATTAAGAGGAATAGAAAATAAGAGGGTTAGAATTCCAGTTCTGATTTTGCTATGTTCTGTGACCTTGGCCGATATGCCTAATCTGAAGGGACTCAAAGTTCTGACCTGTAAAACAGGAGCATGGTCCTAGAATGAGGGACACCCAATAGATTACAATTCAAGACCGTTACTGATAGCTGCCAAAAGTTGTGAGTTAAGAATTCTGAGGCTGAACACTGATCGATTAGTCATGTCTGTCATGGCTGCAAGAAGGGGAGAAGTGAGACAAGAGCCATGAGTTTTCCATGCTTCCTATATGACCTTTCAGTTGTTCTTTCAGCCTGTAAAAGTCCTGCTTCTATTCCTGCAAAACAATGAAGGCTCAAGTGCCCTGTTAAACTATCTCCAATGTGTTGTTTATTAATTTAAACTTAAACTCCAATCCTGATTCAGCCATCACAACTTGCAGCAGTGAACTGTAGATGAACTTTAATATTTGGGGTTCATCGTCCATCTTTTTGTGCTATCAAGGCATCTTTTGACACTTGAGCAGCTGGCCTCATCTCTTTTTCCTGACTTTTAGTTACAGTTGTCCTTCTGTATCTATGAGGGGATTTTTTTCAGGATCCCCATCAGATATCAAAATCCACAGGTGCTCAAGTTCTTTATATAAGACAGTGAAATGCAGTGTACCCTTTACATCTCCTGCTTCTATATCCATGGACAAGGAAGGCCAACTGTATTTAGAAGTAATCATTTTTAAAAATTTTATTTTTGATTTTTTCCCCATTATGATTTATTATAGAATATTGAATATGGTCCCCTGTGCCATACAACAGGACCTTGTTGTTTATCCATTCTACATATAATAGTTTGCATGTGCTAATCCCAAGCTCCCAATCCAACCCCCCACCACCCCTACCGCCCAGCAACCACAAATCTGAATCTATTCTATTCTCTAGTTTTGTGAGTCTGTTTCTGTTTCATAGATAAGTTTACTGGTGTCACATTTTAGATTCTACATATGCTGCTGCTAAGTTGCATCAGTCGTGTCTGACTCTGTGTGGCCCCAGAGACGGCAGCCCACCAGGCACCCCCGTCCCTGGAACTGTCCAGGCAAGAACACTGGAGTGGCTTGCCATTTCCTTCTCCAATGCATGAAAGTGAAAAGTGAAAGAGAAGTCACTCAGTCGTGTCCAACTCCTAGCGACACCATGGAGTGAAGCCTACCAGTCTCCTCCGTCCATGGGATTTTCCAGGCAGAAGTACTGGAGTGGGTTGCCATTGCCTTCTCCAATTTGTCTTTCTCTTTCTGATTTACTTCACCTAGTGTGATAATCTCTAGGTCTATCCATGTAGCTGTTAATGGCATTATTTCATCCTTTTTTATGACTGAGTAGTATTCCACTGTATATATGTACCACATCTTCCTTATCCATTCATTTGTCCATGGACATTTAGGTTTCCATGTGTTGGCTATTGGAAGTAGTACTGCTATGAATATTGAGATGCCTGTATCTTTTCAAATTACAGTTTTGTTTGGATATATGCCTGGGAGTGGGATTGCTGGATCATATAGCAACTCTATTTTTAGTTTCTGAGCAACCTCCATTCAGTTTTCCATAGTGGGTATACCAATTTACATTCCCACCAACAGTGTAGGAGAGTTCCCTTTTCTCCACACGCTCTTCAGCATTTATTTGCAGACTTTTTCATGATGGCTACTTTGACTGGTATGAGGTGGTATCTTAAAGTTGTTTTAATTTGCATTTCTCTAGTAATTAGCAATGTAGAACATCTTTTCATGTGCCTATTTGCCATCTGTATGTTAGAAATAATCATTCTTAGTGTGAAAATCACAGGCATGTTAAATGAAATAGGAAAGACCAAGATACAAAGCTCCAGATGATACAGAATTAGATCAGAGCTACAGTTTTTGAGCAGAGGGCATGGATGCAGGGTTCACTGAGATACTGGGAAGTGAAATAATTCTCCCAAGTGTTGTGCATGTGCTTGCTCAGTCATGTTTGACGCTGTGACCCCATTGACTGCAGCCCACCAGGTTCCTCTGTCCATGGAATTTCCCAGGCAAGAATACTGGAGTCAGTTGCCATTTCCTTTCTCCTGCATTGGCAGATGGATTCTTTACCACTGTGCCACCTGGAAAGCCCCAATTCTTCCAAGACCCCATGGCTAATAAGTGGCAGAGCTGGGGCTCCTGACTGCCAGGAGAGAGGGCTCTTTCTTCTACAACCTGCAGTGCCTGCCAATTCACTCCAAAGCTTTTATTAACTGGGGCGATTTTTATCCCCAATGGAGAGTGCAAATATGGGTATATTGTTTCATTTTTTAACTTAAAATCAGAATGGATGAGAGTGTTAGCAGGAATTTAGCACCCATGAGAGATTAGCAGGAAATTCGATGTCTATTTTAGGGGCTCTACCCTTACCCCTCCATGGACTGGGCAAGAGAGTTGAGGGACTTAGAAGGTGTGAGGGAGAGTCATTCAGGCGCGGTGAACCTGAAGCCTTCAGCCTGCAACCGCTTGTTTCTTCCAACTGCCACACTGTGTACATGTGGAGTGGTGGGCCACAGTCTGATAGACATGGCTGGTCCACCTCTATTATCCTCCTCTGATGTTTGGTTCTAACAAACAAGATGGGGTAGAAGGATCTGTGCTCATCTTCTGTGAGAACTCCAAAAATGCAACATGCTGCTGAACAACCATCGACAGGAGAATGTTGGATCCCACCAAAAAAAGATACCCTATGTCCAAGGGGAAAGGAGAAGCCCCAACAAGACAGTAGGGGGAAATCACATTTAGAATCAAACCCCATACCCTCCTGAGACACTCAGAGGGCTCAAACAAAACCTTGTGTGCACCAGGACCCAGAGAATCCACAGAGACTGAGCCAGACCTGCCTTTGAGTGTTTGAGTATCTGCTGAGGAGGCACAGATCAGCAGTGGTGCCACAGGGACAGGGGCTCTGGGCGGAAATTAAAAGATGCTTGCTCCTTGGAAGAAAAGCTGTGACCAATAATATACTGGTTTAAAACCAGTGTATTAAAAAACAGAGACATTACTTTACCAACAGAGGTTCATATAGTCAAAGGTATGGTTTTTTCAGTAGTGATGTATGAATGTGAGAGTTGGGCCATAAAGAAAGCTGAGCACCGAAGAACTGATGTTTTTGAACTGTGGTGTTGGAGAAAACTCTTCAGAGTCCCTTGAACTGCAAGGAGATCCAACCAGTCCATTCCAAAGGAGATCAGCCCTGAATATTCATTGGAAGGACTGATACTGAAGCTGAAACTCTAATACTTTGGCCACCTGATGAGAAGAACTGACTCACTGGGGAAGACCCTGATGCTGGAAAAGATTGAAGGCAGGAGGAGAATGGGACAACAGAGGATGAGATGGTTGGATGGCATCACCGACTGGATGGACTTGAGTTTGAGCAAGCTTTGGGAGTTGGTGAGGGACAGGGAGGTCTAGTGTGCTGCAGTCCATGGGGCTGCAAAGAATTGGACACGACTGAGTGACTGAGCTGAATTGAACTGAGATGTTCAGTTACTACCAAATCTGGCTGATGACATCATGACTTGGCATTTAGTACATTGGATCTCAAAGTAAGCTACACTGGTAATAGGTGGCACCTGTTCATTATAAACCTCTGACCCCCTCCCTCTTTTCCCTGGTGATCCATACATAGAGTTGGGGTCAGGTAAGAGGTAGAGGCCTGAAGGCAGTGTTTCCTTTTAAAATGTTCAAAATATCAAAGGATATCAATACTCTTCTTTTTCCAGTAATAGACCCTGATTACCTCCAAGTCAGTGGTTCACACCAGTAGATTTGCCCCCCATCCCGGGGACATTTGGTAAGATGCCCAGGCCAGAAACAGGAAGTGACTTATTCATATCCATCCACGTGTTTCTGAACTTTGGGTGCCTCCTTCTTGTAGAATCACACCCAAGGTCTAGAGTCGGGGTGATAACCTCTAATGGCTACCAGGGCCTGGCCAGTGAGGCAAGTGAGTGAGGCAGGTGGGGAGGAGCTGCAGAGAACCACACAGGGTCTGTCCATCCATTATAGGCTGCTGTGTGGGGAGGAGCCCAGCAAGGGAGACCTTCTGATTGTTTTTTCAAGAGAAACCATAAAATTATACTTTCATAAAAAAAAAAAAAAAAACCCTTTTAAAGACACTTGCTCCTTGGAAGAAACGCTATTACAAATCTAGACAACATATTAAAAAGCAGAGACATCACTTTGCCAACAAAGGTCCATATAGTCAAAGCTATGTTTTTTCCAGTAGTCATCTACAGATGTGTGAGTTGGACCATAAAGAAGGCTGAACATTGAAGAATTGATGATTTCAAATTGTGGTGCTGGAGAAGACTCTTGAGAGTCCTTTCTTTGTACAGCAAGGAGATCAAACCAGTCAATTCTAAAGGAAATCAACCCTGACTATACACTGGAAGGATTGATGGAAGCTCCAATACTTTGGTCACCTGATGTGAAGAGCCAACTCACTGGAAAAGAAAACTTTCCCCTGATGCTGGGAAAGATTGAGGGTGGGACGAGAAGGGAGCGGCAGAGGATGAGATGGTTGGACGGCATCACTGGCTTAATGGACATGAGTTTGAGCAAACTCCAGGAGATCATGAAGGACAGGGCAACCTGGCATATATGCTGCAGTTCATGGGGTTGCAAAGAGTCAAACACCGCTTAGAGACTGAACAACAAAAATACTGACAGTTAAAGTGTCTTAGACATGGTGCATGATATGGTGGGGGTGGAGGGGAAGAAAGGAAAAGATAAACCTGAGGGTTTCTTGAGATCCTGTTTGTTTGCTGCAATGGGGCAGAAGGTCGCACCTCTTTTGGAAAATCTGTGGCAGCTGCCTTTCTTGGGTTCCTCTGCCTTCACTCATCTGTACACCATTCTGAGACATAGTTAGCTGTTAATCTGGTTGGCAGGGAGGAGTTAGGCCACAGATTTTTTGACTAAACCATTGACTTGATTTAACAAACACTTATGTACTGCTCACCACGTTCTAGCCCTGTTCTGAGCACAAATATCAGCCCATTTCACCTCCGTAACAACCCCCTAGGGAGCTGCTGCCCCTTAGTTTCATATTACAGATGAGAAAACTGAAGACAGAGAGATTGTGGCACTTGCAGTCAGGCATTGAAAAAAGGATGCAGCCAGGATTGAAATCTAGGACATTTAGACTCCCTAAACTTCTATGCCATCAGCCTTTCAAAACAAAGCAGAAAAAAAAAAAAAGCAACCATTGTTTTCTATTTGATGTAGAATCATCTTTAAAATGGAAGGGTTGGGAAAAGAGAATGCAAATGAGCCAGACTGATCTGTCTGCAATGGCAAGGAAGGCTTCAAGAAAGCTTGGTAAGGACCCAGCCATTTTCTTCTCTGTCTGCATCACAGAAAGCTCCACAGGGTCCTGTGAAGCCCCCATCCTCCTGCTGAGTTTGGTAATGCAGCTAGATTATCACAGGCAAGGGAGATGGCTGCTAAACCCAAAAGATACAGAGATATGAGGTGAAATATTAGTCTCCCTGTAAAAGATAATTAGATCCAGAGATGATTTTAAAGACTGCCTTTAAAAAAGAGCAGACACAGCTGAATGCATTTCCAGTCATCAAAAGTGTTCTTCATAAAATGGGCATTTTATGAGCGGAAGAGTGGCAGGGATGAAAGGGGCATGCATATTTATGTTTCATCAAGAAAACTCCAAGTTTGGGGAGTTCTGGGTGGTGAAGAAGAACAACACATCTATCTGATCTCTTGGACGCAGAGAGTGTTAGTCGTTCAGTCATGTCTGACTCTTTGTGATCATATGGGCTGTAGCCGACCAGGCTCCTCTGTCCTTGGGATTCTCCAGGCAAGAAAATGGAGTGGGTTGCCATTTCCTCCTCCAGGGGATCTGCATGACCCAGGGATCAAACCTGTGTCTCCTGAATTGCGGGTAGATTCTTTACCACTGAGCCACCAGGGATACCTGTGTTAGTTTCTAATGTACAGCAAAACGAATCAGTCATACATATACACACATACACATACATATATCCCCTCCCTTGAGGTTCTTGCTTTCCTGTGTTTGTGTTGGTGGAAAAAAAGATGAAGCTAGCGCTTTTCATGCATGGTGGGGAGAGATGGGTTTGGTTCTCCTTAAAGTCAGGGAAAAACCCAATTTCCAAAGTGGGAAAGGAGTACATCAAGGCTGTATGTTGTCACCCTGCTTATTTACTTATATGCAGAGTACATTATGTGAAATGCTGGGCTGGATGAAGCACAAGCTGGAATCAAGATTGCTGGGAGAAATATCAATAACCTCAGATAGGCAGATGACACCACCCTTACGGCAGAAAGTGAAGAAGAACTAAGAGTCTCTTGATAAAGTGAAAGAGGAGAGTGAAAAAGTTGGCTTAAAACTCAGCATTCAAACAGCTAAGATCATGGCATCTGGTTCCATCTATTCATGGCAAATAGATGGGGGAACAATGGAAATGGTGACAGACTTTATTTTTTGGGGCTCCAAAATCACTGCAGGTGGTGACTATAGTCATGAAATTAAAAGATGCTTGCTCCTTGGAAGAAAAGCTATGACCAACCTAGACAGCATATTAAGAAGCAGAGACATTACTTGCTGACAAAAGTCTGTCTAGTCAAAGCTATGGTTTTTCCAGGAGTCATGTATGGATGTGAGAGTGGGACTATAAAGAAAGCTGAGCGCTAATGAATTGATGCTTTTGAACTGTGGTTGGAGAAGACTCTTGAGAGTCCCTTGGACTGCAAGGAGATCCAACCAGTCCATCCTAAAGGAAATCAGTCCTGAATATTCATTGGAAGGACTGATGCTGAAGCTGAAACTCCAATACTGTGGCCACATGATGTGAAGAACTGACTCATTGGAAAAGACCCTCATGCTGGGAAAGACTGAAGGTGGGAGGAGAAGAGGACAACAGAGGATGAGATGGTTGGATGGCATCACCAATTCAATGGTCTTGAGTTTAAGCAAGGTTTTGGAGTTGGTGATGGACAACAGGGAAGCCTGACATGTTGCAGTTAATGGGATCACAAAGAATTGGATAGGACTGAGCAACTGAACTGAACTGAACTGAAAGTTAGGGCTTTGGAGTCCTGGTGAAGCCAAATCTGGCCTCTGTACCCTGTTACCAAGTTAGTTTTTGAGGACAGAGTTTTGAGTGAAGTAGAAAAGAATAGCTTTATTGCTTTGCCAGGCAGAGGAGGGCACGGCAGCTTCATGCCCTCAAAACTGTGTCTTTACTCTCAGTGGGCAGTGAGGAGTTTTACAGAAAAGAGGATATCTTCAGGTCATAAACATTCTTCTGATTGGTTGGTGGTTGATTGGGAGTCAGCATCATCAACCATCTGCTTCCAACCGGTCTGGGCTCTATGTGCTTGTGGGCAGCATGTAGTTAACTTCTCCCATCTGGTAGGGGTTTCAGTATCTGCAAAACAGCTCAAAGACGTTGTTGTGTGTATCCCTTGAGGGGGAACCAGGACCCTGCCCCAAGGCTACACTATTGTTTGTTGACCATTCCTTCCTTGTCTTTGCAACCTCTTGTTGTTTTTGAGTTGTTAAGTCATGTCTGACTGTTTCGTGACCTCATGGACTGTAGCCTGCCAGGCTCCTCTGTCCATGGGATTTCCCAGGCAAGAATACTGGAGTGGGTTGCCATTTCCTTCTCCAGGGGTTTTTCTTTTCTCAGAGATGGAACCCTCATCTCTTGAGTCTCCTGCATTGGCAGGTGGATTCTTTACCTCTGAGCCTCCGGGAAGCCCCTGCATCCCTGCTCTTCCCTAATTAGCAATTGTTTGAACCTGTGCATTGGAAATCAGGGAAGGTCATGGAGGCTGAGTGAGGCCTCCTTTCCTGTAATCAACAAATGGGGGACCCAGAAAGGCATGTACCCAGGAGTCCCACCGTGTCCTGCTCAGTTTCACTGCGAAGAAAAGCCTGGTGGGAAGAAGTTAGGGGGAGAATCAGCTAACTTGATTTCAGGTGCATTTTTAAGTCTACTTGCAGTTAAGTTGGGATCTCCAAAAGAGATGTGGAGAAGGCCTAAGGAGTTTCCTGGTGGCTTGGATGGTAAAGAACCTGCCTGCAATGCAGGAGACCTGGTTTTGATCCCTGGGTGGGGAAGATCCTCTGGGGAGAGGAATGGCAACTCACTCCAGTATTCTTGCCTGGAGATTTCCATGGACAGAGCAGCCTGGTGGAGAAGGCCCACAAATGTCTTATGGAGAAGGAACCTTGGTCCACACTTCCCAAACATGGATTGGAGAGCAGAATCCAGAGTATTTATTCAGCTGGTCCAGCGATGAAAAATTCCCTGTCCTATGCTCCTGGAAGACGTTGCTAATCAGTCGCCAGAGGCTGTCCTGGGAGCCTGGCTGTGGCTTCACGGCTCATTCAACAGTGCGTTCTATATGGTCACTAGCAATCAAATGGACGTAGTTTGAGAGAGGAACCATATTGGGCTTCCCTGTTGCCCTTCCCAAGACCTCAGCCATCTCTTCCCAACCTCTAGCACATTGGACAGAAGTAGTATAACCCATTAGTTGGGCTCTGGTGTCAGATCACTGGGCTTGGAGTCCCAGCTCCACCTCCTGGTCACTGTGGTCTTTGTCTTGGCTTTTTCATACCTAAGGCCAACTTCCTGTCCTGTGAAATGGGAGCAGCACCAGCATCAACCTCATAAGAATGGTGGTAGTGGTGGTGGTGGTGGTGGTGTGTGTGTGTGTGTGTGTGTGTGTGTGTGTGTGTACATGTGTGTGTGGATAGACAGCAAGTATCTAGCCCTATGTCTGGCTAGTTGCTCTACAAATGAGATTCTTTCCTTTTCCCTCTTAAGAGTCCCACAGGTGGATTTGGGGGTAGGGTGTAGGCATTGGTTAGAAGGTAGAATTGGAAGAAGATGGAGCAATCAGGGAATAGACCTTGCAGGGCCTTGAGGTTGGGGTTGGGACCTTTGTATTTTTCTTAAAAATCAAATTGAGCAGGAGATGAACAGGTTTGGCTTCTCAGAGTTTGCCATGCTCCCTCCCATCTTTTGTTCAAGCTTGTCCTCTTTGCTAGAAAGCTGTTTTCTTGTCTCCTATCTCAAGCCAATCTTGCCTCTAGTTAACTTCTGAAAGTCTTCCAGATGGCTGTCAATGGTCACCTCCAGAGAAGCCTTCCCCGATCTCTTGCTGCTTGTGTTATGTGCTCCCAGGACCCACACCGTTAACCTCATGGCAGCTCCGCACTTGTAGTTTCATCTTTATTTGTGTAGTTCTATGACAAAACTGACTGCATGTGTGCTAAATCGCTTCGGTCATGTCTGACTCTGTGTGACCCCATGGACTGTAGCCAGGCACACTCCTTTGTCCATGGGATTCTCTAGGCAAGAATACTGGAGTGAATCATCATGCTCTCCTCCGGGGGATCTCCCCAACCCAGAGACTGGACCCGTGCCTCTTATGTCTCCTGTGTTGGCAGGTACGTTCTTTACCACTAGCGCCACCTGGGAAGCCCCCACTAGTATCTCAGCTATGTTATCTTCCTAGAGCCTCACAGGTTGCCTGATACCCAGCAGATGCCCAATAAGTATTAATGCGTCAAATACTGAATAAGTGAAGAGACAGTATTGTGCTCTAGAAAAGTCACTCTGACCACATGGAAGAGAGGACACAGAAGCCATGAGGGAAGCAGAGATATCAGGGAGGAGGCTGACCCTCCAAACCAAATGAAACGTCAAGGTGGCCTTGAACTTAGATGGTGACAATGAGCTTGGAGGGAAATAGGTGATGTTAAGAGCAAGGAAAGGAAACTTTGTATTAATAAATTACCGGCAGACATTTTTCTTCATTATTCCTTTCTTTTTTTGGACAGTACAGCTGGCTTCTTGCTTAATAGAAATTTCCAAAGGATAAGAAGAAGAGGCAAAGTAAACCTGGTGGCTCAGACAGTAAAGAATCTGCCTACAGTGTGGGAGACCCAGGTTTGATCCCTTGGTCAGGAAGATCCCCTGGAGAAGGGAATGTTTACCCACTCCAGTATTCTTTCCTAGAGAATTCCATAGAGGAGCCTGGAGGACTTCAGTCCATGGGGTCACAAAGAGTTGGACACGACTGAGTGATGAACACTTTCAGACTTTTATGAAAATGTAAACTATTTTACAAACTGAGATAGGGGAAGACTCCTAGTCCCCATGCTAAACAGAATTGGGCAGAGCCCATCTTGGGACCCCCTTTCCCCACTGGTTCTCCAAGAAAGGATGTTACTAGCCTGTGAAATCTGTACCTTGTTCTGCCAACCCACAGCTCAAAATGCCCAGTGTGTCTTATGAACTCAGTGGATTAGCTGCTGAGTGAGAGGGAGAGGCTTATTCAAGTCAGCAAAGCTTAAAGCCTTGTTTGAACTGTGATGTGTCCTGCCGAGTGTTTTATGAATATGCAGAATCAAACAGGGACTAATAGGAGCCAGAGGGAACAGGCAGACAGAGGCTTTCTTTAAAATCTCAGCCAATGGAGGCACACGTTTCAACTCATTAAAACACACAACAGGCTGTTACAGACACTTTCAAAAAGAGCTTTCTATTGAGTAATATCCTGGGGGACTTTTATTATTATTTTTTTCTCTGTAGAAAGTTTTCCAGAGGCGACACCAAATGTTCTAAGGCAAATGGCTGTCTCAAAGGGCCGGACAGAAGTGGAGGGCAGCCTTCCTGCCGGGGACAAAATCGGATCTCCAATCTGGGCCTTCAAAAGGCACTTGCCTCCTTTTCCAGCTGATCTGTCTAATCTCCCAGATTCATTTACACTTTTCAGTTTGATGGTCTCCACTTGACAGCATGGCCCATATGCTTGGTGCTTTTGATGAAAATGGTCCTGCTTGAATTCTCTTAGTTTTAATTTTCTAATTTTAGGTTTGGCTCTGGGTGTTTCAACCACTTGTGAAAGTAAATGGCAACCTCTCCTTTTGAACACCTCACTGGAACACTCCCTCTTCCTCCCTGGAGCCTGAAGTCCTTGCCTGGGGTCACCTTGAAGATATCTTGGCAAAAAGTGTGAAGTGAAGTGGCTCAGTTGTGTCAGACTCTTTGCGACCCCATGGACGGTAGCCTACCAGACTCCATCCATGGGATTTTCCAGGCAAGAATACTGGAGTGGGTTGCCATTTCCTTCTCCATTGGATCTTCCTGACCCAGGGATCGAACCTGGGTCTCCCACATTGCAGGCAGATGCTTTACCGTCTGAGCCACCAGGAAAGTAAATCCTTATTGTTGGTTATTTATGCAGGTGACACCTCCTGGCACCTCTTATCTCCTGGGGTGGTGGCAGAAGCTATGATTTTCCTTATTTAATATTAAAGTCTTCCCTTTTTCCTTTATTTCTTTGGGTATCTGGATCTTTCTTATTTGATGTCAAGCTCACAGAAGGCTTCTGTTTCCATCCTCCCTCTAAATAGAAGCTATTTAATGAAAAGTAAAAAAAAAAAATAGTTACACTGGAAAATAAATTCTGCTACTTTTTCTTGCCTAAATACCAGCTAATTAGACCCAAGACCACCTTTGTTATCATCTTCACGGTTGTCTCCTTTGGTAGTTTGTCAAAATGGTACCCTGCCCAAGAGCCATGTCATGTGACTTTATAGAGCCCTCCCACTTTGGCTCTGGACCACCACATGACTTCACTGGGAATACAGGATCAGAAAATGTGACTAGTAGAGGCAAGCAAATCCTTCCTGATTGGTCCTGTCTGTTCTTGCCCTCTGCCACTGCTATGACAAGGACATTCCCAGGCTTGCCAACTGGTCTCAGGGTGAGGATGAGAGATGCATGGAGCAGAACCGAATCTCACAGTCCTCCTAGCTGACATCTAGCCAAGACCAGAAGGGAGAACCACTGAGCCAAGTAGAATCATGAGCTAAAATTACTATCCTGTCAAGACACTGAGTCTGGGGGGAGTTTGTTACACAGCATTATTTTAGCAACAGATAGCTACTATATCCTGAGAATGCAGCTATGAATGGTTCTGCAAATTCCTCCCTATTGCAGGGAATATAGATTAAATTGCTGAGTGTATTGGGAGAAATCCATGGCTGCACTGACAATAGTGTATCAGCTGGGCTGGGCTTCCCTGATGGCTCAGGAGGTAAAGAATCTCTCTGCAATGCAGGAGACACAGGAGATGTGAGTTTGATCCCTGGATTGGGGGGATCCCCTGGAGGAGGAGATGGCAACCCACTCCAGTATTTCTGCCTGGGAAATCCCATGGACAGAGGAGCCTAGTGGGCTATAGTCTATGGGGTCTCAAAGAGTTGGACATGACTGAGCACAGTATAGCACATCAACTGGGCTGGTTTCTTTAGAAGAGATCGTGAAAACTTTCAACCAAGAAAGCTCAAAAATTTAACTCTTGGAAGCTGAGAAGCTGAGGGAGTTCTTCCTTGGTTTCAGCTTTTTTTTTTTTTTTTTTTACCCTTTGTTCAATTGGTGGGTGAGAGTGTGATTGAGTGACAATGGATGTCTCTGAATGTTAGTACACTCACTGCCTGCCTATTGCTTGTATGGTTAGTAAACCTAATAAGCTGGTTCCAGTCTTCAAAACAATGATGAATCTTTTTATGAGTCTTTGGAGGCTGTATGCAGGAATGAAACTCACTGGTATTTGAGGTTTACTGCCCAGTCAAGCTTTGAAATATCTAAATCTTTTAAAATAGATTATCTTTTTTAGATACACTTGGTTTTTTTTTTTTTTTTTTGCAGAAGGAATATAATCTATGTCTCCATGCTGCTGCTGCTAAGTTGCTTCACTTGTGTCTGACTCTGTGCAACCCCAGAGATGGCAGCCCAGCAGGCTCCCCTGTCCCTGGGATTCTCAAGGCAAGAACACTGAAGTGGGTTGCCATTTCCTTCTCCAATGCATGAAAGTGAAAAGTGAAAGTGAAGTCACTCAGTCATGTCCGACTCTTAACGACCCCATGGACTGCAGCCTACCAGGCTCCTCTGTCCATGGGATTTTCCAGGCAAGAGCACTGGAGTGGGTTGCCATTGCCTTCTTCAGTGTCTCCATGAAAAAATCCATTTCTTGATACTTGATTTATAGCTGTGATTTTGGAGTCATGAAAAGAACTTTTATTTTTAAAATATAAAATGAATTTATTTGAGTGATTGGATTTATGACCTTCCTCATCCCTAACATTAGACAGAATATGAAGGAATAGTTGATATTAACTGGAAGTTATGAAGTACTGGTCATTTCCTGCCCAGAATCCAGTATACACAGTTTCTCTGATAAATGTATCCTCAATTTCCTCTGAGTTACCATGTCTCCCCCACTTTTAGTCCATGTGTTTCTGGTGGATTTGACTTCACCATGATGATCTCCATGTCCCTCCCTATTCCCCCTCACTTCCTTCAGAGGTGAGCATGTGGCCCAAGCCTGGCCAATCAGACTCTTATCCTTTGAAACACTGGGTATTGTCACATGACCCAAGCAAAGCCAGTGAGGTCACTATGATCCAATTAAGACTTTTTGGCTTGTGCAGTCAGAGAAGAGGCATGCTTTGTCTTTCCTGTTGAAACTGGAGCTCTGAGAATGTAAGACTAGTATTTCCAGAAGCCATCTTGTTGCTGGAGGGAACTACCTGTCTGTAAATGGAACCAGCACAAGGGGGATGCAGACATGAAAGATGGAGGGATGCACGGTTCCAATGGCATTGTTTGAGCTCCTCCCTATGTCTCCCTTTTTATTTATTTATTTGGCTATGACAGGTTTTAGTTGTGGCATGTAAGATCATTAGTTTCAGCATGTGGGATCTTTAGTTGTAGCATGAGAACTCTTAGTTGTGGCCTGTGGGATCTAATTCCCTGACCAGGGATCAAACTCAGGACCCCTGCATCAGGAGTGCAGAGTCTTAGCCACTGGACAATCAGGGAAGTCCCTGTGCTTCCCTTTTCAGTTTTGACTGCCAGGCTTTCTTGTATTCAGAAAGCCACATATACTCTTGGTTGCTAGTACATATGTGTTGTCCCCATTCAGCTCAGTTTGATGAACATACACTCTGCACTCACTCATGCCAGACCAGAGGCTATGGGAACACCTAGATGTGTCTGTGGAGGAAAATACACAAAGAATTAAATACAATCTATTAGTTGCCACCTGCTGTGGACTGAATTTTGCACTATTAATTTGGCCTTGGAATATGGAATGAAGCAGGGCTAAGGCTAATAGAATTTTGCCAAGAGAACACGCTGGTCATAGCAAACCCCCTCTTCCAACAACACAAGACAAGACTCTACACATGGACATCACCAGATGGTCAACACCAAAATCAGATTGATTATATTCTTTGCAGCCAAAGATAGAGAAGCTCTATACAGTCAGCAAAAACAAGACTGGGAGCTGACTGTGGCTCAGATCATGAGCTCCTTATTGCCAAATTCAGACTTAAATTGAAGAAAGTAGGGAAAACCACTAGACCATTCAAGTATGACTAAATCAAATCCCTTATGATTATACAGTGGAAGTGAGAAATAGATTTAAGGGCCTAGATCTGATAGAGTGCCTGATGAACTATGGACGGAAGTTCATGACATTGTACAGGAGAATGGAATCAAGACCATCCCCATGGAAAACAAATGCAAAAAAGCAAAATGGTTGTCTGAGGAGGCCTTACAAATAGCTGTGAAAAGAAGAGAAGCTAAAGGCAAAGGAGAAAAGGAAAGATATAAGCATCTGAATGCAGAGTTCCAAAGAATAGCAAGGAGAGAGAAGAAAGCCTTCCTCAGCGATCAGTGCAAAGAAATAGAGGAAAACAACGGAATGGGAAAGACTAGAGATCTCTTCAAGAAAAGTAGAGATACCAAGGGAACAATTTCATGCAAAGATGGGCTCAATAAAGGACAGAAATGCTATGGACCTAACAGAAGCAGAAGATATTAAGACGAGGTGGTAAGAATACACAGAAGAACTGTACAAAAAAGATCTTCATGAACCAGATAATCACGATGGAATGATCACTCACATAGAGCCAGGCATCCTGGAATGTGAAGTCAAGTGGGCCTTAGAAAGCATCACTATGAACAAAGCTAGTGGAGGTGATGGAATTCCAGTTCAGCTATTTCAAATCCTGAAAGATGATGCTGTGAAAGTGCTGCACTCCATATGCCAGCAAATTTGGAAAACTCAGCAGTGGCCACAGGACTGGAAAAGGTCAGTTTTCATTCCAGTCCCAAAGAAAGGCAATGCCAAAGAATGCTCAAACTACTGCACAATTGCACTCATCTCACGTGCTAGTAAAGTAATGCTCAAAATTCTCCAAGCCAGGCTTCAGCAATATGTGAACCGTGAACTTCCAGATGTTCAAGCTGGTTTTAGAAAAGGCAGAGGAACCAGAGATCAAATTGCCAACATCTGCTGGATCATGGAAAAAGCAAGAGAGTTCCAGAAAAACATCTATTTCTGCTTTATTGACTATGCCAAAGCCTTTGCCTGTGTGGATCCCAATAAACTGTGGAAAATTCTGAAAGAGATGGGAATACCAGACCACCTGACCTGCCTCTTGAGAAACCTGTATGCAGGTCAGGAAGCAACAGTTAGAACGGGACATGGAACAACAGACTGGTTCCAAGTAGGAAAAGGAGTTTGTCAAGGCTGTATATTGTCACCCTGCTTGTTTAACTTATATGTAGAGTACATCATGAGAAACGCTGGGCTGGAGGAAGCACAAGCTGGAATCAAGATTGCTGGGAGAAATATCAATAACCTCAGATATGCAGATGACACCACCCTTATGGCAGAAAGTGAAGAGGAACTAAAGAGCCTCTTGATGAAAGTGAAAGAGAAGAGTGAAAAAGTTGGCTTAAAGCTCAACATTCAGAAAACGAAGATCATGGCATCTGGTCCCATCACTTCATTGCAAACAGATGGGGAAACAGTGGAAACAGTGTCAGACTTTATTTTTCTGGACACGACTGAGTGACTAAACTGAACTGAACTGAAGTATGTTGAAGCCTTAACCCTCAGTGTGAGTGTATCTTGAGGTGGGGTCTAAGGGAGGCAAATAAGCTTAAATTATGCACGACTGAAGCGACTTAGCACACACCACATATGGTAGGGCAGGACCCCATCTAACAGGAGTGGTGTCCTCATCAGAGGAGGAAGAGACACCAGAGGTCACTCACTGTCTGTGTAGGTGCAGAGGAAAGGCCATGTGAGTACATGGTGGGAAGACAGTCATTTGCCAGCCAGGAAGAGAGCTCTCATCAGAAACGGAACACCACCAGACCCTGATCTGGGACTTCCAGGCTCCAGGACGATGAGAAATGCATTCCTATAGTCTAAGCCATCTACTCTATGCTCTTTTGTTATGGCAGCCTGGTCTGAATAATATACAACTTATTCCTTAATTTCATGGTCTCAGTTCCTTATTATTTATGAATTCATCATATCTACTGATTGCAATTCAGTGCTCGGTCACCATGAATCCCCTGGAAGGTGAGGTGAAATACAAATAAATACATGTAAAAAGATCTGTTTGAAGTTTTCAGTTGTCTTCGAAGCATCAGCCTTAGCTTGCATGCGTGTGTGCTAAGTCACTTGTCCAACTCTTTGTGACCCTAAGATGGGATGTAGCCCACCAGGCTCCTCTGTCTATGGGATTCTCCAGGCAAGAATACTGGAGTGGGTTGCTATGCCCTCCTCCAGGGGATCTTCCCGACCCAGGGATTGAACCCACATCTCTTGCATTGGCAGGTGAGTTGTTTACCACTGGTGCCACCTGGGAAGCCCCCAACCTCAGCTTGTATTTCCTCAAAAGCCAACCCCAAGCAGGTGGCTTACCTGCGGAAATAGATCCCATGAATCACATTGAAGGAGGGGAGGGTGGAAAGAGAGGGAAAGGAGATAATCCAGTAAAGTTTCATTCATGAGCAGGTTCTTGGGCAACTGGTGCTCCATCCCCTCGGGGATCCTCTGAGAAAATGTGTGCAACACACCTCCTAAGTTATCTGGGCTGAGAGGCTGGTATGTAGGCACTTCTCCCTTCCCTGTGTGTGCTGGGCAAGCTCCCTGAAGGAGCTCTGAGGCAAAAAACCAGAAAGAGGCAGGTATCTGAAGTGGGAAGCCAGCCACAGGCAGGGGCTATGGGCAAACTCAGAGGTAGACCAAGAATACCTGGGGTTGGACAGGTAGCAACTACTACAACCCAGGTATGAAACATGGCCTGTGGACAGTACTCAACAAGGATTAAAAAAAAATCTTTATTTTTGGCTGCACTGCGTCTTCATTGCTGTATGTGGGCTTTCTCTAGTTGCAGCGAGCAGGGGCTACTCTCATGTTGCAGTGCTTCTCTTGTTGCTGAGTACAGGCTGTAGGGTGAATGGACTTCAGTAGTTGAGGCTTGTGGGCTCCAGAGCACAGGCTCAATAGTTGTGGTACATGGGCTTAGTTGCCCTGCAGCATGTGGGATATTCCTGGACCAGCGATCAAACCTGTGTCTCCTGCCTTGGCAGATGGATTTTTAACCACTGAGCCACCTGGAAAGTCCTCAACAAGAATCTGAAAGGCCATGAAAGCTGAGTCAATTGCCACTCTGCTTTATCAAAAGCTTGTGGACAAACATTTTGAACAAGACTTCTCAGATGAGGAAAGCATGAATGGTAATGCTTTCTGAAGTCTCGCATATAATAATGGTCAGTTAATGTTTGGATCATGGCATCTGGTCCCATCACTTCACAGCAAATAGATGGGGAAACAATGGAAACAGTGAGAGACTTTATTTTTGGGGGCTCCAAAATCACTGCAGATAGTGACTGCAGCCATGAAATTAAAACACGCTTGCTCCTTGGAAGAAAAGCTATGACCAACCTAGACAGCATATTAAAAAGCAGAGACATTACTTTGCCAACAAAGGTCCATCTAGTCAAAGCTATGGTTTTTCCAGTGGTCATGTATGGATGTGAGAGTTGGACTATAAAGAAAGCTGAGTGCTGAAGAATTGATGCTTTTGAACTGTGGTGTTGGAGAAGACTCTTGAGAGTCCCTTGGACTGCAGGAGATCCAGCCAGTCCATTGTAAAGGAAATCAGTCCTGAATATTCATTGAAAGGTCTGATGCTGAAGCTGAAACTCCAATACTTTGGCCACCTGATGTGAAGAACTGACTCACTGGAAAAGACTCTGATGCTGGTAAAGATTGAAGGTGGGAGGAGAAGGGGATGACAGAGGATGAGATGGTTGGATGGCATCACTGACTCGATGGACATGAGTCTGAGTAAGCTCTGGGAGTTGGTGATGGACAAGGAGTCATGGCATGCTGCAGTCCATAGGGTCGCAAAGAGTCAGACATAGCTGAGCGACTGAACTGAACTGAATGTTTGGATGACTGCACCTGCTACCACATGCCTTCCCCCAGCTTATTAAGATACAATGTTGCTTGATCTTGTATTACTGTATTTCTTGATTCCAGGATGCCACTGATGGCAAGACAAACTATTAATTTAGGAGCAGCTTTTTTGGAGGGCACAGTAAATGACATTAAATATGCATATCAACTACATGACACATCCCAATTTCAGAAGAGTTAGAACGTGAAGGAAAAATATACATCTTAGAGACAAGAAAACAGAGTATATTCAGTTTCATAATACTGACTACCTACTAAGTACAAAGTTCTAGTCTAAACTCTGATGTGGTTCCTCCATTAAAATTAATCAAAAGTACATACTTATTTCTTATTTAGCATTTTTATTGATATATAATTCATAGGCCATACAATTCAGTCCTTTAAAGTTCACAATTCAGTGGCTTTTAGTCTATTCACGGAGGTGTGCAGCCATCACCACTATCAATTTTAGGACATTTTCTTACCCGTTAACAATCTCCCCAGTCTCTCCTCACCCCACCTCCTGGCTACCACTCATCTATATTCTATCTCTAAATATTTCCCTGTTCTGGACATTTTTTATACATGGAATCATATAATTAAACATTTTTCATCACTTACTTCATGTACCAGGCATAGTTGTAAGCAATTGATTAGTATTATGTAAATTAATCCTTCACAACTGGTCTACCAGGCACTCCACACCTTGCATACCCATGTATCTGATGAGAAGACTGAAGCAAAGAGAGATTAAGTGGCTTCTGCAAGGTCACACAGCTAGTAAGTGGCAGAAACATGAATTTATTGCCAGTAATCTTCCCTGATATATTTTTAAAAATTATTTATTTATTTATTTTCTTTTTGACCGCACTGGGTCTTTGTTGCTCCCATGGGTTTTCTCTAGTTGCAGTGAGCAGGGGCTAGTCTCAAGTTATGACATGTGGGGTTCTCTTTGCAGTGGCTTCTCTTGTTGCAGACCATAGGCTCTTGAGTGTGTAGGCTTCAGTAGTTGCAAAGTGCATGGGCTTAGTTGCATGTGGGATCTTCCCAGACCAAGAATTGAACCTGTGTCCCCTGCACTGTAAGGCAGATTCTTAACCACTGGACCACCAGGGAAGTCCCTTGAAAACATTCTTAATGTTTACTGACTAGCAGTGAGGAAATGTGAGAACTTGTATTATCCTGAATCACATTCTGGAACTTTCCTTGCCATGTGTTCAGTTGGGGTCCTCCTCCATGGTGGGGCCACCTCTCTATGTGAAAGCTGATGCTTTAGGATTGTCTTCTGTAACAGGGAAGCCCTCCAAGCATTGATGGTCATGCCATGGAGAGGTTGCTCTGTGTTCTACCAATAGCTAGAGCCATTGGCCACTGAGTGAGCTCTTCCCTGGCTGGATCATCTATTTCCTTATGTATACAGTGAAAGTTTGAACTGACCCATTTCTGAAGTCTAATCTTGGGCTACCTTTGACTATTTTTATCTCTATCCTGCTTCCTGGAGAAGACTGTGCTTTAAGAAATTAGCATCAATTCCAGTATGAAGATGCCACTTTTAATGAGACAGTAAAGAAAATGGCTTTGTTTTAGGTTAGTTTCCCAAAGTGGATTTTGAAAATCATGAGATGTGTGGTTTGATATTATGGAATGTTAAGCTAATTTTTAAGACAAAGGGGAAAAAAGGAAAAGAGGGTTATGATACTGTGAATTTGGGAGACATTAAGTTTAAGCAAAAACTGTTTATATGTTTACTGCAGGACTTTTCAGAGTCTTTAATGTCCTATAATCTCTAGCATGAGGCTTCCCTGGTGGCTTAGACAATAAAGGATCTGCCTGCAATGCAGGAGACCTGGGTTCAATCCCTGGGTCAGGAAGATGCCCTGGAAAAGGGAATGACTACCCACTCCAGTATTCTTGCCTGGAGAATTCCAGGGAAAGAGGAGCCTGGTGGTTTACAGTACATGGGGTCTCAAAGAGTCGGACACGACTGAACAACTTTAATTTTAATTTAATTATATTAACCTCCAGCACAGGGATTTCCTTGCTGTAGGGGACTCACACTGGGACACACTTCAGTCTGAGACACACCAGCATCCTTTGCTAAGAACTACCCCTCCTCCTTAGCCATATGATGGTAGTAGGAGCAGCTGTGTAACTAAGCCACCTGCCTCAGTGGCTTCAGAGAGTGATTGTCCAAATCATAGGGGTCAATCACAATATGATATCCCCTTGAACTATTGAGTTCCTTCTCCTTGAGTCTGTATTTGGACCCCAGAGCAAGGAGAGGCAGTCTCTCCCCATAACATGTAAAATGCAGGAGTTTTCAGTACATTGTATTAAGTACTTAGTACATAGTATGTTCCAAGATGGGAACTGAGGAAGCAGCTTTTTATCCCAAACTTATCTGTATTAGCCTTTTAAGGAACAGCATCGTTTAAGTCTGTACTCCACTGTTTCCACCTGGACTGCATTCTCATGAGTTTCAGAATATTCTTTCAGACTGTACTTTTCTCCTATAATGAGAATTCAGGTAGGTAATTGCTGGTGTTGTTTCAGTGGTTGCAGCATTGTGTAGCAGATATCTCTATATTCCTCTTGGTCTTTTCCTTATGGTCACAAAGCAGCTGCTGCTTCTCCAGCCATCCTTTTTTTTTATCCAAAGCCAGGTAATGGAAGAAAAGGTCATGTCAACCACATTTTCAACTTTTCACCAATAAAGTTAAAGCTTACTCAGATTCTAGAAATCCTTACAGCAGAGCTTTCTTATGTCTCAACAACCAAAATTGTGTTTCATGGGATTCCTCATGTGCTAAGGAGGCTGGGAAATTTGGAAATAGAATTGTTGTGATTGGTTTAAATCTATCCCAATCCATTGATTGAGGCTGGACACAGAGGTTAATCTAAATTGAGGTTCTGTTTTCATGGAAAAAGGAAGGAATGAGTAATGAGAAGTCAGATGACAGAGTTTGCTTTGCCTGCAGCACCTCTGTACTTAGGTGGACACTTATGAGACTTCTGGAAGCTTCCTGGGGCTCAGAGAACTATTCAAGTGTCAATAAGCCAACAACTTTTCTGTTGGGGAGCCTTGAAGATGCCAGTTTCTTTCCTAAAGCAAATGTGTGAGATATAAGAATTATAGCCCTAGGCAGAATATAAGCATTTAAGGCAGCTGATCATTTTTCTCTTGCTTAATACTCTAACTTGTTCTTACCCTAACTTGACTTTAAATGATTTCACCATTCTTCTCTGTTGCCGCTTAGTATCTATCTATCTATATTGGTTAGTGGATTCCTTTAAAAATTTTTAATTAATTAATTTATTTTAATTGAAGGCTAATTACTTTACAATATTGTGGTGGTTTTTGCCATACATTGACATAAACCAGCCATGGGTGTACATGTATCCCCCATCCTAAACCCCCGTCCCACCTCCCCATCCCATCCCTTTGGGTTGTCCTAGTGCACCTGCTTTGAGTGTGCTGTTTCATACATTGAACTTAGACTGGTCATCTGTTTCACATATGGTAATATACATGTTTCAATGCTATTCTCTCAAATCATCCTACCCTTGCCTTCTTCCACAGAGTCCAAAAGTTTGTTGTTTATTTTTGTCTCATGTATTGGCTCATCATTACTGTCTTTCTAAATTTCATATATATACGTTAATATACTGTATTGGTGTTTTTCTTTCTGACTTACTTCATTATGTATAATAGGCTCCAGTTTCATCCACCTCATTAGAACTGATTCAAATGAGTTCAATAGCTGAGTAATATTCCATTGTGTATATGTACCATGACTTTCTTATCCATTTGTCTGCCTATGGACATCTAGGTTGCTTCCATGCCCTAGCTATTGTAAACAGTGCTATGCTGAATATTGGGGTACATGTGTCTGTTTTAATTCTGGTTTCTTTGGTGAATATGCCCAGAAGTGGGATTGCTGGGTTGTAGAGCAGTTCTATTTCCAGTTTTTTAAGAAATCTCCACACTGTTCTCCATAGTGGCTGTACTAGTTTGCATTCCCACCAACAGTGTAAGAGGGTTCCCTTTTCTCCATACCCTTCCCAGCATTTATTGTTTGTAGACTTTTTGATTGCAGCTGTTCTGACCGGTGGTGTGAGATGGTACCTCATTGTGGTTTTGGTTTGCATTTCTGTGAAAATGAGTGAGGTTGAGCATCTTTTCATGTGTTTGTTAGCCATCTGTATGTCTTCTTTGGAGAAATGTCTGTTTAGTTCTTTGGCCTATTTTTTGATTGGGTCATTTATTTTTCTGGTATTGAGCTGCATGAGCTGCTTGTATATTTTTGAGATTAATTCTTTGTCAGTTGTTTCATTTGCTATTATTTTCTCCCATTCTGAGGGCTGTCTTTTCACCTTGCTTATAGTTTCTTCTGTTGTGCAAAAGCTTTTAAGTTTGATTAGGTCCCATTTGTTTATTTTTGCTTTTATTTCCATTACTCTTGGAGGTGGGTGATAGAGGATCTTGCTGTGATTTATGTCATAGAGTGTTTTTTTTTTTAATTTTTAAAAATTTATTTATATTTTAATTAAAAGATAGTTGATTTACAGAATTTTGTTTTCTGTCAAACCTCAAATGAATCAGCCTAGAGTGTTTTTTTTTAATTTAAATTTATTTATTTTAATTGGAGGTTAATTACTTTACAATATTGTATTGGTTTTGCCATACATCAACATGAATCTGCCATGGGTATACACATGTTCCCAATCTTGAACCCCTCCTCCCACCGCCCTCCCCATACTATTCCTCTGGGTCAGTGAGAGAGTGTTTTGCCTATGTTTTCCTCTAGGAGTTTTATAGTTTCTGGTCTTATATTTAGATCTTTAATCCACTTTGAGTTTATTTTTGTGTATGGTGTTAGAAAGTGTTCTAGTTTCATTCTTTTACAGGTAGTTGACCAGTTTTCTGCCCACCACTTGTTAAAGAGATTGTCTTTTTTCCATTGTATATTTTTGCCTCCTTTGTAAAAGATAAGGTGTCCATAGGGCCATGGATTTATCTCTGGGCTTTCTATTTTGTTCCATTGATCTATATTTCTGTCTTTGTGCCAGTACCATACTGTCTTGATGACTGTAGCTTTGTAGTAAAGTCTGAAGTCAGGCAGGTTGATTCCTCCAGTTCCATTCTTCTTTCTCAAGATTGCTTTGGCGATTTGAGGTTTTCTGTATTTCCATACAAAGTGTGAAATTATTTATTCTAGTTCTGTGAAGAATACTGTTGGTAGCTTGATAGGGATTGCATTGGATCTATAGATTGCTTTGGGTGGAGAAGGAAATGACAACCCACTCCAGTGTTCTTGCCGGGAGAATCCCAGGGATGGGGGAGCCTGGTGGGCTGCTGTCTATGGGGTTGCACAGAGTCAGACACAACTGAATTGACTTAGCAGCTTTTGGGTAGTATACTCATTTTCACTATATTGATTCTTCTGATCCACGAACATGGTATATTTCTCCATCTATTTGTATCATCTTTGATTTCTTTCATCAGTGTTTTATAGTTTTCTATATATAGGTCTTTTGTTTCTTTAGGTAGATTTATTCCTAAGTATTTTATTCTTTTCATTGCAATGGTGAATGGAATTGTTTCCTTAATTTCTCTTTCTGTTTTCTCATTGTTAGTGTATAGGAATGCATGGGATTTCTGTGTATTAATTTTATATCCTGAAACTTTACTATATTCATTGATTAGCTCTAGTAATTTTCTGGTGGTGTCTTTAGGGTTTTCTATGTAGAGGATCATGTCATCTGCAAACAATGAGAGTTTTACTTATTTTCCAGTCTGGATTCTTCTTATTTCTTTTTCTTCTTTGATTGCTGTAGCTAAAACTTCCAAAACTGTGTTGAATAGTAGTGGTGAGAGTGGGCACCCTTGTCTTGTTCCTGACTTTAGGGGAAATGCTTTTAATTTTTCACCATTGAGGATAATGTTTGCTGTGTTATCATATATGGCTTTTATTATATTCAGGTATGTTCCTTCTATGCCTACTTTCTGGAGGGTTTTTATCATAAATGGATATTGAATTTTGTGAAAGGCTTTCTCTGCATCTATTGAGATAATAATATGGTTTTTATCTTTCAGTTTGTTAATGTGGTGTATCACATTGATCAATTTGTGAATATTGAAGAATCCTTGCATCCCTGGGATAAACCCCACTTGGTCATGATGCATGATATTTTTAATATGTTGTTGGATTCTGTTTGCTAGAATTTTGTTGAGGATTTTTGCATCTGTTTTCATCAGTGATATTGTCCTGTAGTTTTCTTTTTTTGTGTGGCATCTTTGGCTTTTGTGTTAGGGTGATGGTGGCCTCATAGAATGAGTTTGGAAGTTTATCTTCCTCTGCAGTTTTCTGGAAGAGTTTGAGTAGGGTAAGTGTTAGCTCTTCTCTAAATTTTGGATAGAATTCACCTGTGAAACCATCTGGTCATGGGCTTTTGTTTGTTGGCAGATTTTTGATTACTGTTTTGATTTCTGTGTTTGTGATGGGTCTGCTAAGATTTTCTATTTCTTCCTGGTTCAGTTTTGGAAGGTTATGTCTTTCTAAGAATTCCTCCATTTCTTCCTAGTTGTCCATTTTATTGTCATATAGTTGCTGATAGTAGTCTCTTATGATCTTTTGCATTTCTGTGTTGTCTGTTGTGATTTCTCCATTTTCATTTCTAATTTTGTTGATTTGATTCTTCTCCCTTTTTTTCTTGATGAGTCTGGCTAATGGTTTGTCTATTTTATTTTTCTTCTCAAAGAACCAGCTTTTAGTTTTGTTGATTTTTGCTATATTCTCCTTTGTTTCTTTTTCATTTATTTCTGCTCTAATTTTTAAGATTTCTTTCCTTCTACTAACCCTGGAGTTCTTCATTTCTTCTTTTTCTAGTTGCTTTAGGTGTAAAGTTAGGTTATATATTTGATTTTTCTCTTGTTTCTTGAGGTAAGCTTGTATTGCTATGAACCTTCCCCTTAGCACTGCTTTTACTGAATCCCACAGGTTTTTGGTTGTTGTGTTTTCATTTTCATTTGTTTCCAAGCATATTTTGACTTCCTTTTTGATTTCTTCTGTAATTTGTTGGTTATTCAGAAGCATGTTGTTTAAGCCTCCGTATGTTTGTATTTTTAATAGATTTTTTCCCTGTAGTTGACATTTAATATTACTGCATTGTGATCAGAAAAGATGCTTGAAATGATTTGAATTTTTTGAACTTACCAAGGCTAGATTTATGGCCCAGGATGTGATCTATCCTGGAGAATGTTCCATGTACACTTGAGAAAAAGGTGAAATTCATTGTTTTGGGGTGATATGTCCTATAGATATCAGTTAGGTGTAACTGGTCCATTGTATCATTTAAAGTTTGTGTTTCCTTGCTAATTTTCTGTTTGGTTGATCTGTCCATAGGTTTGAGTGGGGTATTAAAGTCTCCCACTATTATTGTGTTCCAGTTAATTTCCCCTTTCATACTTGTTAGCATTGCCTTACGTATTGAGGTAAGGGATTGAGTTGCATATATATTTATAATTGTTGGGTGCATATATATATTTATATGCACCCTCCTATGTTGGTGCATATATACTTATAATTGTTATATCTTCTTCTGGATTGATCCTTTGATTATTATGTAGTGTCCTTCTTTGTCCCTTTTCACAGTCTTTATTTCAAAGTCTATTTTATCTGCTATGAGTATTGCTACTCCTGCTTTCTTTTGGTCTCTATTTGCATGAAATATCTTTTTCCTGCCCATCACTTTCAGTATGTATGTGTCCCTTGGTTTGAGGTGGGTCTCTTGTAGACAGCAAGGGGTCTTGTTTTTGTATCCATTTGGCCAGTCTTTGTTTTTTGGTTGGGGCATTCAACCAATTTACATTTAATGTAACTATTGATAAGTATGATCCCATTGCCATTTACTTTGTTGTTTTGGGTTCAAGTTTATAAACCTTTTCTGTGTTTCCCGTCTAGAGAAGATCCTTAAGCATTTGTTGAAGAGCTGGTTTGCTGCTGCTGCTTCTTCTTCTAAGTTGCTTCAGTCGTGTCCAACTCTGTGCAACCCCATAGATGGCAGCCCACCAGGCTCCCCCGTCCCTGAGATTCTCCAGGCAAGAATACTGGAGTGGGTTACCATTTCCTTCTCCAATGCATGAAAGTGAAAAGTGAAAGTGAAGTCGCTGAGTCATGTCCGACTCTTAGCAACCCTATGGACTGCAGCCTACCAGGTTTCTCCATCCATGGATTTTCCAGGCAAGAGTACTGGAGCGGGGTGCCACTGCCTTCTCCAGAGCTGGTTTGGTGGTGCTGAATTCGCTCAGCTTTTGCTTGTCTGTAAAGCTTTTGATTTCTCCTTCATATTTGAATGAGATTCTTGCTGGGTACAGTAATCTGGGTTGTAGGTTTTTCTCTTTCATGACTTTAAGTATGTCTTGCCATTCCCTTCTGTCCTAAAGAGTTTCTATTGAAAGGTCAGCTGTTATCCTTATGGGGATCCCCTTGTGTGTTATTTGTTGCTTTTCCCTTGCTGCTTTTAATATCTACTCTTTGTGTTTGATCTTCATTAGTTGGATTAATAAGTGTCTTGGGGTGTTTTGCCTTGGGTTTATCCTGTTTGGGACTCTCTAGGTTTCTTGGAGTTAGGTAGCTGTTTCCTTCCACATTTTAGGAAAGCTTTCAACTATTATCTCCTCTCATGCCCTTTCTTTTTGTCTCATTCTTCTGGGGCTCCTATGATTTGAATGTTGAGGTATTTAACATTGTCCCAGAGTCTCTGAGGTTGTCCTCATTTCTTTTAATTCTTTTTTCCATTCTGCTTCATTTATTTCCACCATTTTCTATCTTCCACCTCACTTATCCTATCTTCTTCCTCAGTTATTCTACTGTTGGTTCCCTCCAGAGTGCTTTTGATCTCATTTATTGCATTATTTATTATTGATGGGCTCTTCTTTATTTCTTCTAGGTCCTTATTAAACATTTTTGCATCTTCTCAATCCTTGTCTCTAGTCTATTTATCTGTAACTCCATTTTTTCCCCAAGATTTTGGATCATATGTACTATCATTATTCTGAATTCTTTTTCAGGTAGACTCCCTATCTCCTCCTCTTTGGTTTGGTGGGCATTTATCATGTTCCTTTACCTGATAATATTTCTCTGCCTTGTAATTTTGTTTAGATTGCTGTGTTTGGGGTGGCCTTTCTGTAGGCTGAAAGTTCATCATTCTTTTTTATTGTGGAGCCTGCTCCCTGTGAGTGGGGTTGAACTAGTGGCTTGTCAAGGTTTCCTGGTTAGGGGAGCTTGCGTCTGTGTTCTGGTGGATGGAGCTGGATTTCTTTGCTCTGAAGTGCAATGATGTGTCCAGTGGTGAGTTCTGGGGTGTCTGTGGGTTTGGCATAGCTTTGGACATTCTGTCTTTTAATGCTCAGGGCTGTGTTCCTGCTTTGCTGGAGAATTAACATGGTATGTCTTGCTCTGGAACTTGTTGGCTCTTGGGTGGAGCTTGGGTTCAGTGTAGGTATGGAGGCTTTTGGGTGAGCTCTTTTCTGTTAATGTGCCCTGGACTCAGGAGTTCTCTGATGTTCTCAAGTTCTAGAGTTAAGTCTCCTGTCTCTGGCTTTCTGTCTTATTCTTACAATAGCCTCAAGACTTCTCCGTCCATATAGCAAAGATGATAAAACATCTAGGTTAATGGTGAAACAATTCTCCACAGCGAGGGACACCCAGAGAGGTTCACAGAGTTACATGGAGAAGAGAAGAGGGAGGAGGGAGATAGAGGTGACCAGGAGGAGAAGAGGGGGAGTCAAAAGGGGAAAGAGCAATCTAGCTAGTAACCAGTTCCCTGAATGTTCTCCACAGCCTGGAACACCCAGAGAGATTCACAGAGTTAAGGAGAGAAGAGAAGGGGGAGGGAGGAGATAGAGGTGACCAGGGGGAGAAAAGGGAGAGTCAAAAGGGGAGAGAGCAATCAAGCCAGTAATCACACCCCTAAGTGAAAATGGATACTGAAAATTAGATTCTCAAAGGTACAAAATTGATAACAAATACCAAAAAGCAAATATTAAAAATCTAGAGTAGAGTTTAGACTCTCAAAAAACAATATTAAAAATACAAAGCAAAATCAATCACAAAAATTATAAAAATATACATATGAAGTTTGCCTTAAAAATAGGGTCTTAAAGAGATTGTCTTTAATCCATTGTATATTCTTGCCTCCTTTGTCAAAGATAAGGTGTCCATATGTGCATGGATTTATCTCTGGGCTTTCTATTTTGTTCCATTGATCTATATTTCTGTCTTTGTGCCAGTACCATACTGTCTTGATAACTGTGGCTTTGTAGTAGAGCCTGAAGTCAGGTAGGTTGATTCCTCCAGTTCCATTCTTCTTTCTCAAGATTGCTTTGGCTATTTGAGGTTTTTTGTATTTCCATGCAAATTGTGAAATTATTTGTTCTAGCTCTGTGAAGAATACTGTTGGTAGCTTGATAGGGATTGCATTGAATCTATAGATTGCTTTGGGTAGTATACTCATTTTCACTATATTGATTCTTCCAATCCATGAACATGGTATATTTCTCCATCTATTAGTGTCCTCTTTGATTTCTTTCACCAGTGTTTTATAGTTTTCTATATATAGGTCTTTAGTTTCTTTAGGTAGATATATTCCTAAGTATTTTATTCTTTCCGTTGCAATGGTGAATGGAATTGTTTCCTTAATTTCTCTTTCTGTTTTCTCATTATTAGTGTATAGGAATGCAAGGGATTTCTGTGTATTGATTTTATATCCTGCAACTTTACTATATTCATTGATTAGGTCTAGTAATTTTCTGGTGGAGTCTTTAGGGTTTTCTATGTAGAGGATCATGTCACCTGCAAATAGTGAGAGTTTTACTTCTTCTTTTCCAATTTGGATTCCTTTTCTTTCTCTTTCTGCTCTGATTGCTGTGGCCAAAACTTCCAAAACTATGTTGAATAGTAATGGTGAAAGTGGGCACCCTTGTCTTGTTCCTGACTTTAGAGGAAATGCTTTCAATTTTTCACCATTGAGGATAATGTTTGCTGTGGGTGTTTCATATATAGCTTTTATTATGTTGAGGTATGTTCCTTCTATTCCTGCTTTCTGGAGAGTTTTTACCATAAATGGGTGTTGAATTTTGTCAAAGGCTTTCTCTGCATCTATTGAGATAATCATATGGTTTTTATTTTTCAATTTGTTAATGTGGTGTGTTACATTGATTGATTTGCAGATATTGAAGAATCCTTGCATCCCTGGGATAAAGCCCACTTGGTCATGGTGTATGATCTTTTTAATGTGTTGTTGGATTCTGATTGCTAGAATTTTGTTAAGGATTTTTGCATCTATGTTCATCAGTGATATTGGCCCGTAGTTTTCTTTTTTTGTGGGATCTTTGTCAGGTTTTGGTATTAGGGTGATGGTGGCCTCATAGAATGAGTTTGGAAGTTTACCTTCCTCTGCAATTTTCTGGAAGAGTTTGAGCAAGATAGGTGTTAGCTCTTCTCTAAATTTTTGGTAGAATTCAGCTGTGAAGCCATCTGGACCTGGGCTTTTGTTTGCTGGAAGATTTTTGATTACATTTTCAATTTCCGTGCTTGTTTAACAAGTGGTGCTGGGAAATCTGGTCAACCACTTGTAAAAGAATGAAACTAGAACACTTTCTAACACCATACACAAAAATAAACTCAAAATGGATTAAAGATCTAAACGTAAGACCAGAAACTATAAAACTCCTAGAGGAGAACATAGGCAAAACACTCTCCGACATACATCACAGCAGGATCCTCTATGACCCACCTCCCAGAATATTGGAAATAAAAGCAAAAATAAACAAATGGGACCTAATTAACCTTAAAAGCTTTTGCACATCAAAGGAAACTATTAGCAAGGTGAAAAGACAGCCTTCAGAATGGGAGAAAATAATAGCAAATGAAGCAACGGACAAACAACTAATCTCAAAAATATACAAGCAACTCCTACAGCTCAACTCCAGAAAAATAAATGACCCAATCAAAAAATGGGCCAAAGAACTAAATAGACATTTCTCCAAGGAAGACATACAGATGGCTAACAAACACATGAAAAGATGCTCAACATCACTCATTATCAGAGAAATGCAAATCAAAACCACTATGAGGTACCATTTCACACCAGTCAGAATGGCCGCGATCCAAAAGTCTACAAATAATAAATGCTGGAGAGGGTGTGGAGAAAAGGGAACCCTCTTACACTGTTGGTGGGAATGCAAACTAGTACAGCCACTATGGAGAACAGTGTGGAGATTCCTTAAAAAACTGGAAATAGAACTGCCTTATGATCCAGCAATCCCACTGCTGGGCATACACACTGAGGAAACCAGAAGGGAAAGAGACACGTGTACCCCAATGTTCATCGCAGCACTGTTTATAATAGCCAGGACATGGAAGCAACCTAGATGTCCATCAGCAGATGAATGGATAAGAAAGCTGTGGTACATATACACAATGGAGTATTACTCAGCCATTAAAAAGAATGCATTTGAATCAGTTCTAATGAGATGGATGAAACTGGAGCCTATTATACAGAGTGAAGTAAGCCAGAAGGAAAAACACCAATACAATATACTAACGCATATATATGGAATTTAGAAAGATGGTAACAATAACCCTGTGTATGAGACAGCAAAAGAGACACTGATGTATAGATCAGTCTTATGGACTCTGTGGGAGAGCGAGAGGGTGGGAAGATTTGGGAGAATGGCGTTGAAACATGTAAAATATCATGTATGAAACGAGATACCAGTCCAGGTTTGATGCACGATACTGGATGCTTGGGGCTAGTGCACTTGGACGACCCAGAGGGATGGTATGGGGAGGGAGGAAGGAGGAGGGTTCAGGATGGGGAACACATGTATACCTGTGGTGGATTCATTTTGATATTTGACAAAACTAATACAATTATGTAAAGTTTAAAAATAAAATAAAATTAAAAAAAAAAAAGAAAATTCCAGTTAGAATAAGAAGAACAATATATTTAGGAATTCATTTGACAAAAAAGGTGGAAGATTTGTACACTGAAAATGACAAAACAGAGCTGAAATAAATGAAAAAAAAAAAAAACTTAAAAAAAAATAGGGTCTTTTTTTGTGTGTGTGTGCAAGGTAATAGTAGGTTATAAACGGAGAAGGCAATGGCAACCCACTCCAGTACTCTTGCCTGGAAAATCCTATGGATGGAGGAGCCTGGTTGGCTGCAGTCCATGGGGTCGCTAAGAGTCGGACATGACTGAGCGACTTCACTTTCGCTTTTCACTTTCATGCATTGGAGAAGGAAATGGCAACCCACTTGAGTGTTCTTGCCTGGAGAATCCCAGGGACGGGGGAGCCTGGTGGGCTGCTGTCTATGGGGTCGCACAGAGTCGGACACGACTGAAGTGACTTAGCAGCAGCAACAGCAGCAGCAGTAGTTTATAAAAATGAAAATTAAAGGAGTAATAACTTAAATTTAAAAAAGAAATTAAAAAGTGATAATAGTAAAAATATATCTAGGAATTTCACTGGATCTGTTGTGGGCAGTGTGGCATCAGTTCAGTTTCAGATAGTTCCTTGTTCCAGCTTGTACTTGTTCTCAAGGTCTATAGGCCCCTCCAATGCTCAGTCAATGTTAACTACGGGTTTTAATCTGTTGCACCTGTCACTTCCAGAGCAGTTCCCTCTTTGTTTATTTTGGCTTCCTCTTTTTGCAAGGCTCTTCAGTGTCTAATTTCTGCCCTGACACAAGGAGGCAAAGGTGATCTCTTATTTAGGCTCACTTGTTCAGTTGTGTTGTGGGGAGGGAGGGACACTGCAAACAAATATAACTGGTGTGTGTGGGGAGTGCTCGCAGTGTATGGACCACACTGGGTTTGCCCCAGCTCAAGGCGGTGTGTGCTTCCTGGGTCTACACTGCTCAGGCTCCAGGGTGTTCTGCAGGGTACTGTCCAAAGCGGGCTCTGCATTTCGTGGACTTCCCAGGTCTAAGCTGCTCAGGTTCAGGTTCTCGGGTATTCTGCAAGGGCACACACTCAGGTGGGCATGAGTTCTGTGCCCTTCCCGGGTCCGAGCAGCTCAGACAACCAGGTGTTTGGCAAGCGCACTCCCATGTGGGCCATGCACCTTAATCACCTCCCCAGTCTGGCAGCTCAGTTTCCCTGGGTGCGCTGCGAGAGCACCGTCTCAGGTGTGTCGTGTGTCTCCTCTAGGGAGCTGATTTCAGGCTGCAGCCTTCCTGGCAGATGTCAACCGTCCAGGATCCCAGGAAGACGTGGTTAGCAACTGGGAGCCTGCTCACAGTTTGGTTGAGGATGCCGGTCTTGGGGTCGAGATTGCAGCAGCCCCTTGCCTTCCCTCTGGCTGTTGCCCACCTGCCTCTCTGCCTCCGGCGGCGGGAGGGCCCTGTGTGCAGCCAGCTAGCTCTCCTTTGGTGTTTCAACCCTTTGTTCTATGAGCGGGCCAGGCTGCGCGTTAGAGCCTTTTGCGGGAAAGTTCTCTCTTTTTTTCTCTCTGGTAATCCCACAATTTGGGTTGCTATCTCACTTTAGCTCCGTCAGATTGTCCCCAGGGCATTCCTGGTCCTAACTTAAGACTTTGCCTTCTAAGGCAAGGAGCCCTGGTTCAATCCCTGGTTGGGGAGCTAAGACCCCGCATGCCTCAGGACCGAAATACCAAAACATAAAACAGAAATATTTTGTAACAAATTTAATAAAGACTTTAAGCACCGATTATGCCACACATGCCTCCCTGTCCAGCCCCTGCTCGCTGGTGGTGGTCGTGAGCATCTGGGCTACTTCTGCACTGGCAGTTGTGGTTAGGCGCCTATTTGGTGTGTGTGTGTGTGTGTGTGTGTTTTAATTTCTCCCGGTTATGTTCCCCTCTGAGATTCCAAAACTCCCCACAGACCCACCTGTGAGAGGGTTTCCTACTGTTTGGAAACTTCTCCTTCATGACTCCCTCCCCAGGACAGGTCTCCGTCTCTAACTCTTTTGTCTCTCTTTTTGTCTTTTATATTTTGTCCTACCTCCTTTTGAAGAGAATGGGCTGCCTTTCTGGGTGCCTGGTATCCTCTGCCAGCATTCAGAAGCTGTTTTGTGGAAGCTGCTCAGCATTCAAATGATCTTTAGGTGAATTTGTGGGCTTCTGCCATCTTCGGACAGGAGAGCAGTGGTTTCTGTCTTTTAGGATTTTTTTTGGGGGGGGGTGGTGTGGACCATTCTTAAAGTCTTTATTAAATTTGTTACAAAATATTTCTGTTTTATGTTTTGGTATTTCGGTTCTGAGGCATGCAGGGTCTTAGCTCCCCAACCAGGGATTGAACCAGGGCTCCTTGCCTTAGAAGGCAAAGTCTTAACCCCTGGACCTCAGGGAAGTCCCCGTTAGTGGGTTCTTATACATATTTCCTTGGTGTGCAATTGCCCCTCAGAAAGGATGATCATTGCTCCATAGCAGGCATTGTTCTAAGCATTTTACAAATAAAACTCATTTTTATCTTCATAAGCATTAGAAAAGTACTCTCTAATGTAGAAGGTATTATTAGCACCACTTTTCAGGTGGGAAAACTGAGGTTCAGAGACATTAAAGTACTTGTTGGTGAGTAAATGATAGAGCCAGATTTGAAGCAAAACTGTATGGCTCCAGAGTTCACAGTCTCAACCTTACTGTAGGCACCTCTGCAGTGCAGTAGAGTGTCCACTGTGGGGAGGACACACAACACAATTTGCTACGAATCACCCGTTCTGTCTTGTACACTGTGGACTGTACAATAGCAGGAGCATCCATGTTTCAATATGAGCCCATGTGGTCTCTTGACTCCAGTTCAGCAAATCATGGTACCCCACCTTCCAGAACCAATGACTGCCTTCCCCTGAGAATCTTTACTTGAACCAGAAGGAGGGGAGTCTGTTAATTTCTCTTACCCAAAATACAAAACTCAATACTGCTGGTGGCTATGTGACTGGAGATAGAATGGAAGAAGAGGGATTGTTTTAGCCCTTGATTTCCACTGGTCATTCTAGGAAACTTGCAAGAATGCTGTGTCTTTCTTCTTTTACCTCATTTGGGATTCAGTTGACAGCAACCCAAAGGCTTTATTAATATTGTATGTGTCAGTTATTTATTGGAAGTACAATGCTGCCCAAGAAACAATCACAAAACTCAATGACATACAATAATACACATTTATTTAGCTCCTAAGGTTCAGGGTTGACTGATCTCAGCTGGCTTGCTCATGCTCTGTGGTTGGCTGCAAGTAGGGTAAGCAGCTCTACTGAACTTGGCTGAGATCTTTCACAAGGAAGTCTGGGGGTTGCCTAGGGGTTGGCTAGTTTAGACTGGCTGCTCCCGAGGGGACTGTCAACCATGTTCTGCTCCATTTGACTCACCCACCTGCAGGCCAACATGGGCATGTTCTTTTGGTGATGGCAGGAAAGATGCAAGAGTGAGAGACGTGCAAATGCTTCTTAACCCTCTGTGTGCATGTGTCATACTTGTCTACATCCCATTGGCTAAAGCAAGTCACATGGTCAAGCCCAAGGTCAGGGTGGGTGGGCTCTACAGTCATTGGCAAAGGGTGCAGGTGGATTGGGTGGGTGTGGAGAATTGGGGCCAGTTTTTCAAACCTCTGCACCATGGAGTAATGGCTCAGAGACAGCTGTTTTTGAATAATTTTAAAGCTAAGAATGAGTTTTACATTGTAAAAGAACTGTAAAAGAAGTAATAATAATTTGTGACAGAGGCCATATGTGTCCTGCAAAACCTAAAATATTCACTATCTGGTCCTTTTCAGAAAAAGTTGGCCAACCTGTGGTTTAGAGTGTGGATGCCAGAATCAGTCTGTTTGAACTGCCACTCATGGGCTGTGTGACTTGAGAAAATTACGTGAACCCTCAGATTCCTCATCTGTAAAATGGGGTTTCCAATAGCATCTACCTCATAGGATTTCTGTGAGGATTAAACAGAGTATCGTATGTAAAGTCTTAGTCCAGTGCCTGGCACGAGGTAAGGCCTGTGTAAGCCCATCTAGTAGTATTACTCCCTGGGGACATTGGGCAGACTGGACGGAATGAGGAAGAGCTTCTGTTGCATTATATCGAGTAAGCTTAGGGCTTGGCATGCATGCTTTGAGCTTTTAAGTTTGTCTAAGCCGATTTCTGTTTAGCCCCAGGTGTGTGATGTACTATGTTCTTAATCACACTTACAGGTGTAACTAGATACATATACAAACACTATAGAGAAATGGTCGGTCTCATGCCCACAGAACGGCAGGTAAGTGGAGACTGGCTCCAGCTGTCCTGTCTCCAAGGTGTCACTCAGCCCACCCTTGGATCTTCTCAGGTTCCCTTGTCCTGCTGTGACACTGCATGGTTTCTTAATAAAGGAGGAGGAGCAGCTGTTTCCAAGAAGTGTTTCAGCGAGCTGTTTTTGGCTGGCATCTGGGAGCAGCTGCCGCCACTACTTCACGCTGAGTCACCATGCTGCTCTGCCAAAGCCTAGGTGTGCAGAGAGGAAGGTACTGACTCAGGAAGCCCTGGAGAAGGTGTCACTTGATTTTCCAAAGTGATAGGGGTGCTGACAACTTTTGAATAGAGATTCCAAAGGACCATTCTGGGCACTGTGCACCATGCTTATTCGTTGGAATTTGTGTGTTGTCTTAAAGCCACTTAACCTTCCTAAACTTCTGTTTTCCTCATCTGGCAAATGGCAGCAATGATGGTATAATAGGGAAGAACAAATCTGACTTCATATTGGACCCGTTATTTTTACTTTAACCTTTGTATTCTAAAAAACTGACTTGTAGCTTTTGCTACAAGTTAATCACTAAAGGGATGTTATTATTGTTTAGTTGTTAAGGCATGTTCTGGGTGACCCCCTGCATTGGGAACACAGCGTCTTAACCCCTGGGCCACCAGGAAAATCCCTTCTGATTATAGTCAATATTTCACAATATGTGAAAGTTATGTGAAACTCAAATTTCAATGTCTATGAATAAAGTTTTATAGAAACACAACCACACTTATTCCTTTATATATTGTCTCTGCAATACTGCATGACCATGGCAGAGTTGAGTAGTTGTGATAGAACAGCTTGGTTAGCAATATTTACCGTCTGATCCCGTACATGAAGAGTTTGCTAACCCTGATGCAGAACAATATATTGGTTTGCGTTCCCCCAGAGGCAGGCCTCAAGACAAGGATTTGAGACTCTGATGCTGGGAAAGACTGAGGGCAAGAGGAGAAGGGGGTGACAGAGGATGAGATGGTTGAATGACATCACTGACTCAATGGACAGGAGTTGGAGCAAACTCCGGGCGATAGTGAAGGACAGGGATGTCTGGTATGCTGCAGTCCATGGGATCACAAAGAGTCGGACACTACTTAGTGACTGAACAACAACAACTTTATTTGGGAGGTGATCCTATATAACAGGGCTTCCTTGGTGGCTGAGACAGTAAAGAATTTGCCTGCAATGTAGGTGACCTGGGTTTGATCCCTGGATTAGGAAGATCTTCTAGAGAAAGGGTATAGCTATCCACTCCAGTATTCTTGCCTGGAGAATTCCATGGACAGAGGAGCCTGGTGGGCTACAGTCTAAGGGATTGCAAAGAGTTTGGATGCAACTAACACTTTTACTTTTCACTTCACTTCCCATGTAAAAATAGAAAGTAAAAGGAAAGTAAAGTAGCCAGTAAAGGGTGTATTCTTCAGATGGATCATTAGAGCTTAATCCCATTGGGTAGCTTTGGGAATCAGTGTATACTACAGCCTTTGAGATATTCTATCCAAGGAGTAGAATTAGTCACTATTTGAAGGTTGCTCTGGGGGAGGAGGGAAGCCTTGATTTCCTGGCATTTATGAGAATAAGCAAGCTATCTTAAATGTAGTAAAGGCTCCATAGGTAAGTAGTTGTTAATAAAAAAAATGATGAGACAGTCAACTTTGGAAACTGGCAAAATGTATTGGTTGAGTCAGACTGGTGACTTTGGGCAAACACTTAACTTCTCTGAACCTCCTTAAGTCTGTGGTCAGGGTTAAATGAGATTATGTTTGGCACTAAGTAAGTGTGCCATAAATTTTAACTACTATTAATACTTATGGATTGAAATACATTCATATATTGAGTCAGATTCATGAAACTTTTATGAAAATTGTGTCTGTTTCTTTTAAAAACCCCTGAGCATGTAATAAGATTCTGTTATTAAAATACTGGAGACATCTGAGATCCAGAGAAGTCAAATATTAATGAGTTAAGAAAGGAGAACTTGGGCTGATGGCACTGTTCTGTGGGAGTGTTTCTGAGGTGCATGGATGCCTGTGTCTGAGCATAGAAGTGTCCCAATACTTAATTAGTTCCCAAGGACTGTGCTGCAGACCTCATTTTTGTGGAAGTTATGAGGCTCAGGAAGTCTAGGACACATTGCTCAAAATCCTTTTGGTGTCCTTGAGAATTTTTAAACCAGTTTATTTCAACAAACCAATGTCTTGGCACATGTATGCCAGTCATTGGGTTACTAACCAAAGGCAAAGTCTCCATCTTCAAGACATTCCTAGTCTGCCTTAGATGTTCTTGCCATGGGCACATCAGCCCAACTAGTACTACTGAAAATATTGATTGAAGGGGGAGGCTAACTCTGAGCATGAGAGTCAGCAAAGATGTTCCCAAAGGGACTTGTCTGATGATCAAGTAGTTAAGACTCTGTGCTCCCAATGCAAGGAGTGTGAATTTGATCCCCGGTCAGGAATCCTTTACTTAAGATCCCACATGCAGCATGGCATGGCCAAATAAAAAGAGAAAAGATGTCCCCAAATAGGTGGCAGGCGTGGGCCTGGAAAGATGAGGCAGATTTTATAGCTGGAAAGGGAAGAATGAACAGGTATTTCTGGAAGAGGATGGATAAGCAATGAAACAGAAACTTGAAAGAATGCTTCCTGACAGAGGGTGTTCCATTATGAATGGGGCTAGAGCCAGAAGAATGGATTTTGTTTTTGTTTTTGTTTTTAGAAGAATGGATTTTGGCATCGTCCATCTTGCAATGAAACCTCCTATTTGAATTTGAACTTTATTGCATTAGCAGTGGGGAGCCATCTAATGTTTCAGAGCAGAGTATTAACACAATAAATGGTTCCGTTAAAAATTCTTTTGACCCAAGCATGAAGGATCTAAGTACAGAAGAGAGGGAAAAGAAAGAGACTTCCAATAAAAGGTTCAGATAAGAGGCTGAAATTATATAAGTGCTGGAAGAAACAGAAAAGTGGGCATGAGGTGATATGAGCCTCTTAATAACAAACTTTCCTCAGGGAGCAGAAAGGAGAAACAGAAAGGGTAAAGGACAAAATGGTGTCTTTGCTGGGCTTTTAGATACGGCTACTGAGATGCTCAAGATGACCATTCTGTTTGCCTGGGAAGCTCTAAACACTTCTTTGTTTGGAGAAGTGTTTAAAGAAGCTCTAAACACTTCTTTGTTCTTCTAAAGCTTCTTTGATTAAAGAAGCTCTAAACACTTCTTTGTTCTTCTTTGTGGAAGGTCTTGGCTTGGTCTTTTTTTAAAAAATATAAATGTATTTATTTTAATTGGAGGCTAATTACTTTACAATATTGTATTGGTTTTGCCACACATCAACATGAATTCACCACAGGTGTATGCATGTTCCCCATCCTGAGCCCCTTTCCCACCTCCCTCCCCATACCATCCCTCTGGGTCATCCCAGTGCACCAGCCCCAAGCATCCCGTATCATGCATTGAACCTGGACTGGCGATTCATTTCATATATGATATTATATATGTTTCAATGCCATTCTCCCAAATCATCCCACCCACTCCCTCTCCCACAGAGTCCGAAAGACTGTTCTATACATCTGTGTCTATTTGCTGTCTCACATACAGGGTTATCGTTACCATCTTTCTAAATTCCATATATATGTGTTAGTATACTGTATTGGTGTTTTTCTTTCTGGCTTACTTCACTCTGTATAATAGGGTCCAGTTTCATCCACCTCATTAGAACTGATTCAAATGAATTCTTTTTAATGGCTGAGTAATATTCCATTGTGTATATATACCACAGCTTTCTTATCCATTCATGTGCTAATGGATATCTAGGTTGCTTCCATGTCCTGGCTATTATAAACAGTGCTGCGATGAACATTGGGATACACATGTCTCTTTCCCTTCTGGTTTCCTCAGTGTGTATGCCCAGCAGTGGGATTGCTGGATCATAAGGCAGTTCTATTTCCAGTTTTTTAAGGAATCTCCACACTGTTCTCCATAGTGGCTGTACTAGTTTGCATTCCCATCAACAGTGTAAGAGAGTTCCCTTTTCTCCACTCCCTCTCCAGCATTTATTATTTGTAGACTTTTGGATCGCGGCCATTCTGACTGGCGTGAAATGGCACCTCATTGTGGTTTTGATTTTCATTTCTCTAATAATGAGTGATCTTGAGCATCTTTTCATGTGTTTGTTAGCCATCTGTATGTCTTCTTTGGAGAAATGTCTGTTTAGTTCTTTGGCCCATTTTTTGATTGGGTCATTTATTTTTCTGGAATTGAGCTGCAGGAGTTGCTTGTATATTTTTGAGATTAGTTGTTTGTCAGTTGCTTCATTTGCTATTATTTTCTCCCATTCTGAAGGCTGTCTTTTCACCTTGCTTATAGTTTCCTTTGTTGTGGAGAAGCTTTTAATTTTAATTAGGCCCCATTTGTTTCTTTTTGCTTTTATTTCTAATATTCTGGGAGGTGGGTCATAGAGGATCCTGCTGTGATGTATGTCGGAGAGTGTTTTGCCTATGTTCTCCTCTAGGAGTTTTATAGTTTCTGGTCTTATGTTTAAATCTTTAATCCATTTTGAGTTTATTTTTGTGTATGGTGTTAGAAAGTGGTCTAGTTTCATTCTTTTACAAGTGGTTGACCAGTTTTCCCAGCACCACTTGTTAAAGAGATTGTCTTTTCTCCATTGTATATTCCTGCCTCCTTTGTCAAAGATAAGGTGTCCATATGTGTGTGGATTTATCTCTGGGCTTTCTATTTTGTTCCATTGATCTATATTTGTCTTTGTGCCAGTACCATACTCTCTTGATGACTGTGGCTTTGTAGTAAAGCCTGAAGTCAGGCAGGTTGATTCCTCCAGTTCCATTCTTCTTTCTCAAGATAGCTTTGGATATTCGAGGTTTTTTGTATTTCCATACAAATTGTGGAATTATTTGTTCTAGCTCTGTGAAAAATACCGTTGGTAGCTTGATAGGGATTGCATTGAATCTATAGATTGCTTTGGGTAGTATACTCATTTTCACCATATTGATTCTTCTGATCCATGAACACGGTATATTTCTCCATCTATTAGTGTCCTCTTTGATTTCTTTCACCAGTGTTTTATAGTTTTCTATATATAGGTCTTTAGTTTCTTTAGGTAGATATATTCCTATGTATTTTATTCTTTTCGTTGCAATGGTGAATGGAATTGTTTCCTTAATTTCTCTTTCTATTTTCTCATTATTAGTGTATAGGAATGCAAGGGATTTCTGTGTGTTGATTTTATATCCTGCAACTTTACTATATTCATTGATTAGCTCTAGTAATTTTCTGGTGGAGTCTTTAGGGTTTTCTATGTAGAGGATCATGTCATCTGCAAACAGAGTTTTACTTCTTCTTTTCCAGTCTGGATTCCTTTTATTTCTTTTTCTGCTCTGATTGCTGTGGCCAAAACTTCCAGAACTATGTTGAATAGTAGTGGTGAAAGTGGGCACCCTTGTCTTGTTCCTGACTTTAGGGGAAATGCTTTCAATTTTTCACCATTGAGGATAATGTTTGCTGTGGGTGTGTCATATATAGCTTTTATTATGTTGAGGTATGTTCCTTCTATTCCTGCTTTCTGGAGAGTTTTTTATCATAAATGGATGTTGAATTTTGTCAAAGGCTTTCTCTGCATCTATTGAGATAATCATATGTCTTTTATTTTTCAATTTGTTCAGTTCAATTCAGTTCAGTTCAGTAGCTCAGTCGTGTCTGACTCTTTGTGACCTCATGAATCACAGCACGCCAGGCCTCCCTGTCCATCATCAACTCCCGGAGTTCACCCAGACTCACGTCCATTGAGTCAGTGATGCCATCCAGCCATCTCATCCTCTGTCGTCCTCTTCTCCTCCTGCCCCCAATCCCTCCCAGCATCAGGGTCTTTTCCAATGAGTTAATTCTTCGCATGAGGTGGCCAAAGTACTGGAGTTTCAGCTTTAACATTCCTTCCAAAGAAATCCCAGGGCTGATCTCCTTCAGAATGGACTGGTTGGATCTCCTTGCAGTCCAAGGGACTCTCAAGAGTCTTCTCCAACACCACAGTTCAAAAGCATCAATTCTTCGGCGCTCAGCTTTATTCATAGTCCAATTCTCACATCCATACATGACCACTGGAAAAACCATAGCCTTGACTAGACGGACCTTTGTTGGCAAAGTAATGTCTCTGCTTTTCAATATGCTATCTAGGTTGGTCATAACTTTCCTTCCAAGGAGTAAGCGTCTTTTAATTTCATGGCTGCAATCACCATCTGCAGTGATTTGGGAGCCCCCCAAAATAAAGTCTGATACTGTTTCCACTGTTTCCCCATCTATTTGCCATGAAGTGATGGGACCAGATGCCATGATCTTCATTTTCTGAATGTTGAGTTTTAAGCCAGCTTTTTCACTCTCCACTTTCACTTTCATCAAGAGGCTTTTTAGTTCCTCTTCACTTTCTGCCATAAGGGTGGTGTCATCTGCATATCTGAGGTTATTGATATTTCTCCCGGCAATCTTGATTCCAGCTTGTGCTTCTTCCAGCCCAGCATTTCTCATGATGTACTCTGCATACAAGTTAAATAAGCAGAGTGACAATATACAGCCTTGATGTACTCATTTTCCTATTTGTTAATGTGATGTATTACATTAATTGATTTGTGGATACTGAAGAATCCTTGCATCCCTGGGATAAAGCCCACTTGGTCATGGTGTATGATCTTTTTAATGTGTTGTTGGATTCTGATTGCTAGAATTTCATTAAGGATTTTTGCATCTATGTTCATCAGTGATATTGGCCTGTAGTTTTCTTTTTTTGTGGCATCTTTGTCAGGTTTTGGTATTAGGGTGGTGGTGGCCTCATAGAATGAGTTTGGAAGTTCACCTTCCTCTGCAATTTTCTGGAAGAGTTTGAGCAGGACAGGTGTTAGCTCTTCTCTAAATTTTTGGTAGAAATCAGCTGTGAAGCCGTCTGGACCTGGGCTTTTGTTTGCTGGAAGATTTCTGATTACAGTTTCAATTTCCGTGCTTGTGATGGGTCTGTTAAGATTTTCCATTTCTTCCTGGTTCAGTTTTGGAAAGTTATACTTTTCTAAGAATTTGTCCATTTCTTCCAAGTTCTTCATTTTATTGGCATATAATTGCTGATAGTAGTATCTTATGATCCTTTGTCTTTCTGTGTTGTCTGTTGTGATCTCTCCATTTTCATTTCTAATTTTATTGATTTGATTTTTCTCCCTTTGTTTATTGATGAGTCTGGCTAATGGTTTGTCAATTTTATTTGTCCTCTCAAAGAACCAGCTCTTGGCTTTGTTGATTTTTGCTATGGTCACTTTTTTTCTTTTTAATTTATTTCTGCCCTACTTTTTAAGATTTCTTTCCTTCTACTAACCCTGGAGTTCTTCATTTCTTCCTTTTCTAGTTGCTTTAGATGTAGAGTTAGGTTATTTATTTGACTTTTTTCTTGTTTCTTGAGGTATGCCTGTATTGCTATGAACCTTCCCCTTAGCACTGCTTTTACAGTGTCCCACAGGTTTTTGGTTGTTGTATTTCCATTTTCATTCGTTTCTATGCATATTTTGATTTCTTTTTTGATTTCTTCTGTGATTTGTTGGTTATTCAGCAGCGTGTTGTTCAGCCTCCATATGTTGGAATTTTTAATAGTTTTTCTCCTGTAGTTGAGATCTAATCTTACTGCATTGTGGTCAGAAAAGATGCTTGGAATGATTTCAATTTTTTAAAATTTACCAAGGCTAGATTTATGGCCCAGGATGTGATCTATCCTGGAGAAGGTTCCATGTGCGCTTGATAAAACGGTGAAATTCATTGTTTGGGGATGGAATGTCCTATAGATATCAATTAGGTCTAACTGGTCTATTGTATCGTTTAAAGTTTGTGTTTCCTTGTTAATTTTCTGTTTAGTTGATCTATCCATAGGTGTGAGTGGGGTACTAAACTCTCCCACTATTATTGTGTTATTGTTAATTTCCCCTTTCATACTTGTTAGCATTTGTCTTACATATTGCGGTGCTCCTATGTTGGATGCATATATATTTATAATTGTTATATCTTCTTCTTGGATTGATCCTTTGATCATTATGTAGTGTACTTCTTTGTCTCTTTTCACAGCCTTTGTTTTAAAGTCTATTTTATCTGATATGAGTATTGCTACTCCTGCTTTCTTTTGGTCTCTATTTGTGTGGAATATCTTTTTTTCAGCCCTTCACTTTTAGTCTGTATGTGTCGCTTATTTTGAGGTGGGTCTCTTGTAGACAACATATATAGGGGTCTTGTTTTGTATCCATTCAGCCAGTCTTTGTCTTTTGGTTGGGGCATTCAACCCGTTTACATTTAAGGTAAGTATTGATAAGTAAGATCCCATTGCCATTTACTTTATTGTTTTGGGTTTGAGTTTATACACTTTTTGTGTTTCCTGTCTAGAGAAGATCCTTTAGCATTTGTTGGAAAGCTGGTTTGGTGGTGCTGAATTCTCTCAACTTTTGCTTGTCTGTAAAGCTTTTGATTTCTCTTTCATATTTAAATGAGATCCTTGCTGGGTACAGTAATCTGGGTTGTAGATTATTTTCTTTCATCACTTTAAGTATGTCCTGCCATTCCCTCCTGGCCTGAAGAGTTTCTATTGAAAAATCAGCTGTTATCCTTATGGGAATCCCCTTATGTGTTATTTGTTGTTTTTCCCTTGCTGCTTTTAATATTTGTTCTTTGTGTTTGATCTTTGTTAATTTGATTAATATGTGTCTTGGGGTGTTTAGCCTTGGATTTATCCTGTTTGGAACTCTCTGGGTTTCTTGGACTTGGGTGATTATTTCCTTCCCCATTGTAGGGAAGTTTTCAACTATTATCTCCTCGAGTATTTTCTCATGGTCTTTCTTTTTGTCTTCTTCTTCTGGGACTCCTATGATTCAAATGTTGGGGTGTTTAACATTGTCCCAGAGGTCTCTGAGATTGTCCTCATTTCTTTTAATTCATTTTTCTTTTTTCCTCTCTGATTCATTTATTTCTACCATTCTATCTCTGCCTCACTAATCCTATCTTCTGCCTCCGTTTTTCTACTATTTGTTCCCTCCAGAGTGTTTTTTATCTCATTTATTGCCTTATTCAACCAGTCCATTCTAAAGGAGGTCAGCCCTGGTTGTTCTTTGGAAGGAATGATGCTAAAGCTGAAACTCCAATACTTTGGCCACCTCTTGTAAACAGTTGACTCATTGGAAAAGACTCTGATGCTGGGAGGGATTGGGGGCAGGAGGAAAAGGGGACAACAGAGGATGAGATGGCTGGATGGCATCACTGACTCGATGGACATGAGTTTGAGTGAACTCCGGGAGTTGATGATGGACAGGGAGGCCTGGCGTGCTGCGATTCATGGTGTCGCAAAGAGACGGACATGGCTGAGCGACTGAACTGAACTGAACTGATTGCATTATTCGTTATATATTGACTTCTTTATTTCTTCTAGGTCCTTGTTAAACCTTTCTTGCATCTTCTCAATCCTTGTCTCCAGGCTATTTATCTGTGATTCCATTTTGTTTTCAAGATTTTGGATCATTTTCACTATCATTATTTGGGATTCTTTATCAGGTAGATTCCCTATCTCTTCCTCTTTTGTTTGGTTTGATGGGCATTTATCCTGTTCCTTTACCTGCTGGGTATTCCTCTGTCTCTTCATCTTGTTTATATTGCTGTGTTTGGGATGGCCTTTCTGTATTCTGGCAGTTTGTGGAGTTCTCTTTATTGTGGAGTTTCCTCGCTGTGGGTGGGGTTGTACAGGTGGCTTGTCAAGGTTCCTGGTTAGGGAAGCTTGTGTTGGTGTTCTGGTGGGTGGAGCTGGACTTCTCTCTGGAGTGCAATGAAGTGTCCAGTAATTAGTTATGAGATGTCAGTGGGTTTGGAGTGACTTTTGTCAGCCTGTATATTGAAGATCAGGGCTATGTTCCTGTGTTGCTGGAGAATTTGCGTGGTATGTCTTGCTCTGGAACTTGTTGGCCCTTGGGTGGTGCTTGGTTTCAGTGTACATATGGAGGTGTTTGATGAGCTCCTGTCGATTAATGTTCCCTGGAGTCAGGAGTTCTCTGGTGTTCTCAGGATTTGGACTTAAGCCTCCTGCTTCTGGTTTTCAGTCTTATTTTTACAGTAGCCTCAAGACTTCTCCATCTATACAGCACTGTTGATAAAACATCTAGGTTAAAGATGAAAAGTTTCTCCACAGTGAGGGCCACCCAGAGAAGTTCACAGAGTTACATGGAGAAGAGTAGAAGGAGGAGGGAGTTATAGGTGAGCCTAATGAGATGAGTTGGAATCAAAAGAGGAGAGAGCAAGCTAGCCAGTAATCACTTCCTTATGTGCACTCCACAGTCTGGACCACTCAGAGATGTTCACAGAATTATACAGAGAAGAGAAGAGCAGAGGGAGGAAGGAGACAGAAGTGGCCAGAAGGATAAAGGGGGGAATCAAAAGGAGAGAGACAGATCCAGCCAGTAATCAGTTTCCTAAGTGTTCACCACCGTCTGGAACACAGAAAGAGATTCACAGAGTTGGGTCAAGAAGAGAAGGGGGAGGGAGGAGATAGAGGCAACCTGTTGGAGAAAACGAGAGTCCAAAGGGGGAGAGAGCAGTCAAGCCAGTAATCTCACTCCCAAGTAAAAATGGGTACTGAAGATTGGGTTCTTAAAGGTACAAAATTGATAGCAAATACCAAAAAGCAAAGATTAAAAATCTAGATTAGAGGTTGGATTTTCAAAAATACAATATTAAAGAAAAGGAAAAAAAGAAAAAAACAAAGTCACAAAAATTATAATATATATATATATATATATATATATGAAGTTTGCTTTAAAAAACAGGGTCTCTTTTTTTTGCAAAGTAATAGTAGGTTATAAAAATGAAAATTAAAGGAGTAATAGACGACTTAAAAATTAAAAAAAAATAAAAAAATAAAAAATGATAGTAAAAATAGTAAAAATATATCTAGGAATTTCTCTGTTGTTGTTGTGGGCGGTGTAGTGGCAGTTCATTTTTGAATAGTTCCTTGTTCTGGCTTATATTTATCAAGATTTATAGGCCCCTTCCTATGTAGTTGGTACTAACTACAGGGTTTTAATCTATTGCACCTGTCACTTCCAAGGCAGTTCCCTCTATTTTAGCTTCTTCTGTTTGCTGGTCTCTTCAGTGTCTAATTTCCACCCTAACACAGGGGGCGGTGGTGGACACTTTTTTAGGCTCACTTGTTCAGTCGCGCTGTGGGGAGGGAGGGACGCTGCAAACAGATAACACTGGCGTGTGCTCGCAGTGTCTCAGGCACACTGGGCCTGCCCCTGCTCACAGTGTGTGTGCCCTCCCTGCTCACACTGCTCAGGCTCTAGGTTGCTCTGCCGAGAACCGTACGAGGCCAGCCCTGGGCTGCATGCACCTCCCAGGTCTAAGCCACTCAGGTTCAGGCAGTCAGGTAGTCCTCAGAGATGCAGACTCAGTTGAGCCTGCGTTTTGTGCCCTTCCCAGGTCTGAGCAGCTCAGGTGATGAGGTGTTTGGCAAGCGCGGTCGCTGTGACTTATCGCCTCCCCTGTCACTGCCACTTGGTTTTCTGGGTGTACAACCGGCACACCTTCTCAAGCGGATATTGACCGTCCAGAATCCCAAAAAGTCTTAGTTAGCAAAGAAGCCTGCTTGCAGTCTGGTAGATAATGCCTCTCTGGCCGCGATTGCCCCTTTCTGGCTCTGGCTGCTTGTCACTGGCGGGGGATGGTCTGTAGCCGGCTAGCTCTGTTCAGTCCTTTCTTCTGTGAGTGGGCTTGATGGTGTCTTAGGTTAGGGCTTTTCACATAGCTCTAGTCAGTCCTTTGTTCTGTGAGTGAGCCTGGAGGTGTCTTAGGTTAGGGCTTTTCCTGTGGTAGCTATCCCACAGTCTGGTTTGCTAGCCCAAGTTAGTTCCCTCAGATTGCCCTCGGGGCATTCAGGCCTGGTCCTTACTCTAAGCAATGCAGCCTGCGCCTTCCTGCCCAGCCCCCGCTTGTTAGTGGCAGGCGCAGGCATCTGTGCTGCTTCTCTGCTGGCGGAGTTACCATTGGGCACATAATCTGTGGGTTTTAATTAATTATTTATTTTTTGTCCCAGTTATGTTGCCTCTGTGGTTCCAAGGCTCGCCACAGACTCAGTAGTGAGAGTGTTTCCTGGTGTTTGGAAACTTCTCTCTTTTTAAGACTCCCTTCCCGGGACGGAGCTCCGTCCCTACCTCTTTTGTCTCTCTTTTTGTCTTTTATATTTTTTTCCTACCTCCTTTTGAAGACAACGGGCTGCTTTTCTGGGTGCCTGATGTCCTCTGCTGGCATTCAGAAGTTGTTTTGTGGAATTTACTCAGCGTTCAAATATTCTTTTGATGAATTTGTTGGGGAGAAAGTGGTCTCCCCGTCCTATTCCTCCGCCATCTTAGGCCCACCCCCTTGGCTTGGTCTTTTGAGTGAGTTGGTGCTTATAAGAGTTATTCACACTTGGGTCCAAGAGGGGTGATGGAAGGGGAAAATGAAGAAAAATAGCACTAAGGCTAAGAAAAGGTAGACATCTTTGACAGGTGGGGAGTCTGATATGGAAAGAAGGGTGAGAGAAAATAGAGAGGTAGCTTCTTTTTTTTTAAAAAAAAAATTGAGGTAAAATTCATATAACATAACATTGTCATTAACCATTTTAAAGTTTGCAATTCAGTGGTATTTAGTTCATCTACAATGCCATTGCAGCCACCACTTTTATCTAGTTCTTAGATATTTTCATCACCCCAAAAGGAAACCCTGTGCCCACTAAGCAGACACCCTCCTCCCCAACCAGGCCCTGGCAACCACTGATCTGCTTTCTGTCTTTATGTGTGTGTGCTTAGTCACTCAGTCATGTCCAACTTTTGAGACCCCATGGACTGCACCCCGCCAGGCTCCTCTGTCCATGGTATTCTCCAAGCAAGAACACTGGAGTGAGTTGCCATTTCCTACTCCATTCTGTCTCTATGGATTTGCCTATTCTGGACGTTTCCCATAAATGGAATCATTCAATATGTAACTGTGCCTGGCTTCTCTCACTGAGCATAATGAACCTCAAAGCCATTTTGCTGGGTCATGTCTGTGATAAAGAGTCAGTTATATATATATTCCAGGATTCCCTGGTGGCTCCGATGGTAGAGTCTGCTGCAATGCTCAAGATGAGCATTCCATCCCTGGGAAAGGAAGATCCCCTGGAGAAGGAAATGGCAACCCACTCCAGTATTCTTGCCTGGAAAATCCCATGGATGCAGGAGCCTGGCAGGGTACAGTCCATGGGTTTGCAAAGAGTCGGACATGAATGAGTGACTTCACTTTCACTTTCATATGTATGTTCCAGTCTCAAGGAGCTCACCCTTGCTGAGCCCTTTGCCTGGAATGCTTTTTCCTCATATGCACACATGGCTGACCCTTTTGCTTCATTTCACTTCTCCACTGAAGTGTCACCTCCTCAGAGGATACTTCACTAGTGGGATTGGGGATAAGCTGAGAGGACAAAGAAGACCAAGTTGAGAGGACCTTGAGAAGATAGGCTTGGGCAGAAAATAAAGAGAATTCCCCACGGTCATTGTCAGTGTAAATGAACTGACGTTTTATGACTCAGCTTGTTTCAGCTGGTTTTATCTGGTGGCTACTCTCTTTTTTAAATATTTATTTATTTGGTACATCTAGTCTTAGTTGCAGCATGTGGAGTCTTCCATTGTGATGCACAGGGTTCTCTCTAGTTGCATCACGTGGGCTCTTTAATTGCCGTGAGTGGGCTCCAGAGTGTGTGCGTTCAGTAGTTGCAGCTCTCAGGCTTAGTTGCCCTTTCTGAAACTGCTTTGTGTTTGTGACTGCGTCTCCTTTATCTGATTAGTCCTGCTTCTTAGAGTCATTCAAAACATTTTTTTTTCCCTCCATGATACCATATGTTTTTCCTTTGAGTCTATAGTACTTTACACTCAAATTCTGGAACTATGATGTGGTATTTTTCTCCCGATGATTCCTAGCAGGTGGCTTAGTTCAGTGACTGGTAATGGCAGAGGCTGATATGTTATGGAGAAAGCAAGCAGATGTGTGTGTCTGTGGATCTTTGATTTCCGTGTCTGTAGTCTTTGACTTCCCCTCTGTATCTATTTCCTTCTCGTGTTTACTATTCTTTCCGTCCATCTCTTACATGTACTAGCATTACCTGTTGCTGTGACATCTATTCGAAGAACTCTATATTAGCCTGCCTATGACAAAGACATTCGGGCTCTTGGGGGAGTAGAGGTCATATTTATTTATTTTTTTAAAGTGTTTCTATTTAATTTTTATGTATGTATTTATTTTATTTTTGGTTGCACTGGGTCTTCATTGCTATGTGCGGGCTTTCTCTAGTTGTGGTGAGCAGGGGCTACTTTTCGTTTTGGTGTGTGAACTTCTCATTGTGGAGACTTCTCTCTTTGTGAGAACCAAAGGCTCTAGGCACCCAGGATTCAGTAGCTGGAGCACACAGGTTCAGAAGTTGTGGTGTGCAACTCTAGGTCGTCTGAGTTTCCGTAGTTGCAGCTGGAGTGCCTGAGCTTCAGTAGTTGTACCAAGTGGCCTCAGTAGTCATGGCGCATGGGCTTGGTTGCTCCATAGCCTATGGAATCTTCCTGGACCAGGGATCAAACCTGTGTCCCTTGTATTAGCAGGTGGATTCCTACCAACTGCACCATTAGAGAAGTCTTGAGGTCATTTTTAAAAGATGATATGGTAAGTGACTCAGTGGTTAAGAATTTACCTGCCAATATAGGAGACCCCTGATTTGATCCCTGGGTCAGGAAGATCCCCTGGAGAAGGAAATGGCAACTCATTCCATTATTCTTGCCTGGAGAATCCTGTAAGCAGAGGAGCCTGGGAGGCTGCAGTCCATAGGGTTGCATGAGAGTCAGACACAACTTAGCAACTAAACAACAAAAAAAGATAAGATTTATTGAGTCTTATTATGTGCCAGACATTGTGCTAAGCATCTTCCATTCATTAACTAATGTATTCTGTCCCCAAACCATTTCAGGTATGTAAATTACTATTCCCATTATACAGATGAGGAAACCAAGACCAAGAGACTTTCTAAAGACCACAAAGATAGTGAGGCCAGAATATGGACCCATACCTGTCTGATTCAAAGATGGTATTTACCATGTTGACTAGTTAATGGTTTGTGTGTAGTCCTTAGCTACTTTTGTGTCTGTGATTCATTTGTGTCTTTCTTCATCTAATAAAGTCCTGGAAATTCCAAAATTCCTGAGTCATCAGTAAAGAAGTCCCACATTTTGGACTCTGGACAAAACTGTAAGGAAAGGAAATTTGTCTGCAGGGTCTTCATCTTCCTCTAATTTATTCAACTTTTTCTTTAGATGTTCAGTGGCCTCCTGGTCTCTCCTTTTCCTCATTGTTGTTGTTAGTCGCCAAGTCATGTCCAACTCTCTGCGACCCTGGGAACTGCAGTGTGCAAGGTTTCTCTGTCCTTCACTATCTCCTTGAGTTTGCTCAAATTCATGTCCTTGAGTCAGTGATGCCATCCACCCATCTCATCCTCTGTTGTCCCCTTCTCCTCTTGTCTTCAATCTCCTGGCATCAGGGTCTTTTCCAATGAGTCAGCTCTTCGCATCAGATGGCCAACGTATTGGAGCTTCAGCCTCAGTCCTTCTAATGGATATTCAGGGTTGATTTCCTTTGGGATTGACTGGTTTGATCTCCTTGTAGCCCAAGGGACTCTCAAAAACTTCCACATTGGCCTTGGTGGCTCGGACAGTAAAGAATCCACTTGCAGTGCAGGAGACCTGGGTTTGATCCCTGGGTCGGGAAGATCCCCTGGAGAAAGGAATGGCAATCCACTTCAGTATTCTTGCCTGGACAATTCTATGGACAGAAGAACCTGGTGGGATACAGTCCATGGTGTCACAAGGAGTTGGACACGACTGAGCGACTAAAACTTTCCTTTTCCTGATACTAGGGTAAAAATGAATGAAGCTTTAATATATTGCTTTACAGGAGTATCCACATTTTACCAAATTCAAAACCTCAGTTAAAGAGGCAAAGCTCTGAATGTGGGCTTTCAAGCATTCCCATTAATTCATTCCACAAATGTCCACTGAGGGCTTACCCTGTCCCAGGCACTGTGCAGGGCTCCGAGTGTACCAAGATGCAGAGGATGTGGCCCCATTCCATGAGGAGCTCCCAAGGTAGAGGAGACAGGTGTGTACACTCTCATGCACTCTGTGAAAAATGCTTTAATGGCAGAACCATCAGAGTGCTATGGAAGCAAAGCTGGGAGCTGATGACCAACATTGGTACAAGTAAAGAAGAGAGGGAAAAGGGACATTGAGGTAAATTTTGAAGGATGAAATGATGAGTGGGCAAAATAAAATCAGGAATTCCAGCTAGAGGGAAAAGAGTGTGTATGTGATGGGGACAAGAACTTTTTTTTTTAAATTGGCTGCATGGCATGTGGAATCTTAGTTCCCCAACTGGGGATGGAACCTATGCTCCTTGCACTGGAAACTCCTTGCACTGGAAACTGGAATCTCAACCACTGGATTGCTAGGGAAGTCTGACAAGAACTTTTAAAAATGTGTTAATGTTCCCAGTTTTTCTCACCTGCCTCCTTCCATCCTCATGTTAAACAGAGTTGAGTGTTTCGTAGTCTGGTTACCTCCAGGCTCTTCAGGGTGAAAAGGATGGGTAAAGAGACAGACAGGATTGTCGGTGGCAGGAGAGGCTTCTTGCTTGAAGCAGCAAGTTGTCAGGGGGAAAGGAAATCACAGAGGCGATATAAAGAGTAGGAAGACAATGGGGAGAGGTGGGAGGAAGAGATAATTTTTATAATATCGAGGTTGGGGAGGGTTTTCTCAGAGGCTGGTGAGAGAGAGGACCTGGAGATGTTTTGAACTGAGAGAAGTCTGAGAAGAGGAAATGGTGTTTCGAGAAGTCTGGCTGAGGTTTATGAGTTGATTCCCGTTTAACGTTCTTAGGGAGACCCAAGTAAAGAATGAGGTTCCTTTTCATTTGCTTTGGCTGCCACTTTATGCTTCACTGTCTTTGGCTTCCCTGGTGGCTCAGACAGTAAAGAATCTGCCTGCAATGCAGGAGACATGGGTTTGATCTCTGGGTCGAGAAGATTCCCTAGAGAAGGGAATGGGAACCTGCTCCGGTATTCTTGCCTAGAGAATTCCATAGACAGAGGAGCCTGGCAGGCTATAGTTCAAGGGGTTGCAAAGAGTTGGACATGACTTAGTGACGAACACTTTCATTTTCACATGTATACATATGGCTGATTGACTTTGCTGTACCATAGAAACTAACACAACATTGTAAAGCAACTATACGTCAATGAGAATTAAAAAAAAAAAGAATTAGCAAAAAAATAATAGCTACTAAAAAGCCTCTTGATGAAGGTGAAAGAGGAGAGTGAAGAAGTTGGCTTAAAACTCAACATTCAGAAAATGAAGATCATGGCATCTGGTCCCATCACTTCATGGGAAATAGATGGGGAAACAGTGGAAACAGTGTCAGACTTTATTTTTTGGGGCTCCAAAATCACTGCAGATGGTGACTGCAGCCATGAAATTAAAAGACGCTTACTCCTTGGAAGGAAAGTTATGACCAACCTAGATAGCATATTCAAAAGCAGAGACATTACTTTGCCAACAAAGGTCCGTCTAGTCAAGGCTATGGTTTTTCCAATGGTCATGTATGGATGTGAGAGTTGGACTGTGAAGAAACCTGAGTGCCGAAGAATTGATACTTTTGAACTGTGGTGTTGGAGAAGACTCTTGAGAGTCCCTTGGACTGCAAGGAGATCCAACCAGTCCATTCTGAAGGAGATCAGCCCTGGGTGTTCTTTGGAAGGAAGGATGCTAAAGCTGAAACTCCAGTACTTTGGCCACCTCATGCGAAGAGTTGACTCATTGGAAAAGACTCTGATGCTGGGAGGGATTGGGTGCAGGAGGAGAAGGGAACGACAGAGGATGAGATGGCTGGATGGCATCACTGACTCGATGGATGTGAGTCTGAGTGAACTCTGGGAGTTGGTGATGGACAGGGAGGCCTGGCGTGCTGCGATTCATGGGGTCGCAAAGAGTCGGACACGACTGAGCGACTGAACTGAACTGAACTGAACTGACAGTGTCTCTGTATGAGCATTTAGTTTTAATTTTTATTTACATTTTTCTTGGAAGCTTAGAGGGTGTATTGGGATAGACAGAGCTAATGCATCAAATAGCCCTCAAAACGATTGGCTCCAACACAAGGTGATTTCTTCTCATAGACTAGTCCAAGTTGGATGTTTCTTCCTATTAGATGGCTAATTTCCATGTGTTGATATAAGGACCCAAGATCCCCGCTCATGCCTTTCTGTTATCCCTGTCATCATCAGTGTCCAACTGCACTTGTTTTCAAGAACCAATCACACGATCACATGTAACCACAGGAGAGACAGGGAAGAAGAAATGAATTTTGGTGAACAGTTAGCAATCTCTGCCACACTGAGTGTCTTCAACATCAGATTACTGCCCTCCTTTGTCTCTATTTACATGAGAACACTATTTTCATATTCATCACAGAAAATGCCGCTCCTGTGGGAGAGGAGACCATTTAGCATTTATTCCCTGCACGGAAGCTCAGAGATAATGGCAAAGGAGGAATTTAGAATTCTGGGTCATCCCATTTGATTCAAGAGATCTATCTTGTAAGATCATCTCCACTCAAGGCAGTGAAATGTCATTGAATAGCCAAAAAAGTTCTAATAACTTGACTACTGAGTTAGTGAGTGAGTGAGTGTGTGTGTGTGTGTGTGTGTGTGTGTATAACAGCAGTTGCAAACTCAGTACCTACAAGGTCCAGACAATATAATGCACAAAATAATGGACAATATAATGGACAATAAAATTATGAGGTCCAGGTAATATAATGAGGGAAGTAGCCTGAATGCATACTATGATGAGACAGAAAGTTCTAGAATGACACAGTGGGCAGTCATTTTTCAGCAGAGTTTTTGCATGGTGGAAATGTGAGCCTAATATCAGACTGATTTTCTAGAGATGTTGGAAATGCAGATTTTTAAAAAATAAGATGAAAATCTCCTTACTTTTAAATGTTGGCAACTAATCCTAATAAAAATAATACTTCAGGTCAAACAAGACACATCTGTGAACTCTGTGCAGGCTTGGGAGCTGGCAGTTATGGACCTCTGATGTACATGACGTGAGAAGAGCGAACACCAAGTTCTTATTTGTCCAGCTGGCTCGAAGCTGTTAGGATGAGCCCTGCAGCTGGATGAAGGTGAGGAAAATTCACTTTTTTCTTTGTCAAGGTTGGGATATAGCAAAGGAATCACTGTGGGCACCTGAGCAGCAAGGAGTTCATCACTGCATGTGTCTGAGCCCCTTAGAATAGATACGATTTGAATTTCTCCTCTTTTATCTATTTCTTCTTGTTATTTAAAGTGAACTTTTAAATATGCTATTTTGTGTTATGTTATCTTTTATTTAGGTTATTTAAAGTGAACTTTTAAATAACTCCTTGTTATTTCTTGTTATTCAAAGTGAAAAGTGAAAGTGTTAGTTGCTCAGTCATGTCTGACTCTTTGCAACCCCATGGGCTATAGCCTGCCAGGCTCCTCTGTCCATGGAATTCTCCAGGCAAGAATGCTAGAGTGGGTTGCCATTTCCTTCTCCAGGGGATGTTCCTGACCCAGGAATTGAACCCTGGTTTCCTGCATTGTAAGCAGATTCTTAACCATGTGAGCAACCAGTGAGAAGTAACAAGCATGATAGAAAGATGGAAGAGATTTACACAGTAAGGGAGAGAATCGACATCCAGTCCCCATCCCCATGATAAGCCATTATAAAGTGTCTTGCTTTTCTCTTTTCCTTCATGATCTGGTGCTGGGAGACAAGAGAAGCAGTCAGTTCTCCTAGGTTTTAATAGGACCTTGCAGCATGGGTTTGCCTGTGATGCAATTTTCTAGTCTAATTCCACTTCATTCCTGAGCTGCACATCAGGTGACAGCAGGACATAATTCTCTATATATTTTTCATGAGCTGCTTCCCTTAGAGGGAGCTGTTAAAGAGAGATGGTGTCAAGGGAGAGGTCTGTGCCTGAACTAAGGGGCCTCCTTGTCTTCCTTCTCTCATGTGCTGATTGTTCAAGGAGCTCCTGTGATGTGCAGGACTTGGTGGCAGGTGCTGGGGATCTGATGACAGATGTGACAGGCAGGGGCTTTGCTCTCAGAGGGCTCCTTCTCCGGTAGGAGGAGGAGGCATCATTTCAGAAACCCAAAAGAGTTTTTGGGACAATAAAGCAGCTAGAATGCAAAGACTGACTGTGAGCAGGGATGAGTTGTTTGTTTGTTTGTTTTTGACTGAGCCATGCAGCAAGTGGGCTCGAACCTGTGACCCCTGCTGTGGAAGTGCAGAGTTTTAACCACAGGGAAGTATCAAGGGTGACTTTTTTTTCCATTCTTCCAAATACATTTACTATTATTTTTAAATTTTTTAATTGAAGGATAATTGCTTTACAGAATTTTGTTGTTTTCTGTCAAACATCAACATGAATCAGCCACAGGTATACATATATCCCCTCCCTCCCAAACCTCCCTCCCATCTCCCTCCCCATCCCACCCTGCAGCCTGTCACAGAGCCCCTGTTTGAGTTCCCTGAGTCATACAGCAAATTCCCATTGGCTTTATGTTTTACATATGGTATTGTAAATTTCCATGTTACTCTCTCCATACATCTCCCCTTCTCCCTCATCCCCTCCCCCCATGTCCATAGGTCTGTCAAGGGTGACTTTTGAGTGGCCTAGAAGGCCCTTCTACAGAGTTGATATCAGAACTTAGACCTCAGTAGCAAGGAGGAGCCAGCCATTTGAACAGTTTTGGGAAGGGTGTCCCAGGCAGAGAGAAAAGTTAAGTGCAAAATGCCTGAGGCCAGAAAAAAGTTGGTACGTGCCAGAAACAGATGAAATCCCAGAATGGCTGAATAATGGGGAGAGCAGTGGGCACTGAGGTCTAAGGGATGGGCAGAGGCTAGATCATTTGGAATGTTGTAGGTCATGGTTTGGGATCCAGCTGCTATTCTCTAAGTGTGATGTGGAGGTGGTTTAGTGGCTAAGTCATGTCCAACTCTTTGCAACCCTATGGACTGTAGCCCTCCAGGCTCCTCTGTCCATGGGATTTCCATGGACAGATACTAGAGTGGGTTGCCAATCCCTTCTCCAGGGGATCTTTCCAACCCAGGAATCAAAGCTTTGTCTCCTGCACTGCAGGTGGTCTCTTGCATTGTCAGGTTCTTTACCAACTGAGCCACCAGGAAGCTGAAGTGTGAGGAGTCCCCACTAAAGAATTATAATCAGGGGAGGGATGTTGTCTGACTTAGGTTTTTAAATGATCCTGCTGGCAACTGTTTGGATAAGGAATTTGCTGTGACCTGAATTGTATCCCCCCACCTCCATTTGTGTGTTGAAGCCCTAATCCCATGTGATGGTATTACAGATGGGAGGTCATTTGGTTTAGACACACCATGGAACGTGACTGAGTTCACCAGCCAGTAAGTGACAAAGCCAGAAATGAGCTTGGGAGAAGCCTGAGTCCCAATTCAAGTCCCTTTCTCTAATACATAGTATACTCATCAGAATCTACAGATCAGACCCCAGACAAGGGATCAGATGCCTTAGTCTCAAGTCTGGTTTGTGTACTGTGTGCTTAGTCATATCCGACTCTTTTTGACCCCAGGGACTGTAACTCGCCAGGCTTCTCTGTCTATGGGATTCTCCAGGCAAGAATACTGGAGTGGGCTGCCATTCCCTTCTCTAGGTGGATCTTCCTGACCCATGGATTGAACCCAGGTCTTCTGCATTGCAGGCAGTTTCTTTACCATCTGAGCCACCAGGGAAGTCTCGTTTGCTACCTGCTAACCTACACTGACTGTCCCTGTGCCTCAGTTTTCTAATATGTACCTCCCTGGTAAGGTTGTTGTTGTTGTTGTTCAGTCGATGAGCTGTGTCTGACTCTTTTGACCCCATGGACTGCAGCATGCCAGGCTTCCTTGTCCTTCACCATCTACTGGAGTTTGCTCAAACTCGTGTCCATTGAATTGGTGATGCCATCCAATCATCCCATCCTTTGTCATCCTCTTCTGCCTTCAATCTTTGCCAGCATCAGGGTCTTTTGCAATGAGTCAGCTCTTCACATCAGGTGGCCTAAGTATTGGAGCTTCAGCTTTAGCATCAGCCCTTCAAATGAATATTCAGGATTTATTTCCTTTAGGATTGACTAGTGGACAAAACATAGTCCACTGGAGAAGGGAACGGCAAACCACTTCAGTATTCTTCCCTTGAGAACCCCGTGAACAGTATGAAAGGATAAGATTGTTGTAAAGATCAAATGGGTTGCTATTCTGAAGCACTTAGAACAGTGCCTGGCACATGATAGAGTATTAAATAAATAATAAAATATTTATTTAATAGAGTGTTAAATAATAGCAGAAAGAAATGTCCAACTCTAGCATCCTACTGTGCAGATGGGCCCTTAGGTATTGGGGAGAAGTCACAGGATGTAATTGTGTTGGACACCTAGTAGATCTACTTTTGTATCTCTCTTGGGTCATCCATTGGCAACTCTTGATTGCTCATGAATTAATTTTCAGCACTGAATGCAGCTTCCTCCTCTCTACCACTTAGGTGGGTCTCAGGAATAGGCCAGCGAGGTCCTAGAACAAAAAGGCAAAATTCACTGACTCTTACCTGTGACAATGAATCGAAAATATTTCCAGTTGTCACAACTGGTGTGAAGCTGGCATCAAATGAGTGGAGACTAGGGATTCTGCCAAACATCCGACAGTGCAAGGACCAGCTCCCAAACAAAGAATTATCTGACCCCAAAGAGCAAGAGTGCAGAGGTTGAGAACCTTGGTTGGACTTTGTTAAGGTGGTAGTTTTTGAGATACTGAGTTATAGAGTCATTTGTAGTTGTTTAGTCACTAAGTCATGTCCAACTCTTTGTGACTCCATGGATTGTAGCCCGCCAGGCTCCTCTGTCCATGGGATTCTCCAGACAAGAATACTGGAGTAGTTAGTCATTCCCTTCTCTAGGGGATCATCCTGACCCAGGGGTTGAACCCAAGTCTCCTGCATTGGCATGCAGATTCTTTACCACTGAGCCACTTGGGAAGCACCTACAGAGTTATTAGAAATCAGCAAGCTTGAACGGCCTTGCAGACCCACTCTGCTCCCAGGTGAGGCTATATGAGCTGAGCACCTCTCCTTGTTTCTTCTTTGAGCAGAAAATTCTACAGAGGGAGTTGGTGGAAGTCAAAAATCCATCAGTTCTCATTTTACCAGGCATTTAGGAAAATAACTTTTCTCCTGCAGAAGAAATTACATGAATTACATTAAGATGGTGCTAAGGTAATAAAATTACATGCTCAGGATTCTTCTGAAAACTTCCTTTGTCTGGCAGGGTGTGGGAAAGACAGTCTTCCCAGCCACCACGCTTTCACATAAAGAGGAACAGAGGAAATTGGCTCCATCATGCTATTGCTGCAAGTACCACTCTGTGAAATTCCAATTTGTAAAAAATCTGCAGATTTAATCACAAGGCAAACCTTCTGATGCAGATCCGTGAGAACAATGGGTTTTACTTTAAATGCACATTTATAAGGGAAACTTCAAATCACCATATGAATGGTGGTAACCCCAGACAGGGGCAAATACTCTTGGAACTGGGCAGAAATGGACTCTAATATTGTGAGAATCATCCTCACTTTTGGTGTCAGTGCTGTTTGGAAGGAAATAGATAGAAAATGCACATGTGATGAGAGAAATCTCTTTGCTTCCAGCGTGCTAACAATTTTTAGCTCAGAAGGAAAAAAAAATCCTCGTTTTAATGTAAAAGAAAACCGAAATGACGGGGGAAAGTGACATCTGTTCTTAAGATTCCCAGTGCAAACGTCATTTAGAGGCAAACTGATGCAAGTGATAGGTTGGCCGAGGCCGTGAGGGATGAGGCTGTGCGTGCCGGAGTCGAAAGAAGAGAGATCATGGCGACAGAAGCATCCTTGCTTGTGTGGCTTTTATTTATTTAATTTTAAAAACATCTTCAAGACTTAAAAAAATTTTTTATTTATGTATCTTTGGCTGTGCTGAGCGTTGCTGTGCCGGCGTTTCTCCTGTTGCGGCAAGCAGGAGCTACTCTCTATTGCGGTGCGCGGGCTTCTCATTGCCGTGGCTTCTCTTGTCGCGGAGCTTGGACTACAGGGCATGTGGGCTCAGTAGTTGAGCTCCCAGGTTCTAGAGCACAGGCTCAATATTGTGCACAGGCTTTCTTGCTCTGTAGCACGTGGAATCTTCCTGGATCAGGGATCAAACCCATGTCTCTTGCATTGGCACACAGATTCTTTTCCACTGATCCACCAGGGGAGTCTGGTTTGAGCTTTTTAGAAGAGTGATTCTCAACCAGTGGTGACTGTGCCTCCCAGGAGACATCTGGCAACATTTGAAGACATTTTTTGGGTCACTTTTGGCAGGAGGGTTCTGCTGGCACCTCATGAGTAAAGGGTAGGGATGTTGTGAAGCATCCTGTGAGGCACAGGGCTGCCCCCCATAACAAAGACTCACCTGGTCCAAAATAATAATAAAGGTTGGGAAACCCTTATCGGAGCTTCTATTCCTTCATCTATAGAGTGAGAGTACCTGCTACACCTCTTTGACCTGCTTGTTCTAAGGATGCAGGAGAATGTGTTCCACAAGTGATGGTTGACTTCATGATAATAGAGATTTCTAAGGCATTCTTCAATTTTATTTCTCTGTCTAAACTCCACCATGTTTCCCCACTGGCTCAATCCTCCTGCAATGCAGGAGACTTGGATTTAATCCCTGGATTAAGAAGATCCCCTGGAGATGGAAACAGGCAACCCACTCCAGTGTTCTTGTCTGGGAAATCCCATGGACAGAGGAGCCTGGTGGGCTGCAGTCCATGGAGACACAAAAGAGTCAGACACAACTTAGCAACTAAACAACAAACAAACTACCATAGCCACAGAACGCTTCCTAAAATGCAAATCTGACTCTGCTGTTTCTCTCCTGAAAGCCTATATGTGGCTTTCCATCAGCTCCTGTAGTACATCCAGACTGATCTTTACAGCCTTGTTTTTCAGCGGTGCCCTTCTCCCTTCTATACCCCCGCCCCCCACCATGATCAGGAATGCAATGGAATATACTCTCCCCCACCTCCACAGCTTTGTACTTTTTTCTTTCCTGAATCCTTCCATCACACTCCTTGCCGTTTCACCTAGTCAGTTCCTACTTGTTCTTGGTGGCCTTAGCCTCCATGTCACCTCCTCCAGGAAGTCTTCCCTTATTGCCTCAGGGTACTGAAGGTGTACTTGACAAGCTAGCACAGTTCAGTAAACATTTGTTGAGCAAATTAATGAATAGATGAATTAATGAGATCCTTGAGTATACCTGTTTCCAGGAGAAAATAGCTCATCTTCATTTGTCTCCCCTCTTTCTCCTTGGGTCGCTGTTATGATCATGCTAATGGGTGACAGTCCAAAGGGGGAAGGTTGCTGAGAAGAGCCCAGCAGAGGGTCAAGATACTCTTTAACTTTGACCAGTGGCCTTGACATAATCCAGAGGGAAATGTCCTTGGATGAGAATAGCCACCCTAAAGTGAATTAACTGCTATTTTCTGGAAAACAGATTAGTCAGGGAGAGATGAGAACTTAGTGAGTTGCTGGTAGCTCTGGGACTTGTGGGGGTGTTTGTGTGTGTGTGTGTGTGTGTGTGTGTGTGTGTATGTGTGTGTGCTCAGTCATGTCCAGCTCTTTGTGACCCCATGAACTGTATGTAGCCTGCCAGACTCCTCTGTCCATGGGATTCTCCAGGCAAGAATACTGGAGTGGGTTGCCACTTCCTTCTTCAGGGGATCTTCCCGACCCAGGGATGGAACCCACATCTATTGCATCTCCTGCATGGGCAGGTGGGTTCTTTACCACCAGCGCCACCTGGGAAGTTCGTATTCCAGACTATTTGTTATTGTGTGTCCCACTGAATTTCACATTCTTTGCTACATAATTAAGCTTCTGGAGGACAGAAACAACCCCAGGCGTCTTAATGTATATCCTGTCAAAGTGCCTGATAAAGAAAACCTTTCTGGTAAAAGTCTTTCCATAATGATATGCAGTGTCCCTATTTTACAAATGAGTAAACTGAATATTCTCAAAGAGGGTAACTGTATCCTATAGTGAGTTAGCAACCAAACCAGGACTCAAAAAAAAAAAAAAAAAAAGGCATAGCTTCATTGGAGACAAATTATAGAAGCTGCAATGTCTTTAAATTTAGAAAACAAAGTTAGCTCCCGCCAGAGCTGCGAGGCAGTTTTGACGTCTTCTGAAAGCCTCTTCTCCCATCCAATTTTATTTCTTAAAGTAGGAAGCCAAAGCTCACAGGGACACTCTGCCTCGTCTCCCCTTCCATTTATCAGTATTTTTGCCTCTCATTATACCCGTGGCCTAGTTTTCTTGGGCTCTTTGGATGTCAATGAGCGTATTACAAGGTATTGTCCTTGAAAGTTTTTGAAGTTCTTTAGGCTTTATGAACAAGGTCTCTGACTCCAGCTGAGTGCCACCGATGACTTTGGCTTTGCTCTATTTCCTCAAGGAATCTAAAGGATAGTGTTGTCATCTTCCAAAACAGAAACTGATAAAGGCTGCCCTCATACTGAGAATTTCCCCCCCTTTCTCAGAGGAAGCAGAGAAATTGCTAAAATTGAGTTTTAGTGTGCAAGGTACTGCTGTCTTCTAACCAACAAAAAGTAAGCTGTTAGCTCTGGAAGAATGGAGCCTGTGATTTGGGGAGGCAAGGCGACTTGTGCCGAACCCCGGAGAGAAAGGAGTCAATGTTTCACGTTATAATTCCATTATGGGGAAGCAGGAGCCAGCCTGCCTGAGAGTCACGTGTTCTGGGCACAAGGCACCATGACACTGAACTCTGCCTTTGGATCCGGGTCTCAGGTGACCATGGGGCTTTTGAAAGGGGACCTGGGTCTATGTTTTCCTTCTGCTCTAGGCTTTATCCAACCCAATGTAAAAATGACTAGCAGTTCCCAGCAGACTCTCGTGAAGCTGTTTTGGCATCTCATGGGGTTGAAGGGGAAGATGGAGGGAGTTTAGCTCCACGCTTAGGAAGTGGGTGTAGAGCTGAGGGCTTGCTCCTCAGTGGGTGGAGTGGGCTCCTGAAATCTAATTTAAGGGACTCCGAGAAGACTCACTCACACCCCCAAATACCACCCCTTCAGATGTCGGAAATGTCAGCTAGAGCATCCATCACTGCTGAGATGTCCATCACGTCTTTCCACAGCTTCCTGCAAGGGGGCAGCACATTCGGTTGGTAACACTTCTACGTGGGTGGTTTTCTCTAGCCAGCTTTCCCTCCTGGTTGCAGATGGAAGGTGGTGGGGTGAGGCATGAAGCCAAAAGACACTGATTGCGGTCACCAGAAGTTCTTTCAGCTGCCTCTGTTTCTTTTTAACATACGGATATATGACACCAGTGCCTGTGTTTCAACAAGTTGGGGAATAACATGAGGGTGTACTCCTTTTAACACTCAACTTTTTTAAGAAGTGGAGGATCTGGAGCTGGCCAACATAGATTCTCATCCTCGCTCTACCATTTATGAGCTTTGTGGTCTTGGATAATCCACTCAACCCCTCTGCATATGTTTCCTTACCTGTAAATGGAAACACTTACAACATAGGCTTATTTGAGTGATTAAGTTACAATAACATACGCTGTCTGTCCTAGTGCTTGTACACATACACAAAAAAGTCCGTCTTAGGACTTGCCTGGGGGGCCAGAGGTAGAGAATCCACCTTCCAGTGTAGGGGACTTGAGTGTGAATCCTGGTTGTGGAACTAGGGCTTCCCTGGTGGCTCAGATGGAATCTGCCTACAATATGGAAGACTTGGGTTCGATCTCTCAGGTTGGGAAGATCCCCTGGAGAAGGGAATGGCAACCCACTCCAGTATTCTTGCCTGGAGAATCCCATGGACAGAGGAGCCTGGCAGGCTATAGTCCATGGGGTTGGGGAGTCGGACATGACTGAGCAACTAACTCCTTGGGGAACTAATATCCCACATACCATGGGGCAATTAAGCCTCTACGCCATAAAGAGAACTCTCACACTGTAACAAAAGTCCAATACAGATAAAAAAAAAAAAAAAGATAAGCAGCAAGAATTTGCTGTATAACACAGGGGATTATATTTAGTATCTTGATTAACTTATAATGGAAAATAATCTGAATAATATATGTAAAACTGAATCACTTTGCTGTGCATCTGAAACCAATACAATATTGTAAATCAACTATACTTCAATTAAGAAAAGTCATTATTACACCGCTATGACGGGGTGTATGTCAAAAGGACAAGAGGGCTGACAGAAAGAGCTCACGATGGCAAAGCTGGAACATTTCAAGCAACAGAAACATTAATACCAATATCCATGAGTCCATACTATCAAAGAAATATTTAAACACATACACAAGTGGGGAAAAGAGATAGATTTCCTGAACAGAAGAATTCCAAATAATTTCTGTAGACATATCATCCTCAAGGGTCTTCCCAGATGGTGCCAGTGGTAAAGAACCCATCTGCCAGTGCAGGAGATGTAAGAGACTCTTGTTCGATCCCTGGGTCCCTGAGTTGGGAAGATCCCCCGGAGAAGGGAATGGCAACCCACTCTAGTATTCTTGCCTGGAGAATCCCATGGACAGAGGAGCCTGGTGGAATATGGTCCATGTGGTTGCCAAGAGTCAGACACAACTGAAGCGACTTAGCATGCACACAGCACATCATGTTCAAGGATGAGTCTCACAGCTGGCCACTTCCTTAAGTGGGGGCTACACACAGTTACTTCCTTCCAAATAGGACAGTATAAAGGGGAGGGGGAGAATAAAAGAGTAATTCACCGTGCAGACATTTTGACAAATGTCAAATGATCTCAGCCAGTGATCAAGGTTAAAATCAACAGCCATGAATCATGTTGATACTAGGTGCCCTTGATATGATGTGATAAAAATGGCAATTTATCTCTGTGGTCTGCTTCTCCAAACCCCATAACCTCAGCATAATCATGAGAAAAACATCAGACAAATCCCAGGGCAGGGAATCCTACAAGATACGTGACCAGTATTTCTCAAAAATGTCAAAGTTATCAGGAACAAGGCACGTCTGATAAACTGTTGTAGCCAAGCGGATCCTACAGGGATGTCAGCTAACTGTGATGTGACCCTGAATGGATCCTGGAGCACAAAAAGAACACTAGGTAAAAATAAAGAAAGTATGACTAAACCATTGGCATTAGTTAATAACCTTGCATCCTTTGGCTCATTAACTATAATAGATTACCAGTAATCTATTATGAGTTAATGAGTAATCTCGGGCTTCCTTGGTAGCTCATATGGTAAAGAATCTGCCTGCTGCAGGAAACATGGATTTGGTCCCTGGGTTGGGAAGATGCCCTGGAAAAGGGAATGGCTACCCACTCTAGTATTCTTGCCTGGAGAATTCCATGGACAGAGGAGCCTGGTGGGCTACAGTCCATGGGGTGCAAAGGGTCATACATGACTGAGAGACTTGACACTTTCACTTCACTTTTCACCAAAGTAATCTAAGGTATTGATGATACAGGACCCTGGGCTTGGTGTAGGGGAATTCTTTGGGTTGTATTCTAAAATTTTCTGTAAATCTAAAGATGTATTGAAAAACAGTCTATTTTTAAAAATTATTATTATTATTATCATGATCATTATCACTATTTGTTTTCTGGAGTTCTCGCTCCTGTGAAAAATTTCAAGGCCCCTACTAAGTCTAAGAAAACAGTCCCAGTTACTACTGCTTTTGATAGCAAGGAGACCAGTTCTTTTTGGTTCTGGTTGGTGTGGTTCCCAACCCGCTTGGGTGATCTGGCTGTCTACATGCTCTTCTAGAAAGCTCTACAGGCTTTCTTTGGTGGTAGAATGGTGAGCATATAGCTGCCTTCCTGGCTCTTCCAGGGGAATACATATCAATTCTGGAAATGGTAACCTAGCAGCATGACAGGACCCATGTCCACTAAAGAAAAGTGTCTGGTAAACTAGCTTTCATTCCAGGAAAAATCAATCATTTCTTTCTCTGTCAACACTGCCTTGTTATATACTTCGGCTGAATCACACATCACATTGGATCTTCATTATTCATCTCTACCCATCTGTGAACTCCCCAGGGGAAGAGAGTCTTCTCATTTATCTCTGTACTTCCAGAACTTAATCTTAAGCCCAGCATAGATGACAAAAAAATTGATGACTGAGTGGAGGACTGGGCAGCAGTGTTTAAACTTGCAAAGCTGAAACTCAGTTTGATTGCCTATGCCAAAGAGAAGAGGTGGTGGGAGAGATTGCATTCTCCAAAGTTGGCCACAGCAATATCTCCCATTCCACATTCTGTTTTTTCAGTGTGGCCTTCACCCTTCTCTCACAGTGTGGTGAAGTCTATGTCTTTTCCTCCTGAAATGAGTTGACCTTTTGGAATGCGTTGACCAATAGCGTATGGCAGAAGTGGTACCATGTAAGTTTGGAGGTTGCATCATAAAAACTCCATAGAGTTCTCTGGCTTTCTCTCTTGGGATGCTCACTCTTGGAATCCAGCCCCCATGCTATGAGCATGCCCAAGCATGGATATAGAGAGATATGCTTTGAGAGGAACTGAAGTCCTGATCCATGTCCTTAGCTGAGCTTCCAGCTGAGAGCCAGTGTCAACTTGCCAGCCACCTTGGAAGGGGATTCTTCAGCACCCAGCCAAGCTACTCCAGCTGCTGGTGTGTGGAACAGAGACCAGCTAGCTCATCACACCCTGTCCAATTTCATGAGCCAAGTCAATAACTACTGTTGTTTCAAGCCACCATGTTTTGGAGTGTGTTAGGCAAGAATAACCAGAGCATATGGGAAAATAAAATCCCAACTGATTGAAAATAAGACTTGTGAGTTATTTTACTTTCCTTCCTATTTCATGCAAAAAGCCTTCTGATGCTGGATTTTTTTTTCACCGTAAGTGTGAATTGACTGAGAGCGATATAGCCACATTTGGAAGTGAGTAACCACAAGGATCTCAAAATGCTAATTTAATTAATGCATTTATAAATCAATTAGCTAATTCAGCAATCATTTGCATACCCATCGTGGTCCAAGTCCCTGGCTAAGGGGTGGTACCTGTCAGTGAGTAACTTAGACATGGTGCTCTGTCTTAATGAAGTTTAGAGTTCTAGTGAGAAAAGTAAATAAACAGTTACACAATCAGTTCAGATTAATAATTAATTCCATCTCAGTAGTGGAAAGAACTGAAGGATATTTATCCTAGAAAGTAGCTTCTTCAAATATCTAAGGACTGTGCCATGGTTGATTTGCATGGTGAGGGCTTCCTCATAGTATGGTGGCTGGGAGGCTGCTCAGTTGATGACAGTGTCCTTCTGTGGGATGCTTTTCCACTCCCCAATACACAGGTGGGCTCTCAGCATCAAGATCTCCCTAGGTGACTACACTCCTCTCACCAGAGTTGATTAATCTGGGAGGGACGAGATCTGACTCAGGCTGAGCCAGTCACATTCTTGGAGCTGTGGGTAAGGCTTGTTAATGGTGGTGCTGGAGATGATCAGTTCAGTTCAGTTCACTCACTCTGTCGTGTCCGACTCTTTGCGACCCCATGGACTGCAGCACGCTAGGCTGCCCTGTCCATCACCAACTCCTGGAGTTTACTCAAACCCATGTCCATTGAATCGGTGATGCCATCCAACCATCTCATCCTCTGTCATCCCCTTTTCCTCCCACCTTCAATCTTTCCCAGCATCAGGGTCTTTTCAAATGAGTCAGTTCTTCACATAAGATGGCCAAAGTATTGGACTTTCAACTTCAGCTTCAGCATCAGTCCTTTCAATGAATATTCAGGACTGATTTCTTTTAGGATGGACTGGTTGGATCTCCTTGAAGTCCAAGGGACTCTCAAAAGAGTCTTCTCCAATACCACAATTCAAAAGCATCAATTTTTCGGTGCTCAACTTTCTTTAGAGTCCAACTCTCACATCCATACATGACTACTGGAAATAACCATAGCCTTGACTAGGTGGACCTTTGTTGGCAAAGTAATGTGTCTGCTTTTTAATATGCTATCTAGGTTGGTCATAACTTTTCTTCCAAGGAGCAAGCATGGTTGCAGTCACCATCTGCAGTGATTTTGGAGTCCCAAGAAATAAAGTCTGTCACTTTTTCTGTTGTTTCCCCATCTATTTGCCATGAAGTGATGGGACCAGATGCCATGATCTTAGTTTTTTGAATGTTGAGTTTTAAGCCAACTTTTTCACTCTCCTCTTTCATTTTCACCAAGAGGCTCTTTAGTTCTTCTTTGCTTTCTGCCATAAGGGTGGTGTCATCTGCATATCTGAGGTTATTGGTATTTCTCCTGGAAATCTTGATTCCAACTTGTGCTTCATCCAGCCCAGCATTTCTCATGGTGTACTCTGCATATAAGTTAAATAAGCAGGATGACAATATATAGCCTTGACATACTTCTTTCCTGATTGGGAACCAGTCTGTTCCATGTCCAGTTCTAACTGTTGCTTCCTGACCTGCATACAGATTTCTCAGGAGGCAGGTCAGGTGGTCTGGTATTCCCATCTCTTTCAGAATTTTCCACATTTTGTTGTGATCCACACAGTCAAAGATTTTGGCGTAATCAATAAAGCAGAAGTAGATGTTTTTCTGGAACTCTCTTGCTTTTTCAATGATCCAAGGGATGTTGGCAATTTGATCTCTGGTTCCTTTGCCTTTTCTAAATCCAGCTTGAACATCTGGAAGTTCATGGTTCATGTATTGCTGAAGTCTTGCTTGGAGAATTTTGAGCATTACTTTGCTAGAGTGTGAGATGAGTGCAATTGTGCGGTAGTTTGCACTGCGCCTTCTTTGGCATTGCCTTTCTTGGCAATTGAAATGAAAACTGACCTTTTACACTCCTGTGGCCACTGCTGAGTTTTCTAAATTTGCTGGCGTATTGAGTGGAGTACTTTCACAGCATCATCTTTCAGGATCTGAAATAGCTCAGCTGGAATTCCATTACCTCCAGTAGATTTGTTTGTAGTGATGCTTCCTAAGGCCCACTTGACTTCACATTCCAGGATGTCTGGCTCTAGGTGAGTGATCCCATCATTGTGATTATCTGGGTTGTGAAGATCTTTTTTGTATAGTTCTTCTGTGTATTCTTGCCACCTCTTTTTAATATCTTCTGCTTCTTCTAGGTCCATACCATTTCTGTCCTTTATTGATGGTTTGGTGATTTTTCCTGATGAGATTAGTCCTGAACCTGTCCCAATTTCTCCTTTCCCTAAGCCTGGTTCTCTTCTCCACCATCCCGTCTTCTTCCTCCTCTTGTTCTTTCAGCTCCTTCCCCTTCTCCTTCTTGATCTGATCAGATGCCAACACCTTTCCAGTCAATTTCCTTTAAGGCTAAAGCTACCTAGAGTGGTTTTTGTTATGTACAGTGACACCAGACCTTCACTAATACAAACTACAAGAGGGATTATCCCTGTCCTTTAAGACTCCCATGGGGTAGAATTAAAACCAAGGATCAGAAGCCACGGCGGGAGAAATTTCAGTTGCACATGTGCAAGAACCACAGATGTTCTAAGGACCATAGATATGCAGAGACTCTGCTAGTGAGCTTGCTGTCCTCGGAGGCTTTCAGACAAAGTCTGGCCAACTGGTTAGATATGATGTTATCAGAGAATTGAAGCATTTACTTCAAAATTGGGCTGCCAAATGACAATGACAATGATGATGGTGATGGTCATGGCAGCTAAGAGTTTTGTGCACTTACTGTTTTACCATGATAAGTATTTAACATACATTGTTCATCCTCACAATAACTCCATGAGGAAATATTGTTACTATAACTGTATGGCAAAATGAGGAAGCTGAGCCATCAGAAGTTGGGTAACTCACACAAGGTCATTCATTCCATGAGCCAGATTTTAAACTCAGACTCTGGGGTCCTAGGAACGATGCTCTAGTTTGAGGTGAAACATCTCACTCCAGCCCCCAAAGCTCATAGGATTTCACCTCCTCTTCTTCATTCCACATCTCAGAATGATTCAAAATTAAAAGGTAAAGCAAAAATCGTGGGTAGTTAGACCCTGAATAGTAGAGAATACTTCATATGAAAAATAAATTCAGGCATACTAGACTCAGGCATATTAGAAAATGGTAGAAAAAATGGTCCTCAGAGCCCCGTGTGCAAGTGGAGATGCTCAATATATATATCCCCACAAGTTGCTGCCTGCATTTTTTTTCTTTTTTTCTTTTTTTTTGTCACTCCTCTGAACATTTACCTGAATCATGTCTACTCTCTTTCTCGACTAAATGAGCTTTATAATAATAATAATTAGTGTTTTGTTTAGTTTGAAAACTCAGCGCATCCCTCCCAGCTCTGAATGATTTACTTTGTGATGGATATTGGTGCCGACAGAAGGTGTGCTGTGTGGGGGAGACAATTTGAATTGCCAAATTGAATTGATGAGTTTCCCAGAAGCAGACATGATTCAATTCTGCAGAAGTTTCTTTTAGAAATGTGCCTAAAAAATCCCCCACCTCTACCTGATCATTTATCATTCTTTTAAATCATAAGGAAAATGGAAAGTTCCTATCACTTTCTTAATTGAATAAAGGAGACAGACTGGGAGAGATCCTATTGAATACTGAACAGACTCCAAGCATCTAATTAGAGCATTTACCTGCAGAGTTCCCTTTGCAGAGGGGGCGCCAAGCCCTGCTTCTCTCCCCACCTGTTTCTGATGTGTTTCTGCCTGCCTGGCAGGTTAACATGGCCAATCCAGTGCGTGCCTCTTTAATTGAATAGTTAAGTGCATCCCTGTTGCAGGGTGAACAGCAGATTTTCGAAGAATCTTCTGTGCTTTTGTTAAGCCTATTAGGATGTTTCCAAGGAGATGGAGACCACAGAAGGCAAACGGTGGTCGTTGCATCCCCTCAGGAGCTTGTTTACCCAACTGTGTTCGGAAACTCATTACTTTATTATGCATTATGGGATATATTTAGTATCCCAAGCAGGTGATGCTTGCATTTAGGAGCCGATTGTGTGCCTTCCATGCACCATACATCTGAATTCCCTCCAATAAGCCATTTTAGGTATAGAAAGAGAAGCGCATTAAATTCTCTGGACCTACGACTTCTGCTGGCTTGACATAAGAGACACTGGTTTGTTAAAGCTGGGATGCAGTCTGAGTCCCAGGCACAGGATGGGGGGTATGTTTGGGAGCCCTTGGATGATACTGATAATAATAGCTAAAGTTTCTCGAGACCTTAACCATATGCCAGGTACTCTTGAGGGGTGGGGGAGCCCAGGTTAACATTCTCATTTCCATTGTTAACAGGGAAAACAAAACTTTGGCTCTCTGCATCTCAGAACCATCAAGAATCTGCTCTAACCACGAAGAATAAAGCTGTAAAAACCATAACCTGGGTTAATTCCTGTAACCACAGGGCAACTGTTTTTAAGAATATGAGTATCCTTGCAGTCATAGGCAAAAAAAAATGACCAATTCCATGACCCTGGGGATGTATCTTTTTTGGTTTTACTCACTGTTGATTTCTGTTACCTTAACTTATAGCGCTTCTCCTGTAGCATAGAAGTCAGCACACTTTTTCTGGAAGGAAGCAGATATCAAGTGTTACAGACTTCGTGGGCCATGTGGCCTCTGTCGTGTGAAAGGAAAATAAAAATGGAGTCAGTATTGCTAAAATGGAGCTAGGAGGCCACTGAGGAAGTGGGGCTTATGGATGAAATCTGACCTTTTGACCAGTTATCTTTTTAAAAAAAAAACATATTTACTTATAATTGGCTGCATTGGGTCTTTGTTGCTGTGTGAGGGCTTTTTCTAGGTGTGGTGAGTGGGGGCTGCTCTCTAGTAGCAGTGTGCAGGCTTCTCATTGCAGTGGTTCCTCTTGTTGCCGAGCACAGACTCTAGAGTGCAGGCTCAGTGGTTACGGTGCATGGGCTTCGTTGCCCCACAGCATGTGGAATCTTCCCAGAGCAGGAATCAAACCTGTGTCCCCTGTATTAGCAGGTGAATTCTTAACCACTGGACCAGCAGTGAAATCCTGAACACTTATCATCTTAATACAGGCATCCAGAACATTTGCATAATGTTCTAGAAACTAAAGATATTTATCAGACCCTGGTCGCAAAGAGTCAGACACGACTGAGCGACTGAACTGAACTGAACTGAACTGAAAATGACCAGTGACAGCCATCCCTTAAGGATCAATATTTCCTTCTTGTGTCAGAGTACCACCTCATGACTGTTGCTTTTATAGAAGCCCTGACTCTTCCTCTTCTTCAGAATACTCTTTCAGTTTTACTCAATTCTATCTCCAGAATTGATGGGAAATAGATGGGGAAACAGTGGAAACAGTGTCAGACTTTATTTTTTGGGGCTCCAAAATCACTACAGATGGTGACTGCAGCCATGACATTAAAAGACGCTTACTCCTTGGAAGGAAAGTTATGACCAACCTAGATAGCATATTCAAAAGCAGAGACATTACTTTGCCAACAAAGGTTCGTCTAGTCAAGGCTATGGTTTTTCCTGTGGTCATGTATGGATGTGAGAGTTGGACTGTGAAGAAGGCTGAGTGCCGAAGAATTGATGCTTTTGAACTGTGGTGTTGGAGAAGACTCTTGAGAGTCCCTTGGACTGCAAGGAGATCCAACCAGTCCATTCTGAAGGAGATCAGCCCTGGGATTTCTTTGGAAGGAATGATGCTAAAGCTGAAACTCCAGTACTTTGGCCACCTCATGCAGAGTTGACTCATTGGAAAAGACTCTGATGCTGGGAGGGATTGGGGGCAGGAGGAGAAGGGGACGACAGAGGATGAGATGGCTGGATGGCATCACTGACTCGATGGACGTGAGTCTGAGTGAACTCCGGGAGTTGGTGATGGACAGGGAGGCCTGGCGTGCTGTGATTCATGGGGTCACAGAGTCGGACATGACTGAGCGACTGATCTGATCTGATCTGATCTCCAGAATTGCTAAATAAAGTCTTTTGTTATTTTCAGCCTTCTGCTTTTTGTTGTTGTTGACAGTTGCAGTTATTCAACCCTACTCTTGTAGAGCAAAAGCAGCCATATGCAATGAGTAGACAAAGGGACATGGATGTGTTTCAATAAAACTTTATTTGTGAAAGGTGGCAGTGGCTCCAGGACTACAACTTGCTGACTCAGAGACAGTATATAGTAGGTTCAGTGTATAGTAAATTCAGAAATGTTGATGAAAAATAAGTAGAAAGTTCAAACAAATGAAATTTAAAACGGAAAACCAGAACTTCCCTTGTGGTCCAGCGGTTAAGAATTCCTCTGCCAATGCATGGGACATAGGGTTGATCTCTGGTCCAAGAAGATCCCACATGCCACAGGGCAACTAACTCTGTGCCACAACTACTGAGCTTGCACACTCTAGAGCCCATGCTCCGCAACAAGAGAAGCCACTGCAATGAGAAGCCCACACTCCACAGCTAGGAAGTAGCCTCCGCTTGCCACAACTAGAGAAAGCCCATGTATAGCAACAAACAGCCAGTGCAGCCAGCAAATAAACGATGAACAAATAAATGCAAAGCCAATCTTTGTAAAAAGTTTATGACAGTAAATACATGCCTATTGTAGAAAATTTGGAAAATATAAAAGTACATTAGGGAAAAAGTAGAAATCCTGACCAAAAGATAGGCCCAGTTAAAAATTTGGTGAATAATTGTTTCCTTTTAGTAATTTTCCTATGCATGCCTTTTAAAAAACTTGGTAAACAACTAGAATTTAAAATATACTACGCATTTGCTCTGTTTTTCTGGAAGGTGGCAGTTGAATCCAGCTTGAGACTATCGCAAGGAGTAACTCTTCTGTTCAATGAAGAGACCTCCTTCAAGTCCGCCCGATTGTCTGTATCTCTTGAGATCCAAAATCAGATTTCTTCCCATGATTTTAGGTTCTAAAAAATCCTAAACTGCCTTTTGGATTGCAAAAGATTTACTTAAACATCTCAGTAGGTTTTCAGCACTGAATGCTTTATTGCTTGTATGTGGTGTAACTCATTTAACCAAAACCTGGCATTTCTTCTCTAGTTCTGAGTGCTTGGAAGTGTCTGGGATGTTGTTGGCAGAGGCCAGGACATTTTGAGGATGTCTTGCCTAAAATGGGAAAGGAGGTCTGTGATGAATGGTTGAGCCATAGGTGTTAATAACTTGGTGTGAGAGTGAGCCATCAGGAATTTTTTATTTCTATGTCATAGAGAGCAGGACTTTCCAGTTCCCCTCTCCTGGGACACACACAGACACACACACACACACACACACACACACACACACACACACACACGACATCCCTGCGTGCATCTTGGAGAGTGTTTGATCTGCCTTGCGTGCGTGCTGAGTCACGTCCGACTCTTTGCAAACCCATGGACTGTAGCCCACCAGGCTCCTCTGTTCATGGAATTTTTCAGGCAAGAATACTGCAGTGAGTTGCCATTTCCTCCTTCAGGGGATATTCCCGACTCAGGGGTCAAACTCAAGTTCTTATATCTCCTGCATTGACAGGTGGGTTCTTTACCATCTTTATCACTAGGGCTACTTGGGGGGCAAGTGAAATTAGCTTTATGAAGAAAATAAAGTGGAGTGGTATGACAGTGATAGAGGCAGGCAAAGGAGGGCAACATTCTATGCTGATTTCTATCTAAAATGATCTCTTTGCTTTCTTGCTTGTTGGTTTTTTAACTGTTGTTTTTTTTTTTTTTTTTTGTCAACTTAACTAAATGGACATTTCTGTACCAATAAATATATTTCCACACAAACTACATAAAAATGTATATGGTATTCCATAGTATCATACTTTATTTAATCAACCATAGAAATTTTAGGCTATTTGCAAAATTTTTAAACTTTTTAAGAAGCTAGAGTTTATGTTTTTGTACAATTATTCTTTCTGATACTCATACTGTTAATTCCTTAGTATAAATATCCTTAAATGAAATTTCTGGGTCGAAGTCTGTGCATTTGAAGTAACCAAAGTAACCAGGAAAGAGGTGTGTGAGTGATGCCTTCTGAGTGGAGAGTGATGAGAGGCAGCCAGCCAGGGAAGGGTTTGGGACATGAGGACAGAGGGAACAGCAAGTACATTTCTTAAATGATTTTTCTGGCCGAAGTTCCCCCAGCTTCTCATCTGTGCGTTTCCTCTCTATTGAACAGCAACTTGTTAATTATGGGTTGCCAAACAGTGCTAGACTCTAGGTCAGTCTGGAACATCCAGGTTCTAATCAGAAACTCGGGAGCAAATTCAACTTGGAGATGAACAGACGTATTATCAGTGACTGCTGTTTGGGCTGCTGTTCAATTTTGGAAAATTCCTGAACCCTTGATTGACTTCTACCGAAAACCAGAGCTGAGTTTCTCCCCCAGAAACGGTCCCGGAACTGTGTGAGCACAGATATGTCTGGGAGCTACTGGCTTCCAGCAGGTAAGATAAGAAATCTGTTAAATCACAGGCTGATGAAAACATACAAGCAAACACACCGAAAAAAAGTTCAAATTTGTGGTTAACCAAGGCAGGGATATTGGGGGAGGGGAATTGGATGAAGGCAGTCAGAAGATACTGTGTATGTCCATTTATAAGATAAACAAGTCCTAGGAATGGAACATGTGACATGATGAATACACTGTAATTAATACAGCTGTATATTATATACTATGCTTGATCTTAGCCAAAAGGCCGAGAAGCGATGTAAAAGTTAAGAGAGTAAATCCTCAGAGTTCTCATCACACACAATTTTTTTCTGTTTCTTTCATTTTGCATCTATAGGAGATGATGTTCACTAAACTTACTGTGATAATCATTTCAGGATGTATGTAAATCAAATCACAATGCTATATGCTTTAAACTTATAAAATGTTCTATGTCAATTATATCTCAATAAAACTGGAAGGAAAAAAGAAATTTGTTAAATCATTCTGCAGTTTCATCTGAGGGAAGGTAATAGGTGTGCTGGGGCTGTGGCAATCAAGTTTGGCTCCTTTGGGGGTGGTGGGGAGAAGACTGGGAGAGATTATATATTTTTCATTCACTACTGACAGAGGTGTTTCTTTAGGTAATATTTGCACTCATCAGACTTGCGGAATGTACCAACATTCTGTGCTGTTTGAACCAGGATCACTGCCAGGAAAATGCAACACACAAAAATTGTTCCAGTTACGAAGGTGATTTTGCTCTACTAAATTCTTATTGTGTATGTTAACACAAGGGCCATACCAAACCATTCTACACTGTAAATATAAACTGTAAAAAAATCTTTGCATAAAGATCCTTATGCAAGTATATTGATATAACATATAGGGAAATATGAAATACAATGTGTTTGTACATCAGTAGAAAACTGGTGGGAAAAAACTGTGATGGTTAGTCATCTAGAAGTAGACTGCAGAGGCATTTACTCATTTAGTGAGCATTGTTGAGTACCACCGTGTGCTGGGCAGTCTTCTGGGTAATGGAAGTGGAAAGATAAATGAGACACATTGCTTGTTCTCAGAGAGTTTGTTGTCTTTGGGGGAATCGAGTCAAGGCTTTTGTAGTTGTTGGCTGTTTAGCTTTGGGCTTCTCATCTCTGAGCCTTGGTTTTCATGTCCACAAATCAACAGGATTCAGCCAGGTGACTGGTGGGGTATTTCCAGTACCAGTGGGGTATTTCCAGTGATATTGCAAGGTTAGCAAAGGAAGCCCAAATAGGGCTGCATGATTGGAGCAGGACAGTCCATGCTAATGCAGACAAGGAAATCTTCCAGGAACAAGATTCAGTAGAATCTTAGATAGTTTATGAAGTCAGCTGTGAATTTGAACTTCGATGGAAATTGGCTTGGTTTCTTAATTAAATAAAAACCTTCGTGCAATTCTGCTTGAGGTGAATTCTGTGGTCGGTTTTTTTTATTTTTTTTAGGATTTTAATTTTTGTTTTATATTGGAATATAGTTGATTTACAGGGTTGTGTTAGTTTCAGGTGTACACTAAGTGACTAATTATCCATTCTTTTTCATAAGCACATCTGTCTATTCTTTTTCACTTTCCTTTTCCATATGAATTATTACAGAATATTGAGTAGATCCCCCTGTGCTATACAGTGGGTTCTTGTTGATCATCTATGTTATATATATAGTGGTGTATAGGTGATAGTTCCAAACTCATAATTTATTGCCCTCCCCCGAACATCCCCCACCCCCCACCCCCTCGCCCCCGCTACATTTCCCTTTGGTAACAATATATTTGGTAACAATAGTCTGAGACTATTTCTCTCTGTGTGTGTTTTTATATAAGTTCATTTGTATCTTTTTTTTAGATTACAGTTATAAGTGATATCATATGATATTTGTCTTTGTCTGATTTTCTTCACTTAGTATCCTCTCTCTGGCCTTTATTTTTTAAGATAAAAAAAGAGATGCATTCTTAGGACTGCTGCTGCTGCTGCTAAGTCGCTTCAGTCATGTCTGACTCTGTGCAACCCCATAGACGGCAGCCCACCAGGCTCCTCTGTCCACAGGATTCCCCAGGCAAGAACACGGGAGTGGGTTGCCATTTCCTTCTCTGTTCTTAGAACTAGTGACTGTAGAACTTATTGGTAAGTTTCTAGGTAAATTTCAGATTGGGTTTGGAAACACAATTTTTAAGTAAGTAGAAAGAGAAGTAATGATCTAGCATGGATTCACAAGGCAAAAGACATTCACTGATCAATTCAAGAAATACATTTAGTTTTTGAGGCATATTTACATGTATGTTTTAGGTATCATTTTAGGTACTGTGGATTGAACAGTGATTAAAACAGTTAAAAGAATTTTTTTCTTTTCTTGTGGTATTTGTATTCTAGAGGAGGTAAGAGGAGTAGCAGACAGAGCCCAGGCAGAGCCTCAGAGGTCTCCTGTGGGTGGAAGATGAGCAACTTGAGAGACTGCACATTACTTGAAGAAATGATTTAAATTGTTGCATCCAACTGGACTAAAATTTATTTTTTATTAATTTTTTAAAATAATTATTTATTTGGCTGCACTGGATTTAAGTTGCAGCATGTGGGATCTAGTTCCCTGACCAGGGATCGAACCTGGGTTCCCTGCCCTGAGAGTGCAGAGTCTTAGCCACTGGACCACCAGAGAAGTCCTTGGACTAAAATTTATTTTTTTTCTTTTATTCCCACTCCATAGTCAGTGGGGCTGCTCCATAGTCAGTGATGAGAAGTACCATACAAGTAATAAACTGCACTTTATTTGCATTCTGAGAGGTAATGTGTGTAAACTTGAGAACCCAAATCAGTTGTATGTTCCTTTTTTTTGGAGGGCTGGGGAACAGTAAGAGTCCTGAACTCTTATTAAAAGTTTCTCTAACAGGTGTGTGTGTGTGCGTGCTCAGTCACTCAGTTGTGTCCGACTCTTTCAGATTCCATTGTCTGTAGCCCACCCCTCCTCTGTCCATGGATTTTCCCAAGCAAGAATACTGGAGCAGGTTGCCATTTCCTACTCCAGGGAATTTTCCTGACCTAGGAATTGAGCCTACATCTCCTGCATTGCCAGGTGGATTCTTTACCACTGTGCCACCTGGGAAGTCCCTTCTCTAATAGGTATATGACTTCAAAAAAATTCGGATGCTCCAAGCACCTTGCAAGCAAATATTTTGCTTGTCATAAATAGTAATGAGCATTCTAGGGCTGTGGCAATGAAGTTTGGCTCCTTAGGGATGGTGGGGAGAGGACTGGGGAAGGTAATTTTCTTTTCATCTACTACTGACAGAGGTGTTTCTTTAGGTAATATTTGCACTCAGTAGCCTTCTGGAGAAGGCAATGGCACCCCACTCCAGTACTCTTGCCTGGAAAATCCCATGGGCAGAGGAGCCTGGTGGGCTGCAGTCCATGGGGTCACTAAGAGTCGGACACAACTGAGCAACTTCACTTTCACTTTTCACTTTCATGCATTGGAGAAGGAAATGGCAACCCACTCCAGTGTTCTTGCTGGGGATAGGGGAGCCTGGTGGGCTGCCATCTATGGGGTCGCACAGAGTCGGACACAACTGAAGCGACTTAACAGCAGCAGCAGCCTTCTGGAATGTACCAACATTCTGTGCTGTTTGAATCTGGACCATTGCCAGGAAAATACAATTCATAAGAACTGTCTAGTTAGGAGAGTGTTTTTGCTCTACTAAATTCTTATTGTATATGTTAACACAGGGAGCTATACCAAATCATCCTACATTGTAAATACGAACTGTAAAAAAAAATCTTTGCATAAACATCCATACGTGGGTATACTGATATAACATAACAGGCAAATATTAAATACAAACTGTCCATCAGTAGAAAACTAGTGAAAAAAAACTATGGTTCATCCAAATAGTGGAATAATAATACATATGATAATAATGCAGTTGTTAAAAGAAGGAAACAGATCTACACATACCAAAATGAAGTAACCTTTGTGATATGAAGAGCTCTGCATTTATATATACTTCCATTCATATAAAATGAATCTATAAATCCATATATATATATATTCTTACCTATATCTATATCTACACATATCTAAAACAATGTTAATTTCTATTTTGCTGCTTTTATATAAACAGAATATTTCTGGTAAGCTGTGTAGGAATTTAATACTCTTGGTTGCCTCAAGGAGAAGACTAAGGGATAGGATAGGTGGGGAAGCAGACATAGAGAAGAATTATTCTTCATTTGAAATTCTTTCATTCTATTAGATTTAAAAATAAATATTTTCACATATTACTTGTTTTTCCAAAAAATTAGAAATGATTGGATTAAAACACATGTTTTCATGATTGGGGAAAAAAAAGCCCACTACACATAAATACACAGCACCTAGGGTTGAAGGTTAGTTAAATTAACAAGCAGAATCTAGTTTTTAATAGATTGCAGCTTGAAGATTTTCAGCTTTTCTAAACTGGTAGATACAGAGAGGCTTCCTCCTCCCCTAACTGGTTGAATCCAAAATGTGTTATCCTGGAGGAACCAAAAAAAAGGCAGGAAGAGAGGAAAAGGGCCGGGGCAGTGAGAGATTTCTGACTCCTTTGCCACTTTAGATTGTCAGTGGGGTACCCTGCCATAAGCAAAAATTTGTAAACAAAACTTGAAATAACCTAAAGGTGTGAAAAGAGGGAAATGGAAGCAGCATTTATTAAATACTTTTTAGGTTTAGGACCTTTGCAAAAGTATTTTCCTTAATTCTTACAATATCCCCATTTTGCATATAAGGAAACTGAGGCTCACACAGTAGAGGAATTTGCCCAAGGTCATCCAGCCAGTGAGCGGGATGTAGGGTCTGTAGGGCTCATTCATCTTATGATCTTTTCACTACATCATGATTTGCAGGTTAAGGTTTGTCTAGAGCAGAAGGAATGAGGCCAGCTTCCTGGCAGAACAACAAGCCATGAGATAATGAGACCCATCACCCTGGAGCATCATTTGTTCCTGATGAAAAGTAATTAAAAAAATATTAGGCTTATATTAAAGTAACACAGATGTAATGTAAAGTGACATGCAAATGTCATAGGCATTTTAAAGATAACATTCAAGATGTCAGAGAAATTCCTTGTTGGTTTCAAAATACTTTCCTCACAACCTCTAAGCATTGGTTCTTTATGATCAACAGTTGTCAGAGTGCTGCATGGGACCACCTTCTGAAAACCAGGGAGGTATGTTTGGTCACATGTCCATTCTCCCAATTGGTATTGTGGGTTGTTAATCCACCATGAGAGCAGACTACGGAAACCAGAGGTGTTGGCATGGGAACCCAAATGTGAGGGAAGTAGAAGTCAAGGGGGCAGAGAGGACGGGGGAGTGAGTTCATTGTGCAAATATGCACTGTGAATTCCTGGGTAGAGATTCTGTGTAGGTGTTTGTTTTATGCAACCTGGAGTGGGGGTTCTTTTTAGAATCAGATAGTATCTGGAAGCAGCACAGTGAAGATAAGGCAGATGCAAACTATGTGCTGGAACCATACTCCTCCTCCTTAGCCTTGTGCCTTGGGAGGCATTGCTGGTCTATCTCAGCACACTTCTTCATGCTGATCGTGGGCTTCATCTCACAATTTTCCCCAACATAACCATCACTACTAATGGGTAAATGGAACTCACATTGCAACAAATCCTACATGCCATGGAAGAATTAAATCTAGTGGCTAGAACACACACTTGGAAGCCAGACTGTTGCTGCTGCTAAGTCTCTTCAGTCGTGTCTGACTCTGCGACCCCATAGACTGCAGCCCACCAGGCTCCCCCGTACCTGGGATTCACCAGGCAAAAATACTGGAGTGGATTGCCATTTCCTTTTCCAATGCATGAAAATGAAAAGTGAAAGTGAAGTCGCTCAGTCATGTCCAACTCCTAGTGACCCCGTGGACTGCAGCCTATAAGGCTCCTCCGTTCATGGGATTTTCCAGGCGAGTACTGGAGTGGGTTGCCATTGCCTTCTCCAGAAGCCAGACTATCTAGGTTTAAATCCTGGCTTTGACCTTAATGGCTGTGTGGCCATGACCAGGGCACTGAGCTTCTAGGGAATCTCACTCTCTTCTATAAAGTAAGGATAAAAATAGATCCCCACATCGTAGAGTTGTTATGTCAGTTAAAATATGTGCAAAGCTCTTAGAACTGTTGCTGGCATATGCTAAGCACTCTCTACATTATTTATGTTTTATATTATTTATAATTGAGTAAGGTAGCTCCATGTTGAAGAGAGTGAGGATCAGGGAAGTTGAGTAACTTGCCCAAGTCATTCAGGTAAGAAGTGGTAGAGCTGGGGCATTGAATTCAGGACTGTGGGCATCACTATGCACAATCTACTCCACATCATAGACTGCGCCATGAATGCCTTCCCACTGTGGTCAGTTTTCTTAGCCTTTCCTTTGGTCTATATGTGTAGGGCTGACGAGTAGAAGGTAGGGACAAAGGGCATTGCCAGAAAAGCCAGAATATAGAGTTGGATGAGGGGCTGTGTTGTGAGTGGGGGAAGTTGAGGGAAGACTAGAGTCCTGGGGGCCTGGTCCAGGCTTTGGTGAAAGAATGGCATTGCTTCTTATTCTTGGGGATGGTGGTGGCAGGAAGCCAATGAAACAGAGTGCCCTGTGCTTCATGTGGGGTGTGGTGTGCTGGGTGGGCAGGGACGCTTGGGAACCCTGTTTCATAGTCTCCTGGACCTTGTGGCTGCAAATCCATGGATAACAGTTGAATCATTCACCCACTGAGCAACTGGGTCTTTCAAAATAAACTCTCCTCCTTCCCAGTACTTCTGGCAAGTTCCTCTATGTCTCTGTAGCAGATTGCAAAACTGGTCATATGCTTCTGTCATCAAGCAGTGGAACCTACTAATCTATCCTTTGAATCAGAGACATCCGTGTGCTTTTTCTTGACCAATAGAAAGTCACCTCCTTGCAGCTTCTTCTCAATGTTTTGAGAACCATCCATCACCATGGGACAAACCCAGGACAGCTTAGTGGAGGACGAGGAACACATGGTCAGAGACCCTTGTTGCCTCTGTGACAGCCAGCCACCCACCAGTCATATGAGTGAAGCCATCCCCAGGCAGCCCCAGCTAACCATCAGCTGATCACAGATATGCACAGGAACCTTAGCTAAGGCAACCGAGGTCAGAAGAACCTCCCAGCTGAACCCAATTCAAACTGCTGACCCCTGGAATGGTGAAAGAAAGAAATAATCACTGTTTTGAACCTCTAAGTTTTGGAGTGGTTTGTTACACAGCAGAAGACAACCACTGCATGGACCAAGTAGGGGTGGATGCCAAAGCTCAACCAGTCAAAACAGCCAGCCAGTTTTGATTTTGCATGTCTGACATCTAGTCAAGATTTTTCTGTGTAAGGAACACTTTAATTCTATTTTCCTATCATTTATTGTCATTAATTCTTCAAATATGAGAGTCTTTCAGTTCAGTTCAGTCGCTCAGTCGTGTCCGACTCTTTGTGACCCCATGAATCGCAGCACGCCAGGCCTCCCTGTCCATTACCAACTCCCGGAGTTCACTCAGACTCACGTCCATTGAGTCAGTGATGCCATCCAGCCATCTCATCCTCTGTCGTCCCCTTTTCCTCCTGCCCCCAATCCCTCCCAGCATCAGAGTCTTTTCCAATGAATCAACTCTTCACATGAGGTGGCCAAAGTACTGGAGTTTCAGCTTTATCGTCATTCCTTCCAAAGAAATCTCAGGGCTGATCTCCTGCAGAATGGACTGGTTGGCTCTCCTTGCAGTCCAAGGGACTCTCAAGAGTCTTCTCCAACACCACAGTTCAAAAGCATCAATTCTTCAGCGCTCAGCCTTCTTCACAGTCCAACTCAGGGAAAGGAGCAGGATGGATGGTTTCAGCATTTTTTAATCTATAATTAGCTGCTTACAAGAGATGACAGAGTTGGGGTGGGGCAAGGAGCTGGAGTTCTGGGACCTACCAGCCTTAGCTCACCCCCAACTTTAATCAGAGAAATTCTAATTTTATTTGTCTAGATATGTGTTTATTTTGGTAATACATTTTTGAGTACTTATATTCCAGTCAAATATTTTTTAGAAACTCTGCTTGCCAGACCATTAACTGGTGAACCTGTTTGTTCACTGACAGAAAGATTCGTCTGCTACAAAACAAGTTTGAAATACACTTCTGTGTACAGTATTTTCTCAGAATCCTTTTCAGAAGGTGGAAGCATTTTCCTGGAAAGGTAATTTTGGCAGAGCTCTCTGCATGTGTGCCAGGAGGCTGGCTTGGCTGGAGGAGGGGCAAGGGCTGGCTTTCCTGGAGCTTGGGTGGGGTGGGGAGTGCAGAAGAAAACTTCTGATGGGTGTGATTGGCTCACAGTTGCTCCAGGACCCCCTCCTCAAGTTCAAGTCCTGCGCCCCAGCTCCTGGCTCACCCCAAGCTGCTTCCTGGCTCAGCTCCACCTCCCTCCTGGCATCGAGAATATTCCCACTGCCGTTGGGTGCATCCAGAACCGAGCAGGCTTCCCTGACAGCGGGGGGGGGGGGGGGGGGTTTGACTGCTTCATTTTCCCTTCTGCTCCCTCACATTCTTCCATCTTCCCTCCAAGACCTGGTGCTCAGCAACCTGGCCAAAGAGGAAACAGCTACCATCTGGCTTCTTTACCCTCCCTCTTCTCTCATCCTTTGAATGATGGCCTGTTTTTTTCTCCTGTTACTTCTTGGAGACCCTTTCACATAAGAGGTGGATGCGGGATGAGGATTCAGGAGATGAGGTTCAGGAGACCAGTTCTGTGTTTCTTCAAGTGTGAAAAGAGGGACTTGGCCCCAAGGCTCCTCAAACCAGCCATCTGGAGCCACCTGGGCTGTTTGGCCACAAACAGCACAGCGAGGTGGAGCCTGCTCTCTCTTTGCTGAAGAGGAGTATGCAGGAATGCCGAATCACTATGCCGAACATTGGAAACCATCACAGTACTGTAAATCAACTATACTTCAATTAAAAAAAAGATCAGCAAGTGTTAGGCTGTTAAAGACAGAGCAATCCCAAGCAGATTTTGTTTTCTCTATTAAGAAGGACTGCAGAAATACAAACTATATTATATAGGATAAATAAACAAGGCCCGACTGTATAGCACAGGGAACTACGTTCAGTGTCCTGAGATAAACCACAATGGAAAAGAATATGAAAAAGAATGTATATATATATGTATAACTGAGTCACTTTGCTGTATAGCAGAAATTATAAATCAACTATATTTCAATAAAATAAATCTAAACAAATAAAACAATTGCTTCCAAGCGAAAAAAGAAAAAGAAAAATGATTACAGAAGATGTGAAGGAGAGGTAAATTTTCTATTTTGTGATATCTTGCTTGTGTCCCAAAGATTTGCATTATAGGGACCTAGGAGGACCTTGGATACCAACCCTATAAAACATATTTGAGTTCTAAACTTTCTAATTATTTAATGTCTGGACTCCTTACTTCTTCCAAGTTACATAAGTCTCCCTTATTGGGCTTCCCTGGTGGTTCAGTGGTAGAGAATCTGCCTGCCAATGCAGGGGACGTGAGTTCAATCCCTGGTCTAGGAAGATTCCACAAGCTGAGGGGCAAATAAGCCTGTGCACACAACTGTTGAGCCTGTGCTCTAGAGCCTGGAAGCTGCAGCTACTGAAGCCCGAAGAGAGCCCGGGCTCTGCTACAGGAGAAGCCATCGCAATGAAAAGCCTGCAGAGCGACGAAGACCCAGCATAGCCAAAAAAGAAAAAGTCTCCTTATTTTCCTAGGTACAGTGTCTATCCTAGGCTACTGCTACTGCTAAGTTGCTTCAGTCATGTCCGACTCTGTGCGACCCCATAGACGGTAGCCCACCAGGCTCCCCCGTCCCTGGGATTCTCCAGGCAAGAACACTGGAGTGGGTTGCCATTTCCTTCTCCAATGCAGGAAAGTGAGAAGTGAAAGTGAAGTCGATCAGTCGTGTCCGACTCTTAGCGACCCCATGGACTGCAGCCCACCAGGCTCCTCCGTCCATGGGATTTTCCAGGCAAGAGTACTGGAGTAGGATGCCATTGCCTTCTTCTTCTTCTACCCTAGGCTAATGCCCCCATAAGTGCTAAATCGACTTGAAAGTTGGTTGTTGAAGGCTCTAAAGTTTCCACAGGAAATTTCTCTTTCCTTCCGTCCACTGTTGTTCCTCTGACTTTTATCTGATCCATGTGCATTCACATACAAGCACATTTATATTATATGATGGGCTTCCTTGAAGGCTCAGATGGTAAAGAATCTGCTTGCAATGAGACAGACCTGAGTTCTATCCCTGGGTCAGGAAGATCCCCTGGAGAAGGGAATGGCTCCCCACTCCAGTATTCTTGCCTGGAGAATTCCAGGGGTTGCAGAGTCGGACTCGACTGAGTGACTAACACTTCATGTTATATGAGAAAGATTTCATGAGATTAATTGCTCTTAGTCACTGCATGGATACTCAGAAGATGTTTAACATCTTCAAATAAACACTTGTTGGGAACTTGCTCTGAGACTAGCGCTGTTCTAGATGCTGGGAAGACAACAGTGGGGGGTAAAAGCTTCCAGCACTTACGGAGCCAGTGGGGAGGCAGACAGCACAGACGTGGATCAGGAGTGGGATGGTTGACAGAATAATGTCCCCCCCCCCCAAAGATCTCCACATCCCAATTACCAGAACCTGTGATTATGTTACAGTACATGGCAACTGAGAATTAAGGTAGCAGATGGCATAAAGGTGACTAATTAACGGATTTATTTTTATTTAAAAAATATATCTATTTTTTGGCTATGTCAAGTCTTAGCTGGGAGTCTTACTTGCAGCATGCGGGCTTCTCTGTAGGTGCAGCACGTGGGCTTAGGTGCTCCACTGCATGTGGTAATCTTAGTTCCTTGACCAAGGATCAAACCTGTGTCCTCTATATTGGAAAGTGGATTCTTTTTTTTTTAATATTTAATTTTATTTTATTTTTAAACTTTACATATTTGTATTAGTTTTGCCAAATATCGAAATGAATCCACCACAGGTATACATGTGCTCCCCATCCTGAACCCTCCTCCCTCCTCCCTCCCCATACCATCCCTCTGGGTCGTCCCAGTGCACTAGCCCCAAGCATCCAGTATCATGCATCGAACCTGGACTGGCAACTTGTTTCATACATGATATTTTACATGTTTCAATGCCATTCTCCCAAATCTTCCCACCCTCTCCCTCTCCCATAGAGTCCATAAGACTGTCCTATACATCAGTGTCTATTTTGCTGTCTCATACACAGGGTTATTGTTACCATCTTTCTAAATTCCATATATATGCGTTATTATACTGTATTGGTGTTTTTCCTTCTGGCTTACTTCACTCTGTATAATAGGCTCCAGTTTCATCCATCTCATTAGAACTGATTCAAATGTATTCTTTTTAATGGCTGAGTAATACTCCATTGTGTATATGTACCACAGCTTTCTTATCCACTCATCTGCTGATGGACATCTAGGTTGCTTCCATGTCCTGGCTATTATAAACAGTGCTGCGATGAACATTGGGGTACATGTGTCTCTTTCCCTTCTGGTTTCCTCAGTGTGTATGCCCAGCAGTGGGATTGCTGGATCATAAGGAAGTTCTGTTTCCAGTTTTTTAAGGAATCTCCACACTGTTCTCCATAGTGGCTGTACTAGTTTGTATTCCCACCAACAGTGTAAGAGGGTTCCCTTTTCTCCACACCCTCTCCAGCATTTATTATTTGTAGACTTTTGGATCGCAGCCATTCTGACTGGCGTGAAATGGTACCTCATAGTGGTTTTGATTTGCATTTCTCTGATAATGAGTGATGTTGAGCATCTTTTCATGTGTTTCTTAGCCCTGGAAAGTGGATTCTTAACCACTGGACCACCAGGGGAGCCCCTGACTGATTTATTAATAAAACAGAGAGATGACCCTAGATTATGCAAGTGGGCCCGATATAATCATAAGGACCTTGACATGTGGAAGGTGTGTGTTAGTTGTTCAGTCGTGTCCGACTCATTGAGACCCCATGGACTGTAGCCCACCAGGCTCCTCTGTCCATGGAATTCTCCAGGCAAGAGTACTGGAGTGCGTTGCCATTTCCTTCTCCAGGGGATCTTCCCGACCCAGGGATCCAACCTGTGTATCCTGCATTGCAGGCAGACTCCTGACCAGACATCTGAGCCACCAAGGAAGCCCCAAAAAGAGGGAAGCAGAAATTCACACTCAGAGAGAGAGCAGATGTAATGAGAAATTACTGACCAGACATTACTAACTTGGAAGATGGAAGAGGATCATTGGCCAAAGAATATAGGAATTCTCTTCAAGTTCAAAAAAGCAAGAAAACAGATTTTACTTTAGAGCCCCCAGAAAAGAATAGGGCCTGCTGACACCTTGGTTTTAGCCCAGTGAGATACATTTTGGATTTCTGACCTTCAGAATGGTAACATACACTGAAACCATAATCACAGAAAACTAGTCAGTCTAATCACACCAGGACCACAGCCTTGTCTAACTCAATGAAACTAAGCCATGCCCTGTGGGGCCACCCAAGATGGGCGGGTCATGGTGGAGAGGTCTGACAGAATGTGGTCCACTGGAGAAGGGAATGGCAAACCACTTCAGTATTCTTGCCTTGAGAACCCCATGAGCAGTATGAAAAGGCAAAATGATAGGATACTGAAGGACAGGGAGGCCTGGCATGCTGCTGTCCATGGGGTCGCAGAGTCGGACACGACTGAGCGACTGAACTGAACTGAACTGAAGCCACTGAGTATGGGTGATTTGTTGCAGCGGCCATAGGAAATTAATACAGATCATGTCTCCTTCTTCTTCATTTCAGTTTTGTCTTTCTTTTTTCACTTATAAGAGCAAGTGTCCTGGGGTCTTGAGAAGTCCTCTCCTTTCCTGTTGAGAGGCTGGTGTATGTACCACTGAAAGAAACAGGGAGCCAACCTTGCTGTGGCTTCCAGAACACCCCTACCCCAAATCCCCCCCAAAACAAAAAATGGATATGCTCTTAAGTGGTTCTTGGATTCTCATTTTCTCTCTCAGTGCCTCAGGCTTCCCCACTTAAGAGCTTTGCCATATGGCAGTGTTTTTCTGGGCTCCTGTGATGCAGACAGCCATTTGACAAAAGTCACCCCACTGAGGATGCTGGAAGCTGGGGTGTGCTCAGAGATCTGATTTAAAATGTCCTGAATGACCCATAGTTTAACCTGGTGCCTGCAGCCTATGGAGGGGGCGTGTAACCTGCTGAGTGGACTGGTGATGGTGTGGTCCCCGCTGAAAGCAAGAGACTGAAATTCTTTTTCAGATGCCTTAGCTGTCCCTTCTGCTTTTTGTTTATTCATTAAGACCTTAATACATTTATATTTTGATATATAACACACATTCAGATAAGGGTAAAAAAAAACACACACACAGCTTAATGAAATATCACAAAGCAAACATTTGTTAAACCATTACCTGGCTAGTGAAAAAGAACATTTCTGACGTCCAGAAGCCCTTGTGTGTCCCTTCCCAATAAACTACTTCCTTCTTCTCAAGCATAACCAACTATCGTGCCCTCTCATATCTTCTTTTTCTTTTATACATTTCAAAAACAACACACATACACTACCTTGTGTAAAAGAGATAGATAGTGGGAACCATAAAGAAGGCTGAGTGCTGAAGAATGGGTGCTTTCGAACTGTGCTGCTGGAGAAGACTCTTGAGAGTTTCTTGGACAGCAAGGAGATCAAACCAGTCAATCCTAAAGGAAATCAACCTGGAATAGTCATTGAAAGGGCTGATGCTGAAGCTGAAGCTCCAATACTTTGGCCCCCTGATGCGAAGAGCCAACTGATTGGAAAAGACCCTGATGCTGAGAAAGATTGGAGGCAGGAGGAGAAGGATGACAGAGGATGAGGTGGTTGGATGGCATCACCGACTCAATGGACATGAGTTTGAGCAGACTCCAGGAGATGCTGAAGGATGAGGAAGCCTGGTGTGCTGCAGTCCATGGGGTCGAAAAGAGTAGAACATGACTGAGCGACTGAACAACAAGCGGGAACCTGCTATAAAGCACAGGCGGCTCAGTTCGTTGCTCTGAGGTGACATAGATGGGTGGGATGGGGTTGGGTTGGGAGGTGGAAGAGGGAAGGGATATATGTATACATATAACTGATTCACTTCTTCATACAGCAGAAACTAACACAACATTGTAAAGCATTATACTCCAGTAATAAAGCAAATTAGCTTGTTTTAAATTTAAAAATGACATAAAAATTCAAACAGTATCAAAGCTAGAGATGAATGGTTGATCACAATAAGCATTTCTTATTAGTAATGATTCTCAATTAAAATTATTATGAAGTAAAACATAATAGTGTGCAAAAGAATATAAGGAATAGCTGGTGCCCAACACACTGCCTAAGAAATAAAGCATCATCAATATGCTCAAAACCTCATGTGTTCCTTTCCCTGATCCATCCCTCCCCTGCCCCAAATGTGGTATATATTTATTAACTCCATGCACTTTGCCATATTTTTTCTAACTATATTTGTGTACCTAAACAATATATCATTTTGTTTTTCACATTTTCACACCATATCAGACTCTGCACACTCTCTTTTGCTCAGTGCTATTTGTGAGATTCACTCAGGTTGATGGTTCATCCCAGGTGGCCCTAGTGGTCAAGGATCCATCTGTCAATCCACGAGATGTAAGAGGCACAGGTTTGATCCCTGGGTTGGGAAGATCCACTGGAAGAGGAAATGGCAACCCACCCCAATATTCTTGCCTGGAGAATTCCATCAACAGAGGAGCCTGGTGGGCTACAGTCCTTGGGCCGCAAAGAGTCAGACATGACTGAGAGACTGGGGACACCCAGGCTAATACATGGAATTCTTGTTTATCCATTTAGTCTTCAGTCTGTTTAGATTTTTCAAAAAGAATAAGAAGGTCTGTCCCATCTCTGCCTTCTCCCCATTCCCTGACCTCAGAGGTAAAGACAGATCGGGGTTTGGTATTTATAATACCCTCAGCTATCTCTTCCAAAGTATATATCCATGGGCACATACATACGTGAAAGTGAAAGTGTTACTTGCTCAGTCATGTCTGACTCTTTGTGTTCCTATGGACTGTAGCCCACCAGGCTCCTCTGTCCATGGAATACTTCAGGCAAGAATACTGGAGTGGGTGGCCTTTCCCTTCTCCAGGGGATCTTCCTGACCCAGGGATTGAACCTGTGTCTGCTGCATTGAAAGGTGGGTTCTTTACCACTGAGCCAGCAGGGACGCCCCATGCAGAATTTTAAACAGTTACTTACAAACATTGGATCCTCAGAGCAGATATGAGCCCAAGCTCAGGAGTTGAATGCCAGCTCCCTCACTTAGCAGCTCTGTGACTTTAGGCAAGATATTTCATCTCCCCACATTTTATTTTACTCATCTATAAAATGTGTTAATAAAAATAGCTATGGCCAAGTGTTGGTGAAAGGATTCAATAAGATGATATATGTAAAGTGCTTATTGTACTTTCTGGCCTGTAGCAAGTGCTTCAATAAATGTTAGCTATTATCATTACATGTCGTTCCGTAATGTGCTTTTTCCTTTTAATAATTTATCATGCCATCTTTCTACGTCTGTAAATATGTGTGCTCGGTCGCTAAGTCATGGCCAACTCTTTGCAACCCTATGGACTGTAGCATGCCAGGCTTCTCTGTTCGTGGGATTCTCCAGGCAAGAATACTGGAGTGGGCTGCCACTTCCTTCTCCAGGGGGTCTTCCAGACCCAGGGACTATAAACTTGCATCTCCTGCATTGGCATGCAAGTTCTTTACCTCTAAGCCACCAGGGAAACTCTGTCTGTAAATATAGGACTGTATTATAACGTGAAAACACACACATGTATGTACACATGTACATGCACAGACAAACACACAATGCTGCTGCTGCTGCTAAGTCGCTTCAGTCATGTCCGACTCTGTGAGATCCCATAGGCGGCAGCCCACCAGGTTTCCCCGTCCCTGGGATTCTCCAGGCAAGAACACTGGAGTGGTTTGCCATTTCCTTCTCCAATGCATGGAAGTGAAAGTGAAAGGGAAGTCGCTCAGTCGTGTCCGACTCTGTGCGACCCCATAGACAGAAACCCACCAGGCTCCCCCGTCCCTGGGATTCTCCAGGCAAGAACACTGGAGTGGGTTGCCATTTCCTTCTCCAATGCATGGAAGTGAAAGTGAAAGGGAAGTCGCTCAGTCGTGTCCGACTCTGTGCGACCCCATAGACAGAAACCCACCAGGCTCCCCCGTCCCTGGGATTCTCCAGGCAAGAACACTGGAGTGGGTTGCCATTTCCTTCTCCATTGTGGGAAAGTGAAAAGTGAAAGTGAAGTCACTCAGTCACGTCCGACTCGTAGCAACCCAATGGACTGCAGCCTACCAGGCTCCTCCATCCATGGGATTTTCCAGGCAAGAGTACTGGAGTGGGGTGCCATTGCCTTCTCCGAAACACACAATACCTATTTACAAACCAGAGGACTGGTATGGAAACTCACCATCATGATCAATTTCAACTTACTTTATTGGTCATTTTGAGCACTCCTGCTTTTTTATCCTGTAACTAGAGGGCTTGGCAGGTTGGAATATTTGTCATACATTTCAGGAGTTCTTAGCCAGAGATGGCAACCCTATTCCCTACAGGTCTGTGGATAGAATATAAACGATTAGTCAGTTTGGAATGGAAAAAAGTTTTTTTTCGCTGATCTCTCACTAATATTTAGTATTTCTTTGGTTATGATTGTAGGCCACAACCACAAACCACAGTGGAATTAACACTTCCTGTGACTTGGTCGCCATTGGGAGCCATAGCTATTTTCATATCTCATTATAATTGTTGCAGAATCTTCAAGTATTCTTTAGGCTCATTGCTTCTTTGAAATTACAATAGTTGTTAAGCCTACTGTTAGACTTTTTTTCCTTAATATGCTAATAAAGAACAATGCTCATTGCATATATATTGCTATATCACAAGTTTGTTTTAATATTTCGATAACTATATTTCAATGTAATTTGTTTCTTTTGGAATGCAATGTATTCTGTTTTATTCACTTAAAATTATTACACTGAGAAGGTCTATATGCTTCACCAAATTGCTGAAGTGATTCATACCACTAAGGAGATTAAGAGCCCCCTTGGGTTTTCTGACCAAGCTCTGTCGGTGTAGTTAGTATTTGCCATACTTTTCGGCTGCTCAGTATCTGAGGTCCTAATATTTGGAGGGCCCTTCCAAATGATGAGGCATAACCAGCCTCCTTGTACAGAGACTGAAAATGGTAGGCACCTGTTCTCTAGGTTTCCATGCAACTGGGACACAGAGCCACTCTTTGTGTGCATGCCTGCATGCTAAGTCGCTGTAGTCATGTCCAACTCTTTGTGACCCCATGGACCATAGCCCGCCAGGCTCCTTTGTCCATGGATTCTCCAGGCAAGAATACTACAGTGGGCTGCCATTTCCTTCTCCAGGGGCTCTTCCTGACCCGGGGATCGAACTCATGACTCCTGCAGCTCCTGTCTCGGCAGGCAGATTCTTTACCACTGAGCCATGTGGGAGGCCCCTGTATAGCGAAAGTGAAGGATGGCATTTCTGATACTAGATTGTGAAAGGTTGTGGCTTCCATCTTGACGTTCTTTCACTTGTTCTTGGATCACCCGCTGGCAGGAAAGCCGGTTTCCATGCTGTGAGCAGTCTTCTGGAGCAGCCCACATGGTGAGACTGTTGCCAGCCAAAATCTTGGCCTTCTCTGTCCGCCGAAGCCAAATGAAAAATATGAAGACAGAGTTCGGGGGAAATAGGTGCTTTAATTCTCAAGTGGCGGAGAGGGGAAGACAGTAGGCTCGCGCCTCAGGAACTGTGCGCCGCCCCCACCCTTGAGGAGTCTAGGGGCTTATATAAAGCACGGGCTTGCAGTCAGCAGTCGGTGGTGGGGAACGAAGGTGGTAGGATCTTGATTTCTTCTTGCGTTGTTTCAAAGACAGTCATAAAATGGCACCAGTAACCCAGTGATTGAGTCTGGCAGTTCTGTGCTCTGCAGCCTTCTTTCTGATGTGTAACTACAAGGGGAAGGGTGTTGTAGGCGTAAACATCAGATAGGGGATGTATTTAGCATTGAGTCAAAGAAAAAAATGTGAATTACAGCTCCTGCAGAGTTAGAGGGCAGAAGAGCAAAGTTACAGACACGTAGAGTAGGAGCAGTTAAAGTAAAAAACTAGGAATGTTCAGACCCACTCACTGTTCTTTATCTTCTTCATTCGCAGGAAAGGGGAAGAGAAAAACTCATTCCTCTTTTTTTCCTTTTCACTGAAACAAGACTACAATGCCTCTGGCCAAAAGTCAATGAAACACTGAGGCCTGCCAACGAACATGTGAGTGAGCTCAGAAGTGGATTTTCCACCCAAATCGAGTTTTGTGATGATCGTAGCCTTGGCTGACAGCTTTACTGCAATCTAGTAAGAAACCCTGCGGCAGAACCACCCAGCTAAGCTGCTCCTAAACCCCAGACCCTTAGAATATGTGTGAGATAGCATGTTTGTGATTTTAATCTGTCAGACTTTTTTGAAGGGAGAAATAGTTTGTTTCCCAGTAAGAGATAACAAAGACACAAGATTAAATACAATGCTCTTGCTAGTTAGTATATGTAGCTCAGTGGATAGAAAGCATGTTACAAGGACTAAGGCAACATGATGAGTCTTTCCTGTATTATGCAGCTAGTAGAATATGTAACACACAAATGGATAATAGCCATCATATGTAAAGAGATTCGGAGAAGGCAATGGCACCCCACTCCAGTACTCTTGCCTGGAAAATCCCATGGACAGAGGAGCCTGGTAGGCTGCAGTCCATGAGGTGGCTAAGAGTCGGACACGACTGAGCGACTTCACTTTTACTTTTCACTTTCCTGCATTGGAGAAGGAAATGGCAACCCACTCCAGTGTTCTTGCCTGGAGAATCCCAGGGACGGGGGAGCCTGGTGGGCTGCCGTTTACGGGGTCGCACAGAGTTGGACACGACTGAAGTGACTTAGCAGCAGTAACAGATTCTATTAATCATTGTGATAAAGATCAATTACCCAGTAGAAAAATGAGTGTGTGACCATGGGTAAATCATGTAATCAGTTTCCCAACTTACAAAACTTTGACAGTCAAGTGCCTCTTTTACAGATTGGTTGAAGTCATGCCTGGCATGGAGTAAGTAATAAGTAAGTTTACCTAAAACAGATAAATTTCCATAGAGAAATATGGCATGGTCTCACTTATATGTAGGATCAAAAAATAGGCAAGCTCAGAAGTAAAGTAGAATGGGAGTTATCAGGGTGGGGGTGGAGGATGTGAAGTAAAGATTTTGGTTAAAGGGTACACATTTTCAGTTATGTAGGATGGATATATTCTAGAGATGTAATCTCAGGGACTTCCCTGGTGATCCAGTAGTTAGGACTGCATGCTTCCTCTGCAGGGGGCAAGAGTTTGATTCCTGTCAGGAAGATCTCCAAAGCCTTACAGGAAAGTGAAGAAAAAAATGAAAAAGAGATGTAATCTCACAGTATGGTGACCATGGTTAACAATACCATATTGAATTCTTGAGCTTTGCAAAGAGAATAAATCTTAAAACTTTTGCTTGACTCAAGCCTGAGCGTGAGGCACACACTCTTGGTAACTATTAGAAGTAAAGAGTATGTTACTTAGCTTGATTGCGATGTATGTATTACAAGAAGTATATGTATGTATCCACAGTGTAGCTAATGTACCCTTTAGGGCCGCTGTGTGATCCACACAGTCAAAGGCTTTGGCATAGTCAATAAAGCAGAAATAGATGTTTTTCTGGAACTCTCTTGCTTTTTCCATGATCCAGCAGATGTTGGCAATTTGATCTCTGGTTCCTCTGCCTTTTCTAAAACCAGCTTGAACATCTGGAAGTTCACAGTTCACATATTACTGAAGCCTGGCTTGGAGAATTTTGAGCATTACTTTACTAGCGTGTGAGATGTGTGCAATTGTGCAGTAGTTTGAGCATTCTTTGGCATTGCCTTTCTTTGGGATTGGAATGAAAACTGACCTTTTCCAGTCCTGTGGCTACTGCTGAGTTTTCCAAATTTGCTGGCATATGGAGTGCAGCACTTTCACAGCATCATCTTTCAGGATTTGAAATAGCTCAACTAGAATTCCATCACCTCCACTAGCTTTGTTTGTAGTGATGCTTTCTAAGGCCCACTTGACTTCACATTCCAGGATGTCTGGCTCTAGGTCAGTGATCACACCATCATGATTATCTGGGTCATGAAGATATTTTTTGTACAGTCCTTCTGTATATTCTTGCCACCTCTTCTTAATATCTTCTGCTTCTGTTAGGTCCCTACCATTTCTGTCCTTTATCGAGCACATCTTTGCATGAAATGTCCCCTTTGTATCTCTAATTTTCTTGAAGAGATCTCTAGTCTTTCCCATTCTGTTGTTTTCCTCTATTTCTTTGCATTGATCACTGAGGAAGGCTTTCTTATCTCTTCTTGCTATTCTTTGGAACTCTGCATTCAGATGCTTATATCTTTCCTTTTCTCCTTTGCTTTTCACTTCTCTTCTTTTCACAGCTATTTGTAAGGCCTCCCCAGACAGCCATTTTGCTTTTTTGCATTTCTTTTCCATGGGGATGGTCTTGATCCCTGTCTCCTGTACAATGTCACAAACCTCATTCCATAGTTCATCAGGCACTCTATCTATCAGATCTAGGCCCTTAAATCTATTTCTCACTTCCACTGTATAATCATAAGGGATTTGATTTAGGTCATACCTGAATGGTCTAGTGGTTTTCCCTACTTTCTTCAATTTAAGTCTGAATTTGGCAATAAGGAGTTCATGATCTGAGCCATAGTCAGCTCCTGGTCTTGTTTTTGCCGACTGTATAGAGCTTCTGCATCTTTGGCTGCAAAGAATATAATCAATCTGATTTTGGTGTTGACCATCTGGTGATGTCCATGTATAGAGTCTTCTCTTGTGTTGTTGGAAGAGGGTGTTTGTTACTGTGTGGATCACAATAAACTGTGGAAAATTCTGAAAGAGATGGGAATACCAGACCACCTGATCTGCCTCTTGATAAATTTGTATGCAGGTATGCAGGTCAGGAAGCAACAGTTAGAACTGGACATGGAACGACAGACTGGTTCCAAATAGGAAAAGGAGTACATCAAGGCTGTATATTGTCACCCTGCTTATTTAACTTATATTCAGAGTACATCATGAGAAACGCTGGACTGGAAGAAGCACAAGCTGGAATCAAGATTGCCGGGAGAAATATAAATAACCTCAGATATGCAGATGATACCACCCTTACGGCAGAAAGTGAAGAGGAACTAAAAAGTCTCTTGATGAAAGTGAAAGTGGAGAGTGAAAAAGTTGGTTTAAGCTCAACATTCAGAAAACGAAGATCATGGCATCCGGTCCCATCAGTTCATGGGAAATAGATGGGGAAACAGTGGAAACAGTGTCAGACTTTATTTTTTGGGGCTCCAAAATCACTGCAGGTGGTGACTGCAGCCATGAAATTAAAAGATGCTTACTCCTTGGAAGGAAAGTTATGACCAACCTAGATAGCATATTCAAAAGCAGAGACATTACTTTGCCAACAAAGGTTTGTCTAGTCAAGGCTATGGTTTTTCCTGTGGTCATGTATGGCTGTGAGAGTTGGACTGTGAAGAAGGCTGAACGCCAAAGAATTGATGCTTTTGAACTGTGGTGTTGGAGAAGACTCTTGAGAGTCCCTTGGACTGCAAGGAGATCCAACCAGTCCATTCTGAAGGAGATCAGCCCTGGGATTTCTTTGGAAGGAATGATGCTAAAGCTGAAACTCCAGTACTTTGGCCACCTCATGTGAAGAGTTGACTCATTGGAAAAGACTCTGATGCTGGGAGGGTTGGGGGAAGGAGGAGAAGGGGACAACAGAGGTTGAGATGGCTGGATGGCATCACTGACTCGATGGACGTGAGTCTGGGTGAACTCCGGGAGTTGGTGATGGACAGGGAGACCTGGCGTGCTGTGATTCATGGGGTCGCAAAGAGTCGGACATGACTGAGCGACTGAACTGAACTGAACTGAGGGCCGCTGTGTGCCATGCATAATCTCTCAGTTGTGTCTGACTTTTTGTGACCACATGGACTGTAGCCTGCCAGGCTCCTCTGTCCATGGGGATTCTCCAGGCAAGAACACTGAAGTGGATTGCCATGCCCTCCTCCAGGGGATCTTCCCAACCCAGGGATCAAACCCAGGTCTCCCACATTGCAGGCAGATTGTTTACCATCTGAGCCACCTGGAAAGGTTTAGGGGCACCCAATCCCTGCCCGATAGAAAATCTACATTTAACTTTAGACTGTCCCAAAACTTACCTACTAACAGCCTATTATTGACTGGAAGCTTTACCAATAACATAAATTTTTTTTTTAACATAAATTGTTGATTAACACATATTTTATATGATTTATATATTAATACTCTGTGTGTGTGTGTGTGTGTGTGTGTGTGTAGTGTTAGTTGCTCAGTCGTGTCTGACTGTTTGCATCCCAGTGGGCTCCTCTGTCCATGGAATTCTCCAGGCAAGAATATTGGAGTGGGTTGCCATTTCCTTCTCCAGGGGATCTTCCCCACTCAGGGATCGAACCTGGGTCTTCTTCAGATGGTAAAGACAGGTTCTTTACCATCTGAGCCACCAGGGAAGCCCATTATATACTGTATTCCTACAATAACACAAGCTAGAGAAAATAAAATATTAAGAAAATCATAAGGAATAGAAAATACATGCACAGTACTATAGTATATTTGTTGATACTGTAAGTTTACACCATCTGTTTACAAAATGAATTGTCAAGGCCATGGTCTTTCCAGTAGTTATGTACAGTTGTGAGAGTTGGACCACAAAGAAGGCAGAGCACTGAAGAATCGATGCTTTCAAACGGTGGTGCTGGAGAAGACTCTTGAGAGTCTCTTGAACAGCAAGGAGATTAAACCAGTCAATCTTAAAAGAAATCAACACTGAATATTCATTGGAAAGACTGATGCTGAAGCTGAAGCTCCAATACTTTGGTCTCCTTATACGAACAATGGACTCATCGGATAGGACCCTAATGCTGGGAAAGATTGAAGGGAGGAGGAGAAGTGTATGACAGAGGATGAGATAGCTGAATGGCATCACCGATGCAATGGACATGAATTTGGGCAAATTCTAGGTGATGGTGAGGGACAGGGAGGCCTGGCATGCTGCAGTCCATGGGGTCGTGAAGAGTAGGACATGACTGGGCGACTGAATGACAACAGTGTACAACACAGTCTTATATGATACAAAACATGGTATATGTTATATGTACTACTAATATTATAACCAAAATCTTGGCTTTCTCTGTCCACTGAAGCCAAATAAAAAAGTACAGAGACAGAGTTTGGAGAAAATAGAGAACTGGCTTTGATCCTTAGCTGGTGGAGTGGAAGAATACTGTAGCCTCATGCCACAAGAACTGTGCCCCACTTCCATGGTGAGTCTATGGGTTTAACTAACAGGAAGGCTCACAGTCAAGGGCAGATGATGAAAAACAAAGATGGAAGGATCTTGTATTCTTCCTCTTGCATTGTTTCAAAAACAGTCATAGGTTGCCATCAGGTAGCCTGGTAATTGGGTCTCGTAGTCCCATAGCCCAATAGTTGGATCCATTGTCTTTCGTGTATTTTACTGAGGCCTTGTTTCTGTAATGCAAAAAGAGAAGAGCTACAAGGGCTGGTCTGCGAAGCCAGTGCTGTAAAGGTGAGTGCCAGACAAAGAATGCAATTGGTATAGAGTCAAAGGATAATAGGGGCTTCTCTGGTGGCTCAAATGGTAAAGCATCTGCCTGCAATGTGAGAGACCTGAGTTCAATCCCTGGGTTGGGGAAGATCCCTGGAGATCCCCTTGAGAAGGGAATGTCTCCCTACTTCAGTATTCTTGCCTGGAGAATTCCATGGACAGAGGAGCCTGGCAAGCTACAGTCAGACATGCAAAAAATCGGACATGACTGAGCCTCTAGGATTCAGAGAGAGAGAGGGAAAAGATAATAGGTGTAAAATGTGGTTCATGCAGAGTTAGGGGGAAGAAAAGCAAATGTTGTTACAGACTATAGATTCAGATCAGATCAGATCAGTCTCTCAGTCATGTCCGACTCTTCGTGACCCCATGAATCGCAACACGCCAGGCCTCCCTGTCCATCACCAACTCCGGAGTTCACTTAGACTCATGTCCATCGAGTCAGTGATGCCATCCAGCCATCTCATCCTCTGTCGTCCCCTTCTCCTCCTGCCCCCAATCCCTCCCAGCACCAGAGTCTTTTCCAATGAGTCAACTCTTCGCATGAGGTGGCCAAAGTACTGGAGTTTCAGCTTTCGCATCATTCCTTCCAAAGAGGAATAGTTAAAGTAAAAACTAGGAGTGATCAGGCCTGCTCACTGTTATCTTCTTTGTTCCCAAGAAAGAAAGCAAAAACTCATTTCTCTTTTTTCCTTTTCACTGAAACACTTTATCCTTTTCACTGCAACACTAACAATAAACTTCAAACATAAAAAGGTAATATGAAGAAGAAATTCATATTTATTTACAAGTATAATAATTCATGCATTGATAACAAAGCAGCAGCAGTGTAAGCCTAGTGTAATTGATGGTGCCATGTATGGTATATGTTTGTGTGCATAAGTTTTTTAATAAATTTTGACTTTTATAATAGCTTTGTATATATTTTGTGGTAGTGATAAGTAGACTAGCATGCATTCATAACATACCTAACTTTTTCTTAAAATTTTTCAATATTTCTAGGCTACACAATTTGTCTGCAAGTTTAAAAAAGACTGTCACAAATCTCCAAAAAAATTTCCAATATTTTTATTGAAAAAAACTCAAGTAGAAGTGGACCTGTGCAGTTCAAACCCCTGTTGTTCAAGGGTCAGTTGTATATGTCAAAACATCAAATTGAAAAAAAAATCAAGTGCATTTTAAATATATACAATTTAAAAAGATATCTCAATAAAGTTGTTTAAAAGAGATTGAACTGACCCATTGAAAAGAAAAAAGACACAAATACTCAGCAAAATAATTATAAAATAGCCAGTTAGTTTATGAAAAGATGCTTTACTTCAGTAAAGAGCAGAGAAATGTTAAGTCCAACTACTTGTTCTTAGAACACTATCTGGCACATCATTAATACTCAATAAATATTCCTTGAATGAATAAGATCTGGAAGATGGAAGGAAGAGTGTAGAGAGTGTGCTGCTAAGTCGCTTCAGTCGTGTCCAACTCTGCGACCCCATAGACGGCAGCCCACCAGGCTCTGCCGTCCCTGGGATTCTCCAGGCAAGAACACTGGAGTGGGTTGCCATTGCCTTTTCCATTGTATGAAAGTGAAAAGTGAAAGTGAAGTCGCTCAGTCGTGTCCGACTCGTAGAGACCCCATGGACTGCAGCCTACCAGGCTCCTCCATCCATGGGATTTTCTAGGCAAGAGTACTGGAGTGGCTTGCCATTGCCTTCTCCGAGAGAGTGTGCAGCTGCGGTCAAAGATGCCAGGCAGCAGGGAGGGCTAGGTCAATGTCACAAGGAAGGAACAGGTCTGACTTGTTTGAGGACAGTCAGAAATGCTGTGTGGTTGGAGCAAAATGAACAAGAGGAGCCTGGGTAGCCCTGGGGGATGTGAACAGACTCATCAGCCATTGTGAAGACTTTGGCTTTTACTCTGGCCAAGTGAAGAGCTAGTGGTGGGTTTTGAGCAGAGAAGGGACATCTTCCAACGTGTTCTGGCTGCTGTCCTCTGAATTGCCTGATGGGCCAAATGGAGAACTCAGGCCAGATGATCAGCAGTAGAGATGGTCAGGTTTTTTTAAAACAGCATACATTTGTTGGGTTTCTCAAGTGGCTCAGTGGTAAAGAATCTGCCTGCCAGTGTGGGAGATGCAGGAGACATGGGTTCGATCCCTGGGTCAGAAAGATCCCCTGGAGGAGGAAATGGCAACCCACTCCAGTATTCTTGCCTAGGAAATTCCATGGACAGAGGAGCCTGGTGGGCTACAGTCCATGGGATTGCAGAGTTGGACATGACTTAGCAAGTGGCACGCACAAGCTCACATACATTTATTATCTCACTTTGAAATGATCACATGGATTTTCTTCTTTGGTCTGTTAATATGATGGCTTACACTGAATGATTTTTTAAAGAATATTTACTTGACTTTTTATTTATTTGGCTGTACCAGGTCTTAGTTGTGGCATGTAGGATCTTTGACATTCATTGAGGCATGCGAAATCTTTAGTTATGGCATATGAATTCTTGGTTGCAGCACATGTGATCTAGTTCCCTGACCGGGGATCGAACCCAGGCCTCCTGCATTAGAACACAGAGTCTTAGCCACTGTACCACCAGGGAAGTCCCTTGAATGACTTTGAAGTATTGAACAAGTCTGGGATTCCTGGAATAAACTCCACTTTGTCCTAGGGTATTCTTTGTTTTAATATGTATCATTGTATTCAATTTTCTGGGCTTTTTCTAGTGGCTCAGTTGGTAAAGAATCTGCCTGCCATGCAGGAGACCCAGGTTCAATCCCTCGGTGGGGAAGATCTCCTGGAGAAGGAAATGGCAACTCACTCCAGTACTCTTGCCTGGAAAATTCCATGGACAGAGGAGCCTGGTGGGCAATAGTCCACAGGGTAACAAAGATATAGACACAACTCTGCAACTTTCACTTTCATTCAATTTTCTAGTATATGAGTAGTCAGATTTGAGATGTGTTTGCAGTTAGAACCAGGGCCAGCATCATGGCCATGTGATCTGTGGTGTCACACAGGATCCCTTATTCAAAAGGATCCCTGCTTGGTTTCATGCTCTGTCTCATCATCTTGCAATTCTTAATCTTTGGATGGGGCCCTCCATTTTCATTTGATCCCGAGCCCCACAGATTATGGACCTAGTCCTGGATAGAACTGGTAGGATTTGTCAACAGATTGGATGTGTGGTTTGAGAGAAGGAGAGGTGTCAGAGATAATGTGAAGGTCTTTGTCTCAGCAATTGAAGCTGGAGTTGATGTTGAGTGAGATGGGGAAACTGCAGGATTGTTGGGATTAAGAGAAAGTAGGAGTTGCAGAGAGAATTTTCTAGGACATGTGAACTGTTGTGAACTATTCCAGGGTCCTCTTTGGGGAGAGTTTTCTCCCCTCAGATTTCCATCAGGGCCATGGCCCCATCCCAGAATGACTTTAGCCTGACTAGCAGAACAGTCATACCAACAGCAGCTGTGTCCTCTTCGGGGACAATTGGTCTGACCCCAGAGGGACTGTGCATGCCACTGACTTATTTTTAGAATTTCTCATTTCTCCTCAACGGCAACTGAAATGAAAAAATCCCGAGGCTGGATGTGAATGGCTGAATAAAAACCTTTAATTAAGAGTTAAAGACTTTAATCTGCCTCTAACTCGGTTTTATTCCTAAATCCTACAATTCTGAAAAGAAAAAGCAATTGAGAGAACAAAATGCCATCTAATACAAAGCTGCGAACGTGTTAAGCCAAAACAATTGTGGTCTCCAGGGCAATTAAACTCTCCACTTTTCAGATCTGGCAGGAAAAAATGTTTTTTTTCCTCCCGGTCTGAGCTGCACATTTTTCTCCAAGCGCTCCAGTTGTGCTGACTCAGCAGGAAATACATTCCTTCCCCCCGCCCCCCCCCCACACACACCCCTCAGACCTCTGGCTGGTTTACCTGTGTCTTCCTCTGCCCTCTTCCTCCCAGGTAACCTAGAGGAGCCATGGAACTAAAATGAGGCTTTATTTTACTTCTTTTTTGGCCACTGAAGAAATGGTGGGGAAAAGTGCTCACACTTCTTTTTTAAAGATGCATATTTCGCACAATGTGTCAGAAGGAGGAAGGCAGTGAGGAAGGAGGAGGTGCCAACGGCTGACATGATTGAGAGCGAGAGAAAGCCCTGTGTTGCTCAGATGTAAATAATTTAAGGTTTGGAAGTGCTCACCTTTGGACCCAACGAAGCTGTTGGGAACTTGTGCAGTGGGGGGAAAGAAAATTGCCAAGACAGGAGGGAGAGAAGTGAGCTTACTGGCCTGGACTTGATTGATTCAGCCAGGGGAGCAGCTGATGAGCCCTGGTGGTTGAAATCAGCCAGTGCAGTAGAAGATTCCATGAGGACTGAGCCCTCGGGGGGCCTGTGTTTGGGAGCCCCCTTCCATCATGTGGGCTGAGAATTCTCACTGCTACCAAAAAGATGGCAGAGGCAGATGACTTACCAAGGCAAAAGAGAAGGGAAAAACATAGTAATAAGTAATATTAATATAGTTCTTACCACATCCTAGGTAACCTTCTAGATTGGTAGTTGGCAAATGTTTTCTATAAAGGGCCAAGCAGTAGATATTTTAGGCTTTGTGCCCATATGGTCTCTGTAGGAACTGCAACTACTTAACTGGGTTCTGGTAGGGTAAAAATAACCAAGGACAGTATGTAAATGAATGGGTGTGGCTGAGTGCCAATAAAACTTTATTTCTGGACACTGAAATTCAAATTTCATTTTTCGTGTGTCATGAAATCTTCTCATTTCCCCCAAGTCTTTAAAAATATAGAACATATTCTTAGCTTGCTGGCAATGCAAGAACAGGTGGCAGGCTGCCTTTGGCCCTTGGGTGATTGTTTCCTGGCCCCTATTCTAGATATTTCATATGTGTCAGCTCTTTTATCCTCCAAACCCTGTAACAGTAACTTTGACATAGGAGCAAGAGCAGGGAGAAAAAGTCATTGTCAATAGTCGCTCTTATGGGTTGAATTGTGCCTCCACTCAATTCATATGTTGAAATCTTAGAATCCAGGACCACAGAATGTGATGCTATTCAGAAATAGGGATTTTTCAGATACAATTATTATGAGGTTATTAGAGTGGATCCTGATTCAATATGACTGGTATTCTTATAAGAGGAAGAAATTTAGACCTTGAGATACATGCAGGGAGATCTCCGTGTGAAGATGAAAGCAGAGATTAACGTGATGTTTCAGTTAGCCAAGGAATGCCAAAGATTGCCAGGATATCACTAGAAACTGCAGAACATGTGGAACAGATTTCTCTGATATAGCCCCTGCTGCTGCTGCTGCTGCTGCTAAGTCGCTTCAGTCGTGTCCGACTCTGTGTGACCCCATAGACGGCAGCCCACCAGGCTCCCCCGTCCCTGGGATTCTCCAGGCAAGAACACTGGAGTGGGTTGCCATTTCCTTCTCCAATGCAGGAAAGTGAAAAGTAGAAGTAAAGTCGCTCAGTCGTGTCTGACTCTTCGCGACCCCATGGACTGCAGCCTACCAGGCTCCTCCACCCATGGGATTTTCCAGGCAAGAGTACTGGAGTGGGGTGCCATTGCCTTCTCCGATACAGCCCCTAGAAGGGACCAATTTGTCTGTCACATGTTGATTTTAAAACTTCAGAACTGTGACATGATAATTTCTGTCACTCAGTTGTGCCCTACTCTTTGTGGACTGTAGCCCACCAGGCTCCTCTGTCCTTGGAATTTTCCAGGCAAGAATCCTAGAGTGGGTTGCCATTTCCTATGCCAGGGGATCTTCCCGACCCAGGGATTGAACTCACATCTTTTGTATCTCCTGCATTGGCAGGTGGGTTCTTTACCACTAGTGCCACCTGGGAATCCCAATTTCTGTTTAATCAACCTTATTTGTGTACTTTGTTGTAGCTGCCCCGGCAAACAAACGCAGTTACACAGCCAGTAAACGGCATAGCAGAGGTTGAAAGACAGTTTGATTTCAGAGGCTGGGTACTTAACCGTTGTGCCATTCGTTCTAATCTTAACTTTATAATAAAAGTTAAGAGTGTCTAGAGCCTGACAGAACCAGATACAATTTCTGACTAAAATTTCTGTATGCTGTGTGTTTTGGGGCAAGTTCCTCGACCTTTCTGAACCTTGCTTCCCACTTGTATAAAGTATGGATTACAAGATAGCCATTTTATAAGGATGTGAGAAGGTGAAGATGATATACAAATAAAAGTGAAAGTGAAAGTGAAGTCGCTCAGTCATGTCCGACTCTTTGCGACCCCGTGGACTGTAGCCCCCAGGCTCCTCCGTCCATGGGATTCTTCAGACAAGAATACTGGAGTGGGTTGCCATTTCCTTCTCCAGGGGATCTTCCCGACCCAGGGATCAAACCCAGGTCTCCCGCATTGCAGGCAGATGCTTTAACCTCTGAGCCACCAGGGAAGCCAATACAAATAAAAGAGAATCTATAATATAAGAAACAAAGAAGCCCATGGCACACAGGAAATGTTCAATGGCTGCTGGTCATTTTTATCTGCTTACATATCCTCAGATTTTTATTAGTGTTTGTAATCTCACAGCAGGAGCTTCCCAGGGGGCACAGAGGTAAAGAATCTGCCTGCCAATGCAGGAGACCCAAGTGACATGGGTTAGATCCCTGGGTTGAGAAGATCCCCCTGCGTAGGAAATGGCAACCCACTCCAGTATTCTTGCTTGGAAAATTCCAGGAACAGAAGCCTGGCAGGCTACAGTCCAAAGGGTCTCAAAGAGTTGGACACCAATGAACACAATCTCACAAGAGGACATTTTGTTCTTACAATGGCTATTTTGTAGCCACTCTGCAGACAGGCTTTTAGAGGCTCTTCCCCAGCACATGTCACCTTATATACACAAGGTCTACTTATATACACAGGTCTCCTTATATGCACAAGATCACCAGCTGCACTGGCTAAGGACTTACCCTAATGACCTCATCTTAAGTAATTGTATTAGCTTTTTCGGTTCCCAATGCTCTTGTTGGAGAAGGTCATGGAGAAGACGTTACTGCTGGTCGATTCTCTAGCAGGAGGGTAATCGGAGGCTGCTCACCCCTCCCCGTCCTTGAAATGTACATTCTGCCCACTATTCTCACACCAGGAGTTGGTTCAAGGATATGGCTTTGAGAGAGTAGCGTGTTGTTCTGACCATCTGGATGGGATATACGGGATATAAGACTAAGCCCTGTAAAGTCCTCTATAAACTGTTGAGATTCTGGTGGCTGGATGCTGAGATCTACTTGTCTTGCAGGACCCAAGACACACTTCCTAGGTTCCCTGGCTTGTTAGTAAACCTACCCCCTGCCAGTCTGGAGTAGCTGCCTCCTTCTTCCATCTCTCCATGCCCTCCATGTACATGGCAGCTTTCATAGGAAACTCCCGAAGTTTCTAACCCATGGCCACATCTAGTGGAAGATTCTCTGCTGCTTGCAAGTGAGGTGTGGTGAAAACTGCTTGCTCATTTGATCTGCTCCATTTATTGTTTAGGGTTTATCATCCAGGGAGGAGGTGAAGGACTTAGATGGAGAATTTAGAGGACTTCCTTCTGGCTGTGTCCGGGGGCCTGAGAGAGTGAGAGGAAACTCTGAGGAGTTGGGCAAGGAGATGCCACATTTAGAGGGAGACCCCTTAGATGGTCTGTAAAAGATCTTTCAGAGAGCACCTTCACTCCCTTGTCTGTTGTTTTTAGTTGCTAAGTTGTATTTGACTCTTTGTGATGCTATGGACCATGGCCTGCCAGCTCCCTCTCTCCATGGGATTTCTCAGGCAAGAATACTGGAGTGAGTTGCCATTTCCTTCTCCAGGGGATCTTCCTGCCCAGGGATTGTACCCATGTCTCCTGCATTGGCAGGCAGATTCTTTGCTACTGAGCCTCCAGGGAAGCCCTCCTTGTCTGTTGTTTGTGGTCAAATCAGGGAGAAGGCAATGGCACCCCACTCCAGTACTCTTGCCTGGAAACTCCCATGGACGGAGGAGCCTGGTAGGCTGCAGTCCATGGGGTCTCGAAGAGTCGGACACGACTGAACGACTTCACTTTCACTTTTCACCTTCGTGTATTGGAGAAGGAAATGGCAACCTACTCCAGTGTTCTTGCCTGGAGAATCCCAGGGACGGGGGAGCCTGGTGGGCTGCTGTCTCTGGGGTCGCACAGAGTTGGACACGACTGAAGCAACTTAGCAGCAGCAGCAGGGTCCTCTTATATGCTGATTTCTACCGATGTTCCAATTTGTATTCTTGAGACTGGGGGAAATCCATTCATTTGGGCTAAGACAAAGTTCTACCTTCCTATCCCCTTTATGCATTCCTGGCTGGAATTCTCTCAATGAAGTCTTTTTCAACTGGCAACCAGCAGGGAGCAAGGCATTGACAGAACCTGTTCTGGGATCCAGGATGGTAGGAGTTTTTCTTTCTTTTTTTTTTTTAAATATAATTTGGCTGCATGGGTCTTAGTTGCAGCACATGAGATTTAGTTCCCTGACGAGGGATTTGAACCTGGGCCTCCGGCATTAGGAGTGTGGAGTCTTAGCCATTGAAGGAAGTCCCCAGGATGGTAAGTTTTGATAGGGGTCCAGAGTGTGGACAATGACGAGTAAAAATAGGGGATATTACTTATGGAATTATGGCTATAGGCATCGGCGGCAGGAAGGTCCTCAGTACCTAATGCAGGGAATGTGCCAGAGAAGAGACAGACAGGCACATAAAGGGAGAACAGCAGCAGCAAACTTGGCAGAGGCCAGCAGACCCTGGGTCAAATCTCAGCCCTCCAGCTAGCAGCTGTGTGATCTTGAGAAAGATGCTGAACCTCTCTGAGCCTTAGCTTTCTAATATTTCTAAATGGAATTAGCAGTAGTTACCTTATAGAGTAGTTGTCAGTGTTAAACAAGAACATGGGAGTAATAATACAGCTCTTTTGGGGATGTAGAGAGCCTAGCAGGACCCTGGGTTCAAAGTGGGTGCTCAGTAAATGGGGGTGAGAAACGAGGTTGGTGCTCTGCCCAGGTCCACTTGGATCCCATTTTTGCATGACCCCAGCTTTAGTTTGCTTTCACTTCCTGCAGCTCACATCTGCTGATCCCTTAGAGGGACCCATGCTCTTGGCTTAGGGAGCCTGAAAAGGGAGGTACAGGGCTATCTATGAGTCCAGAAGGCAGGCTTACACCAAAGACTGGAGGCCCAGTGACACCAGGCCCAAGCCCCCTCCCTGGGCCTCTGCCTGGGTTTCTGTACTTACTGAAGTCTCTCTCCTGCCTTTCCCTGCCTTTCCTCTCTTCTTCTGTTTGTTTGTTTGTTTTTTTCTGGGAACATCTCTTTAATGAATCCCTTGTATATGAACTCTGTGTCTGGAGACCTCAATCTAAGAACCACAACCCTTGTCTGGTTGTATTCTAGTCTGAGTTTGGGGCCTCTGAAAATCACCAAGCCAACAAACAGGAAAACCATACTGAATTCCTTTTTTGCATAAGAGATAAAGAAAAACACACTGTAAGTAAGTAAGTAAGTGTTAGTCGCTCAGTCATGCCCAACTCTTTGCAACCCCATGGACTGCAGCTCACGAGGCTCCTGTGTCCTTGAGATTTTCCAGGCAAGGATACTGGAGTGGGTTGCCATTTCCTTCTCCAGGGGATCTTCCCAACCTAGGGATTGAACCTGGGTCTCCTGCGTTGCAGGCAAGATTCTTTACCGACTGAGCTACAAAGTCAAATGTATTATAGCTAAGGTCTTTAATGCAAGATAAAAGAAATGTCACAGAAGTCATTTGGGGGAGAGAAGGGATCAAAGTTCCATTTGGCTTTTGTTTTAAAGATGTATTTATTTTTTGGCCGTGGTGGGTATTCGTTGCTGCACCCGGCCTTCTCTAGTTGTGGTGAATGGGGGGTATCTCTAGTTGAGGTGCAGGGGCTTCTCATTGCAGTGCTTCTTTTGTGAAGCACGGACTCTTGGTACACAGGCTTCAGTAGTTGTAGCATGCATGTTCAGTAAACCTGTGTGGTACACGGGTTTATTTGCTCAGTGGCATGTGAAATCTTCCCGAACCAGGGATCGAACCTGTCTCCCCTGCACTGGCAGACGGACTCTTACCCACTGTACCACAAAGGAAGTCCTAATTTGAGGTTTCAGTTCAAAGGTTTATGTCATTCCAAAGGGCGATGGTCTTTGTTTACTACTTGGAAAGATGGGATGTTTGAGAGAATGGCGGTGCTGCCTTCCTGGATGGTACATTTTATTCTTTTGGGGGCCAGTTCACTTTATCAGTTAAGGCTGTGCGTGGTCTCAGTTGCAGAAATTTTCCATGGGAAAGGAAAAACAGAACCACCATATATTTAGGTGCTATCTACATGATTGGTTAATTTTTTTCTCTTCCACACCTGGGGACATTTACTGAAGAGACGTTTATAAGCAAATAAGCACAGAACAGCCATTTAACCTGTTCAGTATCTTAAATCTCAGTCCTTTTTAGGTCAGTGGTTGTCAACCTTGGCTGTACCTGGGAAGTTTAAAAAATATTGATGTCCAAGCACCATCTTAGAGATTCTGATGATATGGATCTGGGGTATAACCTAGGCACTTGAGCATAGAGTGTTTTTGTTTATTGCTGTTATTATTGTCAGGTTTATTGGAGCTTAATTTTTGGTGACTAGTTCTATATGAACTGATGAACACATTTGACACATGAACAACACTCAAACAACGTACAGATTTCCCCACTCCCCAAACTTCCTTCATGCTCATTTATAATCAAGTCTTCATTTACCATGCCCCCACCTGCCACGCACCCAACCCTTAGCAAACTCTGGTCTATTTTCCGTGCTATAGTTTTGCCTTTTCCAGTGTACCATTAAAATGGAGATAGCCTTTTGAGTCTCCTTCTTTAATTTGGTTGCTTTCAATTTTCAGCAATCATAAGTAAAGCCACTAGAAAATCTTATGTATAGGTTTTGTGTGAACATAACCTTTTATTTCTTTTGGATAATATCTAGGAATGGGACCTTTGGGTTTTGTAGGTATATACTTAACTTTACAAGAAATTGCAAAGTTGTTTTCCTATGTCTGTACCATTTAGCATTTCTAACAAAAGCAAACACATTAGATTTTTTTTAAAAATAAAACCATTCTAATGGGTTCATTTTATGATTTCATTGTGTCTTTAATTTGAATTTATGTAATGAAAATGACGTTGAATATCTTTATAAGCTTATTTGCTACCTATGTAACTTCTTTGGGGGAAGGTACTGTTGAAACCTTTGACCGTTTCTCTAGGGCACAGGGGCTCAGGAGTTGTGGTGCCCAGGTTTAGTTGCTCTGCAGCATGTGAGTCTGCTGGACCAGGGATTGAACTCCTGTCCCCTGCATTGGCAGGTGGACTCGTATCCACTGTGCCAAAAGGGAAGTCCCACAGATTGATTTTTGAAGGTTGAACTAACTTTGCATTCCCAAGATCATATTCCTGGGATACCTCATTCATCCATTCATTCCTGATTTTTTTTTTAATCATTCTATCACTGCTAGATCTCGTTTGCTATTTTTTGAGGATATCTGCATCTGTATTCTGGAGAAGGCAATGGCACCCCACTGCAGTACTTTTGCCTGGAAAATCCCATGGATGGAGGAGCCTGATAGGCTGCAGTCCATGGGGTCACTAGAGTCTGACACGACTGAGCGACTTCACTTTCACTCTTCACTTTCATGGGTTGGAGAAGGAGGTGGCAGCCCACTCCAGTGTTCTTGCCTGGAGAATCCCAGGGACGGCGGAGCCTGGTGGGCTGCCATCTATGGGGTCGCATAGAGTCGGACACGACTGAAGCGACTTAGCAGCAGCAGCAGCATCTGTATTCACTGTGGACATTGGTCCATAGCTGCATTATACAGTGCAGTAATTCCTAGACACTGGGCTATATAAATTTAAATATAAATAGATTAAATTCTTACATAAAGTCAAACATTTATTTCCTAAGTTACACTAGTTCTATTTCACGTGTTCAATATCCCCACGCGGCTCGGGGCTATCATATTGGATAGAGCAGATATTGCTACCAAAGCAGAAAGCCCTATTGGACAGTGCAGTCTTTAGAGTTTTCTTCTTTCTTTTTTTCTAATTTCTTTGTCTGATTTGGTATAGTATGATGGTTGCCCAATGCATGAGTTGAAAAGTCTTTCCTTCTTTCCTATTTCCCAGAAGAACCTGTGTAGACCTGTTTGTAGAAGAACCGTGGTCTATCCTGGGGAATGTTCCATGTGTACTTAAAAATGCATACTCTGTTTTTGGGTAGAATGTTTTATGAATGTCAAATTAGGTCAGGTTGTTGATAGTCTTGTCCAAGACTACTACATCCACACTTGATTTCTGCCTGCTTTGCCTATCAAGTAGCTCTGAGACATGAATTTGAGCAAACTCTGGGAGCAGTGGAGGACAGACAGCCCGGCATGCTACAGTCCATGGGGTCTCAAAGAGTGGGACACGACTTAGTGGCTGAACAGCAACAACGTGAAGCACCACATGTATTTTTGCATTTATCCATTTCTCCTTTCAGACTTATTAGTTTTTCCTTCAGATATTTAGAAACTCTTCCATTATTTGTGTATACATTTAGGATCCTTGTGACAATGGTAAACAGATCCCTCTAGTGTTACATGACTTGTTTCATGCCCCTGCCTCAGGGGCAGAAGATACTTTTGCCTTTTCTCCTGCTGCAGCGGGTCTCTACCTGTGGCCTTGGATTTGCTGCTCTGCTTCCATCATCTTGTGGAGAAGGAAATGGCAACCCACTCCAGTACTCTTGCCTAGAAAATTCCATGGATGGAGGAGCCCAGTGGGCTACAGTCCTTGGGGTTGCAAAGAGTCGGACACGACTGAGCGACTTCGCTTTCACTTTCCATCATCTTGAGGATTTTTTTCTTAATTATTTGTTTGGCTGCATTGGGTCTTAGTTGCCGCACCCAGGATATTTCGTTGTGGCACATGGGCTTCTGTGTAGTTGTGGCACTCCAGTTCAGTAGTAGTGGCGCGGGCTTAGTTGCCTGGAAACTGGTAGGATCTTAGTTCCCCTACCAGGGATCAAACCCACATCCTCTGCATTGGAAGGCAGATTCTTAACCAGTGGACCACCAGCGAAGTCCTCATCTTGAGGTTTGCATTCTGTTGGGCAGAAGGATCTCAGTGAAGGATTTTGCATTTACTCTAGCCGCACAATAGAGCTATACCATCAAGGAAGACCTTTTCAGTATCTCACCCTTTATTTGATCTTTCTCTCAAGAACCCTCTAATAGTCAATGGAGAAGAGCTTGCGGATGTGTACAAGCTTCCCTTGTGCCTGTGACTCTCAGGGATTCAGTAATCATATGCTAGCCCCACAGGACTGGAAAAGGTCAATTTTCACTCCAATCCCAAGGAAACGCAATGCCAAAGAATGTTCAAACTACTGCACAATTGCACTCATCTCACACACTAGCAAAGTAATACTCAAAATTCTTCAAGCAAGATTTCAACAGTATATGAACCAAGAACTTCCAGATGTTCAAGCTGGATTTAGAAAAGGCAGAGGAACCAGAGATCAAATGGCCAACATCCATTGGATCATTGAAAAAGCAAGCAAGTTCCAGAAAAACATCTACTTCTGCTTTACTGACCTCACCAAAGCCTTTGACTGTGTGGATCACAACAAACTGTGGAAAATTCTTCAAGAGATGGGAATACCAGACCACCTGACCTGCCTCCTGAGAAATCTGTATGCAGGTCAAGAAGCAACAGTTAGAACCGAACATGGAACAACAGACTGGTTCCAAATTGGGAAAGGAGTACATCAAGGCTGTATATTGTCACCCTACTTTTAAACTTCTATGCAGAGGACATCATGTGAAGTGTTAGGCTGGATGAAGCACAAAGTAGAATCAAGATTGCAGGGGGAAATACCTATAATCTCAGATATGCAGATGATACCACCCTTATGGCAGAAAGTGGAAGAGGAACTGAAGAGCCTCTTGATAAAAATTCAAGAGTAAAAAATCTTGCTAAAAACTCAACAATCAGAAAATGAAGATCATGGCATCTAATCCCATCACTTCATGGCAGATATATAGGGAAACAATGGAAACAGTGAGAGACTTTATTTTCTTGGGCTCCAAAATCACTGCAGATAGTGAGTGCAGCTATGAAATGAAAAGATGCTTGCTCCTTGGGAAAAAAGCTGTGACCAACCTAGGCAGGGTACTGAAAAGCAGAGACATTACTTTGCCAACAAAGGGCCGTCTAGTCAAAGCTATGGTTTTTCCAGTAGTCATGTATGGATGTGAGAGTTGGACTATAAAGAAAGCTGAGCACCGAAGAATTGATGCTTGTGAACTGTGGTGTTGGAGAAGACTCTTGGGAGTCCCTTGGACTGCAAGGAGATCAAACCAGTCAATCCTAAAGGAAATCAGTCCTGAATATTCACTGGAAGGACTGATGCTGAAGCTGAACCTCCAATACTTTGGCCACCTGATGGGAAGAGCCGACTCATTGGAAAGGACTCTGATGCTGGGAAAGATTGAAGGAGGGAGGAGAAGGGGATTACAGAGGATTAGATGGTTGGATGGCATCACCAACTCGATGGACATGAATTTGAGCAAGCTCTGGGTATTGGTGAAGGACAGGGAAGCCTGGTGTGCTGCAGTCCATGGGATTGCAAAGAGTTGAGCATGATTTAGTGACTGAACTAAACTGAGCCCACACTTGGCCTCCAGAAAATTAAAAAAAAGTTACCTGAGTTAATCGTACTCGCATGCCTGGTGTCTCTGCATTCCATACTTTGCACAGATGATCCTGGGAGGTGCCTTTCTGTAAAGTTCAAGCTACTTGCTTCCCTGTGACCCCAACTTTTAGATGCATTGAAGAAACATCATGGTTTTGAAGTTTTTCCTGTCTTTTTCTTGTTGTTAGGATGGGAGTGAAGCTCCTTCCAGCTTTATACATCCTAGAAAAGTCTATATGGTTGATAATTTAAATTTTTTTTTTCTACAGGTGTGCTTGCAAACTCCCAATGTAGAAGAGGTCACCTCAGCATTATATGAGAAGTAAAGTTACTTTAATTAAAAAAGGAAAGGATTTTAGTGTGGTGATGAATGCTAGGAAGGACTGATTGGTGCCCTTAAATGCTGCATAACTTAAAAACAGTATTTTGAAAGCCAGGTTTTATCCCAGGGCAAAATTTTAGAGGTAACTTAATAATCCATAAAGCAGACTTATTCAAAAAGTGCTGATATCTTCCCCTGGCATGCAATTTTGCTATAATCCTATAGCTCTTGCAAAAGGCATTGTTCTACTAGGTGGTATCTTTCTGTCCTTTGGATGGCAAATCCTCAGGTATAAATTTTTACATAGTCCACCCTCTTTCAGTAATTGAACCTCATGTTGAGAGTGCTGTACTTTTGAAGGGTATAGAGATCACAGGGAAAGAGGATTAATACATAGGCAAGACTCAGAAAGAGGGAGAACACAGGAGTTACAGAGAGTAATGGATTGCTTAATAAGGATTTAAAAAGAAAGCTTTTACTTTATTCAGAATTGTTAACTCGAGTCAGGACACATGAAGCAAAGGCAGTGTTTCTAGGAAAGGGTTTTTGTTTCTGAGACTTCAGATCCATCCAGGTCTCCATGATAGCACCAATGCCATTGACTAGTGAATTTAATTTTTCTTAAAGAATGCTGGCTCTGGGAAAGTCCAGTGGGGTACACTAGAAGGAGTATTCAGGAAGTCTGCAGGGGCACAGTCCCATCCAGACTGTGAATGGTGTCCCTGAGATGATACTTGGTTTAGACACATGTATATATTTTTTTATTTTTAAAAATTTAATTTTCAATTAATTTTTATTGAAGTATAGTTGCTTTACAATGTTGTATTAGTTTCTGTGTGCTGTGCTGTGCTTAGCCACTCAGTCATGTCTGACTCTTTGTGACCCCGTGGACTACAGCCCGCCAGGCTCCTCTGTCCGTGGAATTCTCCAGGCAAGAATACTGGAGTGGATTGCCATTCCCTTCTCCAGGGGGTCTTCCTGACCCAGGGACAGAACCCAGGTCTCCTGCACTGTAGGCAGATTCTTTGCCATCTGAGCCACCAGGGAAGCCTGTGTTAGTTTCTACTGTATAGTAAAATGAATCACCCATACATATACATAAATCCACTCCCTTTTGGACTTCTTTTCCATTCAGATCACCTCAGTGCATTGTTGAGTTCCCTATTCTATACAGTAAGTTTACACTATTGATACTATATATATAACAGATAGGGCCTCCTTGGTAGCTCAGTTGGTAAAGAATCTGCCTGCAATGCAGGAGACCTGGTTCAATTCCTGGGTCAGGAAGATATGCTGGAGAAGGGATAGACTACCCACTCTAGTATTCTTGGACTTCCCTGGTGGTTCAGATAGTAAAGAATCTGCCTGTGATGCGTAAGACCTGGGTTTGATCCTTGGGTTGGGAAGATTCCCCTGGAAAAGGGAATGGCTATCCATTCCAGTATTCTGGCCTGAATATTGGACAGAGGAGCCTGGTGGGCTACAGTCCTTGGGGTAGATAACTAATCAAACCTATATTTTAATGCTGGTTTTTCTTCTGAGTGACCTTGGGTAAAAATCACTTCACCTCTCTGATTCTCAGTTTACTCATTGGTGACAAGGAGCTGATAATCCTTATGTCTTAGTGTTACTTAGTGGATGATGTGATAAAATCTGTATCACATCTGCCACAAGGCCTGACACTAAGGAAATGCTCAGTCAGTATAAATTCACCTCTCCTTGTCCCCTTTTTGGGAGCTGTACAAAGAAGGGGACGTGAACTTGTCCTCTGACAAGCCCTGTCCCCTGGGATCTTGATTTTACAAAATACACAATTTTACATTTGTATCTTTAGGAACCTGGAGGCATCTTTGCTGAATGGGTTGAGGTTTGCACTTGTGCCCTATGATGACTTAGTTGTATGGGTGCCACTATATAAAATATTAATAATTGTTTTCATTCTACAATTTGGAAATCAGAGCAGTTGTCCCTTTGGCTCACTGTTGGACTGAATCTATGCCTTGGTGAGGTGTGTATAACTGGGGCCGGAGATTGCCAAGGGCTTGGGTCTTCTGCATGAATGTTGATTAAATTAGCTAAGACTGTCTGGGTTAGACTGATCTAGGTTTGAATCATGGCTTTGCCAATTCTTAGCAGCAGAATCCAAAGCAAATTCCTATTCCTCTCTAAGTCTTAATGTTCTTGGTGACAAACTGGGAGAGGGATGCAATGTCTACTTCATAGGTTGAGATAATCAATGAAGTCAGGCATATCATGCACTCGCAAATGTTCTATAAACAATTTATTGCCTGTTTACCATTTACCATGCTTAGCAGTGGGTTAAGCACTTTATGGGGTTTCCCTGGTGGCTCAGATGGTAAAGAATGTGCCTGCAATGCGGGAGACCTAGTTCAGTCCCTGGGTCAGGAAGATTCCTTGGAGAAGGGAATGGCTACCAACTCCAGTATTCTTGCCTGGAAAATCTCATGGACAGAGGAGCCTGTCACTTTATATACGGATTATATAGTTTAGTGCCCATTACAACTCTGTAAGGTAGGTGATATTAGTATTCCTATTTTACAGAGGAGGAGGCTGAGGTAAGTTACTCAGTCAAGATGTGGTGGTGATAGGCTGTGAACCCACGTCTATACTCTTAACCCCATTACTGTGCTCCCTTCCATGTTCTTTGGCTTCTGCTTCTCCCCAAACCACTGGGAATTTAGAAATAAGTTCTGATATTTGGTGACATATTAGTAGATGGCATGCCTAATATTGCCTTCTGAAAAGAGGTTTTGGAGCATTGCAGCTACTCTCAGAGTAGTGAAAGTAGCAGAAGATATTTCGGGGGACAACCTCCTGATATGGTAAGCTTTAATTCCCTGGTCTATCAGGCATTTGAAGCCTTAGGTTGGTAAGTTCTACTTATGGGCGGGGCAAAGACTCTGAGGGCTAAACAGACTGGGAAGACAACAGTGTCATGCTTACCACAGGCCAAGGGAAAGAGTGGTTTTTTAAGGAGAGCAGAATGACCAGAAGGAACTCTGTCTGAAACCTTACCTCTTTAAAAACATTTCTGAAGTTTATTTTTCTTTAGATCAATCTTGTTAAATGGAGGGGGTGTTCCCTAGTTGGTAAAATAACATTGTGCACTGAGTCAGAAGCTTCTGTACTTGGCAGATAGTCTACAAAGGAGAGGTGACATTTTGTCTTGATTTTTCTTATCATTTTCCATCAGGTTCCAGTTAAAACACAGCTGGTGCTGTGAAGTGCAGTGACAAATTAACCTCCCTTGGAGGTTCCTTCACCCTCCAAAGGACTGTCTCCTAAGGAAGGTATTTTGAGAATGGTTTCTCTGTACAGGAATGATTCTAGGAGTTGTAACTTATGAAGGCATTTTTGAGGGTCTCCAGATTTTCTCCAAAATTATGTTAATGAACTAGAGTACTTCATTTCAATATGCTGGGCATTGAATACAGTGATGGCACCTGATCCACAATTAGAAAAGTAGTCTTTTCTGATACAGAATCATTTATAGTCTTTCTTAAGTCTCATTTAGACCTGTGTTACCCATGTTACACGGCCAGGTTAATGATGCAGAAGTAACATCAGAAGTTCTCTACATGGCAGTCCTTTCTTTGTAAAAAAAAACAAACAAACAAACAAAACAAAACTGAGTTGATGACCAAAGCTTTAACTGTCTTAAATAATTGATCCACCATACAAAGAAATGTCATAGAAGCTTCCCAGAGAAATGGGCCTCCCAGGAGAAAGCATTAAACCCTTATTGTTTTTCCTCAGTATACACTCCTGACTATCACAGACTATTGTTGATAGTTGAGCAGAAACAATAAAATCATTTGTAGTCTTCTCAAATGTGTAGCCATAAATACAATGATCACTATTTATTTCACATACATTTAATCTAGCTATCTATGTACATCCTCTAGAATATTTGCATCTCTGAAAAAATAGATATAATTTACTCCACTTTGTAAATTAGGAAAAGGAGGCTAAAGTAAGGAGGGTTAAGTAAATTGCTTAATATCATGTAGCTAGTATTTTGTGGAACCAGATTCAGACTTAGTCTGAATTATTTCAAGGCTTCTACCCGTTCTATTACTTTGTAGCCACTAGAGGGTATCATGAAGGAAAAGATTCAGTTCTTTTCTTTTAATACCTTACATGTAGCTAAAGAGCTAAGACATAACCATCACAATAAAAGGTTGAGAACTTATTTTGTGTCAGGGATTCTGCTCAACTTTCTGTAGAGAACTTCTCATTTAATTATCTCAGCAACCCCATGAAGTACATGTACTACTGTTTCAAATTGACCAGTGATGGCAAATAGCTTCCTTTATATGGTGGATTGGATCTTAGCTTCAAAGACAAGTAATCTGACTCTAGAGTCTATTCTTTAAACTACCATCGCTCCCCAGGACTGTTGATCTGGGACACAGATAGTTCAGAAGACAGTTTAGCCTGAAGTCAGCCTGACTCAGCCTGAAGTCAGGCTAAGTGAGGGTTCAACAGTAACTGCAGTTAGGGAGCTGAGAGGTCAAGACGATGATAGGGGTAAGTTGTCCATGGCAATAGACATTTCAGAACCATGGACAGCCACCTAGAAAGGAGGTTATAGTTTGTCTAAGTCAGGTAAAGCCTTTATCTTCAAACAAGGTTGATGTCTCCTATCCACTATTTTTATTATTAATTGATCTTCACTCACTTGTTGCTTGGCTCAGCGCCTCAGAATTCATAGAATCATTCTCAACATCCTCAAGAACTCTTGATGTCTATATTGATGTCCACTGATGTATAGAACATAGAGCAGGGTGGAGGAGGAGGAGGAGTAGTGATGAGTGTACGGGAATGGGAGAATTCTCAGCCCTCTTAATCCATTGGTGTGTCCTCTAACCATCCATTTTCCTTTAATTCAGGATAATATTAAAACTAAAGCCAGGGTCCTGACAGTAAATGTGAACAGTTTAAAGGAGTTGAGCTGCAGAATACAGGCAATGTCACCAGGAAGTTCATGATTAATTGCTGACTGGAAGGTACAGTCAAATGCCACTGGAGGGTGAAATCATTGTAAGCTGCAGTGATCTCAGGAGACAATGGAGGGATGTATTTGTCTGAGTGTAGATAAGGAGGGGGTATTTCTGAAAAAGGTAAAGAGCACAGAAAAAAAAGTACAGATGTAGGGAGCTATAAAATGTCTAGTGGGGAATAAACAGGCTGACTTTTTTTTCCCCCTGGAGACTCATATTCGTGAATGACCAGACTTGAGTCTTAATTGTATGTATGTACACAAAATATGAGCAGAATGAAAAAGCATCAGATATGCTTTCAAGCCGCTGGGTGCTGGTGTGGATACAGAAGGGCTCATGCACCTCTTTAGCCAGACAGCTCTATTAGCCCTGGATTTCTGCTATAATTATAAAGCATCATTAGAGACAAGCTGTGCTGTAGCATTTCTCCCCAAGCATCCAGGGGACCCAGAGAAGCTGGATTGTCATTTGCAGGAGACAAATGACAATGATCCCCTGAGATGTAATGTGCAGAAAAAACACAATCCAATTATGAGGCTATCATTGTAAAGGTTTCTTCTGTTCCCAGCTCAGACAGAGGAGGGAGACAGGGTACCATGTTAACAAGAGGAAAGAGATCTTAACCAGAGTACAGAAAGATCCCTTCCATTTCAGAAAAACAATTCTTTGGGATTGAGTGAAATTAAATGCTTCAGGGAAAAAAATGTTTTGATGTATAAGAGAAAGAATATGGCTTAACAGCTAAAGTTTCTCTTCTGATGGACCTGAAAAGCCTTGGTGATGAAATTTAATTTCCACTTTCTTTGAAGAGATCAGAAACTCCATTGTGCAGTGAAGAGTGTTCCCAAGTGGAATTGTGTCCATTTTTAAGAGATCAATTAGTTGTTAAGATACATTGTCTTTAATTTTAAGGAGGAAAAAGAAGACCATGTTTTACTTGGCTTTCTGTGTTGTGTGATGGGAGAGAGAGGGTCATGTTCATTCTCAAACCACTGGGAAATGTGTGTAAGTATACTTGTGCACATGAAGATGCAGACTTTGACCCCTAGTGTGGTGAATATTAAGATATTCATCCTTTACCAAGAGGTCATCCAGATTATTTCATGCCTGATGCCTTCTACCCAGTGAAGTACCAGCAAGGTATATAGGGAAGGACAGGAGCTTTGGCATGGGAGAGATTCAAATTCCAGCTCACCCACTTTCTAACAGTGGATCTTTGGCAAGTTAAATTTTCTGAGCCTCATTTTCCTCATCTGTGCCATGGGGTTACTTATTCTCTGGGTGAAACATTTGGGGTAGTGCCTGATGTATATGAAGTGCTTAAGAAATATCCATGACACATTCCCACATTACAATCAAAAGCAGTTATTTTGTTGCTTCCTTTGTGAGGTGGTAGACACTCCTTTTTGTCTTCCAGTATCTTTCCCCTCCTCTTCACTACTTAACACTCTTCTGATTTTCCTTTGAAATAAAACCACCTATTCCCCCATCTCAGTCCATGTGGCTTGGGTAGAGAGCTTTCTTTTCTGCGGAGGTAGATATACCTTCATCAGTCATGGTTTTCCTTGTTCCTGCCCACCCTGATTGTTTCAGGGATGGACACGGGACCCAATATGGGCCAATAAGACTTGATTCCAGTACTTTTATGGATCTTTCTGGAAGGAGAAACTCTATTCTTCTGGTGGTTAAGAATGTATCAGATGGTTGCTCAAAAAGTTATACATAGAATGACAACATGACTCATCAGTTCTATTCCCAGAAAAATACCAAAAACAATTAAAAACAGGTGTTCAAACCAAAGCTTATATATGAATTTCATAGCAGCTTTATTCATAATAGCGCAAAGGGGGAAACAACTCAAATGTCCATCAACAGATGAATGAATAAATAAAATGGATAAAAATTCCATATAATGGAATATTATTCGACCACATAAAGGAAGAAGGACCAAGGCATGCTACGCCATGGTCGAACCTTGTAAACATTAGTTAGTGATAGCTTTGTAGGCACCCACCTCCTACTGAGAGAAAAAGGCTGATAACACTCTTAACACAAAAGGAAGGAGAGTGTTTTCAGGGCAAGACAGCTCCATTCTCCCCACAGAAAGGAAGGTGACATGCTCTTTGAATCCTAGGCTCCATTTTTCTCTTTTCATGAGTGTATTGAATAAGACCAGCTCAAATGCTGCTTCTTCCAGGAGAAATTCAAAGTTGAACTTAGTCACTCACTGTCATAGGGTGAAATATTTTGTAAATATCTGTTTCCCACAAAGATTAGGGGACTATTGAGAGTAGCAACCATGTCTTATTCTTGTTTGTATCCCTCACCTGTAATGCCTACTATGGTGCCCGACACTAGTGTTTTCTCAATGAATACTGAATTTGAAGAGAACATTGGTCATAATTGTGTGTGAGAGTAACACGTAACTGATTTTAGATCTAGTTTTGTTGAACACTTAACATGATCCCTTAAAGTATGCATTTTATTATATAAACTATAGCCATATGTATATCTACCTATAACCTACACCTATATCTACTTGACACCTATATCTTCACCTACATCTATACCAATACCTGTGTCTACATCTATGTCTGAGTAATACTACCTGAGAGAAACTGAAACCCTTCCCTGTCTATGAAACCCACTATACTGTTGAACCATCCTCCAAGAAAAAGAAATGCAAAAAATCAAAATGACTGTCTGAGGAGGCCTTACAAATAGCTATGAAAAGAAGAGAAGCAAAAAGGAAAGGAGATAAGGAATGATATACCCATTTGAATGCAGTGTTCCAAAGAATAGCAAGGAGAGATAAGACAGCCTTCCTCAGCGATCAGTGCAAAGAAATAGAGGAAAACAATAGAATGGGAAAGACTAGAGATCTCTTCAAGAAAATTAGAGATACTAAGGGAACATTTCATGCAAAGATGGGGTCGATAAAGGACAGAAATGGTAGGGACCTAACAGAAGCAGAAGATATTAAGAAGAGGTGGCAAGAATACACAGAAGAACTGTACAAAAAAGATCTTCATGACCCAGATAATCACGATGATGTGATCACTCACCTAGAGCCAGACATCCTGGAATGTGAAGTCAAGTGGGCCTTAGAAAGCATCACTATGAACAAAGCTAGTGGAAGTGATGGAATTCCAGTTCAGCTCTTTCAAATCCTAAAAGACGATGCTCTGAAAGTGCTGCACTCAATATGCCAGCAAATTTGGAAAACTCAGCAGTGGCCACAGGACTGGAAAAGGTCAGTTTACATTCTAGTCCCAAAGAAAGGCAATGCCAAAGAATGCTCAAACTGCCACACAATTGCACTCATCTCACACGCTGGTAAAGTAATGCTCAAAATTCTCCAGGCCAGGCTTCAACAATACGTGAACCGTGAACTTCCAGATGTTCAAGCTGGTTTTAGAAAAGACAGAGGAACCAGAGATCAAATTGCCAACATCCGCTGGAAGCAAGAGAGTTCCAGAAAAACATCTAATTCTGCTTTATTGACTATGCCAAAGCCTTTGACTGTGTGGATCCCAATAAACTGTGGAAAATTCTGAAAGAGATGGGAATACCAGACCACCTGACCTGCCTCTTGAGAAACCTGTATGGAGGTCAGGAAGCAACAGTTAGAACTGGACATGGAACAACAGACTGGTTCCAAATCAGGACAGGAGTACGTCAAGGCTGTATATTGTCACCCTGCTTATTTAACTTATATGCAGAGTACATCATGAGAAATGCTGGGCTGGAGGAAGCACAAGCTGGAATCAACATTGGTGGGAGAAATATCGATAACCTCAGATATGCAGATGACACCACCTTTATGGCAGAAAGTGAAGAAGAACTAAAGAGCCTCCTGATGAAAGTGAAAGAGGAGAGTGAAAAAGTTGGCTTAAAACTCAACATTCAGAAAACTAAGATCATGGCATCTGGTGCCATCACTTCATGGCAAATAGATGAGGAAACAGTGGAAACAATGGGTGACTTTATTTTGGAGGGCTGCAAAACCACTGCAGATGTTGCCTGCAGCCATGAAATTAAAAGATGCTTACTCCTTGGAAGGAAAGTTGTGACCAACCTAGAAACATATTGAAAAGCAGAAGCATTACTTTGCCAACAAAGGTCCATCTAGTCAAGGCTATGGTTTTTCCAGTGGTCATGTATGGATGTGAGAGTTGGACTATAAAGAAAGCTGAGCACTGAAGAATTGATGCTTTTGAACTGTGGTGTTGGAGAAGACTCTTGAGAGTCCCTTGGACTGCAAGGAGATCCAACCAGTACATGCTAAAGGAGATCAGTCCTGGGTGTTCTTTGGAAGGACTGATGTTGAAGCTGAAACTCCAATACTTTGGCCACCTCATGTGAAGAGCTGACTTTATTGGAAAAGACGCTGATGCTGGGAAAGATTGAAGGCAGGAGGAGAAGGGGATGACAGAGGATGAGATGATTGGATAGCATCACTGACTCAATGAACATGAGTTTGGGTAAACTCCGGGAGTTGGTGATGGACAAGGAGGCCTGGTGTGCTGCAGTCCTTGGGGTCGCAAAGAGTCGAACATGACTAAGCGACTGAACTGAACTGATATCGTTGAACTTGGTATAAATCACTGAACATACTGTTCTACATATCCTAGAGGTCACTGAACTATTGTATTACCTTCTGCGGTGGGACCTCCATCCCTGTCTTTAATTCAATGATAATCCTAATGATGAAGACAGTAGCAGTTACCATTTAGTGAGTATTTGCTTTGAGCTTGCATTGCTGTCACCCACATCATTTCATTCTGTCGACACAGCAGTCATTTATTTGAGCCATGTTCTGTGATTATCCTCATTCTACTGATACATGGGGGCTGAGGGAGGCTCAGCCACTTGCCCAAGGTCACATATTGCATTTGAGGGAAGAATCGAGGTTTCAACCTGTTTGACCTCCAATCCCACCTTCCTGACTAGCACAACTGCGAAATGGGAAATTCTGCCCTAGTTGGCCAGTTCCCTTTCACTCCCACTTCCTGCTGGTCACCACCTCCCTCTGAAAGCTGAAGGGTCTAAGAACCAGCATCTGAGGAGTCTGTATGCTGCTGGTGCACCCTTTCTTTTTGTGTCTCTCCAGTTTCCTGGAAGGGGCTCAGTTTGGAGGCAGTTCTGATTTGGTAACTTCATGAACACCCCAGAGGGTGGGAGTGGTCTTGTTCTTGTCCCTGTCATTACCCATCATGTCTAGAGATGTGCCTGCATTATAATATGGATAATCGCATAGGAAATGACATAGATACCACAAAACCTTCAGAATATGTTGCCAGACACCAGTGTCTGTCATTGTCTTTATGGAAGTTTCAAATACATAAGCCCATTTTCCTTCCTAATTTCCAGAAATCAGGTTCAGGGAGACCCTGTCCTCACATTTCTGAGCCCTTTGGTGGGAGAAGAATCAAAGGAGGCTCCTGGGCCACCCTGGGCTTATTTGGCCTCAAATCCATCCTTTATCCTCTGTCTGCACACCATGGTTCCCAGACTCCCATGTCAGCAGAGTTACAGCTGAGTTCAGCCAATGGGAGGTGGTGATGGGAGACAGGCAGGCAAGAGAAAGGGATAAGCCTTGTTTTGGGTTGGCCAAAATTGTTGTTTGGATTTCCCATAAGGTGGTACAGAAAAACCGGAATGAACAAACTGGCAAACTCAATATTTCTCACTCCCTTTGCCTTGCATGGCATCTCTGCAACAGCAGTGTCTCCTCTGTGGGCCCAGATCCTTTGGGAGAGAGCCCTTTTGTGCTGGACTTCAGTGACACCCGATCTTCCTTGGTGCCTCATCCTCGGGGTTGTAGTAGATTCCTGCTGTGTATTCATCTTTGGCAGGACCAAGACTAGGATGAAACAAGTGAGGCTGATATGGGGTCAGATTCTGTCTTTATGTAAAATTTTGATATTTGCTTTATCATAGATTTTTTTCTGTATCAATCTAGACTTTTAAAAAATTAAAAAAATTATTAGAATATTATCGCATTACAAGGTTGTGTTAGTTTCTGCTGTACAATAAAGCGAATGAGCCATTTTCATACAGATATCCCCTCCCTCTTGGACCTTCTGCCCAGCACACCCCACCTCCTCACCCCACCCCTCTAGGTCATCACAGAACCCCAAGCTCAGCTTCCTGTGCTTTATAGCAGCTTCCCACTAGCTATTTATGTTACCCATGGTAGTGTATACTTCAACTCTAAACTCCCAATTCACTGCCCCCTCGCCGTCCCCGCCCCTGGGGCCAGATATCTGTTCTTTATGTCTACGTCTCTGTTCCTGTCTTGGAAATAGGTTCATCTGTGCCATATTTCTAGATTCCACATGTATGTGTTAATAACCTTGACTTAGGATGGAGTTACATCCAGATAAATCCATCATAAGTTGAAAACACTGTAAGTTGAAAATGCATTTAATACACCTGACCTGCTTAACATCTTAGCTGAGCCTAGCCTACCTTAAATGAGCTCAGGACATTTCAATTGGCCTACAGGGGGGCAAAATCACTTAACATGAAGCCTGTTTTATAACACGGCGTTGGATATCTCTTGTCATTTATTGACTATGACACTGAAAGTGAAAAGCAGAAAGGTTGTCTGGGTACAGAACGTTGAGTGTTGGCGGTTTACCTGGTGACCACATGACTAAGAGATGCTCTTGGCAGCTGCCCAGCACCATCAGAGGGCCACACCGCCTAGGGCTAGCCTGGGATAAGATCAGAATCCAAAGTGTGATGTATGATTTCTACTGAATGGGTCCCATTTTTCACATCATCATAAAGTAAAAAAATTGAAATCAAGCTATTGTTAAGTCAGGACTTGTATTTCTCCTGTTCACTTGCTAAGTCGTGTCTGACTCTTTGCAACACCACAGACTGTAGCACGCCAGCCCTCTCTGTCCTCCACTATCTTCCAGAGTGTGCTTAAATTCATGTCCATTGAGTTGGTTAGATGGTTAGATGCTATTTGACATCTCATCCTTTGCTACCCCTTCTCCTTTTGCCTTCAATCTTTACTAGCATCAGGGTCTTTTCCAGTAAGTTGGCTTTTTGCATCAGGTGGCCAAAACACTGGAACTTCAGCTTCAGCGTTTGTCCTTCTGATGGATGCTCAGGGTTGATTTCCTTTAGGATTGGCTGTTTTGATCTCCTTGCTGTCCAAGGGACTCTCAAGAGTCTTCTCCAGCACCACCATTCAGTGCTCAGCCTTCTTTTAGAAAAAAATTATATTTAATTGAAAGATAATTGTTTTACAGAATATTGTTTTCCGTCAGACATCAATAAGAATCAGCTATAGTTGCACCCATGGTCCAACTCTCACATCTGCATATGACTACTGGAAAAACCATTGCTTTAAGTAGACAGACCTTTGTTGGCAAAGTGATGTCTCTGCTTTTTAATATGCTGTCTAGGTTTGTCATAGGTTTCCATTCAAGGAGTAAGCATCTTAATTTCATTGCTGCAGTCACCATCTGCAGTGATTCTGATAGTCAGGACTATACGTATTAAAGTAGGATTTCCATATTGTTCCATTTGGAATCTTGGTTTTTGTCACCTGAATACCTAACTCCCAGCCTTAAATCCCTGCTGTTTAAAATACTCAAGTGGTTTCTCTTCCCCAGTGAGACACTGATAGATTGCTTCACACTGATTTTGACTTACGTGCCTCTGTGAGGTAGGGATTAGTATTATGTCCATTTTAAGTATGAGGAGAGATGCTCTGAAACCTTTGGTTACCTGCCAGTATCACTGAAGCTATGATGGGGCAGAAGCAGGTCTTGAACACAGGTCTGTGGGACTCCAGAATTCTCACTCTTAACCATGAAGCTCTGTGGTCTTATATATATTTTCAAAGGATTCAACTAAGAACAAAAATCCCTTTTGATCAGGAAGAAACCTTTTGATTGTGGAGAATGCTCTTGAAAGGGTTTCTGTCTGGGCTCTTTCAAACTGGAAATTTACATGCAGAGAAGACAACTGTATGAGAACGGGTGATATTGGGATGAATCTGGGCAGGTTTGTATTCTTCTCTGAGCTGATTTGTCTCAGTAAATCCCCAGAAAATATCACTCGTCTCATTTCCCTTCAATCCTTTTGTCTGAGTTTAAGTTGGAAACACTCCTCCCCCCGCCCCTCTTTCTTTGTAAATTCTCTTGATTTTGGTTATGTAACCAGGCCAGGCAGTTGCCTTTGCTGAACAAAAGTCTCAAATGAATAGATATCAATGGTAATACCAATAATTAACAGTTTTTCTCTGCAGCGCATGTCTGAAACTGCTTTTATTGATTTATTTTGACTCTGTTCCATATAGGACAATTTTTCAGCTCACACAAACATATGCTTATCTCTTTTTGGTTCTGACTGTTCTGGGCCCTCCTTTTGGTTCCTCAGGACAGCTCCAACAGTGGGGCAGATGAAACGGGGCTATGGTACCTCAAGTGAACTGTAACCTCAAAAGGTTAACAATGGGTGGGGGAAAAGGGAGAACCTCTTAATTTGGAGTTTGATCTCTGTGCTTTCTTTCTGATATAAGAAGAACTTGGAGTTTCATGGAGTTGTGTGTAGGGAGAGGACGGGGGGATGGGAGGAGTCATCCAGGCGAAGATAGGAGTCAAAGAGGAGGAAGATGGAAGAGAAAGAACCAGTTGCCAAGTTCTCCTGACTCAGGAGGCTCTGCTTCTCTGGGATCTAGCCTGGGGATCATATTCTTTCCCCTCAATATAGTATTAAAAGGCCACTTTGATGGTTAGGTATGTCAAAGTTACTGCTTTTCCCCTAGAATTGAGTTCTTTTATTAAGCTGAATGTAGAAAACTTAGATGACACAGAAGGAAAGGAGGAAGGGATGGGGAGGAAGCTAGTTTTACATATTTTCAAATATTTTGTGGTCCTTCATGCAGTTATGTTCCATCCCTCCCCCAACTCTCTCTCTCTCACATGCACCCACATGCACACAATATCTTTGAGATGCCCCTGAACGTGCCTATAGGACATAAGAATATTGAACATGTGACCTGTTTTTCAAATTTGTGATGTATCATGAACCCTTTTACATGTCTAGAATTATAGCTTGGTGTTATCATTTTTCAAGCCCGAATAGTACACCATTTATTGTTTTTCAGTCACTCAGTTGTGTCTGACTCTTGAGATCCCATGGACTACAGCAAGCCAGGCTTTCCTGTCCTTCACTGTCTCCCAGAGTTTGCTCAAACTCATGTCTGTCTATCTATCTGTCCATCTGTCTATCTCCAATGGAATACTATTCAGCCTTTAACAATATAATGTATATTATAGATATTTATAATATAATATGGGGCTTCCCTGGTGGCTCAGATGGTAAAGAATCTGCCTGCAATGTGGGAGACCTGGATTCAATCCCTGGGTTTGGAAGATCCCCTGGAGGAAGGCATGGCTACCCACTCCAGTATTCTTGCCTGGAGAATCCCCATGCACAGAGGAGCCTGGCGGGCTTTAGTCCATGGGGTCTCAAAGAATTGGACATGACTGAGTGACTAAGCACATAATAAAATATAATGTAAATATTTTCCTTCCTGGCCTCTTTTATTTCCTTATTGCCTTCCATCACTCCCTTCCTCTCTCCATTTTTGCTGTATAACCATTCTGAAATAAACAACCTTAATCTTTCATTATGAATCTGAAACATTTGCTTAGAACAGATTCTTAAGTGTAGATTGTTGGGTCAAAAAGTGTGCCTTTAAAAAAAATAATTGGGGGATAATTGCTTCACAGTGTTATGCTGGTTTGTGCTGTACAACAGTGAGAATTAATCATAATTATATATGAATATCCTCTCTGTCTTGAGCCTCCCTCTGCCTTCCTATCCCACCTCCCTAGGTCATCACACAGCACCAGGCTGGGCTCTCTTTCAGTTCAGTTCAGTTCAGTCACTCAGTCCTGTCCAACTCTTTGAGACCCCATGGACTGCAGCCAGGATTCCCTGTCCATCACCAACTCCCAAAGCATGCTCAAACTCATGTCCATCGAGTTGGTGATAATATCCAACCATCTCATCCTCTCTATTGTCCCCTTTCCTCCTGTCTTCAATCTTTCCCAGCATCAGAGTCTTTTCCAATGAATCAGTACTTCACATCAAGTGGCCAAAGTATTGGAGCTTCAGCTTTAGCATCAGTCCTTCCAATGAATATTCAGGACTGATTTCCTTTAGGATCTCCTTGCAGTCCAAGGGACTCTCAAGAGTCTTATCCAACACCACAGTTCAAAAGCATCAATTCAAAGTCAGGAACAAGACAAGGGTGCCCACTTTCACCATTACTATTCAACATAGTTTTGGAAGTTTTGGCCACAGCAATCAGAGCAGAAAAAGAAATAAAAGGAATCCAAATTGGAAAAGAAGAAGTAAAACTCTCACTGTTTGCAGATGACATGATCCTCTACATAGAAAACCCTAAAGACTCCACCAGAAAATTACTACAGCTAATCAATGAATATAGTAAAGTTGCAGGATATAAAATCAACACACATAAATTCCTTGCATTCCTATACACTAATAATGAGAAAATAGAAAGAGAAATTAAGGAAAAATTCCATTCACCATTGCAACGAAAAGAATAAAATACTTAGGAATATATTTACCTAAAGAAACTAAAGACCTATATATAGAAAACTATAAAACACTGGTGAAAAAAATCAAAGAGGACAGTAATAGATGGAGAAATATACCATGTTCATGGATTGGAAGAATCAATATAGTGAAAATGAGTATACTACCCAAAGCAATCTATAGATTCAATGCAATCCCTATCAAGCTACCAACGGTATTCTTCACAGAGCTAGAACAAATAATTTCACAATTTGTATGGAAATACAAAAAAACCTCGAATAGCCAAAGCAATCTTGAGAAAGAAGAATGGAACTGGAGGAATCAACCTGCCTGACTTCAGGCTCTACTACAAAGCCACAGTCATCAAGACAGTATGGTACTGGCACAAAGACAAATATAGATCAATGGAACAAAATAGAAAGCCCAGAGATAAATCCACGCACCTATGGACACCTTATCTTTGACAAAGGAGGCAAGAATATACAGTGGATTAAAGACAAACTCTTTAACAAGTGGTGCTGGGAAAACTGGTCAACCACTTGTAAAAGAATGAAACTATAACACCTTCTAACACCATACACAAAAATAAACTGAAAATGGATTAAAGATCTAAATGTAAGACCAGAAACTGTAAAACTCCTAGAGGAGAACATAGGCAAAACACTCTCTGACATAAATCACAGCAGGATCCTCGATGGCCCACCTCCCAGAATATTGGAAATAAAAGCAAAAATAAACAAATGGAACCTAATTAAACTTAAAAGCTTCTGCACAACAAAGGAAACTCTAGGCAAGGTGAAAAGACAGCCTTCAGAATGGGAGAAAATAATAGCAAATGAAGCAACTGACAAACACCTAATCTCAAAAATATACAAGCAACTCCTGCAGTTCAATTCCAGAAAAATAAACGACCCAATCATAAAATGGACCAAAGAACTAAACAGACATTTCTCCAAAGAAGACATACAGATGGCTAACAAACACATGAAAAGATGCTCAACATCACTCATTATCAGAGAAATGCAAATCAAAATTACAATGAGGTACCATTTCACGCCAGTCAGTATGGCTGTGATCCAAAAGTCTACAAACAATAAATGCTGGAGAGGGTGTGGAGAAAAGGGAACCCTCTTACACTGTTGGTGGGAATGCAACTAGTATAGCACTATGGATAATAGTGTGGAGATTCCTTAAAAAACTGGAAATAGAACTGCCTTATGATCCAGCAATCCCACTGCTGGGCATACACACTGAGGAAACCAGAATTGAAAGAGACATGTGTACCCCAATGTTCATCGCAGCACTGTTTATAATAGCCAGGACATGGAAGCAATCTAGATGTCCATCAGCAGATGAATGGATAAGAAAGCTGTGGTACATATACACAATGGAGTATTACTCAGTCATTAAAAAGAATACATTTGAATCAGTTCTAAAGAGGTGGATGAAACTGGAGCCTATTATACAGAGTGAAGTAAGCCAGAAAGAAAAACACCAATACAGTATACTAACGCATATATATGGAATTTAGAAAGATGATAATGATAACCCTGTATGCGAGACAGCAAAAGAGACACAGATATATAGAACAGTCTTTTGGACTCTGTGGGAGAGGGAGAGGGTGGGATGATTTGGGAGAATGGCATTGAGACATATATAATATCATATATGAAACAAATCGCCAGTCCAGGTTCGATGTATGATACGGGATGCTTGGGGCTGGTGCACTGGGTCAACTCAGAGGGATGGTATGGGGAGGGAGGAGGGAGAGGGGTTCAGGATGGGGAACACAAGTACACCCATGGCGGATTCATGTTGATGTGTGGCAAAACCAATACAATATTGTAAAGTAATTAGCCTCCAATTAAAATAAATAAATTTATATTAAAAATAAATAAATAAATCCAGCTTGAACATCTGGGGGGGGGGGGGAACGCATCAATTCTTCAGTGCTCAGCTTTCTTTATAGTCCAACTCTCACATCCATACATGACTACTGGTAAAACCATAGCTTTGACTAGACAGCAAAGTACTTTGTTGGCAAAGTAATGTCTCTGCTTTTTAATATTCTGTCTGGGTTGGCCATAGCTTTTCTTCCAAGGAGCAAGCGTGTTTTAATTTCATGGCTGCAGTCACCATCTGCAGTGATTTTGGAGCACCCCCAAATAAAGTCTCTCACTGTTTCTGTTATTTCCCCATCTATTTGCCATGAAGTGATGGGACCAGATGCCATGATGTTAGTTTTCTGTATGTTGAGTTTTACGCCAACTTTTTCATTCTCTTCTTAAATTTTCATCAAGAGCCTCTTTAGTTCTTCTTCACTTTCTCGCATAAGGGTGGTGTCATCTGTGAACCTGAGATTATTATTTCTCCCGGAAATCTTGATTCCAGCTTGTGCTTCATCCAGCCTGGCATTTTGCATGATGTACTCTGTATAGAAGTTAAGTAAGCAGAGTGACAATATACAGCCTTTCAGTACTCCTTTCCCAATTTGGAACCAGTCTATAGTTCCATGCATTCACTATTCTGTCCTTTGAGAAGAATGTACTGATGCATACAGGAAGTATGGCAGTTTTTACTCTACAATTACATCATCCTGTAAGGCTTCTCTGGAGGTGTAGTATTCGCACTGAGGACTCTAGGATGGATATAAGTTAGCAAGGCAAAGAGGGGGTGGTGATGGCAAACATTGTGATGGAAGAACTCTCATGTGTAAGGAACAGTTGGTAGGGAGTAAAGGACCTTCAAAGTGGCAGCTTGAGCACAAAGAATAAAGGGGGAGGGTATATCATTTAGGATTCTGAGGTTTATTATAAGGAAGTGGCTCATGTGATTATGGCAACTGGAAAGTCCCCAGATTGTAGTCAGGAAGCTAGAAACCCAGGAGAGCCAATGTTTCATTGTAAGTCTAAAGGCAGAGGAAAAAAATGAAAAGAAAAACTGTAAGACCTATGTCTAGCTGAAGCCATTCAGGCAGGAAGTGTTTGATCTTATTTGTGGGAGAGTCAGCACTTTTCGGGGCTTCCCTGGTGGTTTGGACAATAAAGAATCTGCTTGCAATGCAGGAGATCCAAGTTTGATTCCTGGGTCAGGAATATCCCCTGGAATTGCCTACCCACTGCAGTATTCTTGCCTGGAGAGTTCCTTGGACAGGTGAGCCTGCTGGGCTACAGTCCATGGGGTCACAAAGAGTCAGACAGGAGTGAGCGTCTAACACTTTCACTTTCACTTTCTTCAGCCCTTTTGCTTTCTTGAGGCCTTCAACTGATTAGATGAGGCCCACTCACCTCAGGGAGGGCAATCTGCTTTTAGTCTACTAATTGAAAAATTAATTTTGTCCCCAAATATCTGTACAGACACATCCAGAATAATGTTTGACTAAATGTCTGGGCATCCTGTGGCCCAGTCAGTTTGACCCCCAAAATTAAGCATTATAGGGAGAACATGAAAGGAGGTTCAAGAAGTGGGCAATAGGGGAGGGAATGTAGATGGAAGGAGACCTGGACCATACAGGGCCTTGTGGACCACATAAGGGATTTTGGTTTTCATCATAAGAGATATTGGGAACTGTGTTGTTGCATTGAGCTCAGTTGCTCAGTCACATCTGATTCTGTATCCTCATGGACTGCAGCCTGCCAGGATTCTCTGTACGTGGGATTTTCCAGGCAATAATACTGGAGTGGGTTGCTGTTTCCTCTCGGGGATCTTCCTGACCCAAAGATTGAATCTGCATCACTTGGGTCTTTTCATTGGCAGGTGGATTCTTTACCACTGTGCCACCTGGGTGGTTTTAGCAAGGCCTGGAGGTGCAGTGACATAGTCACATTCATGATAACCCTATGAAGTGTGAGGGGAAGGCATTGCTGACATATATGACAGATGAAAAGACTAGACGAGAACCTTTAAGTAGCTCACAGAGGCCCTTTCTCATTCCACAGTATAAATTAGCATTCTTTTGGCCATACTAGACTACTACTTGAGGGTTCACATGTATATAGATAACTTTTTCAAGGCATTCTCCCAGTACATGAATTCACCACATCCCTTTACTTCAGCTTGGAATTGCTAAGGAGTTAATGTCCCTAGAAGCCACCCAATGGCAGCTGGGGAGCTTGTGGGTAAATGCAGCAGCCTGGCAGTCCCATGCTATGGAATCATCCCAAGGTGCCTGCTCCCCAGTTCTCTCCTGGGCCTCCTAGTGGGTCTGTGCTCCCATCGCCCGGAGCAAGAATCTTTTGCACAACACAGTCTGTACTGGATGCTTCCTCTCTTCTTTACTACCCTGTTGGGCTTTTCTGAGATCACTTACCCAACAAACAATTTACATGTAAGTCTTCTCTGAGGACCTTCTTCTTGGGGGAAACCCAGCCAAAGGCAGGGATGCTCCTTCCAGGACAATGTTGCTTCTGTGCAGTTCTGCCACCAGCACTCGGGCTCTCTGGCTGGAGGTTTTAGTAATGAGCATGGGGCCAAGTCACTCAATATTTGTTCCTCTTTTCCACTCATGAGTACAGAGCTGGTGTCAGGGAAGGACCTCTGTGGACAGTGTGAGGAAATCTTGTGGGTGTTGCATTTGTGATGCATTTCTGCTTAAGGCAGGATTTGACAGTGGGTACCTGCTGGCATGCCAGCAACAGCAATGACACCATGCCTGGGGCTGAAGTATTAATCACCAACCTCTGCCTAGTCCAGGGTAACACGCCTGCCATCTTTTCACCCCTGACTCCTCTGCTACCCAATGGATCCCCAAGGCTCCATCAACAATTCATAGGAGAACCAAGAGCATCACGACTCTGGAACACCTCCTCACAGTCAACTAGTTTCTGGCCCTCTCCTACCATCTGGGTCAAGCCTTGTTCTCTGTTTTCCTGAACTGTATGTGGCATCAGATGAAGAATAAACTTTAGGGCTGTCATTTCCCAAAGGTGCCAGAACTAAGGATGTAAATTAAATACTCATAATTGGAAGATGCCTCTCTGCCAGCCTTCTTTAGGGAAAAATTTCCTCCTCACTCTGTCTGATATTCCCATGGAGATGAGGGGGGACAATTCCTATCTGGCAGCAGGCTGTGGTATCAAAAATAATGGCTTCAGGCACAAGGAAAATGTAATCAATATTTACCTGCTGAGAGGTCCCATGATGGGAAGAAAATTGACTCTGTTCTCCAGTGCATATAGCCCATGTTGGTGTCCTGCTTTCTTTGTGTATTTGGCAGAGGGGAAATGCATAATCTTGGTTCTTTAGTGGGGAAAAACTACACGAAACCATTACATTGTCATCAGTCTATATAAGATAATCCATTGCTGTGGGTGGGAACTTAAAACATCCTAGCAGGTCTCCTGGTTTTCTGTCTGGTTTCTCTTTGTGCCCGAACCATTGCAGTTCGGCAATATGCTTGTCCTTACTCCACTCTACCCCTTGCCCCAAACAAATGACAAGTGATGACACTTGTTTCACTATCTATGTCACCTCCCTTGAGAATTCTCTTGGGAAAAAACAAGTTACATGGGTTGATCATGTTTCTGTGGACTATGTCATCATAGATCTGAAAGTTTTACTCTAGAGATAGACCTAAAAATCCAGAGCATATCATTTAGATGATTTTTTTCCCCTCCAGTAGAAGTATACTGATCTGAGTTTCTGGTTGCCAATAAAACGACAGAATGGATGGTGTGTGTTTGTGTGTGTGTGTGTATGTGTGTGTGTGTGCATGCGCGCATGTGAGCTTAGTCATGTTTGAGTCTTTGTGACTCCCTGGACTGTAGCCCACCAGGCTCCTCTGTCCATGGGAATTCTCCAGGCAAGAATAGTGCAGTGGGTTGCCATTTCCTTCTTCTGGGCTTCTTCCTGACCCAGGGTTCAAACCTGCATCTCTTGCACCTTCTGCTTTGGCACGTGGGTTCTTTACCACTGTGACAACTGGGAAGCCCTGGAATGGATGTAGGTGATATGAAATGGAAAAGGGATCTATGGTTTGGAAAACAAATATAAATCGAAAGAGGCAAGACCTGGCCTGACTTGGCCTTAACACCAGCCATCCTGGGGTATTCCTGTTGGTGTGGTTGCCCTTCAGTTCAGTTCAGTTCAGTTGCTCAGTTGTGTCCAGCTCTTTGTGACCCCATGGACTGGAGCATGCCAGGCACCCCGGTCCATTACCAACTCCCAGAGCTTACTCAAACTCATGTTCAGCGAGTCAGTGATGCCATCCAACCATCTCATCCTCTGTCATCCCCTTCTCTCACCTTCAATCATTCCCAGCATCAGGGTCTTTTCCAATGAGTCAGTTCTTTGCATCAGGTGGCCAAAGTATTGGAGTTTAAGCTTCAGTATCAGTCCTTCCAATGAATATTCAGGACTGATTTCCTTTAGGATGGACTGGTTGCATCTTCTTGCAGTCCAAGGGACTCTCAAGAGTCTTCTCCAACACCACAGTTCAAGAGCATCAGTTCTTCGCTGCTTGGCTTGGTTGCCCTGGATACTTATTTTGCAACTGTACTCCAAAGACAGTGTTGGCTATGTGAGTATCTCTGAAGGTGGCTATCTTTACATCCTCTATTCAGTGTCAGGTCCTGGAGATGGGTACTTACCACCTGAGCTTTCACCATGGCCAGCAACCTCACTTCCAGGTACCAGGGACAGGCACCCCATCCTTTTTGCCCCTGTAAGGAGAGGCTTTGAAAGAGCAATCTTTTCCATCACCCACCCATCCTCCACCCTCTTTCTGTTTCTCCCTTTCATTTGTCCTATCACTTTCCCACCCAGCATATAATATTCTCATCTCTCATGTTTATGTTCTGCAACCTCCCACTAGGACCCAAGTTCCATGGGAGCAGGATTTTGGTCTCCCTCATTAATTGCTAAATCCTAGAACAGTGCCTGACACATAGGTAGCACTTAGTAAATGTAAGTTGAATGAATGAATCAATGAAATGGGAGAGACAGTTTGGATGCTGGACTGCTCCAAAGGCTGACTATCCCTTGAAAGAAATATTTCTCATTCTTGATAAAAGGAACAACCCCTTTTAGGAGTTGGCTCTTTGTGCTTAGCAAGACAAGACCATGAAAAACTCAAGTGCTGCAGAGAAAAACACTGCACTGTGACATTTTCCCCTCAGATTTTCTTCTATGTAAAGATGACATTTATAGGCACTATCCACCAGCCTCTGTTTATCTACAAAGTGAGTCACAGAGGACTCAGCAAAGATCTTGGGATATGGCAGAATCATGGCAAGTCCATCTCTTCATACAGAGAATAAAGGGAGAGTCTAGTTCCTCTGCTAAGAAGGACCATTTGGGAAAATAGTACCACGGGACATGGAGCATTCAGGGCAGTGGATCTATGGGAAAAACTGTAGGCTAATCTGTTTCAGTTTCCTCATCCTGATCATATGATTAAGGACAAACATTTATTGGGCATATACTGCATGCCAGGAACTCTTCTAAGCCTTCCACATCCTTTAATCCACCATACTGTTATCCCCATATTGCAGCTAAAAAGTTGGGACACATTTGAGATCTGTGTGAGCTATGGAAGTTGCATAAGGACGGTCCCCCTTTCAGAACCATGGACAGGTACCTGAGTGCAACAGCAAGCCAAGCTGTCTTCTAAGGATAAGAGAAGAAAGTGCTTACCTGAGAGTCACCCATCATACCCAGCACCCAATTGCCCTGACGAGGCTGTGTTGACAGAGGTTTGGCCCAATGGGCTGTCTGTGCTCTAGAGTCTGCAAGCCTCAACTACTGAACCCGAATGCTGCAACTACTGAAGCCCGCATGTCCTAGAGCCTGTGCTCTGCAACAAGAGAAGCCACTGCAGTGAGAAGCCCACACCCTGCAACAAAGAGTAGCCCTTGCTGGCCACAACTAGAGAAAGCCCTCACAGAGTAATGAAGCCTCAGCAGAGCCAAAAATAAAGAAATAATAAATGAGAGGTACAGAAGAAAGCCAGTTGTGGGGCACAAGTGCTAGAAATTCCAAGACTGCTTATAATAGTCCTGTACAGAGAATCTTTCACTGCAGTCATGCTTGGCTTTTGGAGTAAGAGATTCACTTTTGGCTATGGAGATTCACCATCTTTCTGCCCCTAATACACCACCACAAAGCAAAGCCTCTTGAATGTCAGCTGTTATTGTCCTTAACACAAGGGATTTGGGGAACTGCAACATGTTTTTCTTGTTATGTATGACATGGTGCTAATGGAGTCACTGGTGACTTTCTCCACAGTGGTGCAGACACTGTAATCAAATGAACATGAACTTAGACGTGTGCCTTTACTCTGGGGCCAAGGAATTAATTAGGTCTGCACTGGAGACGGATTAAGATATAAGATGCCAACTAAAATTCAAGATCTCCAGTGAAATTTGAATTTTAGATAGACAAGGAATAATTTTTAGTATAAGTATGTCTCATGCAATATTTGCAACATACTTATTCTAAAATATTATTCATTGTTTATTTGAAATTCAAATTTCACTGGGCATCCTGTACTTTTATGTGCTAAATTTTGCAATCCTAAGACTTTTGTTTTGTCTCTGGCTCTTCCTGGCCTTCTATTAGCCTCTTTCTTCCCCCTGCCTGCTTAAATGTGAAATCAGAAGTCATAAAAGACTTGACACAATGACAAGAATTTTAATGGCCTGAGGCATTAATTCATCCTTGACAGGAGACACATCCAATCTATTTAGGTTCAGGGATTTGAAATGACACAGTTTCATATTTCCCACCCGCACTCCATCCCCACCAAGAATCAGGATGGAATCAGAAGCAATTAATTCCGTTCTTAGAATATTTGAGGGAAAATGCCTTCTTGTGAAGAGGGTGAGGATTTAAGGCCTAAAGGCAGATGTTGGAGACCCTTTGGATGGGTGTTAATTTGACTCTCCTTGTACTCCACTGCTAATTTCTTTAATAGTCATGAGCATACAGGTGTAGGTAGCAATGCAGAGGAGAAACATGTCCCAAATTTGGATGATTAAGATACCTTTTCTCATTTCCACCCTGTAATTTGAGATATTCTTGATTTTCATTTTCACTCATCATTAACTTGCAGTGGCAGCAAACATTTTAATATTAAAGTCTCTGCCCTCTACTTCCCAGACCCTCTCTCAAGCCGTATACAGAGTCTAGAGATACTGTTCATTTCAAGAAAAGAGCCCTGCAGTGAATCTTTACACACAATGGAAATTCCTTGTGTAGTGCAAATTACACATCTTCCCCGTTTTATGAGTTCTGTAAATGTTGAAGCTTCTGTTTATCGACTTTTTAAAAAGTGGATGTTCTAGTATGCCACCGGGTGTCCTGACCTCTTGTTCCTCTTCCTTTCTTCCTACCCATCATCCTCACCCTATTCATCATTTTTGTATTAAACTCACAATTAAGGATTGCCACTCAGAGCAGTGGTCTTTGATTCTGGCTACATTTTCTGATTGCAGGGGTAATTAAAAGACACCTACAGATGCTCAGGGCATAGCCCTAAAGACTCTGACTTAAATAATCTGAGATAGGATACTGCTAAGCCATTCTAATTGCAGCCAGGATGGAGGACCACTTGCCTAGAGATTAAAAACAGAGAACCAGAACTGAGGGGTCTGGATTCCCATCCTACCTATGACGTGTCCTCTGGCAGGTAATCACCTCCCTGAGGCTCAGTTTCCTCATCCATAAGATGGGGATGATCACAGCAGAATTGAGCAGTTGTGATAAGAGATTACATGGCACACAAAGTCTGAAATATTTACTCTGAACCTTTACAGGAAAAGTTTACTGTAACTTAGCGTAACATAAGCCCATGTAATGGGGAAGAACAGACTCTGATTCCATGTTGGATCTGTTTCTTTTCCTTTAACCTTTGTTTTCCATGGCCTTTGTTACTATAATCACCAAAAGGAGGCTGACATAGGTATGCCCACATGCATGCTAAGCAGCTTCAGTCGTGTCTGACTCTTTGCAACCCCATGGACTGTATCCCTCGAAGCTCCTCTGTCCATGGGATTCTCCAGGCAAGAATACCAGAGTGGGTTGCCATGCCCTCCTCCAGGGGATCTTCCTGACCCGGGGATTGAACTTATGTCTCTTCTGTCTCTGCATTGGCAGGTGGGTTCTTTACCACTAGTGCCATCTGGGAAGCCCCATCTATAGCTATCAGTATACATAATGGCCTGCCTCAGGGAACCCTGCCCCTCTGCCTGAATGTTAAACTAAAGTGCCTTTGTTCAGCTCACAGGGAGACATTTTGATCCTGTGAATGGCTACAGAAAAGGAAGAAAATTAAGGCATGTCCTCCCCAAAGCTGGCCAAGCCAAGAGCTATTCTGCAAGCCTTATGGCCTTCTTACTTTCCTTCCTCACCTCCTCCCCATCTCTATTCTGTAAAAGAAATTGGCATCCAGACCTTGATAAGATGGTACTCTAGGACATTAGTTTGCCATCTTCTCAGATACCTGAAAGTTATTCCTTGTTTCAACACCTAGTCTCTCCTGACTATAGGCCTGCTAGGCAGTGAGCAGACTGAGCTTGGATTTGGTAACACTTGTTCCATAAACCTCATTTATGTCCTCATGGGGTTTCCAGCCTAGTCGGGGAAGATACTTTAAATTCCTCCCATATATTCCCAGTAAAGACACAGTGTGATATTATGGAGACAGTCTGGGATTGGTTTCTTTCCTCAAATCTTCCCTAAACCACACATTTGATCTTAAGTAACCTTCTTTTTTCCCCCATTCCTCTGAGCCTCAGTTTCCTCATTTTTTATGAGGAAAGGTGGAGTTTGATAATCTCTGTGGTCTCTTTTGGGGCTTTCCCTATGGCTCAGTGATAAAGAATCCACCTGCAATGCAGGAGATGTGGGTTCAATTCCTGGGTCGGGAAGATCCCCTGGAGGAGGGCATGGCAACCTACTCCAGTATTCTTGTCTGGAGAATCCCATGGACAGAGGAGCCTGGTGGGCTGCAGTTCATATGTTCACAAAGAGTTGAACATGACTGAAGTGACTTACTGCACATGCACACACAAGGGCTCTTTTAGCTCTAGAATGTTCTGATTCTGTCCCTGGCATCCTGTGTTGCTCTTAAAGCACAGCTGTATTCCATGGGTGTTCATTGGAAGGACTGATGTTGAAGCTGAAACTCCAATACTTTGGCCACCTGATGCAAAAAGCTGACTCATTTGAAAAGACCCTGATGCTGGGGAAGATTGAGGGCAGGAGGAGAAGGGGATGACAGAGGATGAGATAGTTGCATGGCATCACCAACTCAATGGACATGGGTTTGGGTGGACTTTGGGAGTTGGTGATGGACAGGGAGGCCTGGCCTGCTGCGGTTCATGGGGTCACAAAGAGTAGGACATGACTGAGTGACTGAACTGAACTGATTCTATGGGAACTTGTCCAGAAGACCTTTTCAATTGGGTGTGGTGATGGATCAGGCTTTCCTTTCTCTACACTACAGGTGTTTTAGAGTGAAGTGATACCATTCTGCATCACAGCCACTCCTCTTTCTCTAGAGATTCAGAGAAAGGTTTAGAAGTCCCTCTGTGGCAGGAGGCAGATTTTACTGCAGAGAAGACAATTTGGGCCACCTCAGCTGAGAGAGTTTTAAAGATGCTAAGCTGCTGGCTTTGAAGATGGAGGAAGGGAATGAGTGTTGAAGAATGAAAAGACTGCAGCTCTAGAAGCTAGAAAAGGCAGCTGGAAAAAACTTCCACTCTGTGCAGGGAGCACAGCCCTGTTGATATTTTAATTCCACTCTGGTCAAATTGCTTTTGGAGGGACTTCCCTGGTGGTCCAGTGGCTAAGAGTCCATGCTCCTGATGGAAGGGGCCCAGGTTTGATCTTGATTGGGGAACTAGATCACACATTCCACAACTAAGAGTTTGCATGCCACAACTAAGGATCCCCAATGCCATAACTAAAGGTCTCATAAGATGCAACTAAGACTCAGCACAGTCAAATAAATAAATAAATACTAAAAACAAACAAACAAAAAAAAACCTTGCTTTTTGGAATTCCAACTTTGAGAACTGTAAAAGCATAAATGCATGTTACTTTAAACTACTGCCTTTGTGGTAATTGTTGTGACAACAACTTTGGGAAAGCAATATATCTTTCTTACATTGATAAGTAACCCATGGATCCCAAGGAGAACAAGGAGTGTACATGTAAAATAAGTCTTGTATCAGAGAGAAACTGAGTAAAGAGTTTTATTTTGGTCAGTTACATGGAAACACTGAAATGGAATAGAGACAGAGGGAAAAATGGAGGAGAGTTGAATGGGGTGAGAGGGAAAACACAGAAGGTCTGTGTTCCTCCCCAGCTCTTCATTTCCATCCATCACTGTGCCAGGGCAAATTCTAAGCTACCTCCACAATCTCCATCTGCTGGCATTATTGAGACCTGAGACTTACTTCTAACCAGTAGAATTGGCAGAGGTGATGTTGTCTGGGTCTTAGACCAGAGAGAGATATACTCGTCTGTGTGCAGATTGGAAAAGAATTTCCAGACATGAGGCAGAATGAGAGGAGAATAAAGTTTATTAGAGTGGGAGACTCTGTTAGAACAGTGGACTGGTTCAAGGGAGAGCCAAACCCTTTTGCAGGCTAGTGACCAATTTTTATAGCCTCAAGACAGAGAAAATTCCTACCGGAAGGGTGGCATTAGGTGATTTGTTATGATGCTATAGGGTAAATAATAGGGTGGGTATTTCACCTAATACAGGATCAGGGAACAGGCCAGTTTAGATCCAGAGGCATATGGCAACAATTGTTATTTATTTATCCAGAGATTTTTGTCTTGTGACCTTGTACAGAACTCCACATCTGTGCAAGAGAGGCTGTCCCATTGGCCTTGCAGAAGCAAACAGCCTTGTTGGAACTGTCTGTGGAGAGTGGCATGTGTCAGGGAATGGGACTGGTGTCTAGGATTTGAGGACAGCCCCTATAGCCAGCAAGAAACCAGGACCTGAAGTCAATAAGCAACATGAAGGCAAATTTGCCAAAAATCAAAATGAGTTTGGAAGAAGGTCCTTCCTGAATCCACATTCAAGATGAGAACACGAGGACTTTACTTGTTGTCCAGAGGTTAAGAATCCATCTTTCAATGCAGGGGTGCAGATTCAATCCCTTGCCAGGAAACTAAGATCCCACATGCCATAGAGCAACTAAGCCCATGTGCCATGACTACTGAGCTCATATGCTCTGGAGCCCATGGGACACAACTAGAGAAAAGCCTGCATGCCACAGTGAACGATCCCATGTGCTGCAGCTAAGACCCAGTGCAGCCCCCCTCCCCCAGAAAGATGAGAACACAGGCCCCTCCCTCCCTGCTGTCCCCTGACACCCTGATTGATGCCTAGTGAGACCCACAGGAAGAGACCAAGCTGTGCCTAAATGTCTGAGCCACAGAAATGGTGAGATGGTAAATGTATCTCTTTTTAGTTGGTAGGTTTGTGATTATCTGTTACACAGCAATAGGAAATATATGTAATAAAATACATTCTAGTCGAGGTAGAGTAAATGATTATTGAAGGAGTATGTTTGGGGCAATCTCAAGTCTTTTACTTTCACAAAGATTTCCACCCTGTGTGAGCAACCACAATGCCTATCCTTATGACTCTCAAAAATTGAAGCTATCAAAGTTGTATTTAAAAGAAAAGATATGACCAAGGAGGTACAGAACATGGAATGATCATTAGTGGGTTGTTTTTTTTTTTGTGTGTGTGTGGCTATGCTGGGTCTTATTTGTGACACATAAGATCTTTGATCTTCATTGGTACACGTAGGATCTAGTTGCCTGACCAGGGATTGAACCCAGGCCCCCTTCATTGACAGCTGGACTGCCAGGGAAGTCCCCAGAATGACAATTTGTTTTAAACTTAGTTTAAGTATTTGATAAACTCAATAGTTGGCAGTATAGAGAATAGTACTCAGGGTAGGTAAGTTTTGATTAAGGCAAAAGGGAGGGCAAGGAGAAATCCAGCATAAAGATAGTATTTAAGATGCATGTATGGAAAACTCACTATGTGTCAGATGTTACATTGAATACTCTACATATATGTCTTATTTAATCATCATTATCAGCTCTACGGGGGTAGGTACTTTGACTATCTCCAGTATACAAATAGGTGCACGGAAAGTTTATTTAACTTGCTCAAAGTCACACAATGATGACTTACAATACAATATATTAACACATATATATGGAATTTAGAAAGATGGTAACAATGGTCCTATCTATATGCAAGGCAGAAAAAGAGACATAGATGTAAAGAACAGACTTTGGGACTCTGTGGGAGAAGGTGAAGGTGGGATGATATGAGAGAATAGCATTGAAATATGTATATTACCATATGTAAAATAGATGACCAGATGACCAGGGAAAGTTTGATGCATGAAGCAGGGCACTCAACGCTGGTCTCTGGAACAACCCAGGGGGATGGGTTGGGGAGAGAGGTAGGAGGGGGGTTCAGGATGGGGGACAGATGTGCACCCATGGCTGACTCATGTTGGTGTATGGCAAAAACCACCACAATATTGTAAAATAATTATCCTCCAGTTAAAATAAATACATTTTAGAAGAAAACCTTTTTAAAAAAAGCACAATGTGAGAGTTTCTAGTTAAGATTGATTTGGGGGCAAAATGAGGACTAAAGCCTGGGAACCAGCATCTCAGATAGCTCTGAGAAACTGCTCCAAAGAGGTAGGGGGATGGTCAGCATGTATGTGATTTTGGTGAAGAGGGGATACATGCAATCAAGCACATATTTTTCCAAAGGGTTTCTACTAGTCTCACCAAGCTTTGCTATTCATGAGCAACAGTCATCATCATGAAGGATTTCAGTGCCTTTCTAGATATGGGGAGAAACAAGAGCTGGGCTCATAAAATAAGCTCCTGAAAATATCTGTCTGAAGACCTGCCTTGCCAGTTTTCCTCAGAGCACAGAGTGCCTCATTTCTGCTCTCCACCTTGAACTCCTTTCAGAGGATGTTGAAGGTCAGTAGCTGCTGCAGCACATGATTTAATCCTCACAGAGATAGATGGCAAGCTCTAATGCATAGTTGATAGCTAGGGCTGATGTCCAGGAGGGAGCATGCACAGGGACCCTTGACTAGGCAGGAGGCTGAAGAATGACTGGTGGTATGCAGGAAATGGGAAGCGGTCTTGAGGAAGGAGGAAGGTTCTCCAAAGAGAAATGAAGTCCAAGGCAGCTCTATCTGAAGGCAAACTGAGAGGCTATTTATGAAATAGACTACAACTAAGTTTATTGGTAAAGGATGCCTGAAGGATTTGCTTGCGAGTGACTCTGAGACTTTGTCCAGCTTCAGTGGGAAGGAGTGATCTGATTATTAGTATTGTTATTATTCATTGATGTGGTTAAGCAATATTGATTTTTAAAATCCCATGAGTTAATAATAATTTGATAATAGACTTTATTATTAACTCATGGGATTTTTTTTTAAAAACAATATCGCTTAACTACATCAATGAATAATAACAAAAATAACACAGTAATGCTCAAAATTCTCCAAGCCAGGCTTCAACAGTATGTGAACTGTGAACTTCCAGATGTTGAAGCTGGATTTAAGAAAGGCAGAGGAACCAGAGATCAAATTGCCAACATCCGTTGGATCATCAAAAAAACAAGAGAGTTCCAGAAAAACATCTACTTCTGCTTTATTGACTATGCCAAAGCCTTTGATTGCATGGATCACAAGAAACTGTTGAAAATTCTTAAAGAAATGGGAGTGCCAGACCACCTGACATGCCTCTTGAGAAATCTGTATGCAGGTCAAGAAGCAACAGTTAGAACTGGATATGGAACAACAGACTGATTCCAAATCAGGAGAGGAGTACATCAAGGCTGTACTTTGTCACCCTCCTTATTTAACTTCTATGCAGGGTACATCATGTGAAATGCCTGGCTGGATGAAGCACAAGCTGGAATCAAGATTGCTGGGAGAAATATCAATAACCTTAGATATGCAGATGACACCACCCTATGGCAGAACATGAAGAAGAACTAAAGAGCCTCTTGATGAAAGTGAAAAAGTTGGCTTAAAACTCAACATTCAGAAAACTAAGATCACAGCATCCATTTCCATCACATCATGGCAATAGATGGGGAAACAATGGAAACAGTGACAAACTTTGTGTGTTTGGGCTCCAAAATCACTGCAGATGGTGACTGCAGCCATGAAATGAAAAGATGCTTGCTCCTTGGAAGAAAAGCTATGACCAACCTAGATAGCATATTAAAAAGCAGAGACATTACTTTGTCAACAAAGGTCCATCTAGTCAAAGCTATGGTTTTTCCAGTGGTCATGTATGGATGTGAGAGTTGGACTATAAAGAAAGCTGAGTGCCAAAGAATTGATGCTTTTGAACTGTGGTGTTGGAGAAGACTCTTGAGAGTCCCTTGGACTGCAAGGACATCCAAGCAGTCAATCCTAAAGGAAGTCAGTCCTGAATATGCATTGGAAAGACTGATGCTGAAGCTAAAACTCCAATACTTTGGGCATCTGATGTAAAGAACCGACTCATTGGAAAAGACCCTGATGCTGGGAAAGATTGAAGGCCGGAGGAGAAGGGTATGACATGGATGAGATAGTTGGATGGCATTACCGACTCAATGGACATGAGTTTAAGTAAGCTCTGGGAATTGGTGAAGGACAGGGAATCCTTGCATGCTGCAGTCCATGGGGTTGCAAAGAATCGGACATAACTGAGTGACTGAACTGAACTGAATTAATAATGTGATAATTTCAGGTGGGCAGCAATGGAACTCACCCATACATAAACATGTATCCATTCTGCACCAAACTCCCCTCTCATCCAAGCTGTCACATAACAATGAGCAGAGTTCCATGTGCTCTACAGTAGTTCCTTGTTGTTTATCCATTTTAAAGATAGCAGTGTGTACATGTCCATCCCAAACTCCCTAACCATCCCTTCATTCCATCCATCCATCCCAAACAACTATAAGTTTGTTCTCTAAAGTCTGTGAGTCTGTTTCTGTTTTGTAAAGAAGTTCATTTGTATCATTTCTTTTTTGATTCCACGTATAAAGGGCATTCCTGATAATAAGCTTATAATTGTTGGTAATGTGCCTTTGACAGGGAGAAATCTTCTGACACTGGCAGAACATTGGGATCAGGTAATGTGAAAAGACAAAAATGGCAGCTTGCCAATGTTTGCATGAGGTCTTGCCAAAGTGAGGGCCACTTCTGGCTGGAAGAGGACAAAGGCACATAGCAGTGTCTAAGAGTGATGGCTGTCAGATCAGATAGCTTTCTTGCCTCCTGACGCGTTCACATAGCAGCTGTGTTGCCATGTGCAAGTTATTATGCTTGTTCTGTGCTTCAGTTTCCTCACCTATAAGGTGGAGCTATAGAAACTATGTACCTAGTAGCACTGTTGCAAACATAAAATGAGTTGATCCATGTCAAGTGCTTAGAACACTGGCAGTACACACTCAATAGATGTTATTATTATCAATACTATCATTATGTTGATGATGGACAACTTTTTTATCTTTATTTTTTATTTTTTGCCACATTCCTGGTGAAGCAAGTTGGTTTTTTTATGTATACATACCTTAGATGTTCCAGGCACTCTGCTTGATAACAGTCATCTCATTTCCTCCCATAATTTATCATCATTCCTGTTGTACATGTGAGAATCTTGGAGGTCATCAAGACAAAGAAGCAGTTGCTGATAGAGCCAGCATTCCAGCCAGAATGCTGAGACCCTATCCTCTCAAGTTGCTCTCACAAGAAGAGGCCATCAACCCTCGGGTAAGAGATTGGTACCACCAGTGGCTTAGATGGCAAAGAGTCTGCAATAAGTGCAGGAGATCCAGGTTCCATCCCTGGGCTGGGAAGATCCCCTGGAGAAGGAAATGGCCACCTACTCCAATGTTCTTGCCTGGAGAATCCCATGAACAGAGGAGCCTGGCAGACTATACTCCGTGGGGTCGTAAGAGTGGGACATGACTGAGCGCTGTTTAGGTCTGCAGGGAGGAGAACGTCCCTTTCTGCCCCAGCCCATTCACATCTCCCGGTGCAGAGCTCTGCTCTTACATGTGGCAGGGAAAGTGCTCCTTCTGCTGGCCTTCTAGTTTCTTATAGCCCCAAATCTGCAGTCTTCATGCTTCATCAGCTGCAGGCAGGGGTCCTCAACCCCTGGGCCAGAAACTGGCTTGCACAGCAGGAGGTGAGTGGAGGGCTTGTGAGTGAGCAAAGCTTAATCTGTATTTACAGCTGCTCCCCATCATTCACATTACTGCCTGAGCTCCGCCTCCTGTCAGTTCAGCATTAGGTCATCACAGGAGTGAGAGCTCGAACCCTAAAGGAAATGTGGAATATTCTGCTGCTACTGCTTAGTCAGTCCATTGTGTCTGACTCTCTGTGACCCCATGGACTGTAGCTCACCTGGCTCCTCTGTCCCTGGGATTCTCCAGGCAAGAATATTGGAGTAGGCTGCCATTTCCTCCTCCAGGGGATCTTCTGACCCAGGGATCAAACTCTCATTTCTTGTGTCTCCTGCATTGGTAGGCGGGTTCCATCCTGAGATTGCCACCAAATAGAAATAAAATGCACAATAAATGATGTAATGTGCTTGAATCATCCCAAAATCATACCCTATCCCCCCCACCCCATTTCCATGGAAAAATTGTCTTCCATGAAACTGGTCCCTGGCTCCAGAAGGGTTAGGGACCACTATTCTAATGGAACCTCACCAAGTAGCAGGATTGGAGACATTCCGAGGACTTTTGGCAAAAGAGATCTTGGGTACTTTTCTGTTTGGAAGCACAGTTCCCACTGAGTTTAGGGAGAGGTGACTCCACTGTAGATGAAGACGCTTCCTGGGAGGCTGCTTCCGCCCTTTTTCCCGAAGCACGTGGGGTTTTAGGAGCTGAACTGAAGGCAGTCTTCTTTCTGAGATTTCCTGTAGTTTCAAGGGCATGGTTAAGCTGCCTCATCAGGTACATTGTGATTCAAGGAAAACTGCAGAGACACAGGAAGTAGAAAAGACATTTCACATGAACACTAGGAATGAGAACTTTGGGGAAATGGGGAAGAAAGGAAAAGAATGAAGCACATTGTTGAGGGTGGTCAAAAATCCCAAATAAAAGAAGAAAAATTGTGCCTTTCTGAAAAGGACCCAAAGTAAATGACACGTGTTAGAAAGAAGACAACCGTGAAGGGTAAATTTGAGGAGAGAGACAGGAGTGGGGAAGGTGACAGAGGATGTGGAGTGCTGGAGGAAGAGGGATGGTAGGAGGAAAGGCAGCAGAACGGGAAATATGATAAACTCTTAAGTGCCAATGAGAGAGTCCAGTAATGAGAACCTCAGCTAAGACAAATGTAAGAAGTAAAACCCTTTCAGAGCGCAGCTGAGGGGCCGAATGGAACCGACAGCCAATGAGGGCAGGGCTGGAGGATGCGAAGCATGAAGGAGACAAATTCAAAGAGAAAGAGAATCTCTGGGCTGCCATGGCTGTCAAAAGGCTTTGACAAGGGAGGCGAAGAGGGACAATGAGGGCCCAATCTGACAGACAAATCCCCCAGCCCTGAGTCACATAGCATTAGAGGGATCTGCTTTGTGGGCTGTGACCGTCTCCGCTCTGGGATGCACATGAGGGCACATTCAGCACCGATGATGCAGGCTCCTTGTCTGTTTGAGATTAGGTTTAAGGTGGAAATGTCTAGGAAGCAGCTATAAAGACTCAGAAGTCAAAAATGTATTTCCAAACTTACAGGCCTGAAAGTGGAGGGAGGGGGTCATCTCTGTTCTAACACTGAAGCCTTTGGCACTTTTCCCCCAAGGGCTGTCCCTTTGGTTTTCAGTCATAGCTTGTTTGTTTGTTTTGATTTTTTCCCAAGCCCTGGTTGAATGTACCTTTGTGGATAGGTATGGAGACATTGACCATCAATAGACTGGGTTGGAATCTTAGCTCCACCACTTACTGACCCACTCCTAGTGGTTCAGATGGTAAACAATCTGCCTGCAATGCAGGAGACTCAGGTTTGATCCCAGGGCTGAGAAGACCCCCTAAAGAAGGGAATGGCAACTCACTCCAGTATTCTCACCTGGAGAATTCCCTAGACAGAGGAGTCTGGAGGGCTACAGTCCATGGGGTCGCAAAGAGTTGGACATGACTGAGGGACTAACACTTTCACTTTTTCACCACTTACTGGCTTCAGGTTTCTCAAATAGAATGGAGGTGATGTGGGGCCCCGTAGGCTGGCTGTGGGCACCAAGTGAAATCAGCTGAGTAATATTCTCAGCATGGTGGAGAGGCTGAGCTGGAGGCTGGGGTGTGGATCAAGGCACAGTCCAGCTCCATGTGGTTCTCGGCTGTGAAGTGAGGCAGGGAGCAGCATATGCCATAATGAAGTATAAGAAATACAACCATGGGCTCTTGTTTTCAAAGTCTAACCCTCACAGCACTTAGAGGACTTGTGGAGGAATTTCAAGGAAGGGAGAAGGAGATACATAGGCATAAGGAAAATATATTAGCCATGCAAAGAGAGAATGGGGTTCTCTCTACCTCTAGACCAGAAAGTTCCTTGAATGTCAGTAAGTAGAAACCAGGTCTACTTGCTTGCAGTGCAACTGGAGGCATCAAGACCCCAGACAAGCATGCCTGGCTGGCGGCTCAGTAGAAAGGATGTATTCGTTACCTGCAAAACAATTCTCCCAATACAGTGACTTCAAAGAGCAAACACTGAGCATAATGTGTGAGTGTAAGAGGAGTGCTCAGATCAGTTAGAAAGGAAATCAGAGCAAATGTACACAGATCCAGTGAGATACGATGGTTACTACATTTTGTACTTTATGGGTCCTATAATTTTTGTTGTTTAGTCACTCAGTCATGTCTGACTCTGTGACACCATGGTCTGTTGCCCACAAGGCTCCTCTGTCCATGGGATTTCCCAGGCAAGAATACTGGAGTGGGTTGCCGTTTCCTTCTCCAGGGGATCTTCAAGATCCAGGCATCAAACCCGTGTCTCCTACATTGGCAAGTAGATTCTTTACCACTGAGCCACCAGGGAAGCCCCGTGGGCCCAGTATGTATTTTTCTGAATGAGTCAAAGAACAAATGAATGACTGGAGGTTTGGTGCAAAAGCAGAAGACAAACAGCTTGAAAAGACTTTTTAAAAAAACCAACAAGACATTCATTATATCCCAATTTCTATAGGTCAGAAATTTGAGTATGGCTTAGCAGAGTCGTTTGGCTTGGATTCTCTGACAAGACTGCAGTCAAGGTGTTGGGTGGAGAAGGTGTCATCTTGGGACTTAAGTGGGAGATGATCCAGTTCCCAATTACTCCTGTAGCTGTTGGCAGGATTGAGTTTCTTGTGTGCTCCTGGACTGGCTGTTGGCAAGAAGCCACTTCAGTTCCTTGCAGGATGGCCCTTTCCATAGGGCATCTCACAGCATGAAAGCTGGCTTTATCAAGGTTCATTAGATGAGCCAGAGAGAGAGAGGAGTAAAAATATTTTGTAATGGAGTTTGAAAGTGACATCCTGTCACATTGGCCATATTCTAGTCTTTAGTGTACACTTGAGGGGAGAGAATTATACAAGGGCATGAATACCAGGAGAGGAGTATCTAGGAAGTGGGGACCTTGGGGTCCATGGCAGAAGCTGCCTACCACAAAGGACTACCACAACCGTTCTTACAAGAGTTCTATATAACTCTTAGATGTAGCAGAGAACAGAAGTCAACTGAGAGTGAAACAATAGGGGTGTCACTGGGAGTCTGTGTAAATAGTTAGCCAATCACAGAGGAGGTCTACCTTGTGTCTCATACTATATCAGATCCTAGACTCATGATACAGGTACAGGGCATTATGGGAAAAGTCCTAAGAAGGGCTAGGCTGAAAAGCACATTTACAGTTTTAATGGATGCTGGCAACTTGCCATTTCCAAAAGGATGTACCAGTTGTCATATATAGAATTCACAGTCATTCCTTATCTTTTCTCTTTTCCCTGAAAAAATGTTCTGTGGCTAACTGCTGGGAACAGTGGAGTAGAAGTGATATGAGCAAATGGTCATGTTCCATCCAAGTCAATGAAAGGTGAATCATAGGCATTACTGTACAGCAAAAGAATAACTCTGAGATTAGATTTAGTGAAGCTCAAGGAGGGAGAGTGACTTGTCAAACCATAAATGAAAGTCTGGCTTGGAAGTGTTGAAGAAGAGAAGGGAACAAAATTGACTAGAGCAAGAACTCTGAATCCAGTATGGAGAGTGAATTCTAACTCTGAAGCCCAAGCTCATCCAAACATTAACCTAAACATTCATTTATTCATCCATCCAATGACTGTTGGGTTCACTTTCTATATGTTAGGACATGTACATGACACTGAGGCTATAACAATAGACTAGACTAGGGATCAGAACACTGGCCAGTGGACAGATCTTTTAAATCTTGTAAATACATTTTTTCTTTTTTTGGCTTTGTGATGTGGCTTGTGGAATCTTAGTTCTCTGACCAGGGATTGAACCTGGGCCTGTGGCAGTGAAAGCACTGAGTCTTTACCACTGGACCACCAGGGAATTCCCAGGTCTTGTACACAAATTTTATTAGAACACAACTACACTCATATGGGCTTCCTGGATGGCTCAGCAGTAAAGAATCCTCCTGCAATGCAGGAGACACAAAGGACACAGGTGTTGGGGGCCAGAGTGAGGCACTCCGCCCGTGGCAAAGGTCATGAGGAAGGAGGCTTGACATAGGCAAAGGCGGGATCGAGCCTCAGGAGTCCCCCTGGAAATCCTCGAGCATCTACCCCCATAACCAGAGCCTGCCTGCTTTACTACTTTGTGCTCCCACCTACACCTCTGACTTTATGGGGGGCTGTCCCCCACCACCTCTTTCGGAGAAGGAGTTAACTTAGAGCTCCAGTTAATAAAAACTCCTGGGCATGACAAGAGTGTTTTAACCTACAAACTCCTCTGAAGGTTCTGTAGCCCGCCTGACAGGCTTGTCCGGCCACATGTGATTGCTCACAGCCTCCCAACCGTGAGAGGCACAAGATGCTTTAAACCTTCTAAAAACAGGTTCCTTAGACAAGTTAGAAAACTATTAGTATAAGTATAATGGGCTGATTAGAAATTGTATTGGTGAAGGGTTTTTCATTTGTTGAGCCAATGTTTGTTGCTAAGTCTCCATATCCCCTGCCCTTACACACATTAATGAATATATAGAAGAAATAAGTATTAACCTTTGATATTAATCACGTTAGACCTTAGGTTAAGTAAATTCTTTCCTTAACTAAAACCCACTACACCCTCACCCTATAGGAATGTAACTTTATTTGGGTGGCGTCTGTTTTAAGAATAATCACCCCTGGAGAAATAAGTGTCCTGGTTGACTGACCACTGTCACAAGGAGAGGGTCATAAATTGTCAGCAGGCCCCCTGGCCAGAAGATGATGTAACATCCTTAAGACCTCTGTATACATTTGTATGAAGCACCTGACTTTGATAAAAGTCAGGACTGCTGACCCCACGTGACTTTTGCATAACATCTCAGTGTATAAAAGTAGACCATGGAAAATAAAGAATTGGGATCAGTTTCTCGAAATACTGGTCTCCCCATGTCGCTCTGTCTCTCACTCTGGCTGAGTCTCCATCTGGAGCGTGGAACCCGCCATGCTTACTAATTATGCCGGGGCTTCTAAGATCCGACCGGGGAGGCCTCAGTGTCTCCTCTCCTTTGGGAGAACGGAAGGACGCCTGCGGCCTACGTAAGTGGTGCAAACTTCTTGTCTTGAAGTTTTATTGGTCTCCCGCATAAACCAAGCTACTCAGCCTCTTTTCTCCACTGAATTTTCCTACTGAGCTATCCTCATTCTATTACTCTTTACATCTCTAATTAATATCTAATTGAAGCTATTGTATCCTGATCCTCGCTGATGCCGTCCCCGCTTCGAATACCCTGGATCAGCTGGGGCTGGACCCTGGCACACAGGTTCAGTCCTTGGGTCAGGAAGATGTCCTGGAGGAGGAAATGGTCACCCACTCCAGTATTCTTGCCTGAAAAATCCCATGGACAGAGCAACCTGGCAGGCTACAGTCCAAAGGGTTGCAAAGAGTCAGACATGACTGAGCAACTGAGCACACATAGTCACACTCATTAACTAACAAATTATCCATGAATGTTTTCACACTATGATGGTAGAGTTGAGCAGTTGTGACAGAGACTGTATGGTCCATAAAATTGAAAATATTTACTATTTGCCTCTTACAGAAGAAGTTTACCAATCCCTAGGTTGACAGTCATGGTTGCCATCTAACTGTAAAGATGGACATTCATCCAATAATATCCTAGGTGTGTAATTATAAACTGTGAGTAGTGTTCTGGAAAGTACATAATGCCGTGGCAGAATGCAGCCTGGGACACTTTTTGATAGCGTGGTCAGGGAATACTTCCTGAGGACGTGGATTTTCTTCAGGGATTTGATGGAGGCAGGCAGGAAGCAGCCTGCAAAGAATGGGGGAAGAGATTTCAGAACAGAGGGAAAAGGATGTGTCAGGAATCCTTGCTGGGAAAGAACTCATCTCTCCCAGGAATGAAGAGGCAGCAGAGTAGCTGGACCATGGAGGGTGAGACAAGACTCAGTTAGGATCAGATCTTCAGGGACCCCCAGTCAATGGTCACAGACCTGGATTTTGTTTAAAGCACAATATGAAGACTTTGAAATTTTTATGATCAGTTTGATGAATCTTTAAGACCACTGTCTTGTTTAATTAGCTGATTTGAAGAGAGAAGAGACTGGAAAAATATTTAGTACCCAGGCCCTGTGTCTTTTTTTGCCTTGACTTAATAGTTCAGGATATGTGGACAGAAACAGAATGTTTTATTCACTGAGGAGTGAGGCATGTCAGGTTGGCCATAGAAGTGAGAAGCCCTCGGAAGCTGCCAGAGAAGTGGAGCAACACAGCCAGGCTCTGGTGGCAATTTTGAAAAGTGAATCCTCTAGAGATATCATACTTCTTGGGTCACAGAGTCCATGGAAAGGTCTGAACCACAGTGCTGTCCCAGGGAATACTCATCACAGGACTTTTGCAGCGAAGAAGGCTGCTGATGCCTTTTTAAAATAAGGTATTAAAATTTTTTGATTAATAATTAGTGTCTGCTGTGTCTTCATTGCTCTGCGTGGGCTTTCTCTTATTGCGGTGAGCTGGGGCTACTCATTGTTGCAGAGCACGGGCTTCTCACTGCGGCGGCTTCTCTTGTTGTGGAGCACAGGCTCGGTAGTTGTGGCACATGGGCTTAGCTGCTCTGAGGCATGTGGAATCTTCTTGGAGCAGGGACTGAACTGATGTCCCTTACATTGGGAGGCAGATTCTTTTACCCCTGGACCAGCAGAGAAGTCTTGCTGATGCCTTTAAAAAATTTTTTTTAATTTATTTTTATTGGAGTATAATTGCTTTACAATGTTGTGTTAACTTCTGCTGTACAATGGAATGAATCAGGTATATGTATACATATTAAATATATGCCTTTCTTCGTGGACCTGCCCCCCCATCCCACTGCTTAAGGTCACCATAGGGCACCAAGCTGAGCTCCCTACCCTATAAAGTAGGTTCCCACTAGCTGGTTGTTTTACACATGGCATTACTGATGCCTTTTTAGACTACTAAAGTTGTAATTTTTATCAAGTATAAATGAACCAAGAGTCACAGACAACTCATAATCTCCACGTCAAACCCTCTTCCTCCAGCTCTTAAGTACCACTTTTCCTGTGGTCCCTTCTCACAAGTGATGAAGATGTTCCCTTGTTTGGCTTTGCACTTGTTGCTAAAAGTGTTCAGGCTTGAAAACAAAACAAAAGAGCTAAGCAAAACAACTCTGTAAGTGCCTGCTTGACATTGAACAAGGAATTAACTCACCTTTTCCAGATTTTACCTTATCTTAATGTCTTTCTAATCTCCTAGAAGGAACATAGCAATTTAGTCATGAGCTTGGAAGCGCTAACCAACATCTTCCCTGAGTAGATAGCTGTGTAATCGAATAAGCTTTCAAGGTGTCTCCTAGAAAGTTTTATTAAAAAGTTAGTACTAAAACCACTTCAAATGATGTCGCTTTTTATCATTCCACTAAATAATGAGAAAACCAAGAGACAGGCTGCTTAGGACAGTGCTATTGGTGAATGATGCAGCTGGACCTGATGTCTTCAAGGTGAACAATTAGAGAAAATGAAGGCTTTTTTGCCAAAATGCAAACTTTTTTTTCTCTTATGAGCTATCATGTTTAATAAAAATGTATAATAACATGTAAAAATGTGGACATTTTCCTTTCGGTTATTTTATAATCAAGAATGATGTAAATTGAAAGTTAATATAGTTAACTATTTTAATTAATTGTTAATTAAAACTATTCAGTTCAGTTCAGATCAATTGCTCAGTCGTGTCCGACTCTTTGCGACCCCATGAATCGCAGCACGCCAGGCCTCCCTGTCCATCACCAACTCCCAGAGTTCACTCAAATTCATGTCCGTCGAGTCGGTGATGCCATCCAGCCATCTCATCCTCTGTCGTCCCCTTCTCCTCCTGCCCCAAATCCCTCCCAGCATCAGGGTCTTTTCCAATGAGTCAACTCTTCGCATGAGGTGGCCATTAGTTAATAGTTAATAACCAATAGTTAACAGTTTTCATTCCAATCTCAAAGAAAGGCAATACCAAAAAATGTTCAAACTACTGCACAACTGCACTCATCTTACATGCTGGCAAAGTAATGCTCAAAATTCTCCAAGCCGGGTTTCAACAGTACATGAACCATGAACTTCCAGATGTTGAAGCTGGACTTAGGAAAGGCAGAAGAACCAGAGATCAAATTGCCAACATCCACTGGATCATTGAAAAAGCAAGAGAGTTCTAGAAAAAACCTACTTTTGCTTTATTGATTACGCCAAAGCCTTTGACTGTGTGGATCACAATAAACTGTGAAAAATTCTTAAAGAGAGGGCATACTAGACCACCTGACCTGCCTCCTGAGAAACCTGTATGCAGGTCAGGAAGCAACAGTTAGAACTGGACATGGAACAACAGACTGGTTCCAAATAGGAAAAGGAATACGTCAAGGCTGTATATTGTCACCCTGCTTATTTAACTTATATGCAGAGTATATCATGAGAAATGAATATTCAGGACTGATCTCCTTTAGGAATGACTGCTTGGATCTCCTTGCAGTCCAAGGGACTCTCGAGTCTTCTCCAACACCACAGTTCAAAAGCATAAATTCTTCAGCGCTCAGCTTTCTTCACAGTCCAATTCTCACATCCATACATGACCACTGGAAAACCATAGCTTTGACTAGATGGACCTTTGTTGGTAAAGTAATGTCTCTGCTTTTTAAAAAGCTATCTAGGTTGGTCATAGCTTTTCTTCCAAGGAGCAAGCATCCTTTAATTTCATGGCTGCAGTCACCATCTGCAGTGATTTTGGAGTCCCCAAAAATAAAGTCTGTCACTGTTTCCATTGTTTCCCCATCTATTTCCCATGAAGTGATGGGACCAGATGCCATGATCTTAATTTTCTGAATGTTGAGCTTTAAGCCAACTTTTTCACTCTACTCTTTCACTTTCATCAAGAAGCTCTTTAGTTCTTCTTTGCCTTCTGCCATAAGGGTGGTATCACTGCATTTCTGAGGTTATTCATATTTAGGGGCAGCGGCTCAGAGGAGCAACCCCATGTCCAAGGAGCAGTGGCTGCACAGGCACAGGCGGGCCAAGAAGAGCTACTCCACATTCAAGCTCAGGAGGGGTGGCGGTAAGGAGATACCCCCTCGTCCAAGGTAAGGAGCAGCAGCTGAGCTTTGCTGAAGCAGCCGTGAAGAGATACCCCACATCCAAGGTAAGAGAAACCCAAGTAAGATGGTAGGTGTTGCGAGAGGGCATCAGAGGGCAGACACACTGAAATCATAATCATAGAAAACTAGACAATCTAATCACATGGACCACAGCCTTGTCTAACTCAATGAAACTAAGCCATGCCCTGTGGGGCCACCCAAGATGGGCGGGTCATGGTGGAGAGGTCTGACAGAATGTGATCCACTGGAGAAGGGAATGGCAAACCACTTCAGTATTCTTGCCTTGAGAACCTTATGAACAGTATGAAAAGGCAAAATGATAGGATACTGAAGGAAGAACTCCCCAGGTTGGTAGGTGCCCAATATGCTACTGGAGATCAGTGGAGAAATAACTCCAGAAAGAATGAAGTGATGGATCCAAAGCAAAAACAATACCCAGTTGTGGATGTGATTGGTGATAGAAGCAAGGTCCCATGCTGTAAAGAGCAATATTGCATAGGAACCTGGAATGTCAGGTCCATGAATCAAGGCAAATTGGAAGTGGCCAAACAGGAGATGGCAAGAGTGAACATCAAAATTCTATGTTCATTCTACGATTCATTCTAGGAATCAGCGAACTAAAATGGACTGGAATGGGTGAATTCAAGTCAGATGACCATTATATCTACTACTACGGGCAGGAATCCTTTAGAGGAAATGGAGTAGCCATCATGGTCAACGAAAGAGTCCTAAATGCAGTACTTGGATGCAATCTCAAAAACAACAGAATGATCTTTGTTTGTTTCCAAGGCAAACCATTCAATATCACAGTGATACAAGCCTATGCCCCAACCAGTAACGCTGAAGAAGCTGAAGTTGAACAGTTCTATGAAGACTTACAAGACCGTTTAGAACTAACACGCAAAGAAGATGTCCTTTTCATTATAAGGGACTGGAATGCAAAAGTAGGAAGTCAAGAAACACCTGGAGTAACAGGAAAATTTGGCCTTGGAATATGGAATGAAGCAGGGCAAAGGTGAATAGAGTTTTGCCAAGAGAATGCACTGATCATAGCAAACACCCTCTTCCAACAACACAAGAGAAGACTCTACACATGGACATCACTAGATGGGCAACACCAAAATCAGATTGATTATATCCTTTGCAGCCAAAGATGGAGAAGCTCTATACAGTCAGCAAAAACAAGACCAGGAGCTGACTGTGGCTCAGACCATGAACTCCTTATTGCCAAATTCAGACTTAAATTGAAGAAAGTAGAGAAAACCACTGGACCATTCAGGTATGACCTAAATCAAATCCCTTATGATTATACAGTGGAAGTAAGAAATAGATTTAAGGGACTAGATTTGATAGATAGAGTGCCTGATGAACTATGGACGGAGGTTCGTGACATTGTACAGGAGACAGGGATCCAGACCATCCCCTTGGAAAAGAAATGCAAAAAAAAGCAAAATGGCTGTCTGGGGAGGCTTACAAATAGCTGTGAAAAGAAGAGAAGTGAAAAACAAAGAAGAAAAGGAAAGATATAAGCATCTGAATGCAGAGCTCCAAAGAATAGCAAGAAGAGATAATAAAGACTTCCTCAGTGATCAATGCAAAGGAATAGAGGAAAACAACAGAATGGGAAAGACTAGAGATCTCTTCAAGAAAATTAGAGATACCAAGGGGACATTTCATGCAAAGATGGGCTCGATAAAGGACAGAAATGGTATGGACCTAACAGAAGCAGAAGATAATAAGACGAGGTGGCAAGAATACACAGAACTGTACAAAAAAGATATTCATGACCCAGATAATCACGATGGTGTGATCACTCACCTAGAGCCAGACATCCTGGAATGTGAAGTCAAGTGGGCCTTAGAAAGTATCACTATGAACAAAGCTAGTGGAGGTAACAAAATTCCAGTTGAGGTATTTCAAATCCTGAAAGCTGATGCTGTGAAAGTGCTGCACTCAATATGCCAGCAAATTTGGAAAACTCAGCAGTGGCCACAGGACTGGAAAAGGTCAGTCTTCATTCCAATCTCAAAGAAAGGCAATGCCAAAGAATGCTCAAACTACCACACACTTGTACTCATCTCACACGCTAGTAAAGTAATGCTCAAAATTCTCCAAGCCAGGCTTCAGCAATATGTGAACTGTGAACTTCCAGATGTTCAAGCTGGTTTTAGAAAAGACAGACGAACCAGAGATCAAATTGCCTACATCCGCTGGATCATGGAAAAAGCAAGAGAGTTCCAGAAAAACATCTATTTCTGCTTTATTGACTGTGTGAATCCCAATAAACTGGAAAATTCTGAAAGAGATGGAAATACCAGATCACCTGACCTGCCTCTTGAGAAACCTATATGCAGGTCAGGAAGCAACAGTTAGAACTGGACATGGAACAACAGACTTGTTCTAAATAGGAAAAGGAGTACGTCAAGGCTGTATATTGTCACTCTGCTTATTTAACTTGTATGCAGAGTACATCATGAGAAATGCTGGGGTGGAAGAAGCACAAGCTGGAATCAAGATTGCCGGGAGAAATATCAGTAACCTCAGATATACAGATGACACCACCTTATGGCAGAAAGTGAAGAGGAACTAAAGAGCCTCTTGATGAAAGTGAAAGAGGAGAGTGAAAAAGCTGGCTTAAAGCTCAACATTCAGAAAATATAGATCATGGCATCCGGTCCCATCACTTCATGGGAAATAGATGGGGAAACAGTGGAAACAGTGTCAGATTTTATTTTTCTGGGCTCCCAAATCATTGCAGATTGTGATTGCAGCTATGAAACTAAAAGATGTTTACTCCTTGGAAGGAAAGTTATGACCAACCTAGATGGCATATTCAAAAGCAGAGACATTACTTTGCCAACAAAGGTCTGTCTAGTCAAGGCTATGGTTTTTCCTGTGGTCATGTATGGATGTGAGAGTTGGACTGTGCAAAAAGCTGTGCACTGAAGAATTGATGCTTTTGAACTGTAGTGTTGGAGAAGACTCTTGAGAGTCCCTTGGACTGCAAGGAGATCCAACCAGTCCATTCTATAGGAGATTAGCCCTGGGTGTTCTTAGAAAGGAATGATGCTAAAGCTGAAACTCCAGTACTTTGGCCACCTCATGTGAAGAGTTGACTCATTGGAAAAGACTCTGATGCTGGGATGGATTGGGAGCAGGAGGAGAAGGGGCCAACAGAGGATGAGATGGCTGGATGGCATCACCGACTCGATGGATTTGAGTTTGCGTGAACTCCGGGAGTTGGTGATGGGCAGGGAGGCCTGGCATGCAGCAGTTCATGGGGTCACAAAGAGTCAGACACGACTGAGTGACTGAACTAATGAATTAACTCTACAGTCCATGGAATTTTCCATGACCAGAATAGTGGAGTGGGTAGCCTTTCCTTTCCCCAGGGGATTTTCCCAGCACAGGAATCAAACACAGGTGTCCCACATTGCAGGTGGATTCTTTACCAGCTGAGCCACAAGGGAAGCCCAAGAATACTGGGATGGATAGCCTGTCCCTTCTCCAGCAGATCTTCCCAACCCAGGAATCGAACCAGGGTCTCCTGCATTGCAGACGGATTCTTTACCAACTGTGCTATCAGGGAAGCCACAAGGGTTTCAATCCAGCCAGAAGCTGTAATTGTGAGCATTTAAAGAAGCTAGAGATTGGAGCTAACCACTGCAGCTGGAATAATACTGGTAGGAAAAGTAAAACAGAGACATTCTGTTTTTTCTTCCTCCTCTAGAATCTTCCATCAGCATTTCCTAACAGGAAGCCAGTCCCTCACAGGAGTGTGTGAAATTTAGTGTGCAGAGTTCCAACTAGGATAACATACAAGTATAGAAGGATGGACAAAGAGCTGGGACAGAAAGGATAAATAACTGGCATAATAGTATCCTTTTCTGTGAATAAAGCATCTTGGGTCCATAGGAGCCCCATCAGGGTGGGCTAGGTTCTGAATTCTCTTGACTCCATGAAATTCTAGTAGATTTCTTTCTTTCTGGCATAAACGTTTCCAGGCTTATTGTGTATGTTTTATGCTCAAGTCAGCTATTTCTGCAAAAATCCTGGGTTCCTTTTAGCAGAGAATGGTATGTAGAGACCAAAATCTAGGCATCATAGATATTTATCAAAACCCTCATTTTAACTAGGCATTTGCCTACAGTCCATATTAAGTTTATAATTGTAATCTACCACCAGTTCTGGAGTTTTGTTGGGGAGGCTTATCTTTGTTTTTGCTGTCAGTCCCTTGTGGAAAGAGATGATTCCAGGTTATTTTAAATTTCCCTCATCATTGTGTTTTTGTTCCTAATTTCATGCTTAGTCTTCAAGCTTCTCATTTTTAAATCCTAAGCCACGTTCCAATCTGACAATATAATTTGTAAGTTACTATTCTGTGAAAAATGTACATGAAGAGTGACATTAAAAATCAATCAGACAATGAATACATTTTGGTATATTTGTGTTATCAGTTGATCACTATTGTGGGAAATAGATGTCAGTTGAGGAGATCAAACATTAAGCAAATTTATGTCAAGAACTTGAATTTCAAAAGAGCTGTGGATTTTATATATAATCAAATGGCAGAAAAACTGGTACATATAGTGAAATCCTCATTAAAATTCTGGGTGTGCAGGGATATTCAGACTCACTCAGGAAATCTTGCTCAAGCACATCAACTCCTTTACATCACCACTGGCCATGTTGAAACTCAGCGACATTATCATAATCTTTACTTCCCCTATAGACCCCGTTGACTTTAATGCATCTTTTGATTATACCCCAACAACCGAAGGCACATAATTTTTCAGTTGCTTCCATTTAAAAGTTCCACGTAAAAGTGACATGCTTCATAATTTTAAATGTGAAAAATTCCATGAGATTGGTCAACCCGGGAAAATGGTATTTTGATAATTGTGCTTGGATATGCCTGTGATAAAATCTTCTAAAAGCCCAGAAATTAAAGTAAACACTTTACAGATCTTTGAGTAAAGTGAATGCTGAGGAAGATACACTATGTCTATGTGTGGCTTTGGGAAGCCTCCAAGCTTCACTAAATACTCTATCTTGAGACATATTAGAGGATAGCGATTCTGATTATTGCCTTCTGCTGCAGTCCTAGTTCTAAGAGAAAGGAACATTCATAAGGAGTTTGGTGGAAAAATAAAGTCTCTTATTTATCACTAAGATCCATTAAAGTCCAAAGCATGGAAGTCTGGTAAAAGCAGACTGGAGAACAGGGTGGATCTGATGTCTCTCCCTACCTTCCCCAATATCTAGATCTTAAACCATCCATCCACTTTTAGCACTAGGAAACAAAATAGATTTTGAAAAATCTCACCCAGTTTTGAAATTTCTCACTCAATGGAATTTTAAAATTCACACTCCATGGAGGGTCACTGATAGATTTAACAGCTCAAGGTTTTTACAGGAAGGGGCCAGAGAGGACTCCAGAAAGTGCTGACTGCTAGGAAACAGAGAGGAGTCCTGGCTTTCTCACCTCAGAGATTGAGATCTATTGAACAAGAGAGTGGGTGGACCACCTTTCCTTGCTTTTGAGACAAACTGAGTCTCCCAGTGGAAAGCAAGTCCTCCGGAACCTCACCCATCAATCAGATTAGTTAGTGTCACCCTGTGCTGCTGCTGCTAAGTCGCTTCAGTCGTGTCCGACTTTGTGCGACCCCCTAGATGGCAGCCCATCAGGCTCCACCATCCCTGGGATTCTCCAGGCAAGAACACTGGAGCAGGTTGCCATTTCCTTCTCCAATGCATGAAAGTGAAAAGTCAAAGTGAAGTCGCTTAGTCGTTCCCGACTCTTAGCAACCCCATGGACTGGAGCCTATCAGGCTCCTCCGTCCATGGGATTTTCCAGGCAAGAGTACTGGAGTGGAGTGCCATTGTCTCACCCTGTAGGGAGAAGCAAAGGAAGGTCAGAGTTAGAGGTCAAAGCCATTTCTTTGGGGGCCAATAGGATGAACATCTTTGAGAATCTGAGGACAGAAGAATCAGAATTCTTCCCTTTTGAGAAGCAGGGATCAAATACCTTCAGGCATGGGAGGCAAGGTGTTATGAAGGAGTGAAGGGAGCCAGGTAGGACATGAGGGACCTGGAGACACAGAAACTGTCCAAAGCTCACAGTGCCTATTCAAGGTCCAGCAGATGTTGGCATATGGACACATGCGTTTGGAGCTGCTGGACCTCCTACATTTTCAAGAGAAGCCAAGAATGAGGCTTTTAAATAAAGCTTTCCAATTTAGAAATTTTGACAAATTATTCAACTTTTTAAAAGATCCTGTGCACACCAAACAGAACATTGCTGTGTGCTGGACTCAGCCCAGGACTCTCTGACGTCTTGTTTGCAGCAGCATCAGCTGAGACAATGAAGCATCACTCTTTTTTTAAACCTCTGCTTAGGCTGGTGAAATGAGCCATACCACAAAGGAATAGAATAAGAAAAAGAAAAATCCCAAACTTACTGTATTATGGATATTTGTGTTTCCTGGCCTCTCTTCCACCTCCCTGCTCTAACTCTGATTCAAGACAGACAATCTTGGCTTCTTTCTCTGGCCCTGCTGCTTCCCTCGGCAGCTCCTTCATTTGTAAGTCATATGGTCCCGGTCCCACAGCATCAACACACTGACTCTGGCTGAAGTTTTCTGTCATTCTGATTAGCAAATGTAGGAAGTTGATGCTGCTGTCCTCGACAGATGAGACATGGAGCCCCATTTTCAGACTGGAACGGCCAAGCCTTCATCCTGTGTCAGTAAAAATGTCACTCTGCATTCTGCAAGGCTGGAGCCAAGTGCGCAGGACAGCTTTGGACAGAGCCCGTCTTGAGCATGTCAGTGCCTTTGTGTGGCTGGTGATGCCCTTGAAATGCAAGTGTTGTTAACAGGCTCCTCCTCATTATTACTATAATCTCCTCCTTACCTGTCTCAGATTACTTTCTGTGCAGAGAAACTTCTGACATTCATTCATTATTCAGCAAGCATTTACTGTGTTCCTGCTATTAGCTGGGGTCAGTTGAGGCACTGAGTATTCAGCATTAAATAAAAAAACTTGCTCCCTGCCTTTGTGGAGCTGACATCCTAGTTAGGGAAGACAGGTAAGCAAAAATAAACAAAAGATGATTTAGCCAGTGATGATGCCTCCAAGAAACTAAAACAAGGTGATGTTGTAGTGATTGAGGACAGGGTTTCCTTTGATTAGTGTGACTGAGAGCTTCTCTTTATGGAGATGACATTTTAACTGACACCTGAATCATCTACTGTTTAAGTGTCCATGTATTTTTATCATTATTATTTTATTGGATCCTTAGTCCTAGAGTTAATGGAGAAACAAGATTGTTAAAGTTAAATATGGTTAAGGTCTAGAAATGGCATGCATTGAAGTATTAACAATGGTTATCTCCTGATAGTGGGTGTCATGAATTCATTAACTTAAGAAGTGCCGATATGACCCTGGGACTGTACTAAGTGCTGGGAATACAGTCATGAGCAAATAAAACAGACAATATTATATGGATAAAATGTACAGTGTTCTGGGGAGAATGCTGTGCTCTGATGAAGGATAAAAAAGGGAAGCACTTAATTTATAATGGTGGGTCAGCTCAACCTAACACTGTGACTGAGAAATGAGAAGGATTCAGTCATGTGAAGAATATTGAGGGTGGGGATTTGGAGGAGTATTGCAGTTAATGAGGGCGGCATGGGCAAGGGTCCTGGGGTCGGACAGAATTTGCTGTATTTGGGGAACTGAAAGAAAATGTGCTAGGATGGGACAAAGGGGTGAAGAAATAAAACTGGAGACATATTGAAGATCCAGACTGGGCAAGTCTTGGGTTCATAAAGAGGGCTTTGGACTTTTTATGAAGAGCAATGGGAAACTCTTGAGAGGTTTTAAGTTGGAGAGTGATGTGATCTGCTGTTCAGTTTTTATGAGCTCGCTCTTATTCATTGGGTGGAGAAGGGGCTGTTAGGGATAGAGTGGAAGCAGGGATATGTGTTAGGAAGTTGTTGCATTTATTCTGGTGAGAGATGATGGTAGCTTGGATGAGGGAAAGAGGACTCATGTTTATGGTCCTGTAAGTTGGTTCTTGGAGAAGGCAATGGCAACCCACTCTAGTGTTCTTGCCTGGAGAATCCCAGGGGTGGGGGAACCTTGTGGGCTGCTGTCTATGGGGTTGCACACAGTCGGACACAACTGAAGTGACTTAGCAGCAGCAGAAGCAGCAAGTTGGTTTTTGCACAACTCTAGGGGGTAACTTTCACCAGCACAATAATGTAAACAATGCTTTCTGGAGATCAGTGCTGGGCCTGACCCAAGTCTGAGGCAATAGTATCAGCAGAGAGATAGAAGGAGTTGGGATTACTGATAATTAGATTGCGTGGAGGGAAAGAAGAGATGACACTTAGAGGTGATTCCTAGGGTTCTGAGTTAGATAACTTTGGGGATGTTGGTGGCATTTTCTTAAATGGAGAAAGAGCAGATGTAAAACAATTTGAGAGAGAAACAGCAAGAAACTTTTCTTAGATTTAAGTGTGAGATATGGGAAGACATCCGAGCGAAGATGTCAAGTAGGTGGTTGAATACACAGGTCTGGAATTCAGAGTGGAGGTCTAGGCCAGGTACCAAATGTTGGAGTTTCTTCAGGATAAAGATAGATTTAAAGCCATGGGTATATATAGAGAAAAGATGAGATCTTGAGTCTGTGACCTGAGGAACTTCATAGGTAAGGAGAAGAGGAAGAGGAAAAGTTGGCTAAGAAGATGGAGAGAGAGCTGCCGTGAACTAGGAAGAAATCAGAAAAGTGCAGCCTCTTAGAAGGAGCATGGATGACTTAAGAGACAAGAGAGGAACAGTCAAAACAGTCCCTTATCCTAAGGAATTATTCTTAACATAACATATGTGTATTCTTAAACATAAATGCAGGGGCTTCTCTGGTGGTCTAGTGTTTAATGCAGGGGATATGGGTTCAGTCCCTGGTCCAGGCAGATTCCACGTGCTGTGGAGCAACAAAGCCCGTGCCCCACAACTACTGAAGTCCTCGTGCCTAGGGCTGGTGCTCTGCAACAGGAGAAGCCATGGCAATGAGAAGCCTGTGCACAGCAGTGAAGAGGAGCCCCTGCTCACGGCAACTAGAGAAAGCCTGCTCACAGCAACAAAGACCCAGCATAGCCAAAAATAAATTTATGTATTTAAAAAAATAACTGCAAGTGCATGCATTTTTGTCTCTAAAATGATGCAATTGCATGTACATTATTTTTCTGTGAGTGGCAAGGCTGAGCTGATTTTGCTCCACAAGGGGAAAGCAGTGGTGGGTGTTAGTGAGGTGTGATACAGGAGTACATGGTACCTTACGGTTGTGGATGCTAAAGATGGCTAAGACAGAGCATTGCTCATCGCCCAGTTCTTCAGGGGTTAAGTGGAAACCCACTGCACTTGCCCACATAGAGTGTACCCTGAGAGGAACTCAGGATGAAAAATAGATTGGGGCACTCTATGCTTTGGGTAAACAGGTGCTTAGACAGTTAGATGCAACCCTCAGAATGAATTTCAAGGACCTCCAATTCTTGCATCTTCCCATACATGGGGAAAGCGCTAAAATCATTAACTTGAACTATCTGTTCTTTGGCATTGGCAGTATACTTACCAAGATGTATACTTGACCCCATGTGTCCCCTACCCAAAAATCGTACAGAAGCTGCTTCTCCTCTGCCTCTTTGGAGCAGTTTCTTCAAAGCTACTTGAGGGGCTATCTCAGTAAGACTCTGAATAAAACTTACACTTGCAATTCTTACATTGTGTGCTTTCCTTTAAGTTGAAACACCCTAAAGGAGATCAGTAGAGCTGAAGTCGGCCCGGTGTAGGGCAGTGGTTCTCACTGCCAATTTGTGGGCCAATTTGTCACTTGGGGATGTTTGGCAATGTTTGGAGACATTTTTAGGCTTCCCTGGTGGCTCAGTGGTAAAGGATCCACCTGCCAATACAGGAGACACAAGAGACACATATTCGATCCCTGAATCAGGAAGATGCCCTGGAGTAGGAAATGGCAACCCACTCCAGTATTCTTGCCTGGAGAATTCCATGGATACAGGAGCCTGATGGATTATAGTCCATGGGGTCCCAAAAGAGCTGGACACAACTGAGTCCACACACACAGATACATTTTCATTTGTTACGACTGGGTGTTGGTCATGGTGAGGTTGCTACTGGCACCTAGTGGGAGGAGGCTAGGGACACTACTAAACATCCTACAAAGCACAGGATGGCCCCTGCAACAAACTGTCCATCCCTAATGTCAGTAGTGTTGACGTGGAGAAAGCCTGTTATAGTGCTTGTAGAGATTTCCTTGCTTCTTCCTCAAAGACTTCCCTGGGGGAGGAGAGAAACCTGCCATGCCGAGGGTTTATCTGTCTCCATTTTCTCGGAGTATCTATACCCAGACACGGGGACTTGATTGAAATGATTTCTTGACTGATGTTTCACACTTAGGCATATCTCCAGGCTATCAGAGATACAATTCATAGAAAAATTTCTGCGACTAGGATATGTATTTTTATTTTTTTCTGGAGAGAGAGAGAGAGAGGGAGAGCAAGAGAGAGCAAGAGAGAGAGAGATAGGATCTTTTGCACCAATGTTGCATTTTATTTCAATTATTCAGAAGTCCTCAAACACTTGCCCTTGTTCAAAAAATGGCATTTATGTTCTATTCTCTTGGGAATTGATTAACAGAGGTTGAAGAGGACTTAGCACCTGAAGGTGACCAAACTAATCTTGGCCTCACATATAGATTCAAAGGCAATGTGGCATTTCTATACTGCCTAAACTTTTTCTTTAATTGGAAGTTTGCCTGTGGATGGAAGGTGAAGGGCAGTTGGAGAAGAGACAGGATTATGTAGAATTCAGAATTTTATATCCTTAAAGAACTTTAGAAAACATCTAGTCTGAGCTCTGTACAGCCAGAGACTTTACGAATATCACAATTAGCCTCATCTTTCTCCCTCTTTGACTTTGGAGAAGTATAAGAGATTGCATGAAAAACTTGAAGAGTGTTATAAAGAAAAGTGGCCTGAACTCTCTCTCATTGTCTGTGCATGGGTTGGAAAAGAATTTCCAGACACGAGGCAGAATGAGAGGAGAATAGAGTTTATTAAAGTGGGAGAGGCTGTTAGAACATCAGGCTGGCTCAAGAGAGAGTGGACCCATTTTGTGGGCTTGTGGCCAATTTTTATAGCCTAAAAACAAAGAAAATTCCTATGGAGAGGGGTGGCATTAGGTCATTATTCAGGATTCTATATGATGCATATGTTTCTTAATATAGAGATGGGAGCTGGCTGGTTAGGAATATGATGGCTCATGACAAAGAGGATGGCTCCTGACGATAGTTGCCATGGAGCTTGGCTAATGCTGGAGATATTGTCCTATGACCTCAGTATAGGGTTCCACTCTTTCCAGCTCTGGATAGGTGTTCACTGTGGAGGGAGGAGGAAGAAGAACATGTGACATAAAAGAGGCTGCAGAGCAGAGGATTATAGACTATCTTAGCATGGAGATAAGGGGCCTGAGGGGCTTCCCAGGTGGCTCAGTGGTAAAGAATTCACCTGCCAAGCAGCAGATGCAGTTTGATCCCTGGGTTGGGAAGATCCCCTGGAGAAGGAAATGGCATCCACTCTAGTATTCTTGCCTTGGAAAGCCCATGGACAGAGATGCCTTGTGGGTTACAGTCCATAACGTTGCAGAGTCAGACATGACTGAACAACTAAACCACAGCAGCAGCAAGGGTCCTGAAGCTGAATCCAGCCTCTGTACCCTGACACTAAATTAAATCCCAGGGATAGAGTTTTGGGTGAAGTAGAAAAAATAGCTAATATTATTGCTATGCCAGGCAAACCCACAGTGGGCTAGTACCCTCAAAACTGCATGCCAACTTAGAGGGGGTAGTGAGGAGTTTTACAGGAATGGTTCAAGGAGGGCATGATCAGCTGAAGGACATTCTTCTGACTGGTTGGTGGTGAGATAATTGGGAGTCAACATCATCAACCACCTGCTTCCAAAAGGTCTGGGGTCTATATGCTTGTGGGAAGCCTACAGTCAACTTCTCCCACCTGGTGGGGGTTTCAGTATCTGCAACATAGCCCAGTGATATGGTAATATGTATCCTTGGTTTCTTTTGACTGTTCCTCCCTTGTCTCTGTGTCCCCTCCCTTCTGTGATTGTACTGTGTGTGTGTGTGTGCTCAGTTGCTCAGTCATCCAACTCTTTGCAACCCCATGGACTATATCCCACCAGGCTCCTCTGTCCATGAGATTTCCCAAGCAAGAATACTGGAGTGGGTTGCCATTTTCTCCTCTAGGTGATCTTCCCGACCCAGGGGTTGAGTGTCTCTGGCATCTCCTATATTGGCAGGTGGATTCTTTACCTCTGAACCACCTGGGAAGCTTCTTCCCTGATTAGCAACTGTTTAAACCTGTCCTTTAGAACTTAGGAAAAGTTATGGACGCTGAATTAAGCCTATTTCCTATAAGCAAGAGACAGAAATAGGGGACACAGAAAGGCTTTTGTTCCCAGGAGCTCTGCAGGGCCCTGCTTGGTTTCTATCCACTGGGGAATTTTGTTCATCACAGAAGACTTGGTCCTTTAACAGCACTTGCCTATAGTAGGAACTTGGTAAATATCTGTTCAACACAGGACCCAGGGAAATCCTGTGCTAATTCCATGCAAACCCACTCATTTGTGGGGGTGGCAGGCTCATTGAAGAAGATGATATTAACTTTCATATTATTTGCCTGTTAAGATGCTTCAGAGAAATAGATTGTTAAGAGGGATAATAATAGTAAATATCAGATAATATTTATATTCAGCTTCATGAAACAATACCTAAAAACTAAGGACTGACATAAGGAAAAAAGTGCATTTTCCTCATGTAATGAAAAGTTTGAAGATGGTTAGGAAGTCCAGGGCTGATGTGGTGACTCAGAGGTGCTATCAAGGGACCTGGACTCTTTCTGGTTTCTATTCTTCACCAGCCATCTTTGCATTTATCTTTGTCAAAATGGATACAAGATGGCTGTTTTATGTCCAGATGTGTTCTATGTCTTCCTTCCAGCCCAGAAGAAAAGGGAAAGGAAAGAGTGGTTGAGTCTATTCCATTTTATCAGAAAAAGAATGGCTTTTCCAGAAGTCCCACCCACTAAATTTCCTCTTCCATCTTATTGGCTGGAACTAGGTCACATGCCCATTCATAGCTGCAAGGGAGTCTGGGAAAGGTGTTTGTCAGCTACCCTGGACAAAATATGATCTCTGTTTGTAAAGAAGTAAAGGGGAGCTTGGCACACATCCTTTATTCCACAATTAAAGGGAATGGACTTGCCTGGTCCTTTGTAGTGAATTCAAGTCAGTGTAGAAACTCCATTCCCATCTGAATGACTTGGCATGAAATCCAGATGTAGAGCAGCATGGAGCTTCAGTGACATAGCTTCTGTTCATCACCACCTGGTAACTGGGCTTTGGTTTCTGCTAAAGGTCATGTGGTAGGGCCAGTACATCCTCAGGAGTCTGGGGGATAGCAGTGCCAAGTGAGACAGAAATCAATAAAGCTGTGGCTGTGGCTGCTTTTATTCACTGTGAACACAGGATTTAACCAGAGATATCACATTTGGCCAAAGGATGATAAACCTGAGTGTTATGCTGAGTCCTATGGAGACATTGCAGACCTGGCTGCATTTTTCTAAGTACTAGAATCCAGTGGACCAAGTGAGAAAAATGGTGTGCACACAAGAAGTGCTCAGTAAATGGTAACTGTGGTGATTGTCATTTAATGGATAATATTGACCCAAAGAGAAATCTGATGTATTGTAGGATACAGTTACATTAGAGTAACTAAGATATAAAATATGCATGATGAGGAGGTTGGCTAACATACAATTATAATTTTGTGTGCAAGTATAGAGAGTGGAAGGAAAGAGCTGAGGTTGGACCAGATTTAGCATTCCTCTAAGCGTGAAGAAAAACCACTAGGGTGAGGGGAGAAGGGTGTTAGCAGGGGGAGTGACCACATGTATGTTTTGAAGAGCTCTCTCTGTAAATCTGAGACTAGATGGTGGGAGGAAGGGTGGACACAGAGAGACAGAGATTATGTCACTACTGCAGGTGAGAAAGCATAGTGGCTTGAACCTCAGTGCTTGTGGCAGAAGTGAAGAGAGGTCAGATTTAAGATGTATATATCTATATGCATTTGTGTGTGTGCTAAGTTGCTTCAGTTGTGTCTGACTCTTTGTGACCCCATGGACTGTAGCCTCCCAGGCTCCTCTGTCCATGCGATTGTCCAGGCAAGAATACTGGAGTGGGTTGCCATGCCCACCTCCAGGGCATATTTCTGACCCAGGGATTGAGCCCAAGTTTCTTATGTCTGCTTCATTGGCAGGCAATTCCTTACCACTAGCAGTACCTGGGAAGCCCATATATCTCTATATAGAGATATATGTATTGGCTGTGTCCTGTGGCTTGTGGGATCTTAGTTCCCTAGCCAGGGTTAAACTTGGGGCCCCTGAAGTGGAAGCGTGGAGTCCTAATCACTAGACTACCAGGGAAGTCCCTTGTATATACACTTTGAAGGTAGAACCAACAAGACTAACAGATGTATTTTAGGTGGGACTTGAGAGAAACAGGGGAGGCAAAGATGTCTCTTGAACAACAGAAATGATGGAGTTGACATTTCCTGAGTGAGAGACAACTGAAGGAAGGACAGGTTTAGGGGCAAGTGAGGGGATCAGTAGCTTCTGGCCAAGTCTGAGAGGTCTGTTAGACACCCTATTTGGGACTTAACTAGGCAACTGGAAATTTGAGTCCAAAGGCTAGGATTGAAGTTGGGGCTGGAGAATTGCATTTTTAAGTCCTGATTGTGTTGTTTGTTGTTTAGTGATTAAGTCATGTCCAACTCTTTTGTGACCTCATGGACTATAGCCCACCAGGCTTCTCTGTCCATGGAATTTCCAAGACAAGAATAGTGAGTGGGTTGCCATCTCCTTCTCCAGGGGATCTTCCTGACCCAAGGATTGAACTCACATCTCCTAAATTTCAGGTGGATTCTTTACCATTGAGCCACCAGCTGGGATTTAAAGCCATGGTGCTGGATGGAGTCATGGGGTGGGGATATGTGTAAGTAGAGAAAGGAAGAGATTCAAGAACAGGATTCTGGGTTAGTGAGAAGGAGGAGCCCATAAGGAAGGGGGAAACAAGATGTGGTATCTAGGAATCAAAGTGGAAAAAAGCCCCATAAGGGTGGATAGGGTCTGTGCAGTGATGATGATCTCTGCATTGGCATCATGGAGTCCCCAGAGATGTTGACAAGACCATTCCAGTCTCTTGCCAGGGATGACAGCCTTGTTGAAGAATAGAGTAGCATGACCCCAGGGTTCTGTGAGAAGACTCATGATACGATTTGCTTGCTGTGTAAAGGAATCTGAATTTCATCATGAGGGCAATAATGTTGTAGGAAGAAGAGTGACATGGTCAGATTTGTATTATAAAAAGATCACCCTGACTGTACTGTGGGACAGGAGAGGTGAACTTGAAAACAGCTGGTGAATGATGGTGGCCAGGACAGCTGCAGTGGAGGTGGAGACTATAAACTGATTTGAAAGAAATGGAGGAAATGGAACCCATTCTGCTTGAGGATGGGTTGGAGGTGGGAGGTAGGAGAAAAGGAGGTGGGTTCAGATCCTGACTCTGCCAGTGGGTTGCTCTGTGACCTTGAGCAAGTCTCTTAACATCCCAGTGCCTCAGTTTCCTCATCTGTAAAATGAGGCTAACAGTAGTATCTACTCCTTAAGGGTGTTCTAGGATTGAATGAGATGATGTGTATCAAATGCTTAGCATAGGGCCTGACCTGTGGTAGCTATTGAGAACTGAATCTTTGAACATTTTAAATGTGCTTAACTCCTGCTAGGTGTTCTTTTTCCAGGGACTATCTCCCCCTTCTTCAGCAATAAGAACTGTTGTCATTCAGTCGCTGTCATGTCTGACTCTTTGCGACCCATGGACAGCAGCACTCCAAGCTTCCCTGCTCTTCACCATCTCCCAGAGTTTGCTCAAACTCATGTCCATTGGTTGGTGATGCCATCCAACCATCTCATCCTCTGTCATCCCCTTCTGCTTTCAATCTTTCCCAGCATCAGGTTCTTTTCCAATGTGTTGGCTCTTCACATCAGGTGGCTAAAGTATTAGAACTTCAGCTTCAGCATCAGTCCTTCCAATGAATATTCAGGGTTGATTTCCTTGACTGGGTAGGATTGACTGATTTGATCTCCTTGCTGTCCAAGGGACTCTCAAGAGTCTTCACAAGCACCATAGTTGGAAAACATCAGTTCTTTGGTTCTCAGCCTTCTTTATGGCTTAACTCTAACATCCTTACATGACTACTGGAAAAACTGTTGCTTTGACTATATGGACTTGTGTCAGCAAAATGATGTCTCTGCTTTTTAATACACTGTCTAGATTTGTCATAGCTTTTCTTCCAAGGAGGAAGAACTGAGGAAGGCAGAATTAACCACTGGACTGAGTGACTGATCTGATCTGATCTGAAGAATACAGAGCTCAGATGACTCTCATTTTCTCCAGGAAAAAGACATGATTCATATATATGACTAGATATCATAGAAACTGTACATTATTATTTCATATAATTTCATTAGTGAGATTCAACTATCAAGAAACACTTTGGCTAAGAGGATTCACTCAGGAAGAGGTGGGTATGATTGGCGTCCTTGTGATTGACATGCAGTGACTATTAGGTTTAATGGGACAACAATTTTACATGAAGATTGATTTGCATATATCATGCCTTCAATTTGCCCACAAATCAGGCACTTAGGTACACAATTACCCAATTAGTGGATGTCATTTCCTAATTGCAGGGGCCAACGTGATAATTGAGCCCTCAAATGTCTAAGCATTCGCAATTTGCTTCCTTTTAGGAAAGGTGGCACTTTGGAGTTTCCTGGTAGAGGTGAAATGAAACCATCTGACAGCTAAGGAGTCCTTTTCTAACTATATGATGGTGTCATTTCAGTACAGGCTGAGCATGGCAGTTAAGAAATTGAAGGAGCTATTCAATCTGGAGTTTCCACGTGGAGATTGTCAGTATCTTACTGGACATCATATTGGAATTCCTTGTCCTGGGATGTAGGTACCAATGTCGTGGCCTACTTTGGAAATCATTTCCTTCATGGGGTAATATTCCTTCCCTCTGGATTGTGTGTCTCCATTGAGTGGCATGCTCTGGCCTCAGTGGTAAGGGTATTCTCTTTGTCCATCCAGCATGCCCTTTGTATCAGTCCACTGCATCTGGCATTCAGTTAGACCTAGGGAGCTTTCTATTTTTGTCCATCTTAAAAGGAGTTTCTTGGTAGGATCAGGATTTAACATAGAACTTGGAATTTTGAATCTGACCCACTTCCCAGTTTGGTGGGAAGTCACTGGAGATTCTTTTGGAGTTGCTTGCTAAAAGAACTAACCTACATCTCTTCCTTCCTTCCTTCCATTACCAAATTAAAGGGTATGCACAGGTGTACTCAGTAAAGCCAATCTACTGACACCAGGTTGTCATGAAGGTTAAATGCAGCATTTATTTAAAGGCACCAGATAAGGAGTCCAGGACAGCTAATACTCAAAAAGCCCAAACTCCTCGATGGGTTTCAGCAAAGCATTTTTAAAGGCCAGATGAGGGAGGGGCATCCCAGGGTCTTTGATCAATTTGTGCACAATTCTCTGATTGGTTGATGGTAGGTCAGGATGGTGCCAATGATCAATCTTCAATAGGTCTGGGGGCTATATGCTCATGGCCATCAAATAGCACCTCCCATTTGGTGAGAGCTTTTTAGCATCTGTAAAACAATTCAGGAAACGTGCATAAGATACTGTTACATCTAGGGACTCCAGAGAAGAGCTAAAGCAGAGGATATGGGGGGTGCTGCCCTAGAAAGACCCCTATGGGTCCTACTCAATTACCCTTCCTTATTTATCTTCTCCCTTCCCTCCTTCATGTCTCCCTTCCTTCCTCATTCCTTTCTTTCTTTGTCTCTCCCTTTCTCCCATCTTTCTTGCTTGTCACAGGAGGGAAAAGAAGATGGTGATATGAGAGGTGTGAAACACATAAGTTTTGCCCTGAATTACCAAACAACAAAGCCAGGATCATAATCAGGCCTTCCAGTTTTCATCTCCTTTCTACCAAAGTGGTTAGATTTGTGTATTAATCAAAATAATATTAGCATCTGTCACATAGAGTCCCTGAAATCTCAGTGGTTTCACTCTCTTATTTCATGCTTATTTTTCATCACCTTTGTCAATGGACAGCATTCTGTGAAGTCACTCAGGGACCCAGGCTCCTTCTATCTCATAGCTCTGCCCTCTTCTTGGGCCTCAGACTCCTCTCTCTGTTGGCTGATGGAGAAAAAGAAGGTGGAGAAAGCATATGTGCTTCTTACTCACTTTGTACTGGGGGGAATGGATGTAACTTCTACTCACATTCCATTGGTGAGAACAAGTCACATGACCCCCACCTAGCTGCAAAGAATGCTGGGGTAAGTATTCTTTGGATGGGCAGAGAGTCCCCAGCAGTAATTCCACACTTGGCAAGAGAAGACCCAGTCTTTGGTTGTCAGCTAGTCATTTATGTCACAATTCACATCTTTCAGCAGGCATCCCCTTCTCTGCCCCATCTCCCATCCAACTGGAGCTCACTTCATTCTGCTTTATCTAGAGCCTTGCATGACCAGAATTTTTGCCAACTGAAACAGAAAACAGAAGTGCTGCATTCTCTAGCCAGACAAGCTCGCCATGGGATCTCTGAGGTTCATAAATCACAATGCAGAGGCAGTTCATCATCTGAAAAATGAGGAGGAAGAGCTGGCAAAGCCCAGCTCATAAAACAGATGTTCTTTTGGTGGAGAAGAGCAAAATAAGCAGGGTTACGGAAATCAAAAACCCAAGAAACTAGCCATCCTACCTTAAAAAAGCACAACTTCCCTAAAGTAATTCACTTTCCCCCTCTTACTATACCCTGCCCTCTAGGGGAAAAAGGGGAGAGTTATTTTCCCCAGTTTAGTTCTCCATTTTAAGCTGGGACAATAGCTGTTTTTCCTGTGTTTCCAAAAGTGTGGACGTTAATTTTTTTTTTCCCCACTGCATGACAAATACAATGATACCTCACTAACCACTGCGGGTCTGTTATGTTTCAGGATACACGCTGCTCTGCCATCCTTATCATGAAATCCCACTCAGGATAAATAAGATTCATTTCGGCTATAGCCATTTGTTCTTGTTAGGGAGCTGCCAGGATGGCATGAAATATTAAATGACAAGGGTTAATTCTGTTCTCAGCAAAGAGCTCCCATCTAATTTCCCATAAGATTGTACAATGGGTCATTGTGTCAGGCTTGAAATCAGCCTGCAAAAGCCTTCCCTGAGAAGGTTCTGTACTCTGGCTGTATTGATGATTCTGGCTTTTGTGATGGGAAAACAAAGCTGATTCTTCCTGCCACTGGGAGGAATGAGGGGCTTGGTTGTTCCCAGGGTGTGCAGCAGTGACTCTGACAATCTGCCTCTAGTGACTGGTGCTTCGTTATTTTCTTCTGGTTCCCTTGTGACGAATGGGGGTTTCTGGGGGTGGTGCTAGTGGTAAAGAACCTTCCTGTCAATGCAGGAGATGTAAAAGACATGGGTTCTATCCCTGAGTTAGGAAGATCCCCTGGAGAAGGACATGGCAGCAGCCCACTCCAGTGTTTGTGCCTCAAGAACCCCTGGGTGAAGGAGCCTGGTTGGCTACAGTCCATAGGGTCACAAAGAGTTGGATACAACTGAAGCAACTATACATACACATCTTTGGGTATTGGTCTTTCATGCTTACTTCTCCTGGTTTCTTATACAGAGATGATTTGTGTTAAGTGAGAAGGTTGTTGCTTTAAATTACATTGATGCTTTATTAATATGTTAAATGATCATGCTTGAGCTATATTCACTTACAGCATATGCATGTGCATTATGCAGGGCATTAGTAATGAATGAGAATGCTTTACTTAAAGATCTGTCTATAAATCAGTTGAACACGAGGGAAAAAAGAGTCACTGTTTATTTATGAAGCCTGGAAAAGGAATCACAGAGTGTAAATGTTATGTATTCTCTTATTCTAAAAACATTATGAAACATTGATTATATGTTTGTCATTAAGTTTATTCCCATGTTGCCTTTATATTCCTGATACAGTGTTACTCTTAAGGATTAAGCCTCTGAAATCTTCTGTAGACTTAAGAGTAGAAAGCTTCAAGGCTAGGTAGTAAACTTTGCTCGGACAGAAATTGGATATGTGCTCTCTTGCTGTGCAAATGGTACACAGGATGAGCCTTCAGAGTGTGCCGTTCTGTGGGAGTGTTTTACTACTGCCCAGGGTCCATTAACACTTTGCTTCTCAGTAAATTCAAATTAATAGACATTCATTGGGTTTCTTGCCTTCGAATTAAGGATAGGGCCAAGGTACTGTTTGTTGTTGTTTAGTCACTAAGTCATGTCTGACTCTTGTGACCTCATGGACTGGAACCCGCCAGGCTTCTTCTGTCCATGGGATTTTCCAGGCAAGAATACTAGAATAGGTTGCCATTTCCTTCTCCAGGGGATCTTCCTGCCCAGGGATTGAGCCTGTATCTCCTGCCTTGGCAGGTGGATTCTTTACTACTGAGCCACCAGGGACAACCAAGGTACTGTTAGAACATCTAAAATAAAGACATTCTGGGAAATTATTCCCTACAGCAGAACTGTCACTCTTCATAAGACTTCTGGAGTGGAATATTCACATGAAATTATAGCCAACAGGAAACAAGGCACCATTTTATTACTTGGCTAAGATTCTATTGAGAGCCATTGTTTCAAAATACATTGCTAGAGTGGCCTGAAGAATGTGGCCTTACATAAGAATCTATTGGGACCTCTATTAACTTCTAACCCCCTAGATCCTAGTGTAGCAATTGGACAGATGCTGGGCAAGTCCTAGGATGTGCATAAGGATGAAAGGAAAGGGCTCAATATGGCCTCACTGGCTGACCTGTACAATATGGCTGCTTGGATAGACCAGGCAGAGAAAGAGTGATGCTGTCCACTGGACCCATGGCTCAATCATTGTCCTGGAGCCTGGAATATAATGAGATTAGTAGTTCCTTCTCTTGAGGATGAAGAAGAGATTGAATCAAGAGCTGTTCTTTTTAAAAAAATGTTATTTATTTATTTGGCTGCATCAGGTCTTAGCTGTGGCACAGGATCTTCATTGCCTTCTGTTAGATTTTTTGCTTCAGTGCACAGACTCTCTAATTGTGCATGGGCTTCAGTAGCAGTGGTGTCTGGGGATAGTTGGCCTGCAGCATATGGGAATCTCAGGTCCCTGATGAGGGCTCGAACCTGCGTCCCCTGCATAGCAAGGCAGATTCTTAACCACTGGATGGCCAGGGAAGTCCCAAATAAGAGCTGCTCGGAACCTTCTTTTCTTGCTATACCTCCTCTGCACTGGGTTTTAGCCTGAGATGATGGACATGGAGATAAGTAATACTAATCAGTTGCTATTTTTAAAATACTCAGAGGCTTGCAGTAGAGGTAATCCAGTAAACAAGTTAAACACTCTAGAAAATAGTAATAATAATAATCATAAAATGCCAACAATTTACTGAGTGCTTATGATGCATTGGGCACTGTGCCAAGAAGTCTGTAAGTTCACACGCGTTCTGGAGGTAGCACAGGAAAGGGAATGATCAACTTTGGCAAGACAGGATTTCTGGAGGAGGTGACATTTATGCTGCAATGTAAGAAGGAATAGGAATTCTCCAAATGCAAAAAAGATGAAGAACATTCCGGACAAGTGAAAGGGTGTGTTGTGTGTGTGTGTGTGTGTGTGTGTGTGTGTGTGTTGTGTGTGTGTGTGTCTGTGTGTGTGTGTGTAATGATATAGGCCTGGAGAGAACTATACCCATCTCAGGGTCTCTGAAACATTATCTAGAGGACAGAGGTGGTGTGCAATGAATTTGAAAACAGAGGAAGAGTGAAATTGTACTTTTAATGCTAGGACAAGAAACTTGGATTTTTAAAATTCTTGACAATAGCCTTTTAAGGGATGTGTGGCTTCCCAAGTGACACTAGTGGTAAAGAATCCACCTGCCAATGCGGGAAATGCAGGAGACATGGGTTTGATCCCCAGGTCGGGAAGATCCCCCGGGTAGGAAATGGCAACATGCTCCAGTATTCTTTCCTGGGAAATTCATGGACAGAGGAACCTGGTGGGCTATGGTCCAAGGGGCTGCAAAGAGCCATTTATGACTGAACATACACACAAGAGATATATAAATAGAGAAAAGATTGCTCTAGGTCTTTGTAAAGGTCTTTCTGGCTACAGTTGGGAAGATGGCTTGGAGGAAATGAGACATGAGAGGTGAGCCACCCGAGTCAATAGGGGTGTAAACTAAGGAGATGTGATAACTTAGAGCAGAAAATGATCTGGAAAATCTGTGAGAAGAAGAACAGATGCCATGGTGGCTGCCAGGATGAGAGGACTGATGGGAAAGGAAAGAGTCCTGAATGACTTCATGATTTATTCATTAGGTGGCAGCCTCAGTGCGAAGGGCTGGAGTCAAAAGTAGACTGTCTACCTGGTGCCAGTCTCTACTAATTAGAGTTCTTGGTTGAAATCAGAAGCAATTCATTTTGAAAATTATTCATTATTTAATTCACTGTACCTGATCTTGTCTGTAGCACTCGAGATTTTCCATCTTAGCTGTGGCATGTGGGATCTAGTTCCCTGACCAGGCACTGAACCTGGGCTGCTGCACTGTGTGTTTGAAATCTTAGCCACAGGACCACCATGGAGGTCTCTTAAACCAGTTCTTGTTATGAATTTCTTTAATTGTGGCAAAATATGTGCTTATGCTCAGTCGCTTCAGTTGTGTCTGTCTCTCTGTGACCCTATGGATTGTAGCCTGCCAGGCTCCTCTGTCCATGGGGATTCTCCAGGCAAGAATACTGGAGTGGGTAGTCATGCCTGTCTCAAGGGATTCTTCCATACCAAGGGATTGAACCCCATCTCTTATGCCTCCTGCATTGGCAGGCAGGTTCTTTACCAGGAGTGTCACCTGGGAAGCCCATGGCAAAATGTACATAACACAAAATTTATTGTAACACTTCTAAGTGTACCATGGTATTAAGTACATTCATACTGTTGTGCAACCATCACCACCTTCCATATTCAGAACTCTTTTCATCTTATGAAACTGAATATCTGTACTTGTTGAATAATAACTCTCCACCCTCCCCTTCCTCTAGCTTCTGGCTATCACAACACAAAAAGTATCTTGTCTCTATGATTTCAGTCACTCTAGGGACCTCATATAAATCAAATCTTAACATTATTTGTCCTTTTGGAAGTGACTTGTTTCAGTTAGCATGATGTCCTCAAGGTTCATCCATGTTGTAGCATGTGTCAGAGTTTCCTTCCTTTTAAAGGCTGAATAATATTCCACTGCTTGTATAGACCACACTTCGCTTATTAATTCATTGGTAGATGAGCACTTGGTTTGCATCCACGTTTTAGCTATTGTGAATCATTTTGCTATGAATGTGGTATAGAGTATTTCTCAAATACTCTCAAAGTATTTCTTTGAGATTCTGCTTTTAATTCTTTTGGGTTTACAGTTAGAAGCAGACTTGCTGAATTAAGTGGTATCTCTTTTTCTAATTTTTGAGGAACCACCGTGCTGTTTTCCAAAGTTCAAACAGCAGTGCACAAGAGTTCCAATTTCTCTACATCTGTCCCTACACTTGTTATTTTTTTTAAATTTTAACTTCCTTAACTCTTTTGGCTGCATCACTCAGCATGTGGGATCTTAGTTCCTTGACCAGGGATAGAACCTGTATCCCCTGCATTGAAAGCATGGAGTCTTAACCACTGGACCACCAGGGAAGTCCCTGTATTTTTTTTTTTTTTTACATAGTAATGCTAGTGGGTGAGGCCAATTTTTAGATGTCTGAATTTCACCCTGTGCTACTATGAGGGCGTTCATTCAGGGTCCCTGGTAAATTATGTACAGGAGTTGTCTTTATTTCCATCCTCAGTTTTTCTGTGCCACCATGGAGGATTTTATTTTTTCTGGAAAAAAAAAGGACTTTTACTCATTTATTTTAGTGTGAACACTACTGATAACATTCTAATAGTACACAACCCAACGAGAACAGCATGTTTACAGGGACCATGCAGGAATTTAGGTTTTTTGTTCAAATCCTGGTTCAGCTGTTTACTAGCCGTGTAACTCTGAGCAAATCAGATCATTTTAACTTCCTCATGTGCAATGTGGGAATTAGAAGTTAAGTATCCAAGCCAGGCTTCAGTAATACATGAACTGTGAACGTCCAGACGTTCAAGCTGGTTTTAGAAAAGGCAGAAGAACTAGAAACCAAATTGCCAACATCCACTGGATCATGGAAAAAGCAAGAGAGTTCCAGAAAAACATCTATTTCTGCTTTATTGACTATGCCAAAGCCTTTGACTGTGTGGATCCCAATAAACTGGAAAATTCTGAAAGAGATGGGCATACCAGACCACCTGACCTGCCTCTTGAGAAATCTGTATGCAGGTCAGGAAGCAACAGTTAGAACTGGACTTGGAACAACAGACTGGTTCCAAATAGGAAAAGGAGTACGTCAAGGCGTCACCTTGCTTATTTAACTTATATGCAGAGTACATCATGAGAAACACTGGGCTGGAAGAAGAACAAGCTGGAATCAAGATTGCCAGGAGAGATAACAATAACCTCAGATATGCAGATGACACTACCCTTATGGCAGAAAGTGAAGAGGAACTAAAAAGCCTATTGATGAAAGTGAAAGTGGAGAGTAAAAATGTTGGCTTAAAGCTCAACATTCAGAAAACGAAGATCATGGCATCTGGTCCCACCACTTCATGGGAAATAGATGGGGAAACAGTGGAAACAGTGTCAGACTTTATTTTTTTGGGCTCCAAAATCACTGCAGATGGTGAGTGCAGCCATGAAATTAAAAGACGCTTACTCCTTGGAAGGAAAGTTATGACTAACCTAGATAGCATATTCAAAAGCAGAGACATTACTTTGCCAACAAAGGTTCGTCTAATCAAGGCTATGGTTTTTCCTGTGGTCATGTATGGATGTGAGAGTTGGACAGTGAAGAAAGCAGAGCACTGAAGAATTGATGCTTTTGAACTGTGGTGTTGGAGAAGACTCTTGAGAGTCCCTCGGACTGCAAGGAGATCCAACCAGTCCATTCTGAAGGAGATCCGCCTTGGGATTTCTTTGGAAGGAATGATGCTAAAGCTGAAACTCCAGTACTTTGGCCACCTCATGCGAAGAGTTGACTCATTGGAAAAGACTCTGATGCTGGGAGGGATTGGGGGCAGGAGGAGAAGGGGACGACAGAGGATGAGATGGCTGGATGGCATCACTGACTCGATGGATGTGAGTCTGAGTGAACTCCGGAAGTTGGTGATGGACAGGGAGGCCTGGCGTGCTGCGATTCATGGGGTTGCAAAGAGTCGGACACGACTGAGCGACTGAACTGACTGACTGACTGACTGACCCTTTGCTAAGTTGCTTTGAGAACTGGAAGAACATTTGGTGTGTCATAGAAGTTTGATTAGTATTCATTTTTACTCTTCTAAAGTTAAATAACATTCTTAATGGTGGGTCTTCAGAAAGGGAGGTGGGCAGAGACTGAAACCTGACCACACTGACTCTGAAATTCTATATTCTGTACTACTCACTACTCTGCTTACATGATGGAGTCTATAGCAGCTCAGGCTGCTATAATAAAGATAACATCAATTAGGTGGCTAAAATAGTAAATGTTTATTTCTCACAATTCTGGAGGCTGAAAGTCCAAGATCAAGGTGCCAGCAAATACCAGTGTCTGGTGAGAGTCCACTTCCTGGTTCATAGACAACCTTCTCACTGTGTTTTTACAAACTTGGGAGACTTCTGGGCTCTTCATCCTCCTGAAAGTGAAAGTTAGTAGCTCAGTCTTTTTTATGGCTTCTTAATATTCCAGTGTGAGTACATGCACGCGCACGTGTGCGTGCGTGTGTGTGTGTGTGTGCATGCTCAGTCATATCTTACTCTTTGTGACCCCATGGACTACAGCCTGCCAGGCTCCTCTGTCCATAAAATTCTCCAGGCAAGAATACTGGGTGGGTAGCCATTCCCTTTTCCAGGGAATCTTCCTGATCCAGGGATGGAACCCTGGCCTTCCACATTGCAGGCGGATTCTTTATTGTCTGAGCCACCAGGGAAGCCCCCTGCTTAGTTGCTGAGTCGTGTCTGACTCTTTGTGACCCCATGGACTGTAGCCTGCCAGACTCCTCTGTCCATGGGGATTTTCCAGACAAGAATGCTGGAGTGGGTTGCTGTTTCCTTCTCCCAATGAAGCTCTATCATGCCATAAATCTCATCTTGGGGCCTCCACCCCCATGACCTCATTGAAACCTAATTACCTCTCAAAGGCCACACTTTCAAATTCTATCACTTTGGGAACTGGGGAATTAAGCCTTAACATATGAATTTTGAGACATAAACACTTAGTCCACAGCAGATGGCTTTTTTTTTTTTTTTGCCCTGTGTTTTGTCTTCTCTTTCACTGAACCTTTGACTAAGAACAAGCACAAATGCTGATCTGGTATGCAGTGAACACATCTGACATGTGTTTTAACTTCACCTTTTACTAGGGATCTTTCATACTGAATAGTTATTAGTCGCTTGCAAGATGGAGAGATTAGATTGCAGTCAAAGAGGCCATGACAAGAGCAGCATCATCCTAGCTCAGGTGGCCAGAAAACACTTAGAAAAAAATTATATATTTTCTGTATAATAGCATTGTGTTAACCCAAGTTGCCCTGAGTGATTATCCCTATGGAACACTTGCAAGTATGTAATGAAATGAGTATTGTAGATACTGTCAGATTCCCCAGGAAGAGGAAAAGGAAAATCTTTGTAGCACAGAGGTTTTCATTTGTTTTCAAGTAAGAGAAGATGATATAGATTCACTTTGTGATTTTTTTTTCTGGCCTCATAGAGTCTGGTGCTCAGACTACAAAGCAGGAAATCTGAACAATTCCAGGGGAAAATGTTACAGTGATCTGTCATAAATGCTCTGAAAATTGAATGATGAGCTCTAAAGATGTTGTGAGCATTGTCTTCCTTTGGTTGTCCCGTGGATTCTGAGAAGCTTAACTTTTGAAATTGGTCTGATAAGCCTGTGAGATGGTTCCCTTTGGTTGTGTTTTCCAACAATAACACTCACCCCAAGAATTATTGTCATCATTTCTTTTAAGTTGTTAGGGAAAGGTCATTGTTTGGTCTTGAATAGGCTTTCCATGAATTTTCTATATAATAGAAATCCTTATTGGTTCCTACAGTAATCTGAGAGATTGCAGTCTTTCCAAACTTATTTGTGCTTTGGAGTCAGGTGGACTGGGTTATATCTCAGCTCTATGATTTACTGGCCACGCGAAAAGTGAAAGTGTTAGTCTCTGTGTCTGACTCTTTGTGACCCATGGACTACAGCCCACCAGGCTTCTTTGTCTATGGAATTCTCCAGGCAAGAATACTGGAGTGGGTTGCCATTCCCTTCTCCAGGGAATCTTCCTGTCCAAGGGTTTGAAACCGTGTCTCTCATGTTGCAAGCAGATTCTTTACCATCTGAGCCATGAGGAAGCCCTAATGGCCATTGTCAATAAACTTATTTGAGCCTATTGGTTTTCTTACCTATGAAATGGGGATAATACCTATCTCATAAAGATTACATAGGATTCTGTAAATTGCTTGGTACGATGACAGGACATGGCACATAGTCCGTACTTAATGTGTGATTGTGTGTGAGTGTGTGCTTGTGTCTGACACTTTGTGACTCCGTAGACTGTAGCCCGCCAGGCTCCTTGGTCCATGGAATTTTCTAGGCAAGAATACTGGAGTGTGTTGCCACTTCCCACTCCCGGGGATCTTCTCGACCCAGGGATTGAGATGATGTCTCTTGCATCTCCTGCATTGGCAGGTGGGTTCTTTACTCCTGGTGTCTCCTGCGAAGCCCATACTCAGTAAACAATAACTGTTATTAACTTGGGCTTCCCTGGTAGTCCAATTATTAACTTGGCTCTGATACCTTGCTCTTTTAAAAAGGAAAATAGACACATATGTTGCGTGTAAGGGTTAAGAAGGCATAGTCAAAGAAGGATGCTGTGGTACTTAATTTCCATCGTACCTCCTTCTTCGCCCTTGGTCTCCCCTGCCACCTCAGTTTTCTTCCTTCCTTGAGATGAAAGAGAATCATATAGGACCATGGCTTTGTCTACTGCAAGGATCCCATTTTCAGATATCTTCCCCCAAAGGGAGAACCAAGCCATCTAGAAAAAATATGGTTTTTTTTAATATTACTTTTATTTTTATTTTTTTAATTTAAATTTATTTATTTTAATTGGAGGCTAATTTCTTTACAATATTGTATTGGTTTTGCCATACATCAACATGAATCTGCCACGGGTGTACATGTGTTCCCCATCCTGAACCCCCCTCCCACCTCCCTCCCCGTACCATCCCTCTGGGTCATCCCAGTGCACCAGCCCCAAGCATCCTGTATCCTGCATCGAACCTGGACTGGCGATTTGTTTCTTATATGATATTATACATGTTTCAATGCCATTCTCTCAAATCATCCCACCCTCTCCCTCTCTCACAGAGTCCAAAAGAGTGTTCTATACATCTGTGTCTCTTTTGCTGTCTCGCATACAGGGTTATTGTTACCATCTTTCTAAATTCCATATATATATGCGTTAGTATACTGTATTGGTGTTTTTCTTTCTGGCTTACTACTCTCTATATAATAGGCTCCAGTTTCATCCACCTCATTAGAACTGATTCAAATGTATTCTTTTTAATGGCTGAGTAATACTCCATTGTGTATATGTACCACAGCTTTCTTAGCAATTCATCTGCTAAGATGGACATCTGCTAAGATGGACATCTAGGTTGCTTCCATGTCCTGGCTATTATAAACAGTGCTGTGATGAACATTGGGGTACACGTGTCTCTTTCAATTCTGGTTTCCTCAGTGTGTATGCCAAGTAGTGGGATTGCTGGATCATAAGGCAGTTCTATTTCCAGTTTTTTAAGGAATCTCCACACTGTTCTCCATAGTGGCTGTACTAGTTTGCATTCCCACCAACAGTGTAAGAGGGTTCCCTTTTCTCCACACCCTCTCCAGCATTTGTTGCTTGTAGACTTTTGGATAGCAGCCATTCTGACTGGCGTGAAATGGTACCTCACTGTGGGTTTGATTTGCATTTCTCTGATAATGAGTGATGTTGAGCATCTTTTCATGTGTTTGTTAGCCATCTGTATGTCTTCTTTGGAGAAATGTCTGTTTCATTATTTGGCCCATTTTTTGATTGGGTCATTTATTTTTCTGGAATTGAGCTGCAGGAGTTGCTTGTATATTTTTGAGATTAGTTGTTTGTCAGTTGCTTCATTTGCTATTATTTTCTCCCATTCTGAAGGCTGTCTTTTCACCTTGCTTATAGTTTCCTTTGTTGTGCAGAAGCTTTTAATTTTAATTAGGTCCCATTTGTTTATTTTTGCTTTTATTTCCAATATTCTGGGAGGTGGGTCATAGAGGATCCTGTAGTGACGTATGTCAGAGAGTGTTTTGCCTATGTTCTCCTCTAGGAGTTTTAGTTTCTGGTCTTACATTTAGATCTTTAATCCATTTTGGGTTTATTTTTGTGTATGGTGTTAGAAAATGTTCTAGTTTCATTCTTTTACAAGTGGTTGACCAGTTGTCCCAGCACCACTTGTTAAAGAGATTGTCTTTTCTCCATTATATATTCTTGCCTCCTTTGTCAAAGATAAGGTGTCCATATGTGCGTGGATTTATCTCTGGGCTTTCTATTTTGTTCCATTGATCTATATTTCTGTCTTTGTGCCAGTACCACACTGTCTTGATGACTGTGGCTTTGTAGTAGAGCCTGAAGTCAGGCAGGTTGATTCCTCCAGTTCCATTCTTCTTTCTCAAGATCGCTTTGGCTATTCGAGGTTTTTTGTATTTCCAGACAAATTGTGAAATTATTTGTTCTAACTCTGTGAAAAAATACCGTTGGTAGCTTGATAGGGATTGCATTGTATCTATAGATTGCTTTGGGTAGTGTACTCATTTTCACTATATTGATTCTTCTGATCCATGAACATGGTATATTTCTCCATTTATTAGTGTCCTCTTTGATTTTTTTCACCAGTGTTTTATAGTTTTCCATATATAGGTCTTTAGTTTCTTTAGGTAGATATATTCCTAAGTATTTCTTAGAAAAGTACAACTTTCCAAAACTGAAACAGGAGTAAATAGAAAATCTTAACAGACCCATCACAAGTATGGAAATTGAAACTGTAATCAGAAATCTTCCAGCAAACAAAAGCCCAGGTCCAGACGGCTTCACAGCTGAATTCTACCAAAAATTTAGAGAAGAGCTAACACCTATCCTACTCAAACTCTTCCAGAAAATTGCAGAGGAAGGTAAACTTCCAAACTCATTATATGAAGCCACCATCACCCTAATACCAAAACCTGACAAAGATGCCACACACAAAAAAACGAAAACTACAGGCCAATATCACTGATGAACTTAGATGCAAAAATCCTTAACAAAATTCTAGCAATCAGAATCCAACAACACATTAAAAAGATCATACACCATGACCAAGTGGGTTTTATCCCAGGGATGCAAGGATTCTTCAATATCCACAAATCAATCAGTGTAATACACCACATTAACAAATTGAAAAATAAAAGCCATATGATTATCTCAATAGATGCAGAGAAAGACTTTGACAAAATTCAACATCCATTTATGATAAAAACTCTTCAGAAAGCAGGAATAGAAGGAACATACCTCAATATAATAAAAGCTATATATGACACACCCACAGCGAAAATTATCCTCAATGGTGAAAAATTGAAAGGATTTCCCCTAAAGTCAGGAACAAGACAAGGGTGCCCACTTTCACCACTACTATTCAACATAGTTTTGGAAGTTTTGGCCATAGCAATCAGAGCAGAAAAAGAAATAAATGGAATCCAGATTGGAAAAGAAGAAGTAAAACTCTCACTGTTTGCAGATGACATGATCCTCTACATAGAAAACCCTAATGACTCCACCAGAAAATTACTAAAGCTAATCAATGAATATAGTAAAGTTGCAGGATATAAAATCAACACACAGGAATCCCTTGCATTCCTATACACTAATAATGAAAAAAACAGAAAGAGAAATTAAGGAAATAATTCCATTCACCATTGCAATGAAAAGAATAAAAGAATCAATTTGGATTTTAAAGAACTATCAGTAAAAGAAAGAGCAGCATTCTTCTGGTTCCATCTAAGAACAAGACTCTGCCCATCAGAATCCATTCTTCTCACCTGCCTGTGCTCCCAGGGTCTTTACTTGTCAACTAGGGGTTATTTTGTACAAGCTTAATCACTCCTGAGACCACTCATTGTAAGCTCAATGACCAATATTTTATTGGCTCAGTTTTTTTTTTTTTCTTTTTTAGGGACAAAGTTCATTAGCATCTGGAACTGAAGCTTTACAGACAGTGGCCGATATAGCATTGTAACTTTCCTCCCTTTTTTAAATTGCCATTGGACTTATAATTAATAATAAAGCTTGACTTTTGTTCTTCTGTTTTCATCTTCCAATGTATAATAATTACAAACTGAACTTTAATTCTTCCATTAGGAGCTATTCATGCAAAATTAGAGGATTGTTTAGATGAAGCTTGACTTGTCCTCCTTTTCTTTCCTTCCAACTGTGTTGGCTTGAATTTCAGTAATGAGGGGTAGGAGGTGGTCTTTGAAAATAAATGAGAATAAAGCTGCATTTGTCAATTTTAAATCTGATTTTAACTCTTTATTAAACTATCATGACATATTTATTTAACTAGCACATGAAAACATGAAAATTCAATCCAGCCACTGTTTATGAGAACTAGGGCTTCCCTCATAGCTCAGTTGGTAAAGAATCCACCTGCAATACAGGGGACCCAGGTTCGATTCCTGGGTAGGAAAGATCTGCTGGAGAAGGGATAGGCTATCCACTCCAATATTCTTGGGCTTCCCTTGTGGCTCAGCTGGTAAAGAATCCACCTGCAATGCGGGAGACCTGGGTTCCATTGCTGGATTGGGAAGATCCCCTGGAGAAGGGAAAGGCTACCTGCTCCAGTAATCTGGCCTGGAGAATTCCATGGACTGTATAGTCCATGGGGTCGCAGAGAGTCGAACATGACTGAGTGACTTTAACTTCACTTACTGTGTGTGAGTCTCAGTGGAAGACACACTTAAGATGGACAGATGAGACAGAACCTCTGACCACAAGTGTATTAGAATGTCTTGGGAGGAAAGATGTAATTAAGAAAGAGGCCCAAGACTATGATTTGAAGCAATGAAAGCCACCCAAGCACAGTGGGGCATTCTTCGACTCCAGTATGCAGTGGAATTCTAAGAAAGCTTGTCAACTTGCTTAAGAGTTCTAATTGGAGGCATGTTGGCTTGTGTATAGAGCTACAGACTTTTCCCCTGATACTTTATTGAGGTACAATTTAGATAGAATAAAATGCACAAATCTTAAGTGTATAGCTTGGTTAAGTTTTGTATATATGTGTATATATATACACATAAGTGTCTGAGCACCTTGTATTAGTAGATATAATCTGTATCTTCAGATCAAGATAGAGTTTATTTCCTTCACTGCAGAAACTTCCTCTGAACCCCTTTCCTGTCAATTCCCCTCCCCAGAGGTAACTCCTATCAACCCTAGAGGTAACTGCCCAGAGGTAAGTGATCTAATAAGAGGTAAGTCCTAGTGACCTAATCTCTGGTGACTTCAATCACCAGAGATTAATTGAGGGTATTTTTTCTTTTGCTTTTATATAAAAAAATTATTTTATTGAGGTATAGTTGATTTATAATGTTGCATTAATTTCTACTGTACAGCAAAGTACAGTATTCAATTAAATATACAGTATATAGACATTATATATACATATACATTATATATATACATACATATGCATATATCACCAACTCCTGGAGGTTGCTCAATCTCATGTCCATCCAGTCAGTTATGCCATCCAACCGTTTCATCCTCTGTCATCCACTTCTCCTCCTGCCTTCAATCTTTCCCAGAATCAGGGTCTTTTCCAATGAGTCAATTCTTCCCATAAGGTGGCCAAAGTATTGAAACTTCAGCTTCAGCATTAGCCCTTTCAATGAATATCCAGGTTGATTTCTTTTGGGATTGACTGGTTTGTTCTCCTTGCTGTCCAAGGGACTCCCAAGAGTCTTCTCCAGCACCACAGTTTGAAAGCATCAGTTCTTTGGCACTCAGCCTTCTTTATGGTCCAGCTCTCACATTTGTATATAATTACTGGAAAAACCATACCTCTGACTATATGGACCTTTGTTGGCAACACTGCAACATATGTATTATATACATACATATAGTATATAGTAGAAAATATGCCAATATATGGTAACTGTTATTATGATTATTAGCATCTCCATATTTTCTTCTTATCTACTTTAAGGCAACATTTTCCAAGATGAGCAACGTAGTGCTGAGTGAGTTAGTGAAAGTCCAACTCTTTGTGACCCTGTGAACTCTACAGTCCATGGAATTCTCCAGGCCAGAATACTGGAGTGAGTAACCATTCCCTTCTCCAGGGGATCGTCCCAACCTAGGGATCAAACCCAGGTCTCCCTCATTTTAGGCGAATTATTTACCAGCTGTGCCACCAGGGAAGCCCAAGAATACTGGAGTGGGTTGCCTATTCTTTCTCCAGTAGATCTTCCTGACCCAGGAATCGAACTGGGGTCTCCTGCATTGCAGGCAGATTCTTCATCAGCTGAGTTACCTGGGAAGCCCACAATGTGGTGCTACTTGACATATATTTTACTCTAAGTATTAAACAGAAACAGCATTAAGAAATACTGAATCACACAGTGAAACTTTATTTCTATTCCAATTTTCTTTAATCCCAATTATGTCAAATGAAGAACCTCAGCATGGTGTTAATCTGATTTAACACCTCTCCAACACTTGCTAATCTTCCTTTTTAATAAAGTGAGAACAAGACACAGGCTCTTTGTGTTTAGAAGGCAACAGTAGTGAGAAATAATTCAATATTGTTTTGTCTCATTTAAAAAATTTTTACTGTTAGTAGAATGGATGGTGAGTGGTACTAGTAGTATTTATGGTAGTGATTTAATCTGTTCCTAAATTGTTTACATCTAAACAGTGAATTATCTGAAAGAAAAAAATGTTAAGAAAATAATATGGGAGGAACTTAGGGGCTGGCCTAAGTTGATCCCCTCCTGGGGGTCCCATACCCAGCTTCATGCTGACCCCCTGCCAGCACACACAGATGCTGACACATGAGTGTGCAAGGGCATATATCCTTCATCCTTGGAGTCCAGATCGTCCAGATCACACAAAGAACATGGCATGTCAGGGTCACTGAAGGGGAAATTTTTGGTGAACGAGATGGAGGTTAGCCAAGCAAGACCAGAGTAAGGACAGCTTTAGTCTTTGGGGAAATGGTCAAAAGGATTTCAAACAAACTTCCACATTATGTATCATTCAGCTAGAGATATTTGAGACAGTGCTAATAGAATTTTAGAGACAAGTAGAACTGGGTCCAAATTGTGATCTTTGCAAATTACTGGCTGTGTGACATTGGAAAAGTAACAACTCGTGGCCGGGTGTCCTTATTTGTGAAATCGTGGTTCTAATGCCTCCCTGTCTGTCTTTATGGGCATTAAATGAGGCAACATGTGTGAATATGTTTAATGAATGTTTTGTATTGTTTTGATTATTTTGGATAAAAGTTCAAGAATGTATAGAACCTTCATTTGCTTTATCTCTACTGGAAATCAAGCAGGACAACCTTTTCTTGGCTGATTAAGCTTTGCTGCTTGAAAACTTCTCGTATGCCCCTGATTTAACACGTCCCCCAAATTTACCATCAAAACTTGCGGTAATGTGTCCCATCCTCTCAGCCTCTGCTCCCCTGCTAGAGAGAATTAGATATTGATCCTTGTGAATGGAGTAGCATATCTGAGTCTGGAATCTGATCTTGATGTTTCTGTTTGATACTTTGCACTTAGATCTGTCACCAATCCCAGGCATTGTGCAGAGAAGTCAATTAGATGGTAAGCTTCTTGTAGACAGTGACCATATGCTGATCTATGAATCTGGAGCACCTGGCGCAGCATAGGTGCTCAATAAACACTGGCCCTTGGGTGCCCTGTGGCTTCACTTATTTTCTTAGTAGAATGGAATGTCTTGGAAAGCAGGAGCATGTCTATGTCTGCCTGTACAGTGTTGAATCTCTCATACTTGGTGGGCTCTCAAGCCCCAGGTTGAATGAATGAATGAATGAGGCAAAAGAGAGGCTGCTTTTTCTTTTCTGTGTTTGAGACTGGGATGTGAGCAGATAACCAGGCCTGCATGAAAGGGAGCCAGCCACTGGCCAGACGTGTGTGCAGCTGGTCTGATCTGCTCCCTCTGTTGGCAAATGCTCTGCCAGAGGCCCCCCTCCAGTGCACCTGCCTGGATTGATCATCTTCTTTGTGATAAACAGGAAGGAAAATCATTATAGCACAAGCGCCTTGTCATTCCACATGCCTCTGCCTGTGATAAATGTTCTCCATTTACAGAGTCATCAGTGGAAGCCTAGAGGGAATGATTGCCATCCAGCTTAACCTGGAGCAGGTTCACCATTAAACAACTCCTGTAATTTCCACTGCTCAGCATTCAGCTTTTCCTTGCAGGTCTGGGGAAGAAACAGGGTCTTTGACGTCAAGACAGACAAATCTGCCACCTAATTGCTCTTTTGTCATCTGAGCATTGCTGTGAGGACATGGACAAGAGGGAGTGTTATCAGATGGACAGGCATTTGGGGCCACTAGAGCTTTTTAACACTTTTGGTGGGAGTATTTGGCATGATCCAACAAAATTGGTAATATGCAGATTCAATAACCCAGCAAGTGAAGTCTTCAGTATTTACCCTGGAGAGTTGCCCGCATTTGTGCTTGAGGAAAGCTCGGAACAGCATTGTGTGTAACAGCCCAGATATGAACAAGATTAAACAGCCATCAACATAATGGTATGTTTTTATAACTTGGTGTATTTATACATTAGAATATTCTACAGAAATTAAAATGAATGACTCTGACATACAAGATTCTTTACAAGAATAGTGAAACAATACACAAAAGAGAACATATGCTATAAGCCCATTCATATAGAATCAAACCCAGAGGAAAGTGAATATATTGTTTAGGTCTACATACAAAGGAAAAAAGGTCAAGGAAATAAATGATCTTAAAAGTTAAGATAGTGTTGAAAGTTAAAATAGAGGGCAGGGAGAAGCATTGATAGAGTGGGACCCAGGGGTGCTTTGGGGTTGTTATCCTTATTCTAGTTCTTCACCTTGGTGTCGGTTGTGACAAAGATACTACTTTATAAGTATTTACTAAGCTGTGCCTTTGTACAATTTTCTGTATACAGGTTATTATTATGGTTCAGTTGCTAAGTTATGTCCAACTCTTTCCAACCCCATGGACTGCAGCATTCCAGCCTCCCCTGTCCTTCAGTATTTCCCAGAGTTTGCTCAAATTCATCATTCAGGGATGGGGGAGCCTGGTGGGCTGCCGTCTGTGGGGTCACACAGAGTGGGACACGACTGAAGTGACTTAGCAGCAGCAGCTCAAATTCATATCCATTGACTTGATGATGCTATCTAACCATCTCATCCTCTGCTATCCCCTTACTTTACAATAAAATATATTAAAAAAAAATTCATCCTATAGATATTGAGCTGTCATTTATCCTAGTCTTAGACCAGTGCTTCTCAAACTTGCAAAATGCTAAAATTGAGCCAGGGCTTTTGTTAAAGTGCAGGTTCCTAAGTGCCTGGTGATTTTCATAGCTGTGGGACTGATGTATGATTGTTTTATAAAGGAATTTTTGAAATATTAATTTAGAGCAAGTTTTTGCATGAGAATCACTTGGGGTGCTTTAAAAATGACTGTTATCTGGATTCTACCCCCAGAGCATCTGGTTTGATGGGTCTGGGGGGGCAATTTGAACATCCAGATTTTTTTAAAGCTCTCCAAGTGATTTCAGTGTTCAACTCAGTTGAGACTAGTGTTTCTTAAACTGTAAACTGGGTTTCTAGTTGGTTACCTGAGGATCCTATGAAAATTCAGATTCTGATTCAATGGGTCTGAATGGACCTGAGATTCTGCATTTCTTATAGGTTCCCAGGTGATGAGGATGCTTCTGGCACATGGACCACACTTAGATTAGCAAAGGTTTCGAGCCTTTGGAATCAGACATGACTCTGAGTCTCAGCTCTAACCCTAAACGCTGTGTTACCTGGGGCAAGGACTGAACCTTGCTGGGCCTAAAATCATTCATCTATAAAAGAGATAATTTCTAGCAGAGTATCAGGCAGAGAGTAACTGCTCAGTAAAGATGGCTTTGCTGGTCTGATGTGAGGAGCTCCCGGAGGCTGTTGACAGTGGGTGTAGCTTCTAGTGTTAACTCTGCTTCTTCATTGCCTTGAACCCTGAAGCCTCATAAGGAGCCCACTGGGAGGGTCAGATAGAGGATCAGCAAACCCTGCAGGCCCGTTAGCTTAGGAGAAAAGTGTAGTAAGTACTGCAGAGGATGAGGGCTTCTGAGGTTGAAGTGGAGACTTTGACCAAGCCTGCTGGGAACTGAAGAGAATACAAGACAAGCCATGAATTCTGAGGACAGAAGTCCTTGGTGTTGGGCTTCTTTGGACCTGCCTTTATTTTCTGTGTGTATATCCATATATGCTGCTGCTACTGTAAGTCACTTCAGTTGTGTCCGACTCTGTGTGACCCCATAGATGGCAGCCCACCAGGCTCCCCCGTCCCTGGGATTCTCCAGGCAAGAACACTGGAGTGGGTTGCCATTTCCTTCTCCAATATATCCATATATACATACATGTATATACATGTTGCTGTTTAGTAACTAAGTCATGTCCAACTCTTGCGACCTCATGAACTATAGCCCTCCAGGCTCCTCTGTCCATGGGATTTCCCAGGGAAGAATACCAGAAGGGAAAGTGTTGCCATTCCCTTCTCCAGGGTATCTTCCTGAGCCAGGGGTCGAAGTCATATCTTCTGCATTGCAGGTGGATTCTTTACCACTGAGCCACCTGGGAAGCCCCCGGCACAGAGAAGGTGTTGTTAAAAGTGTTTCACTTGAATGATATGTTGGCTTCTGTCTCTTGCGTTCTTGGAAACATTGCAGCTGCAGGTGACTCAGTGTAGGCTCAAGTGTGTTGTGGCTGATCTTGTAAATATCTGCATTTTTTTTTTTTTTTTTTTGATGGCCAGTTTGAGTGCCATGGTGTGAAAGCCCCTTTGCACTTCAAAGTACTATCATTTTAGGTCAGTGGTGCAAACCAGCTTTTAATGACATTATTTGCAGAGAAGAAAGGAAAAATAAACTTTATTACACTTTATCACTCCCTCCCCGCACCCTAGCATCATGTCTGAGTCACCTCTCAGTCGCTGATCTGTTCTGGCTGCAATTAAAGTCAAATCGCCTTTGGGACCAGAGCAGTCTCATCTTTATTTACAGCACCTGCAAATCATGTTGTTCCTCCTAATTTTAACAGCTTCTTTAGTGGCAAAAATCTCTCCTCCAAAGGAGCAGGTGGAGAAGTGATAAAGAACGGTTACTGAGCTCTTTCCTCTGGGGATAGGATGGAGGAGACTGGGCCAGGAGAAGGGGACGTTTGTGCTGTGACAGTAGATGTCTCCCACCCTCTGGATTCAAATGTGGGTGCTGCCCTTTATGGATTGAATGACCTTGAGCAGGTCATGGAAAGTTGCTGAACCTCAGTCACCTTGTCAATAAGATGATGGGAGATCAATGGCTGGTCGACCAATCCAGTGGACTGTAGGAACCCAAGGAGATCAATGTTAAAAAGTCTTTAGTAGCAGTGAGAGGGAACAAAAGGTGGGAGAATCTGTAATAATCCTATTACAAGAAGTCTGTTACATAAGAACCTTCAAGTTGCGAACTTTCAAAGATGCAAACTTGTGTCCACATGTTCAATCACGTAAGCTAGTTCATCCGTCTGGTGTCCATTAACATGTGCGTGCGCCCTCTACAAGCGGTTGTATTTGTGTCCTTTACAGTACTGTATAGAGTACAGAGTACAGTATCTTTATTTCAAGCCCAGGATGTCTGGAAGCAAGTGGAAAATCAGCAGTGGTGTAGCTGGTACTACTGTACTTTTCACGATACTGTACTGTAAGATTAAAAATGTTTTCTTTAATTTTGTGTTTATTTGTTTATGTATTATTTGTGGGAAAAGTGTTATAAACCCATATCAGTACAGTACTAATATATAGCAGACTGAGTTAGTTGGATATGCAGGCTAACTTTATGGGACTTTCGAACAAATTGGACTTACAAACCCACACTCAGAATGGAACTCATTCATATGTAGGGGACTTACTGTATTTAAACCATCAGGCTCACTGCTTGTTTGAAACCCTTCTCATCATGTATCATTGTGCTGAAATGCCTTTTCTCCTATGTCTGTCTCTCTATGCCTTTATCTCCTTGCCTATTTCCATCAAATTCATTTGGCAATACTTTATAATTTATAATAATAAACATGATGTGCTAGTCACTGAACAAGACAGATGTGGCTTCCAATCGTAAGTAGCTTTTGTTGCTGTTGTTTAGTCGCTAACTCACATCTGACTCTTTTGTGACCCCATGGATTGTAGCCTGCCACGCTCCTCTGTCCATGGAATTCTCCAGGTAAGAATACTGGAGTGGGTTGCCATTTCCTTCTCCAGGGCATCTTCCCAACTCAAGGATCAAACTTGCATTTCCTTCATTGCATCTCCTGCATTGCCTGCTGAGTCACCAGGGAAGCCCTGTAAATAGCTCAGAAGCCAATAATGGAAGAGAAGCTTGGAAAAAACTCACATGCCTGACTATGCGATGATCACCATGCCACCCTCCATGAAGGGAAAGTGTCTGGAGTTAAGAGAACATATAGTAGGGAGACCAAACCACACTGAAGGGCCAGGGAGCCCTCTGTGCAGATGGGGTTTCCATGCAGAGACATGAAGGATGTCTGGGAATTAACCAGATGGAAGGAGGGAATAGTGTTCCAGGCAGGTGGAACAGCATGTGCTAAGATCTACAGCTGGAATAAAGTAAGTGAAAGGAGAGGTAAAGTCGCGAGCGGAGAGATCAGGTAGGCAGGTCACTTTGTTAGAGCAGTGGGTGTGTTTTCACAGGAGGCTCCTGCTGCAGTAATACAGTCCTGGCCATGATGACATAACCAAAACAGAAGAAAACACATAAGCAAAGAAAACAACAGTGAGAAGCCGTCTGGTTCTGCTTCCCCTGCATCACTGGCAAACTTTTCTCCAAACGATGCTTTTTTTTTTTTTCTTCTTCTAATAGTCTTTATTGTTTAGAGCAATTTTAGGTTCACAGCAAATAAGCAGAAGGTACAGAAATTTCCTATATACTCTCTGCCCCGCCACATGCACAGTTTCCCAAATTGTCAGTGTTAAAAAGTGTTTCTTCAATCGCCAAGTTAGGACTTTGTGTATGTGTAAGTGGCTCTTTCTTAGAAGTCAAGTTATTCCTTGCCCTTCTGACTCCAGAGGGAAGGTTGGGAGGACAGGAGAAGGTAAAAATAATTTCCAGTCAGTGTTGGACTGAGCTCTGCATGTGTGTAAACAGAACTCCAAGACATAGAACACTGGTGCAGTAGTCTACTCATTTAATAAGATTCCCTGGGCTTCTCTGGTGGCTCAGATGGTGAAGAATCTGCCTGCAATGTGGGAGACCCAGGTTTGACCCCTGGGTTGGGACTATCCCCTGGAGAACGGAACAGCATCCCACTTCAGTATTCTTTCCTGGAGAATTCCAAGGACAGAGGTGCCTGGTGGGCTACAGTCTATGGGGTTGCAGAGAGTTGGACACAACTGAGTGACTAACACTTTCACTTTCACTTGCTTGACAGTCCTCTCTGAAGCTGGTATCAATTACCCTGTGATATTGTTCTTTTTTTTTTATAATTTTTTTTTAAACTTTACAATATTGTATTTGTTCTGCCATATATTGAAATGAATCCGCCACAGGCATACACATGTTCCCCATCCTGAACCCTCCTCCCTCCCTATACCATCCCTCTGGGTCGTCCCAGTGCACCAGCCCCAAGCATCCAGTATCGTGCGTCAAACCTGGACTGGCGACTCGTTTCTGTGACATTGTTCTAATCCATGCCCCCCTCCTCCATCTGGACTCAAGCAGACAGATTTGCCCCCCAGGGGATGGTGGTCTGCCCATGTTTCCATGAAAAGTTTATTACCAAGCCCAGGCAATCACATTTACATTGCTAATTGAAGAAGAAAGCTACCATAAGTGCAAGAGTGAGAATTATTGGGCAGTATCAGGAAAGACATGCCCAGTTCCCCCAGGGGCGTCAGTGTCAGCAACCACAACAGGACACTCTGCCTGATGCTAATAAAAGAGATGCTTAAAATGAGCACCGAGGAAAATCAGCAGACTCCAGAGATTCTCAGTGAGCGCCTCTGACGTGGACTTTTGAGATATTTTAGTGTGATGGGATTAAATTGAAGTGGAGCAGGGTAGCAAATGGATTTCATTTCTTAAGAGGGTTCTCCTAGGGCCAAGGAGATATCTAAGCTGAACTTGTTCTACTATTTTTCAAACCACTGATTTGGCCTGGCAAAACCCTCTGTTCCCTGTGAATAGATCCTATCCCTTCACCACGGCCATCACTTGACCTGTGACCCCATGGGGGGAGTCAAATTATTCACTTGTAGATCATGGACATGAATTTGAGCAAATTCTGGGGAGATGGTGAAGGACAGGGGTGCCTGGTTTACTGCAGTCCATGGGGTCACAAAGAGTCAGACACAACTGAGCGACTGAACAAGATCATGGCCACAAGTCCTCCTCTTCCCCATGGCAGGCACAACAAAGGAGAAAACCACCCCCATCTCCCAAAATGACAGGACGATGAACTCTGACTGCCATGCGTTTTGATGACTGCTCCTTGCTCTCCGTGAATAACTTGATGTAAAATCCTCAGCGTGGGGGTGTTTAAAAAATATGAATTGGTTGTCACCGAGGGGGTTAGCAGAACAGGACCAGTCTTTCTGGATCAGGGTTTCATGTTTCGAGCAAAATAGGTTGTGAAGATCTTTTTGGTAACTACTAGCTCCATTTACGGAGAAGGCAATGGCACCCCACTCCAGTACTCTTGCCTGGAAAATCCATGGACGGAGGAGCCTGGTAGGCTGCAGTCCATGGGGTCGCTAAGAGTCGGACATGACTGATCGACTTCACTTTCACTTTTCACTTTCATTCATTGGAGAAGGAAATGGCAACCCACTCCAGTGTTCTTGCCTGGAGAATCCAAGGAAGGGGGGAGCCTGGTGGGCTGCCGTCTATGGGGTTGCACAGAGTCGGACATGACTGAAGCGACTTAGCAGCAGCAGCAGCAGCAGCAGCAGCTCCATTTAAAATAAAATTATTTATTTACTTGGCTGTGCATGCCAAATAAATATTTTGCAAGTATTTATTTATTTACTTAGTTGTGGCATGTGGGATCTACTTCCCTGACCAGGGATGGAACCTGGCACCCCCTGCATTGGGAGCAAGGAGACCTAGCCACTGGACCACCAGGGAAGTCCATCCTAGCTCCATTTTAACTTGAAGGCTCCCTTTGAATTTCTTTCAAAAAGCTTTTAAATATGGAAAGTCCCAAACGTAAATGAAAGTATGATGAAAAAAAGTGACATCTGCAAGATGGCTGGATAGGAGCTTCCCACATCATCCCCCCTCCCATGGAACATCGATTTTGACAATCACTCACAGACAAGGGTGCCTTTGTAAGGAATTGGAAGTCCAGTGGAAAGGGTCCAGTACATCCTTGGAGCAAAAAGCCCAAGAATACACCATGTTGAAGGGATAAGAACAGCTTCACTTTACCCATGTCATCCTCTGCTCCCTGATGATACAGCTCAGTGCCAGAGAGACCCCCTTCAGTCGGGGAAAAGCGAGAGCGTGTGAATGAGGGCATGGCTTCCCCAGTCATGTGGGATGGTTGCTCAAGAGGCTGGCTTCTGTGTCTCCCCAGTGAAGTGAGCTGCAGGACTGAGGGATGGAGAGAGGCAGGGAGCTTAGCAACCAGGACTCAGCGAGCATCAAAGGGAGGCAGATCCTATTAAGTTCTTCCCTGGACTCCAGCAGGGAGGTTGTCCATGAGCTGCTAGGGCTGTCGTATATGGACCCCTAAACTGACCCGCCTCTCCATGGTCGGATCCCTGTGTGTGCGCATGGACGGTGCACGTGAACCCTTGCAGACAGTGAGCACGAGCGAGCAGAGAGCCTGTCAGGCTCTGCGAGTTTGGGGAAAAGCACACAAACTTGAAGATCACAGGGCATTGCCCTTGGGAAACAAAACGGAGGCTATTAACACCTGCCTGGCTTTGTGGGACTAAGTGAGGGAAACGGTCTTATGGATTCTCCTCTCTGTGGATTCTGTAACACTCACAGCCCCTGTCTCCTCTTCCTGTTCTGGATATCTGAAATATTTCCTCTCTTCCATGCACTTCCCATGACTGTATCTGACTCTGGGACCAGGAGGTGGAAGAGAAAGATAGTAGAAAGCAATGGATATGCTCTTCCCTCCATCGGAGTTTCAGGTACTTGTCCAGTGGCAGCCGCCTCCACCGTTGCCCCTGCTCTCCTCGGATGGCTTGGGGGCTGGGGCAGAAGAGAAGGGAAAGAGCATAAAAATGGGAAATTACTTCTCTCCTGGGACCTTCTAGGTGCACTCTTTCTCACTTCCTAGATTAGAATGAGGAGTCCCTTGAAGCTGTGAGTGTCTGTGCCTAGTGACTACTTTTCGAATTTTGCATGCCTCTGGGTTCAGGCTACAGATAGTGGTGGAAAAAAAAAAAATCCAAGAAATTCACTGCTAGAGCGGTCTTGCTTTGAGTTATAATTTTTCTTTCTTTTTCTCCTTCCTCCTCTTCTTCTTCTTTCCAGTCAGCCTGCTAGTTTCCTTTTCCGAGTCCTCAGATGCTGGCCTAGGCCTTCTTGGCAAAGAAGAGATAGAGTGGGCTATGTTTCTTCATCTTTCCCAGGACTGGAAGATGAATGGTACATTTTAAAAAATATTTATTTGTTTAGTTTTGGCTGTGCTTAGTCTTTGTTGCTGTGTGCAGGCATTCTCTAGTTGCAGCAAGTGGGGATTACTCTCGAGTTTTGGCCCGAGGGCTCAGTAACTGTGGTGGACTAAGCTGTGGCTTAATTACTCCTCGGCATGTGCAATCTTTCCGAACCAGGGATCGAACCCGTGTGCCCTGTTTGGCAAGCAGATTCTTAACCATTGGCCCACCAGGGAAGTCCCTGAATGATTCTTTTTTTAAAAACCTATTTTATTTATTAGGCTTAAGTTCTACATTTTTTTTAAGTCAGTTTTATTGCAATATAAGTTGTTGTTCAGTTGCCCAGTCATGTATGACTCTTTGTGACCCTATGGACTGCAGCACATCAGGCCTCCCTGTCCCTCACCATCTCCTGAAGCCTGCCCAAGTTCGTGTCCAATGTATCGGCGATGCCATCCAGCCATCTCATCCTCTGCAATCAAATATACACATGATAAGTATACATTCAGTGGATTGTGACATATATATATACCCATATATACATCATCCTGATCACGAGAGGGGACGTTTTCCTTTCCTTGAATGATTCCTTCATATGCTTGCTAATCTGAATAAACATTTTTTTAAACTTCTAGAAATGATGATATTACTATTTATTTTTTTAAAAAAGAGTATTCCAATGCTTTATTCTTCTCTCCTCTCTCTCTCTTTGAATTATTATAATTCTGCTGAACACTTGAAAGTGAGTTGCTGACTTCAAAACCCTCTGCCCCATAAGATATCATGTGTATTTCTTAATAAGGACATTCTCTTACATGACTGCAGCAAATGATTGAAATCAGGAAATTTAATATTGATACAGAATAATGATATAATATTCAGTCCATATTAAGCTTTTTTACCTGTTGTCACATTTCATGTCAGTTATACCACATTTTTCCAATCCAAGATAATTTTGCTGTTGATTTGCTCCTTCAAAAGGAGACTAAAATCTCTTCCCATTCCCCAGTTCTTCAACTCCACATGAGGAGCCAAGAGCCTGGTGGGCTCCCAAATGAAGCAGTACCAAGGTTGATTCTGGATGGAGAGCAGAGGGGGTGAGAGGTCAAGAGAACAGCCCACCATGGAAGGAAACATGCTTCTTTTAGCTCAGCCAGCCCGGCCTCTGGCAGAACCATGCTGGCCAGCCATCCAGACTGCAACTCCTCAGGAGCCTTGGCATTCTGTGAGCCTGCCAGCAAAACAAACACAGTCAGAGACAGCAAGCATATTTCTTAAAAGTCAACTTGATCTGCCTCCTGGAGTGGAGGCTGCATGTCCGTGTGCCAGTCACATTAGAGTAGTCAATTTCCTGCCAGCAGTCGGTAGAGGATGCAACCCACATGGGCTGCCCAGGGTGCCCTATCTGCAGTCATGACAAGGGAAAATCATGGTCTCCTCCCTAAGATGCACACAACCTGAATTCTAGAAAACAATTCCCATCTCTCCCTTGCCCGGGACAAATGTGAATTTAGAAGGACGTGCTCTTGGCATTATTCATTTTTATATGGGGGCAACTTCTTGGACGTGGGCAGGTTGGGAACACATGTTTGTGGGCTGGTGGATCTTTGAGACGTGTAGCTGATTTCATGTCTCTTGGCCAGTTTAGAGCAAGTTGTTGCTCCTGGAGACAGTTATCAGATTGAAAATAGTAAGTTATGAATATCTTCAATCCTTCTTCCCTTTTGAGTTTTTAGAAATTGGTACTTATCTTTAATAATGATAGATAATTCATTGCTCTTTGTCCTATGGTGGTGATTTAGTTGCTAAGTCATGACTGATTCTTGTGACCCCGCAGACTATAACCTGCCAGGCTCCTCTGTTCGTGGAATTCCCCAGGCAAGAATACTGGAGTGGGTAACCATTTCCTTCTCTGGGGGATGTTCCCAACCCAGGGATCAAACCCATGTCTCCTGCATTGCAGGTGGATTCTTTACCACTAAGTCACCAGGGATTCCCTCTTAACACTATAAGGTTCATAAAACCCTATAACCAAAGCCTTTAAGAGTGGAAGGGAGTGATGGTGTATTATTAAATAGTCTTCATATTTGCCAGTTATACATATATAGTCCAGAAGAATGTAAAACACACACACACAAACCAAACCCACAAAAACCTTTTTGAGGTCAAGTTCTATTTCCAACTAGACAGAGGCCACTGACAACAGGTGTGCGTGGGAAGCGGATCCTCCTTTCTGCCCAGTTTGTCACTAGCATCTCAACAGGGATGAAATCTCACATGCATTCAAGTGCTTTATCTTCATGGTTACTATAGAACCTAACTCCTCGCTTTTAGCTCTTTCTTCTTCAGGATCTTACACTCCTCCCTCTCCTCACCTCACCATCCTGCCTCTTCTATTCTGTATTTAAAAATAGGATGTCAGTTGCTCAGTCACATTTGGTTCCACTGAATAAGTGCAGAGATGCGATTCTGGGTTGAAGGTTGACGGTGACTTTGGACCAGGTTGGGTAGAGCAATGACAGTCCTAGACAATTCAGCTGCCATAATAGCCTTCCTCCTGGCTCGCATACTTGACATTATGTTAAAAGAATTTCTTTCTTTCTTTCTTTTTTTTTTTTATTATTCACCTTGAGTTACATTAGCAAATGCACCCTGTTCCCCATTTGTTAAATTATCTTTGGAATGTTCCAGGCCCAGGAGAGAATAAACCCTATCCATGCAAGTTATGTTAACATTAGCCAAAAATAGGGATTAATTTTTTGTCAAGTGCATCCCTTTTAAGGTAACAAGAGCACAAGGACAGGTAAATGCAATGGTTTTTTCAATTATTTGGGATCTTTAAAAAATATGGATTTGGATCCCTTCCTTGATTCTTCAACAGTAGGACCTCTGAAAGGAAGGCTCAGGTACTACATTTTTAGTGAATTTCTCAAGATTCAGGAAGTACAGCTTTAGAATGCCTAGCTGCTTCCTTCTGGGGAAAGAGGAAAATAGCTCCATCCAAGGAAGGGGCAAGTAAGAAGACATGTGCCTCTGGAGCAGTGGATGAGAGGAGTATTCTCCAAAGACTTGGTGGGAAGAGAAAAGCTGATTACAATGGTGAAAATGAAGAAAGCAGCATTACTGACAAAATATGGATAATTAGTGGTTTAGGGAAATTGGATTGTTTAATATTGGACTAAGACTTTTTAGAGTCAAGAAAAGTCACATTGATTTACAAAGTGAAAAACCAAAGCAATGATATTCACAGCATTGAAGATTTCCCAAAGGGGCAAAAATAACAAGAAGGCATTTTCTGGTGAGCTGAAGCAGGACATAATATATGCTGTTTCTAGTAATGGGACACATTTCTGTTCACTTGGAGCCTAATTCTTTTAAACTTTAGGCTCCATGTAGACTGAAATCTTCATGATTATTTCAAGATAGATAAGACTTCTAGTACTCTGTGCTGCATTAGAAAAGGGGAAACATTTCTATTTTTCAAAAGTGAGAGCTGATGAATCTATCAGTCTTTCATTTATTCCACAAATATTTATTGAATGTCTACTAAATGTCAGGTATAAAACTATGCCTTAAAAAAAAAAAAAGCTATGCCTTAGTGACAGACTGATGGGCAATTCTAATTATATGGTGTCTGTATTTGAAGACTGGCCTCCTATATCAGTTTCTATGTAGAAAATTAACCCCAAACTTGACTTAAAACACTGAACATTTATAATCTCACAATTTCCATGGGCTAGGAATTCAGGAACATCTTAGCTGTCTGGCTCTGACTCAGGGTCTTTTATGAGATTGAAGTCAAGATATTGACCGAGGATGTGGTGATCTGAAGGCTTGACTGGGTTGGGGGGATGGTTCATGCACTGCTGTTGGCAGGGGGCCTCAGCCACTTGCCCCATGGCCTCTTTACAGGTTTGCTTGAGCGTCCTTACAGCGTGGCAACTGACTTCCCCCAGAGTGAGTGATCTACAAGAGAGCAAAGAGGAAGCTGCCGTGTCTTTTATGGCCTGATCTTGGTGTTACCTACTGTGACTTCTGCCACATTCTGTTCCTTAGAAATCAGTCACTAAGTCTAGCCCACACACAAAGGAAGGGGAATTAGGTCCTATCCTTATTTATTTATTTGGCTGTGTCGGGTCTTAATTGCGGCATGTAGGATCTTTGTTGCATCATGCAGGACCTTTCATTGTGGTGCACGGACTCTAGTTGTGGTGTGTGGGCTCCAGACTGCAGGCTTCGATAGTTGTGGCACACAAGCTTAGTTGCCCTGAGGCATGTGGGATCTTAGTTCCTCCACTAGAGATCGAACCTGTGAACCCTGCATTGCAAGATGGGTTCTTAATCAGTGGACCATCATGCAAGTCCCAGGCCCTATCATTTTAGTGGAGGAGTGTCAAAGAACTTATGGACATCTCTTTATACTATACCCCACTTGCCCTAAAGGACTTTGTTGCCTGTGATATAGCTAGGTTCAGATGCAGACTTAAGGGAGATGTATAAGCATGCTGACTGAATAATCTAACTACTCTCAAATACTAAGTATGTAATGATTATTGGTAATGGTCACATACTAGAATAACTAGGGGAGTATAGCTTTCCAAAAATATTGATACCTGGATTCCAGCTCTAGAAATTCTGACTCAAATGGTCTACAATGGGATCTGAATATTGGTAATTAAAAAAAACTTTTCAGGTGAAAAATCATTGCCTGATAAACTCAAAGTTACCAATTAACAAATCTTTAAGAAACCCTTTTTTGGATGCCATTTTAAATCTTTGATTGCATGATTTGATGAGCTCTCCCCATCTTTCATTGGCCTTTGCCACCATTTTTTGCCCATTTATTCCCTTTATACATCTTCTGGTTTGGTTTTCTTATTTATTTTGGACCCATGTTCTCAACTATGTTAGAGCTTGATGTAATGATATTTCCTTATAGCTTCATCGTGCATTCTCACATCTAGAGGAAAAATCTTAACTCCAGCAAAATTGGCTTGAAGTATGTGTGTGCTATGTAAAAATGTCAGGAATGCTATAATTATATTTTATCAGGTGAAGCTTAACATTTTAATAGGCAGTGTCTAAGACTGATCTGACAGGGTGTTTTTGGATGGTGAAATGGATGCTCAAAATAAGAAAACACCACTCAGGAACTAAATGAGTCACTTCTGCCAGACAAGTAGGCTTGAAGTTTATGCTGAAGGACCTGTATAGTATTTCTGAAGTGCTATCCTCTTTTAATGTATATTCATTAAATCTGATTTGGAAGGTTGGGAAAATAACCCCTCTGTGACTTGTTAATCATTAAAGAAGAAGAGTGAACATTGGCAAAGTTCCAGGAGAAGCCCTTAGCTGAGTATATCATCTCACCATGGGTGTAATTCACCAAAAATACTGATAGTTTAAGCAATTTCATCAGCTACACATCTCTATCCATTCCTTTGTGTGTTTGTCCACTGAATTGGATGAATGAGCTCATTATAGCTGCACTATTTATTATCATTTTTCTCTCATGGGAATGAATTTAATTTACTTGGGTTATTCAGCTGATATATGTGTTGCCTTTGTTTTGTTTATAAGCAGGATAGTCATGAGTCCCTTGCCTTGCGTTAGATCCCTGATGAGAAGCATACTTTTTGCACATTAGCTGGGAAATAGATAAACTATGCATTTTACATATGTGTGAAACTTCTACTTCTTTATGAAATGTTGATTGTTATCTCTAAGAATGATTGCTCATTTCCTGGAGAGCTAAAACAATTCGCCTTTGGAAAGCTGGGTGATTAAACTGCAGCATTGACCGTCCCAGGACTACCAGGTTTGACTCTAATGACCTGACTGCCAACTTCCTTCTTATACAAGGCATTCTGCAAGGAATATAGGTTAAAATCATGGGATTGAAGTTAGACTGGACTTGAGTTTCATTTTTGACAGCTCACTGTATGACCTTGTGCAAACTATTTCTCTGTCTGCCACAAAAAGCTGTCATGAGGGTTAAATCAGTGCATAGATAATCCTTGTTTCAGCTTTCCTTGCTTACTCTTCCCTATCCCTTCTATTCATTACAGTCCTGTTTCCTCTGGGGAATTGTATTCCATAATGCTGAATGTTTCACAGGGATGGGCATTCGGTCAAAGAAAGTCCAAACAGAATCTTATCAATGGAAACTTATTTTTAGTACCTTAAAGATATTTTTCCATTGTTTTCTGGATACCATTCTTACTACTGAGAAGTCATCCATTATTCTTATTGCTCTTTTGAAGGTAAATGCTTCTTTTTCCTTTTTCTGCTTTCAAACTTTATCGTTATTGTTGGATTTTAGATGTTTTATTTTGATGTGTTTAGGTGTCTCTCTCTCTTTCTCTATCTATCTATCTATAAAATCCCTGCTTGAGATTCATAGTTTCCTGAAACTGTGTTTTGATTTTTTAAGCATTTTTGGAAAATTCTTTTCAAAAGTTACTTCTCCCATTCTCCCACCTCCAACCAGTCTCTCTCACCTCCCCTATTGGGCATCCAATTACATAAATATTAGAGTATATCAAGAAGTCTCTTGTATCTTTTGTGTTTTTTAAAAAATGAATTTCCCATAAATTTCTTTTTCTGTGTGCTCCATTCTTAATATGTTCCACTGATGTATCTTTAGATAGACTAATTCTCTGTTGTGTCTAATCTAATGTTAGAATATCTATTGACATATCAAAAACTCTTTCATTTTCTGTATTTTTTCAGCTCTAGAGCTTCCATTTGATTTATGCAGATTACAGTTCTCTGGTTAAATCCTCCATTTTGCTATTTTCTCGAGTATATTAAAATCACTTTAAAGTCTCTGACGATCTAAAAGCCTGTTTTTCACTTTGTCTCATCTCTTGATGTGCCAGATAAATGAATGAAACAGTATAGAAACTATGGATGATGTTTTTCATCTTCTAGAAAGGACATGCTTTAGATTTTGGAAGACAGTTAATATAGGGGCAGATAACTTTATCTAATATGCAATTCTGTCTAATACAAAACTGAATTAGTGTTTATAAGGGATGGTATATATTCATTCTGTCCTTAACTTTAGGACAGAACACTTAAGGGCCCCAAATCAAAACCTTGTGATGTTTACCAAAACCTCTTATTTTTGGCTAGTCCTGAACTCCAATTTTTGTCTCACCATCATTGTGAAACTACTATAAACCATGCTTTGCTTTTTGGGGTTTTAGTTTATATTTTCTCTTTGGCTTCTCAGCTTCTCAGTCCCTGGTTACAAATCTGTATGTTCCTAAAAGGGAAATGCAGAAGCTAAATGTAAAGCTTACTTCCATCTTCTCCATGACCTTGGCCCCTCAAGTTATGTCTACTTTGGTAGCCATGGATCTTTTACCCAACCACTTGAGACTTCTGAAGGAGCTGCTTATTCTTTTTAACCCTTTAGTCATGACTTTCTCCCTAGCTTTTTCACCTTTGTTTCCAAATTGGCAAAGGTTTCAAGGGGAAACTTTGTACAGAATACCAGGCTTTCCTCAGATCCTAGCCACCTTGGTGGATTTTCAGTGACTTTGAACATCTTTTAAAAAATTTCATTTAAAGTTATTCTTTTTGGAACTTTTGGTATGATACAAACTGGACCATTACAGTTGGAAGCACCATTCTCTGCTAAAATTTTAGTTTTGGTCTGTGAACCAGAAATGGAAAAATTCAGTGGTAATTTCTAGGGAACCAATTCTGGGACCTCTGCTGCTGAGCACTCTTGTGATGCCCTAGTTGTAGCATTTCCCTGAGATCAATTTCTCTTCTCTTTGTTTGAATATATTACTCACCTGCTACTATAGTAAAAATCCTCCTTTTCTTAAACTTAGTCTGAGTATCTGTATTTTCAAATAAACCATAAACATAAAGCACATTTATCAGTTGGCTACTCAGCATAAGAGGACTAATTTGTATTCATGTAAGAGCAAAGTTATGTGATTATTTTGAAGGGGTTGTGGGGGGCAAGTGGCCTGGTTTTGCTGGGTTTTATAAGAAGCTCTGTCACTGCACTGCTTGATGAATTTGGAGAATTTATCCCCATGGGTCTCAGTTTTCTCATCTGTAAAATTTTATGTTTGTACAAAATTACCTCTGAAATTCCTTCAAGCTGAAAATCCTATCTTCTGAATTGGAGCTAATTGGCCCACACAGGAACTGAATATATGAACTTGCTCTTCTAAACCCTTGATCTTACCAATTGATCAGACTAATATTTTACATACCATGTTCCTTGTTTTTTTTTTTTTTTTTTAAAGCTAGCTTTAAAACTTCCTGCCCATGTAAAGTGAGGCACACTCTAACAGGAATTATACTAGTTTGGATAATATGGTGCAAAGAACAGACTTAGATGAAAAGGTCACTTTGACAGTGGATGTCAGTGATTCTACCTGACTTGCATGTCTCTGTAACAACACTTTTGGTGATACACAGGGTAGCCTGGCATGCTGCAGTCCATGGGGTCGCAGAGTCGGACATGAAAGAGTGACAGAACTGAATTGAATGACACCTTAAGATGTTCTTTTAATCTGAGCAATTTACAAAGATACCAAAACAACAACAGCAACAACAACAATAACAGAGATATATCTTTATATTTTTGGAATAGCTAAAGTTACTCCTGCATATACAGCCCTAACTTTATATAAATAAAAGAAATATACACAGCAAGATTTTTGACTTTTGTAGGAGGATGTTAATCATTTATTTCCAGTACAGTGAGAACCTCTGTATGTCACCATTGACTCTGTGAATGTCAATATCTCAGTTCTTGGTGGATAGTTTAAAATTGAACCCTAGACCTCCTCAATCATGAGGCACTTTTTTTTTTTGAAGAGACACTTTCAAGTGGGCTTTAGGAAGCATCACTATGAACAAAGCTAGTGGAGGTGATGGAATACCAGTTGAGCTATTTCAAATCCTGAAAGATGACGTCGTGAAAGTGCTGCACTCAATATGCCAGAAAATTTGGAAAACTCAGCAGTGGCCACAGGACTGGAAAAGGTCAGTTTTCATTCCAATCCCAAAGAAAGGCAATGCCGAAGAATGCTCAAACTACCACACAATTGCACTCATCTCACATGCTAGTAAAGTAATGCTCAAAAGTCTCCAAGCCAGGCTTCAGCAATACGTGAACCATGAACTTCCAGATGTTCAAGCTGGTTTTCGAAAAGGCAGAGGAACCAGAGATCAAATTGCCAACATCCTCTGGATCATGGAAAAAGCAAGAGAGTTACAGAAAAACATCTATTTCTGCTTTATTAACTATACCAAAGCCTTTGACTGTGTGAATCACAATAAGCTATGGAAAATTCTGAAAGAGATGGGAATACCAGACCACCTGACCTGCCTCTTGAGAAACCTGCCTCTTGAGAAACCTGCAGGAAGCAGGTCAGGAAGCAACAGTTAGAACTGGACTTGGAACAACAGACTGGTTCCAAACAGGAAAAGGAGTACATTAAGGCTGTATATTGTCACCCTGCTTATTTAACTTATATGCAGAGTACATCATGAGAAATGCTGGGCTGGAGGAAGCACAAGCTGGAATCAAGATTCCTGGGAGAAATATCAATAACCTCAGATATACAGATGACACCACCCTTATGGCAGAAAGTGAAGAAGAACTAAAGAGTGTCTTGATGAAAGTGAAAGAAGAGAGTGAAAAAGTTGGCTTAAAGCTCAACATTCAGAAAACTAAGATCATGCATCCAGTCCCATCACTTCATGGGAAATAGATGGGGAAACAGTGAGAACAGTGACTGACTTTATTTTTCTGGGGTCCCAAATCACTGCAGATGGTGAATGCAGCCATGAAATTAAAAGATATTTACTCCTTGGAAAGAAAGTTATGACCAACCTAGACAGCATATTAAAAAACAGAGACATTACTTTGCTGACAAAGATCCATCTAGTCAAGGCTATGGTTTTTCCAGTGGTCATGTATGGATGTGAGAGTTGGACTATAAAGAAAGCTGAGCACCGAAGAATTGATGCTTTTGAACTGTGGTGTTGGAGAAGACTCTTGAGAGTCCCTTGGACTGCAAGGAGATCCAACCAGTCCCATCCTAAAGGAGATCAGTCCTGGGTGTTCATTGAAAGGACTGATGTTGAAGCTAAAACTCCAATAGTTTGGCCACCTGATGCAAAGAGCTGACTCATTTGAAAAGACCCTGCTGCTGGGAAAGATTGAGGGCAGGAGGAGAAGGGGACGACAGAGGATGAGATGGTTGGATGGCATCACCGACTCGATGGACATGGCTTTGGGTGAACTCCAGGAGTTGGTGGTAGACAGGGAGGCCTGGCATGCTGCACGGTTCATGGGGTCATAGAGTTGGACATGACTGAGTGACTGAACTGACCTGAACTGAACTTTTTTTTTTTTTTTTCTCTAATTTTATTTTATTTTTAAACTTTACATAATTGTATTAGTTTTGCCAAATATCAAAATGAATCCGCCACAGGTATACATGTGTTCCCCATCCCGAACCCTCCTCCCTCCTCCCTCCCCATACCATCCCTCTGGGCCGTCCCAGTGCACCAGCCCCAAGCATCCAGCATCATGCATCGAACCTGGACTGGCAACTCGTTTCCTACATGATATTTTACATGTTTCATTGCTATTCTCCCCAATCTTCCCACCCTCTCCCTCTCCCACAGAGTCCATAAGACTGTTCTATACATCAGTGTCTCTTTTGCTGTCTCGTACACCGGGTTATTGTTACCATCTTTCTAAATTCCATATATATGCGTTAGTATACTGTATTTATGTTTTTCCTTCTGGCTTACTTCACTCTGTATAATAGGCTCCAGTTTCATCCACCTCATTAGAACTGATTCAAATGTATTCTTTTTAATGGCTGAGTAATACTCTATTGTGTATATGGTGAAAAGACAGCCTTCAGAATGAACTGAACTTTTTAAAAGTATTACCAACCCAGTTTTTAGATTCTCTAAAATGTATTGAATCCAATTTATCAGAGAAATGTGTGCTTGGTACACATTCTTTTGCCTTTAGGGAAAATTGTTTTGGCTCTATGGTATCCAAATTCATCAAATATTAATATGTTCCTTTCTTTCCATATTCCTGTCAATACTATAGGAAAAAATGCCTTTATTTATCATCTGGGTTATTACAATACCTAACCTTAACTTCCAGCCCATTGATCTTCCCGCATTTTCTGTTGTTGCTGTTTAGTCGCTAAGTCATGTCGGATTCTTTTGCACCCCAAGGACTGTAGCCCACCAGGCTCTTATGTCCATGTGATTTCCCAGACAAAAATACTAGAGTGGGTTGTCATTTCCTACTCCAGCAAATCTTCCCCACCCAGGGATGGAACTGGTTTCTCCCCTATTGGCAGATGGATTCTTTACCACTGAGCCACTTAGGGGATTCCATATAATTTGCTCTCCCTTGGATGCCAAGTGATTTTTTCAAAACAAAAGTCTGATTATCTCAGTTCAGTTCAGTTGCTCAGTCATGTCTGACTCTTTGCAACCCCATGAACTGCAGCACAACAGGCTTCCCTGTCCATCACCAACTCCCAGAGCTTGCTCAAACTCATGTCCATCAAGTCAGTGATACCATCCAGCCATCTCATCCTCTGTCATCTCCTTCTTCTCCTACCTTCAATCTTTCCCAGCATCAGGGTCTTTTCCAAAGAGTCAGTTTTTCACATCAGGTGGCTAAAGTATTGGAGTTTCAGCTTCAGCATCAGTCCTTCCAAAGAATATTCAGGACTTATTTCCTTAGGACTGACTGGTTTGATCTCCTTGCAGTCCAAGGGACCCTCAAGAGTCTTCTCCAAAACCTCAGTTCAAAAGCATCAGTTCTTCAGCCCTCAGCTTTCTTTATAGTCTAACTCCAACATCCATATATGACCACTGGAAAAACCATAGCCTTGACTAGATGGACCTTTGTTGACAAAGTAATGTCTCTGCTTTTTAATATGCTGTCTAGGTTGGTTATAGCTTTTCTTCCAAGGAGCAAGCATCTTTTAATTTTATGGCTGCAGTCACCATCTGTAGTGATATTGGAGCCCCCCAAAATATAAAGTCTGTCACTGTTTCCATTGTTTCCCCATCTATTTGCCATGAAGTGATGGGACCAAATGCCCTAATCTTAGTTTTTTGAATGATGAGTTTTAAGCCAACTTTTTCACTCTCCTCTTTCACTTTCATCAAGAGGCTCTTTCATTCTTCTGCACTCTCTGCCATAAGGGTGGTATCATCTGCGTATCTGAGGTTATTGATATTTCTCCTGACAATCTTGATTCCAGCTTGTGCTTCATCCAGCTCAGCATTTCACATGATGTTCTCTGCATTGTCTCATCCACTTGGTGAAAATCCTTCAGTATCTCCTCATTGATCTTAAGAGAAATTGGTCCATTGTCTGACTCTTGTCTATCTCCTCAGCCTCTTCTTCCACTAGACTACCTCTTCCCCACCTCCTTTTAGCCACAGTGGTTCTAAGTTACCAAAACAACTTTATTCCATGGGGCAGTTTCATTGGTTGTACATTCTGGCAACACCTTTGTTTCTTTGCTCAGGGAAAACCAATTCAACCTTCCAATCTAAAGTCAAGGTTAAATCATCTATCATTGTATTTTATGACTGTTTCACAGTACTGGCATTTACTTTATGACTGCTTCATAGTACTTGCATTTATTCCTGTGTTTTGTGATATTTCGTCTGAATCTCTCATGAGAAGCTAAGCTCCATGAAAGCAGGAATTTTTATCTCTTTTATTTACCATTGTTTCTACTCCCCAGGGTATAATACAGTGCCTGGAACATAATAGGTGCTTAATAAATATGTTCTGAGTGAATGAAGAAAACAACCAGCTTAAATTCATTATTTCATCAATTGTGGGATGGTTTTGAAGATGTTTCTGTGAAAATCATTGTTCAATGAGCACATAGTGTGAAACATTTTCTCTGGTTTCAGTACCATAGATGAGCTGTCTCATGAATAACTGATGTGCTTTATTTTGTCTATAGATAGTGAAAATTAAAGAACTGTTTTTCCTTTTTTGTTTGGATTTTAAGCAGGCCAGAGTGAAATTTAGCATTGAATTCCAGCTGGTTGGGTTCATTTTAACCAAGATCTGTTTATTCAGCATACATTTATCAAGCACTTGCAATGTGGAAAACACTGTCCCAGGCTCTAGATAGAGGGGAATGAGTGAAATCAAGCCTTATTAGCTTCTACAGGGGCTTCTAATATTTAGGCAGCAGTTAATGAAAGAATTATACAAATCAGTTCAGTTCAGTTCAGTCGCTCAGTCGTGTCCGACTCTTTGTGACCCCATGAATCGCAGCATGCCAGGCCTCCCTGTCCATCACCAACTCCCGGAGTTCACCCAGACTCACGTCCATCGAGTCAGTGATGCCATTCAGCCATCTCATCCTCTGTCATTCCCTTCTCCTCCTGCCCCCAATCCCTCCCAGCAAGTTCTCACAATTGCAGTTTTCAGATGTACTATAGAAAATAAGTCTGTGGTCCAGTGGTAAAGAGTCCATTTGCCCATGCAGGTTACATGGGTTCAATCCCTGATTAGGGAAGACCCCACATGTCATGGGGCAACTATGCCTGTGCACCAGGGCTGCTGAGCCTGTGCTCTAGAGCCCTTGAACTGCAACTGCTGAAGACTAGAACTTGTGCTCTATAGAAAGAGAAGCCCCCTTAAGGAGAAGCCCATGCACCTCAAGGAAGAGCAGCCCCCACTTGCTGCAAGCCCACATCAACGTGAAGACCCCGCACAGCCAAAACAAGAAATTTTTAAAAAAGGAAAATAAACCTGTGGAATTATGAGGACTTGGTATAGCAGTATTTGTTCTGGTCGAAATAATGTTGGAGGGGATGTCAGAAGAAGGAGTAGAAGTCAATTGGGCAAAGAATGGGGGGAAGAACATTCCAGGGAAAAGCATGAGCAGAGGTCTTACTGCAGAAAGGGGTGTGGGGAGGAGAAGAAACTCAAAATTAGGCCAGTGTGGCTGGTGTGGAAAGGACAAGGAGCGCCATGTGAAGCTGAGGTTGATGGAGTGTGCAGAAGCCAGGCTGTGCAGGGTCTCTTGTCAAACTTGCTAAGGAAATAAGTCTTTACCTGGAGAAAAAAGAAAAATCATGAAAGATTTTTTTTTAAAGTTAACCTTAACACCTTGCATTTTATTATTTTTTTTTTAGCATTAAAAACATCTATTTATTTATTTGGCTGTCTTAGGTCTTAGTTGCAGCACAAGGGATCTTCCTGCAGCTCAAGGCTTCTCTCTAGTTGCTGCATGCAGGCTCAGTAGTTGTGGCTCTTGGGCTTGGTTGCCCTGGGGCATATGGGATCTTAGGTCCCTGACCAGGGACTGAACCCACGTCCTCTCCATTGAAAAGCAGATTCTTCACCACTGGACCAGGGAAGTCCCATGAAAGGTTTTTAAGAGTGGGGGACATATCTATTTTCAAAAAAAAAATCATTGTTGCCTCTGATGTGAACACGACATATACATGAATTTATATTCTTGGTATTTTGTACAGCCTGATTTTTCTTTCTATCATACTGTCTTTGGCTAAATTCTCCAGAAATAAAGCCATTTCAGAGATTCTTGTGCAAATGACTTATTCAAAGAGTGCTTTCAGGAGAAAGAGAATAAAAGGGAAGGGAAAAGAATTTATCGAAGATGGGTCCCAAATGGAGTCTAGCTTCAGCCTAATCTCAAGAAAATCTCTGGAGCGAGCATTGTATCAGAATTGATCCCTTCTTGAGGCCAGGGAGCCAGCAGGGATCAACTGTGAGTCATCATCAATCAGCATTCCTAGCAGCTATGGGACATGGCCTGTGAAAACAGGTCTGCGTGGGGCATCAAAAGCGTCCACCACGAGTGCTTTATTTACTTTTTATTGTTTAAAAGTTTTATTGGAGTATAGCTGTTTTACAATGTTGCATTAGTTTCTACTGTAAAGCAAAGTGAATCAGTTATATGTATACATATATCCCCTCTTTTTTAGGTTTCCTTCCCATTTAGGTCACCACAGAGCTCTACAGAGAGTTTTCTGTGCTATGCAGTAGATTCTCATTAGATTTATCTATTTTAAACATAATGTCAATAGTGTATATATGTTAATCCCAGTCTTTCAATTCATCCCGCCACCCCCCTTCCCCCTTTTGGTGTCCATAAGTTTGTGTTCTGTATCTGTAACTTTATTTCTGTGTTGCAAAGAAGTTCATCTGTACCATTTTTCTAGATTCCATATACAAGTGGTATTATGTGATATTTGTTTTTCTCTTTCTGATTTACTTCATTCCGTATGACAGTCTCTAGGTCTATCCATGTCTCTGCAAATGGCACTATTTCATTCCTTTTAAAAATGTCTCCAATTTTCTTCCCCAGAGGCAGCCACTGTTATGAATTTCTCATATATGCTTTCAAAAGTAGTCTCCATGTATTTTTAGTTATTGAAGTACAGTTGATCTACAATGCTGTATTAGTTTCTGGTGTCCAGCAAAGTGATTCGGTTACATGTATGCATGTGTGCATGCTAAGTCGCTTCAGTTGTGTCTGACTCTCTGTGACCTTATGGACTGCAGCCTGCCAGGGTCTTCTGTCCATGGGATTCTCCAGGCAAGAATACTGGAGTGGGTTGCCGTGCCCTTCACCAGAGGATTCTTTTCCATTGTAGTTTCCCATTACTATGCAGCAGATCCTCGTTGGTTATCTATTTTGTATATAGTAGTATGTGTGCATGTTAGTCACTCAGTCGTGTCTGAATTTTTGTGACCCTATGGACCGTAGCCCTCTAGGTCCCTCTGTCCATGCAATCCTCCAGGCAAGAATACTGCAATGGGTAGCCATTGCCTTCTTCAGGGGATCTTCCCCACCTAGGGATCGAACATGGGTCTCCTGCATTGAAAGCAGATTCTTTACTGTCTGAGCCACAGGGAAGCCCCCATACACAGTGTATCTAGTAATCCCCAATGCCTAGTTTATCCCTCCCCCATCCTGTCCCCTTTGGTAATCATAGGTTTGTTTTCTATGTCTTATGCTTTTTCTCTTACTTTCTGTAAACCAATTTACAGCATGGCATGCTTAGTCTTCTGCACCTTGTTCTCTTCTCTTAGCAATGAAACTTACAGAGTATTGTATATTGAAACACAGAGAGCTGCATCATCATTTTTAATGGCTGTAGAGTATTGTATTGTACCATAGTATATTGACCTTGATTTTTTTACTAAATATTCCTATTTAACTGTACTGTATATATGTCTCTAAGCCACTTCAAATACTTGGAACAGAGTAGAAGGTAAGTAACTAAAACTAATACATGGGATCTCATGTCCTGTGAGAGACATAATCCAAAAAACCAATCAAAGGACCTGGAAATACCCACATTCAGAGACGGAACCATGTTTTTTTCTGTATGATCCTGTGAAGTCTAATCAGTGATGGATATTCAATCAGTTCATTATGGCTAGAGGATCTTGGCTGAAACTCTTGTCATTTCATCTGAAAATGGCAGAAATCCCAAGTCAATTTCAGAGCTTATTTCATAGGTTTCCAAGGAATCCATTATGACTACATCCAAAGGTCTCTGAACTTTGGTCCAGACTTTCTTTATTGATTTAATGTAAAGCCTAATAAAATTCCATGGCTTAAAAATAAACCAGCCTGATCTAGATATAGCTCAAAGTCAATGGTGATGGTGCTTTTCCCCTGTATCTTTGTCTTTAGAGATTTAGTCATCATATCTAAGTCACTGCTTAATGGAGTCAAAGATCTGGAAATATTCCTGTCCAGTTGTGTTTGCAAAGTGAACAGCTGACATTCGTACAAGATGAAGAGCTGCTTTGAAAGCTAAGGACAGAATCTTGGCTTCTCCCCTAGAGGCAGCCTGTTTAGCCATGATTCACACACTGCAGTTTCCAACATGGCGCTGGAGTGGGCTGGAGCTGCTGGTGTTTCCCCAAGCAGAACCTCCCTGGGATCTCTGTCTCATTCTTTCCAAAGGACTGATGCTCTATGGCCAAATGCCATATGTAAAGCATTTGACCCAAATTTAATGCAGTTCTGTGATTCCTGTTTGATTCTTTAAGAAGTCATGCAGATAGAGCTTAGATGTCTGCTTGTTGCTCAGATAAACATATCTCACCAAGAGACAGCTAACCCTCAGAGCTATATTTAAAGTTGTCTCATATTAAATAATCTGCCTGCAATGCAGGAAACATGGGTTTGATCCCCTGGAAGAGGACATGGCAACCCACTCCAGTATTCTTGGCTGTAGAATCCCATGGACAGAGGAGCCTGGCAGGCTACACTCCAGGGGCTTGCAAAGAGTCAGATGTGACTGAGTGACAAAGCACAGCACAGGACAGCAATCAGACACAATATTTTATAAGTGTCCAGCTTAAGATAAAAGTTCTATTGTAAGTCTTGAATAAACTCTCTGTTTTCTGAGGATCAGAAAGTTAAGGTTAGGTGTTTGGTACCTTGAAATTGACAATGACATAGGTTTGTTTTCTTTCACTTTCTTTTTGGGAGAAACAGAAGTGATGAGCAATGCCAACTACTTTATCCAACACTGCTCAGTGAAGGTGTTGAATAAACTATTCATTATTAACAAAACTGCATTTTTAAGTTGGCACAATGACACCTTGATGGATTATATATATGGATAGTCATTTCTAATTTGCAGTTTGTACTGTTGACAGCCTACTGGCTGCTGGAATCCATCCAGTAATTGTGAAGATGTAATGCTTCACAATGCTCCCCCTAAGCCTCAGATTCCTTATGAATAAAAGAATTGTGAGGTTGTTCTAAGGATTTGGCGAGTTAGTTCATGTAAAGCCCTTGGCACAGTGCATTGGACATAGCAATCCCTCATTCAGTATATTTCAAATAGATATTTAATAAGTGCTTTTCATGAGTTGGGAATTGCTCAAGGTACCAGAGATGTATACAGAAACAAGGAGTATGATGGTGGTGGTTTAGTTGCTAATTTGTGTCCGACTCTTGAACTTCATGGACTGTAGCCAGCCAGGCTCCTCTGTCCATGGGTTCTCCAGGCAAGAATACTGGACTGGGTTGCCATTTCCTTCTCCAGGGGATCTTCCCAACCCAGGATTTGAACCCAGGTCTCCTACATTGCAGGTGGATTCTTTATCGACTGAGCTACGATGGAAGCCCAAGGAGTATGATGCTTACATCCTAATTTGTAAAAATGAATAAAGAAATAATCAAGATAAGTCTAGATTCCATGGACAGAGGAGCCTGGCAGGCTACAGTCCGTAGGGTCATGCGAGTTGGACATGACTTATGAATAAACCACCACCAGACAGTAGTGACTACTATGAAAATAACTATACAGGACACGGTGATCAAAATTGAATGGGAAGGGAGAGACTGGAAGATGAAATGGGCTCATGCACTGACTTTGTGCTGTTTGACCTCAGATCCATCTTTTCCATTTCCCTGTTGTGATCTGTATGGTCATGGGGCTGTCGGATATATTTCCCAAACTCCTGTGGCTTTGGGGTTCCAGATGGACTTCATCAATGGAGGCACTGGTAGGAGATTTGAGGGATGGAGGAAGGGAGAAACCATGGTATTTCTTCCCACCTCTCTATGATGACCTCGTGTGGTTGCATTTCTCTTGTGACTCTGGCTTCTGCTGGGCAGGTCTTACTAAAGCTTCTTCCAGCTTCCACTTGGTGATCTTGGCTCATGGACTTTGGTAATGCAGTTTCTTCCTTTGGCTTTCTGGGCCTGAGTGGACTTAGTTTTCCTGCTGTTGCAGATCTTTGCCTTGTCATTCCTTGCTTGTCTTCAATGATTATCCATCCCATGTATCATTAATTGTCTATATTAAATTCTTTCTGTATTAGAAATAGAGTCACAGATGTAGAAAACCAACTTATGGTTACCAAGGGAGAAAGCAGGGTAGGGATAAATTGGGAGATTGGAATTGACATATACACACAACTATACATAAAATAGGTAACTGATAAGAACCTGTTATATCACAGAGAACTCTACTTAATATACTCTTATAATATACAGAGTTATTATATAATTCTGCAATTACCTATGTGGGAATAGAATCTATAAAAAGAGTGGATATATGTATATATATAACTGACTCACTTTATTGCACAGCAAAAACTAACACAACATTGCAAATCAACTATCAGATCAGATCAGATCAGTGGCTCAGTCGTGTCCGACTCTTTGCGACTCCATGAATCGCAGCACGCCAGGCCTCCCTGTCCATCACTAACTCCCAGAGTTCACTCAGACTCACGTCCATTGAGTCAGTGATGCCATCCAGCCATCTCATCCTCTGTCGTCCCCTTCTCCTCCTGCCCCCAATCCCTCCCAGCATCAGAGTCTTTTCCAATGAGTCAACTCTTCGCATGAGGTGGCCAAAGTACTGGAGTTTCAGCTTTAGCATCATTCCTTCCAAAGAAATCTCAGGGCTGATCTCCTTCAGAATGGACTGGTTGGATCTCCTTGCAGTCCAAGGGACTAATCAACTATATGCCAGTACAAATTAACTTAAAAAATTCCTTCTGGGTTAAATACAAAGAAAGATTTCTGCTTTCTTTGTTGGATCCTGACTTGCACAAAAAGTTAGAGTTTTTCTCAAAAGATACTATTTGAAATGAAATCTGAAAGGACAGGAAGCTAGTTGTGTGATCTGGAGGAAGAACATTCCAGCAAGAGGGAACAGCAAGGACAAAAGCATTGAGATGAGGCTAAGATTAGAGTATTTGAGAAAGAGAGAAAGCAAGTGTGGTTGGAGCATGGTGAGGGGGTGGGAAGGTGCTAAGAACAGAGAGGAATGCAGGGACTCATGTTGGAAGATCTTGCAGGCCAGAGTGAAGGTTTGGGGGTTTATTCTAATTGTATTTGAAAACAATCACAGTGTTTTAAGATGAGAATAGGTTTTGTTTGAAAATATATAAGTTTTGTTTGAAATAGGTCATCTTGGCTGCTCTGTAAGAATATGGTAAAGTCCTAAGATTAGGACAAAGACCAGTTAAGTACTTATTGCTGGTGATCCAAGCTAGAAATGATGAGAACTTGAGCTTGGGTGGAAGAAAAGGAAACAGAAGTGGGTTGACTCCTAATATGTTTTGGAAGAATCATCCACAGAGCTACCGATGAGAAGAATTAGGGAAAAAGAGGCATCAAGTATGACTTCTAGACTTCTGCTCTTAAAGTTGATGGTATAATTTACACAGATGAAGAAAGCTAAAGGAGCCACAGGTTTTTGAGGGAGAGAAGATATTGGATTTTAAATATGTTAGAGATGCTTGTTGACATCTAAATAGTTATGTTGGGAGCTTTTGATCATGTCTGGACGTCCAGGGATAACTCATGGTTAGAAGTATAGATATGGAAGTCAACAACACAAATCCATGCATTGGATAAATTAACAGAATAAAGAATATAGGTATATATCAACCATTATTATTGTTGCTGTTTATGATGCTCCTGCTGTTGCTTTTCTGACTGTTATTAAAACAAAGTTTCAGACTGCCTTAAAATTTAACTTTGACCAAAGTTTGAGACTTGCTAACTTAACAGTATGTGAACCGTGAAATTCCAGATGTTCAAGTTGGATTTAGAAAAGGCAAAGGAATGAGAGATCAAATAGCCAACATCTGTTGGATCATCAAAAGAGCAAGAGAGTTCCAGAAAAACATCTACTTCTGCTTTATTGACTACACCAAAGCCTTTGACTGTGTGAATCACAACAAACTGTAGAAAGTTCTTCAAGAGATGGGAATACAGACCACCTGACCTGCCTCCTGAGAAATCTGTATGCAGGTCAGGAAGCAATAGTTAGAGCCAGATATAGAACAACAGACTGGTTCCAAATCAGGAAAGGAGCACGTCAAGGCTGTATATTGTCACTCTGCTTATTTAACATCTATGCAGAGTACATCATACGAAATGCTGGGCTGGATGAAGCACAAACTGGCATCAAGATTGCCAGGAGAAATATCAATAACCTCAGATATGCAGACGATACCACCCTTATGGCAGAAAGCAAAGAAGACCTAAGGAGCCTCTTGTTGAAAGTGAAAGAGGAGAGTGAAAAAGTTGGCTTAAAACTCAACATTCAGAAAACTAAGATCATGGCATCCAGTCCCATCACTTTATGGCAAATTGATGGGGAAACAGTGTCAGACTTTATTTTTCGGGGGGCTCCAAAATCACTGCAGATGGTGATTGCAGCCATGAAATTAAAAGATGCTTGCTCTATGAAAGAAAAGCTATGACCAACCTAGACAGCATACTAAAAAGCAGAGACATTACTTTGACAACAAAGGTCCATCTAGTTAAAGTGACAGTTTTTCCAGGAGTCATGTATGGATATGAGAGCTGGACTATAAAGAAAACGGAGCAACAAAGAATTGATGCTTTTGAACTGTGGTGTTGGAGAAGAGTCTTGAGAGTCCCTTGGACAACAAGGAGATCCAAGCAGTCCATCCTAAAGGAAATCAATCCAGAATATTCATTGGAAAGACCGATGCTGAAGCTGAAACTTCAATACTTTGGCCACCTGATGCAAAGAACTGACTTATTGGAAAAGACCCTGATGCTGGGAAAGATTGAAGGCAGGAGGATAGGGGGATGACAGAGGATGAGATGGTTGGATGGCATAACTGACATGAGTTTGAGCAAGTTCTGGGAGTTGGTGATGGACAGGGAATCCTGGTGTGCTGCTGTCCATGGGGTCACAAAGAGCTGGACATGACTGAGTGACTGCACTGCACTGAACTGAACAGAAGGTAATGATGGAAATGAGTATAGTGATCAATTCACCTAGATGCTTGTTAGAACATTCTTATCCTTTTCTCTGTAGACCAGATGGCTAGCTGGATAAGTAGTAAGTGTGATGGATGGTCTGAGGCTCTGAACATCACCTCCATGTGCAAGTTTTCTGGAGAGAGGCCCAGACCAGTTCATTATAGAGTAGTGAATAAATCTGCTTCATATTTATATTTTGTATGAATAATTGAATAATACATACTAAATTCCCCCATGTGAATATTTTGTGAAAGATAAGTTGTGATGAGTATGTTTGAATTTGCAAATTCTTAACCTCTTTATTTAGGTAGACTTAGAGAATATTGTGCTTAGTAAAAAGTGTTAGACAAAGCCAAATTCTGTATCACCTGTGTGTGGAATCTGAAAATTAATACAAATGGATCTATATACAAAGCAGAAAGATACAGATATGGAAAACAAATTTATGTTTATCAAGTGGGAGAGGAGAGAAGGAGGGACAAATTAGGAGTATGGAATTAACAAATACATACTACTACTATACATTAAAAAGATGAGCAACAAAAATTTAATGTATAGCATAGGGAATTTTACCTTATATTTTGTAATTATCTATAATGCAACATAATCTACAAAATACTGAAGTACTATGCTGTACATCTGAAATTAACCATATTGTGAATCAACTAAAAACCCATGGTGGATGCATGTTGATGTATGGCAAAACCAATACAATATTGTAAAGTAAAAAAATTAAAAAAATAAATAAATAAAAAGGGGACCAGAAAAAAAAAAAATAAAATAGATGAAAATAATAAATAAGAATTTAAAAATCCTTAAAAAAAAGAAATAAACAATTGTTTTTAAGGCCTAACCAGCTCTTTCCAGAAAGTTCCCCAGAACAAAACTAAGGAAATACTCAAATACTTCAAAGCGAAAGAGGTAAAGAAGGCACAGCGAGCTCATGTATGACCTCTTTGTTCTTAGGTCATTGCCTAGTGAGTGTCCAGGAGCTTAATTTACCTGCTGCTATCGTTGTGCATTGCCTCTTGGTCATGTAGGGGCAAACTTTGATAAGAGAAAATGTTTTGACTATTCATGAAGATAGTCAAAATGTTTCGACTATGGAATTAGGAGTGACCTGGTGTTACCATATGGAAGTCGAGTATATCCGGGAAAATCACCAATAGCAGGGTCTACAAGATGTTGTTTGTTCATTGTTCACTCAAGCCTTATTTGAACACAACTTGGAGGTGAATGTACATGTTTGAAAAATAATTTTGGTTGTCCATTTCTTAAATTAATAGACCATTCTAGGCTCTGTCTATTAGAAGCAGGGGCATGTCGTGTTGCTTGGTGAATAGCAACAAGAAGATGATCCAGGGAGCTATTTTATCTGCTATGGTGCCAAATTCAGAGCATGCCAGCCTTGAGAGTAGCTTGGCAGTCTCCATAATACTGGTGATAAAGAAATTTCTCCACATGCCTAAATTAGTCTAATGAAACCTATCAGAATTCTGAACATCGAGATGTTAACACTGCCAGGAATTCTCTTGTGCCTTAGACAATGTCAGCTAGAAGCCCTGATAGTAACTTAACTCTGTTATTTCACCCAAGAGTGCTGTTCATCTTCAATTCTCTCATTTTCTATTTTTATCCCAGTGAATCTGGTATATGGCAAATCCATGAATCCATATTAGTTGCACATTTGCGTGGTAGGGGTAGGATAGGGGTAAAAACTACAAATAAACACAAGACAAACCAACTCTAACAATGGGGCACAAATATCCACCAGTTTTTTGGGGGGTATTTTTTGTGTAATTCTTGGATACTGGAGTTCCATATTGAATTCACTATGCAGTTCTCAGCATGACACTTCTTTTCAAGTTTTAATGCTGCCTTCATAACTCAAAACTTATTGTAAGTCTACAGTAACAAAATCAGCATGATATTGGCATAGCTATAGACAAAGAGATCAATAGAACAAAATGAAGAGCCCACAGGATAGAAGTGATTTTGCATGTCAGTGAAGAAAAAGAGGATGTTTTTATTAATGTTGCTGAGACATTTGTTATTTATATGGAAAGACATGTGATTGGACCCCTACCTTACATTGTACACAAATATGAATAACAAATTTATTAAACATCCAAATGTACAAGGGAAAACTAGAAAAATTATTTATTTATTTATTTAGTTTTGTTGATCCTGCATGGCCTGCAGGATCTTCGTTCCCCGACCAGGACTGAACCTGCACCCTCGGCAGTGAAAATGTGGAGTCCTAACCACTGGATCCACCACAGAATTCCCTAGAAAGCTTTTCAGAAGAGAATGTTTGTGGATATTTTCATGAACTTAAGATATGGGAAGATTTCTTAAACAAGGCCTAAAAAGCACAATCCATAAAGGACATGACTGACAAGTTTATCCAAGTGAAAACCATGCATATGCATTTATCCAAAGACATCACATAAAGAGTGAAAATGGAAACTTTGAGGCTGAATTCCTTCGGTTCTGTTTGTGAAAGTTGGTTTATCAAGACCATCCCAAGCTATAAGAATGTAGACAGATGTTACGGCTGCTCGGATGTGACAACTCTTGCTGACCTCATCTCCATTATTGGTGACCCTGTCCTTCCTATCAAAGTCATGGAGAAGATAAATTTAGCATAATTGCTATTCTCTGCTTTTTCTGCAGAGTGTTAAAGTACTTTTGCATTCCTCTGGTTTGAAATGTGCCCCGTGGCTTCTCTGACTATTGCCAAAATATATGATATCTTCAAAGAATTGGAGTTTATAACTCAAAAATGTGTGTGTGTGTGGATGTGCATGCTAGAAAAGTTCAAGAAGTACTAAAAGTGAGTCTCTTCTTCAAGTTTGAATATAATGCATGCTCATTATAGAGAAAATTTGCAATACAGAAAAATAAACAAGAAATAGCTCATAATTCTCCTACTGTCCATAGTCATTTATTAATGTTTTGGTGTTTGCTTTTTTCTATGTATATCACATTGTAGTGTATTATTGAATTCTGGTCAATTCACTCAAGATAATAACATAAACTTCCTCTGTGTTGTTATAAACTTGGTAGAAACATTATTTTCTTTTTCTTTAGCTTCTTTCCCCCCAGTTTTATTGAGGTATAATTGACATACAGCACTGTATAAGTTTAACATATATAGTATAATAATTTGGTTTGCATACATCTAGAAACATTATTTTTAATGGCAGTCCATGGGAAGTTGTACACCATTTTCATTAGGATCCTAGGCTCCAGGGCCATACTATCTTAAGTTTGAATCCCAAATCCACCACTTATTAGCTGTGTGGTGATGAGCAAGAAACTGACCATCTCTTCCCTTTGGTTTCCTCATCTGTAAAATGGGCTAATAAGAGTATCTACCTCACAGAAAGGACGGTTGGAATTTGATGCTTATAAATTGTGCTTAGCAGGTATTCATTGGCAGTTGTTGCTATTATCATTGTGTGTGTAAAGGGGTTGATGGATTTCAGTATCCTCCAGGCCCACTCTGTTAGTGCTAGAGCTTTCCTTGGTATCTTCCCACTGGTCTCTGTACATAGAGGATTCTACAGTTGCAGGGCTCATGAATGTCCTGAAAGGTGTTAGTCCACATGGTGTAGTTTGGAGATCTTCAAAGACTCAAGGGCGTAGGTGGTAATTCTTTTGCCAGAATACTATTAGAGATTGGCAGGTGGCTACTGTGGGAAGACCCTTATGAGAACACCAAGGACTGATCACTGGACTCTCAGCATCAGCCCCAATATGAACTTCCTCTAATGGGGTTATTGGGGCTGTTTCGTGATGCTGCCATCTCTTCATGTGATCCCCTGGTGTCCATCCCTCCTTTCCTAGTCTTAGGCAACATCCACCCTCCAAGAGCATGTCTTATCCCTTTGCCCAACCAGGAACAAAGATGAGAGGCATGATTGCCTACCCTTTTCTTTCCAGCCAATTATTGTTGCATAAACTTCATCAGTCAACTTTCCCCGAAGACCATTCTATGTGATTATCAAGGCTGTTTTTGGAAGTTAGACTGGATATGGCTTGTTTCTTTCTCTCCATTCTCATGATAACAATCCCAATTTCCTTTGAATGCCTCTGATTAACTAGAAGGGTCATGTATAATGGAGCACAGAAAAGAAAGCACAAAGATTAATATTTTAGAGTATTATCTCATCATAAGTGAATGTGTCCTAATTTACTTAATCACTCTCCTATTACTGGACATTTAGATTATTTCCAATTTTTAGCTATTAAAATGGCACTGTGATTAACAATGCTAAAAATCTTTTCATATTTTGGATGACTTAGTATGAATAACCAGTAGTGGAAATTCTGGGTCAAATGATACAAAAAGTAATAAACACGTTAAGAATTTTCTTTCTTGTGTTAGGGGTAGTTTCCATTGTTTTATCAGGTGGTAGAAAATTAAGTATAAGAACAGGGTAAGATTTTTGAAATCATTGCTATTTAACTGTCCGAATACCTGTAATATCCATTTATATTGACCAAAAAGACCCTAACAGTTTACTGATGTCTGAATTTCTTTGGCTAATGACTTTCTTCTCTTGTTAAAACTGTTAGTACTTTGCGGAATAGTAAAAGTTTAAGACTGTGCACTAAAAGACAGAGTTCGTTTTATTGGATCCTTAACTAACCTAACTTGTTTAACTAAGCATTGATTAGTAGAAGTGGCACGGCCAGTGGGACAAAGGGGCAGGCAGTGTCACACGTGGCATTAGAATGGATTCCTGGAGGTCACAATAGCCAACTTTTGACTTCCTCGGTCTTTTAAGAGAAACGAATGGGAGATGAACCGATGGGGCGTCAAGATGACTATTATGCCTCAATTTCACAATCATATTTTCAAACAGTGGAGAGTAGGTCAAAATAAACATGAAGAACAAGGTTGTCCCTGATGTACTTTTGTGATGGAAGGAGAATGTTGTCCACTCACAGATAGTCTAAGCTTTGTCTTATAAAGAATTCCAACAGGGGTGCTATCAATGTGAGCCTACCACAGACACCAAATCTTGAATGAGATGGGTCCTATCCCTCTATAACACAAACCTCTCTAAAGGAAAAGCAGTACTCACTGAAAGTAAATAAACGGTGCTACAGAATACATGGATAATTTTATTGTACACTTACCACAAAAATAATCATATATAAGAAATTAAAAACACTGTACAATAAAACTTGTAATTCATATCCAATTGGTCCTAACTAGGAATTCCTGAAAGCTTTGGTCAGTGGCTCTATTCTCATTTGGTCCGGATTTTTTCTTCTATAGAACCTCTAAGATCCATGAATTATTTTCTGCATATCTCATGTTCTTCTTGCTTTATGCAGTCCTCTGCTGGAACGCTTGCTTCCCTGAGTTAGAGAAAACTTATTATCAGAAATTACAGGAAATCCTCAGTCTCTGAAAGTGTAAAGCTTCAACATTTAGTTTAAATATGGAGCCATCATCAACTGCGTTGCTATGGAGATCCTTCCTCCCATGTGCTCTGCAACTTGTCTGCTGCCAATTATCCAGAAATAACTTCTCTATTTCTATGGAATATTCTGTGTCTCACCTACTGCTGCCTCTGTATTCTTTTTGAATTTTGGTGGAAGGAGGGATTTTCATTTCTATTCTTTGTAGGCAGGAAAGATCATTTTCAGTGTGTCCCAGCTGAAAAGGATTCCCCACTGTGCCACTTCCTGTGTAACACTATTAAACCTCCCTCTTCACTGCTTAGCTGCAGTGGATGAAGGTTAATATTTTATCTATTTTGTACTCACATTAGACTAGACTACCATCTTGGTGGAAGTGGTGGGAAAGATGGTTATGGGTCAGTTTAACATTGTAGACTGTTGTTTTTTCCCCTAGTAGTTTGATGAGTCAATTTATTTTCCCATATGAGCTGCCACTCAGAGTCAACCCCAGTGAGAAGTTAGGAATTGAGTGTGGGACTTGTCTATTTCTCTATTTTGATTTGGAGCATCCATGCTTGGGAATTCAAGAGTCTTCCTTGAACTGATTCAGCATCATATGGCAGATTTGAAAGTACTCAGTCTATAACCATTGAGCTAGACCCCATGGGTGGCTTTATACTGCAGCAGGAATTTCAACTCTGCAAATTCCTTATCTTGATTCTCTTGGTAGGCCAGCAGATTCTGATGCAATAGGAGCCTCCTTTATCTATTGCTTCATGCTGAAAACTGATGACAATTTTGTGGTTGATCATTACCTCTCTAAGCTCAACCAAGTAGTGTTCTAAGAATATCTTGGCTTCACAGAAGCCTTCCATTGTGTTTTATAGAGTCACTTTTAGTGAGTGGTTTAATGAACACAGATCTGTTCGGAAGAACTGTTTCCTGCACTTGTAGCAGGGATGGAGAAACTGGGGAAGTTCTTTGAATTCTGCCCAACCTGGAGGCCTTTGAATGACAGTAAATGAAAGATTTGTCTGCCTGTATTCTCTTTCCATGTTTATAGCCCACTTGGAGCCTGTAAGGAGAATGTAATCCAAAAGGTTTGGAGAATATGGTGGATCAGATCCAAAAGTGTCACTGGCTGGGTCTCAGATGAAGATGATGGACAGTGGAGGAGGACCAATAAGAGACTGCCCAGTCTCATACTGTTTATATATCAATTTCTGACTTTCAGACAAGCAGACTCCAAATCTGTCAAACTAGGGAAGTGTCCCTACGTCAGACTTCTCAGAAAACCTGTGTATGATGGGCTGCTATGTATAACCATTGAGGTTTATTTATTTTTGGCTGCACTGGGTCTTCATTGCCACACATGGGCTTTCTCTTTCAAGCAGCAAAGAGAGGCCACTCTCTAGTTGTGGCGCACAGGCTTCTCATTGCAGTGGCTCCTCTTGTCGTGGAGCATGGCTATGGAGTGTGGGTTTCAGTAATTGTGGCGCACTGGGTTAGTTGCCCTACAGCACGTGGGATCTTTCCAGGCTAGGAGTCAAACCCCTGTCCCCTGCATTGGCAGGTGGATTCTTAACCACTGGACCACAGGGGAAGTCTAATCATTGAACTTTGATTCTCTGTCTTTGGTAGATCCAATGATTGCCCCCATTCCTGGTCACTGAATGCAATAGATATCACTATGCCTCTTGAAAGCGTCACCTAAACACTTTTCTTCTGCCTCTTCAATGCTTTTAAAGCTATTGTAGAAGAATAGGGTTTGCAGGGAGGGAGCACTACACAATGCTGAGATGACAATCTGTTTAAAATTAGCCCCAACATTGTATTATCAGGTCAAAAAGGAGGTACGCTTCAAATTTAGATATTGTCAAGTGACAACTTAAGGAATCTGCCCTCCAAAAATTGTCACATTGTTTCAGAAACCCTGAGTATTAGAATGTTCATTACAGCCTTGTTTGTGTTAATAAAAACTTGGAAACAGCCTAAGTATCCAGCCAAAGAGGATTGGATGAATAAATGATAGTTCATCCATACAGTGGAATACTGTTGGCCTTATATAGACTTGGGCAGAGCTTTAAAGTGTGACTCAGCAATGGAATATAACAATGAATATAATAAGGGTATAGTAAATCTACGTACAAGCCATCAAGTTGTGAACTTTCAAAGATGCAAACATGCATTCTATCAATGTCAGGAATGACTGCAGCTCTCCCTCCATCTCCTAAGGATGAGGATTCTTCTCCTCTACCCTCTTGCACTTCCTCTCCCTCCTCCAGTCCATAACTCTTCTTGCCTCTTCACTCGATGCCAGCTGCTGTATGCCAGCTGTTGTACTGTACTTTTTCAAGGTACTGTATTGTAAGATTAAAAATATTTTCTTTATTTTTGTGTGTTTGTTTTTAATATATTATTTAAAAAGTATCATAAATCTATTACAGTACAACACTGTATAGCTGATTGTGTTAGTTGGGTACCTAGGCTAAGTTTGTTGGACTTATGAACAAATTGGACTAATGAACTTGCTCTTGGAATAGAACTTGTTCATATGTAGGGGACTTACTGTATAGTAAAAAATCTGGAAGGCCATGTGCAAGCTTATTAGTAAGTAGTTAGCTATGGACAGTCAGTTTAGAAGGAGGAGATTTTTACTCTCTACTTATTTTATTATATATATATGTAACACACACACATATATACATATATCCTTGTATTACTTATAAAATCTTTTTAAAGTGTCTTGAAAGTCAATTCTCCATATGTGTTTATCTTGTTTGTTTGATTATACAATTCAAATCATGGGTAACGATCATGTCTGTGACAGACTCCCATGGATGTCTTCAAGTCACACATGATTACTAGTCCCCAAGTGATGACTCCATCTCTTGCCCTCCCATTCAAGAGAGCACTCAAAGTGACTTGAGTCAGGGTACTATGATTATAAGAATAACCCTAAATATGTTGCAATTTACCTTTTTTTAAAAAAGTCACATAATATAAAGCATACTATTTTAACCATGTTTCAGCGTACATTTCAGGGACACTAAGTACATTCACACTATTTTGTGTAACTTTCACCATCATCCATAATCTCATGAATGTTTCACTTCTCTACGCTGAAACTCTGTCTCCATTAAACTCACTAAGTCCCCATCCCCCCACTCCACACTCTACCCTTTCCTTCCTCACCCCCCTACCCTTCCCTTATCCCTGGCCCCTGACATCTATGAGTATACTTTCTGACTCTTTCTGAATTTGACTCTTGTAGGTACTTTTAAAAGTAAAAGTATTTGTAAACTTAATATCTCTCTCTATGTAGATATACTTGTCTATCTATCTCAAAAACAAATTATATGAGACACATGTAATTGAGAACCACTAACATCGCAAAGAGTTGGACACGACTGAGCGACTGATCTGATCTGATCTGAACATTGATGGGCAGTCATGACCTTTGGGTGAGATGTTGTACAAAGGTGTGTGTGATACCAAGAACATCAAAGTGGCATCTTTACCTTAAAGCTGCTTGAAGTAGAGAAGTACATATAACAAGACACCTCATGATGAGCTCCTGCCTCGATTTGCGTGCATGGATATTCTGAGGGCAACTTCCAGCTGGGAAACTGAGGGAAGTCCTCATGAAAGAGGTGTCTCAACACAGTGGTATGATTAAAAGATTCAGAGGTGTGTGTAGGTGGGTTTAAGCTGAGGAGGAGTGTGGTAGGCAAAGATTATCTTTAGAGGACACTGCAACCTTCATGAAGGTGAGGGATTTGTTTCATTGGCTATGCTTTGCCTAATGTGTACAGCCAGACATTGAGAAGGTGCTCAGCGATATTTGTTGTGTACACAACAAGTCAAATTTAGTGTCAGAAATAGAAATCAATCTAGTCTAGAAAATGGCCTATGGATCCCAGTGCCCTGTTGGTAAAACAATAGCTGCTGTGCATCTTCTTAATGTGTGAGACCCCTGGGAGGACTGCTGGATTCAGTCCTTCAACAATAGCCTTGGAAGATTGATGATTTCTCGGGCCCAGAGCTCTTTATTGGCTGCTGAGCAGAAGACAAAAAAAAAAAAAAAAAGGAAGACAAGATCTCTGCCAGTAAACAGTTTACTGATTCCTCTATGTGGCTGGCTTTTGATAAGTTGCACATTTGCACAGCTCCAGACACCATCTCTGTATTTCTGTGACCCTCATGCTGTTCCCTGAGTAATGATGGATAGCATGAATTATTGTTCCCCTTTTACCACTTCTGGGATCCAGAAGTGCAGGGACTTGTTGGTCTCACAGTCCAGGAGTACAGAGCCTGGGAGAAAAATCAATGTCTCCTGACCTTGCTGCCGTTCCCCTTCCAGTCACACAGTCTGGGACACTGTGAGACCTCTGTGAGCAGCTTGGTACGTCTTAGGAGGTACTGCTTGCTGCTGTAATTAAGGTGTGGATAATAGGTTTCCTTTCCTCTGGGAAAGAGGAAGAAACAAAGCAAAACAAAGAGAAACCCTCTGAGATGCTTCTGCTTTGTGTATTGACTTGAGGGTTTCTGTTTTGTTTGACTTTCTGGAAATCCCAGGAATGAGATTTGCCTTTTTTCTACCCTTGATTAGAATTATTGAATCTCTTCTGTTTAGTCTTTGGAATACAATCCTCTTCAATTTACAGTGAGCAAAAATCCATCGTTCAATGTCTACTTCCCCATCATTTCCTTCTCCAAACAATCCTGGACATTGGGGCAGATAAGTCATGGGTTATATATATGCTCAGATGTCAGGACAGCACTCATCCTTGGAATAACAATGGAGCATTTGTCCATGTTTGATTTCTTCCTTTCCTTTTACATCTTCCCCTCCCCATGCTCATTTCCTCATATTTTCCTTCTTTGCCATGTCTAAATAGACCCTCTAATTTCATGAAGCATTTAAAAGCAAAATTGGATATTCATTCATTCAGTAGTAATGACTACAGGCCTGCTGTGTGCCAGGCAAACTTTGCTATTGGTATCAGCTTTCTATAGCTACTTCATATGTTACCACAAACTTAGTGGCTTAAACAAACACGCTTGTTATTTCACACTTTCTGTGGATCAGTGATCTGGGCTTAGCTCTATCCTCCGCTCAGAGTCTCATCTAGCTGAAATCTAGGTGTCCCCCGGGGTTTCAATCTCATCTGATGCTTGCTGTGCTCTTCCAAGCTTACTAATTGATGACAGAACTCATTTTTTTTTTTTTTTTTTGTGGTTGTATGGCTGAAGTCCTCTTTGTTAGCTGTTACCTGGGGATCAGTTTCAGCCTCCAGAGGCCAACCTAGAATCCTTGCCACATGGTCTTCTTCTCTTACCAGATGGAAGCTGACCTCTTAGACACTAGACAAGAAAGTACTGTTGCTTCTCATCTCTGTGACATCATTTAAGGACTTGCTTGATTGAAGGTCAGTCTACCTGGGATGATATCCCTTTTGATTAACTACTGATTAGGGATTTTTATTGTCTCTACAAAGTGTCATCCTCATTCCCATATATGTAACCTTCTTATGAGAGTGATGGCCCATCATAGTCTTAAGATCTACCTAGGTTCACGGGAAGGGATTATACAGGTCTTGTATCCCAGAGAACAATAATCTTGGGGGCCATTTAGGACCCTGCCTAGTAAGCTACATAGTAGATACATCTGTAACTAATAAGTGCTTGATCCCTGCCCCTACGACATGTATGTTTAGTGGGAGAGTCAGACAACAATAAACAGATATTTAAAATTTGCGATAAATTCTGTGAGAGGAATCAACAGATTGATATGAAAAAATACTATGCACAGGTGACATTGTTTATTTTTATTGAAGTATTTAGAATTTATTGAAGTTTTACAATGTTGTGTTAGTTTCTGCTGTACAAGGAAGTGAATCAGCCGTATGTATGCACATATTCTCTCCCTCCTGGACCTCCCTACCATTCCATGCCCCCCCTCATCCCATCCATCTAGGTCATCACAGAGCACCAAACTGAGCTCCTTGTGCTATACAGCAGCTTCCCACCTGCTATCTATTTTACACACGGTAGTGTATAGAGAAGGCAGTGGCACCCCACTCCAGTACTCTTGCCTGGAAAATCCCATGGATGGAGGAGCCTGGTAGGCTGAAGTCCATCATGGGGTCGTGAAGAGTCGGACATGACTGAGCAACTTCACTTTCACTTTTCACTTTCATGCATTGGAGAAGGAAATGGCAGCCCACTCCAGTGTTCTTGCCTGGAGAATCCCAGGGACGGGGGAGCCTGGTGGGCTGCCGTCTATGGGGTCACACAGAGTCAGACACGACTGAAGCGACTTAGCAGCAGCAGCAGAACTCCTAAAACCATTGGAATTTACTAAGGGGTGAGAGAGATCAAGCTATCTTTTGTTATGTTAGTGAGAAGACATTTGGACTTAACCTAAGGATGATGACTAGTCCTCACTGAAACTAACCAAAGGATTAGAGAGTTGGAGCTTTCAGTCCCTCCCAGACCTCTGGGGAATGGAGAGGAGTTCAACTGGAGTTGGAGATAGAGTTCAATTACTAATAGCCAATGATTTAATCAACTGTGTCTATGAAATGAAGCTTCCATAAAAACCCAAAAGGACCGGGTTTAGAGAGCTTATAATTTGCAGGACACATTGGCATTTTGGGGTGAGTGTCCCCTGGAGAGGGCTTGGAAACTGTGCTCCTTCCCACATACTTTGCCTTAGGCATCTCCTCCATCTGGCTGTTCCTGAGTTATATCCCATAACATGCTTCTCAGAGTTCTGTGAGCTGCTTTAGAAAATTAATCAACCCAAGGAGGAAGTCGTGGGAACTGCCAGTCTGTATAACCATTTGACCAAAAGGCGAGGGAACAACCTGAACTACTGATTGACCTCTCAGGGTGGGGACTCAGTCTTGTAAGAGTGAGTCCTTAACCTGTGGGATCTGACACTGTATTCAGGTAGATAGTGTCAGAATTGAGTTGAATTGTAGTATATTCAGCTGGTGTTGGAGAACTGATGGGAGGTATGATGGTGAAAACCCCCTACACATTGGAACTGGGTGCAGGATTATAAGATCACTTTGTGTAGAAATTGGATCTTAGAAGTTCAGAAGAGGAAGTGGGAGACCAGAGTGGAAACTGCTGAGAGAATCCAGTAAAGAGGCGATGGAGGGCTGCACCAGAGTGGTGGTTGTGAAGATAGGAAAAAGGAAATAGAGCTGAGATGTATTTTGGAGAAATTAAGAAGGATGGGAGTTGCTGATGGATGGAATGTGGCACCTAGCAAGGGCATTTCCATTTTAAAAGGTTAATCACTTTGCTTAAGGTCACACGGTTAATAAGCATCTACAGGCAGTTTGTGGATGCAGGTAGTCTGGCTCCAAATCTGCTATTCTCTCTCCATCCCTTTAATTCTTTAGTGAAAGAACAATTTGAACCAGGCAGGTGATATCATTAACTGACACTTTGGAAAATATGCTACAAACCTGCTTATGTTTTCCTCTTAAAAATGCAGGTAAAAGCAGTAGAGAGTTGCTCAGTGAAGCTGATTCCAGACACACAGCAGAGAGCAGTAGCTTGCAATGAACAGCAGCTTGAAGCAAAACCTTAGTTCCCTGATGGGGTATAAAGCCATGGCAAAGGTGGTGAGAGCACCAAGTCCTAACCATTAAACCATGAGGTCCTGTGGCTAGAATCTGGGACCCAGTTCTTTTCTGCCTTGAAAAAAAAAAAAATCTGACAAGGAGATGGAAGGTAGAGAGGAAAGTAAGGTGTCCATGTGGACAGACTCATGGGTGAGCTTGGAGAGCCATTTATGTCTTTGGGGAAGTTTAAATCACTCGTAAGCTAGCGGTCTTCCAGGTCTTTGTTTTCCTCTGGCCAACTGTTTTGCTTTGACCCCATGGCTGATTTGCTTCAAGACCATTTCTACATGTGTTCGTATCCTTCAGCAAAGATGGATTTCAGTTCAAGCGCCTTTGGGGGAGTTAGGACACTTTATTATGGCCTGGCATCCCCTCCCTTTTTGACCTCTAAGAAGCGTTTCTGTGCATGTGCAGTGAAGATCTTCTTGGCCCCAAAGATGGGAAATATGTAACCTCTTGATCTTTTACACAAACAACGTTATCCCCCCTCTGCCCTTGCCATTAGTGTCATCGCCAAGTGTCCACAGGAGACAAAGTCCAGATATTTACCCTGTTTCTTTTGTTATTTCCATCTCAAAGTATAAACAAGAGACTAGCTATAAATGTCTAATAACCTAGAGCTTATCTATCCCCTGCCTCAAGAAATATAAACAGGAGGCCACTTTTAAATGCTTAACCTGGAAGCCACATTTCTCCTGCCTCAAAGTCAGCACATCCATATCTTTATTGCAAACCAGGGTAACATGATCCTGGAAGTCATAGTCAGTCAGAGAAGAATTGTTGAATTTTTTTTTTCTTTTTACCACAAGGAGATAATCTTTTCCTGGAAGATTTCCAAAGGAACCCATCACAGGGTTTCTGGATACTGGATGGTGATTGTCATGCTGCAAAAACACCTTTGTATAATGAGCAAAGGAAGAAAGCAAGGAGGGGATGATTGCCCTGGATTTGGGTGATTTATGATTTCAATTTTTAAATTTGTGAGTCAGGTTTGAGGACTATGATGATCTACAGAGTCAGTCGAATTATCATCAAAACAAGCTCTCTCTCACTGCCCGCTCTCCTTGTCACTCTGTCCAGAGGAAGACAAAAACATTTGCATAAGCACCAGACTAAATGATTTGCTGTCTATTAATCTACCTGCTAGAGATAATAGTTTCATTTTTTATATGGCTGTAAATTGTATTAACAGACAGATCTGGTGAGAAATTAAGGAGCATAAGCTCCAAATCAACAAACTTAAATGACTACCTGTACCACAGTTTATGTCTCAGGAGCTCTTCTTGGTCTCTGATGGAGAACAATGAGATGTACCTCAAAAAATGAGGTACACAAAGAGAAGAACTGCTCTTTTGGGGTAAGGGCATATTTGGTCAATATAAACCAAAAGAGAAGGATTTTGGTAAGCACCATGGGGTGTTGGGGTTTCCCAGGTGAAGCAGTGGTAAAGAACCTGCCTACCAATGTAGAAGATGGAAGAGATGCAGGTTTGATCCCTGAGTGGGAAAGATCCCCTGGAGAAGGAAATGGCAACCCACTCTATTATTCTTGCCTGGGAAATTTCATGGACAGAGGAGCCTGGTGGGCTACAGATCCATGGAGTCACAAAGAGTCAGACATAACTGAGCAACTGAGTATGCACATATGGGGGTGTTATCATAGGGGTGAACATTAGGACATTGGAGAAGGCATATCAGCAACTTACATTTGCTTGTGGCTCTGCAGATTGCTATCTAGGGCATGTGCTTCCCTGAGATGGCTAGTGTCATCTGAAGGTCCCTTCAGACCACTTAACCAAATAGAATGGATACCAAGGCAGCCGTACTGTGAAGTAGTTTAGCTAAACTCTCAACAGCTTGCTACTTCCGCCATTACTACCTTTATTAGTACTGCAGTTCATTCTCATATGTTAATAAAAGAGGTAACAGTGATTGAAGACTAATCATGGTCTAGGTATTACGCTAATTGTTTTACACCAATTAACTCATTTAATTCTTTACAACAATCTTGTCTTGCAGACACTAGGATGATCTCTTTTAAAGGATATAGAGGCTTAGAAAGATTAAGGAAATTTCCTAAAGATTCTTAGACAGTGAATGGAGAATCTAGTATTAAAATACAAGGTATTTCACTCTGGCTTTAGTGCTTTAAAATATAAATATAAAATAAGTGCCCTACCTTAGTGACTGTGTTCTAGTCCATTTCTTTTCTCCCTTCTTCCCATTCTTTGATGGATAAAACATTGTATCTTAGAGAAGAGAAATGACTTGCCCAAGGTCATTTACTTATGTAAATTTTTAATGAGAAATCCAAGAGAGATTTTGTTGCTTAGGAAGAGTTTTTGAATGTCACTGGTATTCTAGCAGTGTTCTCAGTTAGAAAATGAAAGCCTCTGGCAGAAGAAAGAGTTTCTGGACACCTGAGAATGATGACACCTGAGAAGGACTGCAGCTATGTTTGTTTATGAGAATACCTTAGTCTTGATGTGCAGAAGTCCTGGTTCAGTTGAACAAATTATTCTAATGAATTCTAAGGGGAAAAAAGGTTAAACAAAGCAGTGATTTAAAATCAATAGAAAGTGATTTTTTTTAATTGCCTAGATGCACTTAGAAGTTTCTCATTCTATAATATTTTAAAATATAATTATGATAAAGTCTCCCATCCCAGGGAATATCACTCTAGACATTAATTTATAAATGACTCACATTTTCAAATTCCACCATGTTGGTTTTTTTCCCATAAAACTTATTTTTATTATTTCTTGTTAAATTTTTAAAAACAATTTCTATTTATTTGTTTATTTTTGGCTGTGCTGGGTCTTTGCTGCTGCTTGGGCTTTTCTCTAGTTTTGCTGAGCAGGGGGTACTCTTCATTGTGGTATAGGGGCTACTCATTGTGGTGGCTTCTCTTGTGAGGCACAGGCTCTAGGGTGCGCAGGCTTCAGTAGTTGTGGTTCCCAGGATCTAGAGCACAAGCTCAGTGGTTGAGGTGCTCAAGCTTAGTTGCTCCATGGGCATGTGGGATCTTACCTGACTGGGGACTGAACCCACATCTCCTCCACTGGCAGGTGGATTCTTTACCACTGAGCCACCACAGAAGCCCAGAAGTTATTATTCCCTTAATCTCTTCTCATTGCTTCTAAACCAGCATTAACAGTTGCATTTCTTGGGAGAAGGGACTGGATGGGGGGAATAACTTTTTTGTTTAACTCACAGGAATTACTGCATCTTGATTACTAATGGAAAACAGTGTGTGGTGGTCAACTAAATCCACTCACTATTTACAATTTACAGAGGCATCATGTTCTAACAGTTGTCCCTTAAACTCACAAATGGGTCATTTCAAATGATACATGTTCAGAGCCACTCATAAATTGTTAGAATCAAGAAAGATATATGTCAACAGTCCACTGTACTAGCAAAAGTAATTGGCACTTGTACTTAATTAACTACAGCTTTCAAAGTTAAAACCATGATTGAAAAGGGAAAGATTTTTTCTCTAACTTTAAGTAATTATGGGCATAGGAAGCCTTTCTAGAGTATGTAGTTGTAACCTAGTTTACACTCCTGTTTATTTTGTTCAGAAATCCTAGTTCCTGATCGGGTTCTATGAAAGCAACAATTTAGAGGTATCTTGTCTTGCATATTCATACATACTGTTTCTCAAACTTCCATGATGATGAGAGTACTTATTAAGTCTAGAGATTACCCAATTTCTTCCCCAGGAAATACTGATTCAGTACAGAACTGAACTGAATGTATGGGTGTGAGAGTTGGACTGTGAAGAAGGCTGAGCACTGAAGAATTGATGCTTTTGAACTGTGGTGTTGGAGAAGACTCTTGAGAGTCCCTGGGACTGCAAGGAGATCCAACCAGTCCATTCTGAAGGAGATCAGCCCTGGGATTTCTTTGGAAGGAATGATGCTAAAGCTGAAACTCCAGTACTTTGGCCACCTCATGCGAAGAGTTGACTCATTGGAAAAGACTCTGATGCTGGGAGGGATTGGGGGCAGGAGGAGAAGGGGACAACAGAGGATGAGATGGCTGGATGGCATCACTGACTCGATGGACATGAGTCTGAGTGAACTCCGGGAGTTGCTGATGGACAGGGAGGCCTGGCGTGCTGAGATTCATGGGGTCCCAAAGAGTCGGACACGACTGAGCAACTGAACTGAACTGAACTGAACTGAAGACTCAGTTGAAGCGTAGGAATCTGTTTTAACAAATACTCCAAGATATTCTTATCACTGAGAAAGTTTGAGAAATACTGTGGTGTGAGAGGAAACACCATTCTTTGCCTAAGATGTCATGATTTCAACAGGAGAAAGATGTCAGTATAAATATGAAATATCCTCATGCAAGTTCTTCATTGAAGTTGCTGTGTATCCTTCTTTCCATTTGGACACCTGGTTGGTTGTTTTATAATAGTTGCAGTGATTGCATCTGTTGTAGGTAACACAGTTAGTACTTCCTCCCTCTCCCATGTTTATTAGAGAAATGAAAGATATATTAAAAAAAACCAAATTGAGCTTCTAAAATTAATACTATGATGTCTGAGATTAAAAAGTTATATACTGGGTGGTATTAATAGCAGATTAGACGTTGCAGAGGAAAAGATTAGTGAACTTGAAGAGATAATGATGAGAAGGAAATGGCAACCCACTCCAGTATTCTTACCTGGAAAATCCCATGGATGGAGGAGCCTGGCAGGCTATAGTCCATGGGGTCACAAAGAGTCAGACATGACTGAGTGACTTCACTTCACTTCACTGCACTTGAAATAAAATACATAGGAAAAGCACTGGGGAAAAAAATAAACAGCATGAATGATATGTGGGAAATCTTTAAGGAGCTCAATATGTTTATAATTGCAGTGTGGAAAAAATGGGTGGCAAAAAAAAATTTTTTTTAGGAGATAGTGGCTGAAAAAATTTAAAATTTGATGTGAAGTTTAAACCTTGTAGCTCCAAGGAGCTCAAAAAACAGCAAGGACAAGAAAGATGACAAAAACTTATCCAAAGTATGTCATATAAAATTGCTTAAAACCAGGGATGAAAAGAAAATCTTAAAGCAGTCAGAGAAAATGCACACATCATATATAGAGGAACAATGGTAAGCATGACAGCTGATTTCTTAGACACAATGCAGGGAGACAGTGGAACAACTTCAAAGGATCAAAAGAAAAAAACCTGTCAGCTATGAATTCTATACCTAGTAAAAATGTCTTTCAAAACAGGAAGGTGAAATAAGGACTTGCATGAAATGTGTAATGTCTGACTTTTTTATAATGAGAAATATTAGATTTTTATGGCATCATTTTTCTTTTCTAGTGGAAAACTCAGTCTATCCTTTAGGTAATTTTTTCCTCTTTGGATGGTGCTTTTGCAGTTCATTTTTTATAAGTGAGAGATAGAAAATGCATGTTGGTAAATTTGAAAGAGAAATGCTTAACATCAGTACTAGGGTCTGCCCAACACAAAATACATTTTTCTTTTTCTTAAAATAAATTTTATTTACTTCTGTTTGGCTGTGCTTGGTCTTTTCGCTGCGCAGGCTTTTTCTCTAGTTGTGGTGAGCAGGAGCTACTCTCTAGTTGCAATGTATGGGCTTCTCGTTGTGGTGGCTTCTCTTGTCGTGGAGCATGGGCTTTAGGGCATGTGGGCCTCAGGAGGTGCAGCTCCTGGGTTCTAGAGCCAGCCTCAATAGTTGTGGTGTGTGAGCTTAGTTGCTCTGTGGCATGTGGGATTTTCCTAGATCAGGGATTGGACCCATGTCTCCTGCACTGGCAGACAGATTCTTTATCACTGAGCCACCAGATAAGCCTAAAATGTACTTTTCATATCCTGCTCAGATCTCTGGTGTGAACCTGGATTTCAGGATAAGTGAGCTAAAGCCAAGCTACTAATCCTATAGTGACTCTGAAAAGGGGATGAAAATTGCAACCTCAGTATCCTACTGAGCTTCAAGTCTCCATTAGTTGCATGTTCTTAGGGAAGTAATGGGTTCTAAGTTATACATGACAGATGCTGAATGATTCTTAGTGAGACCCATAAACTCTACCAAGCATTAATTGCATTCATATTGTAACCAGCAAAAAAGAGTCACAAGCTAAAGTAGGCCATGTCCAGGGAATTTTGTGTTTCACACTTTGGGTGTAATGTTAACCTCCAGGAGAGTGGTGATTATCTCTAAGACAATGAATTGATCCAGACATTGATCCATACAAGTTTAGCAAGTATTTATTGAAAACCTTTAATCTATCAGCTATTATGTTAGGCATTCAATTTATGAAAATATTCATACAGACTCTCCTTCAAGAGTTTACAGCTAATGTAAGAGGTAGACCTGGAAAACAATTACAGCACAGATTAAGTATTAATAGAGTTCATCAAAGAGCTATTATATTAGTTTGGCATAACAATACACCAGAAACTCTGTTAGGCGGTGGAGAGCAAGACAGGAATCTATAAAGCTTATAATATAATGGGCTTCCCAGGCAGTGCTAGTGGTAAAGAACCAGCCAGCCAATGCAGGAGACATAAGAGACATGAGTTTGATCCCTGGGTCAGGAAGATTCCCTGAAGGAGGGCATGGCAATCCACTCTGGTATTCTTGCCTGGAGAATCCTATAGAGTGAGGAGCCTGGTAGGCTACAGTCCAGTGAAAGTCACACAGTTGGGTCTGACTCTTTGTGACCCCATTGACTAGACAGTCCATAGGATTCTCTAGACCAGAATACTGGAGTGGGTAGCCATTTCCTTCTCCAGGGGATCTTCCTGACCCAGGAATTGAACTGGGGTCTCCTGCATTTCAGGCAGATTCTTTACCAGATGAATTACGAGGGAAAGTGACTTAGCATGCATGGGAATAGTAAGAAAGAAGTGTATCTTCTTTGTCTTGGGCATTTTGAACTATCACAACTTATTTGATGGATCTGACTCCTAATATTTCTTGAACAACAATAACAAAAAAAAGACAATTCTTGCTTCTGGATTTATTCACTTATTTTGAGAAGAACATCTGTTGTTGGCCTCAAAGGGAGTCATTATGCATATAAAAGGTATGCATGACTTCTTTGGTCCTTAATTCGTTATTGTAAAGACAACTCAATTATTTAAGTGGTAGAAACACACATACTTATTCCTGGAAGAAATCTTAGAAATTATTTAACCCATTTTCATCTCCACCCCCTGTTAAAGATGAGGAGATAGAAGACTAAAAACCTCTTTGATGTCATTTAGTTAATGGTGCAATTGGGATTAGGGTCCCTTTTCTCTTCCTACAACAACTTCTAGACTTAAATAGTGTGGGTATAAAATAGAGTGGATAAAAAATAAGGGCAAAAGGCAACTGGACCACAGGTTGACTTAAAAAGTCTGAGTTGAAGAAATATAGCAATTAAAAGAAGGGATTTTCAGAGATGAATCCTACAGTACAGGGCACTAGTCAGGAATGAAGGGTCAGAGCCATGGAGAACACCAATGAGAGCTCTCAGGGGGTTTTCAGCTTTGGTAAATCATCCAAGAATTCTTAATCCTAAAACTCACACCATGCCTTCCTCAAATGGGGAATTTAGGTTTTTTACTTTAGGAAATTTCCCACTGGGTGATGTGGAAACAGCACAGCATTGGGAGGTAGAAAGTCCAAAATCAGCTTCCACATTTTACTGACTGTCATATCCTGAGCAGCTGTTTAACATTTCTGAAGTTTCATTGTATTTACCTGTAAATTGGAAGTGACCCTGATGCTGGGAAAAATTGAGGGTAGGAGGAGAAGGGGGCGACAGAGGATGAGATGGTTGGATGGAATCAAGGACTCAATGGATATGAGTTTGAGCAAACTCTGGGTGATAGTCAAGGAAAGGGAAGCCTGGTGTGCTGCAATCCATGAGGTTGCAAAGAGTCAGAGTTACAAATGAGTAACTGAACAACAGTAAAAGTGGTAATAAAATTAAAATGTGTCTTTCAGAAATTCTGTAAATATTAAACGAGATCATTTACTAGAAATGCATATTTTGAGTAATAAATTATTATGCAGAATCTTTGTTTTTATTATTGTATACATTCTTTCTGGTATTTTTGTCATGGTATCTTAGAACTTAGCAGCAGTCTTACTTTTGGAGAAGGAAACGGCAGCCCACTCCAGTGTTCTTGCCTGGGGAATCCCAGGGATGGGAGCCTGGTGGACTGCCATCTATGGGGTCGCACAGAGTCGGACGCGACTGAAGCGACTTAGCAGCAGCAGCAGCAGCAGCAGCAGCAGCAGCAGCAGCAGCAGCAGCAGTCTGGTTCAGGATCCTCGGTAGATAGTAGTGATGTCTGTTATTTTGAAATAAATCTCAGGAAACTTGAGTTTCAGTGTGGTGGACTGAACACATCTCTTTATGCTGGCCCTCCTGAAATCCCCTAAAACACCAACAAAATGATAAAAAGTAAAAAATTTTTAAAAAGATACACAAAGAAACAGAGGACATAACAATAGGCAAGAAATTTCAGTATACTTTTGATTGTTGATAAAAGATGGGCAAAGGATACCTACCTGGCAGACTGAGAAAGTTGAAAGTTAGGTACCAGTGAGAAGAGGGAGAAGGCTAAAAACAAGGAGGTATATTTGCTGAAGCCCAGAAAGATTCAAAAAAGGCATGAGGAAGGATTGAGAACATAAAGACTGGTTGAAAGTTTTTATAATGAGAAGTGAAACCATGGGAGCTGCTCCCTCACTGCAAACCTAGAAATCATTTTACTATGTCTCTTCTTCCCTGGCAGAATATTGCAAGTTTATTCTCCAGGAAGATACAACCAGAGGATCTCTAGATTCAATTGAGTTCAGTTCAGTCACTCAGTCATGTCCGACTCTTTGCGACCCCATGGACTGCAGCACACCAGGCTTCCCTGTCCATCACCAACTCCCGGAGTCCACCCAAACCCATGTCCATTGAGTCAGTGACCATCTCATCCTCTGTCGTCCCCTTCTCCTCCTGCCCTCAATCTTTCCCAGCATCAGGGTCTTTTCCAATGAATCATCTCTTTGCATCAAGTGGCTAAAGTATTGGAGTTTCAGCTTCAACATCAGTCCTTCCAATGAACACCCAGGACTGATCTCCTTTAGGATGGACTGGTTGGGTCTCCTTGCAGTCCAAGGGACTCTTGAGAGTCTTCTCCAACACCACAGTTCAAAAGCATCAATTCTTTGGCGCTCAGCTTTCTTCATAGTCCAACTCTCACATCCATACATGACCACTGGAAAAACCATAGCCTCGAATAGATGGACCTTTGTTGGCAAAGTAATGTCTCTGCTTTTTAATATGCTGTCTAGGTTGGTCATAACTTTCCTTCCAAGGAGTAAGCATCTTTTAATTTCATGGGTGCAATCACAATCTGCAGTGATCTTGGAGGCCAGAAAAATAAAGTCAGTGTTTCCACTGTTTCCCCATCTATTTGCTATGAAGTGATGGGACCAGATGCCATGATCTTAGTTTTCTGAATGTTGAGCTTTAAGCCAACTTTTTCATTCTCCTCTTTCACTTTCATCAAGAAACTCTTTAGTTCTTCTTCACTTTCTGCCATAAGGGTGGTGTCATCTGTATATCTGAGGTTATTGATATTTCTCCCAGAAATCTTGATTCCAGCTTGATTAGGATACCAGATTCAAACAAAATTGCTGCAATTCATGGGGTTGCAAAGATTCAGACACGACTGAGAAAATGAACTGAACTGAACTGACTCTACTAAAGGTAAGGCATTGAGAAAATATATACATACTAAATGGTGAGACTCTGAGTTCTCTTTTTCCTCTTAGATCCCATTATGTTGTCAGCCAAACCTAGACCATCCAACTAGGACAATGAAGTTACCTCTGGGAATATTTGCTACCTGAAAAGATAGTAAATTTGTTGTTGTTATTGTTGTTCTGTTGCTAAGTTGTGTCCAGCTCTTTGTGACTCCATGGACTGCAGCACGCCAGGCTCCTCTGTCCTCTTCTGTCTCCTGGAGTTTTCTCAGATTCATGTCCATTGAGTCAGTAATGCTATCTAACCATCTCATCCTCTGCTGCCCTCTTCTCCTTTTGCCTTCCATCTTTCCTAGCATCAGGGTCTTTGCCAATAAGTCAGCTCTTTGCATCAGGTAGCCAAAGTATTGGAGCTTCAGCTTCAGCATCAGTCCTTCCAATGAATATTCAGGGTTGATTTCCTTTAGGATTGATTGGTTTGATCTCCTTGCTGTCCAAGGAACTCTCAAAAATCTTCTCCAGCACCACAGCTCGAAAGCATCAATTCTTTGGCTCTCAGCCTCTTTATGGTCCAACTCTCACATCCATACATGACTACTGGAGAAACCATAGCTTTGCCTATACAGACCATTGTGGACAAAGTGATGTCTTTGCTTTTTAATACTCTGTCTAGGTTTGCCATAGCTTTTCTTCCGAGGAGCAAGCATCTTTTAATTTCATGGCTGCAGTCACCATCTGCAGTGATTTTGGAGCCGAAGAAAATAAAATCTGCTACTGTTTCCATTCTTCCCCCATCTATTTCCCATGAAGTGATGGGGTCAGATGCTGTGATCTTAGTTTTTTGAATGATGAGTTTCAGCCAGCTTTTTTAGTCTCCTCTTTGACCTTCATCAAGAGGCTCTTTAGCTCCTCTTCACTTTTTGCCATTAGAGTGGTATCATCTGCATATCTGAGGTTGTTGATATTTCTCCTTGCAGCCTTGATTCCAGCTTGTGATTTATCCAGCCTGGCATTTTACATGATATACGAAATGCATATAAGTTAAATAAGTGGGGTGACAATATACAGCCTTATATAGACATATTGGTGTTTAGGTGCACCCAGAGAAATAGTTAGGTCATTACTCCTAGAGTGAAGCCCACAAATTGACAAATTCTACCTATGAAGATAGAACTACCCATCATCCTCAACCAGCATTTTAGTGTTTTGTTATTAAATAAAATCCAATTCCATATTGGATTTACAATGAATGAGTAAAATCTTCTGATCTTTAGACACTTAAGGAAAGCCTCTACTATGAAATACAATGACCTAAATAAAGGAATGCAGGGGAAATAGTGTCCAGACCACAAAATCCAATTCCATATTGGCTTTACAATGAATGAGTAAAATTTTCTGATCTTTAGACACTTAAGGAAAGCCTCTACTATGAAATACAATGACCTAAATAAAGGAATGCAGGGGAAATAGTGTCCAGACCATTAGTACCTTCAGAGAGATAGTAGACTATAACCATTATGTTATAAAAGAACAGGATGCTTTAGAAAAGGTACAGAAAAGAACAAGAAAGAAATATTGGAAGTTAAAAGATGGAGGGATAGTTGCCAAATTTTCATATAAGAATTTAAAGATAAGTTAATGACTCAAAATTTTAGGAATAACAAAAAGATAGAAAAGACAAAGACAGAAATATTGCTGGCCAAGAAAAGAAAACAGAAAATGGAAGGAAGGAAATGATTAAACTATCAGACCTCCATGACATGAATTAAAAGAAGTGTTATTGGGCATCCACACAATGTGAATAAAATTCTACATACTAAACTACCTCCCTGTGAATTTTAGAGCAGCAGTGATAAAAAAAAAGATGGACATAAAACTTTCCCAAGATTTTAAAAATGCCCTAAAGAATGTGGACTTGGAATGGCATTGAGCTTTTCAAGAGTAACACTGCAGTCTAAACACTGGGATTTAGAACACAATAGAAGGGGTGCATTCAGCATTTTGAGGGAAAAATTATTTCCAATCTAAAATTTCACACTCGGACAAATGGTCCATCAAGTTGGATGATGGAAAAAAGAAAACTTCAGACAGATAAGATCTCATTAAATTAATCTTTGAAGGTTCCTTTCTTGAAAAGTACTGAAAATGCTCTCTTAAAACAAGGGAGGAACCCAAATAAAAAGATATTCCATTCAACTGCTGGGCATTTATCCAAAGGAAATGAAATCAGTGCCTTGAAGAGATATCTGTGTTGTCATGTTCATTGCACTATTATTCACAATAGCCCAAGTATGGGAACAATCTAAATGTCCATTGATTGTTGGATGGATAAAGAAAATGTGGCATATGAATTTAATGGAATATTACTGAGCTCTTAAAAAAGAAGAAATTCCTGCCATTTGCAACAGCATGGATGAAGTTTGAGGATATTATGCTAAACGAAATAAGCCAAACATAGACAATGACTGTGGCTCAGATCATGAACTCCTTATTGGAAAATTCAGACTTAAACTGAAGAAAGTAGGGGAAACCACTAGACCATTCAGGTATGACCTAAATCAAATCCCTTACAATTATACAGTGGAAGTGATGAATAGATTCATGGGATTAGATCTGACAGACAGAGTGTCTGAAGAACTATGGACAAAGATTCGTGACATTGTACAGGAGGCAGTGATCAAGAACATCCCCAAGAAAAAGAAAGGCAAAATGGTTGTCTGAGGAGGCCTTACAAATAGCTGAGAAAAGAAGAGAAGCTAAAGGCAAAGGAGAAAAAGAAAGATATACACATTTGAATGGAGAGTTCCAAAGAATAGCAAGGAGAGATAAAAAAGCCGTCCTCAGTGACCAGTGCAAAGAAATAAAGGAAAATAATAGAATAGAAAGACTAGAGATCTCTTCAAGAAAATGAGAGATACCAAGGGAACATTTTATGCGGAGATGGGCTCAATAAAGGACAGAAATGGTATGGACCTAAAAGAAGCAGAAGATATTAAGAAGAGGTGGCAAGAATACACAGAAGAACTGTACAAAAAAGATCTTCACAACCCAGATAATCACGATGGTGTGATCACTGACCTAGAGCCAGACATCCTGGAATGCAAAGTCAAGTGGGCCTTAGGAAGCATCACTCTGAACAAAGCTAGTGCAGGCGATGGAATTCCAGTTGAGCTACTTCAAATCCTAAAAGATGATGCGGTTAAAGTGCTGCACTCAATATGCCAGCAAATTTGGAAAACTCAGCAGTGGCCACAGGACTGGAAAAGGTCAGTTTTCATTCCAATCCCAAAGAAAGGCAATGCCAAAGAACTATCACACAATTGCACTCACCTCACATGCTAGAAAAGTAATGCTCAAAATTCTCCAAGCCAGGCTACAACAGTACATGAATCGTGAACTTCAGATGTTCAAGCTGGATTTAGAAAAGGCAGAGGAACCAGAGATCAAATTGTCAACATCCACTGGATCATCGAAAAGCAAGAGAGTCCCAGAGAAACATCTACTTTTGCTTTACTGACCATGCCAAAGCCTTTGTGTGGATCACAACAAACTAGAAAATTCTGAAAGAGATGGAAATCCAGACCACCTGACCTGCCTCCTGAGAAATCTGTATGCAGGTCAAGAAACAACAGTTAGAACTGGCATGGAACAACAGACTGGTTCCAAATAGGAAAAGGAGTACATCAAGGCTGTATATTGTCATCCTGCTTATTTAACTTGTATGCAGAGTACATCATGCAAAATGCCAGGCTGGATGAACCACAGGTAGGAATCAAGATTGCTGGGGGAAATATCAATAACCTCAGAAATGCAGATGATACCACCCTTATAGCAGAAAGCAAAGAACTAAAGAGCCTCTTGATGAAAGTGAAAGAGGAGAGTGAAAAAGCTGGCTTAAAACTCAACATTCAGAAAATGAAGATCATGGCATCTGGTCCCATCACTTCATGGCAAATAGATGGGGAAACAATGGAAACAGTGAGTCACTTTATTTTGGGGGGCTCCAAAATCACTGCAGATGGTGGCTGCAGCCATGAAATTAAGACGTTTGTTCCTTGGAAGAAAAGCTATGACCAACTTAGATAGCATATTAAAAAGCAGAGATGTTACTTTGCAAACAAAGGTCCATCTAGTCAAAGGTATGGTTTTTCCAGGAGTCATGTATGGATGCAAGAGTTGGACTATAAAGAAGCTGAGCACTGAAGAACTGATGCTTTTGAACTGTGGTGTTGGAGAAGACTCTTGAGAGTCCGTTGGACTGCAAGGAGATCCAACCAGTCCATTCTAAAGGAAATCTGTCCTGAATATTCATTGGAAAGACTGATGCTGAAGCTGAAACTCCAATACTTTGGCCACCTGATGTGAAGAACTGACTCACTGGAAAAGACTCTGATGCTGGGAAAGTTTGAAGGCAGGAGAAGGGGATGACAGAGGATGAGATGGCTGGATGGCATCACCGACTCGATGGACATGAGTTTGAGTAAGCTCTGGGAGTTGCTGATGGACAGGAAAGCCTGGTGTGCTGCAGTCCATGGGGTCACAAATAGTTGGATATGACTGAGAGACTGAACTGAACTGAACTGAGACAAATACTGTATGGTCTCACCTATATGTGGGATCAAAAATAGTCAAGCTCATAGAAACAGACAGCAGAGTGGTAGTTGCCTGTGGCTGAGGAGAGGGAAAATGAGGATATGAAAGTGTTCACATTTTCGATTATGCAAGATAAGTTCTGGAGGTCTACAGACAAGGTGTTATACGATAGCTAACAATGATGCGTGGTACACTTAAAATTTGCCAGAGAGTAGATCTATGTTAAGTGTTCTTTGCACAAGTAAGAACTGTGATAATAATATAATAAAAGAGTAAGAGGAAACTTTGGGAGGTGATGAATATGTTTATGGCCTTGATGATAGTGATGGTTTCATAAGTGTGTGTGAAGTGAGGTATTAGTTTCTCAGTTGTGTCTGACTCTTTGGGACCCTACGTAGTGCAGTCTGCCAGGCTCCTCTGTCCATGGAATTCTCCAGGCAAGAATACTGGAGTAGGTAGATTTCCTTCTCTAGGGTATCTTCCTGACCCAGGGATCAAACCTGGGTCTCCTGCATTGTAAGTGGATTCTTTACCCTTATAGCCACCAAGAAAGCCCTCATAGTGTGTATCTATCCCCAAACCATCAAGTTGTGTACATTAAATATGTATAGCTTTTAATGTCAACTATTTTCCAATTAAAAAAATAAAAAATATATAGAATTCAGGAAACAAAGTCTCCAACTTAGGAAAGAGACAAAAGGAATTTCCAGGTTAATGAAAGGGATTTCCAGGATGCTGAAGAGTTGTGAGCAGATCATAATCTCCAGATTATAATCAGAGAAAAGAACTCCTAGAGGGTTGTCTTCAATAAACATAATAGAACGAAAACTCTCAGTGTTTCTGATTTACCCCTTTGCTCATCCTCTCCACTCCCCCATTGCTGCTGCTGCTGCTAAGTCGCTTCAGTCGTGTCCGACTCTGTGAGACCCCATAGACGGCAGCCCACCAGGCTCCCCTGCCTTGGGATTCTCAAGGCAAGAACACTGGAGTGGGTTGCCATTTCCTTCTCCAATGCATGAAAGTGAAAAGTGAAAGTGAAGTTGCTCAGTCGTGTCCGACCCTTAGCGACCCCATGGACTGTAGCCCACCAGGCTCCTCCATCCATGGGATTGTCCAGGCAAGAGTACTGGAGTGGGGTGCCATTGCCTTCTCAGAAGAAAACCTGGGTATATGGAACTAAAAATATTATTATTTCAAGCATCTGGATCCATGGGCTCCAGACAAACTGCCTACTCCTGAGATCTATAATTAAAATATGATATTAAAATAACTTCACTGCTAAATGCAAAGGAATTAGAAATGTCCTATATTCATTTAAAGCTATTATAGAAGATCAAGAATTCATACTCTTGAGAATAAAATGAGTAGATTTTGGATTATCCTGGATTTAAATCTGAAGATATAACTTTAACAGAGTTAAAAAAATTAATAAATACTACTATTGAGGAATAAAAGAGAGGAAAACTCAAATATATTGGTCACCTACTATGTGCCAAGTCTTATTCTTGGCATGTGGAGTCTAAAAACCTTATAAGGATGCCTTTCTAGAAGTGATGAAAACATTAAGGACAGGCCCTCCCTAAGCCCTTACTTTGGTTGGTTGATTTTTAGCTCAGCTGGTAAAGAATCTGCCTGCAATGCAGGAGACCCCGGACTGATTCCTGGGTCAGGCAGATTCCCTGGAGCAGAGATAGGCTACCCACTCCAGTATTCTTGGGCTTCCCTCGTGGCTCAGCTTGTAAAGAATCTGCCCACAGTGCAGGATACCTGGGTTCGATCCCTTGGTTGGGAAGATCCCCTGGAGAAGGGAATGGCTATCCACTCCAGTATTCTGGCCTGGAGAATTCAGGTCACAAAGAGTCAGGTACGACTGAGCGAGTTTCACTTCCCAGCTCTAGAGATACAGATTCAATGACTGTTAGATATTCTGAACCATGGTAGGCAAGAGGCAATGGTGGAGAGAAGGTATGTGGCTGAGGAGGTACAAGTCAGAGAGATGGCCAGCGAGAGGTTCCAGTTTTTCCTAGGAAGTTGTGGGACGTGGATCTTTTTCTTCACCCATGATGTTTCTGTGTTCCCCAGGAGTTGTTGTGGTTCTTCTTTTCCTTCCCTTTCTCTTTCTTCCCTTTTCCCCTCCTCCTTGTCCCCTTCTTTCTCCTCCCCTTCTCCTTCCCCTTCTCTCTTCACCCTTTCCCTGTTCCTCTTTCTCTTCTCCTCTCCCTTCACTTCTTTTTCTTATCCTTCTGCTTCTCCCCCTTCTTCTTCCAGCTAAGAAAACAGACCCAGAAAATATAATCACTTGCCAAATTTCATACATATAGTAAATTTGAGGGCATGATTGGATCCTGTCTAATTAAAGGACCTGTCCTTTGCTTGTCGGAGAAGGTGATGGCACCCCACTCCAGTACTCTTGCCTGGAAAATCCCATGGATGGAGGAGCCTTGTAGGCTGCAGTCCATGGGGTCGTGAAGAGTTGGACATGACTGAGTGACTTCACTTTGACTTTTCACTTTCATGCATTGGAGAAGGAAATGGCAACCCACTCCAGTGTTCTTGCCTGGAGAATCCCAGGGACGGAGGAGCCTGGTGGGCTGCCGTCCATGGGGTCGCACAGAGTTGGACACGACTGAAGCGACTTAGTAGCAGCCTTTGCTTGTAGTGTGTAGTTATACAGTGCTTACAACTTCCAAAAGTGTTGGGCTTGCCATAGTTTCTTTATTGGCTCTGTTTTCTTATGAATCAGAACTTCCATGTCAACTTTGAACTGGTCAACCTCTAGACATTTAAAGGAGAGAGAAATAAACATGGCTTAGTTTATGCCACGGATATTTTGAGTCTCTTTCGCAGTCAAACCTAATTTAAGTCAAAACTAATTTAAGCCTGTTTAGTCACAGAATATTCTATTATTTTATAAATGCATATTCATGAAGAACATACTAGATACCTGGCACTATGCCAGTTTCAGGGGATAGAATGATGAGGAATAATAAACACAAATTCTTTGGAACACCCACTGGGAAATATTTTTTAAAAAAGCTATTTGTTATTCAAGGTAGTTAGGTCTTTAGTTCATTAACTAACATGTAAATGTGGATTTAAACAATCTTATTAGAAAAAGGAAAGCTAGGGCACTGTGGGAGTGAGATATAAGGCAATGAAAGGAAATTTCAATGTTGGGGAGCTCTGCATATTTGAGGAATTGATGAAGGCCAAAGCCAGAAGACAAGGTGGAATAGGATAGTTGATAAAGCCAAATTACTTCCTTTCTAACTTTGCTGCAGTCTTTGGATCCACTTCCCTGGTGGCTCAGAGAGAGACCTGGGTTCAATCCCTGGGTCGGGAAGATCTTCTTGAGAAGGAAATGGCTACAGTTCATGGGGTCGCAAAGAGTCGGACACGACTGAGCAACTTTACTCACTCACTCACATGGACTTCCAGTGCCAAGTGTGAACTGACCTTTCCCATTCCACCTAGGCAATGTCATCTTTTCTTGCTGAGCTTGTCTGACACATTTTGGGATGGAGGAGAAACTCATTTACCCAGTGTTCCTTGAACAGCCAGCCTATGATATTGTTCTAGGAGGCCCTGAGGAGTTCATCTTCGCCTGCTAAACAGATGAGATATTCCAGGTTTAAAATAACTTTATGCCACCAGGGTCACTGGAGAAGATGTTCTCAGTTAAGATCTGCCATTCATCCTATGGGGGCAAAAATCCATAAAGCTATCAGTAGCACAGGAATAAAGGCAGATGGGGAGAGAGAAAGTGCTCACTAGCCAGCATCTTCATTGCAAAATACCTACTGTTAGGATACTGTTCAGATGGCTGTAAATTCAGGAGTTCAGTGAAATGGAGTCAGGAAGAGGGCGAGAAGAAGCAACAGTGAAAACCCAGGTTTCCTCATGTTCTTTAGGAAGCTGATGTTTACTCAAACCTTCGTTCATTCCAAAGATATGTATTGAGTACTATCAGGTGCTGTACACTGTGGCTGGGATACAAAGATGGAAAAAGCAGACATGGTCTCGGCTCCAATGGGTCTCATCAACAAACAGAATATGAATGTCCAGAGAGAGCCTGGGAGGTTGCAGGGAAAGGGAAACAGAAAGGACATTTTTTGAGTGTTTATTATCCTCTTAATATCATAAAAACTAGAAAGGATACAATCATCCTCCTTGGCTCCATTATAGAGAAGGAGTACGTGTGTGCTAAGTCGCTTCAGTCGTGTCTGACTCTTTGTGACCACATAGACTGTAGCCCGCCAGGCTCCTCTGTCCATAGGATTCTCCAGGTAAGAATACTGGAATAGATTATCATGCCCTCCACTATGGGATCTTTTCAACCCAGAGATCGAACCCACATCTCCGGAGGCTCCTGCATTGCAGGTGGATTTTTTTTACTGCTGAGATATCTGGGAAGCCCATAGTAAAGGAGACCAGAACTCAAAAAGTTTAGGTAACTACCCCAAATTATTTGCTAACTCGTAAGAAACAGAAACAGAATTTTAACCTGCGTCAACCTGACTCCATTACTTAAACTATTGGTGATTAGATGAATGTCCTGTATCATTTCTTTTTTTTGGTTGTGTTGGGTCCTCACTGTGGCACATGGGCTTCTCTAGTTGTGGCATGCAGGCTTAGTTGCCCCGTGGCCTGTGGGATCTTAGTTTCCTGACCAGAGATCAAACCTGTCTCCCCTGTATTGGCAGGCAGATTCTTAATCACTGGACCACCAGGGAAGTCCCCATGTATCATTTATGGATTTATTTCCAAGGAGGAGGGTTATCAGAGGCTGGCTTCCTTCTAAAGCCCAGCATAAGCATAAGCCCCATAAACATGCTTGAGGAAATAAAAACTCATTTTAATATTCAATTACAGTGACTATTTGGCTTTCCTGGTAGCTCAGCTAGTAAAGAATCTGCCTGTAATACAGGAGACCCTGGACTGATTCCTGGGTCAGGAAGATCCACTGGAGACGGGATAGGCTACCCATTCTAGTGTTCTTGGGCTTCCCTAGTGGCTCAGCTGGTAAAGAATCTTCCTGCAACATGAGAGACCTGGGTTCAATCCCTGGGTTGGGGAGATCCTTTGGAGAAGGGAATGGCTACCCATTCCAGTATTCTGGCCTGGAGAATTCCATGAACTGTATAGTCCATGGCATTGCAGAGACTAAGACATGACTGAGTGACTTTCACTTTCACAGTGAATATTATTAACAGGGTATATCTGCCACTACATATTAAAAAAAAGAAAAAACCTTAAAAATCAAAGTTATATAGAAATGGTATTAGAAATGTTTGGGGTTTATTCCTGGCAGTTTAATTTGGATGCATTTCATGGTCATGACTTTGGAGTTGGCAAATGGCTAACTAAGAATCTTTACTTCTCACAATCTGTGGTTTGGATCTTTGGATGTTTTTTCCTAATTGCAAAGTGATTGAGCAGATTTTAATAATTCAACCAAGTCAGACATATCTATTTGTTATTGTTGTTCAATCACTGAGTCATGTCTGACTCTTTGAGATCCCATGGACTGCAGCACACCAGGTTTCCCCATCCTTCACTATTTAGCAGTGTTTGCTCAAACTTAGGTCCATTGAGTTGGTGATACTATCTAACCATCTCACTCCCTGTCACCCTCTTCTCCTCCTGCCTTCATGTATCCCGAGATAAGAGTCTTCTGCAACAAGTCAGCTTTTGCATCAGGTGGCCAAAAATTTGGCGCATCAGCTTCAGCATCAGACCTTCCAATGAATATTCAGGGTTGATTTCCTTTAGGATGGACTGGTTTGATCTCCTTGCAGTATAAGGGACTCTCAAGAGTCTTCTCCAGCGCCACAATTTGAGAGCATCAATACTTTGGCACTCAACCTTCTGTACAGTCCAATTCTCACATGTGTATAGCTTTGACTGTATGGACCTTTGTTGGCAAAGTGATATCTCTGCTTTTTAACATGCTGTCTAGGTTTGCCATGGAGAAGGAAATGGCAACCCACTCCAGTATTCTTGCCTGGAGAATCCCAGGGATGGAGGAGCCTGGTGGATTACCGTCTATGGGGTCGCACAGAGTCGGACACGACTGAAGCAACTTAGCAGCAGCAAGTTCTCCATAGCTTTCCTTCCAAAGAAGCTTGGAAGCAAGCTTTCCTTACAAGGAGCAAGCGTCTTTTAAAAATTTCATGGCTGCAGTCACCTACCACAGTGATTTTGGAGCCCAAGAAAATAAAATCAGTCACTGTTTCCACTTTTTCCCCATCTATTTGCCATGAAGTGATGGGACTGGATGACATGATCTTCATTTTTTTAATGCTGAGTTTTTTAAACCAGGTTTTTCACTCTCCTCTTTCACCCTCATCAAGAGGCTCTTTAGTTCCTCTTTAGTTTCTGCCATTAGAGTAGTATCATCTGCATATCTGAGGTTGTTGATATTTCTCCTGGAAATCTTGAGTCCAGCTTGTGCTTCATCCAGTCCAGCATTTTCTATGATGTACACTGCATATAAGTAAAATAAGCAAGATGACAATATACAGCCTTGACGTACTCCTTTCCCAATTTGGATCCAGTTTGCTGCTCCCTGTCTGGTTCTAACTGTTGCTTCTTGGCCTGCATACAGTTTTCTCAAGAGGCAGGTTAGGTGGTCTGGTATTCCCATCTCTTTAAAGATTTTCCACAGTTTGTTGTGATCCGTACAGTCAAAGGCTTTAGTGTAGTCAGTGAAGCAGAAGTAGATGTTTTTCTGGAATTCCCTTGCTTTCTCTATGATCCAACGGATGTTGGCAATTTGACCTCTGGTTCCTTTGCCTTTTCAATATCCAACTTATACATATGAAAGTTTTTGGTTCATGTAGTTCTGAAACCTAGCTTGAAGGATTTTGAGTGTTACTTTGCTAGCGTGTGAAATGAGTGCAGTTGTTTGCTAGTTTGAACATTCTTTAGCATTATCTGTACTAATGGCTAAAGCCCACATATTAAGTTCTAACTGTTGTTCTAAATGCTTTGCCTTTATTACCTTGTTTAAACCTTTCAACATCCCTCTGCAATAGATTTTATGAGTATCGTTCCCATTTTATGGACGAAGACACTTTGGCCCAGCAAGGATAAGTCAGTTCCTCCAGACCACACCACTGACAAATGACAGAGCCAGGATTTGGAAGGATTTTGGACACTAGAGTTTAGTGTATATTCTTCCATCTTCTTCCAATGGAAAGGGAAAATCTTCTGCCTCTTCTCTGTGCTCATCAGGAATAAAATGGTATTTGCAGAAATCTGTTCTGGGAAGTAGATTAAAAAGAATTTTCAATTTCTCTCTGGTTCTATTATTTACGTCTTCATATTTGAGCATCTCAGTGGGAACTGAGATCACAGTCTAGGCAGTCCTGGGAAACCTCTAGTCTGTGGACAAGAGGGCTCCCTGTGCGGTGCCAGTTGATTAGATATTTGCCTTCAGGGTCAGCAGAGCTATGGCTTCCAGAGAAGGACACGTTGGCTCTGTTCTGAGCCTCTGGCTGCCGTCCAGTGCACCAGGTAGGAATCCTGCTGACTGCTCCTCTCTCAAGTTAGTAAAATCCATGATTTTCTTTGCTCCTCTTCCTAAAGTCCAGAACGAATTTTTACCTTCAATTCAGTTCAGTTCAGTTCAGTTGCTCAGTCATGTCCGACTCTTTGCGACCCCATGAATCGCAGCACGCCAGGCCTCCCTGTCCATCACCAACTCCTGGAGTTCACTCAGACTCACGTCCATTGAGTCAGTGATGCCATCCAGACATCTCATCCTCTGTCGTCCCCTTCTCCTCTTGCCCCCAATCCCTCCCAGCATCAGAGTCTTTTCCAAAGAGTCAACTCTTTGCATGAGGTGGCCAAAGTACTGGAGTTTCAGCTTTAGCATCATTCCTTCCAAAGAAATCCCAGGGCTGATCTCCTTCAGAATGGTCTGGTTGGATCTCCTTACAGTCCAAGGGACTCTCAGGAGTCTTCTCCAACACCACAGTTCAAAAGCATCAATTCTTCGGTGGTCAGCTTTCTTCACAGTCCAACTCTCACATCCATACATGACCACAGGAAAAACCATAGCCTTGACTAGACAGACCTTTGTTGGCAAAGTAATGTCTCTGCTTTTGAATATGCTATCTAGGTTGGTCATAACTTTTCTTCCAAGGGGGAAGCGTCTTTTAATTTCATGGCTGCAGTCACCATCTGCAGTGATTTTGGAGCCCAGAAAAATAAAGTCTGACACTGTTTCCACTGTTTCGCCATCTATTTCCCATGAAGTGATGGGACCAGATGCCATGATCTTCGTTTTCTGAATGTTGAGCTTTAAGCCAACTTTTTCACTCTCCACTTTCACTTTCATCAAGAGGCTTTTGAGTTCCTCTTCACTTTCTGCCATAAGGGTGGTGTCGTCTGCATATCTGAGATTATTAATATTTCTCCCAGCAATCTTGATTCCAGCTTGTGTTTCTTCCAGTCCAATGTTTCTCATGATGTACTCTGCATATACGTTAAATAAGCAGGGTGACAATACACAGCCTTGATGTACTCCTTTTCCTATTTGGAACCAGTCTCTTGTTCCATGTCCAGTTCTAATAGCTCAGAGAATGTAAGACATTTCGCTTTAACTTAACCCTCCCCCAACATATTCTTCCCTCACTGATTCCAAACTATGCCCCAGATCAAGGTAACTCCCTCGGAAGTCTTTTTGCTGTTTCATACTGATCATAGGGTTCTTAATGCAAGAATGTGAGGTGCTTTGCCATTCCCTTCTCCAGCAGACCACATTTTGTCAGAACTCTCCACCACAACCTTTCCATCTTGGGTGGCCCTGCCATCACTTCAAGGCAAATGGATGGGGAAAAAATGGAAACAGTGTCAGACTTCATTTTTCTGGGCTTCAAAATCACTGCAGACAGTGACTGCAGCCATGAGATTAAAAGACACTTGCTCCTTGGAAGAAGAGCTATGACAAACCTAGACAGCATATTAAACACCAGAGACATGGCTTTGCTGACGAAGTTCACTACTGTCAAAGCTATGGTTTTTCCAGTAATCATGTGCAGATGTGAGATGGACCATATGGAAGGCTGAGTGCTGAAGAACTGATAGTTTCCAATTATGGTGCTGGAGAAGACTCTTGAGAGTCCCTTGGACAGCAAAGAGATCAAACCAGCCAATCCTAAATGAAACCAACCCTGAATATTCATTCGAAGGACTGATGCTGAAGTGAAGCTCCAATACTTTGGCCACCTGATGCGAAGAGCCGACTCATTGGAAAAGTCCCTGATGTTGGGAAAGATTGAATGTAGGAGGAGAAGGGGATGACAGAGGATGAGATGGTTGGATGGCATCACCAACTCAATGGACATGAGTTTGAGCAAACTCCAAGAGTTGGAGAAGGACAGGGCAGCCTGGCATGTTGCAGTCCATGGGGACTGAATAAAAACATGAAAGTGTGTGGGACAGACACGGACTGGGGTTTCTCAAGCCTTAGACACAGGCTGCCTATCTCTTGGTTTAGATTTGCCACAACTGGAGCCTGAAGGAATATTTTCTGGAGGAAAATTAAGAAAACATACTGGACTAAGTGAAGAAGGAGGGCAGCCACTGCTGGGAAGGTGAAGATTATATTGAACAGAAGTGTCAGTGAGAGAAAGAAAACCCTGACCTTTTCTAGGCATTGAGTAAGAAATCCGAGTTTTCTGTAGAAAAGATATCTTTATTGTTTGACGGGAATGTATCTGAAAAACAGGTACACAAGGTACAAGAGAACAGAAAGAGAAACAAGGAAAAAGATGAAAGATGAAAGTGGAGGAGAGAGACAGTGAGAGAAGCTATAAATACGAATGGATAGGAGATAGCCAGGTCTTACAATGCACATTGGAAGCGATTAAAAAAAATTGCTTATTTATTTTTGGCTGTGCTGGGTCTTGTGTTGCTCTTTAGTTGTGGGGAGTGGGGGCTACTCTCTAGTTGGGGTGTCTGATCTCTAGGGCTTCAGTAGTTGTGGCGAACGGGCTTAGCTGCCCCAGGACATGTGGAATCTTCTTGGACCAGAGATTGAACCCGTGTCTCCTGCATTGGCAGGCAGATTCTCAACCACTGGACCACAAGGGAAGTCCCAGAAACCATTGTTTTATTTTCCCCTTTTCTGCCTCTCTTGTTTTCTCCTGGGCTGCTCAGAGTCATTCACACATGTACCATCCAAGCTTACCTTACTTGGATATCTCCCGGTGTTCTTAATTGCTTTTACCTCTCACCTCACCAATACTTGCTTGTCCTGAATATGTTAAAGAAAAGTGTCTTGATGGGTCAGGAAACATTGGTTTAATTTTCACATCTGCCCTACATAGATTGTGTGGCTTTGGGGCAAGTCACTTCCCCTTGCCAGGACTCAGTTTTCCCCATCAGTAAAATGAAGGGATACGATTCAGTAAGGCCTCCCATCCTTTCTTACTGTAAGAGTTTATCATGCCATTTGAACTGAAGTCAAAATTGTTCAGTTGTGTCCAACTCTTTGCAACCCCATGGACTATACAGTCCATGGAATTCTCCAGGCCAGAATACTGAAGTGGCTAGCCTTTCCCTTCTCCAGGGGATCTTCCCAACCCAGGGATCAAACCCAGGTCTCCTGCATTGCAGGCAGATTCTTTACCAGCTGAACCACAAGGGAAGCCAAGAATACTGGAGTGGATAGCCTATTCCTTCTCCAGTGGATCTTCCCAACCCAGGAATCGAACCAGGGTCTCCTGCATTGCAGGCGGATTCTTTACCAGCTGAGCTCTCAGGGGAATATGGCCATATAATTCCTAGAGGTCTCTTTTCCTTGGGGATCAGGTGAACATTTTCCTTGAGCATCAGTATCACCTGAAAGTTTAAGAATAAAAATTCCCAGTCCTCTAGCTCAATCCGTTGCTTCAGAAACATCAGGGCAAGGTCCTGGGAAGAGGGGAAAGACATCAAGAGTCCCAGATGATTTTTTTTTTATCTTGGGGGAAGTTTGGAAAACAAGATAATATGCTAATTTTATTTCTTGACTGATATGGTTTAATGTTCTATCTGCCCTAGTTAAAATATTTACATTTCAAAGGGGTCTCAACTGCCTAGCTTGAGCAAACTCTAGGAGATAGTGAAGGACAGGGAAGCCTGGCGTGCTGCAGTTCATAGGGCTGCAGAGAATCAGATACAACTGAATGACAAGATCAACAACTGCCTAAACCAGAAGTTTATTAGTGTTTGAAAGCAACATAGGGTGAGGAAGAAGCACTTTTTGAGAGTGTACCTGTGCCTAGAAGCAGCTAAATGTCACATACATACTCCCTCAAATATGTGCACTTAGGAAAGTTATTTAACTTCTCTGTGCCTCAGTTTCATTGTCTGTAATATGGGATAATATGGGGTAGAAATCTACATCACTGGCTGTTGGGAAGGTTGTAATTTTAGCATGGGACCTGCCATGTAAATAGCACTCAACACTTTTTTTTCCAATGGACCTTGTTATGTTAAGTCACTTCAGTCGTGTCCGACTCCGTGCGACCCCATAGACGGCAGCCCACCAGGTTTCCCCGTCCCTGGGATTCTCCAGGCAAGAACACTGGAGTGGGCTGCCATTTCCTTCTCCAATGCATGAAAGTGAAAAGTGAAAGTGAAGTCACTCAGTCGTGTCCGACTCTTAGCGACCCCATGGATTGCAGCCTAACAGGCTCCTCCATCCATGGGATTTTCTAAGCAAGAGTACTGGAGTGGGGTGCCATTGCCTTCTCCGCCAATGGACCTTAGGAGAAATATATTATTATCTCCATTTCACAAATCTGGAAAGTAGATTCATGTGGGTCATGTTTGTTGCTGAAATGGATTTTATAGGTAATTTGTAGGTGATGCAAGTGGAATTTGAACCCAGGTCTGCTGCTTCTGCTCCTAAGTCGTTTCAGTCGTGTCTGACTCTGTGCAACCCCATAGATGGCAGCCCACCAGACTCCCCCATCCCTGGGATTCTCCAGGCAAGAACACTGGAGTGGGTTGCTATTTCCTTCTCTAATGCATGAAAGTGAAAAGTGAAAGTGAAGTTGCTCAGTCGTGTCCGACTCCTAGCGACCCCATGGACTGCAGCCTACCAGGCTCCTCCATCCATGGAATTTTCCAGGCAAGAGTACTGGAGTGGGGTGCCATTGCCTTCTCCCGAACCCAGGTCTACACTGACCCTAAAACTTTCATTCCTTGTCTATACCATCTGATCACCTACTATAGCTGAGTGGCAAGCCAATCCTGACTTAGTCAAATAACTGTCCAGTACTTAAATCTGTTTTGTAAAGTGGTTGTTGAACATAATGGGATGATCCATTCATGCTGGTAGAACAGCCTCTGGACAGCACATGCTTTAGGCTCTTGGATGATGATGGTTCTTCTTTTGTTGTCAAGGTTTTGCTCAAGAGAGTTGTACAGACTTCCTTTTCTCTTGGAGGATTTATAATTCACCATATTCCCTTCCTGGCTGCCCCAACTCCTGCTGCATCAGGTTTGATATACATTTCTAGTTTGATCTCTTATTCATGACAGGCAATTTTCACAAACAAATAGAGAAGGAGAGTTTTCCATACCAGAGGCAAATGGTTGATGTAATTCCTGGGCTTGAAACAGGAGTGATAGTTCGGCTCCTCTGTCCATATCTGTGTCTAAATGCAGTATTTCCATACTGTGTGGACATTTTACACATTCCAGTGTTTCCCATCGATGCCAGTGAGTTTGTGTACTTGCCAGGCTCAGCTGTGACAACTCACCTGTATAGAGTCCTAAAAAATTGAGTGTTTATGCCCTTCCCAAATTCGTATATTAAAGTCTTAGCCCCCAGTATGATGGCATTTGGAGATAGGGCCTCTTAGGAAGTAAAGCTAAATGAAGTCATAAGGGTGAAGCCTTGACCCTTGACAAAGATTAGTGTCCTTAGAAGAAGGGAAAGAGAAAACACATTGCCCAAGAAATGTGTATTTCCAAGTAGAAATTGGTCATTCCATATCATGTGAAGAAGAGAGTGGAATTGCCTTGCATTCCATGCTCTAGAACCCAGGGCTCTAGAACTATTATTTTTTAAGCTGGCAAATAAAAAAGGCTTTAGTAAGAGGTGCATTTGGTAAAAGCATCGTGGTACAGCATAGGTCTCAAACTGGAAACTATGGCTGAGCTAGCCCACAGAAGTGTGCTTTATTTGGCCTGCATATTGTTTTATTTTGGTTGTTGTTTTGTTTTAATTGATTCAAAACAAAACAAACTCTAAACACTTTTTGACCATGAACAGTTCACTTCTCTAAGTCTTAGTTTCTTATATGTCAAAATGCTTGCAAGTTCATGGTGAGCATTACATGAAATTACATATACAAAGCACACTGCACAAAGCAGAGCCCATTCCAGGTGTTCAGGAAATGGCAGCTTCTGTTGATGAACATGAGTGCACTAACAAATACAAGTTTTCCACCATGGAGAGTGTCCAAGCCTTTCACCTGGTCGATTTACAGGGAATCCCTTTCCAATTTGATCAGTTGAAAAGTGTTGATGGCTTATCCCATCACCTCATGGTGAAGTGCCAGCCCAGTATGCCCACCCACCAGCTGCCATAAAGCCCTGATATTCTCCAAATGTCAGTTGGAGAAGCTACTCCTTCTTTGAGTGACAGCCCAGAACTGTGATGACTCGCATTGGGGAATGTTGGCTTGCCCACCACTCATTGGCCTTAGTCCATCCTTAGCCTCCAAGGCTTGCCTTCCTTTGGATTTGAGACAGTATTTCAAAGAATAGCAGATACCTCAGAGCTAAAATTCTTTGAGAGTGGAAAGATAACCATAAGTGAGCCATCAAAAGGAATGCACAGCTTGGCAAAGTCCTCCCAGTGGGAATATGCATCTATATGGTAATTACCTCTTGACTCCTTGAACTACTATACTCCAATGAAGAGTCCTTGAAGTTGGAGTCCATGAGTGACTCATCTTTGTATCCCTAATTCTAGCACAGGACCTGGCTCAGGGGTGGCACTGACTAAGGGCTAGTTGGATGTGTCTCTGAATAACTGTTATTTTTTATTTTTAAAAATCTTTTTATGGAAAATTTTGAGCAAACACAAAAATAGAGCCACTATATAATGATCCTTCAGGGACTAACCACTCAGCTTCAACTGTTGTTAACATTTGCCACTCTTCATTCAGTTACTCTTCCTGGTTTGTTTATTTTATTTATTTTTTTCTGTAATAGTTTAAAGCAAATAAAATATTATAGCATTTCAACTATAAATAATATAGTATGCATTAATACGGAGAAGGCAATGGTACCCCACTCCAGTACTCTTGCCTGGAAAATCCCATGGACAGAGGAGCCTGGTAGGCTGCAGTCCATGGGGTCGCTAAGAGTCGGACACGACTAAGCGACTTCACTTTCACTTTTCACTTTCATGCATTGGAGAAGGAAATGGCACCCCACTCCAGTATTCTTGCCTGGAGAATCCCAGGGATAGCATTAATAACTGATAAAGAATCTTTTAAAAGCAGAACTATAATATTATTAATCATACCTGACAAGTTCAACAGTAATTTCATATATATCCTCTACTACTTGGTTCATATTCAAAGTTCTACATTTGTCTTAAAATCTTGTGTTTTTTTGGCCATGCTTTGAATGTTTGTTCAGTTTCACTTTAAAATATTTTGTTTATTTACTTTCAGAGTTGGTTTATGACTTTGGGATATGTTTGCTTTGTTTTGTACAGTCTTATTCGGGATATTTAAGGACCTCATAGTTGAAGAGCTCATCACAGTTTGTACAGGACACATGTTAGAGAATGAAACCTTGTGTGCTTTTGTTAATAAAAACAAAGTCTGCTTAGAAATTTCTGATACAAACACACACGCATGTGCACACACACACACACACACACATACAACACAGCTTATGCTTGAAATAGAAACAAAGAAAAATTTGGCTTTCTTCAGATTAAAATAGGAAGGACTAGAATACACTTTGCAAAAAAGCCATTTACTTTGGTAAAGATGTTTCAACTTTTTAAACAGTGTATTTTATTTTTTTTTAATTAGAGGATAATGGTTTTGCCATACATCAATGCATCGGCATTGGGTACCCATATGTCCTTTTCCTTTTGAGCCCTCTCCCCAGTTCTCTCCGCATCCTACACCTCTAGGTTGTCACAGAGCACGGACTTTCCTGCATCATGCAGTGAATTCCCACGGGCTATGTGTTTAGTCATATGGTAATGTATGTGTTTCACGGCGATTCCCTCATATCATCCCACCCTCTCCTTCACCTACTGTGTCCAGAACGTCTGTGTCTCCTTTGCTGCCCTGCAAGTAGGATCATCAGTACTTTCTTGATTCCATGTATATGCATTAATATACGATATTTGTCTTTCTGACTACTTCAGTCTGTATAATAGGCTCTAGGTTCCTCATTAGAACTGACTCAAATGTGTTCCTTTTCATAGCTGGGTAATATTCCACTGTGTATATGTAACCACAATTTCCTTATGCATTCATCTGTCACTGGACATCTAGTTTGCTTCCATGTCTTAGCTATTGTAAATAGTGCTGCAATGAACATAGAGTATATGTGTCTTTTTCAGTTCTGGTTTCCTCAGGGTATATGCTCAGTAGTGGGATTGCTGGGTTGTATGATAGCTTTTCCCTAGTTTTTTAAGGAAGTTTCACACTGTTCTCCACAGTGGCTGTATCAGTTTGCATTCCCACACAGTGCAAGAGGGTTCCCTTTTCTCTATACCCTCTCCAGCATTTATTGCTTGTAGACTTTTTGATGATGGCCAGCGTGAGATGATACCTCATGTAGTTTTTATTTCATTTCTCTAATAATGAGCAATATTGAACATCTTTTCATGTGTTTACTAGCTATCTGCATGTCTTCTTTGGACAAATGTCTGTTGAGGTCTTCTGCCTACTTTTTGGTTGGGTTGCTTTTCTAATATTGAGTTGCATGAGCCACTTGTATATTTTGGAGATTAATTCTTCATCAGTTGTTTCATTTGCTGTATATTTCTCCCATTCTGAGAGTCGTCTTTTCACCTTGCTTATAGTTTCCTTCATTGTGCAAAAGCTTTTAAGTTTAATTAGGTCCCATTTGTCTATTTTTGTTTTTATCTCCATTATCCTAGGAGGTGGGTCATAGAGGATCTCACTGTGATTTATGTCAAAGAGTGTTCTCTATGTTTCCCTCTAAGAGTTTATAGTTTCTGGTTTTATATTTAGATCTTTAATCCATTTTGAGTTTATTTTTGTGTATGGTGTTAGGAAGTTGGTCTTTCATTCTTTTGTGTGTAGTTGACTAGTTTTCTCAGCACCACTTGTTGAAGAGACTGTCTTTTCTCCATTGTATATTTTTACCTCCTTTATCAAAGATAAGGTGCCCTCAACTCTTTTTTATACACTTGAAGTGATTTTCATATTGAGATAAGTCAGAGCACTTTAAGAAATGAATTGACTATTACTGGCTATGACCTTCCATGCAAAATTGTAGATTTTAGATAATATTTATGGAAGTGCTTATAACAAATTATTTATGAAAATAATTTCTTATATCTTAGCTACTACTTGGCTTATGTTTGAAATTCTTAAAATGTATTTTTATAGTTACATTTTTTTTGTGATTGGGATCCAAACAACTCTTGCCTTTTAACTATAACAGTTTATATAAAAATACAACTGTGATAATTAATCTCCCCACCTTTTTTTTGGTTCATGCTGTTTATTTGTGAATAAAAAAGTGAGTCACTGCCTGATAGAACTTTCTACGTCTGAGATTTGGCTGATTCTAATCTTGTGACTTTTTAACAACTTCCTCCCTTTCCTTTATTTCTTGTAATCTGGTAGTTAGGGTTAGAAGCATTATGATTTTCATGCTTGTTTTCTTCCAGAGAAAAACCATCTTGGGTACCTCTCTTTGCTTCCTATGGCATCACATCTGGAGGCACTGGTTGTCCCACTTTTAGTGATTGAAAAATAGCAATCTCAAAATTATATAATTTCTGCTGAATTTATTAACAGGAATTCTCTTATAAGAAACAATCTTAGTGAGGTAGATGAACCTAGAGTCTTCCATACACAGTGAAGTAAGTCAGAAGGAGAAAAACAAATATTATATATTAATGCATATATATAGACTGATGAACCTATTTGCAGGGCACGAATAGAGACACAGACATACATAACAGACTTGTGAACACAGGGCAGGAAGGAGAAGGCAGGACAAGTTCAGAGAGTAGTGTTGACGTACATACACTACCGTGTGTAAAGTAGATAACCAGCGGGAAGGTGCTGTGTAACACAGGGAGCTCAGCTTGGTGGTCTAATAACCAGAGGGGTGGGATGGGAGGTGGGAGGAAAGCTCATGAGGGAGGGGATATATGTATATATATAACTGGTTCACATCATTGTACGGCAGAAACTAATGCAACATTGTAAAGCAGTTATCCTCCAATTAAAAAAAAATCTGGTGACTCTGAAATACAGCTGACCCTTGAACAACCTGGGTTTGAACTGCAGGGGTCTACTGGTACCTAGGTATTTTCCAATAGTAAATACCTCAGAGCTACACAGTCAGGTCCACGGTTGGTTGAATCCACAAATAACAGAGAAACTGCAGATATGGAGGGCCAATTATAAATTATATACAGATTAACCCCTCCCCATGTTGTTCAAGGGTCAACATGAAAATAGTCTATTTATAAAAGCAGGCTAGATGCTTGATTTCTGTAATTTTAACTATCAGTTCTTCACATCAGGTGGCCAAAGTATTGGAGGAGCTTCAGCTTCAGCATTAGTCTTTTCAATGAGTGTTCAGGACTGATTTCCTTTAGGATTGACTGGTTTGATCTCCTCACAGTCCAAGGGACTCTCAAGAGTTGTCTCCAACACCACAGTTCAAAAGCATCAATGCTTTGTGCTCAGCTTTCTTTACGGTTCAATTCTCACATCCATACATGACTGCTGGAAAAACCATAACTTTGATTAGATGGACCTTTGTTGGCAAAGTAATGTCTCTACTTTTTAATATGTTGTCTAGTTTGGTTATAATTTTTCTTCCAAGGAGCAAGAGTCTTTTAATTTCATGGCTGCAGTCACCATCTGCAGTGATTTTGAAGTCCAAAAAAATAAAGTCTGTCACTGTTTCCATTGTTTCCCCATCTATTTGCCATGAAGTGATGGGACCAGATGCCATGATCTTCATTTTTTGAATGTTGAGTTTTAAGCCAGCTTTTTCACTCTCCTCTTTCACTTTCATCAAGAGGCTCTTCAGTTCCTCTTTGCTTTCTGACATAAGGGTGGTCATCTGCATATCTGAGGTTATTTATATTTCTCCCAGCAATCTTGTTTCCAGCTTGTGCTTCATCTATCCCAGCATTTCTCACGATGTACTCTGCATATAAGTTAAATAAGCAGGATGACAGTATACAGACTTGACATTCTCCTTTCCCAATTTGGAACCAGTCTGTTGTTCCATATCTGGTTCTAACTGTTGCTTCTTGACCTGCATACAGATTTCTCAGGAGGCAGGTCAGGTGGTCTGGTATGCCCATCTCCTGAAGAGTTTTCTACAGCTTGTTGTGATCCACACAGTCAAAGGCTTTAATGTAGTCAGTGAAGCAGAAGTAGATGTTTTTCTGGAATTCTCTTGCTTTTTCTATGATCCAATGGATGATGGCAATTTGATCTCTGGTTCCTCTGCCTTTTCTAAATCCAGCTTGACCATCCAGAGGTTCTCGGTTCACATACTGTTGAAGCCTAGTTTGAAGAATGTTGGGCATTACTTTGCTAGTGTGTGAGATAAGTGTAGTTGTGTGATAGTTTGAACATTCTTTGGCATTGTCTTTCTTTGGGATTGGAATGAAAACTGACTTTCCCATTTCTGTGGCCACTGGTGAGTTTTCCAAATTTGCTGGCATATTGAGTGCCACACTTTCATAGCATCATCTTTTAGGATTTAAACTAGCTCTGCTGGAATTCCATCACCTCCACTAACTTTGTTTGTAGTGATGCTTCCTAAGGCCCACTTGACTTCACATTCCAGGACATTCAACTCTAGGTAAGTGAGCATGCCATCATGGTTATCTGGGTCATTAAGGTCTTTTTTGTATAGTTCTGTGTATTCTTGCCACCTCTTCTTGATATACATGTATATATGGCAACCCACTCCAGTACTCTTGCCTGGAGAATCCCATGGAGGGAGGAGCCTAGTAGGCTACAGTCCATGGGGTTGCAAAGAATCGGACATGGCTGAGCAACTTCACGATGTTGATGATATATATATATATATGTAATTTCTAAATAAGAATAACTGATACTAACACTGCTAGAAATAGTTTAAGCTCTTTTGCATTTTGGATATCTGCCCCTTGGAATGTAAATTCAATATATTCTGTGCCTGTCACTTAAAATAATTTTTGGGTGATTATGCCAAAAACTTGATATACAGTTATGGTATTTGCTTCAATTTGTGTTCTGCAGGAAATTATCCAGTACCAGTGTGGTCTCCTCTAATTCAATTCAATTCTGAAATTAACTGCCCAGAGTTAACGTCCAGTCTCATACGGTAAAGGGCAAGGTTCCCCAAGAAGACTCCCCCTTACTTCAGACACCAGCCTCAAGTAGGGACCCAAGGCCGCCTTCACTAATGCACAACTACAATTTTGGGGCTTCCCACAACTAACTTCCTTCTGTAATTTATAGAACCACTCACAGAACTCAGGGAAGTGCTATACTTAGGATTACCATTTTCACATAAAGGATACAAATGAAGAGCCAGATAAAGAACATAGGGTGGCAAGGTTTCAGTATTATGCAGTCAAAGTGTCTCCCCTTCTCTAGGCCTTTGATATGTTCATCAGCCAGGAAACTCCCTCAATCCTTGATGTTCAATTTTTTTCTTTCTTTCTTTTTTTTTTTTTTTTTACCGAGGTCTATTAATTACATAGGAATGATTGATTAAATCATTGACTATGTGATTGAATTCATATTCCAGAACTCTTCCCCTCCCAAATGTTGGGCTGTTGAAAGTTCCAACCCTCTCATCATTTGGTTGTTTTTTCTAGGGACCAGGCCTCATCCCAAAGCTATGTAGGAGCTCTGACATTCGTCACCTCATCAGTATATGATTGCATGCCCATCAGTCATGAAATTTCAAGGATTTGAAGCTTTGTGCCAGGAAGCAGGGACAAAGACCAGAGATTTTTAAAAATTGTATTACATAGATGATTCTCAATTTAATGCTATTTATTAAAAAAAAATTATTTATTTGGCTGCACCAGGTCTTAGTTGCACCAAGCAAGATCTTCAATGAGGCGTGTGGACTGAGTAGCTGTGGTGTGCAGGCTTAGGTGCCCCAGGACATGTGGGATATGAGCTCCCCAACCAGGGATCAAACCCGTGTGCGTCTCCTGCATTGGAAGGCAGATTCTTAACCACTGGACCGCCAGGGAAGTCCCTTTATGTTATTTTTAATGGTGAATATGACTGCAAGGAGATCCAACCAGTCCATTCTGAGGGAGATCAGCCCTGGGATTTCTTTGGAAGGAATGATGCTAAAGTTGAAACTCCAGTACTTTGGCCACCTCATGCGAAGAGTTGATTCTTTGGAAAAGACTCTGATGCTGGGAGGGATTGGGGGCAAGAGGAGAAGGGGATGACAGAGGATGAGATGGCTGGATGGCATCACTGACTCGATGAACGTGAGTCTGAGTGAACTCCGGGAGTTAGTGATGGACAGGGAGGCCTGGTGTGTGTGATTCATGGGGTCGCAAAGAGTCGGACACGACTGAGCAACTGATCTGATCTGATCTGATTGCTATTAGGACATTGCCCAAATAAAGGTACCTAGCAGAACATTTCTTACATTGAAGTTGCTCCACTAATTATTTGTGCTCAGATGATTCTCAATCTCCTTGGGTTTATGAATCAAATGGTGCTATGTTCTTTGTATGTGGGTTTCATACACACCGGTCTTTTCTCCCATCTTGGTTCTTTCCAAGACTAGGACAATTCCATTTCTGCTCATATATAAAATATCAGTATTGCTGTGGCTGGGTTTGATCAATGAATATTGAGTTAAATTGAAAATTAAAAAAAATGCTGAGGATATAAAGGTAGGAGGTGTTAGGAAAATACTCTTAACTCTTCCATCTATTAGTAATTTTTTTTTTTTTGAAAAGATGCAAATTGTTACACAATTTATTTAAGGGAATAATATTGTTTCAATTCACATGCAAGGGGAAATACTATTTTCCTTATACACACAGGCAATTCCAAGGTTATCAGGTTGCTTTCTAGAAGCTTAAAATTATATGTAAAATTCTCACATAAAGTTTGTGATCAGCAAAGACACTCTGTAGAATTTAAACATGAATTATTTGTAATCTGTTTCATGACGTACAATTTTATGGAAAGAACATGGATTTTGGAGAAACCGCATCTTACACAATACGTTCAGACTTCAGCAATGTTCAAGCTTTTCATAGCTAACAGACAATTCTTTTCCTCACAATGTTGTTTTAAAGAATAAAATGTAATCAAAATATTTAGCACCAAACTAGGTATAGTTTACTTTTTATTATGTTAAGTTTCTCAGGAATGGTGCTTGAAGCTTTGAAGGAGGGCAGGGAGTGAAGAAAAGTACAAAAAGCAATAAATCATAATGTCTAACCCTACATAGGACAGTCTAATTGAAGGAACTAAAATAATAAAGTGGTAAGTGCAATAACAGACCAAAAGAAAAGTGTTTGAGAGGTTAACTGACACTGAGAACAGAAGGACATCATAGCTGGCTCTGAAAAAAAGAGTCCAGAGTTCAACAGAACAGGAATGGAGCAAAGAATATATCCTTTTCTGCAAATGATCAGTAATTTTAATATATAGTTTCCCAGAAAAAGAATCTACCTTCATTTCTTTGCCTTTATATCTGCTATTTTGTTTCTGTTGGTGATTCTCAAGGCTTGTGGCAGCTGTCAGACTCCTAGGGGAGCTTTCAAAAAAATTACCCTAGGCCTGGGCAAGACCCCTTTCTCCACCTACCTGGAGTCAAGTTTAATCAGTTCTAATTCAGTTGATCTGGACTGTGTTTGGAGCATTGGTATTTTTAAAAAATATACCCAAGCATTAGTATGAATTCATATTTGGATTAATATAGATGCATATATTTACATATAGAAGTATTTATAGAAAAATGTGTATAAATATATATATATACACACAGACACACACATATATACAGTTAGATAAGAAACGTGAAATTTCTTTTCTGTTAGTTGAGAGGACCTAGAAGAAACACCCAGTAGCAACAAGCAGTCCTAGAGCTCATATTTTAATTTCTCATATATTCTCCAATAAACTCTAAGCTCCAATAATATGTATTGGTGGTCCTTGGAGAAATAACTGATTCTAAGACTGGGCAACAAATATATAAAATAAACCTAGAGCACATGTGCTATAGAGTTAATTAAGTGCTAAAAACAAAAACCAACCACAAACCAAAATAAAGCCCCACAATGATGGGGATATGTCAAAGATGCAGAAGTCAATTGAAAGAATTCCCAATGGCTAAAGCTGGAACAATTTGAGCAACAAAATAATAAAGTAGTATTGGATGACAACTCAAAGTGAAAAATAGCCACCAATCCACACTGATATAAGTAAATAGTTAAATAAATGGGGGAAAGAGACCAATCTTCCAGGCAGAAGAATTCCAAATAATTTAGGTAGATATTCCTTTTTCAAGGAGGGAGAGCCTCAGACCCCACTCTGTAACTGTGGGCTTCATGTAATGACTTCCTTCCAAAGAGTCCAGTATGGAAAGTGGGGAATAAGAGTGACTGGATAGAGGAGAAATCTGAAAAACACTACTAAGTGAGGGGATCAAGGTCAACATCAACAGTGATAAGTCATCTTGAAAGCATGTACCCTTTGGTATTATGGCATTTTACCTCTGTGTTCTTCCTCTTATGAACCCATAATCCCAGTCTAATCAGAAGAGAAATATCAGACAGATCTCAGTGGAGGGATATCCTACATTCATACTTGAATAGCACTCCTCAAACTGTCAAGATCTTCAAAAACAAGGTGAGTCTGAGAAACTGTCACAGCCCAGATTGCTTAAGGAGAACATGATGACTATATGTCACATGGTCCCCTGGATAAAATTCTGCAACAAAGAAAGGACATTAGGTAAAAACTAAAGATGTAAGAAGAAACAATGGGCTCTAGTTAATGATCGTATATTAATACTGGTTCACTTACTGTAAAAAATGTATCAGATTAATGTACCATGCTAATAACAGGAAGACCTAGACGTGGGGTATTTGGGGACTCATTGTGCTATCTTCACAATTTTTCTGTGTATCCAAAAGTTTGCTAAAGTGAAAAGGCTTATTAAAAAAGAAAAAAAGAAAGCCTACCCGGGTATTTTCTTCCTTCCTCTCCTTTGCAATGTCCCAGACTAAATGAAAAGAAGAAAATGATCCATTCTACCACAGTTACAATACCTATTCAGTATGCTACTCAAGTATAAATTGGATTATCTAACTGTTAAAACTGAGGTGTGACTTTCTAATAGGCTTAACATTTTGGGGTGGTATTTACATTTTAAAAGAGGCACTTATTTACTCAAATCTCAAAATATAATACCCAGGAGATATTTCTGAGCTGAGTCTTTTTGGTGCTCTGTATCTGTGACTTCCACAAGCAGCACTCACAAAGAATAACAGCACAAAAATAGATTCATAAACTTTCCAACAAACTTCTGAAGTCTTCAGAGACAAAGCTGATAGCTTTGGACACAAACAGGAAATAAAATTTCAAAATGCCAAACCAGGAGAAACAAAGAGTGGTGCAATGGGAAGATCTCGGCCACGGATATCAAATGGACCTGGGTTCTAATTATGATGCCAGGAACTTTCCTAGCAGGCCAGGGGTTAAGACTGCGTTTCCAGTGCAAGGGACTCAGGTGCAACCCCTAATGAGGAAATTAAGATCCCAGATGCTCTACAGCAAGGACAAAAAAAAAAAAAATTATGATGCCAGCACTGATAACTTGATGACATTGGCCGTGATACTTGATTTTTTGAGTCCCAGTTTCCATACTTGAAATAGACATAGTTAAATATTTATCGTGGTGCCTACGTGACACAATGGGGCTTCCCTGGTGGCTCAGTGGTGAAGAATCCGCCTGCCAATGCAGTAGGCTTGGCAATTCCTGGGTTGGGAAGATCCCCTGGAGAAGAAATGGCTACCCACTCCAGTATTCTTGCCTGGGAAATTCCATGGACAGAGGAGCCTGGTGGGCTACAGCCCGTGGGGTCGCAAAAGAGTTGGACGTGTTACTAACACAACAAGTGACACAATGCAAATGAGAAGCCGAGTATGATACCTGGCACATAACAGATTTTTTTTTTTTAAGATGACTGTTAATGTTTTGCTGTCTTTATCTTCATCATTGTGATCACCATCAATGGCTCCTGCACTGCCAAGCTGAATTGTCTGGGGAAAATTACTTACCATCCCCCAGCTTCAGTTGCTTGTGTAAAATGTCTATAAAAACTTCATATTCCATATGGAAGGGCTATGAAGATTAAATGAAGTAATGGTTTTGTGTTTTTCCTTGTGGTCTGACACAGTTGTTTGTGTCTGCCTGATTATCTATCCAACAGTCTTCATATCTATTCATCTGTCTTTAATATTTAAATAGAGTTAACAAAATTTTCTGTGCAAGAAAAAGTATTTGTTTTTAACGGTGGAAAGGAATGAGTTATAAAAAAGCTCAAAGGCTTTTGATATTCATATGTTCCAGATAAAATTCTCAGAAAATGCATATACATGAAGAGAGACTTAATCTGCAATAATTAATGAAAAAACTATTGGTTTTGAATAATATTGGAACTGTAGGTTTATTACAGGAGCCTACCTTTACTTAAAGGTTACTCCTAATTAATATTTTTTGAATTAAAAAAATGTTGGTGCTTTCTTGCTAGGGGCACTGAGGCCGGCTGAGAAATTATTAATAATTCTGGATGCTTTGAAGCCTGAAGCCATGAATACTTCTCTTATTTTTCAATGCATTTGCCTATATTGCAGGATCCTTGCAAGTTGCTTGTCAATAAATATTCAAAAACTTCATGGTCACACTGTGATAAGCAACACAGTGGTTAAATAATCTTTGTTATTCCTGTCATCCTGCTTTTCACTGACATCTGCCCAAGACCACACACTGATTCCTCCCTCAGGCAACACAGGCTCACTTTTCTCTCAGATTCTAGCCAGAAAACAGGCAGACATAGTGGTCACATTGCTGGAAAGTGAAAGTAAAAGTTGCTCAGTCTTGTCTGACTCTCTGCGACCCCATGGACTGTACAGTCCATGGAATTCTCCAAGCTAGAATACTAGAGTGGGTAGCCTTTCCCTTCTCCAGGGGATCTTCCCAAACCAGGGATTGAACCCAGGTCTCCTGGATTGCAAGCAGAGTCTTTACCAGCTGAGCCACAAGGGAAGCCCAAGAATACTGGAGTGGGTAGCCTATCCCTTCTCCAGGGGATCTTGGCAACCCAGGAATTGAACCAGGGTCTCCTGCATTGCAGGTGGATTCTTTCCCAACTGAGCTATGAGGGGAGCCTTGCTTGGTTGAGTCCAATATTGCTTGGTTAAAACTCTGAGACCTCTTTGGATGAACTGGGGATCTAGCATGAAGGGAAAGGAAAGAACTAAAAAGGGGCCCAGGACTGACTCCTGAGTAACTCTGCCCTTTAGAGTTAAGAAGAAGAAGCGTGACAGATGGATGTAAAGCCCTGGTCTGGGAGAGAGGAGGAAAACCCAATATTCGAGAAGCAAACAGAGCCCAGCTGCCCACGCAGGCCTTGACAAGTGCTGTTGAGAGACTGAGTGAAATAAAGGCAAAGGGCTCTGCGTTTGACAGATGGAGGTCATTGGTAATATTGGTAAGCAAAGCTCCCGTGGAGGGAGGAGGGTGGGGGAGCTACAGTGGAGAAGCAAATGGCAAGTGAACGTGCAGGGTAGACCTGTGACTTTCTTTGTGTTTGAAAATTTTTATAATTAAATAAAAGAAAACACTTCTAAAGCCAGTATCAAAACCTGGATTTGGATAGGTACACACACACACACACACATACACACACACACACACCGGCCCTCACATTTCACATCGTGGACAACATAGGGTATGAACTCAGGTCCACTGAGTCTCAATGCCATCCTACCTTCCCACCAGACCATGTCACAGCTCTGTGAAGCTACCTCATTTACAGCTTTTACTTTTCTGAAGCCTTAATAATTAGATTCCTCTGCTACTCTCTTTCTGATACTATTTTGAGATCAACACTATCCATCTAACTTTCTTTCTAGGAACAACTGATTCTCAAGAATTTACTGCATGGTAGAGTAAGGTCTTCTTTTCTTCAATGCCCCTTAGCTAACCATATGGTAAGAGAAAAAGATCTGAGTTCTTCCTACGGTCTATAGCGATGGTCCCCAACCTTTTTGACCTCAGGGGCCTGTTTCCTGGAAGACAGTTTCTCCACAGACCAGCATGGGGAAGGGGGTGGTTCTGAGATGATTCAGGAACATTACATTTATTGTGCCCTTTATTTCTGATCTAATGCTGCCACTGACCTGACAGGAGGTACCAATCCGCAGTCCAGAGCTTGGGGATCCCTGGTCTATAGGGTTGTTCACATCACCATTTGGCTCCTGGCCCCTTTTCTCACCACTTGCCCCCTGTAACAGTCCCCCAGCCATATTGGCTTCATTGCAGATCCTCCATCATACAAATATCCCGACCTTGGGGCCTTTCCACCTGCTCTTTCCCCTTGCCTTGGACACTGACCAATAATTACATGATTCACTCCCTATCTTCATCTGGAACTCTGCCCAAATGTCACCTCCTCAAGTGTTACCTTTCTTAACATGCCTAGCTGAAAGACCAACACTTGTTCCTTTCTACTCCTTAATTCTTGATTATCATATTTGCATAGTACTCATTCTGATTATATTGTTCATTCAGTATTTATTTCTTAAGTGTTTCTGTACCACTCTTCCCACACCCAAAAGCAAGCTTCATGTGATTAGCCAGTATGGTGGACAGGTTCTTGGTACAAAGCAGTTATTCGGTAAATAGTTGTTGAGTGAGTGAAAGAATATGGTTGGGACTTCCCTGGTGGTCCAGGGGTCAAGAATCCACCTTGCAGTATGGGGGTGCAGGTTTGATCCCTAGTTGGGAACTAAGATCCCACATGCTGAGGAGCAACCAAGGCCCCATGCCACAACTACTGAGACCACACCTCACAACCACAACTAGAGTCTCTGCACGCAAGGAAAGATCCCGTATGATGCAACGAAGATCCTGTGTGCCGCAACCAATACTCAATGCAGCAAAAAAAAAAAAAGAGAGAGAGAGAGAGAGAGAGGAGAGAGAGAATATGGCTGATATTTTCTGGCTTTAAGATGATTTTTTTTAATCCTTTTCTTATTTTAAAAAATTATCTTTATTCGTAATCACGAAGGAAAGAACCACAGAGTTAATTCAGGAGTCTTAGAGTTGTGGGAGACCCGATAAAGCATCTAAATCAGTATTTCCCATCAATTTCTAAGTTATTAGGTGAATCTGTGAAGAAAATAAGACTTTTGAAATAAAGCACATTTGGTGTATAATATGCATTGATACAGAGTAATAGAGAAGATCTATCATAAAGAAAATTTAACTGGTTTGGTGGTGATTTAGTCACTAAGTCGTGTCTGACTCTTGCGACCCCATGGACTGTAGCCGCCAGGCTCCTCTGTCCATCGGATTCTCCTGGCAAGAACACTGGAGTGGGTTGCCGTTTCCTTCTCCAGGGGATCTTCCTGACCCAGGAATCACATCCGGGTATCCTGCATTGCAGTTAAGATTCTTTACCAGCTGAGCTATGAGGGAAACCCCAGCACTAACTGAGTGATTCACCTAAAAGATTTTTAATTAATTATTTTTGGCTGTGGTGGGTCTTTGTTGCTACCTGCGGGCTTTCTCTAGATGCAGTGAGTGGGGCCTGCTCTCAATGGTGGTGTCCAGGCGTCTTACTGCTGTGGCTTCTCTCGTTGTAGAGCACAGACTGTAGGTATACAGGCTCAGTAGTTGTTTCACATGGGCCCAGTAGTTGCAGCTCGCGGGCTCTAGAGCGTGGGCTCAGTAGTTGTAGTGCTGGAGCTTAGTTGCTCCGCAGCATGTGGAATCTTCCTGGACCAGGAATTGAACCCATTTCCCCTGGGTTCCCTGAATGCCTAGAGTCTGTGCATTGGCAGGGCTTCCCTGATAGCTCAGTTGGTAAAGAATCCGCCTGCAATGCAGGAGACCCCAGTTTGATTCCTGGGTTGAGAAGATATGCTGGAGAAGGGATAGGCTACTTCCTCCAGTATTTTTGGTCAACTGGTAAAGAATCTGCCTGCAATGTGGGAGACCTGGGTTGGGAAGATCCCCTGGAGAAAGGAAAGGCTACCCACCCCAGTATTCTGGCCTGGGGAATTCCATGGACTGTATAGTTCATGGGGTCACAAAGAGTCAGACACGACTGAGCAACTTTCACTTTCCCCTGCATCAGTGGTTGGATTCTTAATCTCTCAACCACCAAGGAAGTCCTGAAAATACATGTTTTGATCATAGCATATTTTATTTCTTTGGAAATTTTCATGGTACTCTATTTTGTGGACTATTTAGAAACACACAAATGTACAGTGTGACCTAGGAAGGAAGATCAGTGTGGTGCGGGCATTAAGAGTGTAGAATCTGACCTCCGGTCTGCCTTAATTATATCTTGGCTCCTGGGCTACAAGCTATGTAACTTTGGGCAAGTTATTTAATCCTTTTGTGACTCTGTTTGCTCATGGGCAAAATGAGGATGATAATATTGGAACCTACCTCATTCAGCTGTAATGATGATTAAGTGGGTTAATCCATATAGGTACTTAAACTAATGCCTAACTCATAGTACACACCTACTAGCTCTTAGCTGTTACTATTATACATGCATATGTTTTTCAGTAAAATTAAGTACCAACCCAAGGTTGGTTTTCAAATTCTTTTGACCCTTGCAATTTAAAAAAGCAAACGGGTTTCAATCTTGTTGTAGTGACGAAGAATTCTGGCCTTTTTTCCAGAAATTGCTCTTGGGTAGTTTGAAAACCTCTCTTGCCCATTTCACCAAATATTTAATGATCTCATTTGACTTCTTGTTTCTTTACTTCTGGCTGCTAAGATGTACTCAGACAGAAAATATGCCAAATAGTATTATGTCCTGACTATGCAGATATGCAATTATCTTTCACAAATATATTGTTTCCTTCCTTCTCTACGTATGTTTCTGGCCTCTGTCTGTCTCACTCTTATTTCATCTCTTGTCTGTCTCTCTTTTTTTGTTTAATTGAAGTATTTGTTGCTTCCCTGGTGGCTGAGAAGGTAAGGAATCTGCCTGCAATACAGGAGACCCAGGTTCAATCCCTGGGTCCGGAAGATCCCCTGAGAAGGGAATGGAAACCCGCTCCAGTGTTCTTGCCTGGAGAATTCCGTGGACAGAGGAGCCTGGCAGGCTACAGTCCATGGGGTCTCAAAGAGTTGGACACGACTGAGTGACTAACACACACACATACATAGCTGATTTACAATGTTGTGTTAGTTTCTGGTGTATAGCAAAGTGAGCCAGTTATATTAATGCATACATATATTCTTTTTCATAGTCTTTTCCATTGTGGTTTATTATGGGATATTTAATACAGTTCCCTGTGTTATACAATAGGGACCTTGGTGTATGTCTATTTTGTACATAGTTGTTTGTATCTGCTAATCCCAACTCCTAATTTATCCCTCTTCCACCCTCTTCCTCCTTTGGTAACCATATGTTTGTTTTCTGTTTCTGTGTGTCTGTTTCTATTTTGTAAATAAGTTAATCTAAGTTTTTAGATGACGTATGTAATTGGTATGGTATTTTTCTTTCTTTTCTTTTTTTTTTTATTTTATTTTTTTAACTTTACAATATTGTATTTTTTTTATTTTTTTCTTTTCTTTTCTTTTTTAGCTTTACAATATTGTATTGGTTTTGCCATATGTATACCTGTGGCGGATTCATGTCGACCCAGAGGGATGGTACGGGGGAAGGAGGAGGAAGGAGGGTTCAGGATGGGGAACACGGGTATTTTTCTCTCTATGTCTGACATATCTCACTTAGCATAATGCTCTCCAAGTCTATCTGTGTTGCTGCAGATGGCAAAATTTCATTCTTATTTATGACTGAGCAGTATTCCATTGTGCGTATGTGTGTGTGTGTATATATATTCCATAGAGAAGTTCATCTTCTCGAACCATTCATCTGTTGATGGATAACCTGCTTTACTTCCATTTCTTGGCTATTGTGAATAGTGACTCTGCTTTGAACATCGGGGTGAACATATATCTTTTCAAATTAGAGTTTCTCTGGATATATGCCCAGGAGAGGGACTGCTAGATCATATGGCAACTTTTAGTTTTTAAAGAAACCTCCATATCATTTTCCACAGTGGCTGCACCAATTTATGTGCCCACCAACAGTATAGGAGGGTTCCTTTTTCCCACCTTCTCTCTAGCATTTGTGATTTGTGTCTCTCTGTCTTGATCTCAGCATTTGGCTATCTCTATCCTAATTTCTATTTGTTTCTGTCTTTGTTGTTATCTCTGCTTATGTCTGCCTTTTTATCTTTGTCTCCTTTTTCAACGTCTTTCTCATATACACACAAAAGCAATACACATGTTATGTCTGTTTTTCTCTTTGCATGTGTGTGTGTGTGTACATGTGCTATTTCCCCAGACATGACTCTGCTTCCTCTTGTATCATCTTTTACTAACTTTTCTTTCCCTTTATCACAAGAGGCTTGGCATCTCTAAGACACACATCCAAGTTCTCTTGGTTTGAGCCTTTTGAGTTGAGCTAAGTGGAAGATAAAGGCCCCTCTGAATGGCTTCTTTTCTTTAAACTAGCATTGCAAACATGCCAGTGTCTATTTGGAAAGTCTTTCATTTGGGAGGATTTTTCCTCCTCAAAATCCCTTTTAAAATTACCCACTTGCAGTTCAGTCTTTGTCTGTTTGTGCAGCTCAGTTCCACCCGAGGTCAATCACCTCTCTTCTCTGCCTTTCAATTATCTTTGGTGCTTTTATTCCCGTGCACAACTTGAGTTGCTACCTAGCAATTTGAATCAGGGTGTTCAGCCTCTGAGATTTGTGAATGAATAGCACTCCTGATAACAAGCATTAGTTGACAAGCTCCATCTTCTGTCCATATTGTTAAATGGTGGGAAGAATGAAATATAAATAAAGTCAAATTCTTGTATCTTCTTTTGGGTAATTCTCCTATTAATTTCACTGTGAGTAGAAAACCTGTGGTTTTTATTGGAAGCAAGGACATTTGACACTAGCATTTTAATCAGATTTGTCCAGAGTAGTTTGGAAGTTGATTTTCAAGACATCAAAACATTATCCAGAAGACTCTGTCACGGTGGGTTTGTTTCTGTGGGTTAAAAAAAAATATCCCAACAACTTTTGACCTATATAATCTGTCTTCAGAAAGTGATTTCCGCGTGCATGACATGGTTAGACTGCCTTGTAAAAACACAATTTTTATTTGACAGTTTTAATATTTTGAACACTCCATGTTGACATTTTTATCAGATGGGTTGCTTGTTTTCATTGACAGTAGGAGTTTGCAAACTAATGAGGAAAATAAGAAAGGAAATTAGCTTGAAGCTGCTGAGTATTTGCAACCAGAAGGTAAACGAAGGAGGTACCAGAGTCTGGAAATAATTACCGTCACTGCCACAGTCCTCCATTAGCGTTGGCAAAAGACCCAGGGTCTGACAGTTAAATTAAAGCTTGCAACCCGGTGAAAAATTAGCAACAGAAAGCTTGAATTCTGGTAACATCACACTGCATGCCGTTTACTGTAGGGCTTTGACAACTCTGCTCCGTTCATGAGATTCATTGGTGAAGCAAGATCCCTTAGAAGATGTAGAAAACCAATTCATCTATAGCAGGCAGTGTTTACAAAGCAATGACCCGGGCAGTCTGCTAGGGAAGTCAAACCTTACTCAGTGAAATTCTTCTTTTATTATGTGGCATGGGATGATGACAGAAGTCTGAACTTCAAAAAATTTCCAATTGGAGGAAAATTGCTTTACAATGTTGTGTTGGTTTCTGCCATACAACCATGCAAGTCAGTCATAATTATACATACATCACCTGCCTCCCCTCATCCCACCCCTCTAGGTCATCAGACTGCCAGCCTGGAGTCCCTGCATTATACAGCAGCTTCCAACCAGCCATCTATTTCACACATGGTAGTGTATATATGTCAGTGTTACTTTCTCCATTCGTCCCACCCTCTCCTTCCCTGACTGTGTCCATAAGTCCATTCTCTACATCTGCATCTCTATTCCTTCCATGCAAATACATTCATCAATACCATTTTTCTAGATTCCATATATACACATTTATATATGGTGTTCGTTTTTCTCTTTCTGACTTACTTCACTCTGTATAACAGGCTCTAGGTTCATCCACCCCATTAGAACTGACTCACATGTATTCTTTTTTATGGTCAAGTAATATTCCATTGTGTATTTCTTCCACATCTTCTTTATCCATTCATCTGTAGATGGGCATCTAGGTTTCTTTCTTGTCCTGGCTATTATAAATAGTGCTGCAGTAAACATCATATATATGTCTTTTAAAAGTGTGGCTTTCTCAGGGTATATGCCCAGTAGTAGGATTGCTGAGTCATATGTGTGTGAGTGCATGTGTGTGGTTGTGTGTGCTCAGTTACATCTGACTCTTCACGACCCCATGGACTATAGCCTGCCAGGAACCTCTGTGCATGGAATTTTCCAGGCAAGAATATAGGAGTGAGTTGCTACTTCCTACTCCAGGAGGTCTTCCTGACCCCAAGGGTCAAACCCACATCTCTTGAGTCTCCTGCATTGACAGGATTCTTTACCAACTGCACCAGTTGGGAAGCCCTTTAGTGGGGTTATGTCCAGTAGTAGAATTGCTGGGTCACATGGTAGATTTATTCCTAGTTTTTAAAGAAATCTCCATATTGTTCTCCATAATGGCTGTATCAGTTTACATTTCCATCAACAGTGTAGGAGGCTTCCCTTTTCTCCATCCTCTCCAGCATTTACTATCTATAGATTTTTTGATGATGGCCATTCTGACAGGTGTGAAGTGATGAGTCTGAGCTTTGAAGTCAGAGTTGCATGTAATACCCAGTTCCAGCACTTATTGGCTGTATGTCTTTGGTCTGGTAACATCACCATTTTGAGCCTTAGTTTCCTTACCGTCAAAATACGTAAAATACCACAAACTACCTAATAAAATTACTGGGGGTCAATAAGATAATGCATATGAAGTACACGGTGATGCCTGGCTCATCATAAATGATGGAATGAATAGTTGATCTTGTTGAAGCAAATGGTAGAGAAGGAGATTCATTTCACTGTAGACATTTGGAGGCTCCTTGGAAAATGTAGAAGCTGAGATTCATCTTGAACTAAGAGTAAGGATTTGACATGAGCATATAAGTTGGGAGAAGAATGGAAACCTGGAAAAAAGGAGACAGCTTAAGCAAAGATTTGGGAGATGGGAAGGTTTATGGCTTATTCAAGGAATAGGAGAAGGGCAGGGAATAGGGAATGACCATGAGCTAAAATAGATTCGGGACCACTTTCTCTGTGATTTGTCATGCATAAGACATGACCTTCTTGAGTAGCCATGTTCAAACTAGGTTCTCTAGTACAGTTCTTAAGTATCAGACTGCAGGGAATACCTAAGGATACGCCACCATTTAGGTTGCTCACCATTTTTTCCAAGATCCTCAAAGGCACTAACCCCTTTCCCTGGCCAATGCTTGCCAATCTGATGAAAAATGGTGTTTTCTAGTTGACACTTCAGTTTAAAAATTTGCAGTACAAATATAATGCTATAATCTTTTAGGAAATTAACCTGACAGTGTTTGTAAAAATTAATTATATTTATATTAATTGGGCTTCCCCAGTAGCTCAGTGGTAAAGAATCCACCTACCAACACAGGAGACATGGGTTTGATCCCTGGGTTGGGAAGATCCTCTGGAGATGGCAACCCACTTCAGTATTCTTGTCTGGGAGATCCCATGGACAGAAGAGCCTGGCAGGCTACACTCCATGGGGTTGCAAAAGAATTGGATACAGTATAGCGACTAAACAATAGCAATAATTATATTAATCATATAATTAAATATGGACTTCCCAGGAGGCACTAGTGGTAAAGAACCTGCATGCCAGTGCAGAAGTAAGAGATGCAGGTATGATCCCTGGGTCAGGAAGATTCCCTGCACGGCAACCCACTCCAGTATTCTTGCCTGAAGAATCCCATCAACAGAGGAGCCTGGCAGGCTACAGTCCATGGAGTTGCAAACAGTCAGACTCGACTGAAGTGATTTAGCATGCATAATTAAATATATAATTAATTGTAAAATTAATTACATTAATACCCCTTCAGTCACAAATCCAGCTTTGAGCAATCTTATAGAAAGAAGCGTATTAGTACCTGAAGATATCTGTGTTAGCATGTTTATTAAAGTAGTTTTAACAATGGTTTAAAAGAAAGCAAATTCCATATCATCTACTGATAGAGATGGTTGAATTGATGGACTGGAGCTCTCATTTTACAGAATATTATTCAGTATTTTGGGAAATTAGTTACATCTCTATGTCTTAATGAGAGCAAGTTGTATACTATAGTGGGAATAGTGTGATCTAGTTATTTTAAAAATAACTTTATGTATGTGACTATGTTTACATATGGTTGGATGAATGTAGATGTAAAAATCATACACCAAATATGTGTGTTATCCTGTTTCTTTGGTGGAAGGTTGACAAGAATTGAATGAGAAGAGAGAAACAGTTGCCCTTTTCTTTGTACAACTCTGATTTTGACTTGTTGTCACAAGCATGCATTGTGTAACTTGAAAGGAAAATCCAATAAAATATATAAAAAAGGCATGCACCTGGTGAATGGCAGATACAGGAAAAGAAAAGTAGACTAAAAGCAAAGGGAAATTGTGTGGGTTGTAAGCCTAGGAAAGAATGAGTGATAGCCATTTTTGTTCATTTAAGTACCTGATGGGTTTAAAAGTCTGCTTGAGGGCGATTTTTCCTCACTTCCTACACAGTGTAAAAGGAAGCTACACAGCTCTTATCTTGTCATGGGATCTGCCTTACATGAGGTGGTCTCTGATGACCTGTCCAGCCCCATCTCCCGCCTGACTTACTCACTGGTAACATTGAACTGTTTATCTAGTGGCCCACATTCTATCATAAACATACACACGTGTGCATGCACACTTGCATGCATACACACGTGTGTATGCACACTTGCATGCACACACACATGCACCAACATTCATGGCTGTGCTTTACGTGGTTCCCCACCGGTATGTTGTTCCTTTAGACCAGAACACTCTTTCCTCTACTCATTGCCTGGTTAAGTCCCATTCTCTAAGATTTGAGTTGGGAAATGTTCCTCCACTGAAGACTGGACTAAGCAACCTGCATATGAGCCCTCCGCCCACCAGCAGCCTAAGTAACTGTCTATCTCAGCATTTCATCTGTGCGTGTGGTACTATCTCCTTCTCAAAATGAAGTTTCTTTCTCTCTTTTCCTTAAACCATTTTAACTGGGTTTCAGTCCCAGTTGAGATTTTTCATGGAATTTCTCCAAAGCACTAGAAATTGGGTGAATTTTTATTTGGTTTCTATTTCAGATGAGGAATTGGAAGCTCAGAGTAGTTGAGTGACCTCCTCATGTTTCCACAGTAAAGTATTGACAGGCTCAAACATTAAAACCGTATCTCTATACTCCTAACTTGGGACTTTTCTGCTCCACCCACACTGAAACTGCAGATATAGACACACTCCAATGAAGTTAACTGGTGACTCTATTACTATTATCCAGGTATGCCTTATAGTCTATTTACTGGTTGCCTCAGAAAATCCCATTGGTTTTGCCTCATGTTGACTTGCTCTAAGCCAGACTATAATACCCTAATGACCACGTGTATGAATGAGGATGACTTCAGTTGTGACAAGAAAGTCTAACTTAAATAGCTTAAATGTTAAAGATGTGCATTATCTCATATAAAGAAAAGTTTGTCTCAAGACATGAGCAAGGGGACTTCCCTGGCGGTCCAATAGTTAAGATTTTGCACATCTAACACAGGCAGTGTAGGTTTGATTCCTGTTTGGGGAACTAAGATCTCACATGCTATGTGGCATGGCCAAAATTAAAATTTAAAAATAAATAAATAGACATGATTCTGACATATGAACAAGGTCAATTAAAATAAAATAAAACTTCCCCTTAAAAAAAAGAAACACATGTTAGGAAGAACATTAGCCTTCCCACCTTTCTCCTCAGCCACCCTACATGTTTGACTTTTATCTCCAACTGAGTCACCTCATGGTTACAGGATGGTTGCTGCAGTTCCAGACCTCACAGCTGCACATAAGAACAATCAAATGTGGGAGAAGAATCCCTATCTTTAACTCTTTCAAAGATAGGAGATAAAAATTCCACAAGTCTTCCTCTATGAGCCTGTGCAGTGAAGGATTAAAATTGCCCCAAGATTTGGGCTTTGACCTCAGCTCCTGGGAGGTAACCTTTAAGCCCTTGGGGAGTCCTGCATGATAAGAATATCTGTTTACCTGGGGGCTTTGGGCCAGGCCAGATAGTGTCTGTTGACAAGGTGACTTAAGGTGGGAGGCCTTGCATAGCACATCAGCTTCATCTCTGCAAGGGCTGGAGATTAAGGTCAGCCATGGGAGCGGTCAGTTGCATCTTTGTGACTGAGCCCCAATAAAAACTCTGGATACCAAGGTTTGGATAATATTCCTGGCTGGCAACATAGCATACATCATCATACACTGCTGCTTGAGAAGTAAGTGCTATCTGCATGACTCCACTGGAAGAGAACAACCATAATCTCCACGCTGAGTATCTCTTAAATGTTGCTCATGAAACTTGGCTGATTTTAATATGTTCTTTTGCTATAAAAAAAAAAAAAAAGCCCTTAATAGTTGCTATTGAAAATGTTAGGTGGCATTTCAGGGGGCTCCTAAGAGCTCTAGTTCTTTATGTTTCTTTGCAGAAAGAATTCAGTGAGAGGTGAAGTGATAGAAAAGTGGTTTATTAGAATAGGACACTTGTGAGGCTTACACTTGTGGTTGAGAGGGTGCCAAACCCTGAGGACTTATTGGGTTACAGGTTTATAATCAAAGGAAAAGGGGTTGGAGGAGAAGACCTTCTTTGTCTTTCTTGAGTATATGTCATGCTCCCATCATTAGTTCCCCCTCCCAGTTGGGCAGGGGAGTTTTTTGGTTCCTACATGGTCAAGCTAGGTCTACAAATTATTGTGTGTGTGTGTGTGTGTGTGTGTGTGTGTGTGCATGTGTGTGCATGCACGCAGAGAGCATGTTCCAGGGATTATTAACTTGTTAAGCTCACTGGGCAGGTTGTGGGTCTCATGCCACCATTGTTTTATTGTTTGGGGGCATGTCTCGTGCTTCTGTTGCATGGTTTTGTTGCTAAGCAAACCTGCTTGGTTTTGTGGTTAAGCAAACCTGGCTCAGGTGGTAAAGCATCTGCCTGCAATGTGGGAGACCCGGGTTCAATCCCTGGGTTGGGAAGATCTCCTGGAGAAGGAAATGGCAACCCATTCCAGTACTCTTGCCTGGAAAATTCCATGGACTGAGGAGCCTGGTAGACTACAGTCCATTGGGTCACAAAGAGTCGGACACGACTGAGCGACTTCACTTTCAAACCTGCTTTTGTGAGTCATCATTAACTTGCAGGGGTCTCCCATACTTTTTTCTGTTAACTTTTAACCACCAATTTTGTCTGTCCTTTACTCTGTCCCTATCAGTATGAAGACTTTGCTGAGTTCTGTGAAAGAGAAAGTGTTAGTCGCTCAGTTGTGTACAACTCTTTGCCACCCCAGGGACTGTAGCCTGCCAGGCTCCTCTGTCCATGAAATTTTCAAGGTAAGAATACTGAAGTGGGTAGCCATTCCCTTCTCCAGGGAACCTTCCCAACCCAGGGATCAAACTCAAGTCTCCTGCATTGCTGGCAGATTCTTTACCATGTGAACCACCAGGGAAGTTCGAGTTCTATGAGTCCTAGGCAATTATTGTATTATACCTGCACATGATCTTGGAGACCAACAAACTTGTAGGTGATGTAAGAAGTGAGAGTGGTCTTGTAGACATTGTTTTCTACCTCTTTTGACCAGAGCAGCACCCCAGGCTCACCTCTCAATCAATCATAGGCAAGTGGAATTGTCATGAGTGGCTGGAGCTGATAAAGATTTAGCCTCTGGGCTGGTGAAGAGCACTTGGCCCTTGAGTGTTGACATTTCTGTTAGCAACAAAGAAGGGGGCCATAGCTGCTGGGGAAACATCTAACAGTGTCAACCACGAGCTGTTGCCGCTCTTTTTCTGCCCAATGGAAGCAGCTACAGCACCAGAGGAACATTTTACCTCTGCACTTTGCATCCATCTCTGTTTCCCATGGGCTGAGGGACAGGGAATCTTCATTCCAGACAGCAACACTGATAAACTTGTCAATGCTGTTATCCATCTGGAGTCCAGAAGGCTTTGACACAAGCAGCTTGAGCTGATCTTCTCCCACAATTGGTATTTGTGTAGAATAAGGACCAAAAATAGCTAAGTGGAAACCCGAAAGAGGTCTTCCTTAGGACAATTTTCTATTCACAAACCTCCCATGTGTATAAACTTAGCATCCCACCAGCTTCCTTTGGCATTCAAGTTGATTGTAGAGATACAAGTGCCCAATGAAAACAATAAATTCAGGGACTTCCCTGGTTGTCCGGTGACTAAGAGTACACATTCCCAATGCAGGGGTCCAAGGTTTGATCCCTAATCAGGGAACTAGATCCCACATGCTGCAACTAAACATCCTGCATGCTGAAACAAAGACCCCACACAATAGATATTTTTAAAGTAATAAATTCATGTAATAATGATGTCAGTTGATTGACTGCTATTATGTGCTAGGATTGGGGAAGGGCTATGCATGTATTATTTCATTTATTCCTCAAAACAATCATGTGGGGTTGGTTTTGTTGGTAATTCTTTCTGTGTAAATAAGGAAACTGAGTCTCAGAGAGTTGCAGCATTTTCCCACAGTCACACAGCCAGTAAGAGCTGTAGTTAACCTGGAAGCCTCTAAATCAGAGTCTAGAGCCATTGGGCTACACTGCTATACGAGGTCCTGTCTGCTGGGGAAGGGACTTCCTCCCAGGAACAGTGGGGTACTGCTGAATGGTCATGAGGAAAGGATGACTAACTCATTCTGGGACGGGCATCTGGGTAAGATGAGAGTGTTCCAAGCTGCCCGTGGTAGGGATGGCCAAACTACTACTGGAGTTTCTTTGATAGCTATTAATACCTTGAGTGCACACTTGCCTCATCTGAGAAACATCCTTTTGATCTGTTTTACACCTTGGATTCCACATAATATTTCATTTGAATGAAACATTTAATTGTTTTTAGAAAAGAAAATTAGAATTCCATTGTGGAACAAATCCGAAAAGTTGGTAATTTTGTAAAGTTATGTTGGAAGAAGATCATGTCCATTTACATGTTACCTAAGGTTGTTTTTACTGTTAATAGTAAAGCCTAAAATATTTACTGTCTGGCCCTTTGCAGAAAATGTATGCAGGCCTCTGAGCTAGATCAGGGTTTCTCAGACTTGGCAATATTAACATCTTGGGTTGAATGATTCTTTTTGTAGGATTCTGATCTGTGTGCTGTAAAATGTTTTAACAGCATTCTTGGCCCAACGAGACACCAGTGGAGTCGTCCCCACAGCAGTCAGCCAATACTCCCCAGATGAGAGCCACTGAACTGGATGATATTCATGTCCTTTCTGGGTCTGAAATTCTAGATATTTATTTATTTATTATTGGAGTATAGTTGATTTATAATACTGTGTTAGTTTCAGGTACAAAGCAAAGTGATTCAGTCATACACACACACATATATATATTAATATATATTGATATATTTGCTAGCATTTAACTGTTCATAGTATATTCTTATAATTTTTTGTATTTCCAAAAAATACAAAAAAGTATCAGCTGCTATTTCTCCTCTTTAATTTCTTATTTTGTTTATTTGTGTCTTCTTTCTTTTCTTCTTGGTGAGCCTGGCTAGAGGTTTGTCAATTTTGTTTATCCTTTCAAAACCCAGCTCTTGGTTTTAGTGATCTTTATATATTTTTTTAAATCTCTATTTTATTTATTTCCTCTCTGATCTTTATTATTTTCTTTCTTCTGCTGACTTTTGGTTTTGTTTATTTTTCTGATTCTTTTAGTTAGTAGGTTAAATTGTTTATTCGAATTTTTCTTGTTCCTTGCCAAAGGCCTGTGCTGCTATAAAGTCTCTTAGAACTGCTTTTGCTGTGTCCCATAGATTGGGTAAGGTTGTTTTCATTGTCCTTTGTCTCGAGGTATTTTCTGATTTTCTCTTTGATTTCATTGTTGACCCACTGATTTTTAGTGGCATATTGTTTAGCCTCTATGTAATCATTTTTTTTCCTGTTTATCTTTCTGTGGTTGATTTCTAGTTTTGTACCACTGTGGTCAGAGAAGATGCTTGAAATAATTTCTACCCTCTTAAATATTAAAAAATCTTTTCTTTAATTCTGAAGGGTAGTTTTCTGAGTAGTGTATCCTTGGTTTTTCCCTTTAAGTAAACCATGACTTTAAGTATGTCATGCCAGTCCCCTCTTGCTTGCAAGTTTTCTACAGAAAAGTTTGTTAATAGCTGATTCCCTTGCATGTGTGACTCTTTGTTTTTCTCTTGCTGCCTTTAGGATTCTCTTTTTAACTTTTGTCATTTTAATCATGATATGGTTTGGAGTGAGTCTCTTTGGGTTCATCTTGTTTGCACTGTCTGTGATTCCTATACCTGGATATCTGTTTCCTTCTTTAGGCTCAAGATTCTTTCAGCCGTAAGTTTATCAAATACATTTTTGTTCCCCTTTTGTATTTCTTCATCTGGGACCCCTATAATATACCTAGGGGACTCAGAAAAGGATGGGGATATTACAGGCTTGGAGGTCATCTTCTAATGTGACTCTCTAGCCTTGGTTATAGAAGAGTCTTTCTGACAGTTTCATTTGCCTTCATGAGAATTGCTCCACATGGAGGTGTATTTTTGCTGCTGTTGGGGGGAGTTGAGCTCACTGTCCTCCTACTCTGCCATCTTGATCCCCTTCCTCCCTGGTGCAAATTTGAATTTTCCCACAGAATAGGAGAGTTACCTCTCTGAAGTACTAAAGTTTTAAGAAAGTTTGTGAAATGAATGATCAAATTTTCTCAGTTCTCTTTTTATGCTGGTAAAGAAATATGGCTACGTGACTAATACATTCAACGGTACAGAGTAAAAGAAAGTGGGAATTAAGCTACATTTTATGATTTGGTAATTATAAACTCTTGGAGCTGGAATATCACTGTAGGGTTAGACAAGAAAATGATGCTTGATTATGATATTTCCAGGCTTATAGTGTCAGTACCATAATTTAAAAAACTCAAGTTTTGGACTGTGATGTTTTCCATTTTCACAATTTCCTCTGCTTTTAAAAATTATAAGAACTCAGAGATCCTCTGTACCTGTGCCATTATCAAGTACTGAAATGGTGGTCTTGAAATCAATTTCACTGAACTAATAGCTATAGAGTTGTCTACAGTTTAGACATCTCCTTGCAGCCAAGAGATGACACAATGGTGTAATCAGAGAGGCATGTAAGCTAATTATCTATGGTTGAATTTTGACTCAGATTCAATAAGAGATTTCACACTTAGGTTTTGAGCCATGATGGGGAACTCTTGCTTTTGTGTGTATGAATGTGTGTGCCTACATGGAAATCTGAAAGATGTGCTATGTGGAAAGTTGTCCAGGGAAAAGAAATGATGTGCAGGTCTCTGTCCAAATGCTGAAATTCTTGAAACCTTTTGCAACCAGTGGGTGGATCCTGGGCTGAAAGTCAAAAAGTCTGGGTTGCCTTCTGCTTCTGCTCATTGCCTGTTCTGTGTCCTTGGGAGAGGTTCCCTTCTCTGGGCCTCAGTTTTCTCATATGTCAAGTGAGCACATTCAATGGAACAAAGCGTTTACCATTGTGTTTTGTAGTCCTTCTCTCCTCCAGTCTTTCTTTCTCTGATCTCCAGCCCCACATGTAGGTCAACTCAACATATTCCACTCCTTCTCTTTTATCTTTCCCAGTCCATTATTTCCTGTTGACTTTCACTGGCAGCAGTACTATTATGGGATAATTTTCCAAAAAGATAGAATCATGATTTCCTTAGTCATATGAAGAAGCACATTAGGTGAATAGTATCCCCCTATTCACATTTGTAAATGTGACCTTATTTGAGGATAAGATATTTTCAGATGTAATCAAATTAAGATGAGATCATACTAAATTAGGATAGGTCCTAAATCCAGTGACTGATGCCCCGTAAGGGGAAAATCTCAAGACAGACTCACAGGGAGAATGCTGGGTGTAGACAAAGACAGAGAATTAGAGTGATGTATCTGCAAAACAAGGAGTGCCAAAAACTATAAGAAGCTGGGGAAGAAACTACAAGAGACTGAAAACTGCCAGAAACTACAAGAAACTAAAGAGAAACAGGGGAGGATCTCCCCCTAGAACTGTCAGAGGGAAAATGGCCCCGCTGACACCTTGATTTCAGGCCTCTCTCCTCCAGAGCTGTGAACAAATAAATTTCTGTTGTCTGAAGTCACTCAGTTTATGGCAATTTGTAATGGCAGCTTAGCAAACTGAGACACACATATTAAAGATTTTATTTAACTCATATGAGGACAGTAGCCAGCAAATGGTTCAAAGCACAAATTAATGGGGAGTAAAGGAAAGTGAAATGGATTTGCAAATACAAAGCTGCTTTTACATGGGGATGAGGGAGTGGGGGGTTATCTCTCTACTGGACATAACTTACTTGCACATCTATACGAAAATTGTTTTTACTGCTATCAGTTATCTACAACTTACCAAGTTGGGAAGTAGCTCCTGTAGAATCAGACAGCTTGGAAGATACACTCTGGACAGTGCATGGTTGTCCAGTGACATACACACGTTCCCTCCCCACTTTCTTGTTCACCCAGGCTGAGAGAGTTCAGGGTCATTTTGTGGGGTGGGGACACGCTGTGTGGCATGTAGGATCTGTTTCCTGACCAGGGATTGAACCCCATCTTCTACATTGGAAGAACAGTGTCTTAACCACTGGGCCACCAGGGAAGTCCTCCAGGGCCATTTTTAAAATTTTCTTTCTCTTCCGTGCTTCTTGAAACCCTCTTCTTGCCTGTTTCCCTTCTTCTACCTCCATCTACTTTAGATTGTTCCTGGATCATCCCTGGTTTCCCCTATCCCAACTTTCACTTGGAGACCTAAAACTGGCCCCAGATTCCTGTTGTGATGGGGATTAACGCAGTGTAGTGGGCTGAGTAGCATGTCCCCAAAATTCCTGTCCACCTGGAATCAAAGAATGTGATTTTATTTGGAAATAGGGCATGTGAAAGATGCAATTTGTTAAAAGCCTTGAGATGAAGTCATGGATGTAAGGTCAACCTAACTCTAGTGACTTGTATCCTTTTAAGAAGAGGAGAGGACATGGAAAGACACATAGACACACAGGGAGGAAGTCCACATGAAGATGGGGCAGAGATTGTAGTCATGCTACCACAAACCAGGGGAGGCCAGGAGCCACCAGAAGTTGCAAGAAATAAAGAAGGACTCTCACCAAGGGCCTCCAGAGAGAGCACGGCCCTGCCAACACCTTAATTCTGGCTCCGTGAAATTGATTTCAGACTTCTGGCCTCCAGAATTGTGAGGCAATAAATTTGTTTTGTTTTCAGCCACTGAGTGTGAGGTAATTTATTATGGCAGCCCTTGGAAACTATGACAGGAGGAGACAGCAGTGGGAAATAATTCAATTTCACAAACTTTTGCTAAGGACCTGCTGTATGACTTCCAGCCTTGTGCCAGGCATTGGAGAACTGGAAAGTGTTGAAGAGGAGCTCTGGTCACCTTTGATAACACATGGTAGTGACCACGTGATATGGGCTGCCTTGCCTCCTCCTCTTCCTCTTCCTTCTCTCCTTCTTTTCCTCCTCATCCTCATTCTTTTTTACTTCCAAATGGATCTTCCTTTTCAATTCATCATTTGGGTTTTGTCATTGTATTGGGTCCCTCTTGGGCATGTGTGTGTGCATGCTAAGTCACTTCCGTCGTGTCCAATTCATTGTGACCCTGTGGACTGTAGCCCACCAGGCTCCTCTGTCCATGGAATTCTCCAGGCAAGAATACTAGAGTGTGTTGCCTTGCTCTCCTCCAGGGGATCTTCTGGACTCAGGGATCGAACCTGTGTCTCTTATGTCTCCTGCCTGACAGGTGGGTTCTTAACCACTAGTGCCACCTGGGATGCTGCAAACCCTATGAGCCCCACCTGTTACTCCAGATGCTTCTACAGCCACTAGTTGAGAGCAGATGTCAACAGTCTTCAACTGGTCAATCCCCACCCTGGTTCCTGAGGGTATATTTCTGGCTTCTATGACACCATGATGATCTATAGGAACTGATTGGCCTTTAGCTTGGACGCAGAAGTTGTATATGTATGTGTGTGTGTGTGTGTGTGTGTGTGTGAGTGTTTAATGCCTGTGGTACCACCTTGAACAATGGGGCTGAGCAGTTGAATACCCCCAGGCAGAGAGATTCAGACTCATTTCATGAGCCTCTTCAGACTGAGCACCCTCAGCAGGGGTCATCCCATTAGCGCATCTTTGCATTGCTCTCCCTTCCCCCTGTTCCTCTTCCCTGGACTAACTGCAAGTCCCTATAATCAATTCCCAAAGAAATGACCTGCAGGGAGGCCCTGGCCACTGTCAGTGCTCTCAGGGGACCCAGCATTCCTCTCTGCCCACGGTGTCTTGCTCTGTCAGATCGTCTATCCATACAACTGCAGGCTTGAGTCATCTTGTGCAAATCACTCCCCTCTCTGCTTTCTTACCCTCTGGTCCAGGCCAGGTTTTCAGTCTTCTGATCATAATGGAATAAAATATGAAATATGAGGATATAGAAGCTGGTTGAAGGAGTCCTTCAGACCTTGATGCCATGGTTGTTAAATGCCAGGGGTTGCTCTGGACAGAAGAATGGGGTCATCATTGTCTGCAGCCCAGATCTTCCAGATGCTTCTGGGGACCTGAACCAGAGAAGTGGGGGGCCATTTTCAACTTTTTACTGTTTCCTTTTGGCAGTAATTGAGAGTCCTGAGTAATTTCAGTTATTACCATGTATTTCCTATTGCTGCTGTAACATATTATCACAAACTATTGCCTTCCCAGGTGGCTCAGTGGTAAAGAACCCATCTACTAAGGCAGGAGATGTGGGTTCAGTCTCTGGGTCGGGAAGATCCCCTAGAGTAGGAAATGGCAACCCACGCCAGTATTCTTGCCTGGGGGAATTCTATGGACAGAGGATCCTGGTGGGCTACAGTCCATGGGGTCGCAAAGAGTGGGACACTACTGAGTGACTAAGCAGCAGCAGCAGCAGCATTGGCTCAAAACAACATAAATGTATCATCTTGTAGTTCTGGAGGTCAGAAGTCCTAAAACCAAGGTGTTGGCAGGGCTACATTCTTCTTGGAGGTTTTAGAGGAGAACCCATTTCCTTGCCTTTTCTAACTTATGGAGGTCTCCCGCATTCCTTGACTTGTGGCCCCTTCTGCCTTCTTCTAAGTGCATCACTCCAACCTCCACAATTCCATCATCACCTCTCCTTCTTGGTCTCTGACCTCTTGCCTCCCTCTTATAAGATCCTTTGTAGTTACATTGAGTTCAGCCAGGTAAACCAGGCTAATCTCCCCATCGCAGTGTCCTTAATCACATCTGCAAAGTCACTCTTGCCACATGTTACCTCTAACACATTCACAGGTTCAGAGGATTAGGGCATGGAAATCTTTGGAAGGGGTCATTATTTAGATGAGCAAAAACTTTCTTGTATCGTGTTTATGACATCGGTGAAAAGTTCTTTATCCGTCTATCATATATATAATCTGTCTAGTTAACTGCATCCTTACGCATCTCACTGACCATGATTCTTAAATAATGAGGGATTTTTCTACCTGGCATAATTATCAAACAAAATGAAATTTAAGCAAAGAAGCTTCAGACAATGAAAAATGCTTGGTCACTACAGAGGAACAAGATAATTTTAGAAATGATGCTTGGACTCTGGAGCACCTTGTTGAAAAGTAATATTTTTTCCAGGAGGAAATATTATTATGTGGAAATCTCAGGTTATATCAGATCTTTACAAAATCAGTGTCTGTCAAACTGGGTCCAAAATGAGATTTCTGCTCGAAGATTAGGTAACTCCTGCTTAGCTGTTAATTGATACTCTCAGGATGAGATCTTAATGCTTGGCCCATTTCTTCTCTTCTGGTCCTTGTGGGTGGGCATTTTTCTCTTGTATTTGCCAAAAGCAAAAAGTAACGATTCCAATCACTGGGGATTTAAATGAAAGAAGGTTTATCATTTTCTACTCATAGTTATGGGCTTCCTGGGGGGTTCAGTTGTAAAGAATCCGCCTGCCAATTCAGGTTCAATCCCTGGGTTGAGAAGATCTCCTGAAAAGGAAATGGCAACCCACTCCAGTATTCTTGCCTGGAGAATCCCGTGGACAGAGGAGCCTGGCAGGCTACAGTCCATGGGGTCATGAAACAGTCAGACATGACTTGGTGGCTAAGCAACAACAGCAACCCACAGTTGTAATCACAGAGGACCATGCATATCTACTGCAGTTTGTGTAAATCTCTGCACACTCTCGCATTCCCATCTTGTGGTTCTTTTATCCCTGTTGAAGTTGTTATAATGATTGTATGCCGCATAATGATCTCAGAAGCCTGTGTTCTGTTGGATGTGTGATGAAGAAACTTGTCGTGGTTTCTCAAGAAAATAAAAGTTTTTTATTCAAAATGACCTCTGAACTTCTGGCCACTTATTCATTGAGCAGCCCGAGTGTGTGATGAAATTAATCCTTCAACTGGGTGCGTGGGAAAGTCAGACAGGGCAGGTGGGCTTGACACCTACTAGAGGCAACATTCATGTCCCGCATTGATGAGGGATCAGGGAGTTAAGATTATAACCAAAGGAGGAGAGTTTAGGAGGGAATTCATTCCTGCCCTCTGGCATTTGCTGAATATATGTATGGCCTGAGATTATTTCCCTCACACAAAGGCCAAATTACTAGGAAAACCATTAGTTCAGACTCATCATCTTAGGACTTAACAGCAGGTGCTAATGGCGTGTGTGTCTTTGTAACTAAGCATTTGAAAAAAGCAATCATTTTGGACAGAAATTTTGACCTCAGAGTAGCTGCCTGTGGCAACTATAAACTATTAATACTTTATAACCCTAGGGGTCCAGCTGCCTTTGTGGCTAATCCTCTCAGAAGCTAATCCTCAGGGCCTCTACAGATAATGCCCCTCTTTCCTCCAAACTTCTTCTACTTTCACTCTAGATGAATCTACTTTTTCAGTTTCTTCTGATTGATCAGAAACATCAAATAGTTCTCCATTTCATATGTTTCCTATGAATAGAATCCAGCCTTCTTGGTCAGGCCCAAGGCTACATTTCTTGTCTTATCTCCTACTTTTTCCCAGAAAGTTTTAGCTATTGAAGACATCTTGCATTGTCCTGCACCTATGACTTTGGTCAATACTTATTTTAGCTTAGAACCTGCTCTCTCATCCTTTTTCTATAAATTCCTATCTCTTCTATAAGGGACAGTTTAAGTGCTTTCTGCTACCAAAAGCATCCTTGTATTTTCTCAACTAGATGAAGCCTTTTTTTCCTTGAAATTTCCCTTCCTAAGAGAATGTTTCTGTAAACGTTCCTTCTTAGGTATTGTTTGTAAGAAATGCTGGTCTCATTACTGCCTATGATTTTTTTTTAAGTTAATAGTTCAAGTCATATTTCCCTTAAAGGATTGACTTGGTATGAAGTTCAATTTAATACTACCTGAATGAGCAATCCCCTGTCTAATTAAAATGATTCAATTAGCTAGGATGACATAATTTATAAAGGGAATATTGTTTTTAGCATTTTTAAGAACCTATTTAAACCATGGGCTCTTTTTCACCAAGAGTTTGCGTGCATGTGTGCTAAGTTGCTTCAGTCAGGTCTGACTCTGTGATACCCTATGGACCATAGGCCCCCAGGCTCCTCTGTCCATGGATTCTCCAGGCAAGAATACTGGAGTGGCTTGCCATGCCCTTCTCCAGGGGATCTTCCTGACCCGGGGATCAAACCCATGGTTCTTAGGTCTCCTGCACTGGCAAGAAGGTTGTTTACCACTAGCAGCACCCAGAAAGCCCTCACCAAGAAGTCAACAAGGCAAAATTCTAGAGAATTTTGCATAATATTTCAGAACTACCTCAAACCACCATGCCTTCATCTGCTCTTGATTAAGAACTTATGCTTCAATAGGTTACTTCTCTTGTGTTGTGTATTACCTGAAGCACAAGGGAACCATATTTGATATTGACAATAGACAACTTCCAACAGGATTAACATTAAACTTGATTCAGTAACTGTATTTTTAGAGTCTGCTGTCAGAAGGAAAAGAAAAGCTATCATCAAGGCCTATCTATACACAGGCCTTGAGAAGTCAGGACATTATAAGTGCTATTTGCTGTGATGGAAGTGACATACACATGTTAGCTCTGTACTGATCAGAAATGCTTTAATTCAAGTGGCCAAGGGCTCAAACTGCCTTCTCAGTGGCATAAAAATAACTTCTCCAGATCCATGGAGACCATTGAGTGCATGGGATTCAATCCTCTCATAAAGTAATGATACACTCTGGTGTCAATGGAGCTATTTCTTATTAAGCAAGATTAAAGCTATAGCTAAATACCCAATCAACTGTTTGGGAGGTTTTTTGTGGCTGTTATACAAAGCTGTTAGAATAGCTGTGGGCCAAGTGATTAATTAATTGGCCAAATTAATTGATTTAATCTGGTCATTATTATGCTAGAGAAAGCAGTCCTCATGAAAGCAATAGAATTTTGGATGCTAGCTGTTCTCAGAGCTTCAGTGTCACCACATGCAAGTATAAAACTGAACTAAATCCCTCTGTGTCTCTCTTGCTCGCTTTCTGCTCCAAGCCTTCTCTCTCTGAGAAATCCTTCACCTTTTCTCCGGCTCTCCACTCATTTCCGTTGATTCATGTAATTTTCCTTATCATTTCTTTCTACTGACATTTCTACCGACCCCTCAAACCAGACCACTGCAATGCCCTCCAATCATGCTTCCAGCTTCTATTCTCTCCTCCATGCCAATAAGTTTATTTTAAAATTATTGCTTCAAATTTTTTTTTTTTTTGGTTGTGCTAGGTCTTTATTGTGGCATTCATGCTCTTCATTGTGGTTCACGGGCTTTGTCTACTTTCAGTGTGCTGGAGCTTCTCTCTGGTTGCGGAGAAATGGCTTAGTTGCCTCTGTTGGCTTAGATGATAAAGAATCTGTCTGCGTGCAGGAGACCCAGGTTCTATCCCTGGGTCCGGAAGATCCCCTGGAGAAGGGAATGGCAACTCATTCCAGTATTCTTGCCTGAAAAATCCCAAGAGAAGAGGAGCCTGGTGGGCTATGGTCCATGGGGTCACAAAGAACTGAAAACAACTGAGTTAGTAACACTTTCACTTTCATGTGGGATTTAGTTCCCTGACCAGGGATAAGGTCAAATCCATGTCCCCTGCATTGGAAGGTGGTTTATTAACCACTGGACCACCAGGGGAGAACCCCCTGCCCCCGCCACCTGCAACAAATTCTTACTTTATATGAATGTACATAATACTCAACATTCAAAAACCTAAGACAATCCAATCCCATCACTTCATGGCAAATAGATGGGGAAATAGTGGAAACAGTGACAGACTTTATTTTCTTGGGCTTCAAAATCACTGCAGATGTTGACTGCAGTCATGAAATTAAAAGACACTTGCTCCTTGGAAGGAAAAACTATGACAAACCTAGACAGCATATCAAAAAGCAGAGACATTACCGACAAAGTTCTGTCTAGTCAAAGCTGTGGTTTTTCCAGGAGTCATGTATGGATATGAAAGTTGGACCATAAAGAAGGTTAAGCACTGAAGAATTGATGCTTGAACTGTGGTGTTGGAGAAGACTCTTGAGAGTCCCTTGGACTGCAAGGAGATCCAACCAGTCAATCGTAAAGGAAATCAAACCTGAATATTCGTTGGAAGGACTGATGCTGAAGCTGAAACTCCAATACTTTGGTCACCTAATGCAAAGAGCTAACTCATTGGAAAATACTCTGATGCTGGGAAAGATTGAAGGCAGGAGGAGAAGGGGACGACAGAGGATGAGATGGTGGATGGCATCACTGACTCAATGGACATGAGTTTGAGCAGGCTGTTGGAGTTGGTGATGGACAGGGAAGCCTGGCATTTACATTCCTTTCCACTCTTGTGCTTTGGCTCATTCAGTACGAGGCTCATTTTTTTTTTTTTTTTTTTATCATGTTCATGATTATTGTCATTGTCCTCATTATCATTATCTTCCTCCTCATCACCATCATCATCACATCACCCCTTACCCTTACTATATTCTGGTCATTTTCTAAGTACTTTACACGTATCTACTCTTTCCTCATTTTCTTAGTACTTTACATGTATCTAATCTTTCTCACCAACCTATGATATAGGTATCTTAACTTTCCCCATTGTATAGATAAAGAAACTGAAACACTGAGGTTAAACAATTTGCCCAAAGTCACCTCACATGTACATGATGTGGCCAGGATTCAAGTCTGGGCAGCCCAGCTCCAGAGGCAATGCTTCTGACCCCTCATCTGTACATTCTCTCTTTTCACAAATCATAAGCCACCAACTTGGCCAACTTCCTTGACCATCACTGCCTGACCATCTACATTTGGTCTCCTGTTCAACAGACATTTCGAGCCCCCTTACTCTGTGTATGTTCTGTGCTAGTTTCCGGGGCGATATTGGCAAATGAAATGGTGCAGTCCATGTCCTGAACTTGTCAGGCCAATAACCTTGACCTTCAGATGCATTGCTATCTACACCACTCAGAGGTATGGGATGCATACTATTTTTTATCTTTTTATGGTGTGTTTTGCATCCTGTATCTTCCTTAGGGAATTAGTTGTGTCTTTGCTGTTGGACATCTCTCTTAACACTTAGATGATCACAATTGCTTGATGATCATTTAATGATGATGATGCTATAATAGGCAATGTTCCATATAGATTGCTTAAGTCTTACCTACAAAAGAATCTGGATATGGTGCCAGGTAAATCATGTCTTGCTAATAAGTCTCATTCCCACTTTGATGTCCAGAGAACTACTTGGCATATGGTTGAAACCCACTCACTGAGGACTTTTATGTCCCCACTCAGGAAGTAGGACTTCAGTATCTACAGATCATCTGAAGAACCTCATCTGAAGCCTTGGGTTCTTTCAAGAAGAACTGTTGGGGTTAGAGAAGTGTGTGGAGTCAATCCTGGCTCTTGAGCTCCACGTGTCTCACAGTAAGGGAGGCAAAGGGTAAAAGAGTGCCCGTTCATCAGAGTGGCTGCATGTCTGTCGATTTCACCTTCTGTAAATCTGCTTCTGTTGAACTAATGCCTCTGGTGCCCACATTTAATATTTTATATGCTCCCCTGAACCTAGAGAAAGTCAAAGCATTTGGAAACATCTTTAGGATTCACAGTTTAGCAGAGGATTATCCTATCATGTAACATACCAAGTGAAAAATACCAGGAGTTGGGCTTTCACTTTCTTTTACATAACAGATGTTGAGAAGAGCATCAGAGGGAAGCAGGTAGAAACAACCACAATTAAGTGGAAACAAATTTGCTGTATGACTCAGGGAGTTCAAATAGGTGCTCTCTGACAACCTAGAGGGGTGGGATGGGGTGGGAGGTGGGAGAGTAGTTCAAGAGGGAGGCGACATCTGTATATCTATGGCTGGTTCATGCTGATGTATGGCAGAAAACAACACAATACTGTAAAGCAATTGTCCTTCAGTTAAAAATAAATCATTTTTTACAAAAGGAAGTGGAAACAATCGAGTTAGTGGTTCAGAGGTCTATGTTCCACATCAAGATGCTACCAATGGGCAAGAGGAAAAAAAAACTCACTGGGCCAAATTTGTTAAAATCAGGCCTTGCTTGTTAACACACCAGACAATACCTTAGGAGCTTTTTTAGAGCATTTTGTTGTCATTGTTCATTTTGCCTTGATTCTGCTCCAACACAGGGAATTAAATTCAGTCTATTTACCTGTTCTGAGCATTTTTAGCAAAATACTCACAGGTTTGTTCTACACCCTTGCTTCGAGAAAGAGGGAGTCTTCCCTGATCCCAATACTTTGTATTCGTCCAGTGTTTGGGGCGGATAAACACAACCTGGTAAGGTTTCACAGATGAAGGAAAGCTGATTGCTTAAGTTCATGGCAGAGTGAATATTAGGTTATGGCACTTCAAATCCTGTCCGATCACTAGTTTTCCACCACAATGCTTTTCTATTCTGTGCTGAGTATACCTCTTAAGATGAATATCAACATTAGCCTGAGAGGTCTGGACACTATTCAAAATCATATCCCTCCAGTTCTACAGAGGCTGAGCTCTAATAATGCCAACCTGCTCTTTAGTCCCCCCAAACATCTCTTGGCTTTTTTTGCACACGTGGTTCTCTCTCCTCTTCCCCTTTTGTGTGATGAGAGCCTCCACTTCCTTCCAGACTTAGTCCAAATATCACTTTCTCCGGGAAGTTCTGCATGCTCTCAGTTTCACTACAGCATCTTGAGATGACCCTTTCCTTTAATATTCGTCTCAAATGTCTGAAACTCCAATCTAAGAGCAGGCATGAAGTCTATCTGGGCCCAGTATCTCTAGGGATTCTTGGCAGGACCCACTACAGGGCACTTATCCTCTCCCAGTTGTCTCTTGCCCTGAGTTCCTGTGTTCTGCCCACCTCCTGCAATTTCTCTCTTCTTTCCCTTCCCCCTGGCCCGTACTGACACGGTCTTCAAAGTACCACTGATACAGGCTGTCCTGTCTAGCAGATATTTATTTAACAGAAGATTTTTGCTCACAGTGGGAGATTACCTCATGGAAGAACAGAAGAGACAATAACTTGAGATGAAATATTAGATGTCGCGATCCCAAGAACTCATCAAATGTTTCCTGGCACTGGGGATTTCTCACTGACTGTGTCTCAGCTGAGGATTTTATTTTATATACCTTTCTTGCCCTGCCTCTGTGGATGTCCCCTCCCCTCTACTTTTGCCAGCCTTGAACCTTTAACATTCTTATGACTTACATGCAGAGCTTTCTAGTGTCTTCCTCTTTTCTTCTGAACTAATCTCTGGCTGACTTGACATATCCAAAAATTTCATTAAGGTGGCCACACTTAATAAGAGATTTTTTTCATCTGGTCTCTCCCTTTTTTAGCTCACAAAGCATCTGACGTGCGGACATTATCTTTTTTATCAGTAGCATCTCCAGTGGGTGAGAAAATGGAATTGCTAGAAGGGAGACAGTCAAGGACTCTGTTTTCTCTTTTTAAAATGTATGTTTTTTTATGGTTTGCATTTTATTTTTACAGTGAGTGCCTATTGGTTTATTGGTGTATTTGTAATGAAATTATTAATGCAAGGAAGTTTAAAATAGCCTCTTTCTAATTCTTGGGAAAATATTCAATTCTCATACAGGAGTTTCTTTCACAGGGGCCTGGTAAACAGAAGAGGAGCCATGGAAAGATTTATTCTCCTTCTGTTCAGGCAGAGCAAAGCAAGTTCTTTGTTTATGTCAGATTTCCCAGATACCACACGAGAAGGCAGAGGCTGCATCTTAATCATTCTTGTAGTGTAAGGAAAAGTGGTGGTTCAGTGGGACAGTACCCACTGCCTAGAGAGTATTCTTTCTGCTTGTCGAGTGTTGACCATTGCTGAGTTCTTTGATGACTGTAAGTCGTGGATGACCCACAGCAATGCAAAACCATCCTTGCCAGTAGACATCCAAAAATTTTGTAAAATGAAGGTTCATATCTGGACAGTGGAGATTCTCTGGTAGAAGAGGCCAGTTTTTCCCAGTTTGAATATTCACTTTAATATTCCTGACCTATGCATATGTATAATCTTTGCATTCTCCTTTAACCTGACAGTAACCTCCTACCAGTTCCCTCATTAATGACAACTAAATTCTCTAACATGTTTTCACTTTACTCTGTATAAGAGTCATGACTTGACCTTTTCTGAAGTTTTAAAATAATCCTGTAATAATTCCTTTGTTGCCTCTGTCAAAGACTGATGATGCATGGTCCCCACAATAAATGTTTGTTGAATGAATGGATAAATGGAAAAACAAGAAGGTCTAACCTCACTGTGCACTGAAATGCTTTAGAAAGCTGAGCACCGAAGAATTGATGCTTTTGAACTATGATGCTGGAGAAGACTCTTGAGCGTCCCTTGGACAGCAAGGAGATCAAACAAGTCAATCCTAAAGGATATCAACCCTGAATATTCATTGGAAGGACTGATGCTGAAGCTGAAGCTCCAACACTTTGGCCACCTGATGCGAAGAGCTGACTCATTGGAAAAGACCCTGATGTTGGGAAAGATTGAGAGCAAGAGAAGTAGGTGACAGAATGAGATGATTGGAAGGCATCATCGACTCAATGGACATGAATTTGAGCAAACCCCCAGAGATAGTAAAGGCAGACACTCACAATGAGTTGAACACTACTCAGTGACTTAACAACAAACAAACCTTGTTGGTGTTAAAATAACGTGAGTTCAAGTAGCTGCATTATGAACAAGTCTGAACTTTCTCATGGCTTGCTAGCTAATGTTAAGATTGGTGATAACTTGGGTTTTACCCAAGCCATCATCATTTGATGTTATTTGAATTAGAAAAAAAAATTTTTTTAAGAAAAATCAGAAAAGATAGAAAGGATAAAGAATAAATTGTAACCATTCCACAATTTCTCTCCCTTGAGTAATCACAATTTTTAAAAGTATAATTTAACTAATTTAAGATAGATAATAAACATATATGACAAAAGTACAAAGCACATGAAAAATTTTTAAACATTTTTTTTTTCTTACCAGGATAGTAGTGGCTTAAAACAGCACAGATTTATCTTACAAGTCTAGTGAGTAGATGCCCTAAGATCAAGGTGTTGGAAGGGCTGTATTCCTTCTGGATTCTCTGGGGGAGAAGCTATTTCCTTGCCTTTTCCAGCTTCTAGAAGCTTTTAGAGGCTTTTGGCCCATCCCTTCATTTTAAGTCTGCAATGTAACATCTTCAACTCTTGTTTTCTCTCTCACCTCCTCTTCTGTCATCGCATATCCCAGCTCTGATATTTTGCCCACCCCCCTTTTTTAAAATAATTTATTCATTTTATTTTTGGTTGTGCTGGGTCTTCATGCTGTGTGCGGGCTTTCTCTAGTTCTGGTCCCGGGCTTCTCCTTGCAGTGGCTTCTCCTGTTGCAGAGCACGGACTCTAGTCACGTGGGCTTCAGTAGTCTTGGCTCATGGACTCTAGAGCACAGGCTCAATAGTTGTGGTATATGGGCCTAGTTGCTCCGCAGCATGTGGAATCTTCCCTGACCAGGGATTGAACCTATATCCCCTGCATTGGCAGGAGAATTCCCATCCACTGAACCAGCAGGGAAGTCCTGGCCTCCCTCTTTTAAGGATCTTATGATTGCATTGGGCCCACTCGATAATCCAAGATAACCTTCCCTTCTCAAGATCCTTTGCTTAAACACATTGCAAAGTCTCTTTTGCCATATACATACCACAAATACTGAAAAATAGGGCCTGACATCTTTGGATCTTATTATTCCACCTACCATAGTCTCCTAGGGTTGAGTAATCACTATTAATTCTTGGTTTATTTCCTTCTAATTTTTTTCTCTGCCTCCCTTCATTAAACAAGAATTTACTAAGTACTTATGGCACCCCACTCCAGTACTCTTGCTTGGAAAATCCCATGGATGGAGGAGCCTGGTAGGTAGTCCATGGGGTCGCTAAGAGTCAGACACGACTGAGCGACTTCACTTTCACTTTTCACTTTCATGCATTGGAGGAGGAAATGGCAACCCACTCCAGTGTTCTTGCCTGGAGAATCCCAGAGACAGGGGAGCCTGGTGGGCTTCCGTCTATGGGGTCGCACAGAGTCGGACATGACTAAAGCAACTTAGCAAAACTTAGCAGTAGTGCATGCCAGATACTATAGCTATAGCACTGAAGAAAGCAGACAAGGCCCCTACCCTCTTAGAGCTGACAGTCTAAGTGGGAGAGGAGAAAAAAATAGATACATAAATGAATAAAAATATCCCAGTCAATGAAGAGCACGTGTATACTTCTGAATGAATATTTTCTATGCATTGAGTTTGTGTGAGTTAGTAAAATATGTTTTGATCCATTTATCCATTATTAACTGCTTAAGCGCAAATACATCAGTACAGAATTGCTTTATTGAAGTATAGTTGATTTAGAATGTTGTGTGAATTTCTGCTGTACAGCAAAGTGACTCAGTTATATATACATGTACAAATATTCTTTTTTGTATTCTTTTCTATCCTGGTTTATCACAGGATATTGAATATAGTTCCCTGCAGAACTGGGTTTTGAATCAGGATCTGACTCTCCTCAATGGTCCTGACTCTCCTCTGTGGCCCTAGAAGATTCTATAACCAGGTGTAAGAAGTTAAAGTTGGTCACCCCCAAAGGTCAATGACTCTGCTGCGCCTCTGTGCCTCTGAGACTCAAAGTCAGACTTTCAAATTCAACAGCCTCCTGGGGGAACACAGAGTAAGAGTAATTTTTTTTTTTTTTTCCTGTAGGGTTACAAATAAGAAAGGTATTCCCAAAGGGCAGGGAACTTGAATTTCCCTTTGATCTGTCCTTGGTTGGCGGGAGGGGACTGTCACGTGGAGGAGAGAGAAGCGATGGTGGTAGAGGAGAAGGTGAGGAGAGGAGGTGGCTAAGTCTGACATTTTTCTCTTGAAAAGGTGATACTTCTAAAGGCACCCCCACATATGTGGGGAGAAATCATGGTTTATCAGCATTCACACTTGGTGGATTTATTTTCTTGTCAGGATGTTTCATTTAAAATGAAATGTTCTGCAAACTTTAAACCTTTTATTTTATTTGAGAACCTGATCTGAGAATACTTATCTTGGAGATGAAGGTGTGTGTGTGTGTTTCAGTTTTAAACTAGGTCCCACACAGGAGCTGTGTTCTAAGATTGGGAAGAAGGTGAGACCCTTTGAAGGGCTTACATGTAAATTGATTCCAAGTCATGGCTTAATATTGATTTATAATAAATTTCCTGTGGGGTAAGTTCATGAGTTGTTTCTTTCTATGATTTAGCACACGAGAGCCCTTGTTTTGTGACACATGATAATGGCCTTTTCATATAATTAGACACAAGAGGAGTGTCATCTGTTAAGGCTCTCTTTCTCTGCCCCTTTCTCAGTCCCTCTCTTGATTCTGATGTCTCAGAATATTTTGTCCTGATAGCAAATAAAACAATGTCTCAATTCAGATGTCTGAAAAAGATGTAAGAGGGTTTACCAGACACAGGCATTGGAGAGACATTACATTCATTGTAGAGTCATGTCCTCACTCACTTTAATATGTATATACTTAATTGAACTATAATTGACATACAATGTTATATGTTTCATGTGTACAAAATAGCAATTCAGTATTTGTGAACATTATGAAGTGATCATTACCATAAGTCTAGTTGCCATCTGTCATCATTTAAACTTATTACAGTATTATTCACTATGTTTCTAATGCTGTGTATTACATCTCTGTGACTTATTTTGTAACTGGAAATTTGTACCTCTTAATCCCTTTCACCCTCCATCCTCCCAGCTCCTTCCCCTCTGGAGACCAGTCTGTTCTCTGTATCTATGAGTCTGTTTCTCTTTTATATTTGTTCATTTATTTTGTTTTCTAGCTTCCACATAGAAGTGAAATCATATGGTATTTGTCTTTTTCTGTCTAATTTATTTCAGTTGTTTCCATATCTTGGCTATTGTAAATAATGCTGCAATAAACATAAGGTTGCATATCTCTGTTCAAATTAGTGTTTTTTGTTTTATTTAGATGAATAGCCAGAAATGGAATTGCTGAACTATATGGTAGTCCTATTTTTAATTATTTAAAGAAACTTTGTACTGTTTTCCATATTACATTCCATTACACTCCATATTACATCCCCTTCAATGGTGAATGAGGGAGAGTATGTTTGAAAATCATATATATGATAAGGAGTTAAATCCAGAATATATTAAAAAAAAAAAAAACTCATACAACCTAATGTTGAAAACCAGTTTAATTGAAAAATGGGCAGAGGACTCGAACAGACACTTTTTCCAGATAAAAATATTCAGATGGCACTTTAGAAAAAGCTTAGGGAAATGCAAATCAAAACCATAGTGAGACATCACTTCACTCTTGTCAAAACAACAAGGAATAACAAGTGTTGGCAAGGATATGGAGAAAAAGGAAACTTTGTCTGTCTATAATATCATTTAATATCATGTTAAATGCTTGCAAAGGTCCATATAGTCAAAGCTATGTTTTTTCTAGTTTTCATGTATGGATGTGAGAGTTGGACCATAAAGAAGGCTGAGCACCGAAGAATTGATGCTTTTGAACTTCAGTGTTGGAGAAGACTCTTGAGAGTTCGTCAGACAGCAAGGAGATCAAACCAGTCAATCCTAAAGAAAATCAGTCCTGAATATTCATTGGAAGGACTGATGCTGAAGCTGAAGCTCCAGTTCTTTGGCCCCCTGATGTGAAGAGCCGACTCACTGGAAAAGACCCCGATGCTGGCAAAGATTGAAGAAGGCAGGAGGAGAAGGGGACGACAGAGGATGAGATGGTTGGATGGCATCACTGACTCAATGGACATGAGTTTGCACAAACTCCAGGAGAGAGTGAAGGACAAGGAAGCCTAGCCGGCTACTGTTCATGGGATCACAAAGAGTCAGACACAACTGAGCAACTGAACAACAACAAATGTATTATGTTTTTAAAATATACTATTATTTAATATATTAATTGTATGTATTATAATGTATTATATTAAATACTATATAATATATTTAATATATTAATTGGTATCATAATATTTTATATTTATTTTCTGATACTTCTAGGGGTGAGTCAGTTTCACTCATCCAGATGTTGATTACTGATCTTTGATATTTTTTGGACTCTTCACCCACCATATTTGATTATTGGATTAAGGTTGCCAAGTTCTCCACCCCACCCCCTCAGCTGCTATGGTCCCAGGTCCCTGGAGTAATACAAATTACAAAAGAGACTAATTCACCTGGCAAACATTTAGGAGGTGTTACTGGACCATGCATGACTGTGATAAGTTTTCACAGATAATCTCCAGCTACCTGTTCTCTTCCCAGTACACTTCCTTAAGCACCCAAATGAGCATCATCAGGAGACCCTAAGTCATTTCATCCACAGCCTTCACTCCATGATCCAAGATGTTCCTATTTTGTCATATGGGGAAGAAGGAGAGGTTTCTAATTCTGACTTGTTCCATGGCTGGATTCATTCAAATAAACTCTGGCCTTAATATCCTCATCCCAAACCTCTTGGATTTTATACACCAGAGAGGAAGAATATCTCTTTCATCTTTCCCTTCTTTGACCTTGTTCTTTGAAGGCTATGACAGTATCTAAGACCTACAGGTAGATCATAAGCAGGTGAATCTTTTTTACATTTATTTTTAATTGGAGGATAATTACTTTACAATGTTGGGTTGGTTTCTGCCATACATCAACATGAGTCAGCCATAGGTTATACATGTCTCCTCCCTCTTGAACCTCCCTCCCACCTTCCACCCTATCCCATCCCTCTAGGTTGTCACAGAGCAGCAGTCTCAGCTCCCTGGATTATAGAACAACTTTCAATTAGTATCTATTTTACATATGGTAATATATTTTTTTCAGTGCTGCTGTCTCAATGCGTCCCACCCTCTCTTTCCGGGGAGGACACTTCTGTGTCCATAAGTTTGTTCTCTTGTCTGAGTCTCTATTCCTGCCCTGAAAATAAGTTCATGAGTACCATCTTTCTAGATCCCATATATATGTGTTAATATTCATTTTTCTCTTTCTGACTTCCTCTCTGTGTATAACTAAACAGGTGAATCTTCACTAATGATTTAGGGAAGGAAGGAAAGGAAGATTATCTGTATACCACCTCTTCCAACACGAAAGACTCGAATGAAGATTTGAACTTTTCTGTACAAATTAACTTATCGTTGTATTTTATTAAGTTCTTGTAGGATTCATGTCCTTTCTCTGTGGGTTTGAAAGGTTCCCTAACTGACTGTAAGCCCACTGTGGACATGAATTGTCTGTGACATCTTTGCCTAAGCCACCACCACTCTCTTTTAGGTTATAGCAACAGCCTCCTGTACGGTCTCACTACTTTACACCTATACCTATAATACATTTTCCACACAGTGGCCAGATGGTGTTTAAAAACATAAGTCATATCGTATTACTCCCTTGCTAAAACCATCCAGTGGCTTCTGTTGCCCCAGAGAAGAAATGGAAACTTTACCATGACATACAAGGCAGTCTCTACATCCGTCTTTCTATTTCCTCTTCAGTTCACTTGCCAACGTTCCAAAAATCTGACCTTCCCACCCCAGGGGCTTTGTACTACTTGTTCTGTCTTCCTAGAATGCTCTTCTTTCTTTATTTTTAATTGGAGGGTAATTGCTCTACAATATTGTGTTGGTCTCTGCCACGTATCAACATGAACCAGCCATTGGTATGCACATGTCCCCTCCCTCTGAAGCCTCCCTCCCACCTCCCATCCCCTCCCACCCCTCTAGGTTGTCACAGAGCACCAGGTTTGAGCTCCCTGCATCACAGAACAAACTCCCGCTGGCTGTCTGTTTTACACATGGTAATGTGTGTGTTTCAATGCTGCCCTCTCGATTCATCCTTCCCTCTCCTTTCCCCACTGTGTCCACAAGTCTGAATGCTCTGCTTTAAGACATTTCATGTAGCTAATTGCTTCTTGCTGTTGAGATATCTCCTGATCCAATATCAACCTTTCTCATTCTTTCTGTATCATAGTTTATCTGAAAAAGGGCTCATCTCTGTAAGATATTTTTTCTTCATTTTTTTTCTTTTGTTTTTCACTCTTCTGTCCCTCTTCCATCTCCCTCCAAGAAGATGTAAGCTCCTTGACAGCAGAGATCTTTTACTGTCTTGTTCACAGCTGTATTCTTGCTTAGCATCCAGTACAAAACTTGACACATAGTGGGTGGTCAATAGATATTTGTGGGTTGAATGGATGAATTATTTAACATCCCCTCCATTCCAGATTGGAGGCCAGATTTTCTTGGGGAAGTAAAGGATGTATTTGCATTGATTGATTATTGTTTGTATAAACTTTAGCAAATGGAACATGAGGCTGGGAGCACTGACTTATAGAAGCATTGGTTCCTGGGGTGACTGGCATTCAGCCTGTCATGGCTGAGTACATTTTCCCTCCCTGTGTAGACAAAGCTGTTGATCTGAGTGTGGCTCAGGTTCCATGGGCCCAGAAGCAGCTGTAATTAACTTCCTAAGCTTTGAAAAGGTATTTTGAGCTAACCCGGAGCAACCAACTTTGTAAACAGTAGTTAGCTAGAAAAAAAGGAAACGCTGTGTCTGTCCTCCCATTTTCTATCATATGCATTTCAAGGTTCAAAGGGATTATATGAAAATGAATATTCCAGTGTTCTCATATACACCTGCCTTCAAAAGAAGAAAGAGAAAATTTTAAGTAGGGCAGCATGTCTGCCACTTTAAATACTAAGGCCAGGGATGTTTGAGAAGCAAAAGGACCATGCAGGTGGAAATCATTTCTCACTGCTAACTATGCCCCATGGGACATTTCTCAGAAAGGGTGCATTTACTCATAATAATTGGGGTGGGGAAATGTGGGGAAATATTGCTGGCCCTATTTCTTATTGACAGATGAAACTGAAGCCTAGAGGTCAGTAATACACACCTTCTCCTCTGTCCAAGTGATTTGCTTTTTCATTCATTCATTAAAGATTTACTAGGCCTCAGTGTGGAGCAGGGGCTGTGTGCTAGTTGCATATATTCAGTGAACAAAACAGATGTGGTTCCTCCCTGTCCTCGTGGGGCTTAGAGTCCTTGGTAAGGAGGACAGTGAAAGTGAGGACAGGCATTTGACAAATAAACATGCAGATAAATATTTAATTATTACAATAGAGCAAAGGCTGAGAAGAGAAAGGACAGGGTGTTATGAGAGGGGATATGAAGGAATCTTTATTTAATTATTCATATTGGAATATAATTGCTTTATAACGTTGCATTAGTTTCTGCTGTACAAGGAAATGAATCAGCTGTATGTATATCATATATATATATATATATAGTAGGCTGCAGTCCATGGGGTTGCTAAGAGTCGGACACGACTGAGCGACTTCACTTTCACTTTTCACTTTCATGCACTGGAGAAGGAAATGGCAACCCACTCCCGTGTTCTTGCCTGGAGAATCCCAGGGACAGGGGAGCCTGGTGGGCTGCCGTCTATGGGGTCACACAGTGTCAGACATGACTGAAGTGACTTAGCAGCAACAGTAACTTCTCCCCTGGAGAAGGAAATGGCAACCCACTCCAGTATCCTTACCTGGAGAATCCCATGGACGGAGGAGCCTGATAGGCTATGGTCCACGGGGTCGCAAAGAGTCGGACACGACTGAGTGACTTTTTACTTTACTTTACTATATACATATGTGGGCTTCTCAGGGGATGCTAGTGGTAAAGAACCCCCCTGCCAATGCAAGGAGACACAAGAGACACTTGTTTGATCCCTGGGTTGGAAAGATCCCCTGGAGACGGGCATGGCAACTCACTCCAGTGTTCTTGCCTGGGGAATCCCATGGACAGAGGAGCCCGGCAGGCTACAGTCCGAAGGGTCGCAAAGAGTTGGACATGACTGAAGTGACTTAGCATGCACACACAGGTGTGTATATCCCCTCCCTTTATTTAGGTCATCACAGAGCACTGAGCTGAGCTTCCTGTGGTTTATAGCAGGTGAGGGAACCTTCTTTAAATTAGGGGATCAGAAAAGCCTTTCTGAGAAAGTGACATTCAGCTTAGACCAAAGAAGGAGGAGAAGCTGGGGAAGAAGTGCTCCAGTTCTGAAGGGTGGTGATCAGCTGGGGCCAGGAAGGTGCTTGATGTGATCCAGAGGTAGACAATCCCACGTGGCTGGATGATAGAGAGTTTAGGGGCCTGGACACAGTGGCTGATGAGGGGCCAGATCATGAGGGTACATGGAAATTTGGATTTTATTTTGTAGGTAACTGGAAGCCAAGACAGGAAACATCTGAGACTGTGCTTCCCTAGCAAGCTAAACAAGAATAGGTCCCCAAACCTTTCAGAGTGTTCCCTAACACAACTGAGTTTAACTGAGGTTACCTGGGGGAAATATAATTAGTCCTCTTGTTTGTAGAGGACAGTCCCTTCTGCTTCCTGGGAGTCCACCCAGAGTAATTCTGACACTGCTACCCCTAGAGAGTCCTTTTCTGTGAAGGATGTTGAATCTTGAAAAACTCCAAGGAGATTTACTCATATGATGAAATAATATGCAGCCATTAAAATAATAAAGAAAAGAATTGGGAATTTCATGGCAGCTGCTCCAGTGGTTCCAGCTCCACACTTCCACTGTAGGGGGCACAGGTTCGATTCTTTGTTGGGGAACTAAGATTCTGCATGTGGTGTGGTGCAGCCAAAAAAGAAAAATAATGAGAAAGAAGGAAACAAAAAGAAAAGAATTTAAAGGATGTGAGAAAATGCCTTGACTGTATCTGATTGTTTTTGTTCGGTTGCTCAGTCATGTCTGACTCTGCGATCCCATGGTCGGCAGCACACCAGGCTTCCCTGTCCTTCACTATCTCCCAGAGTTTGCTCAAACTCGTGTCCATTGAGTCAATGATGCCATCCAACCATCTCATCCTCTGTTGCCCCCTTCTCCTCTTGCCATTAATCTTTCCCAGCATCAGGGTCTTTTTCCAATGATTTGGGTCTTCACATCACTTGGCCAAAGTGTTGGAGCTTCAACTTCAGCATCAGTCAATCCAATGAATGTTCAGGGTTGATTTCCTTTAGGATTCACTGGTTTGATCTCCTTGCAGTCCAAGGGACTGTCAAGAGTCTTCTCCAGCCCCACAATTCAAAAACATGAATTATTTGGCACTCAGCATTCTTTACAGTCCAACTCTCACATCCATACATTACTCCTGGGAAAACCATAGCTTTGACTATATGGATCTTTGTCATCAAAGTAATGTCTCTGCTTTTTAATACACTGTCTATGTTTGTCATAACTTTTCTTCCAAGGAGCAAGCATCTTTTAGTTTCATGGCTGCAGTCACCATCCACAGCGATTTTGGAGCCCAAGAAAATAAAGTCTTTCACTATTTCCATTTTTTCCCCATCTATTTGCCATGAAGTGATGGGGCCAGATGCCATAATCTTAGTATCTGTTTACAAAGTAGTATGTATTACATGATCTTATTTTTTTAAATGGTGTTAACCAATCCATGTTTTGGAAAAATGAAAGCCCTGGGTGGATATTTATCAAAATGGCACTTCTGAGTGGTAGGATCCCACATATGTTTAACTCTTACCAAACTTTGAGAGAAGACACTGCCGGCCTTAATTTCTAGATGAGGAAAACTATCAGAGGTAACACACTGTTGGGGCTTCACAAGTGACTCAGTGGTAAAGAACCCGCCTGCCAATGCAGGAGACATAAGAGATATGGGTCCAATTCCTGGGTCAGGAAGATCCCCTGGAGTAGGAAATGACAACTCACTCCAGGGTTCTTGCCTGGGAAATTCCAAGGACAGAGGAATCTGGCAGGCTATAGTCCATGGGGTCCCAAAGAGTTGGACTTGACTGAGTACACCTACACACTCAACACACTGTTAAGTCACTCACACTCATTCATTCATTCCTTCAAGAAATATTTATTAGGTACTTACTATGTATCAGGGGTTGTGGTCAGTTCAGTTCAGTTCAGTCACTCAGTCGTGTCTGACTCTTTGTGACCTCATGGACTGCAGCATGCCAGGCTTCCCTGTCCATCACCAACTCCCAGACCTTGCTCAAACTCATGTCTATAGAGTCAGTGATGCCATCCAACCATCTCATCCTCTGTTATCCCTTTCTCCTCCTGCCTTCCATCTTTCCCAGCATCAGGGTCTTTTCTAATGAGTCAGTTCTTCGCATCAGGTGGTCAAAGTATTGGAGTTTCAGCTTCAGCATCAGTCCTTGCAATGCATATTCAGGACTGATTTCCTTTAGGATTAGCTGGTTAAATCTCCTTGCAGTCCAAGAGACTCTCAAGAGTCTTCCCTAATGCCATGGTTCAAAGGCATCAATTCTTTGGGGCTCAGCTTTCTTTATAGCCCAAATCTCATATCTACACATGACTACTGGAAAAACCATAGCTTTGACTAGATAGACCTTTGTTGGCAAAATAATGTCCCTGCTTTTAATATGCTGTGTAGTTTGGTCATCTTTTCTTCCAAGGAGCAATCATGTTTTCATTTCATGGCTGCAGTCACCATCTGCAGTGATTTTAGAGCCCCCCCAAATAAAGTATATCACTGTTTCCACTGTTTCCCCATCCATTTACCATGAAGTGATGGGACCAGATGCCATGATCTTCATTTTCTGAATGTTGAGCTTTAAGCCAACTTTTTCACTCTCCTTTTTCACTTTTATCAAGAGGCTCTTTAGTTCTTCTTCACTTTCTGCCATAAGGGTGGTGTCATCTGCATATCCGAGGTTATTGATATTTCTCTCAGCAATCTTGATTCCAGCTTGTGCTTCATCCAGCCCAGCGTTTCTCATGATGTACTCTGCATATAAGTTAAACAAGCAGGGTGACAATATACAGCCTTGATGTACTCCTTTTCCTATTTGGAACTAGTCTGTTGTTTCACGTCTAGGTCTAACTGCTGCTTCTTGACCTGCATACAGATTTCTGATGAGGCAGATCAGGTGGTCTGGTATTTCCATCTCTTTAAGAATTTTCCACAGCTTGTTGTGATCCACACAGTCAAAGGTTTTGGCATAGTCAATAAAGCAGAAATAGGTGTTTTTCTGGAATTCTCTTGCTCTTTCGATGATCCAACAGATGTTGGCTATTTGGTCTCTGGTTCCTCTGCCTTTTCTAAATCCAGCTTGAACATCCGGAAGTTCATGGTTCACATACAGTTGAAACCTGGTTTGGAGAGTGCTTGGGGTTGTGCTAGGCACTGAGTTTTCAATGATGAGTATAGCAGATGACTTTTAAAAATGTATCCTGTGTTATTTCAGACATAATGAAAAAGTGTCAAATAAAAAGTGCAACTAACATCCATGTATCCAATAATTAGACAAAGAAATAAAACATAACTGATGCAATTGAAGGTCCCTGTATATTATTCGTGTCCCATTACACTCCATCCCTTCCCCTTAGGGCTAAACACTTCTGTAATGTGGGTGTTTATCATTCTCAGACATTTCTTGGATTATAGTTAATTTTTATCTTCCTTTTCCATGCTCACATCTTTGAAATTTCCTGCAGTGAACACATATCCTTTCAAGGAAAAAAAAAAAGTGAAATTATTTTTTAAAACCCAAAAGGAGATGTTGGAAATCAGGGCCCCCAAAAGAGTGCCTTCAGAAACCTGCAGTCAAGGGCCTTCCTTCATCCTGGTGAGCCCTTCGAACCCTCCTGCCCAAGCTGTCCCTCCCAGCCCCTCTCCTGAGATCCAGATAATCATCAGCCAGGAAGGTCTCCTTCTCAGGTCTTCTTGCTTCCTAAAAATATTTAAAGGACAGTGTTTGTTGATGCCTGGAGCTGGGGCTGTCAGTCTTCTGATGGGACTGTGTCCTTGCTCTCTGGCTACACCCTGTTCTTTGGGATGACACTGACCGAGGGCAAAGAAGATGGAATGCTCAACCCCAGAAGCAGGGGGCAATGTCCTCTGGATGCATTTTCAATATGAAAGCTGAAATTAGAGTGAAACTTTACCTTGCATTTTTTATGATGTGTGTCTTAGTCAACTTCTGTATTTGCAAAGACAAAGGGAATTAATATTTAATATGGGCACGGCAAAAGGAGACGAGAAAGATCCTTTCTCTGCTGTGTCTTTGAATCTTCAATCTCCTTGGAATATCAGCCCTTAATCTCTTGATTATGAGCTTGACACCATCCTCTTCCATTTCTCATTAACACTGGGTAAGAACTGTTGTTGGAGAGGGAATTGCAACCCACTCCAGTGTTCTTGCCTGGAGAATTCCATGAACAGAGGAGCCTGGAGAGTTACAGTGCATGGGATTGAAGCGAGTTTGGACACGACTGAGTGAGTTTCAGTATACTACACTAAGAACTGTTGTATCCTTGGACTTAGATAGACCTGAACTTTTGTGCCAGCCCTGCCATTTATGTACTAGGTGACTCTGGGATTCGATTTCCTCTTCATAAAAATGGAATAATATGAATAATATGTACCTCTTGGGTATTCATTGGATATTCATTGGAAGGACTGATGGTGAAGCTGAAACTCCAATACTTTGGCCACCTGATGCGAGGAACTAACTCATTTGAAAAGACCCTGATGCTGGGAAAGATTGAAGGCTGGAGGAGAAGGGGATGACAGAGGATGAGATGGTTGGATGGCATTACCGACTTGAAGGACATGAGTTTGAGTAGGCTCTGGGAGTTAGTGATGGACAGGGAATCCTGGTGTGCTGCACTCCATGGGGTCGCAAAGAGTCAGACACGACTGAGCGACTGACTGAACTGAACTGAATATTTATTGGAATGCGTTTTTAAGGTTGACTTAATATATGTGTGCATTGATTCTTTGTGATTCTTTGGTCTCATGTTTAAGGATGTTGGGAATTAGTACTTTAAAAAACAAAAGAAAACCCATGTGTTAGGGGTGGGAAGTAGTGGAATACAGAAAAAGGCTCAAAGTCAAAGCTAGAGTGAAGTTTGCCCTCATGATTTATCTCTATCTGAGCTGTCTGGTTAATTGCTCTCAAGTGGATAGACTTGGATCTGAGCCTGGAAAGTACTCAGACTTAAAGGTCCTGCCTCCCAGGGTGATTATAAGGATGAGTTAGGTAGGGTAAGTAAAATGTCTTAACTTATAAACTAATTCTTTGATCATTTAAACAACATTTACTGAGCACCTATTATATCTGAAGAATGCTGAGGGCTGGAAATTGACACCTTTGTGTTGTGGTGCTGGAGAAGACTCTACAGAGTCCCTTGGACTGCAAGGAGATCAAACCAGTCATTCCTAAAGGAAATCAACCCTGAATATTAATCAGAAGGACTGTTGCTAAAGCTGAGACTCCAAAACTTTGGCCCACCTGATACGAAGAGCCCACTCATTGGAAAAGACCCTAATACTGGATTGAAGATTGAAGGCAAAAGGAAAAGGGGATGGCAGGGGATGAGCTGGTTGGATAGTATCACTGACTCAATGGGCTTGAGTTTGAGCAAACTCCAGGAGATGGTGAAGCACAGAGGAGCCTGGCATGCTACATACAGTCCACGGGGTTGCAAAGAGTTGGACACAACTTAGCGACTGGAACAACAAGTATCTGAAGAAATAATGCACAGTGGAGAAAACAGTTGCTGACCTGGCCCCATGGAGCTTAGAGTCTAGCAGGGTAGACAGACATAAGTCAATTAATAATAATTAACACCATGTTGCAGACTCAGTTGGCGTGTTTCTTGGAGCCTCTGTTGCCTTCCTGACAGCTCATACCTCCAGTGTCATGCTAAGGCTTGTGATTGCCTCCGATTTCATATCCCCCTACCGCCGGGTCTTCCTGGCGGCTCAGACGGCAAAAGCATCTGGCTACAACGCGGGAGACCCGGATTCGATCCCTGGGTTGAACCGGAAGATCCCTGGGAGAAGGAAATGGCAACCCACTCCAGTACTTTTGCATGGAAAACCCCATGGACGGAGAAGCCTGGTAGGCTACAATCCGTGGGGTTACAAAGAGTTGGACACGACTGAGTGACTTCACTTTCACTTTCACCTCCGGGGCAGCCTTTAGTCTCTGATTGACTGATGAGTAGCTACCAAAACCCAGCTCCCTTTGCTTCGAAGCAAGACAGACTCAGTAGTTCAGTCCCTGCTCTGGAGCTCCCGGGTAGGGGTGAGTGCTGACGCTTCATGTCACCTGAACCTGTATCTTTGCCGATGCTTTGAGTCACCTGTATAATCTATATCTTTGCTCAGCTTTTCCATGTCCTGTCCTGCATCCCATGCTCCCTTACATGTTCCTCCCAGAAGCCTTCCCTTAGAAAGCCAGTCAATTGCACAAGAATCCTCAGGATCCTCTTCCAGGGAAACTGACCTGAAATACAGGATAATTCTTAGTAGCGATAAGGGCTATGGAAACAGGGCCGGAGAAATGTGCCAGAGGGTCATGAGGGAAGAGGGACTTATTTTAGATTAGGTGTCAAGAAGTGCTTTTTGGAGGCAGGGGCATTTTGCACTGAGACCTGGCTGGGAAGGGAGAATATCTACACTGACCCAGGGGAGAAGCGTTTCAGGAAATAACTGGCAAAGGATCTCAGGAGGAAGTGAACTGAAGCCTGGAAGTCAGCCTGAGGCTGGAGTGTAGTAGATAAGGGCAGAGTGGAAGGGGATGAGGTCAGAAAAGCAGCCACAGTTCCCTTCTTTGTAAGCTGAGGAAAGAAATGGGTTGTATTCCAGATGATTTGAATATACTGAGGGGGGTGAGACTTGATTCAGGTTTCAACAAGATCACTCAGGATACTAAGGATGCTGTTTAGTTGCTAAGTCGTGTCTGAATCTTTGCGACCCCATGGACTGTAGCCTGAGAGGCTTCTCTGTCCATGGGATTTCCCGGGCAAGAAGACTGGAGTGGATTGCCATTTCCTTCTCCAAGAGATCTTCCTAATCCAAGGAGAGAACATGTGTCTCGTGGGTCTCTTGGATTGCCAGGCGGATTCTTTACTGCTGGGCCACCTGGAAAGTGTGCTTGTAGTTAGTCTTTCAACTGTGTCAGACTCTTCGTGACCTCATGGACTGTAGCCCACCAGACTCCTCTGTCCATGGAAATTCTCCAGGCAAGAATACTGGAGTGGGTAGCCATGCCGTCTTCCAGGGGATCTTCCCAACCCAGGGATTGAACCCAGGTCTCCCACATTGCAGGCAGATTCTCTACCGATTGAGCCACCAGGGAAGAACAGATGATAACACAATGTCTGGCAATAATAGTTGCTAAATAAATAGTAGCTCCATCAGCAGCTCAATTCCCATCCTTCAGAGGTGTCGTAGAGGACATTTCTGCATTAGGAAGGAAATTGGCATGACTACCCTCCAAGGGCTGTTTGAAATAGACTGTAACTTGATGGGACTTCCCTGGTTGCTCTGCTGGTAAAGAATCCACCTGCAGTGCAGGAGACCTGGGTTCTATCCCTGCGTTGGGAAGATCCTCTGGAGGAGGGCATGGCAACCCACTCCAGTATTCTTGCCTGGATAATCCCCATGGACAGAGGAGCCTGGTGGGCAATAGTCATAGGGTTACAAAGAGTTGGACATGATTGAGCGACTAAGCACAGCACACAGCACTTAACTCAATGACCTCTTATGGTATTACCCCTGGGGCCACATGACTCACCCACTAAGGCTTTTTGTTTGATTGTGTTTCATTTATTGGAAAAACTGATAAGACCTTGTTTCAAGTATATAATTTCCAGATGCTTTTATTGACTTTTCCTCTCTTTTATTGACTTTTAAATATAGAAAGATGAGACACATTTTGCAGAGTGCTGATATTTGACCCAATCAGGTTGTAAAACAGAATGACTTCCTTTTCTTCTCTTCAAGTATTTAAACTCCAGGCAACTGGCCCCTCCTTACTCTCCACTAAAAATGTTTAAACAACCTCTATTATATTTTCTAGTTACAGGAGGAATACAACCATGTTTTGCAAAAAAGATGATAAAATCCAGGCAAACTCAACAATTGTTTTTTATTTTTATTTATGTTATTTGTTTGTTTATTTTTGACTGTACTGGGTCTTCATTGCTGCACAGGCCTTTCTCTAGTTGCAGCGATTGGGGGCTACTCTCTAACTGCAGTGCACAAGCCTCTCATTTAGTAGCTTCTCTTGTTGTGGAGCACAGGCTCTAGAGCACAGGCTTAGCGGTCGTGGTGCATGGGTTTAGTTGCTCTGCTGCATGTGGGATCTTCCCGGACCAGGCATCAAACCTGTATCCTGCTTTGGTGAGCAGATTTTTTACCACTGAGCCACCAGGGAAGCCCCTCAACAATTATTAACTGTAATGGCTGAGATCTATTAGGTACTAAGACACTGAGTTTGGCGAACACTTGCAGATATCATTTTATTCTCACCATAATACCAGGAGGTGGGGACTATTATTATATCCATTATAGAGAGGAGAAAACAGCTTGAGTGAGTCAAGTAGCTTGCTCAACTTGGCAGCTAGGAGGTGGCAAAAATAAGTTGAACTCATGTTATCTGACCCCCAATTATCTGAACGCATGTTATTCAGACACTGTCCCACCACTGGGCTGAAACATCATTAGTGTTAGGTACATAGACTGACATATTTTAAGCTATAAGTGGTATTCATTTGCATAAATATGATTTTGTCCACTTTCGTCATCCATCATATTACATTTAGTTTCCAGTCAAAGGTACAGATATGTATAAGTATGTATGTGTGTGTGTGTACTTTCTGGCACTTTCACGGAAGAGAATTTTTCCAAGGATCAGGGATGGGGTTAGATTTGAGATGAATCTCCTAAGGAGCGGGCAACCTAGATCTCTCGCATGTACAGTTCACAGTAAGGTTTACACTCCTATGAGAGTCTAATGCCACCACTGAGTTAACAGGAGGCAAAATTCAGGCAGTAATGTGACTGATGGGGAGTGGCTGTCAATACAGTCAAAACTTCACTCGATTGCCTGCCTCTTGCCACCTGCTGTGTGGCCCATTTCCTAACAGTCCATGGACTGGTTCAGGTCCGTGGCCTGGGGGTTAGGAACTCCTGCAGTCTGATATAAACACCATAAGATGTTGATCTCACTCCCTCATCCCATCTGCCCCCATCCCATATCCCTAACATTTAGAACAGTGCATGGAGTGAAACAGACACTCAAGTGAGTGCTTGTTGAATAAACAAGCTAAATCAATACTAGCTCAGCCAGCAGCTTTTATCCTTAAATATATAACCTTTTTGTAATCAGAGTTTTCACTTGAAGCAGTCTATCACAAACATCTACTACATTTACTACTTTAGCAGCACCTCACTTTTAATGGCTATGCAGAGTTATAAATAGACTGGTTCAGTTCTTTTTTTTATTATTATTATTACCTTTTGGGAGCATCTTGAAGCATTATCTTTCTTTGGCCTCAGGAATTCTCCCCTTTTCTGTGATCTGTCTGTCTATTTCAGCATCCTAAAGCCTTCTCATCTTCCATCTTCCTCTCTGAGGAATCTGACGTCTCTCAGGCTTGAGTTGGGCTCTTATTCCTCTCTGTCTTCACACTTTTTAGGCAAGCCCAGCTGCATCTTTATCTCCAGTTAGGACCGCCCAGATGCACACTATGTGCTCTACGTCCCTCGCCTTCTCTCACTTATTCTCCACACTGGTGTTTAACGAGCCTGCATGACTTCACAAGTGTCACACATCTGGAAACAGAAGAGCTAGGATTTTAAGTCAGATCTGTCTGATGAAAACACAGGAGCTCCATCCTCTGTATTCTCCAGATCAACAACACAGAACATCCTATGCCCCTTCACAACTACATGTGGAAGCTGTAAATCCTATGTTTTAATCCCCCATGACTACTTTTGCGAGCCGTTTCTTCTCACTAAAAGGATTATGTCTTGAATTTTCCATTTCTCTCCCAATTTTCTTTTGCCTCCCAATTCTTTCTCCTCCTTTTGTTTTTTTCTTTTGAATCTTCAAGCCTAACAGTTGGAGATTTCCACCCAACTGTAGTTGGAGTTTTGGTGGAAATTCAAAGTCTGTCTTGTAACTTTGGAGCAGTTAACATCCACTAATTGAGCTGTGGCTGCCTAGAAAGATCCTAAACTTAAGCCAGACGAATCACCATACTCCTCTGGATCCAATAATTAAACCAGGGATAGTCAGCTTCAGAGAAGCCATTTGTCACTTCTCCCTTGGCCCCCTTACCCCTAGGGAGGTGCAACATCCCATCCACATAGAGGGTCCATGGAGAGGAGGATGGGATTTCAGGAACCACATAGAGGTTACACTGTGTGACCATCCAAATGGAGAAAGGTGGTCAAAAGATAAACTTCTGTTATGAGACAAGTAAGTACTTGGAGTGTAATGAACTACATGATAAGTAACTTTTACAGAAATGGTTAGGAGAGTAAATCTTAAGACCTCTCATTACAAGGAGATTTTTTTTCTTTTTTTTTTTTTATTGTGTCTTTATAGTATGATGGATGTTAGCTGAACCTATTACGGTCATCATTTCACATGTATGCAAATCAAACCATCATGCTGTATGCCTTAAATTTACATAGTAATGTACATCAGTTTTCAATGGACTGGGGAAAAAAGGCAAAACTACCCAAAGCAATTTGCAACAAATGTGGGACTTGATGGTCCTCATGGGATGCTTTTGATGCCTTCCTTAGGTTCAAATGGAACTAGCTGGGTGATTCTGAACACTGGGAGAAGTGCTGCATCCAAGTATATCTTGAGATCCGTTTTGGCAGTGTCTCAAATGAGAACTTGAATATCAGAAAATCTACCATGTACTAAAATGGTCCATTCTGGGCTGTCCAACAGCCAGAATGTATATTGTCTGATCCATCTGTCATCAGCCACACACAACCCACTCCAGTATTCTTGCCTGGAAAATCCCATGGACAGAGGAGCCTGGTGGGCTACAGTCCATGGGGTCATAAGAGTTGGACACGACTTAGCAACTAAAACTTGCCCTTGGCATGTGGCTGTGGATCCCTTGCGACATGTTAGTAGGGCAAAGAAAGAACAGAATTTTCAATATTATTTAATTTTAATATCCATACATGCAGTTATTTCAAGAACAAAGGAATGAAAAAAAGAACACCTGTAGAGTTCATACATGCAACTCAGGGTTCTAGTCTATAGAATTGTGAGCAAATAAATTTCTGTTGTTTGAGCCTCCCAGTCTGTGGTACTTTATTATGGTGGCTTGAGTGGGCTAATATATTCTCTCTCCATCCAGCTACCCTTCCATTCTTCCATCTGTCTATCCAGTAATTATGATTTCTTTTAATCATGTGATAAATTTCACGTGCTCCTAGGGGATCATGTTATTTTCTTGTCTTCAACACAATGTTATTACTAACTGAAAATTGACGTTAATAATGATGGTTATTGTTTCTAACCTGCCAGCTTGAGCTAGGCCCTGATATTTATTTTCGAATTTAATCTTTCCCACTATTTCAAACATGTTAAGTAAAATATTCAAAATCAAAGTCTTGAATCCATGCCTCTTTGCCTCTCAAAGTATTTGATGATTTATCTCAAAGAAGCCAGGAGCTTGTATTCCTTCATACTCAGTTTCATTCACAAATACCTCAAGCCAGGGGCAGGAGTGATTAATACATACTTTCTTTTGCAGTGGGAAAAGAAAATAACCTACTGCTTCCAAACCCTTTAGGCCCTTTATATCTTAAAATACTCTACCCCTGCTAATACTCTGCTCCTGTTAGGAGGAGATATGATAGGAGCATGGCTTTGGAGCCAAATAGAAATAGGTTCAAATTCTAGCTCTACCATCTACTTCCTACCTTGTAAACTAAGACAAGTTACTGAACCTTGTAACTTTTCTTAACTATGTGGAGAGGATAATGGTATAAACATATCCACCTGTTGAACAAATGTTTTTCAATTGTGAGTGCTGAGTATGTGGAAATTTACCCGATGGTAGCCCTTGAGCAAGGAGCAAGACACACATTGTCTCCACCTACCCATAGCTGTGGTCTAAAGGAAAAGTCAGATAATTAATCAAATAATCACACAAGCAATTAACTGCACTCATGATAAATGCAACAGAGGAAAAGTACGGTAAATTATGAGAGCACATAGTCAGGGCATATGAGGAGGTGACAATTATCCCGGGATCCAGAGAATGAAGAAGAGTGGTCTTACCTTTATTCTCAATACATCTTAAATAGAAGCTATTATTGTGCAAAGAATCTCATTCTCAAGTCTAATGAGCAAGGTATTCTTGGACCTGAAGTTTCTGTCGGCCTTACACTTCATTTGTACAGGTGGTTGCAGGGTTTTTAAGCTTCATTTCAAAGTCAAGGATAAAAGCTCTCCTTAATTTTTCTCTCTCCAAAAGCATATGCAGAGGACAGAGCCTTAGGAGAGGGAAAATGCCATTGTAATGTAATTATCTTTGTAGCTGGCAGGTTGGAAGGCACCACTGCCCAGATTGAATGATGTAAGAGGAACAGCTCTCACTGATTCATATGTATGGTAGGATATTAAGAAGCAGCAAAATCCACATTTGGGGTGAGGTAGTGGGGACCCTGTGATCTCACAGACAAGTACCTCTTGGTCCTAAGTTGTAGGACTTAAAACACTCAGTGTACATTTTAGGAAAATGGTATTTTAAAATATAATTTTAATTAAAAATATAAATATTAAAGTATTAAAATACAACTATATCAATGAAACCAAAGTCTCCCTCCCACCTCAGACTCCCATGACTTTTCCCATGAACAACCAGTATTCATGGCTTCTTACGTATTTTAAAAATAAATTTTCTATGTATTATAAGTATATGTATGTCAGTATATTCTCTTTTTTTAACATAAAAGGGATAAAACTAAGCACAGTGTTCTGTATATTACATTTTTCACTTACTATTTTCAAATAAATAATGCAGATCCACCTTAATCTCTCTTTTCCCCCAAATAGGTGTATATAGTCATCTATAAAACGGGACAGTCTTGACCTGCTTTAAAAATTCAACAACACTCCTGTGGATGAATATTTAGGTTGTTTCCAGTCTTTCTCTTTTCTGAACAATGTTGCTATAAATCTTTTCATGGGTGTATCTTAGTGCATTTTTGCAAGGACAAATGTTGCTGTTGTTGTACAGTTCAGTTCAGTCACTCAGTCGTGTCTGACTCTTCATGGACTACAGCATGCCAGACTTCCCTGTTCATCACCAACACCCAGAGCTTACTCAAACTCATGTCCACTGAGTCAGTGATGCCGCCCAACCATCTCATCCTCTGTCGTCCCCTTCTCCTCCTGCTCCCAATCTCTCCCAGCATCAGAGTCTTTTCCAATGAGTCAACTCTTCGCATGAGGTGGTCAAAGTACTGGAGTTTCAGCTTTAGCATCATTCCTTCCAAAGAAATCCCAGGGCTGATCTCCTTCAGAATGGACTGGTTGGATCTCTTGCAGTCCAAGGGACTCTCAAGAGTCTTCTCCAACACCACAGTTCAAAAGCATCAATTCTTCAGTGCTCAGCTTTCTTCACAGTCCAACTCTCACATTCATACATAACTACTGGAAAAACCATAGCTTTGACTAGATGGACCTTTGTTGGCAAAGTAATGTCTCTGCTTTTTAATATGCTGTCTTGGTTGGTCATAACTTTTCTTCCAAGGAGCAAGCATGTTTTCATTTCATGGCTGTAGTCACCATCTGCAGTGATTTTGGAGTCCCCAAAAATAAAGTCTGTCACTGTTTCCATTGTTTCCCCATCTATTTGCCATGACATGATGGAAATGGATGCCATGATCTTAGTTTTCTGAATGTTGAGTTTTAAGGCAACTTTTTCACTCTCCTCTTTCACTTTCATCAAGAGGCTTTTGAGTTCCTCTTCACTTTTTGCCATAAGGGTGGTGTCATCTGCATATCTGAGGTTATTGATATTTCTCCCGGCAATCTTGATTCCAGTTTGTGCTTCATCCAGTCCAGCATTTCTCATGATGTACTCTGCATAGAAGTTAAATAAGCAGGGTGACAATATACAGCCTTGGTGTACTCCTTTCCCAATTTGGAACCAGTCTGTTGTTCCATGTCCAGTTCTAACTGTTGCTTCTTGACCTGCGTACAGATTTCTCAGGAGGCAGCTAAGGTGGTCTGGTATTCTCATCTCTTTAATAATTTTCCACAGTTTGCTGTGATCTTCACAGTCAAAGGCTTTGGTTTGGCATAGTCAATAAAGCAGAAGTAGATGTTTTCCTGGAACTCTTTCACTTCTTTGATGATCCAGCGAAATTTGCCAATTTGGTCTCTGGTTTCTCTGCCTTTTCTAAATCCAGCTTGAACATCTGGAAGTTCACAGTTTACGCACTGTTGAAGCCTGGCTTGAGTAATTTTGAGCATTACTTTGCTAGCATGTGAGATGAGTGCAATTGTGTGGTAGTTTGAGCATCTTTGGCATTGCCTTTCTTTGAGATTGGAATGAAAACTGATGTTTTCCAGTCCTGTGGCCACTGCTGAGTTTTCCAAATGTGCTGACATATTGAGTGAAGCACTTTCACAGCATCATCTTTTAGAATTTGAAATAGCTCAACTGGAATTCCATCTCCTCCACTAGCTTTGTTCATAGCGATGCTTCCTAAGGCCCACTTGACTTTGCATTCCAGGATGTCTGGCTCCAGGTGAGTGATCACACCATTGTGATTATCTGGGTCATGAAATCGTTTTTGTATAGTTCTTCTGTGTATTCTTATTGTAGGGGGAGGTAAATTACTGGTAGATCATAGGATTTGTATCTTACAGTTTAAATAATTGGGGTTAATTTGGCTTCCCAGAAGCTGTCCTGCTTGACACATTTCAGCCAGGCTCTCCTTAATAACAAGGTCAGTTATAAATATCTTTATATTTTTCAACCAGGGAGGTGAAAATTAGGGTCTCATTGTTATTTTAATTTGCATTTCTTTAATTATGAGGGAGGTTAGACATCATTTCACATGTTAATGAGGCATTGATTTTTTTTTCCCCCTTCTTGTGAACTGCTGTTTGTGCCCTCAGCTAATTTTTCCACTGGGACCATTTTTTAATTTCTTTGAAAGAGCACTGATTTGATGAAAGAAATTGATCCTTCTTCTGTCACTGGTGATGCAAAAGTATTGTTCCTTTAGTTTATAATTTTTTTTCTTTTTATTTTTTTATGGATGGCCAGAATCTATTTGTTCTGATTTATTCAAATATCCATAATTGCTCCTAAAGGACAACTGGTTCTTTGGATCTTTCACCTCATGTATTCTTAGTTCTTTGATTCATTCATTCCACAAATACTTACTGAGCTCTTATTATGTGTCAGACATTGTTTTAGGTTCTGGAAAGACAGAAATAAAATTATCACAAACCTTTGTCTTCTAGGGGCTAGTGAGGAGACACAGATAGTCAAAAAGCAGGTAAAATATATTGAATGTTCAGTGACGATACATGCTAGACAGAAAATAAAGCAAGTGAAAGGAATCAAGATTTTATGGGGTGGGGTTAGGGGGTTGTAGGGTGGCAATTACAAAATTTGAATTTTTAAAGCCTTCTCTTATTGTGAAGGTGACATTTGATTAAAGATATGAAGGGGGCAAGGAAATGAGCCACATGAATATATGGGAGAAAAGCACTCAGCTAAGAAGTAGTACTCAGCAAGTAGAAAGGGAGCATTGTGGGAATAGCAAAATGTAGTAAATCCCCTACATAAGAACCTTCAGGTTGCAAACTTTCAAAGATGTGGGCGTGCCTTCACACATTCAGTCCTGTAAGTTAACTCACATGTCTGGTGTGCTTCTGTCCTCTACAAGTGGCTGTGCTTTGGTGTACTTTACTGTTCAGTACTGTAGAGAGCCCAGTAGCCCAGCATGTCCAGAAATAAGTGGAAAAGTAGCAGTGATGTAGCTGGTACTACTGTAGTTTTCAAGGTACTGTATTGTAAGACTAAAAATGTTTTTTATTTTTGTGTGTTTTTTAAATGTACTATTTGTGTGAAAAGAATGTGGCCTTTAAAAAATATTAACAACCTGAAAGTTGAGAGGTATGTTTTATGTGGTGGATATTTTTAGGACTTCAAGCCCTGGAGATAGCAAATCAATTGACCCTGAGATAAATGCTCTGAGAAGGTGAAGGGAAGAGCCAGGTTACTTAGAAGTTTTGCAACAAAGGGCAGGTAGTCTGAACATCAAGAGATGTTAATTAGATGATGTTAATTAGAGAAAACCAGTTATCCCAAGTTAAGGAATTTAGTGCATTTTATGTATGGAAAGATGCAAGAGTCTGGTCTCACTGAAATCATTCCTCTCATATGCATTTCAGCTGTCTGGGGCCAGTTTCCTCTGTTTTTCACATCCTGAGCTTCCTTGGGGCTCACTCTAGAGAGTGACTATAGTCTGATGGCTGCTAAATTGCAGGTATTCTTTTCCTTCCTGAGTGCCCTTAGGTCTTACCAGCTCATTTTGGAGGGCTGTAATCACTGTTGATTGTGATATCCTTGTTTACTGATATGGCAGGAAATATTCCATTTCTAAAGTATTGTAAAGCTATTACAGCACAGTACTGTATAGCTGATTGTGTTAGTTGGGAACCTAGGCTATCTTTGTTGGACTTAGGAACAAATTGGACCTACTGACCCACTCTAGAAATGGAACTCATTTGTATGTAGGGGATTTATTCTACTCAATAGGAATTGAGGGCTTCCCTGGTGGCTCAGACAGTAAAAAATCTTCCTGCAATGTGGGAGACCTGGGTTTGATCCCTGGGTTGGGAAGATCCCCTGGAGGAGGGCATGGCAACACACTCTAGTATTCTTGCCTGGAGAATCCCCCAGACAAAGGTGCCTGGTGGGCTACATACAGTCCATGTGGTCACAAAGACTCAGACACAACTGAGTGACTAACACTTCACTACACTTCAGGAATTGAGGCCAGAGATGTGCTGGGGAGGAGGGCAGATTGTTAAACACTGTTTTTGTGAGAGTGGAAGCTGGACGACTAGTGTGGAGGCTATGGTTCTAATCCAGGTAAGAAATGATGGTTGCTTGGACCAAGATGATAGCAGGGGAGGGTTGAGAAGAGGTGGGATTCTGGTTGTATTGTAGAGGAGGAGCCATGGACTCTATTGAAGGATTTATATGGGATACAGCAGAAAGAGGGAAGTCAAGAATGGCTTCTATTTTGGTAAGAAATGGAAGGAATGGTGTCAGCATTACTGGGAGGAGACAGATTTAGAGGCACATGATCACAAGTCCAGTTTTGGTTGTGTTAAGATTTAAATGCCCATTATGACATCAAGAATAGATGTTGAGCAAGCAGGTGAATATATGGGTCTGACATTCCAGAGAGGGTTCTAAACTACTAATAAAATTTGGGAGTCATGGCTTAGAGACCGGAGAAGGCAATGGCACCCTACTCCAGTACTCTTGCCTGGAAAATCCCATGGATGGAGGAGGCTGATGGGCCGCAGTCCATGGGGTTGTGAAGAGTCGGACACGACTGAGCGTCTTCACTTTCACTTTTCACTTTCATGCATTGGAGAAGGAAATGGCAACCCACTCCAGTGTTCTTGCCTGGAGAATCCCAGAGTCGGGGGAACCTGGTGGGCTGCTGTCAGTGGGGTCGCACAGAGTCGGACACGACTGAAGCAACTTAGCAGCAGCAGCAGCAGCTTAGAGACACTGTTTAATGTCACGAGGATGAAAGCGCTAGAAAATAAGCATAGATAACAAACAGAAGTCCAAGGGTAGAGCCCTGGGACCCTCCGAAAAGTGGCAAGAAAATTAGGAAGAAGCAGCGTCATGGCCAATAGGCTCTGGTACTTAAGCTGAATAAGAAGCAAGCATAGGAAATTGTGTACCAGGCAGAGGGACCAGAATGTGCAAGGGCCACGAGTGAGGAAAGGATGGTCAAGGTCAGGATTGTAACTGAGGACTGGCGGACCTCACTGGCTCACTAATGTCTTTTATTTGGCTTGTCCAGTTTTTGTTTGCTTGTTTGTCTTAGTGGAATTACTTGTTAGCTCTGAGAAAACTGCTCCTGGACTTGGAGTCCTAAACATTTCCATCAAATACTTTTCAGGTTGTGGCTGTATTTTTTAGTCAACAGATGCCAGCATTTGAAAATAGGGATATTTCACATTTTTAAGAATAAAATTTGGAAATCTGCCATCTCTTCAATCATCAGTGTATTTCACAACACTGGCTCCACTTCCCCTATAGGCAAGAAATGGCTATTGCTAAAAGATGAGAGCAGAAGAATTAATGCTTTTGAACTGCAGTTGGAGAAGATCTTGAGAGTTCCTTGGACTGAAAGGAGATCAAACCAGGCAATCCTAAAGGAAATCAGTCCTGAATATTCATTGGAAGGACTGATGCTGAAGCTGAAGCTCCAATACTTTGGCCACCTGATGTGAAGAGCTGAGTTATTAGAAAAGACCCTGATGCTGGGAAAGTTTGAAGGCAGGAAGGGAAGGGGAAGACAGAGGGTGAGATGGTTGGATGGCATCACCAACTTGATGGACATGAGTTTGTGCAAGCTCTGGGAGCTGGTGATGGGCAGGAAATCCTGGAGTGCTGCAGTCCATGGGGTCACAAAGAGTCGGACATGACGGAGCTGACTGAACTGAACTGAACCAACTGCTGCCCACTTAGAAAGCTTGTGTGATTTGCTGCCGGAGTCCCCTGGCCTGGCTCATTCATTTTAGTTCCAGGTCTAAAAAGCTATGCCCTTAAGGTTGTCAACTGGAACTTTTTTCAGTCTGGGCTCCTCCTCACCCCACCCCAGGACCAGGTGAGGTGATTTCTGTTGGGGGCACCTCCAGGTTGGAGTTATGAAATGGTTCTGTGTCAGACTCACTGTGCGTCCTGAGTCAGTCCTGCAATTAAGGTAACTGACTGACCTGTCCAGGTTGGCCCAGATCTGTGTGGTTTCCCAGGATTTGGGACTTTTCTGCGTTAAAACCAGGAAGGACCCACGCAAATGGAGACAAATTGGGCAGCCATTACTCTGAACCTGCCTGGCATTCTAAGTTGAATGGCAGGCATCAAAACTCCTCACATTTTTCCCCAAGATGCTGACATGCTCTTTAAAACTGTTAGAAGTTGAAACTTGAGATAGAAAAAGAGACTGGAATTTGAAATCAAATTTTTGTAATAGAAATTACAGACAGTCCTTGATCATGAAGGGAATCATTATTATTACTATAGTTAAGGTCAGGAAGATCGCCTGGAGAAGGAAATGGCAATCCACTCCAGTATTATTGCCTGGAGAATCTTGTGGACAGAGGAGCCTGGCTGCTAGAGTCCATGGGGTCATGAAGAGTCAGACACAACTTAGAGACTAAATAACAACAATGGCTAATTAACAAAGTTGTTAGTTTCAGGTACACAGCAGAGCAACTCAGTCATACATATTAATATACTGGGATGGCCAAAATGGTCACTTGGATTTCTCCATACGATGTTACAGAAAAACTCAAGTGGAATTTTTGGCCAATGGAATACATGTATCCATTCTCCCCCAAACTTCCCTCCAGGGACTAAGCATTTTGTATGTATTCACTCACTTCATGCTAGAAGCCCCACGAGGTAAGGACTGTTATTTTCCCAATGGAGATGCGGAAGTTGAGTCTGTGTGTGTAAGGTCACAGATGTAGTAAGTGAGAGAGCCAGGGTACAATCCTAGCCCTGTGTGTTTTTGAAGACTGCACAATTTTGATCAGTGTCTAAAGTTCAAACAGGGACTCCTTTAGGTGGCTGGCATGGACTGAATTGGTTGCAGGCTGAACAAAGCACCTCCCTCCACCATCCTCCAGGTCAAACCTCCCCCTCAAAGGCCTCCGTGTGCTTCAGAAGTCAGGACCCAGCGTTGAAAAGCCACCTCCTTCTACGGAATTCTAGTTATCTTGTTTTATGCCAAGTGGCTTAATATTCTGGCAACATAAGCCCTGGCATTTTATATCCCCCCTATTTTCTGAAATTTGCAATCAAATGAGGAGTACACTGGGCTCATTAACTAAACCCCCTCATCTGCAAAGCAGAGATGGGATCAGAGCTAGCCCACGTGGCAGCCGCTCCCTTTCATGGATGGGGGTTAATTAGGCTTCTGTGTCACACGGGTTTAGGAGAGCTGTCTTTTCTGTTGGGCTTATGGAATTTGACTTCCTTCTTCCCCTCCTGGGTCCACAGTGGGTGGGGAGAAGGAACAGTCTTTCTTATTTCTCTGAAGCTGAGCCTTGAGTCCCAAGCATGGGCCTCTGAGCTTTTTCTTTTGTGGGAGTCATTTAGGTAGAAGCTGAAGTCATGTGCAAGCCTAGTCAGAGATAACAAGGGCCTGAGTGCCCCTTTCATGATCCTGATGGGGATTCAGACATCCCTGGAAGGCAAGAAGGGGTCTATCAGATTCCTCTGGTAAAAAATATGCTCCTTATGGCTTCACGCCCTTGACTCTACCCATCTCCTCTTCTTGCAGCCGTAACCCTGTGCTTTGCATCAGGCCCACTTCCCAGCCCCCAACTTCTTCTTCACTTGATTGATTTCCACTCATGCTTCAGGAAGTACCACTTTTTCCCTTTTTTTTTTTTAGGGAAATCATCTCTAATCCTTTCAACTAGATTAAACCCCACTGTTTCCTGGCCCCACAGGACACCGTAGCCACTTTTCCTTAATACCCTTCTCAGCTATAATTTGCTTAATGTCTCTCTCCTAGTCTAGAAAGCTCTCTCCCAGAAAAATTTTCAAAAAATTAAAGACATGACTTTCAGGTGAATATCAGTTGAACACATGACAAGATTTTATTTCCCTCTTTAATGAAGGAATCCATAGAAAAGATAAAACTTACTCAAAGAGCAGTTTGAAAAACTGGATATTTATAGGCATTTTAGAAAGAAAAACATTAGGACTAAGACTGCTAGGTTAGGTGCAAAACTGAATACTGTCCTATAGGACAAGAAATGGAACCAGTAGGATGGCCTTTTCAACTGCACAGAAATCTGCAAGGTGACATGTAACTTCAGAGTATTTGGTCTCTAAGCAAAGAATAAATAACAAAACCAATATAGATACATTCTCTAAAAAAACTAAATAAATCTTAAGTGAGCAGAATTGTTAAACAACACTCTGACACGACATTGAGAGCTCAGGCTATGTTTTTTTGACCTTATTTATAAATTTTATATCATCTTTTTTAAAAAGCCCATATGGTCAAGGCCCCTTTTGTGGTGTTGCTATAGCACCTAGCCCAGTTCTTGAAATAAAACTTTTGCTTTGATCAGAATCCAGTGGAGATTTATCAACTACTGACTGAAATAAAAGAATCTGTTTTGTTTAGTCAGTTACATCTGACTCTTTTGGGACCCCAGGGACTATAGCCTGCCAGGCTCGTCTGTCCATGCGGTTCTCCAAGCAAGAATACTGGAGTGGGTTGCCATTTCCTCCTCCAGAGGATCTCCCAGACCCAGGGATCGAACCTGTGTCTCCTGCATTGTCAGGCAGATTCTTTACCAGTGAGACACCAGGGAAGCCAATAAAAGAATATTGTATAGCAAATTAACTTGAAGTCTGTGTTAGTCAGCTAAGGCTGCTAGACTGGATGGCTTAAAAACCAGAAATGTATTTCCTCACAGTTCTGGAGGAGAGAAGGCCAAGATGAAAGTTTCTGTGATTGGGCTCTGGTGAGAGGTCTCTTCCTGGCTTGCAGAGAGCTGCTTTCTTGTCTGCACAGGGCCCTTCCTCCATGTACACACAGAGAAGGCGCTCTCTGGTGTCTCTTTCTATAAGGACACTAGTCCTTTTGTATCAGCACTCCATCTTTATGACCGCATTTGACCTTGTTTACTTCCTTACTCCAAAAACAGCCACATTGGGAATTAGGGTTTCCACAGATGAATTTTGGGAGGATGCATACATTTATTCCATAACAAAGTCCAATTTTGAATGGAATCAGATGTGAGTCAGGTTCATTCATGTTTTACAATTTTTTTATTTAAGTATTGTTGTTTTACAATGTTGTGCCAATCTTTGCTGTACAAAAAGTGACTTAGTTTTACACATATTTAGATGTGTATATATACATTTGTATATCTTTTAAGAAATGCCTATTCAAATTCTTTGCCTATTTTTTAATTGAGTTTTTTTTTAATTGTTGAATTGTAAGAGTTTGCTTATTATTATTATTGCTGGAGTAGAATTGCCTTACAACATTGCCTTGGTTTCTACTGTATAACAAAGTGAATCAGATATATGTATACATATACACTCTCCTTCTTGAGCCCCACCCCCTCCCCATCCCATATTCATTTTATACAAGACTTCAAGGCTTTTGTTTCTTCTGGGTAAACTATGCAGGCTTCATTATTCAGTTGGTTTATATCTCATGACTATTATCACTGTTTCTTCTGGATACACAAAAGTGTGTAGACATTAGTACTAAGCGATGCAATAAAGCTTTTCTCCTCTTGTGTGGGATCCACTTATATCTCTCCACTAAGATAATGTAGCAAATATCAGTCATTTTTGTCCATTCATCATCCATTCTTCCTTACTATGTTATCAAATGCTTGATTGTCATCTGGGGAGCCACAATTCCCCCACTCTCAACCCACATGATTCAGAAGGTGTTTCCTCTGTTCTCACATCCAGCAGTAGCCAAGAGATTAAGGCAGAGCCAGAATATACAACCCTCAGAACTGATTCGTTTATAGTTGGGCTTGTGCTTTAACCTGGGAAAATCCAAGTCTTAACTAAGACTTTTTCTGCAGCTACCAAGTAACAGTCTTCACCTTTTCTTTTAGGGTTGCCCAGTTTTTATGCTAACAATATAAACCAAAAGGAGCTGTGGACATTTTTGCAGTCTTATGATGACATCCTAAGACTGAATCTATTGAATGCTGGCTCCCCCAAATACCAACAAAACAATTTGCTGATAAGCCAAAGTTGAGTTGATTTTTACCATAGAGAGTAGAGCTCTACCTTGATAGAATCTTACTAGAATCCCAGAGAAGTGAGGACAAAATTGAAATATTTATTGAGATTCTGAAGTCAATTTATGGTGGGTCTCTAATGTGAGGACTTTGTCAGAATTAGTAAGGACTGTAGTATAATAATTTAGGGTTGGTAGACATATCAGGATGAGAAATTCAAGATGAGGCATTCAAAGAGTCTTGGGTATAAACTGTTGTTTAATAGTTTCTGTTGAAGAATTGATGGATCTTTACTTAAGTTCCTTAAAAGAATAATAAATATTTGCCACTTTTATCTTTCTGGGTAAGAGTTTTCTGGAACGGTAAAATTATGTCTATGAAGACAAGAAAATAGTAAGTGTTAGTCATTCAGTTGTATCTGATTCTGAGAGCCCACAGACTGTAGCCTGCCAGACTCCACTGTCTACGGGATTCTCCAGGCAAGAATACTGGTGTGGGTAGCCATTCCCTTTTCCATGGGATCTTCCCAACCCAGGGATTAAACCCAGGTCTCCCACACTCAGGGCAAATTCTTTACTGTTTGAGCCATCACAAAAGCCCTGGGAAAATAGTAAAGTCATGAAAACGTAGACAAGCCTCTTATTCTTATCCATCAGAGGGCAGACAGAATGAAAACCACAACCACAGAAAACACCAAACTGATCACGTGGAGTTAGCCTTGTCTAACTCAATGAAACTATGAGCCATGCCATATAGGGCCAACCCAAGAAGGACGAGTCATGGTGGAGAGTTCTGTCAAAATGTGATCCACTGGAGAAGGGAATGGCAAACCACTTCAGTATTCTTGCCTTGAGAACCCCATGAACAGTATGAAAAGGCAAAAAGATAGGACACTGAAAGATGAACTCTTTGGGTCGATAGGTGCCAAATATGCTACTTGAGAAGAGTGGAAAAATAGCTCAGAAAAGAATGAAGAGGTTGAGCCAAAGCAAAAACAATGCCCAGTTGCGGATGTAACTGGTGATGGAAGTAAAGTCCGATGCGGTAAAGAACAATATTGCATAGGAACCTGAAATGTTAGGTCCATGAATCCAGGTAAATTGGAAGTGGTCAAATAGGAGACGGCAAGACTGAGCATCAACATTTTAGGAATCAGTGAACTAAAATGGACTGGAATGGGTGAATTTAATTCAGATGACCATTACATCTACTACTGTGTGCAAGAATCCCTTAGAAGAAATGGAGCAGCCCACATAGTCAGCAAGAGTCCAAAATATAGTAATTGAGTGCAATCTCAAAAATGACAGAATGATTTCTGTTCATTCCCAAGGCAAACTATTTAATATCACAGTAATCCAAGTCTATGCCCCAACTAGTAACGCTGAAGAAGCTGAAATTGAATGGTTTTATGAAGACCTACAGGACCTTCTAAAACTATCATGAAAGAAAGATGTCCTTTTCATCATTGGAGACTGGAATGCAAAAAGTAGGAAGTCAAGAGATACCTGGAGTAACAGGCAAATTTGGCCTTGAACTACAAAATGAAGCAGGGCAAAGGCTAACACAGTTTTGCCAAGAGGATGCACTAGTCATAGAAAGCACCCTCTTCCAACAACACAAGAGATAACTCACCAGATGGTCAATACTAGAATCAGATTGATTATATTCTTTGCAGCCAAAGATGGAGAAGCTCTATACAGAGAGAAAAAAAAAAACAAGACTGGGATCTGACTATAGCTCAGAACACGAACTCCTTACTGCAAAATTCAGACATAAATTGAAGAAAGTAGGGAAAACCACTAGACCATCCAGGTATGACCTAAATCAAATCCTTATGATTATACAATAGAAGTGACAAATAGATTCAAGGGATTACATCTGATAGAATGCCTGAAGAACTATGGATGGAGATTTGTAACATTATACAGGAGGGTGTGATCAAAACCATCCCCAAGAAAAAGAAATGCAAAAAGGCAAAATGGTTGTCCGAGGAGGCCTTCCAAATCGCTGAGAAAAAAAGAGAAGTGAAAGGCAAAGGAGAAAAGGAAAGATATAGCCATCTGAATTCAGAGTTCCAAAGAATAGCAAGGAGAGATAAGAAAGTCTTCCTAAGTGATCAGTGCAAAGAAATAAAGGGGGAAAAAATAGAATGGGAAAGATTAGAGATATTTTCAAGAAAAATGAGAGATACCAAGAGAACATTTCTTGCAAAGATGGGCATGAATGCCTGTACCGTTGGGCATTGGACCTAAGAGAAGCAGAAGATATTAAGAAGTGGTGGCAAGAATACAAAGAAGAACTATACAAAAAAGATCTAAATGACCCAGACAACCACAATGGTGTGATCACTCATCTAGAGCCAGACATCCTGGAGTGTGAAGTCAAGTGGGCTTTAAGAGCATCACTATGTACAAAGCTAGTGGAGGAGATGGAATTCCAGTTGAGCTATTTCAAATCCTAAAAGATGATATGTGAAAGTATTGAACTCAATATGACAGCAAATTTGGAAAACAGCAGTGACCACAGGACTGGAAAAGGTCAGTTTTCATTCCAATCCCAAAGAAAGGTAGTGCCAAAGAATGTTCAAACTACCGCACAATTGCTCTTATCTCACATGCTAGCAAAGAAATGCTCAAAATTTGCCAAGGCAGGCTTCAACAGTATGTGAACCATGAGCTTCCAGATGTTCAAACTGGATTTAGAACAGATAAAGGAACCAGAGATCAAATTGTCAACATCTGTTGGATCATAGATAAAGCAAGTTAATTCCAGAAAAAATATCTATTTCTGCTTCATTGACTATGCTAAAGCCTTTGACTATGTGGATCACAACAAACTGTGGAAAATTCTTAAGGAGATGGGAATACCAGACCACCTTACCTGCCTCCTGAGAAACCTGTATGTGGGTCAAGAAGAAACAGAACTGGACATGGAACAATGGACTGGTTCCAAATTGGGAAAGGAGTACATCAGGCTGTATACTATCACCCTGCTCATTTAACTTATATGCAGAGTACATCATGTGAAATGCCAGGATAGATGAAGAACAAGCTGGAATCAACATTGCAGGGAGAAATATCAATAACCTCAGATATGCCGATGGCACCAAGCTTATGGCAGAAAGTGAAGAAGAACTAAAGAGCTTCTTGGGGAAAGTGAAAGAGAAGACTGAAAAAGCTGACTTAAAACTAAACATTCAAAAAAACGAAGATCATGGCATCTGGTCCCATCACTTCATGGCAAATAGATGGGGAAACAATGGAAACAGTGACAGACATTATTTTCTTAGGCTCCAAAATCACTGCAGATGGTGACTGCAGCCATGAAATTTAAAGACATTTGCTCCTTGGAAGAAAAGCTATGACCAACCTAGACAGCATATTAAGAAGCAGAGACATTACTTTGCCAACAAAGGTCTGTATAGTTAAAGCTATGGTTTTTCAAGTAGTCATGTATGGATTGGAGAAGGCAATGGCACCCCACTCCAGTGCTCTTGCCTGGAAAATCCCATGGATGGAGGAGCCTGGTAGGCTGTAGTCCATGGGGTCGCTAAGAGTCGGACACGACTCAGCGACTTCCCTTTCACTTTTCACTTTCATGCATTGGAGAAGGAAATGGCAACCTGCTCAAGTGTTCTTGCCTGGAGAATCCCAGGGACAGGGGAGCCTGGTGGGCTTCTGTCTATGGGGTCACACAGAGTCGGACACAACTGAAGCGACTTAGCAGCAGCAGCAGCATGTATGGATATTAGAGTTGGACCATAAAGAAGGCTGAGTACCAAAGAATTGATGCTTTTAAACTGTGATGTTGGGGAAGACTCTTGAGAATCCCTTGGGCTGCAAGGAGATCTAACCAGTCAATCCTAAAGGAAATCAGTCCTGAATATTCATTGGAAAGACTGATGCTGAAGCTGAAACTACCATACTTTGGCCACCTGATGTGAAGAACTGACTCACTGGAAAAGACCTTGCTCCTGGGAAGATTGAAGAAGGCAGAAGAAGGGGACATCAGAGGATGAGATGTTTGGATGGCATCACTGACTCTATAGACATGAGTTTGAGCAGTCTCTGGGAGCTGGTGATAGACATGGAAACCTGGCATGCTGCAGTCCTTGGAGTTGCAAAGAGTTGGACCTGACTAAGCAACTGAACTGAGCTGAACTGATATGGTAGACAGTAAGCTGTCAATGTAGGTGATGGAAGGCAGAGGGATGGAAGATATTCTGTTGGCATCATTTAAATTTCTAGCAGGGAGTATAGGGATAAATTAGGAGTTTGCAATTAACATATACCAACTATTATATATAAAATACATAACCAACAAGGACCTACTATATAGCACAGGGAACTATATTCAATATTTTGTAATAACCAGTAAAGGAAAAAGAATCTGAAAAAAAAAAAAAAAAACAGACACACATGTGTATAGCTGAATCACTTTGCTGTATACCTGAAATTAACACAATCTTGTAAATCAACTATACTTCGATACAAATAAATAAATTTCTGAATCCAGAAATACTGAAGTCAACAGTGGCTGGTTGAATCATGCTCTCTTTGCATTAGAATTACACATTCTCATCTTTTATCATGCAACCAGAACACCTCCTAACAAACAATGTGGATTCTATTTCTCAGTCCCACTGATGCTGGGCTAGTCACAGGACTGGACTTGGCCAGTAGAATATGGGTAGGAATGATGGCTGCCAGTTTTGAGCAGTTACTTGTGAGCATTTGTATTTCTACCACCCTTTTTAAGCTTCTGTGATCAGCCATGAGATGATCCTCCTCAAGCTGCCACTCCATTTTTGGCAGGGCATCGGAGTAGTCAGAACAAGCCGGGAGTCCTGAGTCCTGTCTGGTTCAACTGCGTTCAACCTGCATCTGCCAAAAAGCTGCCCCAGGGACCTATGAGAAAGGAAAACAAAGATTTGTTGTTGAAAGCTACTGAGATAAGGAAGCTTTTTGCCACACAATAAAAAAAAGACTAACATTAAAGAGTTCACCCTAGGACTTTTTAGATATATGATCCAATAGGTTCTCCATATTGCTTAAATTAATTTGAGTTGGAGTTTTGTTATTTGTTAATCAGAAGAGTCTTCTGTGTTAGTGTCTTTTTATGGCATTGCATCACTTTTTGGCTCACAGAAGCCTCTGTGACACCCCGAGTCTTTCTCAAGGAAGCCACAGCCAAGCTTGAGTCTCTCCATTCTCTGCTTGAGCAATTGATTTTTTTTAAAGCAATATTTATCCTTGTTAATGCTTATCTTTTGGCTTACACCCAATGTTCCAGTCTAGTGAGATCTTTCTCAATTTGACTCTTTCATTCTGGGGCTTAGCTGTCTCATTCAACATTTTGTCAAATACAAATTGGATCTGTGTGGCCACAAGGGCCTCTTCCAAGCCCCTGATTTCTCCATTATGATCTTTCAGTGTTGCACTGAAAACCAACCTCAAGGCTGACCCCAACCACACAAATGATCATTATTTGGGCCAGGTATTCTAGATGAAGCTCATAGGACAGAAATATTTTTCAGTGCATTTTTTGTTGTTGTTTGTTTGCCACCATAATGATCTCAGAGGAATGGAAATAAGGAGATATTATGCTTGGTATTTTCGCAGATAATATTTTCCAAATCTACCAGCAATTGCGTGACACATTTTTCAAGCCAGTGGGTTGGAATCTGTAAACCTCCTAAAAAAATAAAATTGCCCAACTCTTGAGTTCTAGTCCTGCCCAATGATGTCAAATAATTGACCTTGAGTGAGTCATTAATTGGAGAAGGCAATGGCACCCCACTCCAGTACTCTTGCCTAGAAAATCCCACGGACGGAGGAGCCTGGTAGGCTGCAGTCCATGGGGTTGCAAAGAGTCGGACACGACTGAGCGACTTCACTCTCACTTTTCACTTTCATGCATTGGAGAAGGAAATGGCAACCCACTCCAGCGTTCTTGCCTGGAGAATCCCAGGGACGGGGAAGCCTGGTGGGCTGCCGCCTATGGGGTCGCACAGAGTCGGACATGACTGAAGTGACTTAGCAGCAGCAGAGTCATTAATATCTGTCCTCTGACTCTTTGTTACTGTGTCTTGGATAGGATTTGTACCTATCAAAGTACCAAGGCAGTTATAAACATATCAACTTATTCAAACCTATATCTTCTTCCTAGCTTGTCTCGGTACAAGGATTTTGAAAAATCTGGGGTATATGCTTCACATCAGAGCTTACATAGCACATCCCCGCATCCAGCATTTCACTGTGTTGTAATTTTCCATTACCTTGTGAGTTTATCCTGCTTATCTCTGGACTTTTTGAGAGGAAGAATCAAGTTGATCTTGTTATGAGAATACCTGACAGTGTTTCTGGCTGACAGTGGACACTCAATAAATATTTGTTTGGTTCAATGAATAGAAATTGTTCTGAAGTTTTGTGTGTGTGTTTCTGCATGTGTCTGTGTGTATTTGTGTTGAAATAGCTGGATAATATTCATCATTTGCCTGAAGCATTGGCTAATGTTAAATTTAAATTAAAATATACTCTTGGGTGACTACATCTTCAATTTCATGGTTGATTCCTTTGTGATTGACTTATTAAGCTAAACTGGGAATTGAAAACTAGAATACCTTGAGGGGCCAGAAAGAAGCATAATAAACAAGGATGGTTAGGTATAACTGCAAAAAAAATAACCAATATCTTCATAGGAATGGATATCCAGTATCTTCATAGGAATAGACACTCAGTATTGCTAGATATTCTAGTTTTTCAGAGTAGGATTTTAGTTTTAAAACGTGCTTTTAAGAAATGTAAAAGGTCCTGATTTTAATTTTTTTTAATTTTTTTATTAATAGAATTGGGAAATACTAAAACAGAATGTCTATAATATTATATGGGCCAAATAACATATATCTGAAGCTTAGACCCAACTCATAAGCCATCAGTCTGAGAAAAGGAGTTAAATAGTATTTTAGTTTGCAATGAATATTTAATTTACAATGAACAACCTTGAACTAGTGAAAGTGTTAATTGCTCAGTTGTGTCCACTTCTTTGTGATTCCATGGACCTGTAGCCCATCAGGCTCCTCTCTTCTTGGGATTCTCCAGGCAAGAATATTGGAATAGGTAGCTATTGCCTTCTCTAGGGTATATACCTGACCCAGGGATCAAACCTGGGTCTCTTGCATTGTAGGCAGATTCTTTACCATCTGAGAATAGTACAAAACCTATAAAATTGATAGAGATCCAATTAAGGCCCAATTGTGAGGCCTGAGGTTAGATTTTAGTGGGCCTGCTTCACAAAGGGTTTCCCAAGTAACACAGGAAGGATTATGGCATTAAAGATCCACTTTTAGCATTTTATACTAGTGCTTTACTCAACAAGATAGAGACCTTGAGTCTATCGTCTTCAGGTCATTGATTTCCACTATGGTTGAAATCATGAAAGTTATGTCACCCTTGAGAAGCTCCCTATCATACCCCCTGACCTTGCCTCACCATGTTCTCGATGTTTATGCATTAATATTCATGGAGAGAGATGGGGTTCTTAACTGCTTCTGGCTTTCAGCCCATCAGTTATTGTTGTTGGTTCATCCCGCTCACTTTAGTAACCACTCATCAAGCATGTCAAAATTCTCTTATGTATTTGCAAAGATAGGAACTGGAATCTCTCCTTGGAAAAATGACCATGTTAATAAAAGCCTACAACTTCCAACAAGCAGAAATCCATCTGAGGGTTTCATTATATTATCCATTAATTGAAAAACATATTTAATATTCATGCCTCATTGACCCTAGATATTGAATGGATCAAGCATCATATAGCATTTTTATTAAAAAGCACAGTGAGATATTAAAATAACTGCAAGTAAGCCTAAAAGAACCACTGTATCTAGGATGTTGCCTTCCTATGAGAATATGAAGAACAGAATTCTGTGTTCCTGGGAATGAGAACTCTAGTGAGGCGAGAAGTGGTAAAGGCAGGGTGGAAGCGAGTGGAGTAAAAAAGGTAAGGTGCTCTCCTACAGCAAGTATCTACCCTTTTACTGAAAAGTGAAAGTGAAAGCCGCTCAGTTGTGTCCGACTCTTTGCAACCCCATGGACTGTACAGTTCATGGAATTCTCCAGGCCAGAATACTGGAGTGGGTAGCCTTTCCCTTCTCCAGGGGATCTTCCCAACCCAGAGATCAAACCTAGGTCTCCTGCATTGCAAGTGGATTCTTTATCAGCTGAGTCACAAGGGAAGCCCTTTTACTCTTTTACTGAACACCTGTCGTTTATAGAGAAGGGTGGGGATACTCTACTGAGGATAATTTCAAGACCACTCACTAATTTAGAAGGGTGGAGTGATGTAAGTGAATAGTAATGTCTGTTACAAGCATTGGAAGAAGAAATAGCAGTATACATGTGTATGTTGCTGCTACTGCTAAGTCGCTTCAGTCGTGTCCGACTCTGTGCGACCCCATAGACGGAAGCCCTGCAGCCTAAGTAGAATAAATAAAACAGAAAGTTTGCAAAGGATTGTCATAAGATCCAATATGCATGGGACAGTCTCAGTTTGTCCCTGTCATAAATCAGTTAATCCTTCTTAGTTATGCATGTACGCCTCTTTATTTTCAAGAGCGTCTCCTAGTCTGGATAGTAAGTGATCTACAGTCAATCTGGAAAGATTCTTGCATGATTATTATTAGTTCATTTCTTAACTCAAGAAATATTCCTAAATCTCTTCTGTTGGGCCCTCATCACTCATTATTAGCCACCATCTTCTTTTGGGGAAAGGATTTTCTCAGTATTTTGCTCAAAATATCTCAACACAATAGAGCCTTCTTACCTTGTGGTTCAGCAGGTAAAGAATTCGCTTGCAATGTGGAAGACCTGGGTTTGATCCTTGGGTTGGGAAGATCCCCTGGAGAAGGGAAAGGCTACCCACTCCAGTATTCAGGCCTGGAGAATTCCATGGACTGTATATCCATGGGGTCACACAATTGAGTGACTTTCACTTTTTTTTTTTTTTCGCTAAGCATAATTCCATACTTCTTATCTAAAGCACTCTCGGATATATTCTGGAACACAGCCATGAGATCACACTCCTTAGCCTCTCCTGTATCTGACAATTCTGTCTTTCTTCCTCCCCAGAATAGCTCCTGAAAAAAAATCTCTTTTTCTAAATGGAACTCCTTCTTTATTTCTGCCATATTGAGTATCCTGTCTTTGTCAAATAATGTCAATTTCCAAAAGCCCAGATCAAAGACTAAGAATGTATGTATCAGATTTTTCCACTGCAGATTCCTGGGAGTTTTGGATTCTGTCTGGATTTTTCAGTTGGTTTTCCAAGGGCAGAGCTGGGGTTCTCTAACACAAACAGCTATCACAACTGAGGTTCCTAGCTAGATTTGCCCTCATGGAAAAACTGGTGTATTTCCATGCTGTCAGCAGACTTGGAGAGAAGCCAGATTTCTCAACCTCAGCAATATTAACATTTTGGGCTGGATAACTCTTTGTTTGTTGTCTGTGCATTTTTGGTTAGTTAGCAGCATCCTTGGCTCAACCCACCAAATGCTAGTCTCCCTCTTCCCCAATTGTGAAAACAGAAATTTCTCCAGATGTTGCCAAACATCCCCTGGAGATGAGACAAAACTGTTGCCTGTTGAGAAATATTGGGATAGGCATTCTGAAGATCAAGACAAGTAAACTACTCTTGTGAGCAAGTCATGTGAGCAAGTGTATTACAAAACTCTAAGTGCCCTGTTAAGGTTTGGCAAAAGTGCTGTCAGAGACAAAGAAGGAGGGATGTTTCTTCTTGGACAGTCAGACAGAGCTTTACAGAGGATGTGCCTTTGGGGCTTCAGGTGATCATCTGATATTCCCCAGGTGGGGAAGAAGGGGAGAACCTCCCAAGCAAAGGGGCTGTGATATGAAAGTGAATATTGTATTTGAAACAGAGTAAGAAATTTAAAGGGAATGGGGTACACTAGGGAGAGAGTTAGGGATTGAGGGATAGGATGGGGACCTACATTTAAGTCCACTTTGTAAAACTGCTAGAATATGAATCTGGACTTAACTGGGCAACAGGAAATTACAAAAAGGCTAGTAAAAGTGATACGGGAGATGTGGGCTTTAGGGAGATCACAAGAATGTTGGCGAGAGTTGGGGCATCAGGGTGAATGACACTGTCTTTGGAATTAGGCTGCCTTGGGCTGGGATCTGTGGGACCTTGGGCAAAGCATGTCTCTTCCCTAAACCCCCACTTCCTTCTCTGCAAAACGAAGATGATAATCCTGCCTACCCCACTGGGTTGTTGGTGAGGATTAAAGAAGCTAATTCATGTAATGCGCTTAAAGTGTCCAGATGTAGTTGAAACTCATTAAATAATTATTCTAGATTCGCAGGAAGTGTGGGGGTTTGAGCCTGAAGGCAGGGAGACCAGTTTAGAAGAAGGAATGGAACATGGTGGAAACATAAGCTAGCACAATGATGGGGTGATGGAGAAGAGCTGCAGTAGCTCCTACCTGAACTGAGTTGACTCAAGAAACTGACATTCTCCAGGGACCCAGCAACAAGCCATGCAAATCACCAAACAGATGTCCTATTCCCGGGGTTCCTACCATGTCCAGGTCTGGACAGTCCCATGCTGAACTTTCCCACCACATTGCCCCTGATAGTGTGAGTCTGAGATCTGAGCTAGAAAGAGTTAATTCAGTGAGGATCCACAGTTGAAGGGTACATCTTCATTTCATTCTGCCTTGTCTGTATTTGCCTGTTCTTTTCTGCAGCCTGCCTTCTGTTCTGAGGAAGAAGGGCTGCAAATGACCTGCTTCAGGACCAAATAACAATTTAATAGAGTGGAGATTCATTAAGACAGTGCTGATGGCGACTATAGTCTCCAGAATGGAGAAACAGCCCAGAGGACTTAGATTCTCTACCAGTTTTCTGACCTCAATTTACAAGGCACAATTAAGTTCCGGAAACCTCAGAACAGAATGAAATAATGAAACTACTGGCTTTTAATCACTAGTAGAATCATGAGGAGTTAGCAGACCTCGAACATTATTCAGTTCTCTCTTTTAAAGGAAAGTTTCTATATCAGTGACACATAACCTGATGTGGATTGCTATTTTTCCTTTCATTCTCAGAATGTACTCATCCAAATATATTTTTTTAAAACAAAACTATGTGCCATGATAGTGCCAGGTATTGGAAAGACAGTGATAAACAATGCCAACCTAACCCTTGTTCTTGTGGGGGTTACCTTCAGGAAGAGCCGAACAACAACAACAAAACTGCTAAAAAATCATGGCAATTACTGGAGAAGGAAATGAATCAACTGGTCTTTATGTGGCTAAAGGACATGGGTCCCAATTTTAAACATGATTTTCAGGTTTTTTTGTTTCCTTTTAGATCATAATTGTTATGAAGCAGACAGACAATTTCATGCCTACCTCTGGCAGCTTGGGGAATTGACTTAAATTGATTGAGTCATGGGTTAATAACTCAGAGTTATTATCACTTTCTTACATATCTAGGAAATCAGTGTTGAAGGGCAGAATAGAGAAACATGATTTGTTTTAGTTTTTTCATAGTTAGGTGAAGTTTGGTTTCTTAGAGTATTTTGGAAAAACTTTAGTAATGATGTTAAAGTAGGGGTTAGGAGTGTGGGCCCTGAAGTCAGGTACTTGGGTCAAAATTTGGGTCCTGCTACTTATTGGCTGAACGACTTTGGCAGGCTCATTCACCTTACCAAGTCTCAGATTGTAAAATGGGATAATAACCAACTTCTCAGAGATGTTGGGAGAATTGAATGAGATGATGCATATAAAGGCTTAGCAAAGTGTCTGACACATATGGCATATTTCTAAAAATAATATAACAGAGAAAGGAGGTGTGCTATATTGCCGGGTGCAGTGGAAATTACTGAACTGGTCTATGAGCAGCAGCAAGGAAGAGTATGTTCACAGGCAGCTTTTGCCTGCTCCTAACAATGATTGCTGGAGAAGGCGATGGCACCCCACTCCAGCACTCTTGCCTGGAAAATCTTGTGGATGGAGGAGCCTGGTAGGCTGCAGTCCACGGGATCTCGAAGAGTCGGACACGACTGAGCGACTTCACTTTCACTTTTCACTTTCTTGTATTGGAGAAGGAAATGGCAACCCACTCCAGTGTTCTTGCCTGGAGAATCCCAGGGACAGGGGAGCCTGGTGGGCTGCCGTCTATGGGGTCGCACAGAGTCGGACATGACTGAAGTGACTTAGCAGCAGCAACAGCAGCAACAATGATTCCATTTCCCTCTCTCCACCCCAACTTCCTCCTTTGCAAAATAGGAATAATAACGACCATCTTTTGAGGCTATAGTGAGGATATGAAGCAATGTATTTAAAACATCTAGATTGGAGGCCAGTACGTATCACTCCTCAGTACAACGTAAGAATCACCATCAGTACCATCACATCATCATCACCATTAGCACCATCGTCAGCATCACCATCATCACTATGATCATCACCACCTTCATAACCACCATCATCCATCTTCATCACTATCACCATCGTCACCGCCATTATTAGGGACAGTTAGTTGTTTTGCTGCTTAGCATGCTTTTTTGCCTTCCCATCTGCCTTAGGTTATATTGCCTAGAAGCATAATTTGCAATAGGATATTTTGTGTGTGTGTGCAAATGGTTTATTGAGAGGCTGCTCTCAGGACAAACAAGTATCAGGAGAGAGTGGGAGAGGAAAGATGCAAAGAAGTGATTTGGGGTGATGTCCAGCTTTGGTCAGATCCTGCAGGGAGTTCTAGTGCACTGTATCACAGAGTTTATCCTATCCAGAGGCCAGAGAACTGGGCTCTATACCGCCATATTAGTCAGTCGTTGGTTGCTTGCCTGCTCCCAGAAGGACCTAATTTCCCAGACACGCCTGATGAGAGGGCTCCTATCAATAGCAAGGCGATCCCCCAGAGAAGGATGCAAGATAAACTGTCAGCACCCAGCATCACAGCAGCTGGGAGATGAATGCACAGACTTTGTATTGAGGTTGGGATACCAGTAGCATCCACTGTACCTTTCTGATGCACTTTGATTTCCTCTGGAAGCCCCCTCCCCTACTCTCAGTCTTATCCCACCTCCAAGGGGAGACTTGTGACCTGAGACTTGGCCAAAGAGAGTATGAGATTTGCCTGCCCATAGTAATTGGTTCAGAGGTGATCATGTGATCTCCTGAAAGTCAATAAAACTCAAGGAAACTTTTGCTAGGAATGCTGGCAGAGAGTTAGATGGTCTTTCCCACAGATAATGCTAACAATTATGGCATCACAAGCCAGATCAGTCAGGAGCCAAACATGGGGTCTGAGAATGAAGATAGTTCAGTGGATGATAGTCAAATGACAGAGAGAAACGAGGTCCCTGGATCAAAACATGCTTGAAGTTTACTCTTCCCTTGCACTTTCACATTACATAAGCCGTTTCTCCCACTTTCGCTTATTTCTCTGAGCTGAAAATTCTGGATACCTGCAATAGTGAGTCCTGACTGATATTATTGCTGTAATGGCCCCAGGAGTGCTATGTAAATGAGAAGCAGTCAATCAACTTACAGGATTATTGTTGCTATGTAAATAAATTTCTCTTTTGACTGCGTGAGCAGAGACTTCCAAGCCAGGGCAGTTTTCCAAATTAGATTTTTCATTGTCTCAGCCAGAAGAGAGGCACATTAGGCTACTCAGAGGGCACCAAGCCTGCCCATACCTCTGAGAATGAGACTTTCCTGCCAGCTTTCCCTAATTGCTGAGGGCCAGGTGCTGGCAAAGTGACTTTCAAACAAAGTGGCCATCGTAAGGCTGACAGCTTAAAACAAGCCAGAGGAAGGCATAGATTTACTTTAGAAGGAAAGGTAGACAAAAGTAGAGTGGGACAGGCAAATGGGTGATGTCAATGAGCATTTTTAAGAGATAAATTGAGTCATATTCAAAATGGTAAGAATTTATTTGAGCAAAAATCTATTTGAATCTGCCAGTGCCCAATAGGAAGTGGTTAGGAGTAGCCCAACACAGGAGCTTGGGGAAAGATGTTTATAGAGAAAGGCTGAAAGTAACGTGAGGGAATGGTTTGCTCAGCTATAGCTTACTTGGTTGCCTTATGGGGAGAAACCTAGTTGGCTATTTGTGGTTGGTTGTCTTTAGGTATCAACTGTTTAACCTTGAGAGATTACAGGCTTAGATTTTGGTTTGCATATGCCAGCTGTGTGCTCCGTCGCTAAGTCATGCTTGACTCTTTGTGACCCCATCCATGGACCATAGCCCACCAGGTTCCTCTGTCTGTGGGATTTTCCAGGCAAGAATACTGGAGTGGGCTGTCATTTCCTTCTCCAGGGAATCTTCCTGACCCAGGGATCAAACCCGAGTCTCCTACGTCTCCTGCATTGGCAGGTGGAGTCTTTACCACTGAACCACCTGAAGCTATTAAGGCATTAAAGTCAACTTAGTCTATTGACCTTCTTGTTTGGTTAATTTAAAAACATGGACAGAAGCAGTTCGCTAACAACAACCAAAACCCCTTTACATCCACGCAGACACATACTGATAAGGCAAAATGCATTAACCTTTACTCATAGTTATTTGCATTTTTTTAAAGTTTATTATCTTTTTGTTTCCATTTCTTACTCTTTAAAAAAAAATCTTTTTCTATACTATTACAATGTGCCCTTGGATTGCCTGCTGACCTCATTTCATAAGATCTCAACGCTTGATGCAGTCAGAAAAAGAACTCTTAGAAAAATTTGTCGAAAAGATGTTTTAAGAGCCATCAAACCATTTCCATTAGACAGAGCTTGGTTTCTAGCCTTTCTGTATAACAAGAATGTATTTTCTATGAATCAAATTTGGAAACCATAATGTGTTTTCTTTTCATTGGAGGATTTTTCCAGCTTAAGGGTGGGGAGGGCTCTGGCAATTCTGGAGTGTTTAGAAGAATGAGCAGTCTAAAGCCACAAGGGGAAGAGTTGAGGATAGCCATCCAGAACCAGTGAAGTGACACATGAGGGCAATGACAGGAAAGAGAAGTGAACTCATGGATGAGCCAGTATAGAGAGAAAGGGAAGAAAGAAAAAAGTGTGGAAATAAGTTCCAATAATATGTCACCTACCTGCCCAGCTGACTGTGGCTAACTGTGCTTGGCATTTAGTATTCCTGGTTGGCTTGGTGTGGCCGAGATATATTTTCCTCACACAGCATTTTTCAAAGTGCAATTTGGAGACCACCTTCACCAGCGTGTCCTGGGAGGTGTATTGAAAAGCTGATTCTTGTATTTCACCTACTGCTACTTAAACATTTCTGGGCATGGAGCTGGGTGGCTGCGTTTTTTTTTTTTTTTTTTTACAGCTTTACTGAAGTATGATTGACTTAAAATAACTTCACACATTAAAGTATACAATTTGATGAGTTTGGACATTATGATGTGTCTGTGAAGTCATCACCACAATCAAGATCATGAACATATCACCTCCTCAAGTTTTCTGGAGTCCTTTTGTAATGCATTCATCTCCGTTCCTTCCCCATCCTCCTATCTCAGATTGCCATAGATCTATGGTTTCTGTAGATCAGTTTGTAATTTTCTAGAATTTCATATAAGTGGATTCATAGATTGCACACTCTTTTTGTTTGGTGACTTTCACTCATTTATTCTATCCATCTGATGAGAGACTTCTCAGATGCTTCTATTTTTTGACTATTACATGTAAAGCTGCTTTGACCATATGTCTGCAAGTCTTTGTATGGACCTAGCTCTCAACTGGAGAAGGCAATGGCACCCCACTCCAGTACTTTTGCCTGGAAAATCCCATGCTTGGAGGAGCCTGGTGGGCTAGTCCATGGGGTTGCTAAGAGTCAGACACGACTGAGCGACTTCACTTTCACTTTTCACTTTCTTGCATTGGAGAAGGAAATGGCAACCCACTCCAGTGTTCTTGCCTGGAGAATCCCAGGGACGGGGGAGCCTGGTGGGCTGCCATCTATGGGGTCGCACAGAGTCGGACACGACTGAAGCGACTTAGCAGCAGCAGCAGCAGCAGCAGGTCTCAATTGCCCCTTGGTTCATATCTAAGAACAGAATGATTGGATCATAGTTTAGTCAAATGTTTAAATTTTTTTTTTTTTAATTTGCAAGCAGGCATATGTCCCACAGGGGCTTTCCAGGCGGTGCTAGTTGTAAAGAACCCACTTGCCAATACAGGAGACATAAGAGATGCAGATTCAGTCCCTGGGTTGGGAAGATCCCCTGGAGGAGAACATGGCATCCCACTCCAATATTCTTGCCTGGAGAATCTCATTAACAGAGGAGCGTGATGGGCTACAGCCCATATGGTCACAATGAGTCAGACACAATCGAAGCAACTTAACATGCACACACGCATATGTCCCAGAGTGCTTGTAACTTTTCCAGAGAGTTTTTGTAGAACCGGTATTATTTATTTCTTAAATGTTTGCTGAAATTGACAAATGAATTCATCTAGGCAAGGAGTTTTCTCGGTGGTAAGGTGTTTTAAACTCTAAATTTAATTTCATCAGTAGATACAGGATATCAGATATTCTATTTCTTTTCAAATGAGTTTTGACAGTTTGTGCTTTTTAAGGTGCTTGCCCATTTCATCAACAAGTTGTTGATTATAATGGCATATTGGTGTTCATAATATTCCCTTATTAGGCCTTTAATGTTTGTAAGATCAATAGTGAGTCTCTTTTCTCATTTCAGATATTGGTGATTGACATCGTTTTTCATCCTGATCAGTTTGAGTAGAAGTATATTAGTTTGATTAATCTCTTCAAAGACTTGTTTTTAGTTTTAATATGTATATTTTCTATGTCATTTATTTCTATTATTTTCTTTATTACATTTCTTCTTCTGCTTTTTTGGATTTAATTTGGTTTTCTTTTTATCAGTCAGTCAGTTCAGTCGCTCAGTCGTGTCTGACTTTGTGACCCCATGGACAGCAGCACAGCAGGCTTCCCTATCCATCACCAGCTCCCAGAGCCAGCTCAATTTCATGTCCATCGAGTCAGTAATGCCATCCAACCATTTTATCCTCTGTCATCCCCTTCTCCTGCATTCAATCTTTCCCAGCATTAGGGTCTTTTCCAGTGAGTCAGTTCTTCACAGGAGAAGGCAATGGCACCCTACTCCAGTACTCTTGCCTGGAAAATTCTATGGACGGAGAAGCCTGGTGGGCTGCAGTCCATGGGGTTGTTAAGAGTTGGGCACGACTGAGTGACTTCACTTTCACTTTTCACTTTCATGCATTGGAGAAGGAAATGGCAACCCACTCCAGTATTCTTGCCTAGAGAATCCCAGGGACAGAGAAGCCTGGTGGGCTGCCGTCTATGGGATCGCACAGAGTCGGACACAACTGAAGTGACTTAGCAGCAGCAGCAGCAGCAGCAGCAGCAGCAGTTCTTCACATCAGGTGAGCAAAATATTGGAGTTTCAGCTTTAGCATCAGTCCTTCTAACGAATATTCAGGACTGATTTCCTTTAGGATTGACTGGTTTGATCTCCTTGCTGTCCAAGGGACTCTCAAGAGTCTTCTCCAACACCACAGTTCAAAGGCATCAATTCTTTGGCACTTAGCTTTTTTTATGGTCCAACTCTCACATGCATACATGACTACTGGAAAAACCATAGCTTTGACTAGATGGACCTTTGTTGATAAAGTAATGTCTCTGCTTTTTACTTATAAATATTTATGCCTACTTTCCTCTCAGGGTTACAGTTACATTATCAAAGCCATCTGAAATTGTTCCACAGCATATTATCTTCTGGGTTTTTGTCATTCTTTTTTTCCCTCTCAAATTTCCATTGCTGTGTCTTCAATTCACTAATATTTTCCTCCATAGTGTCTAATCTGTTGTTAATTTCATCTAGTGTATTTTTCATCTTAGAGATTGTATTTTTCCTTTCTAGAAGTTGATTTTGATCTTCTAAAATATCTTCTCTCCTTAACATGTTCAAGCTTTTCTCTCTTCTTGATCATATCCAATATATTAATAATAGCTGTTTTGTTTTCCTTGTCTACCTAGTCTCTAGTCAGTGCCATTTCTGGGTGTCTTTCTGCTGATTAATTATTCTCCTCATTTTTCATAAGATTTTTCTACTCCCTTGCATGCCTGGAAATTTTTATTATTATCAGTCATTTTGAATTTTACCTTGTTGGATGCTGAATAGTTTTGTAATCTTATAAATATTTTGGGATTTTGTTGTGGGACATAGTTAAGTTTGTTGCTTTCTAGGCTTGCTTTTTAAGTTTTGATAAGCAGATCCTTTAGTTCAGGGCTTACATTTCCAAGCTAATAAGATGACTCATTTTTCAGAATTTTCATTTTCTGTGAATTATGAGGTTTTTCTCCCCAGCTAGTAAAAACATAAGCTATTCCTGAACTTTGGTCATATTTGGGGATTGTCCTGGCTCCAGTATTTGACAAGGCTCCAGTATACTTTTAGGTACACAATGTAAGTTTTAGGATTTGAGGGTGCTAATAGAAACCAGCAGTGACTGCAATAACGGTTAGCATGAAATAGGTATTTACAAACTTGTGGCTCTTTTCCGATCTGAGGAACCTCAAGTTTTTTTTTTTTTATTCTTTAATCAGAGGAGTGAGAAAGGAAGGGGATTATATTCCATGTTGTTTCAAATAGGCTTCTTCCGTTTTAAGCCGGATTATTGTGTAGACGTCATGAGTAAGCACAGAAGGTGGCCTAGATAAGGTTGGAGTAAGTTATTCTTGTTGTTCAAGCCACCTATCCCTCCTATTAAGCTCTTAAACTCTGTTTAGATATTCAGGAAGTCTGGGTTTCCTGGACACTCAGATGCCAGTGGGAAGAGTAGACTCAGAAATGCCATTATTAATACATAAGATATCTAGCTGATGCACAGAAAAACTCCTAATTATCTGGTCGACAGTGACAGCAACCTCTAGGGGAATGACTTTAGTCTGCTTAACTTAAAATTGAACCACATGTCAGTCAGACCAGCGGATCACTTCCAGTCCCTGATTTAGCCATCAAATTCTGAGATCATTCCAAATAGTCATTCTGTTTCCATTATCCTACTGTTTCTACAGGTTTTAATCTACATAAAAACAACAGCTGATACAGCATTATGTCTTGTCAACTTTGAGTATTAACATCAAAATAATTATTGGCATTTTATTTGTAATTTAGTAAAATCTGATTCTGCTAGAGGGCATTATGCCTGTTTTTCCTACTGCTATAACATCAGCAGCTAAGGTAGTGCTTGGCACGTAGTAGATGATAAATTAATTTTTATTGAATGGTTTAATTTTAATGTCTGCACAATAATTCATGTTTATCATTGTAAATCAAATTACACAAAGAAACACATAGGACATTCAATGATTAACCTCCTTGTACTCCACACTCCTCTCCCCACAAATTAGATGAGCAGTATTTACTTTTGGTATTATATATATATTTTTCATTTTTCACAAGCCTCAGACAAAGCTACGAAAAATTATACACATTCATATTGCTTATTCTCTTATTTTTCTTCTTGTTGTTTTTCTTCATTTCCCCCTATCTTTCTTGCTTTTCTACTTAATATTTGATGAGACAGTGATGTCCTATTAAGCTGGTGAGTCTCATTCTAATTGCACATTAAAATCACTGTTGAAAGTTTAAAACAATTCCAAAGACTAGACTCATATATCTACAGATAAAGGTACAGGTATGAATCACTTTGGCCAGTGGCATTTTTAAAAAGTTCTCTAGATGACTCTAATGTGCAGTCAGGATTGAAAGCCTCTGATCTACTTTAATATATATAAATGTAAGTCATCCATTTTACTAATTACATAATATTTCATAGTAGGGGTGCATCAAAATCTGTTCATCTGCTTTTTCCATTCATGTTCATTAGGTTGTTCCTGATTTCGTTCCCTTATTCTCCATTGTTTGGTGCAGAAACTGTTAGGATTACACTATTCTCTCCATGGATTATATCTTGTAACATTTTGGCAAATTCACGCTTTTGGTCTTGAATTGTGTTCTATCTGCTGATACCAGTACCGATCATGCTTTCCACTGTTGCTTTTGCATTTGCCTGCTGTGCCTTTGTGTTGTTGTTTAGTCGATAAGTTGTGTCTGACTCTTTTGCAACCCCATGGACTATAGCCTGCCAGACTCCTCTGTCCATGGTTTCCCAGGCAAGAATACTGGACTGGGCTGCCATTTCCTTCTCCAGGGGTTCTTCGTGAACCAGGGATGGAACCCGTATCTCCTGCATCGGCAGGCAGCTTCTTTACCACTGAGGCCACCGGGGAAGTCCACTGTACTTCACCTGTGGATATAGTCACAAACTTTTGTTCTCACTTGTTTTAGGCATAAACAGCATATAGCTGGAATTAAACCAAATTCTTGTGTGCAATCCTTTGCCTTTTTATAAGGATATTAGCATTTTAAATTAGAATCCAAAAAGACTGTAAAGTCTTCAGGCCTCAGATTGATGGGCATCGTAGTGGAGTTCAGACCCCCGGCCAGCCTGACGGAGGATGAGCAGAATGACTGTTCTATCCTCACCTTTCCAACCTTTTCAGTCCCTGTGTGTGCAGCAGTCACATGGGGCGCTTCTCATTGCAAATTCCACATGTAAACTGTTTCTTTCTTAATTTTATCACTCTTCCCTCTTAATTTTCAAGAGGCTTAAGTTATTAGCACTTGTCTCAACAAAGCAGGCTTGCCTGGTATCTCTGAGGACGTGTTGTTGATAACTTCCCAAATGATGTCACCCCAGAAAGCACAGCTCCAAAGCACCCGTTCCATTGTGGGCATTGTTCACAAAGTGCCTGAATAATTCAGTGACCTACAGCCTGGATGCATTTATAGAAGTGCAAATTGAAAAGTAAATCAGAAACTTCATTTCCATGTCTGGGACTCTCAAAACTCCGTGTATTCCCTGTGTACCAACACATCTTATCGGGGGCGTGGGGACAGGCAGAAATAGTCTCCTGTCCCTCCAGGAGCTCTTTTTTCTCACATCCTCAGCAGCAAATTAAGGCATTTGGTGAGGGGATGGGGGTGGGGTGGGGGGTTCACTTGAAGAACTGATGCTGAAGCTGAAGCTCCAATACTTTGGCCACCTGATGTGAAGAGCCAACTCATTGGAAAAGACACCAATGCTGGGAAAGATTAAGGGCAGGAGGAGAAGGGGATGACAGAGGATGAGATGGTTAGATAGCATCACTGACTCAATGGAAATGAATCTGAGTAAACTCTGGGAGATAGTGAATGATAGGGAAGCCTGGCATGCTGTAGTTCATAGAGTCGCAGAGTTGGACAGTACTTAGTGACTAGACAATAACAACATGACTCCCTGCCTCACCTTCAGGAGCTTTCCACAGTAACGTGTATTAAACACGTACTCAGTGCCAGGCACTGTGGTAAGCATCTGAATAGATTATTTTAGTTAACTATCCCCACTACTCGATGAGGTAAGCACTGCTAGTTTCCCATTCTTCATATGAGATAACTGAGGCTCAGAGAAGTGATGTCACTTGCTCAAGGTCAACCAGTAAGTTAGACAGGGAATATGGATTTGAGCCCCAGTCTGTATGTTGCCAGAGTTATGTATGACTTTATCCCCTATGATAACCTTTTGAGTCTAGTATGAAGGACCATCACACTAGGGGTCCTGCCAACCTCTCTGGCATAATCCGTCTCATATGGGCCCCTGGCCTCCTCACCGCCCGTACTCCAGCCATACCTGCATGGGTACATGCTTAGCCGATTCAGTTGTGTCCAACTCTTTGTGACCTCATGGACTGTAGCTGCCAGGATCCTCTGTGTATGAGACTCTCTGGGCAAGAATACTGGAGTGGGTTGCCATGCCTTGCTCCAGAGGATCTTCCAAACCCAGGGACTGAGCTCGTGTCTCCTGCATTGCAGGTGGATTCTTTACCACTGAGATACTGAAGAAGCCCCTATCCATACCTAAGCCATCACCTTAATGTGCTTCTTTTTCTTCCCCCTCCATGCCTTTGCTTCCACTGCACCCCCTAAGTGGGGTTGACCCCTGGACTCCATGCACAGTTCTATCAGAGCTCTCCTATACTTTATAGCATCCCACGCCTTCTCATCTCCCTACTCCCAGCCCCTGATAGTGTGAGGTCCCCATGGGCAGGGACTGTGTCTCACTCACCACTGTATCTGATCACCTAGCACAGTGCCTGGCACACAGCAGATACTTAATAATAAATTGAATGTTCCTAATCCCGCCCCCAAACTTTTTTCTCCCCACTATGAAAGAAGTCAAGCCCTTTTGACCTGTTATTTCATTCCTCTTCAGGCAAGTGGGAGGCACATTTGTTTCTATCATTTTATTGGTTTCCCTTTATTGGTTGTTGGTCTTGAACACTTGGTCTAGAAGTGGAAAAGTGGAAATAGTAACAGATTTTCTTTTCTTGGGCTCCAAAATTACCGAGGACAGTGATTGCAGCCATGAAATTAAAAGATGCTTGCTCTTTGTAAGAAAAGCTATGACAAACCTAGACAGCACATTAAAAAGCAGAGACATCACTTTGCCAACAAAGGTCCATATAGTCAAAGCTACTGTTTTTCCAGTAGTCATGTACAGGTGTGAGAGTTGAACCATGAAGAAGGCTGAGCACTGAAGAACTGATGCTTTTGAACTGTGGTGTTGGAGAAGACTTGAAAGTCCCTTGGACTGTAAAGACATTCAACCAGTCAATCCTAAAGGAAATCAATCCTGAATATTCAATCAGGATTGAATATTGAATAAATCAATCCTGAAGCTGGAGCTTCAATACTTTGGCCACCTGATGTGAACAGCCAACTCTTTGTAAAAGACCCTGATGCTGGGAAAGATTGAGGGCAGGAGGAGAAAGGGGTGACAGAGGATGAGATGGTTGGATGATATTATCAACTCAATGGACATAAGTTTGAGCAAACTCAGGGAGATAGTGAAGGACTGGGAAGCCTGGTGTGCTGCAGTCCATGGGGTTGCAAAGAGTCAGGCATGAATGAATGACTGAACAACAACAACAATCCTTCTAAAATGTAAAAAAAAAAAAAAAAAAAAATTCTCCATGGTCCAGTCACAACTGTTTGGCATGATCTGGCTTGATTTTGCAGTTTTCCACCTCTGGTCTGGATTTTCAGACAGGCCTAAGCAGAGAAACCTATCTGGATTTGATTTCCCACTGTTTGAATCAGGCAGCTCTGATTGACTGGACTTGAATCACACACCCATCCTTGGTCCGGTCAGTCATCTCCAAACCATGCAAAATCAAAACCGGGGAGAGAGTGGTTCTTCCCTAGAAGAAGAAGAGAGAATAAATGCTGGTGAGCACAATGGTGTCTGCTCCAGAGGCCACATGTGGATGGTTTGGGTCTTCAAATGCTCCCGCCTAATGGCTCAGATGGTGTAGAATCTGCCTGCAATGCCGGAGACCTTGATTCGATCCCTTGGTTGGGAAGATCCCCTGGAGAAGGGAATGGCTACCCACTCCAGTATTCTTGCCTGGAGAATTCCATGGACAGAGGAGCCTGGAGGGCTACAGTCCATGGGGTCACAAAGAGTCAGACACGACTGAGTGACTTCCACTTTCACTAATCTTGCCTTAGGGAGCCCCTACATCTCTCCATTCCCAAAGACGGAGCAGGCTCAGAGGGGGAGGCACCAGCTGCATGCCTCCCACCATGCAGTAAGCCCAGGGCTGCTTTGGCCCAAGGCTAATGAGGCAGAGGGGTATTTGCAAAGCCCTCTCCAGAGAGGTTGCCAAACATAGAAGAAATTGAAGAGTATCATCAAGTAATCACACTGCACCCTGGACTCTAAAATGAGCTCCTTCTTCCCTTTGATCTTGTTCTAATGGAGAATGCCCATGGCATTCGCTGTGACCTAAATCCCTCACAAGATTGCTGGAGAGGAAAACTGCACCAGAAGAGAACCGTGGCCTGGAATATCAAGTGAAAGGGGCCAATTAGCCCTGCTCCCTGAGATCCTATCACCCGGCCTGCATATTCATGGGATTCGCATACAGACGAGCCAGCAGCTGCTGTTGAAAACGGTTCACTTTGTTGTAGGGAAGTCTGGGGCCTCCTGAAGCTGCTCATTGGTGAAATGTCCTCTTCAGGGGTTGTTCTGTTCCCACTCAATGTGGTCGTTTGGACTAATAAAAAATAATAAAAAAATCTGGATCTTCCAGCTTCACGGAGCAAATGCTTGCCTTCCAGCTGAGTTGTGTTGGGTAGGGGGTGGTTAAAAGCCTGGATATAAATTGATGACTCTTTGCAACCCCATGGACCCACAGCACGCCAAGCTTCCCTGTCCCCCACCATCTTCTGGAGCTTGCTCAAACTCATGTCCATTGAGTTGGTGATGCCATCCAACCATCTCATCCTCTGTTGTCCCCTTCTCTTTCCTTCAGTCTTTTCCAGCATTGTGTATATCCTGATGCTGAGATATAAATTGGGAGGGATAAATCCTTAGTTTACCTGGTACAGAACTGTCCTAAATGATCCCTGTCCCGCCCTTTTAAAGGATGGGAGTAGGGGTGAGGTAGAGACAGGTGTCTGTAGAAATTTGACTTGGAAGAATGCCAGAGACTTGGTAATTCCTATCTGGGATGGTCTAGGGCAGTGCTTCTCAGACTTTATTAATAGACACACAGACACTTGTGAGTATTGCAGATCCTGCTTTTCTAGATGTAGGATGGAGTTGAGGTTCTGCATTACCTGCAAGTTCCTAGATGAACCATGCTTCTGGTCCATGGGCCACTCTTTAAGAGTATAAAGAGATGGCTCCCAAACTTGGTTGCGTATTAGAGCTGCTTGGAGAGCTTTTAAAAATCAGGATGCCAGGCCACACCCCTGACCAGTTAGATCAGAATCTCAAAGTGACGCCTAGGAATCAGTATTTTTAAATTTTTTATAGCTGATAAGGGCTTCCTAGGTGTCGCTAGTGATCAGGAACCCACCTGCCAAGCAGGAGACATAAGAGACACTGTTGCCATCTCCAGGGGTCAGGAAGATCCCCTGGAGGAGGTTATGGCCACCCATTTCAGTATTCTTGCCTGGAGAATCCCATGAACAGAGGAGTCTGGTGGGCTACAGTCCGTGGGGGTCATACAGAGTCGGACACGACTGAAGCGACTTAGTGTGCATACACTCACAGGCGACTCACAATGTTGTGAAAGTTTCAGGTGAACAATGAAGGGACTCAGCCTATACATACCTATACATGTGTCCATTCTCCCCCAAACTCCCCTCTACCCCCCTCTTATCCGGGCTGCCACATAATATTGAGCAGAATTACCTGTGTTATACAGTAGATTCTTGCTGGTTATCCATTTAAAATAAAGCAGTATATATGTCCATCCCAAACTCCCTAACTATCCCTTCCTCCTATCCTCCCCCCAAACCCAGGCAATCATAAGTTCATTTTCTAAGTCTCTTTCTGTTTTGTAAGTTAATGTGTATCATTTATTTTTAGATTAGGAATCAACATTTTTGTAAAGCCTCCCGGGTAATTCCTACATTCAGTTTGAGAATCAATGGTATGGTGGTTCACAACCCTGGCTACTGCACATTACAATCATCTGGGGGGTCTAAAAGGTATCCCGGCTCAGCCCCATCCCATGGTGAATCTCTTGTGAGGTGTGTACAGTAGGGATGGACCTGAGCATTCTTATGTTTTAAAAGTTTCAGAGCTGATTATTTGCAGTCAAGGTTGGTAATCAGAGATGTAGAAGGAATCAGCCTCTGTAGTTCTTTCCCATCCTGAGATCCTGTGAGTTACTTTTGCTACTATTATCATGAGGGAGCTTATTATCACCTTTGGACTCAGATTTACATCTCTTAAGGCAACCATAGGTACATTGTTGTACAGCAGGCCCCTTATTCACCTTGCTTAACTGAAGCTTTATGCCCATTGATTTGTACCCTCCCTCTGCCCTCCCTCCAGCTCCTGGCAACCGTTATTCTTTTTGATTCTATGAATTTGACTACATTAGATACCTCAGTAAGGAGAATCATGCAGTATTTGTCCATCTGTGATGTATTTCACTTAGCAAATGTCCTCAAGTTTCATCCATTTGTAGCATATTGCAGGGTCTCGTTTTTAGGTCTGCATAGTAACCCATTGTGTGTATACAACACATGTTCTCTATTGATTCATCTGCTGATGGGCATTTACATTATTTCCATATCTTGGCTGCTGTGACTAGTGCTGCGATGAGCATGGAAATGTTAAGATCTCTTAAAGAATCTGATTTCAATTATTTTGGATAAATACCCAATAGTGGGAGGCTAGACCTAGGATAGTTCCAATTTTTGACTTATGCTCTTCTATTCTTTTTAAAATAGTTTTATTGCATCTCTCTCCACTTTTTGTTTGTTTGTTTTGTTTTTGTTTCTTTGTTTCTTGGCCATGCTGATCAGCATCACAAGATCTTAATTCCAAGACCAGGGATCAAACCCTCACCTCTGCAGTGGAAGCATGAGGTCTTAACCACTGCACCACCAGGGGAGTCCTTCTTCTAGTCTATCTAATTTTACAAGTTTGGAGTGTTCAACACCACACTCTCCCTTGTTTTAAAATATCACTTCCCCATATTGTATCTTTTTCTATAAGACATTTCTTAACGACTGCACATTACTATCATGATTAATTTAACCATTCTTCAACTCTTGATAAATACTTAGATTGCTCCTAAGTGAAAGTGAAAGTGAAGCCATTCAGTCGTGTCCACTCTTTGCAATCCCATGGACTGTAGCCTACCAGGTTCCTCCGTCCATGGGATTTTTCAGGCAAGAATATTGGAGTAGGTTGCCATTTCCTTCTCCAGGAGATTTTCCTGACCCAGGAATTGAACCCAGGTCTCCTGCATTGTAAACAGAGGCTTTACCATCTGAGCTATCAGGGAACTAGATTGCTCCTAACATAAATATAGTTTCTTTAATAAAACGTCTTAGATATGGAAGTATAGGCTGAAAGACAGGAACATTTCTTTAGGAGAATGGATTCATACTGTCAAAGTAGGGCTTCAGATTTGTAAGTCATTTTTTAATAACCAGTGCCTTGCATGCAGTAAGCATCTAATTGTTGAATGAAAGAGTAAATAAATAAACTGAGTCCTTGCATCTCCAGCATTTAGCAGGGTGCCTGGCCCATAGGACTCATTCAACAAATGTTCCTAGAATGCATGAATGAGTAAACTTTGTATAAAACTATAAAGCATTAAAAAAGATAGCTATCCATGGCTAGGATGTGTCAGAAGGCTGACTAGAATATAATTTACTTTTGTTCTTCACAAGCAGTCAAGCCCAATTACCTAGAAATGCTTCCCAAAGTGAAGGCTAACATCATAATTTGCTCTTAGTAAGGTATCAGAAAATTAATTGTTCCATTTCTCAAAGACCTTTACTGTGTGAGAGAGAGAGAGAGAGAAAGATATATATATATATATATATCCCTCCGCTGTAGCAATTATCTATAATTACTAATGAAAACAGGTATCTTCAAAGCCTTTTCAAATTGAGACATGAATGGTTCATTATCGTAGCAGGCAACTACCAATATCCAATTTTCAATGAGATGTTGAAATCAAACATCATGCGGAGGATCAGCGGGGCACACAAAGGGAACGGCGCTTCTTGGCTGCTGTTCATTAGAAGAAATTTGGTGGAGGGAGCAGAGGTTGACGAATGTTAAAATAAGAAGCGGAGTTTCTTGGGGACGTGGAGCACTGCATGGCTGAGAGAGGCTCAAGATAGCAACATTTTTTGTACAGGGGATAAAAGTCTCTTCTTCCAAAAGCTTTTTCATGGAGCAAAATTACCTCAAACAAGCCATTGTCTCAAAGCTTACTTTCTGCATCTGTAGAGTGGCCACGAGAAAACCTCAGCTTATTAGGGCATAGAACCCCCTTTATAAATAAGATTTAGAAATCTTATGGGGAAGTGACTGAGAAAACGGATGACAAGGGAAGAACAAACTGTCTGGCGTGGGCCTGGTGGTCAAGATGTGATTCTATTCTTTTTTAATCTTGTTAAAATGTGAAGTGAAGTTGCTCAGTCATATCCGACTCTTTGCTACCCCATGGATTGTAGTCCAAGGGCTCCTCTGTCCATGGGGTTTTTCAGGCAAGAATACTAGAGTGGGTTGCCATTTCCTTCTCCAGGGGATCTTCCCAACCCAGGCATCGAACCCAGGTCTCTCGCATTGCAGGCAGATGCTTTCACCTCTGAGCCACTATTTATGTATTTATTTTTGGCTGTGCTGGGTCTTTGTTGCTCTGCCAGCTCTTCTCTAGTTGCGACAGGTGGGGACTACTCTCTAGTTGCGGTGCGAGGGCCTCTCATTGTGGGGACTTGTTGCAGAGCACAGGCTCTAGGGCACGAGGGCTTCAGTAGTTGTGGCTCATGGGCTTAGTTGCTCTGCAGCCTGTGGGATCTTGATCAGGGATCGAACCGTGTCTCCTGCATTGGCAGGCGTATTCTTTACCACTGAGCCACTAGGGAAGCTCTTAAATTTACTTTTAATTGGAGGATAATTGCTTTACAATGTTGTGTTGGTTCCTGCCATACAACAACAAGGTGAAGCACTGTGTGTGCATGCATGTTCATTCACTTCAGGCATGTCCCTCTCTTTGTGACGCTATCGACTGTAGCCCTCCAGGCCCCTCTGTCCGTGGGGTTCGACTGGAGTGGGTTGCCATGTCCTGCTCCAGGGGATCTTCCCGATCCAGGGATCGGACCCAAGTCTCTTATGCCTCCTGCATTGGCAGGCGGGTTCTTTACCACTAGCGCCACCTGGGAGTGCATACATATATCCTCTCCCTCCGGAGCCTCCCTTTCCACCCCTCTAGTTTATCACAGAGCACCGCGCAGGGCTCCCTGTGCTATACAGCAGCTTCCCACTAGCTGTCAATGCTCCTCTCTCAATTTGTCCCACCCTCTCCTTCCTCCACTGTGTCCACAAGTCCTTTCTCTTTATTTCTCCTTTAAAGTTTTCTTTCATTCCCAATTTCTATCAACTTGTGATAAGCGCTGTGGACCAGGTATAATACAGCATCCAATCCCTGCAGAAATTAGAACTCTGCACTCCTGTCTCTACACTTCCTGTTGCATTGCATGCTGGGAGTTATCGCTCATGAGCGTATGCATAGAGCCAGGAGTTGAAAGGAGAGAAGTTGAAAAATATCAGAACTTGACCTGTGGCTCAGGACACAGTCTCCATGCATTGGAAGCATAGACATGTTTATTTTGGTGGATTTGCCTTCCTTGCATCCTAGTTTGGAGAAGGCAATGGCACCCCACTCCCATACCCTTGCCTGGAAAATCCCATGGACAGAGGAGCCTGGTAGGCTGCAGTCCATGCCAAGGGTCAGACACGACTGAGCGACTTCACTTTCACTTTTCACTTTCATGCATTGGTGAAGGAAATGGCAACCCACTCCAGTGTTCTTGCCTGGAAAATCCCAGGGACGGGGGAGCCTGATGGGCTGCCGTCTATGGGGTCGCAGAGTCGGACATGACTGAAGTGACTTAGCAGCATCCTAGTTTTAGTCGGAAATGGTGAAGAGGATCAGTATTTTCTCGAAATTTGTTCTTCAGGGATACTCTTGTAATCCAGAGAACCGGATTGTGGGATCTATCCCATTGACCATATAGCTAGCCAAATGCCCCTTGGACTTTGTGATTCCCATAGAATGCAGCCCCAGAGGCTGCTTGACTCTAAAAGCTTTCCCCAGACTAAAGTGTTGGAGGAAAACTGTAGACTACTTTTCCCCTTGGGAAATCTGCAACGGAAACTGACATATTTCCACAAGGAGAGTCCTAGAGCAGAGAAACAAGATTAACTGGGTTTATCCAGTCTTTTCTAAACCTATTTGCTCACAGAACTCCTTTTATATGGAAGAACTATTAACATCCCACTCATTTTATGTCCTGGGGAGCAGATTTTAAGAAACATTGGTTTACGGTCTTTTTAATCTTTGGTTTTCCTATCAAGTTTTGAATTTTTATGTGTCTCTATGAGTCTGTTCAGGAGAAAATGAGCTGCGGAGGGCAATTTTGTTTTTGCCCATCCAACAGTCTGTTGATTTCTTCTTTCTCCCCTCTAGCTAGTTTCCAATCACAGAATCCTCCTCCTGCCTCTGGCAACCACAGGGTTGCCGGATCAAATATAAGACACCCATTGTTTATTCAGATAAACAATGAATAACTTATTAGTCCCTGCTTATCTCTTTATTTGCTGAATCTAGCAGCTCTACCATTAGGGTGGCTGTGCACCCCCAGGCTGGCCCATCTTGGACCTGCCTTCTTCCAGTTCATAATGTCTGTTCCGGGAGGTGTTATCCCATTCATATAGGTTAATCAGAGAACATCCCCTATGATTCTTCATTCTGTGCTAGAAGAAAATGACTTTGTGATGCATGTCACAAAGCTGAAGGAAAGGTCGTTGACTGGGTCAACCATCTCCCCCTCCATGTGGAAAAAGGCTACCTGTGGAAGGTAAGGATGCAGCCACCACCTACAGAGAAACAGGCCAAGAAGGGGAGAGACATGGAGTTCTTACGACTTTAGTAATGTCCCTGGATCCACTCTGGATTGCAACTAGTCTCCTCTTCAACTTTCCAGGTACACAAGCTAATAGAGTTATCTTTTGCTTTGTTACTGTTGGTATCTTTTCTTTTCCTAAGCGAATTTGAATGCAACCAATACAGAGTATACCCGGTACTTCTTTTCTGCTGTCACAACCCTATAAATGATTTAACATTTATTTAATGTCTTCTATACACCATTGTATAGAAGATTTCTATACACTTGCACTGGGTGATTTCCTTTGCCCATCGCCTGGCATTTAGGGCCACTTAACTGTGACAATCAGACTCACCAAGCCAGTCCTTTCTCCCAATCCCAGCTTCCCACACCTGGCTACCCCTGTGTTGTTAAATTCTGAATTTGAATGGAGTCCTGAAGAATCAGCATGCTTCAACACAAAACCCAGGCAAAAGCATCAGATACAATTTTGCTGCAAACCTGAGAGGGAATGGAAAGGAGGAGAGGTTCCTGTCCACAGTTTGCTTCTCACTTAGAATCCTAAGCAGCAGAGCAGCTGTTCAACATCAGTTTGAGAGTGAAGTCTTGGGATTAGAGATTCCCGTTAGACCTGGTGTGTCACAAGGAATGTGAGGTTGAATCCTCCTCCCTCAACTTATGTAAGGAAGGCAGTCACTGGTGGAAAGAGGCTGACAGTTCTCTGAAAGACATTCCTTGGGATGACTCATGGTCTTCTAATATTCTAGAACTAATAGCTGCCAAAGACTTCACTTGACATGGCAAATTTCAAATCCTGGCGTACATACCATATTCAAAAAGATGTTCAAAAAATAAGTAACATGGAAGGAATTTGTTGTTGCTGTTCAAGGGCTGAGATAGCCCTGAAATTTCTCTGGCTTCGTCTCTCCTTTGCGTGTAAAGCTTGTGATCCAGCCCTTGAGAATCACCAGAAATTCTCTGGGCCCTTCATGTCCTCTCAGTGCTGTGTCTCTGCACACATTGTTCCCTCTTACTGGAATAGTTTTGCCATCCTGATTCTTACTGTGAAATCCAGCCCTCTTTGGACACCCGGCTCATTCATGATCTTTTCCTTCCAGTACTTTTAAAATCCACATGTAATGCTTCACCTGTTGGATTCCAGTATGTCTTGAAGTTAGCCTTAGTATTGAACAGATGACACTGTTCTGTAATTATTGGTACATTTCTTCACTTCAGCTCTAGGTTGTGAACTCCTTTGGGGATGGAGACTGGGAATCTTTCACCTCCTTATACCCAGAACCTAGCATGGTACCTGGAAAAATAATATTTGGGGATCAATATACATTTTTTAAAAATAGCAATTTCTAAAATCTCTGTTTTCACTTTGACGGCCTTTGTTGACTTTTGTGTGTCAGAGTGTAGTAGAAAGCTATTGCTTTCTGGTATTCATTCCCCTCTTTCTACTAGCCTTAAATTTTGATAGATTCTTCAGGTACTGGGAAAGCTGACATTAACCTCTGGATCATGTGACCTGGCCCAGCCAATAATCACTATTCATCCTCTTGACTCTGGTGTTGGTTCAGAGGTGGACTTGTGACCTAAGCCAATCCAATCAGAGTGAATCTCAGATCTTTGGCTGGAAACTGTATTGTTGTTGTTCAGTTGCCAAGTCATGTCCAACTCTTTGTAACCCCATGAACTGCAGCACACCAGGCTCTTCCATCCTTCACTATCTCCCAGAGTTTGCTCAAACTCATATCCATTGAGTTGGTGATGCCATCCAATCATCACATCCTCTGTCACCCGCTTCTCCTCTTGCCCTCAATTTTTTAGAGCATCAGGATCTTTTCCAATGAGTCGGCTCATTGAATCAGGTGGCCAAAGTATTGGAGCTTCTGTTTCAGCATCAGTCTTTCCAATGAATATTTAGAGTTGATTTCCTTTAGCATTGACTGGTTTGATCTCCCTCTGTCCAAGGGACTCTTAAAGAGTCTTCTCCAGCACCACAATTCAAAAGCATCCATTCTTCAGCACTCAACCTTCTTTTATGGTCCAACTCTCACATCCATACATGACTACTGGAAACTCTGGGCTGACACTAACCTCTGGATCATGTGATCTGGCCCAACTAGTCAGCAGTGTCCATCCCTTTGGCTCCGGTGGTTGGTTCAGGGATAGCCACGTGACCTGAGGCAGTCCAATCAGATCTTTGGCTGGAAATGCTGGACCACAGAAGCTCTTCCCACCCCCCACCCCCCACATTCTGCCTTGTGTAGATGCTAAGTCTTAGACTCCTGAAGATATTTTGCTACGGTGAGAGAAGCCATCCCAAGGACACAGCTAAAAGAACTGCAGAGAAGCCAAGTTGCAAAACTAAAAACCTAATGATATTTTTAATCTCTGGAGCCATCGTATTGGAAATCTACCCTAACTCTGGACTTTTCTGCTGTGCAAGTCAGTAAATTCTCTGTCTTGCACATTTTAAAGCCAACATGAGTTTAGTTTTTCATTATTTGCAACACAAAGTCCAATACTTCAGTCTTAACTGGTACTCAGAGCCTCTTTCTTCCCTGTGAACTTATTCTAGTGAGGGCTATTGCTTAAGATTAAGTCGGTCATCCCAATTGGTGTGACTGACTTTAGCTGAAGATATAGGCTGTTTTTGGAGCTTCTGGGAATACCCTCCACCTTTTCTGTAATCCACTTTGTCAGTGTTTATTGAACACTGCTCTGTTGCAAGAACTGGGCCAGATGCTCTGTGACATCCCAGTAAGAGCAAAGATCCCATCTGCAAGGTGCTGGCAGTCTAGTGAACCTGAAGGCACCCTGAACCATGGCTGAAGAAATACATGCTTTAATTGAAACATATGCTTTATCATATATAAAGCAGATAGCCAGTGGGAATTTGCTGTATGATTCAGGGAGCTCATACCCAGTGCTCTGTGATAACCTAGAGGGGTGGGATGGGGTAGGGGTTGGGAGGGACATTCACAAGGGAGGGGACGTATGTATACCTATGGCTGATTCGTGTCAGTGTATAGCAGAAACCAACACAACATTGTAAAGCAATTGTCCTCCAATTAAAAATAAATTAAAAAGAGAAATACATGCTTGCTTCTCCCCCAGTTTGCTTTGTGATCTTGTGCTTATCACCATCCTTCCCTGCACTTGAGCTTCTCATCTATAATGTGCGTGCATTGCTTGATAACTCTCTAAAATCCTCTCCAGCATTAACATGCCACTCTCTAAATACATTTGATGTTGTGTCTGCTCAAAATAGAGCTTCAGGTTTATTTACCCAGCCAATATTTGTTAAGAGTCTATTATGTTCTAGGTGCTGGAGACACAGCAGACAAAAGCACCTAATCTCTAACAGTTTATATTCTGGTGGGAGAAACAGATACTAGAGAAACACCTAAGTGAGATACAGTTGTTGTTTGGTCACTAAGTTTGTCCCACTCTTTGCAACCCCAGGGACTGTAGCCTGCCAGGCTCCACTGCCCATGGGATTTCTGAGGCAAGAATACTGGAGTGGGTTGCCACTTCCTTCTCCAGAGGATTTTTCTGACCCGGGGATCAAACCCACGTCTCCTGCTTGGCAGGAAGATTCTTTACCACTAAGCCACCTGGGAAGCCCAAGATGGAGAGTAGACCCTCATTATTCATGGAATAAGTATTTGTGAATTTGCCTGCTTGCTAAAATGTCTTTGTAACCCCCAAACCAATACTTAAGGCACTTTCGTGGTCCTTGAGTGACAAGTGGGAAGTGGTGAAAAAAGTGAGTCACTTAATATGCAATTCCCAACTGAGCTCAAACAAGGTGATGCCTTCTCCTAACAGCTCTCTTGTTGTAAACAAGCTCCTTGTGGCACAAAACTTTTAGTGCCAAGTTTTAAATTTCTGTCTTTTTGTGAGTGATTTTAAATAGCCCAGATATATAGTCCTGAAGTGCTGTCTAGTCTTCCTAAGGGCAAGAAAGCTGTATGAGCCTTACAAAGAAAATATATGCTTCATTCAGGCATGAATTATAGTGTGTGTTGGTTGTGAGTTCAATATTAATGAAACCATGTATATTAAATAAGGTGCCTTTAAACAGAAACACAAAGGACAAGGTCATAAATTGATGGGTTGACAAAAACAGGATGACCAGAGCCTTGCAGGAAACTGAGTTTTATGTTACCTCCAGGAGCGAATGGCTCGGTGTTTGCTTACTCACAGTTCACATCAACTTCATGGAACATCACTTCCTGCAATAATAAGGAGCAACTGGATACCATGTGAGTTTGCAGTAAGAGCTGTGGAGGAAAGAAAAGAGTGGAAGCAGGAAAAAGGAGCCCATGTCTTTAAAGGGTGCCAAGAAAGAATGGCGAGAGTGAGAACTCTGCAGTGGAAATGTGCTTCACGTGTTGGAGGGGTAGTCTGGTGGCTGGTGTGGCTGGAGAGGATTGAGACCCGAGACAGTGGAGGGAGATGAAGATGAGAGAAGGTAGCAGAGGCCACACCATGGAGGTCTTTGGGGCTATTTCAAGGACACTGATGCCTTCTGAACTGCATGGGATAGCATTGGCTAGTTTTGACAGAGAAAGGATATGATCTGAATTCATGTTTTGTTTTATTTTGACTGCACTGGATCTTTGTTGCAGCACTTGGGCATTACATCTCTTGTTGTGGCATGAGGGTTTAGTTGCCCCAAGGTATGTGGAATCTTAGTTCCCTGACCAGGGATCGAACCTGTGTCCCTTGCATTGGAAGGCAGATTCTTAACCACTGGAAATCTCCATCGGAGTTCATTTTAATGGGGTCTGTCTGGCTGCGGCATTGAGAACAGACTGAAGCAGGTCAAAGCAGAGGACAGCAGGCCAGCCAGGAGGCAGTTACAGTGACCTGGGTGAGGGCGGACAGTGACTCTTGAATGACACACCTGCACAATCCCCATTAGCCTCCTAACAGAGCAAAGGTTGCCGGGAGTCTGAGAAGCTGGTTCTTATTGCAAAAGTCCTTGAACTTGAGCAGTAAATTATCCTCAAAGTTTCATTAGCTCACCTTGGCATGGTTCTCTCTTCGGACGCCCTGTGCCATGGCTCCTCTTGAGAAGTGGCTATAAATAACCTGCGATTCTGCTCTCATCAGGGAAACAGGACCTGGAGTCGCTTTCCGGACACGTTAATAACCACCCTCTCCTCACTCCCAAATTAATCTCGTTATGAGGCTGCCTTGCCCCAGGTATCTCCTAATCATCATTTAACCCCAGGACTCAGCCATCCTACAGCACCAGGCCGTGTCTCTTCTTAGTGGCCTCAGAGGAGCACTAGGTCCATTGAAGTTCAGCCAAGTACCTTTCCCAGACAAATGCATTGCATTGCAGTAGAGAAAGTGTGGTTTTGATCTAATTGACTGAATTCTTCTTTATAGCTGCTTTGTGATAACCTGTACAGAGGAGCCTGAGGGGCTGCAGTCCATGGGGTTGTAAAAGAGTCCAGCACCATTTAGGCACTAAACAGCAACAATGATAAGCCATACTTTGGGGCAAATTTGGGGCACAATTAAAGATTCAAGAAGAAGGCAAGAGATTTGAATTCAACTTTTATTAACTTGGGCTTCCCTGGTGGCTTAGATGGTAAAGAATCTGCCTGCAATGCAGGAGATCTGGATTTAATCCCTGGGTCAAGAAGATCCCCTGGAGAACGGAATGGCTACCCACTCTCTTCTTGCCTGGAGACTCCCATGAACAGAGAAGCCTGGGGAGCTACAGTCCATGGAGTCAGAGTCGCACACTACTGAATGACTAACACTTTATTAACTCTTTAAGACCAATAGATGGGAGGAAGGAAAAGGGAGCTGACATTTGTTAAGGGTGTCCTCTATGCATTCATTTATTCCTTCATTCAATATTTATGAACACCTACTATGTGCTAGTTATTGTTCTAGGGGCTGGGGATAGAGCAGAGAGCCAAGACCCATGTTAATCAATGAAGTGAGAAGCATAACAAAATGATGCACTGATTCAGAGCATGAACTGGAGCTGGACTGTGTCCCCACCCGAACTCTGGTTGTGTGACCTCGTGTGATTTCATCTCTACCCCATAGCTCCCTTTCATCATCTGTAAACCAGGAGACAATAAAAATACCTGGATCACAGCTCATTAAATTAAGTGAATTCATGTTCAGTGTATTTAGTATCAGTCTGATTAAGCGTGCTTGGTAAGTGATGTGAGAGTACACGAGTCCTGAAGGAGGAGTTTAGGGAAATCTGAGAGTGGAAACCAGGCCAGCTTCATCTCAGTAGGCTCTGTGTTCAGAGCTTTGCTAAGCTCATCTGCATCTCCATATAGTCTCAAGAAGTCAGCCATCCTTCTTTGTCACAAATGGGGAACCTGAGAACCAGGACTAGGAAGCTGTCTGCCGCTGAGGACTCAGCATCTGTGTGGCAGGGTGGAATCTAGCCTGTGTATGCTTTATTCCAGAGTCCTTCCCTAGGCTGAACTTCATGTGGGCTGAGAGTTGAGAGCTGTTCAGTTGCTCAGTTGTACCCGGCTCTTTGCAACCCCATAGACTGCAGCATGCCAGGTTTTCCTGTCCTTCTCCATCTCCCCAAGTTTGCTCAAACTCATGTCCATTGAGTCAGTGATGCCATCCAACCATCTTGTCCTCTGTTGCCCCCTTCTCCTCCTGCCTTCAATCTTTCCCAGCATCAGGGTCTTTTCCAATGAGTAGGCTCTTTGCATCAGGTGGACAAAGATTGGAGCTTCAGCATCAGTCCTTCCAATGAATATGCAGGGTTGACTGCTTTAGGATTGACTGCTCTGATCTACTTGCTGTCCAAAGAACTCTCAAAAGTCTTCTCCAATACCACAATTTGAAAACATCAATTCTTCAGTGCTCAGCCTTCTTTATGGTCCAACTCTCACATCCGTATATGACTACTGGGAAAACCACAGCTTTGACTCTACAGACCTTTGTCAGCAAAGTATACTGTCTAGGTTTGTCATAGCTTTTCTTCCAAGGAGCAAGCATCTTTTAATTTCATGGCTTCAGTCAGCATCTGCAGTGATTTTGGAGCCCAAGAAAATAAAATTTGTCACTGTTTCCATTGTTTCCCCATCTATTTGCCATGAAGTGATGGTGGAGAGTTATTTTACCCCTAAATACAAAACACCCTGCCCCTTCCCTAGCTAAGTAGCATAAGGGACTGGGGTCTCTGGGAAGAGGACATAGATTAGTCCAACACTCCTTTTGTACTACATCACAACAAATGGCCATGGTGTATTTGCTTGAACTTCTCTGGAAGGGGAAACTCACTACCTCCCCAAGCATCTCAATCACAGACCTCCTGGTTTGCCTGAGACACTTGTAAGAATTGATGAATTCTCTCTCTTGCTCATTTTTAAACAGTTCAACTTCTTGTACATTCTAAAATGTTTTTTTTTCCCACACAGTTCACATGTGCCTTTCCCACTCCAATCACCCATCATTTGAAGGAGCTACTAAACTTTCTTGGGTTTAGAAGGAAAAAAAAAAAAACAAAACATTTTCCCCTAGCAATTTTTAGATGAATTTTGAATATGGTAACACCATCTTTGTTCACCATAAAAGAGGGCTCCATCTGAGTGACAGGACTAATGTTCTCTAAGCCCAGATTAGAATTGGGAGAGATTGAAGGGAGGAGGAAAAGGGGATGACAGAGGATGAGATGATTGGATGGCATCGATTCAATGGACAGGTTTGAATGAGCTATTCAATGAGTCTGAGCAACCTCTAGGACATGGTAAAGGCCAGGGGAGCCTGGCATGCTGCAGTCCATGGGGTTGCAAAGAGTCGGACACGACTGGGTGACTGAGCACCGCAACAAAGCTCAGATTAGGCTCTAGGGTTGGTGACACAAATTTTGTATGGGTAGAATATTCTAGAGGCATGTAATTTTATTATGACCAAGAACTATGCTAACACTGTATAGAATTGTTTGTTAATTTAATCCTCACAGTGACCCTATAAGATTTTTATTACCCCGTTCAGTAGATGTGGAAACCAAGGTTCAGAGAACTCAGTAACCGTCTGATGACTTGTCATAAATGGTCAAGTCCCTTCTTGAACAGATGTCACCTGACCCCAGGGCCCATTTTCTTGACCACAGATCACAGCCTCCCTGGTTCATGAAAGTTCTAATGATGTCATAGAAAGTATCATGTATGCTTGAAATTACTACAAGGCTTCAAGGCTAACAGTTTGTCTCTGTGCTGGGAGGTAGTCTTGGAATACAGTAAGTACTCAGTAAACACCAAATGAATGAGCGACTGAGTGAATTTAAGACTTCACATGTAGGATTGGAACAGTCTCCGCATGGTCTTTTAAAGGCTTTATTGTGGTTGTTCAGTCGTTAAGTCCTGCCTGACTCTTGTGACCCCATGGACTATAGCCTGTCAAATTCCTCTGTCCATGCGATTCCCCAGGCAAGAATCCTGGAGTGGGTTGCCATTACCTTCTCCAGTGGATCTTCCCGACCAAGGGACTGAACCCATTCTCCTGCATTGGCAATCAGATTCTTTACCACTGAGCCACCAGGGAACCCTAACTTGCTTTAATGTAATCCATTTTCTTTCTTTGATTGCCAAAGTTAATATTGAATAGTAAAAGTCTAATTTTTTTTTTTGAATTGGAGTTTTGGAAGCATCCTAGTAACAGTAGCCTTGACTTTGGGGAATTGGAAGCAATTTTTGGACCCCAGAAACTTGCAATCTCTCCTTCCCTGCCAAGGGTGGCTTAACCTTGGTAATTCTCATCTTCTTTTGGTCAACACTGGGGTATTAAGAAAGCAAACTCGAAAGCTTCAGTGTCAGAGAAGCTTTATGACTATTTGTTTTTTCATAAATTTATTGTATATAGGATGCTCTTTTTAAAATATTTATTTATGGCTGCATCGAGTATTAGTTGCGGCAGGCAGGATCTCAGTTGCAGCAAGTGGATCTTCTATCACAGCTCGAGGGCCTCTCTTCAGTTGTAGCACGTGGGGTCCAGAGCGTGTGGGCTTAATTGCTCCTCAGTATGTGGGATCTTAGTTTCCCGACCAAGGGTCAAACCCATGTCCCCTGCTTTGGAAGGTGGATTCTTAACCACTGAACCTCCAGGGAAGTCTCTATACATAAGATGCTTGAAGGAACCCATGAACTGTGGATCATTTGCATACTCATGTAACCCATTCATGTATTCATTAGTCTAGCTATGGAATGAAATGAAAGGGATAGCATTAATTTTGATAGAAGCAACTGGAGAGTGCCTGTCACTTCATGCTCCAGACTAATGTCTCTCTAGAAGCTGGGGATTCAGAGGTGGGAGGTCTGGGGGAAGGTGCGGCTGGAATTTGGAAGTATCTGCTCATAGGAAGCAGTGTCCCTGGGGATCACATCATGGAGCCATGATAAAGTCAAGGACAAGCTCTTTAAGAGCTGCATTCACAAGTTATCAATCACATTCAAAGAGTTTGTTTGAAATAGTTGTACTATGAGCTGTGCTGCTGCTGCTGCTAAGTTGCTTCAGTTGTGTCCGACTCTGTGGGACCCCATAGACGGCAGCCCACCAGGCTTCCCCGTCCCTGGGATTCTCCAGGCAAGAACACTGGAGTGGGTTGCCATTTCCTCCTCCAATCCATGAACATGAAAAGTGAAAGTGAAGTCGCTCAGTCGTGTCCGACTCCTAGCGACCCCATGGACTGCAGCCTACCAGGCTCCTCTGTCCATGGGATTTTCCAGGCAAGAGTACTGGAGTGGGGTGCCATTGCCTTCTCAGACTATGAGCTGTAGAAGTCCCCAAAAGCAAGCTTCCAGAAGTTGGAGGGACACAGTGTCATTTTTTTTTTTAATTTGTTTTGTTTAGAGTTTTTTAGGGCAATAGAAAGTTACATTTATTTTATTTATTTGAGGTTGCTGGCTAACTTTATTTTTAATTGGTTATAGTTGGTTTACAATGTTGCATTGTTTTCTGCTGTACAGAAAAGTGGATCAGCCACTCATATACATATACCCTATCTTCCTTGGATTTCCTTCCCCTTTAGGTCACCGCAGATTACTGAGTAGAGTTCCCTGTGCTATACAATAGGTTCTCAATAGTTATCTATTTTATACATAGTAGTGTATTTATCTACTGGAGAAGGCAATGGCAACCCTCTCCAGTACTCTTGCCTGGAAACCCCATGGACGGAGGAGACTGGTAGACTGCAGTCCCTGGGGTCTCTGGGAGTCAGACACGACTGAGCGACTTCACTTTCACTTTTCACGTTCATGCATTGGAGGAGGAAATGGCAACCCACTCCAGTGTTCTTGCCTGGAGAATCCCAGGGACAGGGGAGCCTGGTGGGCTGCTGTCTCTGGGGTCACACAGAGTCGGACACGACTGAAGCGACTTAGCAGCAGCAGCAGCAGCAGCAGTGTATTTATGCCAATCCCAACCTTCTGATTCATGCCACTCCCCCGCCCCCTTTGGTACCTATACATAGGGACAGAGTGTTTTGAAGTGAGGGGTCTTAGAATCTCAGCTCTAACTACTTCTTAGTTGTGTGAATTCCTTGTCAGTGAGGAGGTCAGTCTGTGTGAAATCTCAGTGGGGCAAAGTGATTTAATAAAAATAATGAGCTTTTTAAGAAATTGATCAAACTGGGATTCAAATCTTGCATTTACCACTTACCAGCTGTGAGTCCTTAGGCCACCTCTTGACCTTCCCAAGGCTGTTTCCTTATCTGTAAAACAGCAATGAGTATATCTAACTGTTCAGGATTGTTTGAGGAATAACACAAGACTGGGTATAAATTTTTTAGCATGGGCATGAGTTTCAGTGTCAAATGTCATTCTCTTCCTATGTTCCTTCAGAGTGCTCCCAATACCTAAGTATAAGCTCTATTTTTAGCTAATACTAATTGTGTATCAGAAATCTGATGCTTGAGGTTAATGGAAAATCCAACTCAAGTCATCTTGAACAGAAAAAGGGATTTATTGACTGGGACTGATGAGCATCCCAGAGGAAGATCTGGCCTCAAGCAGGCTTTGGTGCATCTTACACAGGTATTTTCTATCTCTTCTCTCCAAATTATTCTTTTCTGCTTCATTGTAAGAATGACTATCCTTATGATGCAAAGTGGCTGCCAGGAGCTTGCAAGAGCCCAATTCTTCCTCATCACTTAGCAGCAGGAACTAAGTATGCCTTCCTTGAAGCCATCTCACATAGAGGAGAAATGTTTTCTCTTCCAAGAAGTGTATCTGTTATCTCATTGGCTCAAAATGTATCAGATACACTGAACCAATCAGAGTGGCTTCCTGGAGGGTGTGGACTGTTTTAAGCCAATCAAGGCTCATCCCTGGAGTGAGGGTGGGGCTGTGTGTGTAAGAGGGGAGTGATACCCAGTCAAAAATTACAGTTTTAGTACCAAGAGGAAAGGGTAGTGAATGTGAGTTGCTTTTTTACTGTTTAGTGTCCTTCAGAATAGAATAAGGGAGTTTGCCTAGAAGCCTGTAAGTTGTGGTCTTACACCATTTTAGAGGACCTCACAGGATGCTAGATTTTAATAGGATGCTATTTTTCATCTTTAACAGTCCTGACCCATATATTTTCTGTCACAAAGACAGGAAGATCATCATCTAGGTTGGACTCAAAGGTCTCTGGACCATCCCAGCCGGAATATTTTACACAGCCCCTATAACAGTGGAAAATATACTAGGTTGCAAGAGAGTTAATTGGTAGTAACTAAAGCTCAGTGGTACAATTTGGTGGTGATTCAGAGAGGAGTGATGCTTAAGGCTTATCAACAATGCCACAAGGGATTGGCTTTATAATTCAGTTGCACAATTTAGTTTTTTGTAAATCGTGACTCTGATACTCCAAATCACTATGCTAGCTCGCAAGGCAGGAACTGTTCAAATAAAAGACTGTGTTTTGGGCATATATATAGAATCTAGAAAAATGGTATTGATGAACCTATTTGCAGGGCAGAAATAGAGACACAGACGTCAAGAACAGACTTGTGGACATGGGGGGGGGGGGGGGGAGGAGAGGGTGGGATTAATCGAGAGAGCATCACTGGTGCACACACACTACCATGTGTATGGTGCATAGCTAGTGCGAAGCTGCTGTGTGGCACAGGGAGCTCAGCTCAGTTCTCGAGATGACCTAGGGGGTGGGATGGGGAGTGAGAGAGAGGTTCAAAAAGGAGGGGACATATGCATACATATAGCTGATCCACTTTGTTGTACAGCAGAAACGAACACAATAATGTGAAGAAATTACGTACATATGCATGGTAAGTTTCTTCAGTCATGTCCGACTCTTTGTGACCCTATGGATTATAGCCTGCCAGGTGCCTCTGTCCATGGGATTCTCCAGGCCAGAATATTGGAGTGGGTTGCCACTCCTTCCTCCAGGGGATCTTCCTGACCCAGGGATCAAACCCACATCTCTTATGTCTTCTGCATTAGCAGGTGGGTTCTTTACCACTAGGGGCACCTGGGAAGCCCCCAAAGCAATTACACGCCAATTGAAAACCAAAAAGCCCTTGTTGTGGTCTTCATGAGATTCAACCTAATCTTTCCTATCTGCTAGAACAGTGGTACTTTAGACCTGCTGAGTGCCAAGACTACCGGTCACATGGCACAAGTCAGAGCCCCACATTTTGCTAGCTGGACCTCTGTTTTCTCACCCACGCAATGGAAAAGTTTTTGATGTCTACTGCAAAGAGTTGTGGTGAATCTATATAGAGTAAACAGAGTGCCTGGCACGGTGAGTGCTTAATAGAGTTGATCTTATTGGAAGTAGGGATAACAGAAAGGGATATTGGATATGATCAGTTATAATATATGCATTGTGTGATTCAGTGTCCTCACCTATTGAATGGGGATATTGATATCTTATCGGATTGCTGGGGAGATAAGTGAATTAAAACACGTCATTCAGTGTTTTGCATACAATAGGCATTCAGGAAGGATGAAGTCCAGTGGTTTTTCTCCTAGGAATGATATTGTATCCCAGGGGACAGTTGGTAATGCCAGAGGCATTTTTGGTTCTCACAGATGATGATGGCATCCGGTGTGTAGAGGCCAGGGATATAGCTAAACATCCACAAGTCACAGGACAGACTCCCCACAGCAAAAGTTATCTGGCCCAAAATATCAAAACCGCCCAAGGTTGAGAACCTCTGCTATAGTCAAAAGCCTGAACGAGGTCATCTTTTCTTCCTTTGGTGGCTTTTGTGACTTCTGCTTCCCATGGAAATTTGTTCCCAGGGGACAGAGACCAACTATCAAAAAAGAGCCAGATTGGCCTTGTGAAGTGAGCTCTGGTTATGCTCCTTTAAAAAGTATGTTTAAAAATAAAGCTTTTGTTAAAAAAAATAATAATGAGGTGGGTGAAACTGGAGCTTATTATACAGAGTGAAGTAAGCCAGAAAGAAAAACACCAATACAGTATACTAACGCATATATATGGAATTTAGAAAGATGGTAATGACAACCTTGTATGCGAGACAGCAAAAGAGACACAGATGTATAGAACAGTCTTTTGGACTCTGTGGGAGAGGGAGGGGGAGGATGATTTGGGAGAATGGCATTAAAACATGTATAATATCACATAAGAAATGAATCGCCAGTCCAGGTTTGATGCAGGATACAGGAAGCTTGGGGCTGGTGCACTGGGATGACCCAGAGGGATAGTATGGGGAGGGAGGTGGGAGGGGGTTCAGGATGGGGAACATGTGTATACCTGTGGCGGATGCATGTTGATGTATGGCAAAACCAATACAATATTGTAAAGTAAAAAATAATAATTAAAAAAAAAAACTCATTATTCTAAAACACCCCAGCCTCAACCACCTTCTGGATCGATCTTTCCAAATCCACCCTGGGTTCACAGAGCAGCCTCATCAGTTGTAACCTTGAGCAAGTTATTACCTCTCCTAGCCTCACTTTACTCAATTTCAAAATGGGAATAATAATATCAATACATTTGCCCCTCAGGGTCGTTGCTGTGAGTTAAGGTAGCAGAAGCACTTAGCACGAAGTGAGGCACCTTGTGAATATGTGAGATCGTTGTTGGGGTCTTGCTTTCTTTTTTTAAAAATATATATTTATTTATTTGGCTGCACTGGATGTTAGACGTGGCACACAGCATCTTCGGTCTTTTTTATGGCATGCGGGATTTTTAGTTGTGGCATGTGGGATCTAGTTTCCTGACCGGGGGTTGAACCCAGGCCCCCTGCATTGGGAGCCCAGCATCCTAGCCAGTGGACCACCAGGGAAGACCCTGGTCCTTGTGAACTCTTACATGGCATTATGGCATCTGCCTTTCCTTTCTTTTGTTGAAGCTTCACAATAAAAAGAGAACATAGATGTGAAATCATTTTTATCCCTAAAGTCAAAAGGAGTCATTAACATAAGGCTGTTGTTAATATTAATTTGAAGGATGATGAGGAATATCCTGGGAGACTCCCTCTGGTGAGGATTTCATGAATTTCCAGGGCAGAGATCCGGCTTCCCCGCAGAGCCTAACCTCCTCATCCTCCTTGTCTTGGCAGAGATGAATGCCAGATCTATGCTTCCCCAGGAGCCTGCATCTTATTTTCTTACTGCTTACCTGATTTCACTGCAATTGATTTTCCATTTCATAGCGAAGTGGGGAAATACAAAAAGCAGAAGCAAAAACACATCCTCAATCCTTTACCAATTGTATTTCTTTTCACCTGATCATTTAGGAAAACAGTGTGAAGCCCCCAGGTGCGTGTGTGCACACACAGCAGTTTTGTGTCTGCCTTCCGGAGTTGCAGGAGTAATCACATGCTTCTGATTACTTGTGTTATTGTTATTTCATCACTAAGTCGTGTCTGACTCTGCGACCCCATGGACTGTAGCCTGCCAGGCTCCTCTGTCCATGGAATTCTCCAGAAAAGAATACTGGGAATGGGCTGCCACTTCCTTCCGCAGGGGATCTTTCCAACCCAGGGATCAAACCTGCATCTCCTGCATTGCTGGTGATTCTTTACCGCTGAGCCACCAGGGAAGCCCAAGTACTCGAGTGCATGCCTGTGTGTGCACTCACGGTTGCATAAGTGTCGGTGTGTGTGTGTCTTGTGTGCCTGTGTCATTATATTTGTGTGTGAGAATTTGTATCTTAAGACTTACATGTCCCTGCATGCCTGTGCTGTGTGTGCACGTGTGAGTGTGTGAGTTCTCTGTTGCAAACACTCGTCTGTTTTGTGTTTGTGTTTGTAGGTACATAGGTCACCGTTTGGGTAAACTCCAGGAGTTGGTGATGGACAGGGAGGCCTGGTGTGCTGCGATTCATGGGGTTGCAGAGTTGGACACGACTGAGCAACTGAACTGAACTGAAGTGGATTTTTTATTGTTATGGGTGTCAGGTGCAGGAGAATATTCCTACCTGTAGAGACACAAGCAGATGAGTATTTGTGCATGCACTGCAGGCTGTGAATATAAATCCGTGTTTGTGCTTATGTGTATTTTCATGAATATTATTGACAACTATGCATCTGATACATTGGTGTGTGTTTATGGGTGTGTGTGTGTGTGTGTGTGTGTGCATGTGCACATGTAAAAGAGAGAAAAAGGAGCAAAGATCTTCAGTGGATTTTTATCTTTGTGGACATCACCACTTGGACTGAATATTTTCCCCATTTAATCATCTCAGGGAAGAAACAGCAACCGTGTAAATGCAGGGGAAAACGTTACCAGCCAGTTAATTTCTCCCTTCCTTTTCACGGTGATTACTTACAGGTGTTTTTTATAGCACAGGGAACTCTACTCAGTGCTCTGTGGTGCCAAAGAGGGGATATTTGTGTATGTGTGGCTGATTCACTTTGTTGTACAGTAGAGACTAACGCAACTAAAGCAACTAAACTCCATATAAAAGAGAGTGTATTAAAATGTAGGGGAAAAGTTACTTTAATTTTTTTTATAGGAGTATAATTGACTTCCAATGTTGTATAGGTTTCAGGTGTACAGCACAATGACTCTGCTGCTGCTAAGTCGAGTCAGTCGTGTCCGACTCTGTGTGACCCCAGACATGGCAGCCCACCAGGCTCCGCTGCCCTGGGATTCTCCAGGCAAGAACACTGGAGTGGGTTGCCATTTCCTTCTCCAACATATATATATATGTATGTATATGTAATTATATATGTATATATGTATACATATGTGTGTATATATATATGTGTGTGTGTGTGTGTGTGTATCTATGTATATATATATAATGGACTTCCCTGGTAGCTCAGACAGTAAAGCGTCTGCCTACAATGAGGAAGACGCGGGTTCAATCCCTGGGTCGGGAAGATCCTCTGGAAAAGGAAATGGCACCCCACTCCAGTACTTTTGCCTGGAAAATCCCGTGGACAGAGGAGCCTGGAACGCTGCAGTCCATGGGACCACTGAGGGTCAGACACGACTGAGCGACTTCACTTTCACTTTTTCACTTTCACGCATTGGAGAAGGAAATGGCAACCCACTCCAGTGTTCTTGCCTGGAGAATCCCAGGGACAGGGGGAGCCTGGTGGGCTGCCGTCTATGGGGTCGCACAGAGTCGGACACAACTGAAGTGACTTAGCAGATATGTAATTATATATGTATATATGTATACATATATATATGTATCTATGGAGATATATATATATATATATATATATATATGTATGTAATGGACTTCCCTGGTAGCTCAGACGGTAAAGCATCTGCCTACAATGCGGAAGACCTGGGTTCAATCCCTGGGTCGGGAAGATCCTCTGGAGAAGGAAATGGCAACCCACTCCAGTACTCTTTTTTTTTTTTTTTGCAGTTTAAATTATTTAGTGTTGTTTCCCCATAACTGATAAAGAATTGATTCAGAACAAGTGACATCAATTTGAACATGACTGGCTGACCGAAGTGACTAGGAGATCCTGGGGAAATTGATAGTGTTAGGTGATGAAGCTGATCTGTGGCCATGCAGCTGACAGCTTAGAAACTATAGAAGTGTATCTACTATTCTGAGGAGTGCTAATTAGAGCCAAGGAGAATCAAGAGGAGTGCTTTTTTTTTTTTTTTTTTTAACATGTTTTTTTTTTTTTCCCTTGTTAATTTTCTGTTTAGTTGATCTATCCATAAATGTGAGTGGGGTATTAAAGTCTCCCACTATTATTGTGTTATTGTTAATTTCTCCTTTCATACTTGTTAGGATTTGTCTTACATACTGCAGTGCTCCCATGTTGGGTGGATATATATTTATAATTGTTATATCTTCTTCTTGGATTGATCCTTTGATCATTATGTAGTGATCTTCTTTGTCTCTTTTCACAGCCTTTGTTTTAAAGTCTAATTTATCTGATACGAGTATTGTGACTCCTGCTTTCTTTTGGTCCCAATTTGCATGGAAAATCTTTTTCCAGCCCTTCACTTTCAGTCTGTATGTGTCCCCTGTTTTGAGGTGGGTCTCTTGTAGACAACATATGTAGGGGTCTTGTTTTTGTATCCATTCAGCCAGTCTTTGTCTTTTGGTTGGGGCATTCAACCCATTTACGTTTAAGGTAATTACTAATAAGTATGATCCCGTTGCCATTTACTTTATTGTTTTGGGTTCGAGTTTATACACCATTTTTGTGTTTCCTGTCTAGAGAATATCCTTTAGTATTTGTTGGAGAGCTGGTCACTCCAGTACTCTTGCCTGGAAAATCCCATGGATGGAGGAGTGTGGTAGGCTACAGTCCATGGGGTCACAAAGAGTCGGACACAACTGAGCAACGTCACTTTCACTTTCATATATATACATATATATATATATATATACACACACACACCCTCTTAGATTCTTTTCCCATATAGGTCATTACAGAGTATTGAGTAGAGTTCCCTGTACTATACAGTAGGCTCGTATTATTAATATTTATCTATTTCATATATAGTAGTATATATATGTGAATCCCAACCATTTTAAAGGTAGAAAAATATGAGAGTATAATAACATGTCACTGGCATTAAAAATTTCTGATTAAGGAGAGGAAGCCATTTTTCAAAGCTTCACTGTGTATCTGATATTTCCAGAAGGCCTGGAGGCAGAAGGGCCAGACTCTCATCTAGCAATCTTGCCTCATTTACCTTCTGACAAACCGCCCATCTGAGGGAACATACTGAGAATCCCTGGCTTAGCTCTGCGTTTGCTGATCCATGTTTGAGAGTTGCCGCTTCGGCGGTTTTCAAAATGATGAGGAGGATGTTTGGCTGGTGCTAAAATGGGAAGTCTGGCTTTTAGCTCTATGATTTCAGAAAGTTCAAATTCTATGTACACTTGAGCTGGCGAGACACATACACATTATCTAGCTTAAGTTTGTTGTTGCAGGGCTGAGGAAACTGAGACCCAAGGTAGGAGAGTCTGTTTCTTGGTGCTGGAGAGACAGCAGTGAACATGATCAGTGAGGTCTCCATGAAGATGAAACCCTAGCGAGAGAGGAAGACCCCTCACCCCTGCTCACTCAGCTCCAAGCATGTAACTTTCTTTCTGTTCCTCTGAGCTCATGCCTGCCCCAGGGCCGTTGCACTTGGGAGGGAATATTCCCTCCTTTGGGAATATTCTAGACTCCACACTCCTTGTCATTCACCTCTCAGCTCCATATACTCTGTCTAAAATCCTCCCCACCCAGTGTTGTCTTCATAGCCCTTCTCATAAATAAAATGCATCCATGTGAATGTGTATGTTACCATGATTGTCTTTGTTTTCCCCAACTAGAATATGAACTCTAAAATGACCAGAATCATTTCTGATTTATCCACTGGCCTATACCAATTGCATTGCACATAGTAGACACTCCATAAGTGTCTGATGAATGAATGAATGACTTAAAGGAATAAATGTAGAATTTCCCAAGTCAGAAGTATTATGAAGAAGTCGCACAGAGTCGGACATGACTGAAGCGACTTAGCAGCAGCAGCAGCAAACAGCGTGATGGTCTCTTGGAGGCATTTTCAGTAAGAGCTTGTTGATGAAGTGTGAGCCCTGAGGAGAGAAGGGAAGGACATTGGCCTGGGGCTGGCAGGAGCCCTATGGATGCCAGCGTGGCTGTGGCAGGGCAGGAAAATGGGGAGTCACCTGTAGGAGCCACAAACAAGAGTCTGATGATGTCGGGCAGGGACCGGCTAACTCTTCCAGTGAAAAGCCGTGTGGTAAACAGTTCAGCATTTCACACTATATGGTTTTTGTCACAATGGCTCCATTCTGCCACTTATAGAAAAAGCAGCTACAATTGATACAAAACTGAATGGGTGCAGTTGTTTTCCAAAAAAACCTGTCTTGACACATATAAATATTAGGCTGACTTTGTTTGTCCCAAGGGCCCCAGTTTGTAGCTCTCTGATGTTGGGAACCCTAGGCTATGGGAAAGTATTTTTGTTTCATCCTCAGGGCATCAGGAAATCTTATGACTGGTGCCTTTGGAAACCATCTTTCTAAGGAGAATGAAGTGGAGGGTTAGGAGAAAGCACAAGCATGCTTCATTTTTGTCTGGGCTCTGAGGAAGTGGAAAGACTCCTGTGCTGTACTCAGGCATGTCTGACTCTTTGTGACCCCACAGACTGTAGCCCCCACCCCAGGCTCCTCTATCCATGGGATTTGCCAGGCAAGAATAGTGGAGTGGGTTGCCATTTCCTACTCTAGGGGATCTTCCTGACCCAGAGATCAAAGCTGCATCTCTTGAGTTTCCTTTTTGGGAGATGGATTCTTGACCAGTCCCTACTTCTGATCAATGGTGGTTTAATTAGATGGTGGTTCAGCTCTTAACAGCCTTGTGGAGATGCTATTTGTTCCTAAAGACCCAAACTGGAAACTACCCAAATGTTCATCAACAGAGCATGCATAAACTGTGATACATCCATACAGCGGGATGCTCCTCAGCAATGAAAAGAATCAATTACTATATGCAACAACATCAATGAATCTCAAAAGCTTTATGCTGATAGAATGAAGACAGACACAAGAGAGTCCATACTGTATCATCATCTCATTCACAGAAAATATAGATAAAGCAAAGCCAAACTATAGTGACAAAACTAAAAGTCATTGTTTTTGTCAGTCTCCCACCGGGGTTCAGCAGGAGAGATACTGACTCCAAAGAGTTATGAAGGAGTTTTATGGGGGTGATGGATGTATTCTATAGGTTGAATGTAGTGATGGTTACTCTGATGTATGTATCCACACTCATCAAACTTTATTTAAATGATTGCATATTACTGCCTATAAATTATAACTTCAAAAAAGTTGATTAATCTTTTTAATTTATTTATTTTAATTGGAGGCTAATTACTTTACAATATTGTATTGGTTTTGCCATACATCAACATGAAGGCAATTCCACTTCTGGGCATATATCAAAAAAAAAAAGAAAACCATAGTTCAAAAAGATACATATAGCACAATGTCCATTGCAGCACTATTTACAGTAGCCAGAATATAGAAGCAATCTAAATGTCCATCAATGAAAGAATGGGTAAAGAGGATGTGGTGTAAACATACGAAGGAATATTACTCAGCTCGCAAAAAGGACAAAATATGCCATTTGCAGTGACACAGATGGATCTAGAGACTGTTGTTCTGAGTGAGGTCAGATGGATAAAGACAAATATTATATGATTCACTTTGCTGTTCATAGAAACTAACACAACATTGTCGATCAACGATGATCCAATAAATATTAATTAAAAAATAAAAATAGTGAAGGAACAATGAAGGGACGTTGAATGTCTTCTACAAGGAATTTAATGTGTGTGTGTACATGTCTGTTTGTCTATAGATATCTGGTCTGGACATTGAGTTGAGGAAAAGATGTAAGCGTTGAATTAAAGGTTAGACTAAAATCCCTTAAACATCCATTCAGCTCTCTTGTTATATGATACTCCAAAATCGACAGGTTAAATTGGTTGCTGGGCATTATCCTTCACTGGTCATCTCTCTTGACCCCCAAGGTAATGTCAGAGACCCTCAGAGAGCGTGAGAACTCTAGAGCCAGCTCACTGAGTGATCAGCTTCCAACTGTCAAAGTTCTGGCTTGGCAATTAACTCATTGAAGCCATTTGCTTTCTCAGAATGAATCAACAGCTTTTTCTTATCATTCCTGTACACATTTTATATCCAATGGCATTTTTTTTTAATCCCCAAAAGATTGTGTTATTAAAGTTTTGTGTGAAGCTGTGATTGCCATCCTTGGAACTGAAGATGCAATCAAGGGGACAGAATTGATGCCTTATAATTCAATGAATGGATGTGCTTCTGTGGTAATTTCTTCAGTAATTACTTGTGTAAACTGTGTGTTTCTGTAATTGAAACTCGAGAGTGTGGGGGTAATTCATCAAAATCTATAATTTATTACAGCTTTTCCATTTTGTCTCTTGGATTCTCTACTTGTCCTCATTAGATTGTTGTCCTCTCACCACCACTCCAGTCCCTCATAACTGTTTAGGCAAAAAATGTACTGATGGGAATTTGGGAAAAAATGTTCTGATGAACTTGGATGGAAGTTTAAACTGTGTTTTCTAAAGAACACAGTTGTTATTGTCGCTTGCAACATGTATTTGCTGACAGATTCTAAAATATTATTTATGAAATGGTTTTGAAGAGATTGTCTACTTCAGAAGTCTAGATAATAACATAGGTTTTTTCTTGTGCTCAGAAAGTATTCTGAGTGTGTCTCGTGTTTGTTCTCAAAAGTCTAGAGAGGAAGGTAGGGGCTGGGAGGTGGGTTCTGCTAGCAGAGGACATTGAATCACAGAGACTTTTGAGAGAAAAGCTGTGTCTCCTGACTTAAGGAACTGTCATAGGGCAATGTCAGAGGGAAACTGTTAGAATCCCATTCCAAGCCCTTGAGAAAGCCACCCCAAGAAATGTCCAGGAGCTGTCCATGGTGCTTGCCCATTTCTTTCCAGTAGATAACAGATAGGGACTTCCCAGCAGCAGCAGCAGCACAGGAGAAGGCAATGGCAACCCACTCCAGTACTCTCGCCTGGAAAATCCCATGGATGGAGGAGCCTGGTAGGCTGCAGTCCATGGGGTCACAAAGAGTCAGACACAATTGAGCGACTTGACTTTCACTTTTCACTTTCATGCATTGGAGAAGGAAATGGCAACCCACTCCAGTGTTCTTGCCTGGAGAATCCCAGGGATGGGGGAGCCTTGTGGGCTGCTGTCTATGGGGTCGCACAGAGTCGGACATGACTGAAGCGACTTAGCAGCAGCAGCAGCAGAGTGGTAAAGAATTCACCTGCCAATGCAGCAGATGCAAAAATGCACATTCACTCCCTGGGTCAGGAAGAGCCCCTGGAAAAGGAAATGGCATCCTGTTCCAGTAACCTTGCCTGGGAAATTCCATGGACAAAGGAGTCTGGCAAGCTACAGTCCATGGGGTCTCAAAGAGCGGGACATGACTGAGCACACAGACAGATAACAGGTATCAGGCAAAGTCTTGTGTGCTGTGTGAAGGACCCTAAAGTCAAAGACAATTGAGAGAAACTTCTATAATCTAACATATGTTTAAAGCAACGTTTAGTTGTTTTATCACTAGAATGACGCACAGAAAAGAAGAAAAATAGTAGAAAACAACATTTGCTCTCCCACCAGCAAAATCTACTGTTAGGATTTTGACATGGTTTTCTCCAGTATGTTTTTCTGTGCATGGTTTCTGTGTTGCTTGATACTGTTTCACATTGCTTGTGTATATTCTCCATGGCACTCAAAACAATAAAAAATACAGTTTTAAGCTTTATTATGATTTTTGAGATGTAGTTTGCATATAGTAAAGTCTACCCATTTTAATGTACAAGTCACTTGATGAAAGTAAAAGTGGAGAGTGAAAAGGCTGGCTTAAAACTCAACATTCAAAAAACTAAGATCATGGCATGCGGGCCCATCACTTCTTGGCAAATAGATGGGGAAACAATGGAAACAGTGACAGACTTTGGGCTCCAAAATCACTGCAGATGGTGACTGCAGTCATGAAATTAAAAGACGATTGCTCTTTGGAGGAAAAGCTATGACCAACCTAGACAGCATATTAAAAACCAGAGACATTACTTTGCCAACAAAGGTCCATCTAGTCAAAGCTATGGTTTTTCCAGTAGTCATGTATGGATGTGAGAGTTGGACCATAAAGAAAGCTGAGCACCAAAGAATTGATCCTTTTGAACTGTGGTGTTGGAGAAAACTCTCGAGAGTCCTTTAGACTGCAAGGAGATAAAACCAATCAAGTCTAAAGGAAATCAGTCCTGAATATCCATTGGAAGGACTCATGCTGAAGCTGAAACTCCAATACTTTGGCCACCTGATGGGAAGAATTGACTCATTGGAAAGACCCTGATGCTAGGAAAGATTGAAGGCAGGAGAAAAGGGGATCACAAAGGATGAGATGGTTGGATGGCATCGCCGACTCAATGGACATGACTTGGAGCAAGGTCCAGGAGTTGGTGATGTACAGGGAGGCCTGGTGTGCTGCAGTCCATGGGGTTGCAAAGAGTCAGAAACAATTGAGCAACTGAGCTGAACTGAATGTACAGTTCTCTGAATTTTGTCACTTGTGTAGAAACCCCTATAATCAAGACGTTGAACAGCCCTCTTGTCACCAACAATTTCCTCATAAACCTTTTAAATCATCCTCTCTCCCCACTTCTAAACACTGGTAATCACTGATTTTTTTTTTCTGTCCTTCTAGAAAAATATTATCTTTATAACATAATTTTATAATAAGAAAGTATATCATAATCTCTTAATTTTGTCTCTGTAAAATATTTAGTTTATTATATTTTCCTCCCATTATAAATAATACTGCAATGAATATTTCTGTGCATATAGCTTTCAAGAATCTTAAGTAATTACAATACCATGGAATTCTAAGGATGAGGTTGATGCATTAGAGATGAGGAAAGTTTTGAAGCTTGACTCTGGGAGCATACACCAAATTAACACACTTGATAATGAAAATCCAAGGAACTACTTATAAAAACCTCATAGTAGAAAGGAGAGAATCAGGAATGTGCCAAAGTGCTGGAAAGCAGTAATTCCAATCATGCTACAATTCGGTTTAGTCTTCATTAATTTTTATATTTCCAAATTGTGGTGCTAGAGAAGACTCTTGAGAATCTCTTGGATGGCAAGGAGATCAAACCAGTCAATCCTAAAGGAAATCAACTCTGAATATTCATTGGAAGGACTGTTGTTGAAGCTGTAGCTCCAATACTTTAGCCACCTGATATGAAGACCTGATTGAATAGAAAAGATCCCAATGCTGGAAAAGACTGAAGGCCAAAGGAGAAGAGGGTGGCAGAGGATGGGATGAGTTTAGATAGCCTCACTGACTCAATGGACATGAATTTGAGCAAACTCTGAGAGATAGGGGAGGACAAAGGAGCCTGGTGTGTTGAAATTCAAGGGGTCACAAAGAGTTGGACTTAGTGACTGAACAACATCAACAATTTCTTAATGACCTCAGACAGAGTTAAGCATCTTAGCTTGATATGCAAGGTCTTTTATCATCTGCGCTGTGTCTTTTCCACACCACCACTGCCCCCTGCATCATGATTTATATGTGTATCTACTCTATATGCACCACTACTTGTGCTCCTGGCCTTCCTAGGTGGCACAGTGTTAAAGAATCTGCCTGCCAGTGCAGGAAATGCAGGAGACACAGGTTTGATCCCTGGGTTGGGAGGATCTCTTTGAATAGGAAATGACAACTTGCTCCAGTATTCTCACCTGAAAAATGCATGGACAGAGGATCCTGGCATGCTGCAGTTCATGTTGTCACAGAGTCTCAGCTAAACACACACTTGTGCTCTTAAGTGTGCCACCTGCTCCTATAGTTCCTGTCTTTGAACATATTTGCCCCCCACCCCCGCCACTTTCTGAAAAATCTCCTCCGCCCTCCACTGTCCCCTCTTTTTTAGCCTTCTCAACCAACCACCCCTTAGTACTAGTCACCTTTGCTTTGTGTTCCCACAGTTCCTTCTGCTGAGCTCTGTGTTAGGACTCATTCATGTATACCCTCAACAATCACATATTGAGAGTCTACAATATGCAGGGCCCTGTGGACATGGCAGTGAATAAGAGACACAATGTCCCTGTCAAATGGAAAACAGCATTCTTAGCACCAAAGAGATGATATTGGAGCAGAGACATGAATAATGAAAAGAAGGAGTTGTAGGGATAGATAGGTGAAAAGTGCTTTGCGTGCATGCATGCTAAGTTGCTCAGTCGTGTCCAACTCTTTGTGACCCTATGGACTGTGGCCCATCAGGCTCCTCTGTCCATGGGATTCTCCAGGCAAGAATACTGGAGTGGGTTGCCATGCCCTCCTCCAGGGGATCTTCCCGACCCAGGGATCAAACCTGCATCTCTTGCAACTCCTACATTGCAGGCTGATTCTTTACCTCCGAGCCCCCAGGGGAAGTCTGAAAAGTGCATTAGGCAGATGGCAAAACAGGTACAAAGATCCTGAAAAGTGGAATGCTTGGCTTATCTGAGGAAAAGTAAAGAGGCTACGTGGAGTCTGGTGATTAAGAAAAAAAAGTTGTAGGAAATAGTTAGCAAAAGTAGGTCCTGATCATTTATGGCCTTGTAGGTCATGACAAGGTGGCACAGTGGCCTACCAATGCAGGAGACACCAGAGAAGCGGCTTCAATTCCTGGGTTTGGAAGATCCCCAGGAGTAGGAAATGGCAACCTGTTCCAGAATTGTTGCCTGGCAAATTTCATGGACAGAGAGCCTGATGGGCTACAGTTAATGGGCTTGTAAAGAGTCGGACATGACTGAGCACATTCATACATTTAGGTCACAGCACAGAGTATGGCTTTTATTGCAAATGTGATGAAATGATTAGAATCTTTAATTAGGAGAGCTATAAGATGTAATTAGGATTTCAAGAACATCATTCTGACTTCTGGGTGAAGAAGAGGGAAAATAATAGAAGACTACCAAGAAGGCGGCCATGGTAGTCATGTAGGTATGCAACAATGACGGCTTAGGTCAGCAGTCAGCAAACTTTTCCTGTAATGGGCCAATTAGTAACATTTGGAACATTGTGGAACAAATGGTTTCTGTCACAACCACTCAGTTCTGCCATTGTAGCATGAAAGCAGCCACAGACAATATACAAATGAATGAGGGTGGCTTTTTTCCAATAAAATGTTATTCACAAGAACAGATGGTGGGCTGGATTTGGCCCAAGGGCTGTAATTTGTTGAGCTCTCTCTTATAGTAAGAGTTATGATGAAGGTAGTGATGAATGAGTAGATTAAACATTCATTTTTGGATATGGAGTAGGTTTTCTCTGAGAAGTCCAAAGTTCTGTTTTCAACCTCAGGTTTTTAAGACGCTCATTTCATGTCTACTTGAAGATTTTGCATTGGCTATTGGAGAGTTGAGTGAAGCATAGAGTACTGTGGCAGGATTGACTAGCATTATTAATTCTGGGATTATCATCACGTAGGTGATAAATAAGAAAGGATGTAGCCATCAAGGGAAAGGGCTTAGAGAAGAGCAGAGGAGAAGAGATGGGAAGGGAGGGAAGATGAGGCTAAGGGTTGAGCTTTGGATGATTTCCACATCGAGAAGTTGGCATATGAGGATGACCCAGAAAAGAAGAGGGGCTTCCTGTGAAGAAGTGGATGTCTCCAAATTCAGGAGCAGAGGATGCTTTTAATTGAAGTGTTGTTGATTTATGGGGCTTCCTCGATGGCTTGGCAGGTAAAAGAATCTGCCTCCAATGCAGGAGATTCTGGAGACGTGGGTTTGATCCCTCAATCGGGAAGATCCACTGGAGAAGGGCATGGCAAACCACTTGCTGGGAATATCCCTGAGAAGCCTGGCAGGCTAAGGTCCATGGGGTTGCAAAGAGTCAGACATGACTGAAACTGTGCATGCATGGTTGATTTATAATGTTATATTCATTTCAGGTATACAACAATGATTTGATATTTTTATAGATTATACTCCATTTAAAGTTATTATAAAATATTGTTATATTCCCTGTGCTGTACATTAAGTCCTTGTGTTTTATTTTTTTTCTTCCTTGTAGTTCATATCTCTTAAATCTTTTCCCCTATCTTGCCCCTCCCGAACTGTCTTCCTACTGGTAACCTCTAGTTTGTTCTCTGTATATGTTTCTGTTTTATTACATTCATTCATTTGCTTTATATTTTTAAGAAGAAAGAGTGACCAGATGTATCAAAGATTGCTGAGAGTTCTTGTAAAAGGAGGGCTGAGGGTTGACTATTCATTTTAGCAACATAGAGGTTATTGGCATAAGTGAAATGGCATAAATAAGACTCATATGGATTCAGTTAGAATAATAAGCCTGGAATGTGGGTTAGTTTGCAATAAAGAAAGAAAAATGCAATACTGGTAGAATGAGATGTAGTATCAAGGGAAGCATTCTTAAAAAATGAGAATTGCCATAGCTTGTCTGTATGCTTATGGCTGCCTGTGTGCTAAGTCGCTTCAGTCATGAAAGTTTCTGACTCTTTGTGAACCAATGGACAGTAGTCTACTAAGCTCCTCTGCCCATGGGATTTTCTAGGCAAGAATACTGGAGTGGGTTGCCATTTCCTCCTCCAGGGGATCTTCCCGACCTAGGGATCAAACCCACATGTCTTTCATCTCCTGCGGTAGCAGGCAGGATCTTTACCACTAGCCTAATGGGCTGCTGCTGCTAAGTCGATTCAGTCATGTCCGACTCTGTGCGACCCCATAGACGGCAGCCCACCAGGCTCCCCTGTCCCTGGGATTCTCAAGGCAAGAACACTGGAGTGGGTTGCCATTTCCTTCTCCAATGCATGAAAGTGGAAAGTGAAAGTGAAGTCGCTCAGTCGTGTCCGACTCTTTGCGACCCCATGGACTGCAGCCTACCAGGCTCCTCCATCCATGGGATTTTCCAGGCAAGAGTCCTGGAGTGGGGTGCCATCACCTTCTCCGAGCCTAATGGGAATGATCCACAAAGAGGGCAGAATTGATGCAGGACAAAAAAGACAATTGAAGCAGTAAAGTCTTTGAGGAGGAAAGAGTCATAGGGGAGGGCTTGACAGTCCATCCAGCACAACAAGGAAGTCAGAATCTGCAATGATGCTTATAAATATGGTGGGGGGAGAGGGATATTGAAGGACTGCTTCTCATTTTCTGGGAGATAGAAAAAAATCATCAATTTTCCAAGGATGGGAGAAGAGGCATTGGAGGTTGGGGAAGAAGATATTAAGTAGTCAACCTGGACAGATGGAAAGACAGACTTTCCAGGGAAACAGAGTTTAGGATTTTCTGGTAGGGCTAAGGTCATACACGTAAAGTGAGGTCAGTCAGCTGGGTTTGTGTTTCTCTTACCATGTTGAGTTCTTGGGTATGGGCATAGAAGAGATGAAGCACTAGGTTTAACCTGGGCTTGACTGGGATGGAGAAAGAAGACACAGAACATGGGAAGTGAAAGAGTTAACAGTGTACACAGGTGACATGGCTTAGTGTTTGGTCATGAGCAAACTGTCTGAAGAAAAAAGGAAGAGTGAACAAGAGACGATCATTAGTGAGGTAGTGGTGGGGGACAGTGGGTTAGAGCTCTCAATGGTGGGGAAGAATAATTGGATTAGGGGGTCCTGCAAGGTATGACGTGGAAAGATAAGAGGATGGAATACTTAAGTTTGAGGTCTTAGACCTGGTGCTCTCAAAGTTCTAGAGTGTATTCATGTAAACATGTTGAGAGATGAGATGAGACAAAAGAATAGATTTGCAGAGGCAGGGTGGTCATGGACCTGAGGGGCAGGGTCCTTGGGTGGATAATTGGATAATTCACACAGATACTCAAGTCACAAGGAAGGATGACTGGAATAATGGTTGACAGAGAAACAGTGCACTAGATGCTAGAATCTTCAGTGAATGAGAATGAGTGCCTAGGAAGTCAGCCCAAGACTCTGAAAAGAAGGAGCCATGGTTTGTGAAGGCTTGGCCTAAACTACAAAAGAGCTGAAATTTGGGAAGCAGGAAGGAAAAGAAAAGGCTGAGAAGCAGCCGTGTTGAAGTAAGAAGGGTGGTTTCTTACCTTTTCTCATGTAGGAAAAAATTTATTTCTCTCAGGGGCTGGTTGTGTTTTGGTTTGCATCTCTGTATAGGCATATCTCATTTTCCTGTGCCTCACTTTATTGCTCTTCCTGGATATTGTGCTTTTTACAAATAAGTAGAACAGAAACAGATGCATAGGTATAGAGAACAAACTACCAGTTATCAGTGGGAGGAGGGGTTGGAGAGGGGGAAAGTGAGACTAGGAGATTAAGAAGTACAAACCACTGCATATAAAATAAATAAGATACAGGATATATTGTACTGCACAGCGAATACAGCCACTATTTCATAGTAGCTTTAAATGGAATGTAATCCATTATTGAATCACTATGTTGTACACTTAAAACTAACACAATATTGTAAGTCAACAGTGTCAGTGCTGCTTTCCCAACAGTATTTGCTCACTTTGCACCTCTGTGTCACATTTTGGTAATTCTTGCAATATTTTAAATGTTTGTTAGATTTGTTACAGTGATCTGTGATCAGTGATCTTTGATATTCTACAAAATGATGGGTAGTTTTTTTTTAGAAATAAAGTTTTCTCAAGTTAAGATATGTACATTGCATTTTAAAGACATAATATATTACACACTTCATAGCCTACAGTAAACATGGGCTTCCCTGGTACCTCAGCTGGTGAAGAATCTGCCTGCAATGCAGGAGAGACTGATTCGATTCCTGGGCTGGGAAGATCCCCTGGAGAAGAGAGAGGTTACCCACTCCAGATTCTTGGGCTTCCCTGGTGGCTAAGATGGTAAAGAATTTGCCTGCAATGCAGGAGACATGGGTATGATCCCTGGGTTGGAAAGATCCCCTGGAGGAGGGCATGGCAATTCACTCCAGTATTCTTGCCTGAAGAACCCCATGGGGTGGAGCTTGGTGGTCTACAGTCCATGGGTTGCAAAGAGTTGGACATGACTGAGTGACTAAGCATAGCACAGCACACAGTGTGAACATAACTTTTACACGCACTGTGTGCTAAATCACTCAGTCATGTCCAGCTCTGTGTGACCCTGTGGACTGTAGCCTGCCAGGCTCCACTGTCCATGGGATTCTCCAGACAATAATTTTGGAGTGGGTTGCCATGCCCTCCTCCAGGGGATCTTCCCAACCCAAAGATCGAACCCATGTCTCCTGTGTCTCCTGCTTTGGCAAGCAGATTTTTACCTGCTGAGCCATTGGGGAAACCCTTTACATGCACTAGGAAACCAAATAATTCACATGACTCACTTTTTTTCTCTTTTTTTTGCCATATTTGCTTTATTGCCATGACCTGGAACCAAACCCACAATATCTCTGATACATGCCTGTATATGTAGTATTACTTTGCTACCCAGGCAAGAAAACTGAGGTTCAGCAAGATTGGGGAGCCTGGCTAAGGTCACAGCAGCTTGGGCTCAAGCCCATGTCTGTTGATTCTGGAGCCTGTGTTCCGGTTTGATACAATTCACAAATCTGAACCCCATGCTGTATCCAGTTCTGCCACATGTGACCTATTCTGTCCTGACCCTGCAGCTTCTTCCTTCAAAGGTCACCCCCTGAGGCTCCTCAGGAGGTTACTGGCATCTGTAGCCTCATCTGAGGCTGGCCTGGGCCGCGAATCCTTGGATATTGTCCTCAGGGTTAATGACTTGCACAGGGAGTTCACCCTTGACTTCGCCTCCCTCCCAGATTCTATTCCGAGCAGGGACAGACAGCTGGTTTTCATTCTCTTGATGCTGACAGTGAGATAATGACTCAAATTGGCCTTGGTTATGAAATGAAGCCCTGGGAGGGAATTCTCATCAGACTCCTTAGGAGAGCAGAGAAAGGGATTGGAATTAAAATGGTAACTGATGACTTGGTTGGCATTCAGACTGACTTCTTAAGTCTTTCTTTCTCTTCATGTCATCATTAAATGAGATAGAGCAGGCAACTGGTAAATGGGAGAAATCTAGGCTAGTGCTCTGATGCTGTGATAGCCAGTCTTTAATAGCTCTCTTTTAGGCACTGAGGGCTTCCCAGATGGCTCCTGTGGTAAAGAACCCACCTGCAAATGCAGGAGACCTAAGACACTTGGGTTCGATCCTTGTGTCAGGAAGATCCCCTGGAGGAGGGCATGGCAATCCATTCCAGTATTCCTACCTGGGGAATCCTATGGATGGAGGAGCTTTGCAGGCTACAGTCCATAAGGTTGCACAGAGTTGGACATGACTGAAGCAACTTAGCACTGGTTCTGAGCCCCACACTGAACAGGAAGCACGCTACCCCACCCCCATAGCAATCCCACAAGGTGAGCCACCTCGCTGCCCCTTTTACAGGTAGGCAATCCAGGCACAGTATTATCTTACTGGAGACCACACGTACACCCCTGCCTCCCAAATCAGCCCCTTCTCTACCTCAAGGTGGTCCCTCCCCACGGACCCTATTCATTTTCTTTGACTTTGCTTAGAAGTTGGAAGGATGAAGGGAAGCCAAACCAGCAGATCAAATCAGAGTTTTCTGTGGTCCTCCTCTGCTCTGTATCATAGATTCTAGCACTTGGCTCCCTGGCTTTAAATATTGCCTGTATTACCTATCAACTGTGTGAACTCAAGAGGAATTACTTAATCTCTCTGAACTTAATTTTCCCCATCTGTAAAACTGGTTTAATTATGCATCTAGCTCATATGATTGTTTTTGTTGTTCAGTCGTGTCTGACTCTTTGCAACCCCATGGAGTGCAGCATACCAGGCTTCCGAGTCCTTCACTGGCTCCCAGAGTTCAGTCAAACTCATGTCCATTGAGTTGATGATGCCATCTAACTATCTCATCCTCTGTTGCCTCCTTCTCCTCCTGCCCTCAATGTTTCCCAGGATCAGGGTCTTTTCCATAGGATTGTTGTAAAAATTAAATAATTTAAATATGTTAATCTCTTAGAATGGTGCCTGGCACATAGGCAGTGTTTGTTGTCATTTTTGTTTTGTTTATTTTTTAATTGAAGTATAGTTGATTTACAATGTTGTGTTAATTTCTGCTGTACTGCAAAATGATTCAGTTACATATATATCTTCATATTCTTTTTCCATTATGTTTTATCATAGGATATTGAATATAGTTCCCTTGCTATACAGTAGCAGAGAAGGCAATGGCACCCCACTCCAGTACTCTTGCCTGGAAAATCCCATGGGCGGAGGAGCCTGGTAGGCTGCAGTCCATGGGGTCGCTAGGAGTCAGACACGACTGGACTTGCTTGGTGGTGCAGTGGATAAGAATCCACCTGCCAATGGAGGGTACATGGGTTTGATCCCTGGTTGGGGAAGATTCTACATGCCATGGAGCAGCTAAACCTGTGGGCCACAGCTACTGAACCTGTACTCCGCAACAAGAGAAGCCACCACAGTGAGAAACCCATGCATCACAATGAAAAGTAACCCCATTCACCACACCTAGAGAAAGCCTGTGCAAAGCAGCAAAGACCCAGCACCACCAAAAATAAATAAATAGGTACAGCTTTAAAATTTTTGTGACCCCATGGACTGTAGCATGCCAGGCTCCTCGGTCCATGGGATTTCCCAGGCAAGAATCCTGGAGTGGGTTTCCATTTCCTTATCCAGGGGATCTTTGATCCCAACCCGGGGATCAAATCCACATCTCTGGCATTGGCAGGCAGATTGTTTACCACTGCACCATCTGGGAAGTCCCATCATATGCTTACTCCAAATCAGTCGAGAGAATAGGATTTCCTCAGGGTCAGTCAGATCACCCAGGAGCCGAAGGTGAGATCACCCTTCCAGAAGCATATAGACACCTGGAAAATCATAGTACCTGAAGAAAAATCATACTGTGAGAGAAAGAAAGGAAAATCTAGGTGGCCAAAATCAGGGTCCACTATATGGAGGTGCTGTTATTCCTTTTTAATAGAGAAGGAAACTCAGGCTGTGAGAGTTTTCATAATTTCACACAGTCATCAAATTAAAAGTGGAACTCGAGCCTTTCTGATCCTAAGATACATGTTCTTCAGGGCCACATTAAAGCTCTATGGGGTTTGCTATGTTCACAGCAGCACTACTGACAATAGCCATTACATGGAAACAACCCAATTGTCCATTGACAGATGACTGGATAAAGAAGCTGTGGTGCGTATGCACAGTGGAATACTGCCGCTGCTGCTGCTAAGTCGCTTCAGTCGTGTCCGACTCTGTGCGACCCCATAGACAGCAGCCCACCAGACTTCCCCACCCCTGGGATTCTCCAGGCAAGAACGCTGGAGTGGGTTGCCATTTCCTTCTCCAATGCATGAAAGTGAAAAGTGAAAGTGAAGTCGTTCAGTCGAGTCTGACTCTTAGCAACCCCATGGACTGCAGCCTTCCAGGCTCCTCTGTCCATGGATTTTCCAGGCAAGAGTACTGGAGCGGGGTGCCATTGCCTTCTCTGACAGTGGAATACTACTCAGCCATAAAAGAATAAAATAATGCCGTATGCAGCAACCTGAATGGACCTAGAGATTATCGTACTAAGCGAATTAAGTCAGAAAGAGAAAGACAAATATCATATGATATCATTTGTATGTGGAAACTGAAATACACTGACACAATGCACATGAGTTTGAGGAAACTCCAGGAGAAAGTGAAGGACAGGCATTTTGCAGTTCATGGGGTCGCAATGAGTCAGACATGACTTAGCAATTGAACACCAACAAAATACAAGTCAGCATATCTATGAAATAAAAACAGACTCACAGATATAGAGAACAGACTTGGTGTTGCCACATGGGAGAGGAGATAGAGGAGGGAAGGAATGGGAATGGAATAGAATTAATAGAGTCAAACTATCACATATAGGATGGATAAACAACAAGTTCCTACTGAATAATACATGAAACTATATTCAATATTCTGTGACATACCGTCTTAGAAAAGAATATGAACAAAATGTATTTATATATATATATATATATGCATGCATACATACATACTGTCACTCTGCTGTATAGAAGAAATTATACAACATTTTAAATCAACTATACTTTAATAAACTTTTTTAAAAAAGCTTTACAGAGTTTGGAGATGTGGCAGTTTTTATTGATTGAGCACATATCATGTTTGGCCACTATGAAGACACTTTACAAGAATTTTATTTAATTCCTTTAATTAACCCCAAAAATTAGTTCCATTTAATCGGATGAGGGGGTAAACTGGGATTAAACAGCACATTTGGCTTGTTGCAGGCCACAGAGCTAAGCCAAAAAATCAAAATTGGAACCCTGGTCTCTTTGGATCAAAAGCCTAAACTTTTCCTATGACCCTAAAATAACCAAATGCCATTCTCATATTCTTCTATTATTTGAGATTCATATGAGAAAAAGTCAAACTTTTAATGAGGATCCTGACGAATTTCAATTCAATGACCCAGTTTTTTTTCCCCCTAATTTTTATTTTAGAATAAGACTTTCAAAGCACATATAGATATGGACTTTTTCTCTTTTTTTTTTGTGCTCCAAGCTCTGTGACCTCCTCTTTCCACCTGCTTTCACTGAGAACTTTTAGGATAAAACATCTTAATTGGCTGCTCTGATGCTCTCTGGGCTGAATGGGATCAGGAGTGCTCGGGTTCCATGCTGGTTTGCCTCCTGTTCTCCATCAGCCAGGAGCCAGGGTGAGCTGAGTGTATTATGATTGCATGAACCCAGGTCATGCTCAGATCTTGCATGGAAGCCCTCAGCCGCTTCTCCCCTTTGTTCCCTAAAATCCCTTCTACTTCTAAGACAGGGGCAGGAATTCTGGTTAGTTGAGGCCCCAGACAAGTACCAGGCAGTATATTACTGTTTAATTTTCACATCCACATCAAATATCGGTATTCTTTATAAAGGTGAAGACACTGGTTCACAGAGGTGAAATAACCACCCAAGGTATCACAGCTGGTGAGTGGGGATTAGGAACTGACCTGAAGAACTCCATGAAATTGCTGAAGAAGAGCTCTATGAAAGAGCTGAAAAAATCTTTAATTTTTTATTGTGCCTCCCAGATGGTAAATTTCTGTAGTGTTAGTCACTCAGTCTTTGTGAACTCATGGACCATAGCCCTTCAGGATCCTCTTGTACATGGAATTCTCCAGGCAAGAATACTGGAGTGGGTTGCCATGCCCTCTTCCAGGGGATCCTCCTGACCCAGGGATTGAACCTGTGTCTCCTGCACTGAAGGCAGATTCTTTACCGTCTGAGTCGCCAGGGAAGTCCAAATTTCTATAAGGAATCTGCCAAAGTCTTATACTTCTTTGCTGTATATCCTAGGTAAAGTCATATGAATTTACTTGCAACTAACAGAATCCTACTCAGATTAGCTTAAGCTAACCAGGGCCTTGAATGCAGTGTAGACTTTCCTCCATCATATGAGTTTCTGTGTGTTTACTTCATTCTTGTTCACTTAAACTAGTTTGCTTGACTTCCCACAAATTAAAAAAAAAAAAAAAAAGACTGCTGCACCTCTAGTTTACATGACTGGATTATTCATACAGAAGATATTTCTTTTCCTCCACCCCCCCCCCCAACCATTTCTCAATGCATCTTAATCCTCTCTGTATTTTAATCTACAAGGGTTCTGCCTGGCTTGGCTAAGGCCCATATGCAACACTAACTCAATCATCTATGTCTGAAGTCTGGGAGTGACACTGGACCAAAATGGTAGCTTTCCTTGGAAATTTGTGGTTGGAAGGAGGAGGAAGTGGTCTCAGAAAAATTTGAGGGTAAAACCCAGATCCAGTGGTTTTACTGGATAGACTGCCTAATAGTTCTCCTTTATAAAAGTATTGAAACTGTACTACCTCATTAAGACAATCTAGTGAATTACATTTTAGGAATGCAGAATGCTGTTAATTGATATAAATGCTCAATAAATGCAGAAAGTTTTTTTGTTTGTTTTAAAATACACATATATTCTTTTGCAGATTATTTTTCCTTTACATGTTATTGCAAGATTTTGAATATAGTTCCTGTGCTCAACAGTAGGTCCTTGTTTATATGTAATAAACAAGTGGTGTATATATGTTAATCCCCAATTCCCAGTTTACACTTCCTCCCTTTCCCCTTTGGTAGCCATAAGTTTGTTTTCTATACCTGTGAGTCTGTTTCTATTTTGTAAATAAGTTCATTTGTATCATTTTTTTTTGATTCCACATATTAGTGACATGTGTCCTTCTCTGTCTGGCTTATATCACCTAGTGTGGTAATCTCAGTGTCCATCCATGTTGTTGCAAATAGTATTATTTCATTCTTTTTTACGGCCAAGTAATATTCCATTATATTTCTATACCACACTTTCTTTATCCATTCATCTGTCAATGGACATTTGGGTAATTTCCATGTCTTCACTATTATAAATAGTACTGCTGTGAACACTGGGGTGCAGGTATCTTTTTGAATTAGAGTTTTCCTCTTTTCCAGATATATGTCCAGGAGTGGGATTGCTGGATTGTATGATAGTTCAGTTTTTAGCTTTTGAGGAACCTTGATACCACTCTCCACAGTGGCTGCAGCAAAAGTGCAGGTTTTTATCCTATCCTTTGAGTTTTGAGTTGGAAAACAGAATAAATTGCCATTTGAGAGAGGAAATCAGTGGAAGAGCTCAGGGGGGACATGGTAAAAGGCCATGGCATTCTTCTTAGAATCAAAATTGGTGCACGCTTATCTCTAAGGCAGAGTTCCTTCATTATAGGCAGAGTCAAAATATTTGCAGAATTTTTTCTTCTTCACTTAAGACCATGTTCCTAACCATAGATCCACACATGGGTTTTTTAAGCAGACGTGTTTAAAAAATAACTGATGCTGAGGCCCAGTCCTACCTCCCTTTAGGGATTCTGATTCAATTCATCTGGGGTGGGACACATGCATTAATTTTCCAAAGAGCTTCAGAGATGAGTCTCATACACACAGAAAGGAGAGCTATTGACTTATAGTGAGAAGCAGATACCTGAGGTCCTGAACCTATTCCAAGAAGTGCTCAGACCAAAAGCCACATGATCACAGGCAGGCAGGGATGGTGTCTTTTGCTCCAGGGAGATGTGGGCCAGGCTCTGAAGTGGTGTCCTCTCCAGGAGGTGCTGTGCTGAAGCTATTCATGGGTCTATTCTAGAGTGAGACCTGTTTTGGCTAATTACAGGAGAAATACTGAAGCTCGGGTGGATCTTGTTAGTGTCAAGTATATTCCTATTGGGTCCAATTTGCTCTACTCTTTTACTTCATCATCTCTCATTTGAAATGGCATTAGGGCATATTAGGAAGAACTCTCAGAAACTGAAGGGGATGGGAATGACAGGTTCGAGTGGCCTTTCCTGACATACAGCCAAACTTTAAGAGCAGAAGGAGAGTGCACACGAGCTGCATTAGCTCACATCAGGGAGGGCCTCCTGGTCTCAACCTTTGCTCCCTTTTTAGACAATTAAAACAGCCACCCTGCCTAGGCAAAATTGATAACAGCACATTGAATCTGTACAAAAATTTACAACTTACAAAACTCCCTCACAAATACCTCACTGTTCCCTAAAGTGTGATAACATAAACCATAGTCCCATAGGTGGTATAGAAGATGCTTTTAAGTGGTACACAGAGATTTTTAATAATTATCTTAATGCCTATTTGGGGAAACATAATTATCAAGTGGAAACTGATTTCACAGATATTATTTCTTATGATAAAGTAGATGATTAAGATTTTACCTCCCCCTTAGAGTGAGTTGATTTAAAGAGAAATGTTAATTTCAGGTTATGGTTAATACAGTAAGACAGCATGATGTGTTTTGAGGATGATCAAAGTTTGGGGGACATTGGGTTATTTTGTTGTCACCAATAATCCAGAGAAAGTTGGTTGTTATCTGGGGGTGTGGGGAGTTGTTTTATTGATTATTGAATTGGAGCTTTGAGAGTTTAAATAACTCATCCAGGCTTGTTTTCTATATATGTGTGTGTGTATTAAGCTGCTTCAGTCGTGTCCAACTCTGTGTGACCCTATGGACTGTAGCCTGCCAGGCTCTTCTGTCCATGGGATTCTCCAGTCAAGAATACTGGAGTGGGTTGCCATGCCCTACTTCAGGGGATCTTCCCAACCCAGGGATCAAATCCGTGTCTCTTATGTCTCCTGGACTGGCAACTGGATTCTTTACCTCTAGTGCCATCTGGGAAGCCCTTTGAGCTCATATATATATATGTGTGTGTGTGTGTGTGTGTGTGTGTGTGTGTGAGTGTGTGTGTGTATGTATATAGGCTCAAATTCATGTTTTCTGAATCTAATTCCAGGCTTCTTTCTATGAACTTACTCTTCTGTTGAGAGTTAATGTCTAAATTCAGTTCAGTTCAGTTGCTCAGTTGTATCCAACTCTTTGAGACCCCATGGACTGCAGCACACCAGGCTTCCCTGTCCATCACCAACTCCCAGACCTTGCTCAAACTCATGTCCATAGAGTCGGTGATGCCATCCAACCACCTCATCCTCTATCGTCCCCTTCTCCTCCTGCCTTCAATCTTTCCCAGCATCAGGGTTTTTTCCAAAGAGTCAGTTCCTCTTTGTTGTTCTAGCAGGTGAGAAAGGCTTTCCAGAGTCAGCCACACTCAGAATAGATGCATACATGGCCCTGGATATGTAATAGAATGGACCAGTTCAGTGGTTCTCTAAGGGTGGCTTCTGGGCCAACAGCAGAAACATCATCTGGAATCTCTGCAAATTTTTAGACGCACTAGAGGACTGCTGGGCCACAAACTCTGAAGGTGAGGCTCAGAAATCTCTGTTTTATCAAACTCAAGGTGATTCCGAGGCACACTGTAGTTTAGGGACTATCTTTGGGTTTTCAACTGGGGGTGACTTGGTTTCCTTAGGAGACATTTAACCATATCTGGAAACATAGCACAGTGGTAAAGAATCTACTTGTCAATGCAGGAGATGCAAGAGGTGCAGGTCTGATCCCTGGGTCATGAAGACCCCCTGGAGAAGGGAATGGCAACCCACTCCAGTATTCTTGCTGGAGAATCCCCATGGACAGAGGAGTCTGGGGGTCTACAGTCCATGGGGTCACAAAGAGTCAGACCTGACTGAGCAAGGAGGCACTTATAGTTGTCCCACTTGGGGCAGGGGGTGCTGCAGACCTCTGGTGAGTAGAGGCCTGGGATGCTGCTGAACATCCTATACAGGACAGCCTCCTACTACAAGGATTGATCCATCCCAAGATGTCAGTAGGGCTAAGATGAAGAAACCCTGCACCAAACCGATTTATCTTGGCCTGATGGGCATGGTGGTATGGTCAATGGTGTATAGTTTCTTTTTTTAATTAAAAAAAAAAATTGGCCTTGTCCTGTGGCATGTGGGATCTTAGTGCCCATACCAAGGGTTGAATGCATGCCCCCTGCATTGGAAGCATGGAGTCTTAACCACTGGAGTCCCAGGGAAGTCCTACAATGGTGTATACTTAACAGACCACAAGTCATCTAAAAATTGAAGCTTCTTTTGGCCTCTGGTTGACTGAGTAGCACATTGGCCATTTGCCAGGGCTCACAGGTTCATGGTCAGTGGGCAAGGAACTTCTTCAATCCGTAGCCATAGTCATATTATCTTAAATGGATGTCAAATTGTGGTCAGAGGTGGTGGTAGAGTCTAGCCCAAGAAACCAGGGCAGCCAAGGTCAGGAAGGGCGGTGGTGAGGAGATACCCCTCGTCCAAGGTAAGGAGCAATGGCTGCGCTTTGCTGGAGCAGCCGTGAAGAGATACCCCATGCCCAAGATAAGAGAAACCCAAGTAAGACGGTAGGTGTTGCAAGAGGGCATCAGAGGGCAAACACACTGAAACCATACTCACAGAAAACTAGTCAATCTAATCACACTAGGACCACAGCCTTGTCTAACTCAATGAAATAAGCCATGCCCATGGGGCAACCCAAGATGGGCAGGTCATGATGGAGAGATCTGACAGAATGTTGTCCACTGGAGAAGGGAATGGCAAGCCACTTCAGTATTCTTGCCTTGAGAACCCCACGAACAGTATGAAAAGGCAAAATGATAGGATACCGAAAGAGAAACTCCCCAGGTCAGTAGGTGCCCAATATGCTACTGGAGATCAGTGGAGAAATAACTCCAGAAAGAATGAAGGGACAGAGCCAAATCAAAAAGAATACCCAGCTGTGGATGTGACTGGTGATAGAAGCAAGGTCCGATGCTGTAAAGAGCAATACTGCATAGGAACCTGGAATGTCAGGTCCATGAATCAAGGCAAATTGGAAGTGGTCAAACAAGAGATGGCAAGAGTGAATGTTGACATTCTAGGAATCAGCGAACTGAAATGGACTGGAATGGGTGAATTTAACTCAGATGACCATTATATCTACTACTGTGGGCAGGAATCCCTCAGAAGAAATGGAGTAGCCATCATGGTCAACAAAAGAGTCTGAAATGCAGTACTTGCTTGGATGCAATCTCAAAAACAACAGAATGATCTCTGTTCATTTCCAAGGCAAACCATCCAATATCACAGTAATCCAAGTCTATGCCCCAACCAGTAATGCTGAAGAAGCTGAAGTTGAACAGTTCTATGAAGACTTACAAGACCTTTTAGAACTAACACCCAAAAAAGATGTCCTTTTCATTATAGGGGACTGGAATGCAAAAGTAGGAAGTCAAGAAACACCTGGAGTAACAGGCAAATTTGGCCTTGGAATACAGAATGAAGCAGGGCAAAGACTAATAGAGTTTTGCCAAGAAAATGCACTGGTTATAACAAACACCCTCTTCCAACAACACAAGAGAAGACTCTATACATGGACATCACCAGATGGTCAACACAGAAATCAGATTGATTATATTCTTTGCAGCCAAAGATGGAGAAGCTCTATACAGTCAGCAAAAACAAGACCAGGAGCTGACTGTGGCTCAGACCATGAACTCCTTATTGCCAAATTCAGACTTAAATTGAAGAAAGCAGGGAAAACCACTACACCATTCAGGTATGACCTAAATCAAATCCCTTATGATTATACAGTGGAAGTGAGAAATAGATTTAAGGGCCTAGATCTGATAGAGTGCCTGATGAACTATGGAATGAGGTTCGTGACATTGTACAGGAGACAGGGATCAAGACCATCCCCATGGAAAAGTAATGCCAAAAATCAAAATGGCTGTCTGGGGAGGCCTTACAAATAGCTGTGGAAAGAAGAGAAGCGAAAAGCAAAGGAGAAAAGGAAAGATATAAACATCTGAATGCAGAGTTCCAAAGAATAGCAAGAAGAGATAAGAAAGCCTTCTTCAGTGATCAATGCAAAGAAATAGAGGAAAACAACAGAATGGGAAAGACTAGAGATCTCTTCTGAAGAAGGCAATGGCACCCCACTCCAGTACTCTTGCTTGGAAAGTCCCATGGATGGAGGAGCCTGGTGGGCTGAAGTCCATGAGATCGCGAAGAGTCGGACACGACTGAACGACTTCATTTTCACTTTTTACTCTCATGCATTGGAGAAGGAAATGACAACCCACTCCAGTGTTCTTGCCTGGAGAATCCCAGGGACGGTGGAGCCTGGTGGGCTGCCGTCTATGGGGTCGCACAGAGTCAGACACGACTGAAGCGACTTAGCAGCAGCAGAGATCTCTTCAAGAAAATCAGAGATACCAAAGGAAAATTTCATCCAAAGATGGGCTTGATAAAGGACAGAAATGGTATGGACCTAACAGAAGCAGAAGATATTAAGAAGAGATGGCAAGAATACACAGAAGAACTGTACAAAAAAGATCTTCACAACCCAGATAATCACGATGGTGTGATCACTGACCTAGAGCCAGACATCCTGGAATGTGAAGTCAAGTGGGCCTTAGAAAGCATCACTATGAACAAAGCTAGTGGAGGTGATGGAATTCCAGTTGAGCTATTCCAAATCCTGAAAGATGATGCTGTGAAAGTACTGCACTCAATATGCCAGCAAATTTGGAAAACTCAGCAGTGGCCACAGGACTGGAAAAGGTCAGTTTTTATTCCAATCCCAAAGAAAGGCAATGCCAAAGAATGCTCAAAGTACTGCACAACTGCACTCATCTCACATGCTAATAAAGTAATGCTCAAAAATTCTCCAAGCCAGGTTTCAGCAATACGTGAACTGTGAACTTCCTGATGTTCAAGCTGGTTTTAGAAAAGACAGAGGAACCAGAGATCAAATTGCCAACATCCACTGGATCATGGAAAAAGCAAGAGAGTTCCAGAAAAACATCTATTTCTGCTTTATTGACTATGCCAAAGCTTTTGACTGTGTGGATCACAATAAACTGTGGAAAATTCTGAAAGAGGTGGGAATACCAGACCACCTGACCTGCCTCTTGAGAAATTTGTATGCAGACCAGGAAGCAACAGTTAGAACTGTACATGGAACAATAGACTGGTTCCAAATAGGAAAAGGAATACGTCAAGGCTGTATATTGTCACCCTGCTTATTTAACTTCTATGCAGAGTACATCATGAGAAACGCTGGACTGGAAGAAACACAAGCTGGAATCAAGATTGCCAGGAGAAATATCAATAACCTCAGATATGCAGATGACACCACCCTTATGGCAGAAAGTGAAGAGGAACTAAAAAGCCTTTTGATGAAAGTGAGAGTGGAGAATGAAAAAGTTGGCTTAAAGCTCAACATTCAGAAAACGAAGATCATGGCATCCGGTCCCATCACTTCATGGGAAATAGATGGGGAAACAGTGGAGACAGTGTCAGACTTTATTTTTTGGGGCTCCAAAATCACTGCAGATGGTGACTGCAGCCATGAAATAAAAAGACACTTACTCCTTGGAAGGAAAGTTATGACCAACCTAGAGAGCATATTCTAAAGCAGAGACATTACTTTGCCAACAAAGGTCTGTCTAGTCAAGGCTATGGTTTTTCCTGTGGTCATGTATGGATGTGAGAGTTGGACTGTGAAGAAGGCTGAGCGCCGAAGAATTAATGCTTTTGAACTGTGGTGTTGGAGAAGACTCTTGAGAGTCCCTTGGACTGCAAGGAGATCCAACCAGTCCATTCTGAAGGAGATCAGCCTTGGGATTTCTTTGGAAGGAATGATGCTAAAGCTGAAACTCCAGTACTTTGGCCACCTCATGCGAAGAGTTGACTCACTGGAAAAGACTCTGAGGCTTGGAGGGATTGGGGGCAAGAGGAGAAGGGGACGACAGAGGATGAGATGGCTGGATGGCATCACTGACTCGATGGACGTGAGTCTGAGTGAACTCCTGGAGTTGGTCATGGACAGGGAGGCCTGGCGTGCTGCGATTCACGGGGTCGCAAAGAGTCGGACACAAATGAGCGACTGATCTGATCTGATCTGATCAGTGTCTGGTGAACTCCATTTGGCCTTCTTAGCACCTAGGACTTCAAACTGTCCTCTGAATGCTAAGACTCCACCCCCTCCAAAAAAGAATGCATATCCAGTTCCCTGATCACTAGGCCGTGTATCATAAAAGTCAACAGCACCGTCTGGGGAACGAGAGTGTTTGGAATCAAATCCCAGCTTTGCTATTTCATGGCTGTGTGACTTTGGCAAACTGGTCACCTTTCTAAGCCTCGGTTTCCTCATTTGTAGAATAAGGGTGATAATTACTGGAGTTCTGGCTCAGTGGTAAAGAATCTGCCTACCAATGCAGGAGATATAAGAAACTAGGGTTCGATTCCTGGGTCAGAAAGATCCCCTGAAGGAGGAAATAGCAACCCACCCCAGTATTCTTGCCTGGAAAATTCCGTCGATGGAGGAGACTGGCTGCAAATAGTCAGACATGACTGAGCGCACACACACACACACACAAGGGCTGAATGGCACACTGCATATAAAACTCTTAGAACAATACCGGATCCATAGAAAATGCTTACCACATGCTAAGTATCAGCATTACTATCTTTTTAGGTCTTGCATTTTAAAAATGGCAAGCCTGTCCCCTTTGTGCTTGATAAGAACCCCTGATGCTCATGTGTTTGAATTCATTCCTGGTCTCCTCTCTCTTCGCCCTGCCTCAGATCTGACAGTGGATGCTCCTTGTCCAGGACCAACCTTGTCTCTCTCTACACCTCTGATATGCCAGGAGACAAACTGCATCATCTGCCTCCAGCTCTTGGACTCCACGCTGGTCCTGGAAGGTTGGTGTAATTCTTTTTTTTTTTTTTTTTTACACAATTAGGATAGGATGGGTGTCTGGCATTACACTAGCTGCTCTCAGTTTCAAAGAATGCATTTTGAATGATGGGTTATCAGCATCAGGGAAGGTATTTTCAGGCAAGAGATGACTTTGCCCCGCATGGGCAGGCTCTCACTGAAGCTTTCATAAGGTCAGCCTTGCCCAGGTTAATATGGCTTTCGAAATAATAAAAGGGAAGAATCAAAATCTGTCTGCTTTCATTAAGTCTAACCTTTGCCTGCATATTAGAATATGTATAACTCAGCACCATGCAGAAGGATGGCTGGCCTCCAGGTCAAGCTGGGTACAAAGGAGAAGAACAGGGCTTCTCATTAATGGCCCCGGAAGCAAGCGGGGTCAACATCATTAATATTAGAACATCCCCCAATTATCTTCAGATGATGAAACCCCTGAGGGAGGGGCCAGTGGGGGAAGCTCTGAACATGTCACTAGGATGAGAACTATTCAAGCTTCTTTTTCTTCTGTGTAACCTCCAAAGTCTGTGTCTCCCAGCTCAAACCAGCGTCTACTGCAAAAGCCTCTTTCTGTCTTTGCATCTGAGCATCACAGTGGGAACTCTTCTTCTAGTCAAAACAGAAAGAAATGGGAAAACTTTGCACAGGTGGCTATGCAACCCTCCTGATGGGAATGCTCTCATCTTATATGAAATTACTGGAAAGAAGTTGGAACCAGCTTTGGATTCTGAGGTTGGGGGAGGAGAGAAGTCAGCAGATTCAAACATGATGGGAGCTCCTATCAGATTTGTTGTTGGTATTCTGGAGTTCTGTTCCTGAGCCACAGAGCGTCTCCCAGGGTATGTGTGGGCTTCATGCAAAAATGATAAAGTCAACAGCCAACCTCCCTCCTTCAGAGGGAGTTATTTCTCGAGTGTTTTTTTTTTTCTTTTTTCCTGAGCCACCCTAGGAGGAGAACGCTGATGGATGGAGACTTCTATTTCAAAGGTTTGTTTAGTTTTTCAGGGAGAAGTGATATTTTGGTGACTCATCCTAACAGCAGTTGTAGGGGGAAATCTGCTAAAGGTTAAGAGCATTAAACATAAGGAATGTGAAACAGTTAAATGACAGTGTAGAGTATACCAAGTCCTGTGCTGGATAAGGGCAGCGGCTCTCAACCGTGGCCGTTCATTAGAGTTCTCCTTGGCACTCAGAAACAACGTAGTAAAAGAGTACAAGTGCCAACCACCAGACTAATTAAGCCAGAACCTCTGGGGATTACCCCAGGCATCTGTAGTTTTCAAAACACCCCAGGTGATTTCAATGTGAAATCAGGGTGAAGCACCTTGGACCTAAATTGACAAGAGTTGAAAAAGACGTAATTTGCTCCCTTGAGAAAGTAAACAGAGACAACCTTGTAAACAAATACATGTATTTATTCACATAAGATGCACATAAGACATTAGATGCCCTCATGGTGATGCACTCAAGGGATCAGGTTTTTGGAGAGAAGGAATAGACTTATTTGTCTTGGGAGGATCAGGGGGTCTTTCATGGAAGAGATGAGGTCAGAATAATTTTGAAGATGACAAAGGGTGTTTTCCAAGTTGGCAAGCAGGGAAGAAGACTGGCGGGGGGAAGGGAACTCACATGCTCTGTGTGGAGGTAGAGGAAAGCCAAGAAGATGCTGGAGATTTTTTTTGACCCATAGCTGTCAGATTGGAGAAGGCGATGGCACCCTACTCCGGTACTCTTGCCTGGAAAAGCCCATGGATGGCGGAGCCTGGTAGGCTGCAGTCCATGGGGTCGCAAAGAGTCGGACACGACTGAGTGACTTCACTTTCACTTTTCACTTTCCTGCGTTGGAGAAGGAAATGGCAACCCACTCCAGTGTTCTTGCCTGGAAAATCCCAGGGACAGGGAGCCTGGTGGGCTTCCATCTATGGGGTCACATAGAGTCGGACACGACTGGAGCGACTTAGCAGCAGCAGCAGCAGCAGCTATCAGATAGGGAACAGTTTGTGTGGAGTGCTCTTGACGTCCAACCTGGAAGCTGCTCTTGACTGCTGGGAAGCCAGTGGCTGGGACAGACAAAATCCCCCTTTTTCTTCAGTGGGGTCTGTAGCATGAGAGTTGAGAGCTAGAAGGCAGTACACTGGCAGAGATGCCCTTCTTAGAATAAGGGGTGACAAAGCAGGACCCTGAATGACAGTCAGCATTTTGTACGATGAATTTTTTAAAGCATTATTTAGCATTTGGTGAAATCCATGTGGCTTCAAACCATGAAGATACCAGACTCCTCTTCCTGCTCTTAATCTTCTCCATGGCTCTTCTGCTGATGAATTTGACCTTCATGATGACAGGCAGCTTTAGGAGTTTCTCTTCTCCAGAATGTTTTAAGCGCGATCTTATCACATCCACGATGGGACTGTCACCAGTCTCGGTTTTGTTAGCATTTACCTATGTCTGCTCCAAGGCCCATGATTTATTGAGGTCGACATTTGGATAGAAGTTCTGATTCCTCTTTAAGTGGTTATGACTCATATAAACCTTGTCAAAGTAACCTAGGTAGCTTTGCCTAAGTTGATTGTTCGGTGATGCCTGCCACTAGCCTGACCCTGCTTCCCCAGTGCTTCTGGTTGGTGCTGATGTGTCTGTTGTCTTGCCTCCCACGGTCCTGAATCTCATGGTTCTTCCTTAGTTTGGATGGTATGTCAGTGACTGAGACAAATGAGATATCAATATTTTTGAAGTTGCAGCATTTTCATGAATGGATGCTGTAACTAACAGAAACAAAGATAACTGTGGTTACAGAGATACAATTTACATATGATGTGGTACTTGGTGCAAGTTTTGAAGACCTGGTGTGCATTTTCACAATGGCATTCACGTTTGGAAATACTGCTTGAGGTCAACACCAGTCAAGCCGCATACCCATCACCAGCTGAGTTGTGACCAGCCTTATGCATCATGTGATATCTTGTCAATTGCCACAGTTAATAGTGGCATTGCCCATAAATATGGTACAGCAAAAGCTACAACTAACAATAATTTTAAAAATATATTGAGGGCTTACAAGTGGCTCAGTGGTAAAGAATCCATCTGCCAATGCAGGAGACACAGGAGATGTGGGAGATGCAGGTTTGATCCCTTTCCTCCAGGAAGATCCCCTGGTGGAGTAATATACCCAAATATACCCACTCCAGTATATTTGTCTGGAAAATTCCATGGACAGAGGAGCCTGGCAGGCTATAGTCCATAAGGTTGCAAAGAGTCAGACACGACTGAGCATATGTATGCGTACTGAGTATACACAATGCCCTAAATGTGTTAACTATTTTAAGAAATCTTTGATTACATTTTGCCACTTACACTCCATTTATTTTACTTTTAATATCAAATATTTTACTTGCACATTTGTTTACTCATAACAAGGATAATAGTTTTCAAAGTTTTTAAAGAGATCTTTTTTCTCATTTTTGTGGTAAATCATGTTCTTCCAATAGGGTTTTTTGTTTTGTTTCAGGTGTGTGGGCTTCTCTAGTTGTGGCTCGTGGGCTTAGTTGCCCCGAGGCATGTGGGGTCTTAGTTCTCAAAATCAGGCATCCAACCCACGTCCCCTGCATTAGACAGCAGATTCTTAACTACTGGACCATCAAGGAAGTCTTCCAATACAGTTTTAATTTTTAAAATTTATTTTGTTCAAGTATACTTGATTTACAACATCATGTTATCTTTTGCTATACAGTATAGTCATTCAGTTATACATGCATATATTCTTTTTCATATTATTTTCCATGATGGCTCAGCACAGGGTATAATATAGTTCCCTGTGCTATGCAGTAGGACCTTGTCATTACCCATTCTATACATAATAGTTTGCAACTGCGAATCTCAAACTCCCACCCTGTCCCTCCTCCATGTTCCCCTCCCCTTGGCAACCGCAAGTCTGTTCTCTGCGTCTTTGAGTCTGTTTCATTCTAATGTGGCTTTAGATTAAGAAGTAAGATGCCAACCTGGGGAAGAGAAGAGTGTAGAATAGGAAACATCACTGTGAGAGAGGTAGAAGTAGCCTAATGGCCATTCCTGCTGCTTCTGGCAATGTGGGAAGAAACAAGTTAACAGTTTGGTGAGGCAGGGGGTGAAACACATGTATTTTTATCAGCCTCTCTGGGTTGAAGTGCAGGGAGAGAAAACCAGCTAGATAGATTGAGAGGAAGATGAAAGCAGAAGAGGATTTTTCTTTGCTTGCTTCCTATTTAGGATCTGAAAGGAGAAGGATTTCTAAGGCATCCCCTGTGATAACATGGGGTGGCCCCATCAGAGCCACATTAGACGCATGCTGTGGTTAGGGGAAGAGTTGGGCTGAGACAGGATCTTAAGCCTCCCTGGGCTCTTGTGGGGACCAGGAAAAGCAAGAATTTTTTCTGAATTATGGAAGGACCTGGATATTAGCTGAGCATGACTAGGAAGCTTGCCTTAGAGTTGCTGCTCCAGAAGTGAAGTGGTCTATGGGAGGATGCTGCATTGTGGGCCATCCAGCCTGGGGGCTCAGAGGGAGTGGTCAGCCTCAGAGGGGTGTGTGGAAGCAGGGAGGGACCCGTCAGAGGCCCCGACTGGGTTGGGAGAGCACAGATCTTAAATTTACCTGTCATCAGCTTCCCCGTGGTCCACTGCCAAGCAGGGTGTCTGGAAACTGGGCAGCAAAGGACATCACCATGGAGACCAGGGGGGCTGGATTCAGTGGATGAGCCTGAGTGAGTGGATCTGAAACCCCTACCATCCCTGCCACCACAGTGCTGTGTTCTCCAGCCTCCTGGACCCCATCCAATGTCCAGTGGAGAATAAGCATAAGGAGGGGAGAAGGCAAATAGAAGGGTAAAATGTGGAAACAGTGGCAGATTTTATTTTCTTGGGCTCCAAAGTCACTGTGGATGGTGACTGCAGCCATGAAATTAAAAGACGCTTCCTCCATGAAAGGAAGGCTATGACAAACCTAGATAGCATATTAAAAAGCAGAGACATTACTTTGCCAACAAAGGTCTGTATCAGATCAGATCAGTCGCTCAGTCGTGTCCGACTCTTTGCGACCCCATGAATCGCAGCACGCCAGGCCTCCCTGTCCATCACCAACTCCTGGAGTTCACTGAGACCCACGTCCATCAAGTCAGTGATACCATCCAGCCATCTCATCCTCTGTCGTCCCCTTCTCCTCCTGCTTCCAATCCCTCCCAGCATCAGAGTCTTTTCCAATGAGTCAACTCTTCGCATGAGGTGGCCAAAGTACTGGAGTTTCAGCTTTAGCGTCATTCCTTCCAAAGAAATCCCAGGGCTGATCTCCTTCAGAATGGACTGGTTGGATCTCCTTGAAGTCTAAGGGACTCTCAAGAGTCTTCTCCAACACCACAGTTCAAAAGCATCAATTCTTTGGTGCTCAGCCTTTTTCACAGTCCAACTCTCACATCCATACACGACCACAGGAAAAACCATGCCCTTGACTAGACGAACCTTTGTTGGCAAAGTAATGTCTCTGCTTTTGAACATGCTATCTAGGTTGGTCATAACTTTCCTTCCAAGGAGTAAGTGTCTAAGATCTGTATAGTCAAAACTATAGTTTTTCCAGTAGTCATGTACGAATGTGAGAGTTGGACCATGAAGAAGGCTGAGAACAGAACAGCTGATGCTTTCAAATTATGCTGCTGGAGAAGACTCTTGAGAGTCCCTTGGACAGCAAGGAGATTAAAGCAGTCGATCCTAAAGGAAATCAACCCTGAATATTCATTGGAAGGACTGATCTACCTGAGGCCACCTGAGGCGAAGAGTCAACTCACTGGAAAAGACCCTGATGCTGGGAAAGATTGAGGGCAAAAGGAGAAGGCGATGACAGAGGATAATATGGTTGGATGCCATCATGGACTTGATGGACATGAGTTTGAGCAAGCTCTAGGAGACGGTGAAGGACAGGGAAGTCTGGTGTGCTGCAGTCCATGGAATCACAAAGAGTCAAACCTGACTTAGCAACTGAACATCAACACAGGGAGAAAGAAATTGGAAACACTGGGGAGAGGCTAACTCACCTTAAGAGATTGTTTGAAGTATTGCATCAGCCTGAATTAATGTGGCTAAACTATTAAAACTTAAGGTTTTGCCCACGGGCACTTGAGATGAGGGCTTGTGAGGTTAATTCAGGACATATAAATGGTGCATTTTCTTTGACATCTGTGTAAATCTGTGATCCAGCTATACTAGTTTCCAAGACTGCCACAACCAATCACCACCAACCAGGTGGCTTAAAATAACAGAAATGTGTACTCTCATGGTTCAGGAGGCCAGAAATCTGAAATCAAGGAATCAGCAGCATTTGTTTCTTCTGGAGCCTCAGAGGGAGCTCCTCATGGTTGCCAGCCATCATGGGTATTTCTTGGCGGGTAGATTCATCGCTCAGAACTCTGCATCCATCTTCATGTGGATTGTCCTCTGTGTGTCTCAGTCTCTCTTTCTCTTTTTTAAAATTAAAAAAGATCAGAGATATTTAAACAAAGATATCAGAGACTTTCCCGGTGGTCCAGTGGCTAAGACTCCAGTCTCCCAATATAGGGAGCCCAGGTTTGACCCCTGGTCAGGGAGCTAAGCCCACGTGCCAAGCAGCTAAAGATCCCATATGACTCAACTAAGACCTGATACAGCCAAATAAATAAATAAAGTAAAAAATAAAGTGCAAGATTTTTTAAAAAATGAATTATTGGATTTAGTACCCACCCTAATCCAATATGACCTCACTTTAATTAATGACATTTGCAAAGACCTTCTTTCCAAATACTCTGAGGTTCTGGGGGACATGAGTATCTGGTGACACTATACAGCCCAGGGCTTCCCTGGTGGTGGCTCAGTGGTAAACAATCCATCTGCAACGAAGGAAACCTGAGTTCCATCCCTGGGTCTGGAAGATCCCCTGGAGAAGGGAATGCTACCCACTTCAGTATTCTTGCCTAGAGAATGCCACGGAAAGACGAGCCTGGTGGGCTACAGTCCATGGGGTCGCAAAGAGTCAGACCTGACTGAACAACTAACACTTGTACTTTTCATACAGTCCAACACACTGAATACTTACTTATTTCTCCCTCACTACCCTGTAAGCTTCCCCAGTGGGGAAGCCCTTGGGCTTCTCTGATGGCTCAGCAGGTAAAGAATCTGCCAGCAATGCAAGAGACACAGGAGACTCGGGTTCGATACCTGGGTTAGAAAGATCCCCTGGAGAAGGGCATGGCAACCCACTCAAGTATTCTTGCCTGGAGAATCCCATGGACAGAGGAGCCTGGTCGGCTCCAGTCCACAGTGTCACAAAGAACTGGACACAATTGAGTGACTCAGCATACACCCTGTAAGCTCTCAGAGGGCAGTGACCAGATGGGTTTTATTGACCCTACTGGCACCTCACACAGAGTGTATTCCCAGAGTGTATTCATTGATCAAGTGAAAGAATGAATGCACTTCATCACTATGACTTTTGCTTCTTCCCTATAATCCTTCCACCCATCCCAGTGGTACCTCTTCAGTCCATCATGAGTCAGACTAGTCTAGTGTCTCCTGACTCAGGACCTGCATCCCAACTTTTTCTAGCCCCTACATGAGGTTTCTCCAACAATATGGTTTCAGTCTATGAGCAACTCCCCAAGACTTGTTCCCCTTGGCTTCTAAGTAGAAAGTGATTATTGAACTTTATTCTACATCTTTCAGCATTTGTTGAGCAAGAGAGGAGTTCTGCCTCTTTGAAAATACAGAGGACGTTTATTTCTCACCTTGCAAGGCCAAGAAAGTTCCTGTCTATCCTGTCCACCCTTCCTGACCCTACATCAGCACTGCTGTTTATCTGAGTTGAAGATTAGCCTGGGCAAGATGCCTCTTCTGCAAGAGGGAATGTCTCCATGCAAAATTTTGGGAGGCTTTTGATCAGGTTGCCATGTAATTAGGAGATAAAATAGGGCATAGGCCACTGATGAAAACGGGGAAAAAATTCAGTCAGTTCCAGGTATTGTGCCTCATCTATGGTAAAATGATGATTACTTTTTGCTTATTCTGCTATATGCTTGCAACAAAAGTGATTACTTAGGCAGACTTGGTCAAATATTTAGGACCTGTAGACTAAATTCAATGTAATGACTAAGTGTCAAAACTGCTTTCAAAGCCCAGGGAACTTGCATTTTCAATTCAACAATTGTATTCCAAACCCAGATCTAAGTGTGATCAAAATTAAATCCCTCTTCCATCCTCATTTCTGCCAGCCTACTCTAATCCATCTCTCTCGAAAATGCTCTTATTTTTGCTTCCTGGCAATGAAACTCAAGATGAAAACCCAAGCCATGGAGTCAGACGCACCCAACTATATACTTACTTGTGTTTTCGATCAGTGTTTCTCAGCCCTAGCTGTGTGTTAGAATTACTTCAGGAGCTTAAAAATCCTGATATGCAAGCCCCGCCCTACACCAATGAAATCACAGTCTTTGGAGGTAGGACCCAGGCATTAATATTTCCTAAAACCCCTCAGGCAATTACAAGATGCATCTATATTTCAGAACCAGGGATCTCAGATGAATCATTGGTCTTTCTAAGCCTCAGTTTGATCTTCTGTAATTTGTAATTCTCTTCTGTAAGGAGGTAATTTCCTTCTCATAGAGTTTTTTCTGAGGATTAAATGACAGTGTCTGAAATATTTTTAGTATAGTGCCTGCTAGTTAATAATCTCTCAGTACTTTTATTATGTTTAGCTGCTTTTATTATGTTTATTCTTATATTGTTCACAAATGGTTTCTTATGTCTTATTTCCAAAATAAGATAAGTTCTTCTCTAGAGACTATTATATTTTATTCTTAATTAACTAATTAAGAAGTATTTCTTACGGTACGTGTCTGTATTAAGTACTATAGGGGAGATGACTTAAAAATAGTTAAGACAAGGCTTCTTATCTCCAAGAGCTCAACATGTAATGGGGAAAGATGACATCATGTACTTGGCTCTGATCCAACGTACACTCCACGATAAGCATGTTGATATAAGTACCCAGGACGTGCAATGGAGGAGTGCTGTTTTGTCGCTCACTTGTGTACGACTGTTTGCGACCCCATGGTCTGTAGCCTGCCAGCCTCCTCTGTCCAAGGGACTTCCCAGGCAGAAATGCTGGAATGCCAACCCAGGGATCCAACCAGCGTCTCTTGGGTCTCCTGCATTGTCAGGCAGATTATTTGCCACTAGTGCCCCCTGGGAAGCCCCAAATTGGAGAAGAGTGCAGTTTATCCTGGTTGGAGTTCTTGGAAGACTTCTTAGACAAAGTAGAACCTGCAGTAACTGGGTTTTGTAGAATGAGTTAGCCTGAGATGGACAAGTCAGTGCTGGGCAAAGAGTATAGGGAGAACTGCTTTTACAAAGACAAAGAGGAAGAAGAACATTGAATTTTTTTCCCAGAAAGGCAAGTGGTTCATGTCTCAAGAGTGCATTTGAGAAAGAACCACAATGGTAGAGAATAACAGAAAGGTAGGTAGAGGCAACTAATGGAGGGCTTGGCAACTCGAGGTAAAGAGTTCGGACTTTTTGTCTGTTTTACTAGTTGGGAGCACAGGTTGTTGGTTGTTATGACCTTCTTGCTAGTTGGGGTTGAGTTTTGCAAATAAACGACAGTCCTGTTTACAGAATCCCACAAGGCCCAGTCACATCAGGCTCATTAGCATCAAGCCTGGTACAAAAGTGAATACATTTCCTAAAATGTGTGTAGGACAGACACTGGTCAAAATGTGCTGTTGCCCATTACCTGGGGGTTTGTTAGAAAAACACAATCTTGGATTTTATCCCAGAACTATTACATCTAAATCTGAATTTTAACAAGATCGCCAGTGATTGATATGCACATTAACATTTGAGAAGCATGGAGAAGGCAATGGCACCCCACTCCAGTACTCTTGCCTGGAAAACCCCATGGACGGAGGAGCCTGATGGGCTGCAGTCCATGGGGTTGCTAAGAGTCGGACACGACTGAGCGACTTCACTTTCACTTTTCACTTTCATGCCTTGGAGAAGGAAATGGCAACCCACTCCAGTGTTCTTGCCTGGAGAATCCCGGGGACAGGGGAGCCTGGTGGGCTGCTGTCTATGGGGTCGCACAGAGTCGGACATGACTGAAGTGACTTAGCAGCAGCAGGCTAGCCTCGCCTCTTTGCAACATCTTTCCCAATATCCATCCAGTTGAACACATCTCTCATCACAACAACTGGTGTCCCATAATAATCAATAAAGATGTTAGCAGAAAGGAGCAATTTGGCAAATATGACCTTTCCCCCCAATTTAGAAATGTTTTGTTTCCAGGAGTCTCTTGTGGTAATATCAATTTCTTCTTATGGATACCCTTCACATTTTAACATACAATCTTTACTTATGAATGCTGGAAAAGTCACCAGTAGATGTGGACTTCTTGCCACCAGTGACCTCATTCAGATGCACACATGCGTTTTCCAAAGTCAAGCAAAATTACTAAGGGTACATAAATCTTAATAATTGTATCTTCTGATTCCTTGATATTGCCAACAGAGAGTTACCTTGTTGGCAATCAAGATATGCTCTATTACCAAGAGTTGCATAAATAAGTTTCCTGGGGTAAAATGATTACAGGAAATGCCATATACTTTCTTTCCTTTCTGTGGCATGTATAATATACGCTAACCTATTTTTAAGTATGTATTTACTTATTTTTGGCTGCCTTGGGTCTTAGTCACAGCACATAGGATCTTCACTGTGGCACCCAGCTTCTGTCTAGTCATGGCACGCAGGCTTAGTTAGTTGCCCCCCCGTGTTGGGGACCTTAGTTCCTCGACCAGGGATTGAACCCGAATCCCCTTGCATTGCAAGGTGGATTCTTAACCACTGGACCACCAGAGAAGTCCCATTATAACGTATGGTAACATATTTAAGATTCTATGGGGCCCTACAGGAAGTGTCTGGTTCATTTACTGTCCCCACTATGTTACATTTGACCACAGAACACACGCAATGCATTAATCTCTTGCAGAACACAATTAGAGAAATTCTGCTGTGTGAAAGAAAGGGATGGACAGTGTCAAGGGGTGTAAAATTAACCACTAGAAATGCACAATTCATGGAGAAAAAGGGTGGAGAGGAAAATGTGCCAAGATAAACTTGAACTCCATTAGCCTCAGACTTCTGTCCTGTAAGAAGGTACTCAATTAGTTCAGAGCCTTTCTAACTTACCAAATGCTGTTTTAAGCCTCTCCAAATATCTGAACACATTCTCAGTGAATGGAAAAAATATTATTCAATTTCACAGTTAGAACCATATAAAACTCCAGGGAAGGGGTAACGGCTTTGGTATCAGACATACCTGGGACCTTGGGTGAGTTCTTTACCTATACGAGTCTCAGTTTTCTCATCTCTAAAATGGGAACACTGATTTCCACATAACAGATTTTTTTAGTATTGTATTTGTTTTAACCAGTCAATTTAGTCTTAAATAAATTGAAAATATAATAAAAAAATCACATATATACTCATGCAATTACCATTTCTATTTCTCTTCATTCTTTCATGTGTCTCCACACTTCTATATGAAATCATTTTTCTTCTGCCTGAAGAAATTCATTAACATTTCCTCTAGTGCCAATTTTCCACTGCTGAATTATTTGGATTTTGTGTGTCTGAGAAAGTCTTTATTTCAGCTTCATTTTTGAAAGAGATTCTCCCTGGGTGTAGAATCTTGGGTTGACAGTTCCTGCCCCCTCTGTTCCCTCACTTCAGTGATATGGCAGCGCTGCTGCTTACCAACATGCAAAACTTTGTTCCTGTGTATGTTATATGTCTTATTTCTCTAACTACTTTGATGATTTTCTCTTTATCACTGGTTGTAAGCAATTAGGTTATGATGTGTCTTGGTGCCATTTTCTTATGTTTCTTGTAATTCAGTTTGTTTGAGCTTCTTGGCTCACTGCGTTTACATTTTCCTTTCATTTATAAATTTTTATCATTATTTATTCAAGTATATTTCTTTGTTCCCCACTCTTTGGGGTCTATAACTACACATATGTTAGGCCAATAGAAGTTGATTGCAGCTTGCTGCTGCTCTATTTTATTTTTATCCTTTTATTTTTCCTTTGTGTGTCACTTTGGAAGGTTTCTATTGCTATATCTTCAAATTCACAAAACCGTTTGCAATGCCTAATTTTATGCTGATCTCCAGTGCAATTTTCACCTCTGAAAGTTCAATTTAGGTCTTCCATGTATCTTCCACATCTTTACTTAATATGCTCAATTTTTCTTCTACCTTCTTGAACACATGAGATATAGTTATAATGACTGTTTTAATATCTTTGTCTAACTGGTTCTATATATGTGTCATTTCTGGGCATGCTTTGATTATTTCTTTTTTCTCCTCACTGTGAATCATATTTTCCCACATCTTTGAATGCCTGGTAATTTTTGTCTGGATACTAGACACTGTGGTTTTAGCTTGTTGGGTGTTAGATAATTTTGTATTTCCATAAATATTCTTGAACTCTGTCCTGGGATGCAGTTAAGTTCTTGGAAACATTTTGATCCTTTTGAGGCTGGCTTTTCAGCTTTATTTGGGGGACTAGAGCAGTTCTTAGTCTGTGACTAATTTTGCCCCACTACCAAGGCAATATCTTTCTGAGTACTTTACCTAACACACTGTTCAACCTGTGAGTTTTTTCACTCTGGTTAGCAGAAATAGGAACTCGCCCTGGATTTTTGTGAGCTCTGGGAATTATTCCTTTTGCTACTTTCAGATAATTCTTTCCCTAGACTTTGCTAGTTTTATTAACCATTATCCTAACCAGTGGGTTTCCCTCATGGCTCAGTCAGTAAAGAATCCACCTGCAATGCAGGACTCTGCCTACAATGCAGGAGACCCAGGTTTGATTCCTGGGTCAGAAAGATCCCTTGGAGAAGGAAATGGCAAATTACTCCAGTATTCTTGCCTGGAAAATTCCAGGTGGGCTACAGTCCATGGAGTTGCAAGAGTCAGTCAGACATAATAACTTAGCAGCTAAACCACCACCAACAACAACCACCATGCTGACCAGTATTGAGCCTAGGACTTGAAAGGAAACTTCTTCAGACCACTCTGCTATCTCTCTCTCTCTCCCTCCACCCCCACCTCCACTCCTGTCCATTACTCTTCTCTGTGAACGCTCTGCTGCTACTGCTGCTGCTGCTAAATCGCTTCAGTCGTGTCCGACTCTGTGTGACCCCATAGACGGCAGCCCACCAGGCTCCCCCGTCCCTGGGATTCTCCAGGCAAGAACACTGTAGTGGGTTGCCATTTCCTTCTCCAATGCATGAAAGTAAAAAGTGAAAGTGAAGACGCTGAGTCGTGTCCCACTCTCAGCGACCCCATGGACTGCGGCCCACCAGGCTGCTCCGTTCTTGGGATTTTCCAGGCAAGAGTACTGGAGTGGGGTGCCATTGCCTTCTCCCAGTGAACTCTCTAATCACCTTCATCTCCCTGAGTTTCTGTCTCCTTCTCAACTCGGATCACTGGAATTTGCCTGAGTTTCCTCTCCCAACACCGTGGCCTGAAAACTCTCTGCCGTAGTAACTTGGGACAATTTCTGGGACTTATATGATTTGATTCCTTCATTTCAGGGATCACTGCATTGCACTGCCTCATGTCCAATATCTGAAAACAGATATTCCATTTACTGCACCCAGTTTTTCAGGTGTGTTAAGTAGGAAGATAAATCTGTTCATTGTTACTTCACCTTGGTTGCAAGCAAAAGATTCTATATATGAAAAATTCTGAATGCAGGCTGACAATATATAAATAATATCCTTATGGCTATAATTTGTGATCTTAAATTGAGGTCTCTTTCATTTATTCTAGACGTTTCTGCTTCTTTGTTCAAAATAATGTCTTGACTGTCACAACTTTGTGTGAACTCCACACACGAGCACTAGGGTCTCATATCAGTGGCTAATTTCCCCAAAAGATTTACAGTGAAGTGCAAGGGTCAGATTTCAGATAATAAATGACTTTTATTTGGCTACAACTACAATCTGGGCTATCACTGATTGATTTATTAGTAGTTAGTCTCAACTTAAGAACAGTAGCCAAAGCTTTGTCTTTAGCCAGGACATGTTACTAATGAAGTGATGTACCCCCAAAAAATGAACCATGTGGTAACTTTTGCTTTCTCTAGGTATCCATGCCTGGTGAAAATCTAACTGACCTATGCAGGCAGAGGCATATGCCCATAGTGAATGCTGTACAAATTGCAGGCATAATTCTAATCTGTATTAATGGGACCTACCATAATACCTGGGCTTCCCTGGTGGTTCAGGTGGTAAAGAATATGCCTGCAATGCAGGAGACCGGGGTTTGATCCCTACCTAGTTCCCAGGCTTAAGTACTTAAATGACAAAGGTCCTTGACCATAGAGATGGTAACTTCTATAATGTTTCTTACTACAAAACCTCAACAGAAAATTTTCACTTTTCAATAATCAATCTACACAGAATAACTATAGTGTCATTATTATTATTGCTTCTTTGGGCTCAAATGATAAAGTATAAAAATAACAACTACTCCTTGATAAACAAATTATGTTTAAGCCATCATTTTTAGGCCTCAAAACAACTGTGCAAAAAGAGGAGAAGTGAGAAAACTTCACTGTTCTGAATACATTGTGCTTGTTCCTCGTGAACTGGTAAGAACGTCTATTCAGTAGTTACAATTTTGTTTGACTGATAAAATTATGGGAATGAATGAATAATTACCACACCAGTGCAGTTTGTCAACATGATATGATAAAATGGTTATCATCTTTGGAGTGAGACAGTTATGGATTCATATCTCAGCTCACTAATTTGTTTTGTGATCCTCAAAAATGTACATAACTTACTTGAATGAGTTCAGATTCTTTACTGTTAGTAAATAATTAGCAAATAATAAGTTTCAGCGTGATTTGAGCAGTTAATATGTGACAGCCATCATAGTGAGGTGAAATCAAGATGATTATTGTCCTCATTTTACAGATGAGGGCTTCGCTGAGAGCTCAGTTGGTAAAGAATCTGCCTGCAATGCAGGAGACCCCAGTTCGATTCCTGGGTTGGGAAGATCCCCTGCAGAAGGGAAAGGCTACCCCTCCAGTATTCTTGGGCTTCCCTTGTGCATTCCTGGATTGAGAAGATCCCCTGGAAAAGGGAAAGGCTTCCCACTCCAATATTCTGGCTTGGAGAATTCCATGGACTGTATAGTCCTTGGGATCTCAAAGAATTGGACATGACTGAGTGACTTTCCCTTTACAGGATGAGGGAAATGAAGGTTAAATTAGTCACTTGGGTAGTTAATGAAGATCCAGGATTTGAACCCTGACTGATAATAGTATCATGCAAAAATAAGACAAAACAACATGTATGTTCAAAAGTCCTTGGTAAGGATTAAATGTCGTGCAGTGTGTTCCTAATACATGGTGATTCTTCAGTAAGTGGCACTTTCCTTTTCTTCACTGGAATTTCTTAAACAAGGATTCCATAGCAGGAGATCCAAATCTTTTTTTTTTTTTTTTTTTTTTTGCTGTTGTTTAGTTGCTAAGTCATGTCCAGCTCTTTCGCAACCCCATGGACTGTAGTTGGTCAAGCTCCTCTCTCCATGGGATTTCCCAGGCAAGAATACTGGAGTAGGTTGTCATTTCCTTCTCCAGGGAATCTTCTTGACCCAGGGATCGAACCTGTACCTCCTGCAATTGGCAGGCAGATTCTTTTATCACTGAGCCACCAGGGAAGCCCCAGTTTTTTAAAGAATTTATTTATTTATTCGATTGTACCATGTCTTCGTTGCGGCATGTGAGACCTAGTTCCCTGACAAGGGATCGAACCTGGGCCCCCTGCATTGGGAGCAAGTAGTTTTAGCCACTGCATCACCCAGAAAGTCCCAAGATTTAATAATTTTAAAGAGTAGTTCTTGGTGATGAGACTACTTGAGATCAATGGGAACATTCAAATGCAGACTATGAAGAAAACTTTATGATGTTATAGGAATAATATTAGTTTATGAGACCCATGCCTGAGGATATTCTGAAATCATCTTCACACCAATAAATGAGGCAGGCACTATCGTCATCATTTCTATTGAGACTTGTGGAGGACACATCTACTTTATTCACGTTCATCCAGTAAGGTCTGGGGAACAGAGGCTGAGTCTAGACAGTCCGAATCCAGAGTTCCAGTTCTAATCACTAAAGCATCCTGCATCTTCATAGCTCTCAGACATCATTTTTAACTGGGGTTTTTGCATTAAAAAAATTTTTTTTTTCTGCACCACAGAGCATGTAGGATCTTAGTCCCCTGGCCAGGGTTTGAACTCACGCCACCCCCTGTATTGGAAGTGCAGTCTTAACCACTGGACCACCAGGCAAATCCCATTTTTGCATACCTGATTGAAACAAGCTATGGGTTTGTGCCAGGATCATCCAAGAAGATTCTATCTCACACAGGGAGGTAGCATCCCATTGAAAGTTAACATGGCAAGTTCAAGACAGGTTATGCAAATATTTCTATTGTACTTTTCATTGTGTAATTAGCCTCTTGCCACAGCTTGACTTCAGATTTCCATTCATGAAAGCCAATTTGGAGCCAAGCAGGGTTGATGCCTGAAATCCTGGAAGTCGTACGAGAAATTCCTTTTCCTCCCAGGTTTACAGCAATTAAATCCTTGATAATGAATTGCTCATCAGTTCTGCAGGCATCAGAAGTGATTGCCTTTGCAGGTAGCAATCATTCTGTGCAATTGCCACAATTATCTATCCCCTTTAGAATGATTGGGATTTAGCAATAGGGACCAGAAGAGTGGAAGATTTTTCAAGATAGGGACTAATATTAGAAACTTGCCAATGAGAAATGATGTCTTTTCACTAATGAAGGTCTCTTAGAAAGTGAGCAGTGGCTAGAAAATGATCAGGATTTCTGAGGCTCCTCCCTTACAGACTTGAATGCAACTGTGTACACCCAGAAGACAAGATAATTTTAAAGATCTCTCATAGATTTTATTTTTCCTCTTCATGACTCCCACCAATTATTATGCTTACACATATTCATTTCTGACCTAAGTGTTAAATTCCAGGTAATTTTTAATGCTGGTGGTGGTATTAGGAGTATACACTTTCTCCGCCCTGGAAAAGTAATTTGGCAGCATACATGAAAAACCTTAAAATATTTATACCCTCTGTCTTTTTCATACCTTTTCTGGAAGTCTATCCTATGAAAAGCAGAGGAGTAGGAAAAGATTGAAACACGCAGTGTTATTTCTAATAGAAAAATATTAGAAAATACTTCAATGCTCCATAACAGAATAGTTAAGTAAATTATAGTTCATTAAATGATGGGGTATTATGCAGCCATTAAACATCATGTTTTTGAAGAGAGGTTAATGACACATGGAAAATACTCATTATAGAATGTCAAGTGGAAAAAATAAACACAATCAAGGTTGAATAACACTAGATATAATGTAATTTCTTAAGCATCCATTATATAACCCTGAGGGGTAGGTATTTTTATCCCCATATAACAGAAATGGAAACAAAAGTTCAAAGAGGTTAGGGGAGAAAGAGAGAGATGGGGAGGAAAAATGAGATATGAAAAAATACAAAATTTATTGGTAGTTACCCTGGAGGGATAGGAACTGAAAACAACTGTGTTTTCAATATGCGTTGTGGTAATTTCCACCATAACCATGCATTATATTTGTAATCAGAAAATAACAAATATCATTAAAATATGCTGGGCACCTAAGAAACAAACAACCTTGGGAAAGAACTTTTTCTTAGACCAGGAAGCAGGAGGTAAACATGAATTTTTGTCTTCAAGACCTAGACTTGACCATAGTCTTGCTTACTACTCTGGCCCCTGGTTAAGGGATTATTCAGACATGGGAATCTCCCCAGCTAGCAGTTTTCCTACCGCTGATCCTCTCATTATGGGTGGTCCTTGTCCCAGAAGGAAACATCTGGTAAACTCACCCAGCCTCAGGAGTTTGACACTAAGAGTGCTATTTCTCAGAACACCTACCTGGTTCTGGTCCTGGAATGCCTGATCCAGGAATCATTCAGGCTCCTTAACAAAAATGTTGATTCCTGGACCTTTCAGACTTCCTGAATCAGGATGAGACTGGTGACTCTGCATCTGCAGCAAGAGCTCCAGATGATGTTATTTTGCTATTGTTAGAGATCATTGCCCCGGAGGAACCTACTGTTAACAGGAAAAGAACTAAGAGGGAAATGTTGAATCCAGTGAAAGTGTCTACAGGGAAGATACCTGGGGGCAGAAAATCCCTTTAATCATGTCAATTCAGCAATTTCCTAGTAGGATCCTGGCTCTGTACCTTCTCGCTAGGGTGACCTTGACTTTGGGAAGTTACTTCCCCTCTCTGAGAGTCTCTTTGTTTTCATCTATGAAATGAGAATGGCCTGATGATGACTGGTGAAGACGTTGATGGTGGTGGTGGTGGTGGTAACAATGGTGATGATGGTGATGGTGGTGATGGGGATGGTGGCAATGATGATGGTTTGTTGACGATGATGATGATATGATGTAGCCTACCTGGCTCTTCTGTCCGTGGGACTTCCCAGGCAAGAATTCTTTACCACTGATCCACCAGGGAAGCCTTTAAAATGGCCTACAAGATCATATATGATCCACTCTGTAGCCCCATAACCTCTCTGATGCCACTGTATTCTCTGTTTCTGTTTAATCAAGCCAAGCACACTTCCATCATAAGACTCTCCCATTGCTATACAGATCAGCGATCTAATTCCACTGAGTCTTTTGCTCAAAGATTCTTTTTCTGTGAGACCATCCTGTTTAAAATTTCAGCATTCCTCCTCGACACCCCCAACCCCTCACTTGCTTTCCTCTTTGTTTTGCACTGCACTTACCACCTTCAAACATACTGTATAATTGGCTTATTATTATTCTTTTATTGCACCCTCTCCCTGCACATATCTGTTGAAACCCCTTTATCTTTTTATTGTTGCTAATTGATATCCCCAAGCACCTTGAACAGTGCCTGGAACACAGTAGGGTCTCAGTAGATAGTGGTTGAGTAGATGCATGAGGGAGTGAATGAATGAATGAATGAACAACAACTTGATAAATCTCTATTCTTCACCAGGGGGATTGATTCTTAAGACAGAATGGCTTTAATCTTCTAGTGTTTACTCATTTGCCTTTTGTTTTATCTGTGTTTTAGCTAAGTCTTTGAATGTCCCTGCTAATCTACCATATCTTTCTTATCAAAGCTTTTGTGTCTCTGAGTTCCGTGTACAGATGACTCGGACTGTTCAACATCTGGCTAGTGGGCAATGTTCTGGGGAGCTATTTGCCATGGGCATCATTTTTAAAAGGGTTCTGAAAAAAAGGAGTTCAATGCCTCGCTGCCACAGATGTGGGCACAAGGCTTTCTGCAACAGACACAAACGCAGACCATAGTGAATTCCATTAAGACAGGATTGCGCTATTACATTGATCTCACCAGAGGAGCCTCTTGACATGAATCTAATACAATTTTCCAAGTTACTAAAACCAGTTCTGACTCTGTCTCCTCTGAGTTTCTCTTGAGACTGCAGAAAACAAGGCTACTGGCTTAGAAATCAAAATGCGTTTGGTGGGAGGTATTGCAGACTGTAAAACACAACACATTTTAGTGATGGGTATTATTATTATTGTCATTTATTATTTATTTGCCCTCCTCCATACACAGAGAAGACTTGGTAATGATCCCTGCTTCCTTGCTTTAAAAGCCTTCACATTTGCCCCCAAATTGGCCTGAGTGATATAATTAGCCTGGAAGAGCCACTCACTCATTATTATTCTAATAAAAGCAAGTTTTCCCCAGGCCAGCTTGCTTTCTCCACTACCCCGGGCCTCCATGGAGGGGATCAATAAGGATATATAAAACACCCAGAAGGGCACCATTCTGGGGAGAGGGGACCAGATGGCAGAACCACAAAGAGCTTCGCAGTGCTGCTTGAACTCCCTCTGGCCAGGCCTGTGGACTTTAATGACTGTTTTTGTCACTCTGCACAGCAAGATGCAATTTACCTTTCCTGGGATTTCAGAGCAGGATGTTCTCTAACACTTGGGTCTGTTTTGCATAATTGCACTGGAGTTCTTTAGCCATCTCTTGCAGTGGCACAAACCAGAAAGCGGAAAGAGAAACAAATGGGCATCTCATGGAGTGTTCCAATTCCATCCAAAAGCCTTGGTGTGATTATTAGCACGTGGAGCACAGATCCGGAAGAAGCCTGGGGAGCCACCTGGTGGTCCAGGGGCTTAGACTCTGTGCTCCCAAGGCAGGGGGCCTGGGTTCAATCCCTGGTCAAGGAACTAGATCCCACAAGCTACAACTAAGATCTGGCACAACCCAATTAAAAAAAAACAAAAACCTGGCGAATAAGATTGATGTTATCTGATTATGTAAAGTGACAGCGTGATGGGATAGTCATGGGGTGGATCTCTGTTGAGGAAGACCTTGATTTCAGTCTTGGTTCTCCTCCTTTCCATCAACATGAACTTGGTAATTTATTGGAACTTTCTATGACTCTGTTTATTCATCTGTAAGACAGAAACAATAAAACCTCTTGCAGAGTTGTCGTGAGAAACAGAGGAAATAACTTAAAAATCTTGGCACGTGGTAGGTACAGAATGCATCCTGATGATTTGAAGAAATACCTCTTTGGAATCTCCCCAGGGCTGGTGGTCCATATGTTGTGAATAGTGGGTTTCATCATCCCACATCTAAAGTTCCTCTGTTTCTCAGCCCTTCTATATTCCCGGTTACTTTTCCCCCTCAGGCAAAGATCTCCAGTGACGGCAATGATTTCCATAATCTTGTCACCTTAATTGCTGCTGTCACTATAGGTATTGAAGTTAATTTTGATTTCTTTTTGTTTCTGCTTAGTGCTTTGGAATGTGACTAATGGAATTATTTTGGGCTTTAGCTTAGAGTCATGTTCCTGGCAGCTTGAAGAGCAAGCCTGAGCTTTCTGTGTGGGGCCACTTTCTGCCCAGGGACGGAAAGCGTGCTGGAAGTCTCAGAAAAGGGATCAGCTAGTTGAGGTCATTTCCGACAAATGGCATATAAATGGTGTGTGCTTTTTTATTGTCAGTTCCCTTTTGTACACCCCAGTGAAATCTTATGTGTTGGTCTTACCACAACTTGGGTACTGTAAGGAAGGAAAGAAAATAAAGTTTATCGAGTGCCTAGGCATTATATTCAGAGAAGGCAACGGCACCCCACTCCAGTACTCTTGCCTGGAAAATCCCAGGGACAGAGGAGCCTGGTGGGCTGCAGTCCATGGGGTCGCGAAGAGTCGGACATGACTGAGCGACTTCACTTTCACTTTTCACTTTCGTGCATCGGAGAAGGAAATGGCAACCCACTCTAGTGTTCTTGCCTGGAGAATCCCAGGGACAGGGGAGCCTGGTGGGCTGCCGTCTATGGGGTCGCACAGAGTCGGACACGGCTGAAACGACTTAGCAGCAGCAGCAGCAGCAGGCATTATATTGAGGCTTCCCAGGTGGCGCTATTGGTAAAGAACCTGCCTGCCAATGTAGAAGACATAAGAGACGAGGGTTCGATCCCTAGGTCAGGAAGATCCCCTGGAAGAGGACGTGGCAACCCACTCTAGTATTCTTGCCTGGAGAATCCCATGGACAGAGAAGCCTGGCGGGCTATGGTCCACCGGGTCACAGAGTCAGACACGACTGAAGTGACTTAGTACAAATGCTCACCGGCATTATATTGCTTTAAACTATGTGACTCATCATAAAAACTCCAGAAGCGATATCTAAAATATGACACAGGTGAACTTATTTGTGAAATAGAAACAGACTCATAGACATAGAAAACAAACTTATGGTTACCAAAGGGGAAAGAGGGGAGGGATAAATCAGGAGTTTTGGATTAGCAGATAAAACTGCTATATATAAAACACTATATATATATAAAACTTTACATATATATAAAACTACTATATATCAAATAAGCAATAAAATCCTACTGTATAGCATGAGGAACTGTATTCAATATCCTGTAATAAACCTTAATGGAATAAACCATAATTCACACACACACACACACATATGGTCTTCCCTGGTAGCTCAGTTGGTAAAGAATCTGCCTGTAATGCAGGAGACCTGGGTTCAATCCCTGGATTGGGAAGATCCCCTGGAAAAGGGAATGGCAACCCACTCCAGTATCCTAGCCTGGAGAATTCAATGGACAGAGGAGCCTGGCAGGGTACAGTCCATGGGGTCACAAAGAGTTGGACATGACTGAGTGACTAACACACACACACACACACACACACACATATATATATATATCTGAATCACTTTGCTGTACACCAGAAACTAACAAAATTGAAAGTTGATTATACTTCAATTAAGGAAAAAAAACTTCAGGAGCAAAGGGTACCTCTGTTACTTATGCTACACCCTTCAAATGCTCCCTCTCTGGAATCAAGTCTTGAGTAAAAGAGTAAATTCACCATGACTGATCCTGTTGCAGCTTCCAGAGGAGACCAGTCTAGCTTTCTGAAGATTCCTGGAGCTGCCCTTTCTCACCATAATTTTTTTAAGCTTAGTGATTCTTGAAGCCACCCTGCATTTTCCAGCAAGCTCCCTTTCTCCCTTGGTTAGTTACAGTCGGTTCCATGATGTAGGACTGAAGAACCCTAGCTCCTCCTATGCATTTTACGAATTTTAGGATACCAGTGGTGACATAACCTCACTCTGTCTTTCTCCCTCTTTCTCTCTTTTCCCATTGTTGAGCCTGAGATTCCCTGCCCACCTAGCCTCCCCACTGCTTCTTCATTCTTCAAGACCCAGGTCAAATGTTATTTCCTCTAGCGAATATCCCAGAGAGACGGATGTTGTTTCCTCCGTGTCCCCCGCAGTGTTCCTGCCTCCCACGTAGCATCCGTTATATCACACTGCTAGTTTTGTTTGCATGCCTGCCTTTCTGCCATGGAGCACTCCTCTGGGGTGACAGTCAAACTTCTGAAGGCCACACACGTGACACTGAGCAGAGTGCCACACACAGGGTCCCTGTTCATCCATCGCTCCTGGCACATGTCAGTGGATGGATGGATGCACTGACCCCACCGAGGGACAGAAGGTCTGAAGGTTGTCAGATGCCCTGACTGAGAGCAGCTGTGCTGAGTTTTCTCAGAATACACCTGTAGTGGTGTATTATATTCATCTGTTCAAAGTGCTCTGGGCCAAAATCAAAGAGTTTATTCCTCCTGATGAGCAGAGGACAGAGAGTGCAAAGTCACTCTGACCTCTAAGATCCTCTTTTATCACAAATAACATGAATTTTGTTTCTGATTATAAAAGCAGTACAAACACAGTGTCAGGAATTTATATAATACCTGAAAAACAGAAAGGAGAAAATAAGAATGCCCCATAGCCCTGGCACCCAGAGATAAATGGTGTCATTTTAAAGTACTTTATTCTAGTCTTTTTTTCCTCCAGGTATCACAATTTGTAGATATATTTATTTATGCACTATTTTTGTTATGTGCTTTCTTGCGTTTGATCTTAGATAGTGCCCATTTTCTTTTATGTATCACTTTTATTTATTTTTTATTGAAGTATGGTTGATTTACAATGTTATGTTAGTTTCAGGTATACAGCAAAGTGATTTGTGTGTGTGTGTGTGTGTGTGTGTATCTATCCTTTTTCAGACTCTTTTCCCTTATATAGTATATTATATTAGTATATATATTATAGTATATATTATATTACTATATATATAGTATATAATATATACTATAATATATAATATATTATATAATATAATATATATAATATATATAATATATTATATTATATAATATATATTATATATTATATACTATATAATATAGTAATATAATATATTATATTACTATATATATAGTAATTATTGAGTATAATTCCTTGTGCTATACAGTAGATATATGTTAGTTATCTATTTTATATATGAAAAAAGTGAAAGCATCTGACTCTTTCAGACTCCATGGACTGTAGCCCACCAGGCTTCTTTGTCATGGAATTCTTCAGGCAAAAACACTGGCGTGAGTAGCCATTCCCTTCTCCAGTGTATATATGTTAATCCCTAATTTGAAATTTATCCCTCCTCTCCTTCCCCCTTTGGTAACCATAAATGTGTTTTCTATGTCTGTGGGTCTAATTCTGTTTTGTATACAAGTTCATTCAAATCATATTTTTTTTAGAGTCCACATTAAAGTGGCGTCATGTGCTGTTTGTCTTTGTATGTTTGACTTCACTTTAGTATGATGATCTCTAGATCCATCCATGTTGCTGCCAATAGTATTATTTCATCCTTTTGTTTGGATGAGTAATATTCCATTCTGCACATATTATGTGCTGCTTTTAGAGTCTGTATGATAGTCCATCCTACGGAGAAACTAACATTGAGTTCATCAGTCTTCTCACTTGCTGCATCTTTGTTGTCCTCTTTTCCATGTGTGGTTGTAAATAACACTGAACTGAGGTTTGGGAGGAGGGTTAATAAGTAGTACCCTCTCAGGACTTCCCTGGTGGCCCAGTGGTTAAGAATCCACCTGGCAATGCAGGAGACGTGGGTTCGATCCCTGGGTGGAGAACTGAGATTCCCACATGCCCTGGAGCAACTCAGCTGTGCATCTCAACTACTGAAGCCGCTGTGCTCCAGAGCCTGTGTGCCACAACTACTGAGCCCGGGTGCCGCAGCGCAGGTGTCCATGCACCCCATCAAAAAGATCCTGCATGACGCAACTGAGACCCAACACAGCCAAATAAATAAATAACTTAAATAAAAAATAGTACCCTTCTGTCCCCACCCTCAGAGCCAGTTGAAGATTAGACACACAGAAGTTAGGACAGGTAAGGATCTGTCAACTTAGTTACTGATTGCATACTAATTTGGAGGATGTAGAACCACAAAGAACTCCCTGATGCCATATTCCAGAATATTGTTGCCAGCTTTGTTGAGATACAGTTGACCTATGACACTGTATATGTTTAAGATGTAAAAGTCAGGGCTTGATCCATGTACATATTGTGAACTGTTTCCCACGATAATCTTAGTTAACACATCCGTTCACCTTGCACAGTTCTAGTTATTTTTGTGTGAATGGTGAGACATTTAAGAACTACCCTCTTATCAGCTCTCAAGTGTCAAATGCCGTTTTGTTAGCTCCAGTACATGAGATCCTCAACATTGATTCATCTCATAACTAGAAGTTTGGATCCTTGGGACAATACTTTCCCATTTCCCCCACCCCTCAGCCTCTGGAAACCACCAATCAGTTTTCTGTTTCTAAGAGTTCATTTTTTTTTAAATATTTCACTTGTAAGGGAGGTCATGCTATATTGGTCTTCCTCAGTCTGGCCTTATTTCACTGAGCACGATGTTCTGAAATTTCATTCATGTTATCACAAATGGCAAGATTTCCTTCTCTTTATGGCTGAGTTATATATACATATAGTTGTTGCTGTTCAGTTGCCCAGTCATGTCCGACTCTTTGCGACCCCATGGATTGCAGCATGCCAGGCCTCCCTGTCCCTCACCATCTCCCAGAGTTTTCCCAAGTTCATGCACTGGTGATGCCATCCAGCCATCTCACCCTCTGATGCCCTCTTCTCCTTCTAGCCTTGATCTTTCCCAGAATCAGGGACTTTTCCAATGAGTCATCTGTTCAAATCAGGTAACCAAAATACTGGAACTTCGGTTTCAGCATCAGTCCTTCCAGTGAATATTCAGGGTTGATTTCCCTTAAGATTGACTGGTCCAAGAGACTTTCAGGCGTCTTCTCCAGCACCGCAGTTAGAAGGCATCAATTCTTTGGCATTCTGGCTTCTTTACTGTCCAGGTCTCACCATCACACATGACCACTATATACATACATATATATGTATATATTATACATTGCATTCATATATTAGAGAGAGAGACAGAGGGAGAACAGAGCAGTAGACACCTTCTTATGTGGGGAGTCAGATTCCACCCAGAGGGAGAGGGTAGAGAAGGCAGGACCCCTCAGACCCCGTGTCTTCTCCCAAATTCACCAACTGGATGGATCTCACCCTTGTCCCCCGAGTGCCCAAGAAGTGAACTTTAGTGGACATCTTTCACTTGACCAATTGTGTTGGATATTCTGAAGCACAAGTCCATAAGTATTTTCTTAAGGAAGATTTCTATAAGAGTTATTGAGAGGTTGAATATTTTTATGTCTTTTGAGACATATTTTCAATTTGTTCATTGTAAAGTTTGTTCAAATTTACCATGCCACCAGCAGTGTATACAGCTGACCATGTCCCTGAATCTTCATAAGCACTGGGCAGTGCCAGTTTAAAGCTGTTCTTCTCTATTTGATAGAGAAAAAAAAAGCAGCTTATTTTTTCATTTGTGTTTATCTGCATAGAAAGAAAGCTGATGACTTTTTTCATCTGTTTGTCATTTGAGCTTTTGCTCTAAATAAGCCAATCATTCATGCCCTTTGACCATTTTTCTACTGAATTTTAATTTCTGAATGGGTTTTATATACTAAGTATAACAGATTTGTCTGCTGTATTTTTAATTTTATTTTTTTCTTTTATTTTGTTGATACTTTAAATAAGCTATCATTACTGAATTTGTTGAGTGTTTGTGATTCTTCCATTGCTTACAAATTTCTTCCTTTTCAGATATAATTTGTCTGTACCATTTTATGGTTTTATTCATATATTTACACCTAACATTTTAATCTGGTTAGAGTTTATTTTGGTGTGTGTTGTCAGGCTGAGATTTCTCTTCTTCCATAACAAATAGATAATTCATTGTCCTGGAACTTATTGCTATTTTATATAGTATCTTATTAGAAATTTAATATCTAGCAGGACAGGGTGCCTCACATTTTACACCTCTCTTATATCCCCTCAAATCTCTTGGTTAGTCTCATCTCATATTTTCAAATGAAACTTAGAATAATTTTACTGCATTCTAAAAAAATTCCCAAAAAAGGGCAATGCCAAAGAATGTTCAAACTACCGCACAATTGTGTTCAATTCACGTGTTAGCAAGGTAATGCTCAAAATCCTTCAAGCTAGTCTTCAATAGTATGTAAACTGAGAACTTCCAGATGTTCAAGCTGGATTTAGAAAAGGCAGAGGAACCAGAGGTCAAATTGCCAACATCTGTTTGGATCATAGAAAAAACAAGGGAATTCCAGAAAAACATTTACTGCTGCTTTACTGACTACAATAAAGCCTTTGACTGTGGGGATCACAGCAAACTGGAAAATTCCTAAAGAGATGGGAATATCAGACCACCTTACCTGTCTCCTGAGAAACCTGTTTGCAGGTCAAGAAGCAACTGTTAGAGCTGGACATGGAACAAAGGACTGGTTCCAAATTGGGAAATGAGCACATCAAGGCTGTCTATTGTCACCCTGATTATTTAATTTATATGCAGATTGCATCATGTGAAATGCCAAGCTGGATGAATCACAAGCTGGAATCAGGATTGCTGGGAGAAATACCAATACCTCAGATATGCAGATGACACCATTCTAATGGCAGAAAGCAAAGAGGAACTAAAGAGCCTCCTGATGAAGGTGAAAGAGGAGAATGAAAAAGCTGGCTTAAAATTCAACATTCAAAAAATGAAGTGATGGCATCCAGTCCCATCAGTTCATGGCAATTAGATGGGGAAAAGAAACAGTGACAGATTTTCTTTTCTTGGGCTCCAAAATCACTACAGACAGTGAGTGTGGCCATGAAATTAAAACACGCTTGCTCCTTGGAAGAAAAGCTACGACAAACCTAGACAGCCTATTAAAAAGCAGAGACATCACTTTACCAACAAAGGTCCATCTAGTCAAAGCTACGGTTTTTCCAGTAGTCATGTATGGATGTGAGAGTTGGACCATAAAGAAGGCTAAGTGCCAAAGAACTGATGCTTTCAAACTGTGGTACTGCAGATGACTCTTGAGAGTGCCTTGCACAGCATGGAAATCAAACTAGTCAGTCCTAAAGGGAATCAACCCCGAATATTCACTGGAAGGACTGATGAAGCTGAAGCTCCAATACTCTGGCCACCTGATGCAAAGAGCCAACTCATTGGAAAAGACCCTGATGCTGGGAAAGATTGAAGGCAGGAGGAGAGGCAGGCAAGAGAGAATGAGATGGTTAGATGACGTCATTAAGTCAATAGACATGAGTTTGAGCAAACTCCAGGTGATAGTGAGGGACAGGGAAGCCTGGCATGCTGCAGTCCATGGGATCACAAAGAGTCGGACATGACTCAGCAACTGAACAAGAACAACAAAAACAAATTTCTTTTATTTATTTATTGGAGTATAATTTCTTTACGATGTTGTGTTAGTTTTTGCTGTCAATGAAGTGAATCAGCTGTATGCATACATATATCCCCTCTCTCATGAACCTCCTGCGCTGCCCACCCCACCCTTCTAGGTCATCACAAAGTCAGTATAGAGCATCAAAAAAACCTTCATATCATATATGTTGTGTGTGTGTTTTGCCTATGAGTTCTGGGGATTTTGTTGTTGTTGTTATTGCTGCTGGAAATCAACTGTTTTGTATTTTCTAATTCCTTTGTTTTAAACATATTAGGGAGATGTAAATGTATTAATTTTGCAACTGATTACCTTCAAAACATTTTTATTATGTCCATTTTCCCAGCTCATATTTTTTTCTAAGTAGGTTATCGTATCTTGTGGAAAGAGTAGTGAATTTCCCTACTCCTTTATTTGGATAGATGAGAATATCCAGCACATTAACAAACAACAGTGAGCTTCCTTGTCTTATTGTTAATGTTAATGGAACTATCTCCTTAACCATTGACCTAAGACAATTAAAAAAAATTGTGTTGAGGCACTTTCATTTTATTTTAGCTGCATTAAGTTTTTGTTAGTAATGCGGTGAGTGTGGACTTCCTCAGAAGCCTCCTCTTGTTCTTTTCTGAGGATGATTTTATCACTGCTTCAGGAGATCTGGTAATGATTCTTGGGTTATAAGGGCTTCCCTGGTAGCTCAGTCAGTAAAGAATCAACTGCCATGCAGGAGACCCCAGTTTGATTCCTGGGTCAGGAAGATCCCCTGGAGGAGGGCATGACAACCCACTCCAGTATTCTGGCCTGGAGAATCCCCATGGACAAAGGTGCCTGGCAGGCTACGGTCCACGGGGTCACAAAGAATGGGACGTGACTGAGCAACCAAGCACAGCACAACACTTGAGTCACAATCTTTGCTCCTCAAGTATTGGCAATATGGAAGAAAAGTTTGAGACCCGTATCATGTTTTCATCTTCCCAGGTAAACCATTTTTCAGTTATGTTTCATTTTCTGCCTGGCTGCATGTAGGATTTTAAACATTTTTCCTTGAAACTCTAAAACTTAATCAGGTTGTATCTAGATGGTGTCATTCAGTGTATCTATTAGAATTACAAATTCAGATCATCCATAAACCTGGAAGGTGTGTTGCTATGTTATCTCTCTGATGATTGCTTTTGTCTTTTCTTATGATTGTGTTTTTAGAAACATCAGTGGTACCCTGAATCTCCATGTTTGGTCCTATGATCTGATATATCTCTTACCATTTCACATCTTTATTCTTTTATTCGGCATTCCCTGATAACTCAGTTGGTAAAGAATCCACCTGCATTGTGAGAGACCTGGGTTCAATCCCTGGCTTGGGAAGATCCCCTGGAGAAGGGAAAGGCTACCCACTCCAGTATTCTAGAAAGGCTTCCCATTCCAGTATTCTTTTATACTGCATTCTGGATGAGATTTGTGTGTGCACACATCAGTGCTTAGTTTCTGTAGTATTCTGCATGTTTATAATGTAGGGTTTAATTTTGCTACTACATTTTGTATATCTTTGCACTGTTTCTATATCTTGTCAGGACATTCTCTTCTCAGTCCTTCTTTCTCCTGATTCCCTTTTGTAACACTATCATATGTATTTTACCTGAAATATTATGCATTGATCAAACATTTTATTTCAATTGCTAAACTCTGAATCAATAAGTTCTTTTCAGAATCTAAAAATAACATATATTTACTGCAAAAAACTTAAGAAACACATAAAAGTATTTAGAAGAATACAAAGTGATCATTATGCCAACATGCCAGCAAATTTGGAAAACTCAGCAGTGGCCACAGGACTGGAAAAGGTCAGTTTTCATTCCAATCCCAAAGAAAGGCAATGCCAAAGAATGCTCAAACTACTGCACAATTGCACTCATCTCACACACTAGTAAAGTAATGCTCAAAATTCTCCAAGCCAGGCTTCAGTAATACGTGAACTGTGAACTTCCAGATGTTCAAGCTGGTTTTAGAAAAGGCAGAGGAACCAGAGATCAAATAGCCAACATCTGCTGGATCATGGAAAAAGCAAGAGAGTTCCAGAAAAACATCTATTTCTGCTTTATTGACTATGCCAAAGCCTTTGACTGTGTGGATCCTAATAAACTGTGGAAAATTCTGAAAGAGATGGGAATACCAGACCACCTGACCTGCCTCTTGAGAAATTTGTATGCAGGTCAGGAAGCAACAGTTAGAACTGGACATGGAACAATAGACTGGTTCCAAATAGGAAAAGGAATACGTCAAGGCTGTATATTGTCACCCTGCTTATTTAACTCATATGCAGAGTACATCATGAGAAATGCTGGGCTGGAAGAAGCACAAGCTGGAATCAAGATTGCCAGGAGAAATATCAATAACCTCAGATATGCAGATGACACCACCCTTATAGCAGAAAGTGAAGAGGAATTCAAAAGCCTCTTGATGAAAGTGAAAGAAGAGAGTGAAAAGTTGGCTTAAAGCGCAACATTCAGAAAATGAAGATCATGGCATCTGGTCCCATCACTTTATGGCAAATAGATGGGGAAACAGTGGAAACGTGGCTGACTTTATTTTTCTGGGCTCCAAAAATCACTGCAGATGGTGAGTGCAGCCATGAAATTAAAAGGCGCTTACTCCTTGGAAGGAAAGTTATGACCAACCTAGATAGCATATTCAAAAGCAGAGACATTGCTTTGCCAACAAAAGTCCATTTAGTCAAGGCTATGGTTTTTCCAGTGGTCATGTATGGATGTGAGAGTTGGACTGTGAAGAAAGCTGAGCGCTGGAGAATTGATGTTTTTGAACTGTGGTGTTGGAGAAGACTCTTGAGAGTCCCTTGGACTGCAAGGAGATCCAACCAGTCCATTCTAAAGGAGATCAGTCCTGGGTATTCATTGGAAGGACTGATGCTGAAGCTGAAGCTCTAATACTTTGGCCACCAGATGCAAGAGCCAACTCATTTGAAAAGACCCTGATGCTGGGAAAGATTGAGGGCAGGAGGAGAAGGGGACGACAGAGGATAAGATGGTTGGAGCCATCACCACCTTGATGGACATGGGTTTGGGTGGATTCTGGGAGTTGGTGATGGACAGGGAGGCCTGCCGTGCTGCAATTCGTGGGGTAGCAAAGAGTCGGACATGACTGAGTGACTGAACTGAACTGAAAATGACCATTATCCCATTAAAAACTCACTGACAGGATAATGGAGTAATTTTTTTTTTTTATGGATTGGAAAACTTAATATTCTTTTTTAAATTTATTATTAATTGGAGGATAATTGCTTTATAATGCTGTTTGTTTCTGCCACACAACGATGTGAATCAGCCATGAGTGTACAGATATCTCCTCCCCACCCCATCCCACCCCTCTGGGTCATCACAGAGCACCAGGCTGAGCTCCCTGAGTTATATAGAAGCTTCCCACTAGCTTTCTGTTTTACACGTGGTAGTGTATATATGTCACTGCTACTCTCCCAATTTATCTCATCCTCTTTTAGTCAAAATTTTTATTTCCTTGGTATACATTTTTCTTTCATTTTGCAGTCATTATAGACCTACAGGACGTTGTGAATATAGCATATAGGGTCCCATAAGCCCTCTATTCTGGTTCCCTCAGCAGTGCCATCTCATAGACTTTAGCATAGCATGAATCTAAGAAGTTGAAATCGGTAAAATACTGTTTCCTAGACACAGATTTTACCAAGTTTTTAGCATTTTTAACATGCATTTATTTGCGTGTGTACGTGTATATGTCTGTGCCATTTCAGGCCCTGGATAGGTTATGGAACCACTAGTATAATTGGAATACAGAGCTATGCCATCAGTTCCAAGGAACTCCCTGCTCCTACCTTCTTATATTCACACCTCCATCCTTGTATCTTGGCAACCACTAACTAATCTGTTTTCATCTCTTTAGTTCTGTCATATCAAAATTGCTATATAAATGGAATCATGCAGTATACACCCTTTGGGGATTGACTTATTTTACAATGCATAATGCCTTTGAGATACATTCAGGATGTTGTATGTACCAATACATGGGTGGATCAGAGTTTATATAAACATTCACCTACTGAAGAACATTTGAGTTACTTCCAGTTTTTTTTTTTTTTTTCCTATTATGAAGAAAGCTGCTGTGAACATTCAAGCAGAGACTGGGATTTTTGGCATTCGTTGTTTTTAAATTCTACTTTTAAGATATAACATTCTATTGTAAGCGTTTCTCCATTTCGTTCTTTCGTCTTTGAAGACATGGTGTTTAATGCCTGCATAATATTTTACCATATGGCTGTACCTCCATTTATTTAACCATTTCCCTATAAGTTCATGTTTCTTTGAATTTTATCAAGAGCTCACCAGATGCTCTTTAAAATTTTCTTCTTTTTCTCGGTAAATCTTTTAAAAATGTGTGTGCTTTCTGTGCATTTTGAGTGCAATGTTTCATGTTTAGTATGATAAGAAGTTGTTCCATAGACTCCAGGTTGTTGGTTTTATAAATTTCTTCATTCAAACTTTTTTGGGGGCTGCATTATGCAGCACAGGGGACCCTGGCTCCCAGACCAGGGATGGAACCTGTGCCCCTTGCAGTGGAAGCATGAAACCTTAACCACCGGACAACCAGTTGTGGTTCAGTAGCTCAGGTGTGTCTGACTCTTTGCGACCACATGGACTGCAGCACACCAGGCTTCTCTGCCCTTCACCATCTCCTGGAGTTTGCTCAAACTAATGTCCACTGAGTCAACGATACCGTCCAACCATCTCATCCTCTGTCATCCCCTTCTCCTCCTGCCCTCAATTTTTCCCAGCATCAGGGTCTTTTCCATTGAGTCGGCTCTTGCATCTGGTGGCCAAAGTATTAGAGCTTCAGCTTCAGCATCTGTCCTTCCAGTGAATATTCAGGTTTGATTTCCTTTAGGATTGAAATCCCTAAAGTCTTCTTCAGTCTTCTCAAAAATAAAGAGAAGCTTGGTATTTGCTGATAGGTTGGGTGGATTTTTCTCTGTATTCCTAATTGTCCTCCTGGGTACAATTAGACCTCCCTCTCTCAGGCCTTTTGAAGGATGTTTGATTAATGTTTTCTGCCAGCCATATTTCTGAAGCTAGTGGCTATATAGTGAGTGTGAGTGTAAGAGACAACTTTACTCCACTGATGATGCAGTGGGAATCTATTCATGGATTATTTAACAGGGTGTGTGGTCCTTCCCTTGTCTGGAGCAGCACGTTAAATCCTACACAGAGTACACCACTCTGGGACTTTTCTGGTGGCCCAGTGGTTAAGACTCTGCACTCCCAATGCAGGGGACCTGTGTTCTATCAGGGAACTAGACCCCACATGCTGCAACTAAAGTTCCTGCATTCTGCAACTAAGACTCAGTGCAGCCAAATAAATAAATTTTTAAAAGTACACTGTCCCCACTGCTCCCTATCTCTCCCTGACTCCTCCTGCTTTGGGTGTCATATCTTCCATCCCAGGTTTTATAAGCAACTGCTGTTCACTCTTTCTCTGCATCCTTCACAACATCACAATTCCAGTCCCTACGTGACTATAATTTAAAAAGATCAGTGTTGGAGGGATGGGGACCAGTGAACGAATCACGACCGCATCAGAACGTGTCTCCTACATAGCAGAAACTCACGTGTCTCAGATACCAGAGCACAGGGAATATCTATTACCTTTTCCCTTCCTGATCTCGCTGTTCTGCCTCAGGTGGCCAAGAGTGACTTCTTCATGGAAATGTCTCCTAGAGTCTGGCTTGTGCTATTCCAACCATGCATCTTGATGTGGCTTGAAATTATTTTCACAGAAAAGAGGTGCTGTGAAAATCAGGTCTCTCTAGGGTTCCACCCTCATGATCCAGAAGTCTGTAATAGCTCTGTGATCTAAGACAATGGTACTGGCGCAGGGTCTTATTCTTCTCCAGATGATGATGAGTGTCAATTCTGAAACACTTCCTTGTTTAAAACACTTAATATGCATTATCTCACCTCATTCACCTAGTTTCTGAGCACCTGTTATATGCCAAGCACTGGGGACACCAAGTGAATGACACTTTTTTTTTCTTTTGTTTTTTGCTTTTTGCTTAAAATCCTTCAATGCTGACACATAATACATAGAATAAAATTTTGATTCCATCACTACAGGGGCTGGCCCTTTCTGTCCTTCCAATCTCATCTTCTCTCTCTTATATTCCATTTCTCTTAAGCCATAGAGGTCTCTGGTTTTTTTCTCCTTCCCACCTCCAAAATCTATTTCTTTTGCTTGAAATTCTCTTTCTGTATTAACTCGCTGCTTCTTGTCATTCAAATCTCAGCTTAAATGTCACCTCCTGGAGAGGTTAAAAGGTTCTGCTTCAAATGATCAAATATTGGAAACAAAAGCATTTTGCCCCAGTCAAATCATTGCTTGTGTTATCTGCAATCAATAACCTAATTGATCAATAGCTAGTAAGTATCCACTCTGAGTCAGGCATTGTTTGGCATGTATATACAGTTCATGCCAGTCACTCTGTCATGTCTGACACTTTGTGACCCTCACTGGTAGACTGCAGCCCACCAGGCTCCTTTGTTCATAGAATTTTCTAGGCAGGCATAGTGGAGTGGGTTGCCATTTCCTACTCCAGGAGTTCTTCTCAACCCAGGGATTGAACCTCCATCTCCTGTGTCTGCTGCATTGGCAGGCAGATTCTTTAGCACTGAGCGACCTGTGAAGTGCCGTGTATACAGTAAAAGAGAGCTTAACTTGACCCCTGACTTTTTGGAGTCTACATTCTCTTGGGATTTGACAGTCTTCAAATAGATCACTAATAAGAACCTGCTGTAAAGCATAAGGGACTCTACTCAGTATTCTGTGAAAGTGAAAGTGTTAGTCACTCAGTTGCGTCTGACTCTTTGTGGCCCTGTGAACTGTAGCCCGTCAGGCTCCTCTGTCCATGGGATTCTCCAGGCAGTAATACTGGAGTGGGTTGCCATCCCCTTCTCCAGGGGATCTTCCTGACTCTGTAATCAAACTCAGGTCTCCTGCATTGCAGGTGGATTCTTTACCATCTAAGCCACCAGGGAGGACCTGGAGAGAGAGAGAGAGAGAGAGAGAGAGAGAGAGAGAGAGATAAACAGATTCACTTTACTGTATGCCTGAAACTGACACAACATTATAAATCAACTATACTAAAAAAATAAAAATTAAAAAATTAAAAAAAAAACAAAACAAAGCAAAACAGACTAGACCTTGGCTGAGGGTGGGCAGGAGAGGTGAAACAAGATGATGTCATCCTAGGAAGAAAGCTGGGTTGCCCTAAAACCTCTTGCCAGGAATCCTCATTGGTTTCTCCCCTTTGATTTCTAATCTGCTCATTTATGAGCTCAGATTCTTAAGGAAAAAGGATTACTTTTCAAAGTGACCTGCAGGCTGTCCAAGAGCACCATTACCCTTGCCTATTTAGGAACCTGGCCCAGCTCCCAGCTCCAATCCCAGGAGTGATTCACCTGGGACTGAGTGAGGACATGGGGCTCCAAGCACACTGGCCGTGGTGTTTGCCCACAGAATGTTCCCATGGCGGCTCGGTTTGACTTTTGCTTTTCCCCTCCTTGTGAAGAAATTGACTAGGACCTGTTGTCATGGTGATGCAGGATGCTGAGAACCTTGCTCTGAGAGAACATTTTCTTTGTTCTTCCTTCCTAGTGGAGGAGAGGTGAGGTGGGTAGGGCTAGGAATGGAGTCTGGAATCTGAAACTGGCAAATACTTCAATTTCAGAAGCCACTGGCTCTGGTTTACAAACCAACCATGCCACAAATAAGCTACTTAATCCCAGCAGGTAGCTTAACCCTGCTTAACTATTAGCTTCAGTTTCCTCATCAGAAGTTGGGGATAAGAAAAAGCTTTATTTTACAGAGTTTCTGAAAAACCAATGAAATTATTCCTTTAAGTGTTTAGGTTAGTACCTGGCACACAGTAAGGCAATTATTACTTTCAGAAATATTGCAATTGCAGTATTTGCAATGTTACTTTTATGACTACTGCTACCATCATCACCACTTCATCATCATCAACTTTATCCTTGTCATCCTCACCAATAGTTTCCCAGTGCTATCTTTGTAGAGAAAAGTGAAAGTGAAAGTCGTTCAGTCGTGTCTGATTCTTTGCAACCCCATGGACTGTATAGTCCATGAAATTCTCCAGGCCAGTATACTGGAGTGGGTTCCCTTCTGCAGGGGATCTTCCCAAACCAGGGATTGAACCCAGGTCTTCTGCATTGCAGGTGGATTCTTTACCAGCTGAGCCACCAGGGAAGCCTTTGTAGAGGAAAAATTCATAGCAAAGAACAAAGAGACCCAAGTTCAAACCCTGATTTCACTACTTATGAGCAAGTCTATTGATGTAACTGTCTTAGAAAATGGAGACAATGAAATTTATCTTTTCAGGGTTATTTTAAAGAGTCAGTGAACTTAAGTGAAGTGAAAGTGTCCAGCACAAAACAAGTGATTAACAGAGATTAGTTGAACTTGAATTTGAATCACATTCCTGCAGCAAAATAGCCTTTGGTTTTAGGATATGTCTTGCACTGCTAAAACTTGAAAGGAACTTAATAATTAAAGAAAAAATTACAACCAAGATTCCCCTCCCCCAGCAAGCAAAACCAAAGAACATCTTGCACGTAGTGATATAGTGTTGGGACAGTCAACTGGCTGATGAACAGATGTCTGCTGAGTACCTTCTGCATGTTGAGTGTTGTTCCTGGCACTCTTTGGAAAGAAAGAAGACACAGAAGGGCCCCAAAGGGCTTGTGTAAGTCGCACAGATATGGCTCCAAGAAGATAATCGAGCAAGGCATTGGAGACCCTGTAGTTCCCAGATAGAAAGCTCAGACTCAGTTTACTCTAAGGACCTGCAGATTCTGGCCTCTCTGTCTTCCTGTAGCCTTTTTTCCTACCATTCTTCACAAACACTCCAGCTCATTAGTATGATTGTGTAATGCTCCTTCATGCCCCAGTAATTTTGTTCCTGCTATGACTTCTGCCTAGATCACTCTGTCCAAAACTTTTTATGCTCTTCATCTCTGAAAACTCAGTGATGGCCAACGTCCCCCAGGGGTGCCCTTGTATTGTGTGTCTACTATCTGTTGGTTAGTCGCTCCATCGTGTCCGACTCTTTGTGACCCCATGGGTGGTAGCCCACCAGACTCCTCTGTCCATGGAACTTTCCAGGCAAGAATACTGGAGTAGGTTGCTATTTGCTTCTCCAGGGGATCTTCCCAACCTAGGGATCAAACCTGGGTCTTCTGCATCACAGACAGATTCTTTACCGTCTGAGCCATGAAGGAAGCCCATGTCTACTATTTAAATACGGTGGTGGTTTAGTCGCTAAGTCATGTCCAACTCTTGCGAACGCATGGACTGTAGCCTGCCAGGCTCCTCTATCCATGAGATTCTCCAGGCAAGAATACTAGAGTGGGTTGCCATTTCCTTCTCCAGGGGATCTTCCCAATCCTGGAATCAAACCTGGGTCTTCTGCATTGCAGGCAGATTCTTTACCAATTGAGCTATGAAAGAAGCCCCATTTAAATATAGTATCTACTCTATTTCTATCTGTTTTCTGATCAGTTGGACCATATGAAATTGCCATTTTGGATATTAAAAGTGGTTGAATACTGTCAATTTCATTTGGTTAGAACAAATCCCCTAGTGTCCTATGTATGACTCTGTGCACTGCTTCCAAACCCCACCCTTACCCCACACCATCCAAACCCCTCCCCCTCCCCCACTTGTGACTATGGGAAAGTTATTTAACTGTTATATGTCTCAGTTATCACCCTGTTCTCAGTTCTATGTCTCAGTTGTCACCCTGCTTATTTAACTTCTATGCAGAGTACATCATGAGAAACGCTGGGCTGGAAGAAGAACAAGCTGGAATCAAGATTGCCAGGAGAAATATCAGTAACCTCAGATATGCAGATGACACCACTCTTATGGCAGAAAGTGAAGAGGAACTCAAAAGCCTCTTGATGAAAGTGAAAGTGGAGAGTGAAAAAGTTGGCTTAAAGCTCAACATTCGGAAAACGAAGATCATGGCATCTGGTCCCATCACTTCATGGGAAGTAGATGGGGAAACAGTGGAAACAGTGTCAGACTTCATTGTTTTGGGCCCCAAAATCACTGCAGATGGTGTGATTAATTTCATGACTGCAGCCATGAAATTAAAAGACGCTTACTCCTTGGAAGGAAAGTTATGACCAATCTAGATAGCATATTCAAAAGCAGAGACATTACTTTGCCAACAAAGGTCCGTCTAGTCGAGGCTATGGTTTTTCCAGTGGTCGTGTATGGATGTGAGAGTTGGACTGTGAAGAAAGCTGAGCACTGAAGAATTGATACTTTTGAACTGTGGTATTGGAGAAGACTTTTGAGGGTCCCTTGGACTGCAAGGAGATCCAAACAGACCATCCTAAAGGAGATCAGTCCTGGTTGTTCATTGGAAGGACTGATGCTGAAGCTGAAACTCCAATACTTTGGCCACCTGATGCAAAGAACTGCCTCATTTGAAAAGACCCTGATGCTGGGAAAGATTGAGGGCAGGAGGAGAAGGGAATGACAGAGGATGAGATGGCTGGATGGCATCACTGACTTGATGGACATGAGTTTGAGTGAACTCCAGGAGTTGGTGATAGACAGGGAGGCCTGGCGTGCTGCAATTCATGGGGTCGCAAAGAGTCGGACACGACTGAGCGACTGAACTGAACTGATATCTCAGTTTCCCTATTTGTAAAGTAGAAATAATTTATCCTATCTCATAATATTCACGGGGAGATTATATATAAAATTTAACAGAATCTCAGGCATATGAAAAATGAAAGTCACTCAGTCGTATCTGACTCTTTGTCCATGAAGTATATAATCCATGGAATTCTCCAGGCCAGAATATTGGAGTGGGTAGCCTTTTCCTTCTCCAGGGTTTCTTCCCAACCCAGGGATTGAACCTAGGTCTCCCCACATTGCAGACGGATTCTTTACCAGCTGAACCACAAGGGAAGCCCTTGCATATAATTAATGATAAATAGCAGTAAGTGTTAACTTATAGTCACTGGTTTATTTTACTGGACTCCTCATTTACACTATAAGGTCATTGAGGGCATATACCGAATATTATTTGAGTTTATTACCCCATAGCCAAGAAAAGCAACAAAGATAGGTGACTAATAGATGTTTACTGAATAAATGAAGACCTAGGTATGAGTTCCCGTGCAGATATACACCAGCTATATGATCTTGGGCAAGCCAGTCAGCCCTCTGAACCTCTTTATTTTAATCTGTAAAATGAGTAAAATAATTTTAAAATGCCATTTCTACAGGACTTCCTGGTGGTCCAGTGGTTAAGACTTCACCTTCCAATGCAAGGGGTGAGGGTTTTATCCCTGGTTGGGGAGCCAAGAAACACACATGCCTCATGGCCAAAAACTAACTAAATAAATAAAACAAAAGCAATATTGTAACATATTCAATGAAGACTTTTAGAATGATCCACATCAAAAGAATATTTTAAAAAACAAAATGCCTTTTCTATCTCCTAACATTTTTGTAGCTATTGAACAGCATTCATCAATTCTACAAATATTTTTAGTGTCTGCTATATACGTGCTTGGGAGTATACATACTGCCACAATATTTTGGCAGTGAAGAAGCGTTGTCATCTGTAAAACTTTAATCATATGTAAGAGGTTACTTATAGAAAGAATCAACCACTGGGCATGAGGAAAAAAAAGATATCTTCATATGAAAGATTCCCAGAGGATAGAGAAAAATGAAGCGTTTACACTGATTCAGAGACCCGAGGTCTGATAGCAGGGCAATAACAGTCCATAATAAGAGTTTTAAAAATTGTCCTATAATACACATTTCACAGTCTTTGACATAAAGTTAAAAATAATTCCTTCTTCTACAGCTTGAGGAAGTTGAATATCCTTAAAGTGAAAGTGAAAGTCTCTCAGTCGTGTCTGACTCTTTGCGAACCCATGGATTATACAGTCCATGGAATTCTCCAGGCCACAATTCTGGAGTGGGTAGCCTTTCCTTTCTCCGGGGGATTTTCCCAACCCAGGGATCGAACCCAGGTCTCCCGCATTGAAGGCAGATTCTTTACCAGCTGAGCCACATGGGAAGCCCTGAATATCCTTAGACTGTGTATATTTAATGCAGAGGGAAGAAGGCTAGAGTGATAAAGCCATGAGGGACCTTACATGGGAAGGGAAGGGGTGATGGCTGTTTGGGGTCAAGTTTATTAGCTAACAGGTCTCTCTGGTGGCCCATCATCTTTCTAAAAACATCAGAGGAAAGGGTTGAAAGGGTTGAAATTGACACTATGGTTTGCTACTTGAGATATGAGCCAAGTTCACAGACTGGTCTATAAGAAACTCTCTTTGGCCTCACCGAGTTTCACTGATTGCTTAAAAGGGATCCCCCCTCCCCAATTCCAGACTAGCCCTACCATCCCACACTCCCAAGAACGTTTCCATCGTCCCAACACCAACTGTCCCAGCCCAAATGAATACACAAGCAATGGGGAGGGAGAGAGGAGTCGTTCATTCAGAACAGGGACCAGGAAGATGAGCAAACAACACTTCGACTTGGTGCAGAGCCAAGAAGCAAAGATCCTCAAGGGAAAGTATTAGGAGAGGATTACCACGAGTGCCCCCTGAGCATCGACCATGTGCATGACTCTGGAGTAGAGGATTTACACACATCCTGCTAAAAAAAAGAAAAAAAAAAAAGGATTATTCCAGGAAAACATTCTTCTCATTTGATAAATGGACAGAGTCAAAGCAGACACGATGTGGAGTAAAAATGAGTTGGTAGGAAGTCTAAAATTTTTTTCAAAATAAAAAATTTTAAAAAGCTAGATTGATAGATACTAATCTGTTACCCGAGTGTTGACTCTTGGTTGCAAGTGACAGAAATCCAATGATACTCAGAAAAGTGGAATATTGGGGCGACCCATGGAAGCCATGAGGGCAATTCCACTGGACCTCAGGTATAATGGAAATCAAAGACTTGGACACTCCCCAGATAACCTCGTCTCTTAAGCCACCTCCTCTCTTAGTGTTTATTCCATTTTCTTGCTGTCTCCCACACTGGCCTCCAATTCTGACCAACACCTCTCAAGCTTTGCCTCTTTACAGTCCTGAAGATAGATAGAGTGTCTTTCCCAGTTCCAGGTCCCCAATTCTCAGGAAAGGAATCTGATCATATTAGATGCCCATCTATGGACCATCTGGAGTCAACTCTGCACAGGAATGGCTTAACACTTTTCTAACAAGTCAGGGTCTAGAGTAAACTTCTGGATGGAGTGAGAGGGGAGACCAAGGATATCTGGGCAGATACTCAGTGTGGGGGTGAAGGGATATAATGGTGTAAGAAAAAGGGCTTGAATGTTGTTCCTGCAGGGTAGAAATACCTACCATTCAGAAGCTTTCTGTATAACCAAAGAGGTAACATTTACCAATGATCAGTGCTAGTGTCTGAAGCCTGGCTATAGGCATGCTGGGCATTTGGACTTGGTTGTGGGCTGAAACAGTGTGAAAAGGGGAAGGAGTGTGATCAGCAGTTAGTCATGCATGTGTTATCCATGTCTTGTACTGGTGCTTTGTGTATATATGTCTCGTGCAACTTTTATTCCCATCTTGTTGGCATGGAAACCGAGACCCCAGGAGGTAAGGTGACTTCCTCAAAGTCACAATTGTAATTAATAGTAAAAACAGATTCTAAGTCATGGAGCAGAGGGAGCGAGGTCCAAGAGGAAGGGAATATATGTATTCATAGAGCTGATTTCAGCTTTCCAGGTGGCACTAGTGATAAAGAACCTGCCTGCCAATCAGGAGACTTAAGAGATGAGTGTTTGGTCCCCAGGTCGGGAAGATCTCCTGGAGGTGGGCATAGCAACCCACTCCAGTATTCTTGCCTGGAGAATCCCATAGACAGAGGAGCTGGGGGGACTGCAGTCCATAGGGTTGCAAAGAGTCAGATACCACTGAAGCGACTCAGCATGCACGCATAGCTGATTCACTTCAGTGTACAGCAGAAACAAACACAATATTGTAAAGCAATTGTACTCTGATAAAAAAAAACAAAGAACAATTCTAAAAGTGGTGCCATTTCTAAAACCTCTGTTACTCTGAAATCAAGCTCATCCCTGTTATTTTTTGAACTTCAAAAAAGTTTGAACTTTAAAGCATAAAGTTAGGTGGCAAAGATTTGGTTTCCTTCTGATTTCTGTAAAGCTTTGGGTTCCACTCTGGTCTCAGGGAGCTGCTTGCCAACATCTCTGAATCAGTCAAACCATCCCTTTAAGAAATGAAAAAGTGCAACCAACTGAGCCGCGAGTGATTCATGGTGCCCAATATACATATTTATAGGCTACATGCAAGGGTGAAATCCACTCGAGGCTCTCTTTTTCACACCCCCACGCATCTGTGCGCCTGCATCAGGCACTTAAAGGGACCGAAGCCCCTGCCACTTATTCACCCACACGTGTCTGTGATGGAGTCTGAACTCTCCATGAACCACCACCAACTCGCAGAACCAAACTCTAAGTGCCCATCTGTGGAAGCAGAGTTCCAAAATGAGAATTCTGCTCTTGGTCCCTAGAAACATTCTTCTAGTTGTTTTTTGTTTTGTTTTGTTTTGTTTTGTTTTCTCTTTCATTTCTCTTCCGTTGGAGATCTGGGGTGATTGGCAAGTGGTTTGGACTGATCTGGGTTTGAGGGTTTGCTCCTACTGACTCTGGCCTTGAACTTGTCTCTTAAGCCTTTTGAGATTTAATGTCTTCTCTTTAAAAAGGAGCTATTAAAAACCATGGGACTGCTGTCATGAGCGAAGTGTGGGACAGGATTTTAGGAAAACTGCAAGACATAGCAAATGCCTCTGGGGTAGTAATGGATGGCAGCTGATACAACTGCAAAGCTGGAAAGGGCAACAGGAGGAGGTGGTTACTGGTACCCAGAGAAGGCAGCCATGTGGAAAAGGCTACATGAATGAAACTAGAGTCTAGAGCAGGATGGTGCAGCCAGCTCATCTGTTGTCACCTGGGAGGGAGGGAGCCAGGGAACATGAATACCTTGACCATATTCTGCTCCTTCCCTCCAACATCTGCTGGCACCTCCTTTGGTTAAATCTATGTAGAAGCTGGAGGAATAAAGGACCCATGTGGTCCATACAGGTTCACATCCTCGTACCCAGAGCAGGATGGAGAGGGGTGGAGGGTGAACCTGGAGGGGCCCATGGAAGACATCCAGCTCAAGTATCGAACAGAGAGAGAGAGATATGCAAGTAGAGTGCTTCATCACAGAGGTTGGCATGGGATACGTGTTTAATAAATAGTGACCTTAATTACATAATCAAAGTGTGAAGAATTACAGTGCACTTGGGGATTCTTTTCAACTTCAATCTTGATGTGCAAGTTTATGGAAAAATTAGGGAAAGATGCCGGGAGCCAGCGTGAGGAACTCCGCCCGTGGCAAAGGTCATGAGGAAGGAGGCTCGGCATACGCAAAGGCAGGATCGAGCCTCAGGAGTCCCCCTGGAAATTCTCGAGCATCTACCCGCCAAACCAGAGTCTGTCTACTTTACTGCTTTGTGCTCTCACCTACACCTCTGACTTTACGGGGGGCTGTCCCCCACCACCATCTCTCTTTCTGAAAAAGAGTTAACTTACAGCTCCAGTTAATAAAGTTCCTGGGCGTGACAAGAGTGTTTTAGTTCACAACCGTGAGAGGCATGAGATGTTCTAAACTGTCTAAATACAGATTCCTTTGAGCAGTTAAAAGATTGATTAGAAATTGTATTGGTGAAGGGTTTTTCACTTTTTGGGCCAATGTTTGCTGCTAAGTTTCCATATCCCTTACCTATTGTGTCCCTGGCAGTGTATTGATGAATATAATTGGTGTATAGGAATGTAAGTAGTAGCTTTAATGTTTGTAATCTTGGACCCTTGAGTTAATTCTTTTCTTGTTGTAGCCCACCACACCTTTGCCCTATAGGAATGCAACTTTATCTAATGCTTTCAGAGGGTGGCACCTGACTTTAGAATAATCACCTTTAGAGAAAAATAAGTTTTCTGGAGAAAGGATCTTAAACTGTTGACAGACCCCCCCCTGGCCAGAAGATGATGTAAATCACCTAAACTTTTGCATATGATAAGTTTGAAAGCCTGGCTTCGATTAGGATCGAGGACTGCTGTCCTTGCATGACTCTACCCCTTCCCCCATTATCCTCTATGCACAACTTAAGGTATAAAAACTATTTTGGAAAATAAAGTGTGGGCCTTGTTCACCGAAGCTTGGTCTCCCCATGTTGTTCTTTCTCTCACCTTCCAGCTGAATTTCCATCTAGAGTGTGGAGGCTCATCAAGCCTACTAATTATGCCTGGGCTTCTAAGATCTGACCGGGGAGGCCTTAGTGTCTCCTCTCCTTCGGGAGAAGGGGAGGATGCCTGCGGCCTACGTAGGTGACGTAAATTCCTTGCTTTGGAATTTTATTAGCTTTCCACGTAAACCAAGTTATTCAGCCTCTTTTCTCCACTGAATTTTCCTGCTGAGCTATCCTTATTCTATTACTCTTTATATCTCTAATTAATATTTAATTAAAGCTATTGTATCCAATTTGCCGACACCGTCCCTGCTTCGAATTCCCTGGATCCACCGGGGCTGGACCCCAGTAGAAAGATAATTCCCATTTTCCATGTTCTTTGTTTTGAAGATTTGCTGATCCTCTCCACCCCAGCAGTGCCCTCTGGCACTTTCTACATTTCTTCTTTGTTGTTGTTCAGTCGCTAAGTCGTGTTCAACTCTTTGTGACCCCATGGGCTGCAGCACTCCAGGCTTCCATGTCCTTCACTATCTCCCAGAGTTTAATTCAAGCTTAAATTGAAGAAAGTAGGGAAAGCCACTGGACCATTCAGGTATGACCTAAATCAAATCCCTTATGATTATACAGTGGAGCTGAGGAATAGATACAAGGGATTATATCTGGTAGACAGAGTGCCTGAAGAATTATGGGTGGAGGTTCATAACATAGTATAGGAGGCAATGATCAAAACCACCCCCAAGAAAAAGAAACAAGAAGGCAACGTGGTTGTCTGAGGAGGCCTTACAAATAGCCGAGAAAAGAAGAGAAGCAAAAGGGAAAGAGATACCCAACTAAATGTAAAGTTCCAAAGAATAGCAAGGAGAGATAAGAAAGCTTCTTAAGTGAACAATGCAAAGAAATAGAGGAAAACAATAGAATGGGAAAGACTAAAGATCTCTTTCAAGAAAATTGAAGATATCAAGGGAACATTTCACGCAGACATGGGAACAATAAAGGCAAGGATCTAACAAGCAGAAGAGATTAGGAAGAGGTGGCAAGAATGCACAGAAGAACTGTACAAAAAAGATCTTAATGAACCGGATAACCACGATGATGTGGTCACTCACCTAGAGCCAGACATCCTGAAGTGTGAAGTCAAGTGGGCGTTAGCATGCATTGAAGTGAAGTGAAGTCAGTCAGTCGTGTTTGACTCTTTGAGACCCCATGGACTGTAGCCCTCCAGGCTCTTCCGTCCATGGGATTTTCCAGGCAAGAATACTGGAGTGGGCTGCCATTTCCTACTCTAGTGGATCTTCCCAACCCAGGGATCGAACCCAGGTTTCCCACATTGTGGACAGATGCTTTTACTGTCTGAGCCACCAGGGAAGTCCTTAGCAAGCATTACTACTAAAGTTTCTTCTTAGGGAAGACATTCATTCATTTATTCATTAATTCATGGTTTACTCAACAGTGATTGACTCAGCACCATCTCTGTGCCAGGCATGGTACAGGGCACTGAACCCACAGTGATGGACACACATCTAGTCTCTGTGTTTGCAGCCTATCAGAGGGCAGGAACACATAAGCTCCTTCAGTAAGTCTGAACAAGTTCTGTTCAGAGAGTGCATTCGTTAAGTCCAATTTGTTCATAAGTCCAACAAAGTAAGCCTAAACTCCCAACTATAACAATCAGCTACATAGTACTGTACTGTAATAGATTTACAATACTTTTCACACAAACAATATATAAAAAGAAACAAATATAAGAAAACATTTAAAATCTTACAGTATAGCACCTTGAAAATACAGTAGTACAGTACAACAGGGCTTCCCAGATGACTCAGTGGTAAAGAATCTGCCTGCCAGTGAAGGAGATGCAAGACATGTGGGTTTGATCCCTGGGTCAGGAAGATCCCCTGGAGAAGGAAATGGCAACCCAATCCAGTGTTCTTGCCTGGGAAATCCCATGGACAAAGGAGTCTGGCGGGCTACAGTCTACGGGGTCGCAGAGAGTGGAACACAACTGAGCACCTGAGCACGCATGCACAGTACAACAGCTGCCATTCAAGGGCTGGCATTGAGTGAACAGGCAAGAAGAGTTACTGGAGGAAGGAGAGGAGAAGGGAGATGGTCAAGCTGAAGGACCACCAGCAATAGAAGATTGAGAGTGTTCTGCTGAAAGTGAAAACTTTCATCTCAGGTTCAAAGGACATGTTAACAAAATAAGTCACTTGTTATAAACAAATAAATAATACAACTATTTATTAGATAATGATCTAGCTTACTTTCAATATACTAACATTAAAAGAAAACAGAAACAGAAAGAGCAGAGAATACATCACCAAACTGGGTTTTGGCCAGCATCCAGACTTAAACAACGCTGGGAAGTCCTGTGTCACAGCACATCTGGAGTCCCAGTTGGGAAAAGGTCCCAGGCAGTGTGTCTGCTCTGTGGGTGAGACTTCAAAGATTGCAGTTCAGGGTTCCTGTTTATAATCCCAGGATGGAGGCAAACTGGTATGACCATCAATCTGTGACCAAATTGCAACCCTTTTAATGTGAATGCTGTTTGTTTTGTCTTGGAAAACTTGGAATGTAGCTAAACCCAGGGCTTGGTTGGCCAGACCCCTCCAGGATTCCAACAATCTCAAGATTCCTCCCCATCTTATCTAAGGCACTGCAAGTCTTGCACTCACAGCAGGCAGTTACTCCCAGTCACTCCCAGTCAGGGCAGTGTCCAGGCAGGTTAGAAGCAAGGTCAGAGGTCTGCTCTGCTTTGTCTCTGAAATAAGACTATTTTTTAAATTTCCCTAACAGAGGGCAAGATGCAATTTCATTCATGCCTGATATTGATGGGGTGCACATTCGCCCCCTTTTTTTGGCTGCACTGGGTCTTCATTGCTTTGTGTGGGCTTTCTCTAGTTGTGGCAAGCGGGGGCTACTCTTCATGGCAGTGCTCAGGCTTCTCATTGCCGTGGCTTCTCTTGTGAAGCAGAGGCTCTAGGCGTGCGAACTTCAGCAGTTGTGGTCCACAGACTCAGTAGCTGTGGCTCGTGGGCCCTCGAGTGTGGGCTTCAGTAGCTGCAGAAGCAGGTTCGGTAGTTGTGGCACACGGGCATATTGGTTTCTTTGGATGTTAGCAACTTGAAGGTTCCTATGTAGGGAACTTACTGTAGTGATGAAGCAGCATGTGAGATGTGAGATGGAGGTAGGTGTGGGTGAGCAAGCACCTCCACAGCTTGATTGGAGCTCCAGCCTGATGCTGTTTGAAAATGAACCATCAAGGATTAGCAAAGAGAAGAAGCTCTCCACAAAGGAAGACATCGTTAAATGCAAAGGTTTGAGGATTAGCCAAAGTCGTTGCCAGCCCCAACTTTGGTGTCTTTCCAATTCTTTGGTCTTTCCAACTTTGTGGTGGGGTGTGTATTTAAAGGAATAAGCATAGGGTCGTTAATTGCTTATAGAAAAAAAAGAGTCTTGTTTATGTGCTGAGCGCATTCTCTTCCAACTAATTAGCTCAACAAAGCTGAACACAGAGTCATTTCTGACCCTCCTTAGGCAATTAAACATAAGTGTTTTCTACTATCTATAAGCCTTCCACCGCCTTCTGAATTGCTGCTGCCAAGGAGGGGTGTGCAAGGGATGTGCATGCGTATAGCTCCCTTTCTAGCAAAGAAATCACGGTGGCGTCCGGGGTCCTAGTTGTGACGCCTGCCTTGGTCCATTCTCAGCCTCTTATCTCTGTCTGTCTGCAAAGGAAAATTGCAAAAAAGAAAAAGAAATTGAAAAGGTCTGACTTGGTTGCCCCAGCAGATGCCCAGCATACTGGGGGAGAAAGAGCATAGCCCCCAAAATGGCAGGACCCTAGAACAGGGGTCCCCAAACTCCAGGATCTAATGCCTGATGATCTATGGTGGAGTTTATGTAATGAAATAGAAATAAGGTGTACAATGAATGTAAAGTGCTTGAATCATCCTGAAACCACTCCCACTTCCATGAAACTGGCCCTTGGTGCCAAAAAGGTTGGGGACCACTGCCTAGATGACTCCCTCCCCTGCCATCTGGGAGCAGCAGAGGATAAATGCTAATGCTAATGCTAATAAGTCACTTCAGTCGTGTCCAACTCTGTGCGACCCCATAGACAGCAGCCCACCAGGCTCCCCGGTCCTTGGGATTCTCCAGGCAAGAACACTGGAGTGGGTTGCCATTTCCTTCTCCAATGCAGGAAAGTAAAAAGTGAAACTGAAGTCGCTCAGTTGTGTCCGACTCTTTGCGACCCCATGGACTGCAGCCTACCAGGCTCCTCCGTCCATGGGATTTTCAAGGCAAGAGTACTGGAGTGGGGTGCCATTGCCTTCTCCAAGAGGATAAATGGAGGTGGCCAATTGTCCTGAAATAGATGTGCTGATATTCCCAAGGTTCTGAATGATGCACTTAGTGCAGAGACAGCAGGGCGATGCTGACAGGGCAAAGAGCGCCTTGGGCATCTCCCTGCTTCCCATGCCCCAAGAAAGGGTGACCAAACGCTCCTGTGTTCAAGAGAGGCCGAGCGTGATTGAAGACAGGAGTGACCATGGCTTTTACCAGGAGGGATGGAGTGGTTCTCAAGGCATGCTAGCACAGACTGATAATGACAGAAAAATAGAACACTTCCTCCCTTAGCATGGTGTGACTCAAGAAGCCTCAGAGTTAACACTTCCTCCCTCAGCATTATGTGACTCAAGAAGCCTCAGAGTTAAGCCACAACATGTTGAGAAAGAAGAAGAGAGAAACCCTAAATAGTCCAAGATTTCCTTTTCTCTGCTTGGTGGAACTGAGACTCAAAACAAAAATTAAGATGTTTTATAAAAAAGAAAGTTTCCTATCTTGCCATTGTCCCCTTTCTGCCACACATACACCAAGTAAAGCACAGGTCCAAGTGTCAGAATCTCTGGGTGTGAGGCTCTAGTCTAACTGGCTGTTAATAGCTGTGAAAACCCATTTTGCAGATGAGGAAACTGAGGGATAGAAAGGTTAAGAAACATGTGGCTGGTAACTGACCGAGGCAGAATGCTAATTCATGTCAGTTTGTCCCCTAAACCTTCATGTTTAATAGCTACAACTATCCTCTGGGAAATCTGTGTGCAGGTCAGGAAGCAACACTTAGAAATGGACATGGAACAACAGACTGGTTCCAAATTGGGAAAGGAGTACGTCAAGGCTGTATATTGTCACCCTGCTTATTTAACTTATATGCAGAGTACATCATGAAAAATGCTAAAGCACAAGCTGGAATCAAGATTGCCAGGAGAAATATCAATAACCTCAGATATGCAGATGACACCACCCTTAGGGCAGAAAGCAAAGAAGAACTAAAGAGTCTCTTGGTGAAAGTGAAAGAGGAGAGTGAAAAGGTTGGCTTAAAGTTCAACATTCAGAAAATGAAGATCATGGCATCTGGTCCCATCACTTCATGGTAAATGGATGGGGAAACAGTGACGGAATTTATTTTGGGGGGCTCCAAAATCACTGTAGATGGTGACTGCAGCCATGACATTAAAAGACACTCCTTGGAAGAAAAGTTATGACTAACCTAGACAGTATATTAAAAAGTAGAGACATTACTTTGCCAACAAAGGTCCATCTAGTCAAAGATATGGTTTTTCCAGGAGTCATGTGAGAGTTGGACTATAAAGAAAGCTGACCGCAGAAGAATTGATGCTTTTGAACTGTGGTGTTGGAGAAGACTCTTAAGAGTCTCTTGGATTCAAGGAGATCCAACCAGTCCATCCTAAAGGAGATCAGTCCTGGGTGTTCTTTGGAAGGAATGATGCTGAAGCTGAAGCTCCAATACTTTGGCCACCTGATGCAAAGAACTGCCTCATTTGAAAAGACCCTGATGCTGGGAAAGATTGAAGGTGGGAGGAGAAGGGGACTACAGAGGATGAGATGGTTGGATAGCGTCACCAACTCAGTGGACGTGAGTCTGGGTAAACTCCGGGAGTTGGCGATGGACAGGGAGGCTTGCTGTATTGCAGTCCATGAGATTGCAAAGAGTCAGACATGACTGAGCAACTGAACTGAACTGCTCCTCTGAGAACAATATATTTACATTCATGAAATGGAGGGTTCTAGGTGACATGATGCAGGCAATTGCTGATTACCTAATCAGATATGGATAATTATTTTTTTAATAGAATCATTCATTCTCAAGACTTGTTTTTTGGGGAAGTATTTCAGCTTTTATCTTATTTTTAATTAATTTTTATTAGAGTATAGTCTGGGCTCCAAAATCACTACAGATGGTGACTGCAGCCATGAGATTAAAAGATGCTTACTCCTTGGAAGGAAAGTGATGACCAACTTAGATAGCATATTCAAAAGCAGAGACATTACTTTGCCAACACAGGTTCATCTAGCCAAGGCTATGGTTTTTCCTGTGGTCATGTATGGATGTGAGAATTGGACTGTGAAGAAGGCTGAGCACTGAAGAATTGATGTTTTTGAACTGTGGTGTTGGAGAAGACTCTTGAGAGTCCCTTGGACTGCAAGGAGATCCAACCAGTCCATTCTGAAGGAGATCAGCCCTGGGATTTCTTTGGAAGGAATGACGCTAAAGCTGAAACTCCAGTACTTTGGCCACCTCATGCGAAGAGCTGACTCTTTGGAAAAGACTCTGAGGCTCGGAGGGATTGGGGGCAGGAGGAGAAGGGGACGACAGAGGATAAGATGGCTGGATGGCATCACTGACTCGATGGACGTGAGTCTGAGTGAACTCTGGGAGTTGGTGATGGACAGGGAGGCCTGGCGTGCTGCGATTCATGGGGTTGCAAAGAGTCGGACACGACTGAGCAACTGGTCTTATCTGATCTGATCTGATAGTTGCTTTACAATGCTGTGTTAGTTTTTACTGTACAGTAAATTGAATCGATATGTGTGCATATACCTCCTCTTTTTTTGGACTTCCTTCCCATTTTGGTCACCACAGAGCACAGAGTAAAGTTCCCTGTGCTATACTGTAGGATCTCATTATCAATAGTGTATATATGTCAATCCCAATCTCCCGATTCATCCCACCCCTCTCCCCCTTCTGCTTTGCTAATAAGATCATCTATACCATTTTTCTAGATTCCACATATATGCATTAATATAGATATGGATTATTATTAGCAAGAGTCTCAAGGGCATCTTCTGGAGTCAGTTTACTAGCTTGTACAAGAGAAAACTTGCAGCAACAAATTCTGAGACCCTTCTGTCAGCCCCAGCAAAACCAAGGAGACATGTGATTAGATGAACAGCATGCGTGCATTCCCTCCTCCAGTGGATCTTCCCAACCTTTTCATAGCAGCAATAAGAAACTAATACAAACTGTTACATATAGAAAATATCAGATGGTCTGGTAGTGCATCACAATCACTTCCGCAGCTTGTTAGAAGCATTTCCCCCAAGAACCACCCCAGGCATAAAGATTCATTAGATCTGAGAGAATGGAATGGCTACCCACTCCAGTATTCTTGTCTGGAGAATTCCATGGACAGAAGAGGCTGGCAGGCTTTCGTGCATGGGGTCGCAAAGAGTCAGACAAACTGAGTGATTAAAACTTTCTTTTCCAGCCAGTGAATGCATTTTTAACATCCTTCCCTCCCCAGATCCCCAGGTGGTTCCGATTCAGGGGGATTGAGAAATATTCTACTGGGGTAATGGAGACTATGAGGACCTAGAAGTTCACTATTCAGAAAACAAGCGATGATTTTTGTAGTATGTTTGGCAGAATCACTAAGCTCTGAGCAAGTTACTCATTAAATCCTACATTGTTCACACTGGAAAGGACCTTGGAGGGATGGTCCAAATGCTTAAATTTTTCAGACCTAGGAATGGAGTCAACAGGAGGGCCAGGGTTTCTAGGGAGTAAACTATCAATTTTGAGTCTGGATCAGAATTTAGTGTTGCAGAATAATTCCATTAGACCAAAGCAAAAGGGCAACATGAGTTCTTTCTAGGGTGCCATCTTTTATTTGGGGAAGACAATATTGATTTGAAAGCGAGTTTTTTCTAAACAGCTCAAACAAAATTAAAAACCCAACTCTCATGCTCATGTGTAATTATGGGGTTGCATACTTTCACATTATATTTTCCTTCTATCTCTTCTACCACTATGGATGTATCTATCATGTACGTCCCTGGATTTTAAAAAGGTTTTCTATTAGTGGAATTTTATGAATTTTTACAGTTTACCTGGGGTTGCTAGTGAAATGAAAAAGATGATGCATTTTTTAAAACTTTCTGAGCACTTTCTCCCAAAAAAACGGAGATAAAAAATGCACTGGGATGACCCAGAGGGATGGTACGGGGAGGGAGGTAGGAGGGGAGATCAGGATGGGGAACACGTGTACATCCATGGCGGATTCATGTTGATGTATGGCAAAACCAATACAATATTATAAAGTAATTAACCTCCAATTAAAATAAATAAATTTAAATTAAAAAAAAAACTTTAGAAAATAAACTGTAATAAAAGAATGCTAAGGTGTATCCCCTGAAAACACAGAGTGTCCTATGTCAGGCCCAACACTTGTTGCCTTGTGACGGATCCCTAAAAGGCTCTGTCAGAGGGTCAGGAGCACAGAATCCTCATACAGGTTACAGCACAAATCCTGGTCAACCAGAACCCTGAAATGAGGCACTGTTCTTAGAGACTCCTATTGGACTTTACATTTCTGTGTCTCCATTCAGTTATGAATGTGTACAAAATGGCAATCCACTCCAGTATTCTTTCCTGGAAAATCCCATGGACAGAGGAGCCTGGCGGGCTACAGTCCATGGGGCCGCAAGAGTCGGACACGACTGAGTGACCATGTGCACCTGTGTGTCATACATGTGTGCTTGTGTGTGCCTGTGTGTCCTGGTGAGCCAAAACGGTAATGAGAGATTATCCTACTAAGTGAAGTAGGTCAGACAGAGAAAGACAAATACCATTTGATATGGCTTATGTGTGGAATCTGAAAAAAGTGTTACAAATGAACTTGTTTATAAAACAGAAATAGACTCACCAACATAGAAAACAAACATATGGCTCCCAAAGGGTAAAGATGGGGTCAGGGATAAATTAGAGGGTTGGAAATAACATATACACAGTACTGTATATAAAATAGGCAACTAACAAGGACCTTCAGTTCCAAATAGTGCAGGGCAGGGAGCTAGTCAATATCTTGTAATAACCTATAAAGCAAAAAAATCTGAAAAAGAATACACACACACACACATACACACACACACACATACACACACACATGTATATAACTGAATCACTTTGCTGTCACCTGAAACTAACATGACATTGTAAATCAACTGTACTTCAATAAACTTTTTAAAAAGAAAAGATAATGAGAGCATTTGGGTTAAGAATGAAATATATTTGTTCCTACCAGGTAAAATTTTTCAAGGTCCTGACCCAGGAGAGTCCCCTAAACATGACTCTCTAACTCCGTGAAGAAACCCTAAAACTCTCAGCATTGTGAAGTGAACTTTGGTGACAGTCCCTGGAGCAGAAATACAAGGAACAGAGGACTGTCCCTGGGTGACTCAGAATCTCTTTTAAGTGTGTGTGTTTTAAATACACAGTAGATTTTGTCAAGATCCTGACATATTTCCCCTGGCAGGCTCCCCTTTTAGTTAAAGAAATCGCAGGATGAAAGAATGACAGGAAGAATTCCAGATGAAAACATGGAGATGATCCCCAAATAAAAAAGGATCCATGATCAGAACTGATGCTTTTGAACTGGGGTGTTGAAGAAAACTCTTGAATGTCCCTTGGACTGCAAGGAGATCCAACCAGTCCATCCTAAAGGAGACCAGTCCTGGGTGTTCATTGTAAGGACTGATGTTGAAGCTGAAACTCCAATACTTTGGCCACCTGATGCAAAGAGCTGACTCATTTGAAAAGACTCTGATGCTGGGAAAGATTGAGGGCAGGAGGAGAAGGGGACGACAGAGGATGAGATGGTTGGATGGCATCACCAACTCAATGGACATGAGTTTGGGTAAACTCTGGGAGTTGGTGATGGACAGGGAGGCCTGGTGTGCTGCAGTTCATGGGGTTGCAAAGAGTCGGACATGACTGAGCGACTGAACTGAACTGAACTGATGATCAGAACACAACAGGTCCAAGTGAATTGTTGTTCAGTCACTAAGCCTGTCTGACTCCTTGTGACTCCATGGACTCTAGCCTGCCAGGCTTCTCTGTCTATGGGATTCTTCAGGCAAGAATAGTGAAGTGGGTTGCCATTTCCTCCTCCAGGGGATCTTCCCTACACAGGGTTTGAACCCAGGTCTCCTTCATTGCAGGCGAATTCTTTACCACTGAGCCACTATTGAACTCTTCCCCACCCCACCCCAGAAAATAAGGTGGGTAGAAAACCAACAGAATCTAGTCTTTTATATGCAGATTCCAGATTCCAGTTTGCGTTAGGAAGCACATTGAAAAGGCTTTGAATGAAGTCATGTGGCACAAGCTGGGAGCCTTTTCTCCAACCTCATCTCTCTCCATCCTCTCTTTTGCTTTGTGGTCTCGGCACCTCATAACACCCGAGAACTTATGTGGTATTTTAGACCTCTGTAATTTTATGTGGACTGTTCTGTCTGCTTTAGCATTCTTTTTTTCTCCTTTATGTATGACAAAGTCCTTCTCCACCATCAGGTCCTCTAAGACAGCCTAGTTACTTTTTTCCCAGTCTGTATAAGGTACCCTCCCCTGTGATCCAGTGGGTCCCATGCTAACGTCTACCATGACACCTGTTATACTGGATCAGAATAATCATTTCTCGTTCCATTTTCCAATTAGACTATGGGTGTCTTGAGGACAGGTGGGTCTCTTATTCTTTTTTTTGATTTTCTAGTGACTGAGCAGTCAGAGCTCAGGCTGAAAAAGAATTTCCAGACATGGAGTGTTGCAGAAAGGAGTGAGTTTATTAAGAACAAAGAGCAGAGATCATGCAGGTGCTTCAAGCACCACAGCCAGCCTCCTGACAGGCCAAGGAGAGTCAATGATGTTCATGCATTAGTAACCAATTTTTCTAGCCTCAAGACAAAGAAAATTCCTGCTAGAAGTGTGGCATTAAGTGATTGGTTAAGGCACAATAGCGTGTGTACTGGGGTGGGTATTTTTGTTAACATGGGTTCAGAGTCTTTGCCAGGAAGGATTGAGATGGGAGGTTGTCAACGGTTACCACAGGGCTCAGTCACTTCCAGCGATGATTTTGGTCCTGTGCTCTGCATGTATGGCCTTGATGAAAGGCTTGCACCCATGACCTTGGTGTTAGGGGAAGCACACTGACTGAAACGCCCACCCTAGCCAGGCACCATAGTAATCATTTGCATGAGCTGTTTTACGACAGGAGGTCCTGGTAAGGAAGAGTTCAGGAAAGGTCAAAAGGAGACACCACATGTCCGACCACCTCCCAGAATCCTTCTCTCTGGCATCCATCTTGGCTGAACAAGGCGTGCACCACCAGGAAGGAATCTGAGTCAGAATGATTGGCTAAAGACAACCCGGAAACTAATCCCATCACCATAAAACCGGAGACTGAAGCCACGTGGCAGAGCAGTTCTCCCGAGTTCCCTTACCCTTCTGCTCTCCGCCCGGGCGCCCTTTCCCAATAAAACCTCTTGCTTTGTCAGCACATGTGTCTCCTTGGACAAGTCATTTCCAAGTGTCAGACAAGAGCCCAGTTTTGGGCCCTGGAATGGGTCCCCCTTCCTGCAACATTGGTATGAGACTCCACAGTGAGCAGTCCAGTGCCTACCACATGGCGTGTATTGAGTAAATCTTTGTCAACACTCCTGTGGTGATCACTTGTGGAGCATGTGTGGAGAAAGAGTGAAAGAATACTGGTGGCCGCGTGACACAAACAAAGAACGAAGTGGGTTATGTGGGATGGCAGCAAGGGTCTATACAGTCCAGTCGCCCTGACTTGCCCCCCTCAAACCCTGGAAAATTCAATCCATCATAACATGAGTTATATAGCATGAGCTTTTGGTTATAAAGACTGAGTTTGAATGCCAGCTTTGTTTAAGGACTTTAATAGTAAGCTTAAATATTCTCTGTGCATCTGGGTATGTATGTAATTACTTATATCTTCTCTTCTCTACAACTGTGAATTCCGTGGGGGACCGTGACTGTCTTGATTACCCATATTTCTGCTGTACTTCACACATATTTGTTGAATGAATAAGGGTATTATAAATGAATGTCATGGCCTAGCTGTGTAACTTTTGACAAGTTACATAATCTCACATAAAATCTCTCAATAGATAGATGGCATATAGATAGTAGTTAAATAGATGATTGGTAGACAGCCATGGCATATAGATAGGTAGTATAGCAGATAGACAGATGGCGTATAGATAGTAGCTATATAGATTGTGTTGTTGTTTATTCACTGAGTTGTGTCTGACTCTTTTGCAACCCCATGGGTTCTAACCCACCAGGCTCCTCTGTCCCTAGGATTTCCCAGACAAGGATACTGGAGTGGGTTGCCCATTTCCTCCTCCAGAGGATCTTCCCAACCCAGGGTTCAAACCCACATTTTCTGCATTGCAGGCAGATTCTTTACCACTGAGCCACTGGGGAAGCAAAGATAGATAGGTAAATGGTACATAGGTAGGTATGTACGTAGATAGACAATAGAAAGATATAGAGACAGATGGCATATCAATAGATAAATAGATATTCTCATATATAAAATCAGGGTGAAAATTTCTTAGCCAAACTCCTAAGAATGCTTCCTGACTCTCCTCTCATAGCTCTCAGTCAATCCATGAGTAAGTTCTGAAAATTCTACTCAGAAACATAATTTCATCTCCATTCCTCCAACTTGACTATAACCATATCCAAGCTGACAGCTGCAAAGCTTCCTAATTCATTTCCTTCTTCCATCCCAGCCTCTCATAATCTATTCACTGAAGAGCAGCCAGATTGATTTTATAAAATACAAATCAAATCACAACACTACCTTGCTTAAAATCCCCCAGTGATCTACCATTTTGCTTGGAATGGCATCAAAACTCCTGACCTTGGTTTTCTAAATCTTTCAAGACTGTCATGTCCTATCTCTTCTAACTCTCCAGCTACACTGTGTTTGTTTGTTATTCTTTGAATCCATCATGCTCATTCTCAACTGAAGACTTTTGCACTGGCTGTAATCTGTGCCTGGAAATGACTTGATTTTCACATAGTTAGTTGTCTCACTCTTTGTCACTCAGATTTCACCTTCACTGGCAACTCAGAGATGTCTTTCACAATGACCTGATCTAAACTAACGTATGTTCTATATTTATCTTGTGTTTTAATGATCTTCAGAGATCTCTGCAGGCTTGTAGTTTTATTTGATTTATTTATTTGATGCTGTCTGTCTCCCTTAGGGCTTCCTAGGTGGTGCTAGTGGTAAAGAATCCATCTGTCAATGCAGGAGACCTTAGAGATGGGGGTTCGATCCCTGGGTGGGGAAGATCCCCTGGAGAAGGGCATGGCAGTCCTCTTCATTATTCTTGCCTGGAGAATCCCATGGACAGAGGAGTCTGGGGGGTGAGTCCATAGGGTCACAAAGAGTCAGACACGACTGAAGTGACTCAGCACACATGCATGCAGGTCTCCCTTACCAGAAGGTAACTCCATGGATGGGAAGTACGTTGAATTCATGGAAATATCCACAGTACCTAGAATAATGCTCGTAACTCAGAAATATTTGTGAAATAAATATATAAACCCCTACATCTTAGCGTAGTTTTGAAGGTTAAATGAGATAATTTACATAAAGCACTTAGCTCTGTGTTTAACAGATAAATAACATGCAGTAAATATAGTTATTCTAGTCATTTGTTACATTGCTTTAAACAAACAACAACAACAAAAATCCCATTTCTAAGTTTCTGTTTCTGCATCAATTCTATCCAATCCTTTGGGAACTGGAGTGCAGGAGGTCATCCAAACAGAACTGACTTGTTTCTGTTTACCAGGTCTGGGTGATGATACCGACCAGATATGTTACTTATAGAGGAAAGAAACGGAGAGTATAGGGAGGTTCAAGATGGAGTGGACATATGTACAACTATGGCTGATTCATGTTGATGTTTGACAGAAAACAACAAAATTCTGTAAAGCAATTATCTTTCAATTAAACAATAAATTTTTTTTTTAAAAAAAGATTATACTTGGCTGCAAGTAATAACAAGAAATTTAAAGCCACTGATTTAAGCAGATCAAGGGTTTTCCCCCTCATGTAGTAATATCTGAAGAGCACCTCTTGAATATTTGGCTGAATTCTGATTAGCACATACATGTGAGAAAACTCCCTAATTGTGAAAGAAAGAAGCACCCAATGAGATTAGAGGACTCGGTGCTTAGTGCTCACACAGGGCTGGGAATCGTGCCTCTTCTACCAGCCAAACTAGAAAACCTCTGATTTTAGAGGCACTGGCGTGAGGACACAGAAGAATCTTGCCTCATAATGGGGAATGATTAGTCCCAGACCAATTTCTTCTCTGGTCCTGCCTAGAAAACATTAAAAGCAAGATCTGAAGGAGTCTTCCAAGGAATTTAACTGTTTCCCATTACCAAGGGCAAGAATTGTTATAGGAATACAAATGATTTCCAAGGTGACTCAGTAGTAAAGAATCCATCTGCCAGTGCAGGAGATGCAAGAGACATGGATTCAATCCCTGGGTCTGGAAGATCCCCTGGAGAAGGAAATGGCAATCCACTCCAGTATTCTTGCCTGGGAAATCCCAGGACAAAGTCTGGTGGGCTATAATCCATGGGGTCGAAAAGAGTCAGACACAACTAAACACACACACAGACACACACAGACATACACACACACAAAGATATTCAGCACCCAAAGAGGCACAGTTCACATCTGTCATCAAAGAGGACCCATAATGAAGGGACTAATTAATCAAAATTATTCCAGAACTGACACAGATATTAGAATTAGCATGCAAGAACATTAAAATAGTTATAATAGCTGTATTTAAAATATTCAGAATAAAAGTAGATGTATGGAAGATTAAAAAAAAACCTCACATTGACATTGTTGAGATAAAAACTACAATGTATGAGGTTAGAAATACTAGATGGTATTAACAGGAGAAGGCAATGGTACCCCACTCCAGTACCCTTGCCTGGAAAATTCCATGGATGGAGGAGCTTGGTAGGCTGCAGTCCATGGGGTCGCAAAGAGTCGGACACGACTGAGCGACTTCACTTTCACTTTTCACTTTCATGCATTGGAGAAAGAAATGGCAACCCACTCCAGTGTTCTTGCCTGGAGAATCCAAGGGACGGGGGAGCCTGGTGGGCTGCCATCTGCGGGGTTGCACAGAGTCAGACACGACTGAAGTGACTTAGCAGCAGCAGCAGCAGCAGATGTAGCAGAAGAAGATAATAGTGGACTTGAAGATGTAACTATAGAAACTATCCAAAGTTTTCACCTTTTTTCATGGAAGATTTTTTTTAAAAACTCACCTTGACATTGTTGAGATGAAAACTACAATGTGTGAGATTAAAAATACTGGATGGTATTAACGGGAGATTAGATGTAGTGGAAGAAAATAATAGTGGACTTGAAGACATAGCCATAGAAACTATCAAAAGTTAAAGACAAAAAAGAGAATTTAAAAATATTAACAGAGCATCAATAAGCTGTGAGATGGATTCAAACAGTCAAATATACATATAATTAGATTCCCTAAAGGAGGGGAATACTTGAGTAGGGGTTACAGCGTCAGGGTCTTTTCCAGTGAGTTGGCTCTTCAAAAAGGAAAAGAGGGTGAAAGAGGATGAGATAGTTAGATAGCATCACTGACTCAATGGACATGAATTTGAGCAAACTCCAGGAGATAGTGAAGGACAGCAGAGCCTGCATGCTGCAGTCCATGGGGTCACAAAGAGTCAGATATGACTTAGTGATTGAACAACAACAACAGGGGTTACAGAGCCTAGATTTCAGAACCAATTTAAAATATTTAATAGTAAAATATAGGAACTTGGAATAAACAAGAGTAGGAGACATTGATTCCATCATTCATATCTATAGGCCCGCAAGTGTGTGGTTTTTAGACGAGTGAGCCTATTTTAAGAGTCAAGAGCAGGGCACAGAAGCACAGCGCTCAGATCCCTCTCACTTCTCAGCAAGAGTTTGATCCATATCTGCTCCCAGTGAATCGAACACATCCTTCTTGAGCAAGTCATCCTGCAGAAACAGAACATTTCCTTGTGGTGCTTGGGCCACTCCTCTGATCCTTTGTTTACTGTCTTTATGGTTCTCTGTTAGTAACACTAGGAAGCACAAACAGCAGTTCAGTCTCATCCTTTCCTTGTTTTTTTCAGACAGAAGGTTTCTTTGTTTGTTTTGCTACACCATCAGCTGACCCACATCAGATATCTGTGTAAGGAATATTCTAGAAATTACAATGAACTTTTGCTTCTCTGTGGCTGTACTCTCTAAGACTGTGGCATTTTGGGGGTAGGCTTAGGCTCTTCTGTGATAAAACAAAGTTTTAAATTCCAAAGGATTCACACATAAAAGCTGATTTGTTGTTCACTCAAAATCCACTTCAGGTCACTCAATTTAGTCCCTTCCAAGGTCACTCAGGGATCTGGTCTGCTTCCTTCTGTGGCCATCACACAAGATGCATTCAGAGTTGCCACTGCAGGATACGAGAGGGATGGAGAATTGGACAGGAGTAGAGAAAATAGAGCATTGTCGTACACGTAGAACACAAGTGTGTTGAATGTTAATAACCTAAAATTCTAAAATTTTAAATATTATATGGTATTAATATAACAAGTGCTCATGATGACCAAGCCACACACTTTTAACCCTCCTGAGTTCAGCACTGCAGTGGCGGACAGTTCCAAGCCCACTGTCAGTGTCCTTCAGAGCCACAGGGTCTCTACAGTCAACTTTTCGTAAAGCTGGCAAAGGATTATCTATTGATCAACTCAGAAGTACAGGAAGGTTAAAGTCCTTTAGGGTAACTCCCAAATAATGAGGGCCGTGAGTCAATGGGTAAATGTCTAGGCTTTCCTATCCTTTGGCAGGACAATTCTTCTTCTTTTTTTTTTAATTAAAATTTGTTTGTTTCTTTTATTTATTTATTTTTATTTTTTAAGCCGCACCTTGCAGCATGTGGGATCTTAGCCCCCTGACTAGGGATTGAACCCATGCCCCCTGCAGTAGAAATGCAAAGTCTTAACCACTGGACCACCAGGGAAGTTCTCCCATAGGAAAATTCTGTGATAAATTCTCCATGAGTCTTTAGGGGGTTCCTCAGCAAGACCAAACTCTGTCTATAGTTCTAGTTAATTTTTTTTTTTCAAATTTTATTTTATTTTTAAACTTTACATAATTGTATTAGTTTTGCCAAATATCAAAATGAATCCGCCACAGGTATACATGTGTTCCCCATCCCGAACCCTCCTTCCTCCTCCCTCCCCATACCATCCCTCTGGGCTGTCCCAGTGTACCAGCCCCAAGCATCCAGCATCGTGCATCGAACCTGGACTGGCAACTCGTTTCCTACATGATATTTTACATGTTTCATTGCCATTCTCCTAGTTAATTTTTTAATGCACTCTTGATTGGCTTTTTTCCCTACCTTGCCTCATTCTTCTCATCCCTTCTCTTTTGTTTTCTGAAATCTCCTCTCAGTAAATGAACTGTGCTCAAGTCTTTATCTTAGGGTCATCTTTGGGGGAAAAACAAAACTAAAATATATGGGAAAATAAATTTAGAGAATATTGAATTACTTGTAGTTAAACATGTCTTCTTTTATAGAAGTTCTAGAGCTTTAATATGCTAATGTTTATTCTGACTCTTCATGAGGGGAATTCAGAAATTTAAGCTTCTCAAAGTTGGATTATAAGTTTTTATCCCCAAGGCAACCTGGAGAATTAGCACTCCATGAAACACATATCAGGGATGCTTGATTTAAAGTTTCTACAGTTTTTTCTATTTTGAATAAAGAAAAATATTAAAAAATTTAAATGGTATAGAAGAGTAAGAGGGGGAAAAAAAGGATTTTCAAACATATCAAAACATGAGTACCTTATTTTTCTACCACTGACAAGAACAAAATTGACTACCAGGCTGGTACCTAGCCCCATGAAGAAGGAGTCCTGTGGCAGGTCCCAAGGGTGGGCATTAAGTAGCCAGATATTCTCTGGAAAGCTTCTTGCAACTTCCACTGGAGAATGGAGCCATGTGGTCTTTAGTGAAAAAGAGCAAATTCTTCCTCTCCATGCTAAGTTGCTTCATCATGTCCGACTCTTTGCAACCCCTTGCAACTCTAGCCTGCCAGGACTCCTTTGTCCATGGAATTCTCCAGGCCAGAATACTGGACTGGGTTGCCATTCCTTTCTCCAGGGGGTCCTCCCAAGCCAGAAATGGAACCCGCATCTCTTCCCTCTCCTGAATTGGCAGGCGGGTTCTTTACCACTAATGCCAACTAAGCTCCATCTTCCTCTCCCCTCATCTTTTAATTACTGTGCGGGATGGTGAAGTTAAACCCAGCAAGTAACAACTCCTGTACAGATTTCTGAAGCTACCTCATGCGCTGGTTAATTGTATCTGCCTGCAGAAGCTAATTAGCATAATTAATCTTACCCTGTGATTACCCTGAGGAGGAAGAAGTTCTGAATGCACAGGTGGGATCTGGTGAATAAGCAGCTGTGCCTGTCTCCCAGGGACAAAGAAACATGGGCTGGAGAAGGTTTGAGGACCACAGCCAGAGTCATTTCCATGAATGTGGTGCAGGGCTTCACGCACATGCACATGCTCAGTCGCTCAGTCATGACTCTGACTCTTTGTGACCCTTCGGACTGTAGCCCACTAGGCTCCTCTGTCCATGGGATTTTTCAGGCAAGAATACTCAAGTGGGTTGCTGATTCCTTCTCTAGAGGCTCTTCCTGACTCAGGGATTGAACCTGTGTCTCCAGCATCTCTTGCATTGCAGGTGGATTCTTTACTGCTGAGGCACTGGGGAAGGCAGGGCTTCATGGCATAGGAGAAAAGAGGAGCGGAGAGGCAATTTGTACAAGTCAAGCCCACGGGCTGGGATGTGCCCACCTATCTTTGTACAGGTGTAGAATTCCAGGTCTCCTTTGTCTTCTGAGAGCTCCCTGAGGACCAGGGTTTTGTCTTCTACATTTTCCAGAGTTCTTTGATCACTTGGTACAGGGATGGGCCTCTTATTAACTTTGGAAAGAGTAAGATATTTGGGACAAGATGGGAGAACAAAAGAATAGGTGGAATTAGAGGAAGAAATAAAAATACTATGTTAGGAGAGATAGAGGGAGGTAAGTGGTTAGGTAGATGGATACTAAGTAGATGGAAAGATAGACTGTTGTGAAGCACTGACCATGCACCAGGATCATGCAATAAAGCAGCTTCCATACTGATCTCTGTAAGGTATCTTTTTAAATTATCACAACAGCCCACTGCACACATTGGTTCTCAACTTAAAGATGCCTAACTATCACCAATAAACTTTGTTAAAATGCATATTAACGAGTTGCCCCTAGAGAGATTTTAGTCCTATAATCTTAAATACGATCTAGGAATCTGCATCCATTAGTGGTCTAGGAGATCCCCATGTGGTTGGGCCTAGGACCTACTTTGAGAAATGCTCTTTCTCTAATGAACGAGTGAATGAATGAAGTGTCCTTTGAGGCAATTATTTTAGTGATCAATTTCAGAAAGGCAGAGACTGGGAGGCAGAGCAAATGAGTAGCTTATGCAAGCTCCCACAGAGAGTAATGGAGGATAAATAGACCTCCTATTTGCCCTTTCTACTGTAGGAGACAGGTAGCAAAGATTATGAAAGAGATCCTTGGTTATCTTTTCCTTAAAGCAAAAATAGAGGAAGAAGCGCAAGGAAGTATATATCAAATTTGAATCATTTCTTCCTTCATTCATTCAACCAATATCTTAAGCATGTACTCTGTGCCAGATATTGAGATTGTAATAATGAACAAAAAGGCATGATGCAAACCTTTTTGGAGTTTACAGTCTAGAGTAAATAGATATAAATGAGAATCATCGCATAAATACAACCTTATAAATTGCTCCAAATATTTTTTTTCCAAACACAGTGTTTATGGTGTTAAGAAAAGATTTAACAGGGGCCCTGACCTGGCCTTGAGGATCAGGGAAGGACTTCTATTTGAGTTAGTGTCTTTAAGTAGGAGTCTGAGTTAACCAAATGACTAAGGTAGAAAGAAGCACACCCAAGACAGTGGGAAAAGCTTGCATAAAACTTTGGGAGGGGGTTAGGGAGCAGAGGGCTTGAAAAATGGAGAGGATGTGAATTAGGCTGAATCCTTCAAGCTGCATTTCTTGGGAACCAGAGTATGGTCTGGGCAATTGAGTAAGGTACATCTTCAGCTAAGAAAGATGGAGTCCCAATCATTGGTTTGGGAATGAGAGAAAGCGAAATTAACTGAAGACAGGCTTAATTGTTGGAGAAATTAAATCAGAAGGAGAACCTGAGTAGTCAGAAGCTAATCTGGAGGGTCCAGAAGAAGAGGTTCTGGAATCAGTTTTTGAACACATTAATGCCATTGGAAAAACCTGCTCTTATTTGATGCTACCTGCAAAATCCAGGAGTCCAATGGAATTAAACAAGCCTTTTGAAAGGCACATTATAAAGGCAGGATGAAGGTAAATTCCCATCAGTCCCATTGTCCATTATAAGGAAAGCATCTGCTTTTCTCCTCTGGCCCGGAGCCCGAAGGCCATATTAGCTAGTTAGTATATAAATACTGAGCATGTGTGTCAGGCTGGATGCTAGGTATTTGTTATATGGCAGTGAACAGAGGGGCTTCCCTAATAGCTCAGTTGATAAAGGATCTGCTTGCAATGCAGAAGACCCTGGTTCGATTCCTGGATTGGGAAGATCCACTGGAGAAGGGATAGGCTACCCACTCCAGTATTCTTACCCACTCCAGTATTCTTGGGCTTCCCTTGTGGCTCAGCTGGTAAAGAATCTGACTGTAATGCGGAAGACCTGGGTTCAATCCCTGGGTTGGGAGGATCCCCTGGAGAAGGGAAAGGCTATCCACTCCAGTATTCTGGCCTGGAGAATTCCATGGGCTGTACAGTCCATGGGGTCGCAGAGAGTTGGATACGACTGAGCGACTTTCACTTTCAGTGAACAGAACGACTAACTCAATTCCCACCTTCTTGAAGTTTACAGAGAAATGGAAGTGACTTTCATTAAGTACATAACTACAATTCTGATCAGTGTGATGAATAATTAATCCAAGAAAGGGAGAATTTCTTTGGGAACCTCACCTAGTCTGAGAAGGCAGTGGCTGAGGTGGAGAAGGGTGCTCTGAGGACATGACATTTAAACTAAGACCTAAAGAACAAGGTTAGGGACATCCCTGGTGGCCCAGTGGTTAAGACTTCACCTTCTGCTTCAAGGGGTGCAGGTTTGATCCCTGGTCAGGGCTTCCCTCGTAGCTCAGTTGGTAAAGAATCTGCCTGCAGTGCAGGGGACCTGGGTTCGATTCCTGGTTTGGAAAGATCCCCTGGAGAAGGAAAGGGCAACCCACTTCAGTATGCTTGCCTGGAGAATCCCACGGACAGAGGAGCCTGGCAGGCTACAGTCCATGGGGTCACAAGAGTCGGGCACAACATAGTGACTAAAGCAAGCAGGGAGATAAGAGCCTGCCTGTCTCGGGGCCAAAAACCCCAAACACAAAACAGAAGCAGTACTATAACAAATTCAAGAAAGACTTTTATTTTATTTTATTTTTTTTTTGGGGGGGGGGCGGGGGTTGCACTTTTTGGAAAGCATGTGTAGTGTGTCAGTTTACAAAGCGTTTGGAGACTTTTAATCCCTGGACTATTTTGGAGAAATGGCTCCTTTCTCCCGAGCAGGCCAGATCCCGGCTCTCTAACTCCGGTTGGAAAGGCCCTGCTTCCTCCCAGTGGGTACTGGGGTTGGCCTGTGCCTTGCTGGCTTCTGTCCAGTGGGGTTAGGGTTTCTGCCTTCCCCCATCCCCCACTCCCAACCCGTGAGAAAGACTTTTAAAAAATGGTCCACATTAAAAAAAAAAAAAAGTCTTGAAAAAAAAGAAAAAACAAAATTCATGAAGTGACTGGTGGGATGGAGAATGCACACATGTGTAAACCCGGTGCTGGTAGGTTCTGCAAAGAGTCTAAGCAACTGGCAGAGGGGGTGTGCGTCTACAGAAAAGAAATTTGTTGAAACGATAGAGCAAAAAGTTTGTGAATGCTTACACCACATGGGAGCTTACCACTGTGGTCCAGTGAGTGACTTTGTTCTGAAAGAAATGGGTGACTATTGAGAGATTTACCCCAGAGAATGGCAAGAGCTGGTTCATCTTCAGTCTCTAGGGTGCTACATCTCAGCAGAGCACAGGACAGGAATTCTTATTCCAACCAGGCTCTGTGCCCACACTCAAGGGAATAGAAAGGATCCAACAGTGATAAGAAGGAAGAAGATGCCTCCTGACTCTGAGCAACTCACATCCCCATCCTGAACCTCAGCTCCTCCTCTAACCACTAAGAATCTGGGCCCAACACTCAGTAAGTACTTATTGAATAATTGGAGATAAATATACTTGTTTTCTGGCCTTAGCTTTCTCTAGAGTGGAGCTATTTTTCTCCCTTCTAAAAGGTCTCTTGAAATACAAGAACATCATTTAGAAATGAGATCCTGCAGTAGATTGATCTGTTCCGATATGAGATGAGAAAGGGAATAAAACCACATCCATTTAAAATCTGACTGAGGAACAGGAGAGTAAAACCCACTCAGTCTAACAATGAGACTGAGCTGAATTTTGTTGTGATTTTTTGTTGGCTGTTAAGTTTCTCAGTTCTTCTGAAGGGAGATAAAACACCCTCAAGAATAACAATGTGTTGAACTGGCAAATTTCAGGAGCGTTCACACATGCAATTTGTGTTGCAAGTCTTTCCTCCCTGAATTGTTTTCACTTTTCAGTTGAGGGATTTTTCTAGTGGAGACAAATGAACCCAGTGTGAGACGAATAGAGGAGAAAGCAAGAAACATGGCTGGTGGCCCAAGACTCCACGTGGCAGAGGAAGAAGGAGGTCAGTGACCAAACCCAACCCAAGGGCTGTCCCCTTGGCTCCATCCTGCAGGGCGCCCACTGGAAAACATCAACACATATATTATTCTCTGAATAAAGGGGTGATGAAGTTTTTCAGTAAGGGATCAAACTGTAAATCATTTGGGGTTTTCAGGTCATGCAGACTGTTTCTATTAGTCAGCTCTTTGGTTGTAGCAGGAAAGCACATACCATGTATGTGAATGGGTATGTCTGTACTTCCGTAAAGAGGCAGTGAGCACATTTGACTCGTGGGCTGCAGTAGGCAAAGGATGGGGGCACTTCCCTGGTGGTCCAGTGGTTAAGAATCTGCCTGCCAGTGCAGGGGACATGGGCTCAATCTCTGGTCTGGGAAATAAGATCCCGCATGCCGCAGGGCACCTAAGCTCATGCGCCACACTCTGGAGCCCCAAGTCACAACTGCTGAGCCTGCACATCCTAGAGCCTGGGCTCCGCAATGAGAGAAGCCACTACAGTGAAAAACCCACATGCAGCAACTAGAGAGTAGCCCTCCTTTGGGGCGACTAGAGAAAAGCCCACGCAGCACTGAAGACCCAGTGCAGCCAAATATAAATGAATAAAGGGCTGTGGAGTCCAGGTGTGTGGGCTTGAAACTGACTCTGTCTTTACAGGCTCATGACCTTGAGATAAATGACTCTACCTTTCTGAGGCTCTGTGGTGGGCATTTGTTGCATTTGCTTCCCTGCATCCTACTTCTTGAGAGAACAAGATGATGGATTTTGAGGGGGTTTTATCTGAGGGGAGGGCGTCTTACCTCTTCAGCACTCACAACCTAGGCAGTTCTCATGATGAGGACTGAAGTTGGTGGCTTTTCACCTTCCTGCACCATGTTCTACCAGAGATCCTATCCTTGCTGGACAAAATCTTCTGCTCTGGACTTTTCCTATGACCTCCAGACCTTCCAAAGTCAAACCTGCCCCACGTCCAACTCTATTTGAGAGATGATTCCTGGGACTCTTCTGTGCTTTAGAGCAGCTGTCTGAGGAGTGGGTGATTGTGACCCTCACCACCCAGAAGACATTTGACAACATCTGGTGACATTTTTGTTTGTCACATCTTGGGGGGAAGGAGGATGTGCTCCTGGCATTGGTGGGTGGAGGCCAGAAAGGCTGTTAAACACCCCATGATGGACTAGACAGCCCTTCACAACAGATAATTAATTACCTGTCCCCAAGTGTTAAGAGTGCTAAGGTAGAGGATTTCCCTGGTGGTCCAGTGGCTAAGATTCTGCACTCTTGATCCCTGGTCAGGAAACTGGATCCCACAGACCACAACTAAAGATCTTGTGTGCTGCAACTAACACCTAGCACAGCCAAATGAATTTTTCTAAGTGTTAAGGCAAAGAAACCCTACTTTGAAGTTAACAGCTAATAGCAATATTTTCTTTGATAAATTGTTATGTTTTCAAATAGGGCCTCTCAGATCAGATCAGATCAGATCAGTCGCTCAGTCATGTCCGACTCTTTGCGACCCCATGAATTGCAGCACGCCAGGCCTCCCTGTCCCTCACCAATTCCCGGAGTTCACTCATCTTTGATTACCCTGGATCCCTAAATATCAGCGTTAGAAGGAGGCTATTTGAGCATTTGTGGAAACGTTTTTCTAAATGTAGGACTTCATGAATTTCTCAGGTTCTTGTTTTTCTCAGCTGTAAAGTGGGGATGAAGATGGAAACTGTCTCAGGAATTTGGGGTTTCCCCAGTGGCTCAGCAGTAAAGAATCTGCCTGCAATGCAGGAGACACAGGGAAACATGGGTTTGATTTCTGGATTGGGAAGATCTCCTGAAGGAAGGCATGGCAACCCATTCCAGTATTCTTGTCTGGAGAATCCCCATGGACAGAGAAGCCTGTTTGGCTATAGTCCATAGGGTCGCAAAGAGTCAGACACTACTGAGCGACTGAGCACATATGCTTTGGAAGCATCTCCCTGCAAAATGGGGTGATTATTATTTTTAACTACCCATTATTGAACCCTCATGAAGTACCAGGCAGTACACTCAGCTGAAAAGCTTCCCCTATTCCTCACAATTACTCTATAAAGGAAGTAGCAGACTTCATAGAATTATGCCCATTTTAGAGATAGAATAACTGAGGCATGGAACGTTTAACTGATGAAACTGCTATGTAATTCTCACAACACACAAGTCATGGGGTAAGGAGAAAAGAAGATAGACTTTGAGCCTGGGATATCCTGGACCTTTTTATTAATTAGCATTCCCTTAGGGCATAAGGTAACCAGGGAAATAAAAATAAAAAAGAACAACCCTGTCAACTAAATAGTGAACCAATTAGATGGAAGTCAATATTAACAAGATTCAGCAATTCCAGGGGCCCAAAGACAAGGATTCAGAAACCTCTGCCACTTAGCAATCTTGTAGACTTGTGACCTAAAGGGAAGGGATGTAACACAGGAATCAATTCTTTGCCAGCTGATTAGTAGCTGACTGTGTCCCGAGTAGCCCATAGTCCCATCCTATCCAGAACCAGAAAGATGCTGCAGACAGTAACCAGTTAAATACAGAATCTGCTAAGGAAGCTCTTTCTTTCAGGAAGTAGAGCTCCCTGCCCTACACAGACACGCAGTTTGCAAAGGGTGTTTTTCCTACTTCTTGACCTTAGCTACCCAAAGCACCAAGCGAAGAACAGAATCATCAACAGAGTTGACACTGGATTCCCTCACTTCTGCAACTGGAGAAGGTAATGAAGCTCAAGGGCAGTTTTTCAGAGAGTAGGTCAAACCCTCCAGTCTAAGAATCTTCCTAGACTCCTCTCTGTTTCCCGACCTTTAGGCAGTCTGTCTCAAGTACTGATGGCATTACCTCTGCATTCCTTCCCCTGCCTAGCCAGCCCTTTCCCTCCCCTTGCCAACAGCATAAACACCCATCCACAATTTCCTAGAACTACTGCAGCAGCTTCTTAACTGGTCACACAACCTCACACTCATTCCTTCCAATCTACTTATACTATTTATACATGAACTCCACAGTGAACTTTCTATACTGCAGGTTTGATTATGCCATCACTCTATTTAGATGGTCCCAATACAATAGGATAAAACTAAACTTCCAGCATGAGATAATATCCTCTGAAATCTAGCCTCATCTCTCACCTCAACTCCCTCTAGTCCCTATCATATTGAATGATATTCAGTTCCGGAAGCTTGAGATAATGAGATAATATCCTCTGAAATCTAGCCTCATCTCTCAGCCCCGCTTCCTCTAGTCCCTATCATAATGAATGATATTCAGTTCCAGAAGCTTTACTTTTACAGATGCTATTTCTTTTATCTGAATTACTTTTCCATCCTTCTTCATGTTTAATTGTATTAAACAAGTGATTTAATTTTATTCATTTTTTGAAGACAGAAATTAAGGGTTAAAAACCCTCTGAATTGAGTCAGGCACTTGTCTCTCTGCATTTCTGTGGCCTTGTCTTCTTATCTCTTGTGGTGGCTTAGAGCTATGTTCACAGATTCTTTGACACGCCTCTTCTTCAGAATGTGCTGTCTAATTCCCTACACCTTGAATGCAGACCAAATTTGGTGACTTGCTTCCAGAAAATAGCATGCCACAAGACTAATGGAATATGACTTATGAGGCTAGATCTTTGCTGCCCCTACCTGCCTTGCTTCCTTCTTGACTCACCCACTCTGGAGGAAGCCAGCTGCCATCTTGTGAGGATACTCAAGCAGCCCGAGGATGACAGCCAACAAGAGCAAGATCTAATAATTGGATACTGCAGTGCCAGTCAAGTTTTCAGAAAGTTTCGGTCCCAACCAACATCTTGACTACATGTGCATCAGAGACCCTGAGCTTAGCCACACCTGAATCTCTGACTCACAGAATTTATAAGTATAAAACATTGTGGAGTTTTTTTGTTTCTTCTTCTTTTTAAGAATTGTTTGTTTCTTTATTTTTGGCTGTGCTGAGTCTTTGTTGCTGCATGGGCTTTTCTCTAGTTGTGGAGACTACAGGGGCTATTCTTTAGTTGTGGTGCACAGGTTTCTCATTGCAGTGGCATCTCTCATTGTGTAGCAAGAGCTCTAGGGTCACAGACCTTAGCAGTTGCAGCTCCTGGGCTCTAGAGCACAGGCTCAGTAGTTGTGCATAGGCTTAGTTGCTCTGCAACATGTGGGATTCTCCCAAACCAGGAATCAGCCACCAGGGAAGTCCAAAACATTGTGGGTTTAAGTCACTAAACTTTGGGGTCATTCATCATACCTCAGTAGATGACTAATAAACCTCCAGAGCCCAACTGTCTGGGTTCAATCCTGGCACTGTCCCTAATTAACTCTATGACTTTCAACTAGTTACTTCATTTCTTTAAAAAAAATTTTTTTAAATTTTTTGACCTTGCGACATAGCATGTGGGATTTTAGTTTCCCAATCAGGGATCGAACCTGAGCCCCCTGCATTCGCTGATGCCATCCAACCATCTCCTCCTCTGTTGCCCCCTTCTCCACCTGCCCTCAATATTTCCCAGTATCAGGGGCTTTTCCAAAGAGTCAGCTCTTCATATCCAGTTGTCAAAGTATTGGAGCTTCAGCTTCAGCATCAGTCCTTCAGATAAATATATTCAGGGTTGATTTCCTTTATGGTTGACTGGTTTGATTTCCTTGCAGTCAGGGCTATACTTATAGGGTTACCACTTGTAGTTTTGTGATCTTAGGTAAGTTTACATAACTTTGCTAAGGTTCTTTTGTGTGTATGTGTGCTCAGTCGTGTCCAGCTCTTTGTGACCCCATGGACTATAGCCGGTCAGGTGTTTCTCATCTGGAAAATGGGGATTAAAGTTAACAGTCATCTCAGCATTTGTTCTGGTTATCAATTGCTGCATGACAGACTATGCCAATACAGAGGGGTGTCCTTCAGCTTTCTCCAGATAAACAGAACCAATCGGATATACATACACGGAGACAGAGAGGTATCTTGTGAGAGACTGATTCATGCAGTTAGAGAAGCCAAGAAGTCCTGGGAGCTGGAGCCCAGGAAAGCTAATGGTATAATTTAGTCTGAGTCCATAGGCCCAGGAACCAGGAACACCAGAGTCCAGGGGTGGGAGAAGATGGATATCACAGCTCAAGCAGAAAGAACAAATTCATCTTTTGTCTGTCTTTTCATTCTGTTTGAGCCCTCAACAAATTGAATGATACCCACTTTCACAGATGAGAATGATCGTGTTTATTCAGTCTGTCAATTCAGTGTTAATCTCTTCCAGAAACACAGACATGCCCAGACATGTTTTACCAGCTATTTGGAAATCCCTTAGCCCAGTCAAGTTGACACATACAATTAACCAATCATAAGAGGCTTAAAACAAAATGCATTTTGCTGTGTGTTTACAGTCTGGGCCAAGCTCAGTAGGGAAATCTCTCTGCTCTACTCAGCCTGAGCTGTGGCTACTCCCCTGTGAGCTGAGAATCTGCCTCCAAGATGGGCCACCATCACAGTTTTCCAGTCAGGGCAGGCTTCTGGCAGGAAGGTCACCTGAGGACTCTGGGGACCTCAGTCTGTCCCCGTGGAGGCATCTTCATGTGTCCTGGGTTTCTTCACAGCATGGTGGTTGGGTTCAAGAGTGACTCTCTCAATAGAGATAGCCAGAGAGAGATGCTTCTCTCATTGTGCAGCCTTGGAGGTCACATAGACTCCATTGCTCTGACAGTCACAAAAGCCACTCAGCTGCAAGGGGAAGAGACACAGACTTCATTTCTTAATAGGAGTGGCAAGCTTTTATAGGATAAGTGGAACAGGAAAATCCAGTCTAGTTATTGTATCTTATTGTAAATAAGGTAGCAAATATAAAGTCCTTAGCTTGGTTTCTGGCATGGAATATGTATTTTATAAAAATTTGTTAGATGAATGATAAATTTACTTACATAACTTTTAAACTTGAGTTTTCTCATCTGTATTATGGGACATACATGAACTGGGCTTCCCTGGTAGCTCAGCTGGCAAAGAATCCACCTGCAATGCAGGACACCCTGGTTCAATTCCTTGGTTGGGAAGATCCCCTGCAGAAGGGATAGGCTACCCATTCCAGTATTCTTGTGCTTCTCTGGTGGCTCAGATGGTAAAGAATCTGCCTGCAGTGAGGGAGACCTAGGTTCAATGCCTGAGTTGGGAAGATTCCCTGGAGGAGGGCATGTCAACCTACTCCAGTATTCTTGCCTGGAGGATCCCCATGGACAGAGGAGCCTGGTGGGCTACAGTCCATGGGGTCACAAAGAGTTAGACAAGACTTAGCGACTAAGCGCCCGCGGGAGCCGGGAGCCCGGAGCCCGGCCCCGGCCGCCCGGCGAGCGAACATGGCAGCAGCAAGAGAAGGCTGGCGCCGGGTAGTGGCCGCCGCCGCTCTGCCGTTCCGCATCCGCGCCCGGCGCCCTCCGAGCCTCCTGCTTAGCCGGCCTCCCGGTGGCCGCCGGTTTATTTCCTTTGGAGCGGCGGGCAGCGAGGACTGGGACCCCTACCCCCCCGCAGCCTTTAAAAAAAAAAAAAAAGACTTAGCGACTAAGTACACAGCACATGATAGAATTAGGGAGACTTGTTGTGAGGTTTACAAACACACATAAACCATCAACACATGCTAAGTCTTTGTATTATTATTACTGTGACCCTAATGATTCCATCGGAGAAGGCAATGGCAACCCACTCCAGTACTCTTGCCTGGAAAATCCCATGGGTGGAGGAGCCTGGTAGGCTGCAGTCCATGGGGTTGCTAAGAGTCAGACACGACTGAGCGACTTCACTTTCACTTTTCACTTTCATGCATTGGAGAAGGAAATGGCAACCCACTCCAGTGTTCTTGCCTGGAGAATCCCAGGGACAGCAGAGCCTGGTGGGCTGCCATCTATGGGGTCACACAGAGTTGGACACGACTGAGGCGACTTAGCAGCAGCAGCAGCAATGATTCCATTCCTTTCCTCGAGGCACACATACAGCTGACTCATTTTGAGGCTGTTTATGTGTATTATATTTAAGGACCAATAGACTCCACCTCCAAGAGGGTAGGGCTTTGTCGCTCCCTTGGCATTTTGTATTAATCTAGTTTTGCCGAGTATGCATTGGACACTCAATTACTGCCATGACTATTCAAATGTGTATTTTAGGGGTCATATTAATACACACAGAGATTGATAGTGACTATAAGGTTATCTGGGCTTCCCAGGTGGCGTTAGTGGTAAAGATCATGCCTGCCAATGCAGGAAACATAAGAGAAGTTCAATACCTGGGTCAGGAAGATCTCCTGGAGGAGGGCATGGCAACCCACTCCTATTCTTGCCTGGAAAATCCTATGGACAGAAGAGCCTGGTGTGCTGTGATCCATATGGTCACAGAGAGTTGGACATGATTGAAGCAACTTAGCACACACACATAAGGATATCTAAGTTCAGTTCAGTCGCTCAGTCGTATCCAACTCTTCGTGACCCCATGGACTGCAGGATTCATGCAAACTTGTCTCTTTCTCCATACCCATTATTTTAAGATAGAGTAGCTTCTAATGGCTGTGTATCAGCACAATGTCTATTTTGCCCTTTTTTCCTGATTAAATTATGTTAGAACATCTTCATTAAGGTCTCCAGACATGATATGTGGGGATCAATAACAGCCTAATATTAGCAAATGCCAGGCTGGAAAAGCTGAAGAGGAAAACACACTTCCTTCTCCTCTGAGATGTAAACTTTCCTCATCTGTTATATGAACTCCAGTGGTTTCAAATTTTGATGTATGATCTGAGACACCGAATAGTCTGGTTATGATTTATTTGCAAAAACCAAGGAGATAAGTGAAGTGAAAATCATTCAGTCATGTCCGACTTTTAGAGACCCCCATGGACTATACAGTCCATGGAATTCTCCAGGCCAGAATACTGGAGTGGGTAGCCTTTCCCTTCTCCAGGGGATCTTCCCAACCCAGGGATCAAAGCCAGGTCTCCTGCATTGCAGGCAGACTCTTTATCAGCTGAGCCACCAGGGAAGCCCTGAAAAAAAAAAAAACAGAATAAAAAAACTATAGGCTAGAACATCTCCAGGCATAGGTAAAGGTTATAAAATAATTCATCTGGTTTCCCTAGATTATGCTGTCTTTGTACCCTGCTCCCCTTGTCATCTGTGTGGTAACATGGGAGAAGAGGAGTGGAAATGAGGGAGGGAGAGTAACATTTGCTGTATAAAGTCTGTAAAATCATTTCTCCCTGAAGCATGCCAAGACCAGAACTGTGCTTGACTGATAAAGCATGGACACATGCTAAGAATGTCTAAGATCCTTCCAGTCAAAGAGACTCCATCATTTTTATGATATCTCATGATCCCCAAGCAGCCACAGTTGGTGGAAGGAGAAGATGAACCATAACAAAATAAGTGTCCCCATGAGGTTATTCTTATTATTCTCTGAGTTTCCTTCAGAGTCCCCCTGTTCAATGAGTTCACTCGTAGAATAAGTACATCAAAGTTGGAACACTTGTGATCTGTCCCTAAATTTAATATATTTTTAGTCCCCTAGAAATGGACAGTTTTTTTGTTTCCCTCTTGAGATGATTCTAATATATGGGTTTTTTAAAAGATACATTATAACCTCAAAGCAAACAAAAACAATCAGCACTTGGTTCTTTTAAAGTTAAAAGAGCATTACCCAAATCTTTGAATATTACCCAAAACTTCACAAATAATAATAATATCTAAAACTTGAGTAGCAATTTAAATTTTATGAAGTGATTGCTAGCAATATTAATATTATCCCCACTTTATAGAAGAGACAGAGGGTCAATGATTTGTACCTTATCCAAAGCCAATGTCAGACAGTAATAATGAAATGACAACACATATATGCTATAAACTAGTTTTGAGCTTTAGAGATGATACATGAAAAGTATCTAGCACTTGAACACTCCCCCCAGAAATGTTGGAACATGTCTATACCCTCCATCAGAGTATCCCCAGTGCCCAGCGTAGTGTAAGAATGTGGGACATACTCAGAATAGGTTAGTTCATCCATGCATTGAACAAATATTGCAAATATTGGTTGTGCTTTCAGTGACATGTCAGACACTGTCCTTGACATAAAGGAAGGAAGAAAGATGACAAGTGAGGAATTCTTCCTAAAGTCTTGCCTAGAGAGGCCCTACTCATATTTCTTAACAATAGAACTATCACTTCTTTCAATTTTCTTTTTATTTCTCAGGTAGATTTCCTGGGTCTTCAGTTCCTGTTTGGGGACTGTCCTAAGCATAAAGGGCGACAACAGAATGTTTGGGGGACTGTGTTTATTGGTAGCTGAGTAGCCCAGGTAGTGCAGTGGTAAAGAATCTGCCTGCCAATGCAGGAAACGCAAAAGACACAGGTTTAATCCCTGGGTCAGGAAGATTCCCTGGAGTAGGAAATGGCAACTCACTCCAGTATTCTTGCCAAGAAAATTCCATGGATAGAGAAGCCTGGTGGGACTACAGTCCATGGGGTTGCAAAGAGTTGGACATGACTGAGCACACAGAACATGGTTAACACAGTGAGTAGCCAATACAAAGAATCTTGTTCAAGAGGCTTTAATATTATAGATGGTAAATGGTCCTAGGTCAAATACAAAGGACAAAATGAACAAGGGGGGTGGAATGATGAAAGACGATACAGAGCTGATACTTGTATAGAGAACCAGCCAAACAGAGGCATTCAGAACTTAGGCTATGAACTGTAAGTATGTACAGGATCTTTCTTTTTATGTGGCAACATGCAGTGTGAGACAACTGTATAAACAAAATCCACCAAAAGACACCCTCACTTCTGACTCCAATCGTAGATTCAGAGGATCCCCCAAAGCACTTTTAGTTCTGGTAATTTGCTGGAAGGTTTCGTGGAACTCACAGAAAGCTGTTATACTTGTGGTTACAGTTTATTGCACAAAAAGGACACAGATTAAAAGGGAGCTCACGGGCAGAGTCCAGGAGAGGTTGCAAATTTGGAGCTTGGATTGTCCTTTCTCCATGAAGTTCTGGATAGTGTGACTTTCCCAGCATAAACGGGTGACTGTATGTACAAAGTATCACCAACCAGGGAAACTCACCTGAAATTCTAGGGCTTTTATTGGGGCTCGATTATATACTGCTTTGGCGAGAACCCATCTGGTGTTAGAACTGATAACATAATGCTAACTGTTAGTCTTCAGCTCCTTCACAGGTAGAACTGATATTATATGACCCAAAGCCTCACTTATAAATCACATTGCTAGACTGTCTGATGGCCAGAGATACAGGGCAAACAAGGACATTCTTATCAGGCATGACATTCCAAAGGTCAAGGGATTGCACACCATTAGCCAAAAGCAAAATTCAGACCCCTGTTTGGGTAGGGTTAATTCTTCACTTGCACAGTGCCCTTAAAAGGAAATTCAGATGGCCAACAGGCACTTGAAAATATGCTCAATATCACTAAACATCAGAGAAAGGCCAATCAAAACCACAGTGGGCTATCACCTTTGATGAATGGCTATCAGCAAAAATAACAAAGTTTGGCCAGGATGTGGGAAACAGGGAACCCTTGTACATTGATCATGGGAATATAAACTGGTACAGCCACTGTGGAAAATGGTATAAGGTTTCTCAAAAAACTACAAATAGAATTACCATATGACCCAGCAATTCCACTCTTGGAATGAAAAAAACAACAACAATAATTGGAAAGGATAGATGTACCCTAAGGTTCATTGCAGCATCAATTACAGTTGACAAGATATGGAAGCAATCTAAGTGTCCCTCAACAGATGAATGGCTAAGGAAGATGGGGGTCTCTGTATGTATATATATGTATGTGTACACACACACACACACACACACAATGGAACACTACTTAGCCATTAAAAAGAATGAAAATTTGCCATTTTCAGCAATATGGATGCACTTGGAGAATTTATTGTTAAGTGAAGCGTCAGGTGGAAAGAGACAAATATTGTATAATACCCCTTATATGTGAAATATAACAAGCTAGTGAATATAACAAAAAAGAAGCAGACTCGCATATATAGAGAACAAGCTAGTGATTACCAGTGGGGAGAAGGAAGGGGGAAGGCCATTTTAGGGATATGGAAGTAAGAGGTAAAAACTACTAGATACAAAATAAACCATAAAGATATATTGTAGAACATGGGGGATATAGCCAATATTTTATAATAACTAAATGGAGTATTACCTTTAAAACTGTGAATCACTCTATTATACACCTGTAACTTAGCAGCAGCAGCAACTTATATAATATTGTACATCAACTATATTTCAATCACAAAAAAGAATAGACCTTGGCATTTCAGAATTGCCCCAGTGAATCATTCATTTATTCATTTCTCTGTGCAAATAATGTGCTGGGCACTGTGAGGGAAACAGCGGTAAAGAAGACGTGATTCTGGAGCTGACTCAGATGTCAGCAATTAATTGGAGACATGGAGAAGGTGGAGGATGGAAAAGTGATCTAACTATCTAGTGGGGATAGCACTAAAGATGAAAACAGGAACGTTCAAGGGCACAACCTAAGGGGAACTGGGACTCCGAGGTCGTCTTCCAGAAGAGAGAATGAGAAAGGCCAACCATAAGTCATTAAGATCCATAGGAAACAGATGAAGAAGAGTCACCAGCCAGATCTTTATCCCATTTTATTTTCTTTTTAGAACTTAAAATGTCTGAAATTACTGGTTTTCTTATTCACTTCTTTAGTGTCTAGCTCTGCCAATAGGATAAGGGATGATGCTTGCCTTTCTTACCCATCTATTCCCAGTTCCCAGAATAGCGCCTAGCACAAGGTGGACACTCATTATTCATTAATTAAATGAATTTTTTCCCAATACCAAGCCTTAAGAAGGATCTCTGAACTTTCCATCTACAGGGCTTAGGTTTCTCCAGCTTAAACCAGAGAAACACATAGCCACCAACAGATTGTCTAGCTTGAAGTCAACTCTTGTTCTTCTTCTTTTTTTTTTTTTTCCCAGCAGAAGAGTGAAGCGTTTTGTTGTGGGAATAGGAGGCTGTGTTTCATTTGTCCATTTAGATCCACTTAAAAGCTGAGGGGGTAATTGTAGATGCAACACTGCTGCCTTTAACTGGAAAAACTCCACTCTGAGTTAATAAAGAATTGGGCACTTAGCTATATGTTTTCACATCTTAACACATGAAGGCATTTTCCCAAGGGTTGAATGAACATAATTATCAATTTCCACACGTTTATTACGACTCCCCTGGGATTGGGCAAATGCTTCCTAAACACAGGCTGTTGACAATGACAATGAGCACCGCTCCTCACTGTTCTCATCCACCAGGTGCAAGTTTGTGTCACTTTCTTTTGACTCTGTTTTATTGATTTTCACATAAATCTGTGGTGAATGCAAAACACTGAAGCTGCTCTTGAAATCAGTCCAACGGGGGACAAAATGGACTTTGACTTTGCTGTCTGTGTAGGAAATGAGAGATCCATCCTTATGGGGGGTGTATAAATTGGCAGAGAATGACTTGGAGTCAGTGCAGAGATGGACTTCTCATATTTACTGGCAGATAAGAAATTTAGACAGATAGGGGTGGAGGAGAATGACTAGAAGGGGAAACTTTTGTTTTGAAGAGGATCGTGTACTAAATTATGTATATAAAATGAACTTAAATAAATGGTTTATAAAGCTATAATTATGTGGTTATACGCATTTGGAGATATTCTGTACAGAAACTGAATGGATTAAAATAGTAGAGTTAGAATACAACTCGGGCAATAAGATAAAAAAGTGGTGGTTGGTTATATCTCTGATAGTAATAGTGATGTGGGCCAAGAACATACCTGGAATTCAACCAAGTGGAGGGGAGTGTCCTACTTAGGGTGAAAACAAAATAGGAAAAATTCCAAATTGCCTGGTTCTTAGACTCCTTTCCTTCATGCAAATGCCTTTGTAATAAAGAGAACCATGTGCCTGGAAGTATATATTATAGTAACCAGGGACAGACTAATACAGATAATAATAGGCACATGAAAAGATACTCAGCATCCCTAATTGCTGGAGAAATGCAGATCAGAACTACAGATACAATGAGGTATCACCTCACACCAGTCAGAACAGCCATCACTAAAACATCCACAAATAACAAATGCTGTTGATGGGAATGTTAATTTGTGCAGTCACTATAGAAAACAGCATTGAGGTTCCTCAAGAAACTAAAACTAGAGTTTCCATATGATCCAGCAACCTCACTCCTAGGCATTATACAGACACAACTGTAATTCAAAAAGATACACGCAGTTCTATGTTCCTAGCAGCACTGTTCACAATAGCCAACACATGGAAATGATCTAAATGTCCAGTGACAGATGAACGGATAAAGAAGATGTGGTGCATGTACACAGTGGAAAACTACTCAGCCATAAGAAAAGAATGAAATATTCCCATTTGCAGCAACATGGATGAACCTAGAGATTATTATACTAAGTGAAGTAAGTCAGAAAGAGAAAGACAAATACCATGTGATATCACTTATATGTGGAACCTAAAATACGACACAAATGAACTTAACTACAAAACAGAAACAGACACAGAACAGACTGGTTGCCAAGGGGTTGGGAGGGTGGGAGATGAATGGACTGCAAGTTAGGGGTTAGCAGATGGAAACCATTGTATATAAAAGGGATAAACAACAAGGTCCCACTGTATCGCCCGGGGAACTATATTCAGTATCCAGTGATAAATCATAATGGAAAAGAATATATATATGTACATGTATAACTGAATCACTTTTCTGTACAGGAGAAATTAACACAATGTTGTAAACCAACTATACATCAATAAGATAAATTTAACAAACAAAATATCCATGCGTGTAGCAGCCCCAAATTGGAAGAAGGTCCAAAGTAGGATACAGAAAAAGCACTTCTTCTTCCTTCCGATCATCCCTACTGATCCACATCCAAGGTCTAATGCTACATCTTGGGTTACAAGGTGCAGTGTGGCTTCTTTCTTCAAGACTGTGCATACATGCAGGCATTGGAGCAAGTCTGCCTGGATTTGAATCCCAATTCCATCCTTACCACCTGTGTGACTTTGGGTAAATCTGATTCTTTACTTCCTCCTCTGTAAAACGAGGATGACAACCCACATCTAGAGCTACTGTGAGAGTTAACTGAGTTTGTAAAATGCCTGGCATGCAAGAATCAATCATCAAACATTTTCTATGATGATATTTAATACTTTATTATTTTTCAGATCACTGAATTTTTATTAAAAAAAAATAATCTTTTCTCAGAAGACCAAAATAGTCAAGGTTTAATACAAGGCCCTATTTATTTATTTTTAGTTTTATTTATTTATTTTACTTTACAATAGTGTATTGGTTTTGCCATACATTGACATGAATCCGCCACGTGTGTACATGTGTTCCCCATCCTGAACCCCCCTCCCACCTCCGTCCCCATCCCATCCCTCTGAGTCCTCCCAGTGCACCAGCCCCGAGCACCCTGTATCATGCATCGAACCTGGACTGACGATTCATTTCACATATGATAATTTACATGTTTCAATGCCATTCTCCCATATCATCCGGCCCTCGCCCTCTCCCACAGAGTCCAAGAGACTGTTCTATACATCTGTGTCTCTTTTGCTGTCTCGCATACAGGGTTATCATTACCATCTTTCTAAATTCCATATATATACATTAGTATACTGTATTGGTGTTTTCCTTTCTGACTTACATCACTCTGTATAATAGGCTCCAGTTTCATCCACCTCATTAGAACTGATTCAAATGTATTCTTTTTAATGGCTGAGTAATACTCCATTGTGTATATGTACCACAGCTTTCTTATCCATTCATCTGCTGATGGACATCTAGGTTGCTTCCATGTCCTGGCTATTATAAACAGTGCTGCGATGAACACTGGGTACACGTGTCTCTTTCAGTTCTGGTTTCCTCAGTGTGTATGCCCAGCAGTGGGATTGCTGGGTTGTATGGCAGTTCTGTTTCCAGTTTTTTAAGGAATCTCCACACTGTTTTCCATAGTGGCTGTACTAGTTTGCATTCCCACCAACAGTGTAGGAGGGTTCCCTTTTCTCCACACGCTCTCCAGCACTTATTGCTTGTAGACTTTTGGATAGCAGCCATTATGACTGGCGTGAAATGGTACCTCATTGTGGTTTTGATTTGCATTTCTCTGATAATGAGTGATGTTGAGCATCTTTTCATGCGTTTGTTAGCCATCTGTATGTCTTCTTTGGAGAAATGTCTATTTCATTCTTTGGCCCACTTTTTGATTGGGTGGTTTATTTTTCTGGAATTGAGCTACAGGAGTTGCTTGTATATTTTTGAGATTAATTCTTTGTCTGTTGCTTCGTTTGCTATTATTTTCTCCCATCCTGAAGGCTGTCTTTTCACCTTGCTTATAGTTTCCTTTGTTGTGCAGAAGCTTTTAATTTTAATTAGGTCCCATTTGTTTATTTTTGCTTTTATTTCCAATATTCTGGGAGGTGGGTCATAGAGGATCCTGCTGTGGTTTATGTCGGAGAGTGTTTTGCCTATGTTTTCCTCTAGGAGTTTAATAATTTCTGGTCTTACATCTAGATCTTTAATCCATTTTGAGTTTATTTTTGAGTATGATGTTAGAAAGTGTTCTAGTTTCATTCTTTTACAAGTGGTTGACCAGTTTTCCCAGCATCTCTTGTTAAAGAGATTGTCTTTTCTCCATTGTATATTCTTGCCTTCTTTGTCAAAGATAAGGTGTCCATAGGTGTATGGATTTATCTCTGGGCTTTCTATTTTGTTCCATTGATCTATATTTCTGTCTTTGTGCCAGTACCATACTGTCTTGATGACTGTGGCTTTGTAGTAGAGCCTGAAGTCAGGCAGGTTGATTCCTCCAGTTCCATTCTTCTTTCTCAAGATTGCTTTGGCTATTTGAGTTTTTTTGTATTTCCATACAAATTGTGAAATTATTTGTTCTAGTTCTCTGAAAAATACCATTGGTAGCTTGATAGGGATTGCATTGAATCTATAGATTGCTTTGGGTAGTATACTCATTTTCACTATATTGATTCTTCCAGTCCATGAACATGTATATTTCTCCATCTATTTGTGTCCTCTGATTTCTTTCACCAGTGTTTTATAGTTTTATATATATAGGTCTTTTGTTTCTTTAGGTATATATATTCCTAAGTATTTTATTCTTTTCATTGCAATGGTGAATGGAATTGTTTCCTTAATTTCTCTTTCTGTTTTCTCATTGTTAGTGTGTAGGAAAGCAAGGGATTTCTGTGTGTTAATTTTATATCCTGCAACTTTACTATATTCATTGATTAGCTCTAGTAATTTTCTGGTGGAGTCTTTAGGGTTTTCTATGTAGAGGATCATGTCATCTGCAAACAGTGAGAGTTTTACTTCTTCTTTTTCAATCTGGATTCCTTTTATTTCTTTTTCTGCTCTGATTGCTGTGGCCAAAACTTCCAAAACTATGTTGAATAGTAAGGGTGAAAGTGGGCACCCTTGTCTTGTTCTTGACTTTAGGGGAAATGCTTTCAATTTTTCACCATTGAGGATAATGTTTGCTGTGGGTTTATCATATATAGCTTTTAGTATGTTGAGGTATGTTCCTTCTATTTCTGCTTTCTGGAGGGTTTTTATCATAAATGGATGTTGAATTTTCTCAAAGGCTTTCTCTACATCTACTGAGTTAATCATATGGTTTTCATCTTTCAATTTGTTAATTTGGTGTGTTACATTGATTGATTTGTGGATATTGAAGAACCCTTGCATCCCTGGGATAAAGCCCACTTGGTCATGATGTATGATCTTTTTACTATGTTGTTGGATTCTGTTTGCTAGAATTTTGTTAAGGATTTTTGCATCTATGTTAATGAGTGATATTAGCCTGTAGTTTTCTTTTTTTGTGGGATCTTTGTCAGGTTTTGGTATTAGGGTGATGGTGGCCTCATAGAATGAGTTTGGAAGTTTACCTTCCTCTGCAATTTTCTGGAAGAGTTTGAGTAGGATAGGTGTTAGCTCTTCTCTAAATTTTTGGTAGAATTCAGCTGTGAAGCCGTCTGGTCGTAGGCTTTTGTTTGTTGGAAGATTACTTATTACAGTTTCAATTTCCATGCTTGTGACGGGTCTGTTAAGATTTTCTATTTCTTCCTGGTTCAGTTTTGGAAAGTTGTACTTTTCTAAGAATTTGTCCATTTCTTCCAAATTGTCCGTTTTATTTGCATATAGCTGCTGATAATAGTCTCTTATGATCCTTTGTATTTCTGTGTTGTCTGTTGGGATCTCTCCATTATCATTTCTAATTTTGTTGATTTGATGTTTCTCCCTTTTTTTCTTGATGAGTCTGGTTAATGGTTTGTCAATTTTATTTATCTTCTCAAAGAACCAGCTTTTGGCTTTGTTGATTTTTGCTATGGTCTCTTTTGTTTCTTTTACATTTACTTCTGCCCTAATTTTTAAGATTTCTTTCCTTGTACTAACCCTGGGGCTCTTCATTTATTCCTTTTCAAATTGCTTTAGGTGTAGAGTTAGGTTATTTGTTTGCCTTTTTTCTTGTTTCTTGAGGTAAGCCTGTATTGCTATGAACCTTCCCCTTAGCACTGCTTTTACAGTGTCCCATAGGTTTTGGGTTGTTGTGTTTTCATTTTCATTCATTTCTATGCATATTTTGATTTAGAGGATGCATGAGTGTGAGTCTGGGTAGGAAAATGAAACGGTGTCGGTGAAGACAAAATCCCTTCCAAAGATACCTTGATTAATGCAAGTTCAGGTACTCAATGCCCAGTGAGGCCAAACAGACTGAAATGATGGAATCTGAAACATAGAACAGCTTATTGCAGGGTCATGCCAAAAGACAGGTTGCTCATGCCTTAAAAAATCCCTGAGTTCCTGGAAGGGTTTCAGCAAAGCATTTTTAAAAGCCAGGTGAGGATGACGGGGTCTGTGATCAGCTTTTGCACAAGCCTCTGATTGGCTGATGGTGAGGTAGCAGGGTGATGTCACAGGGTTAACATTATCAATCCCTGGGCTCCAGGAGGCCTGGGGCTCTGTGCTCATGGTTGTCAAACAGTTAAACATATTTCATTTGTTGAAAAGGGGGAGGAATTTTACAACTGCAAAACAACTCAGGAAATGTGCATTAAATACTGTTACCTAGGTACTTCAGAGAGGAGCAGAGGACATGGGAGATGGTTTGGCCCGGGAAGACCCCATAGGGTGCTGTTCAGTTACCCCTCTCAGATTCTGCCAGCCTCTCCAAGTCTTTTTTTCCTTCTGCCTGAATCTCTCCCCTCCATTCTCTTCTTAGAGGTTTAATTGACATAGTTTCTCCTTCAATTCCAAAAGGAAGCAAGCAAACACAGTGAAAGAGGGTGTGCAGTGGTTCTGAAAACTTTAACCTTTTACAGCTGTGCATGGTTGGTCAAGTATGTCCTGCAGGGGGAGCCGTTCCCTTTCCCTCTTAGTTTCTTACAAGTCCAAAGAAGACAAAAGAAGACGTTTGATCCTCTCAAAAAGATCAAATGGTACAGACATCATCTCATTACCTCACTAGTGCCCCTTGAAGAGTGGAGATCTTTATTTCATTTATGAGATGAGGGGATTATAACATAAACTGGGCAAACCTTCTCTGTTGGAAAGAGTTATTATGCTAAAGGCAGTGGACTCCTCTTTTTCTTGCCTCTTTTCTCTTGATAAGAGTGAGGTAAGCTTTGGTTTTTCACAAAGCTGGACCACCAACCAGACCAAAATCTTCCCCTTCATGGGCCCTTGTATTATGTAGCAACTGGCATAAAATGCAGTGGCTTAACCATTTGTTGGGGTTTTCCTGGTGGCTCAACTGTAAAGAATCTGCCTGCCAATGCAGGAGATGGAGGAAACTCAAGTTCAATCCCTGGGTCAGGAAGATCCCCAGAGGAGGGCATAACAACCCACTCCAGTATTCTTGCCTGGAAAATCCCATGGACAGAGGAGCCTGGTAGGCTATGGTCCATGCAGAGTCAGACATGACTTATAAGCATGAACACAACCATTTATTGGGTTGACCAAGAAGTTTATTTGCGTTTTTCCATAAGGTGGCATGGAAAAGTTGGAATGAACTTTTTGGCCAATGTGATATTATTGTTTACAAATCTATGGGGAATCTAGTTAGTTTTGCCAGTTTTAGGGTGGGGAGTGGGCAGGACCTTTAATGCATCTTCAGGCAACTGGAGTGTTGGCCAGGGGCTGGCTGGTCTAGGATGTCTTTGCTCTGCTCCATGTGCCTCTCATCCTCCAACAGCGTAGCCCAGGCTTATTCTCATGGTGACAGCAAGGATCTGAGAGTGAGTAAATTCCAGTATTCTTGCCTGGAGAATCCCATGGACAGAGGGGCCTGGCAGGCTACCGTCCATGGGGTCGCAAGAGTCGGACACACACGTTCTTCCTAGCCTCTGGTGGCACGAACTTTGCTGTGATCTTGTCGACTTAAAAAACATTCACAACCTGGAAGTTGAGAGTTATGTTTTATTTGGCAGAAATTCTTAGGACTTCAAGCCCAGGAGACAGCATTTCAAGTAGCCCTGAGAGGCAAGAGGATGAGCCAGGTTATTCAGAAATTTTACAACAAAGGCCAGTAGCCTGAACATCAAGAAATTATTGTAAATTAAAGAAAACTAGATATCCCAAATTAAGAATTTATCTCTTTTTAGGTGTATGGGAAGATGCAAGAGTCTGGGTTCACTGAAAAGATTCCTTTCATATGCACCTCAACTATCCTGGGGCTAGTATCCTGAGGTCTGTTTTTGTTCTTCTTTTACATCCTGAGTTCCTCAAGGGAGGGAATGGCTGCAGGATCCCTGAAAGTATTCTCCTTCCTGAGTGCCCCAGAGGCTGAAATTGCTGATGACTCTAAGTGACATCCTTATTTATTGATATGGCAGGAAATACTCCATTTCTAAATCTCATCTTCCAAAACAAATCACACATCTGAGCCAGGGAACTACAGAATGACAAGCAAAGGGTGTGGATATAGGCAGGTCATTTACTGGGGTCATTATTACAATCCATCTACCCCAGTCCCAAACTCTGCTATGTGGGAGTTGGGGTGTACACAGCTTGCAAGGGCGAGAAAAACCATCTCACTTGGGAAGGCTTGGACAGCTTTGTGATGGAGGAGATTCCTGAGCCAAACTTTTTTTTTATGGGATTGCAAAAATGAATCTGATAATTTATTGAAATCTTTCAAGCACAGGCTTTCTTCTTGCCCAAGAAAATCAGAAATTATTCTATGAATACATGTATTAATCTTGGATCCATTAAAAATGTCTATTATGCATTTTTAAAAATTTTTATTGGAGCATGCATTCTACCAGAAAGCTCAGAGGCTTGATTAGGGCTTGGCACTTTGGAGGAACTGGCAGTAATCATCAGGCAAAGTAAAAGATGAATCGTGAATGCTGAGGTTGAAAGGTTGTGCTGAAGTGCAGAGGGTTTCTATTGTACCCATCTACCAGAAGCCACAGAAGGTTTTTATATTGTTGAATGTGATCTGCCTTCTTTTGGAAAGATAACCTTGTCCCTCGGTTAGGAAGAGGAGAAAGAACTGCACGCCTACCTGATCTGTAAGTTAAGAGAATTTTGTTGTCAAATAATACTCCTTTCTCCACCCACCTGCTTTGTTTAGCCCTTTTGTTCCTCTCAGGAACACAGTTAAGTGCTTCTAATTCACAGACCTGGAAGCCAGCTCTTTTTGTAGTCGTTAGACAATAGATTCCGGCCACACACACACAGAAACACCAGAAATAATGGCTGGGATATGAAGTAAGGCCCCAGTTTGAGGCTCTTTCTTGCTTTCTCCTTCTGAAGCATCTATAATTAAACTTGAGACAAAGACTTTCTTTAATTCATGCTATTTCACGTAAGATCGTTAGCAGGATTTGGCCAGAGCTTTATTACTCCTGTGCACGCTACCTCTGTAAAGTTGAGAGCAACAGTGGGGCTCTACTTATCTTCAGGAAGCCAGCCCATTCTTCTGAGTAAGGAAAAATGGCCCCAGCCCCAGGTTGCCATAGACACTGGAGAAGGCTGTCACAGAGCTGCAGTATACCTATTTCCCAGTGACGTGCAGAATTACAGGTGTTGGGGGATCAAGGGAGAGCTAGCTTGATGAAACAAAAGGTCCCTTCAGCTTCTCCTGACATACTTCTTTGCAGAAGCAGCCTCCTGGCACCCTTCTCCTTCTCCCCCACCTGCCTGAAGCCAGGTGAATGAATTTACATCCAAAGATGGAGACAGTAACCTCCACCACGTTGAGGTCAATTTCAAAGGCCTTCTTTAAACAACGTCAGTGTCTTCCCATGGTTCCAGAGTTCCTTTCGTATATATATATATAATTTTATTTATTACATATATTTTGGCTCTGGGTCTTCATTGTTGAACAGGCTTTTCTCTAGTGGCAATGAGCAGGGGCTACTCTCTAGTTGCAGTCCATGGGCTTCTCATTGAGGTGGCTTCTCTTGTTTCAGAGCATGGGCTCTAGGGCATCTGGGCTTCAGTAGTTTCAGTTCCCTGGCTCTGAAGCACAGGCTCAATAGTTGCAGCGCATGAGCTGAGTTGCTCCGTGGCATGTGGGATCCTCCCAGATAAGGGATCGAAGCCGTGTCTCTTGCATTGTCAGGTGGATTCTTTACCACTGAGCCTCCAGGAAAGCCTGGTTCCAAACTCCTTGATGTGATCCTAAGTCCCTATAAGTCTCTGTCACGTGCCAGCATCTCCATGTTCTTTGCTGCTGCTGCTGCTGCTGCTGCTGCTGCTGCTGCTGCTGCTGCTAAGTCGTTTCAGTCGTGTCCGACTCTGTGTGACCCCATAGACAGCAGCCCACCAGGCTCCCCCGTCCCTGGGATTCTCCAGGCAAGAACACTGGAGTGGGTTGCCATTTCCTTCTCCAATGCATGAAAGTGAAAAGTCAAAGTGAAGTCGCTCAATCATGTCCGATTCTTCGCGAACCCATGGACTGCAGCCTACCAGGCTCCTCCATCCATGGGATTTTCTAGGCAAGAGTACCGGAGTGGGGTGCCATTGCCTTCTCCGCCATGTTCTTTAGTCACTCTTATTACAGCCCAGTTGTTGTCCTTTGAGTTCATAAATATGCAACACATTCCCACCTAGGGGACCTTTGTCCCTGGTGGCCCCATCCTGCTAACTTCTCTCACTCTTGCCTCTGTGTGGCTGGTTTTTTTGTTCTCCAGGTCTCATGTGAAGGTTGCTTTCCCTGGAGATCCTGTCTGAGCATGTGTGTGTGTGTGTTAATTGCTCAGTCATATCCAACTCTTTGTGACCCCATAGACTGTAGCCCACCAGTCTCCTCTGTCCTTGGGATTTCCCAGGCAAGAATACTGGAGTGGGTTGCCATTCCCTTCTCCAGGGGATCTTTTTGACCCAGGGATCGAACCTGGGTTTCCTGCATTGCAGACAGATTCTTTACCATCTGAGCCACCAGGAAAGCCTGCCTGTCTGAGCATGATTACCTCTGAAAGAGTTCCTCCATCCAAGTTATTCTCCATCATATCATCTTCGTTCTTATTCAGTAATTTTCACCATCTATAATTATCTTTTATTTACTGTTTGTTTTTATGGCTGGTTTCCCCATCTAGGGTGCAATCTGCATAAAGCCAGGTACGTGATAGATGTTTCTGCTCATCTTTGCTTGGTTTCCTCCCACAGCAGATGCTGAGGCAAGGAGTCAAGTGCAAATGGTTTTATTTATTTATTTTTGGTTATGCTGGGTCCTTGTTGCTGCACACAGGCTTTCTCTAATTGTAGCAAGTGGGGGCTCCTCTTTAGTTGCCAGTGTGTGGGTTTCTCATTGCAGTGCCTCCTCTTGTGGTGGAGCTTGGGCTCTAGGCACACGGGCTTCAGTGGTTGTGACAGAGGAGCTTAGTAGCTTAGTACGGGAAATCTTCCAGGATCAGGGATCGAGTCCATGTCCCATGCATTGGCAGGTGGATTCTTAACCTCTAGACCACCGGGGAAGTCTTGCAAATGGTTTATTTGAGAGGTGAAGAAAGTGCAGTCAGGGGATGAGAGTGAGACAAGGAAAGGAAGAGAGTCAATAAAAGTCTGTGATACAAGGTACCATTCTGAGTGGATTATATATATCAGAAATTTATTTCTGAATGTTCTGGAGGCAGGAGGTCTGAGATCAGGGTGCCAGCAGGGTCAGGGTTGAGCAGGAGCTCTCTTTCAGATTGCAGATGGCCAAATACTCCTTGTGTTTTTTCATGGAAGCAGGGGAAGTGAGCTCTCTGGGGGTCTCTGGTATAAGAACACTCATCCCATTCATAAAGGCTCCACCCACATGACCTAATCCCTTCCTAAAGTCCTAAACACCATCACATTGGATATTAAGTTTTAACATATGAATTTGGGGGGACACAAACTTTCCGTCTATAGTGCGTGTGTCAGAGTGAGTTACCACTGGGGTAACTGGAGTATGCTCCTTGGGACTCTAGGAGCCAGTGTAGACACACATTCAGAGTTGTCACACCTCAGGGGTGGTGGAGCTGAGGTAATTACATATTAGCTCCCATCAGTCATTGAGGGCTCTTTCCAGGGATTGGGAAGTCTTCAGCTCTGTCATCCTGCCAAGTTCCTGGGCAGAGCGGGCTCTGGTGGCCAGAGGAAATGTTTAAGTAAAGACTTGTAGATGACAGCACTAAGAGTTGTGTTGTGTATACCATATTGATAAGACCTAAGAGGGGATCCTGATAGCATCTGTTAGATGCTTCACAGACATTTGTTGACTGAATGCAAGAAAGCATGCATGCATGCATGAATTAATTAATGAATTCATGTCTTTTGCTGCAGCTAATATCAGACCTTCAAGAAATGTTCAACAACTAGTACACATTAAAGAAGAAACAGCACAGATTTTCATCTCAAGCCAAGCTGGGTTCAAATCCAGCTGGGTGACTTTAAACAAATTACATAGTCCCTCTGGGTCTCAGTTTACCCATCTGTAAAATGGTGATAATAACTCCCACCTCAGAGAATTATTTTAAAATGACTAGAGATAGTGTAAACGAAGTTTGCAACTGTGTCTGGCATATAGTAGGTGACCAATAAATCTCATCTCTCTTTGCCATGAAAGGGAAGCATGTTCTCTAGGGCAGTATGTGGTTAAGGGGATAAGATGAACAATAAAAATTAGGAGATCCATGAAAGCTGGAGTGGTCATGAGTAGCTTCTAGATATGTTTTGAAGAATGGGCAGGGTTAGGGTGGATCTGGGCAAGATTCAAGATGAAGAATATTATTCACTTCTACTTCTTACTTACTTGTCTTAGACCCTGTGGGAAAGCACTTTGTATGTGTATTTCCTTTTTTTTTTTTTTTGCCATACCACATGGCATATGGATTATTAGTTCCACAACCAGGTATCGAACCTGTGCCCCTTGCAGTGGAAGCATGGAGTCTTAACCATTGGATTGCCAGGGAAGTCCTTGTATATATATTTCCTAATCTACACAATATAACTCCATGAGGTACTACCTCCCTGCCCTCAACCCTGAAGATGAAAAAACTAAAGGATAAATTACTTACTTGAGGCCACTCAGCAAGTGAGGGGTGGAATATGGGTTAAAAGTAATTGTCTTTGGAGAACTAGCTTTGTTAGGAAAGAGTATAATGTAGTCTTCCCAGAATGTGGGAGTAGGATTTGGGGTTGGGAGCAACTCAGTGGGAGTGATGGGAACATGGAAATCAGGGCTGGCCAAAAATATCATAGGAGAAAAACATGTGGGGACTGCACATAAGGGGATGCAAGGGTCAATATGCAGTGTTTTCAAATTGAGGTGAAAATTCCATACAGCAGAGAACACACACATTGATTTGTTGTTGTTCAGTTGCTAAGTCATGTCCGACTCTTCACAACCCCATGGACTGCAGCACACCAGGCTTCCCCGTCCTTCACCATCTCCCAGAGCTTGCTCAAACTCATGTCCGTTGAGTCAGTGATGCCATCCAAACATCATCCTCTGTCACCCTCTTCTTCTTCTGCCCTCAATCTTTCCCAGCTTCAGGGTATTTTCCAATGAGTCAATTCTTCACATCAGGTGGCCAAAGTATTGGAGCTTCAGCTTCAGCATCAGTACTTCCAATGAATATTCAGTGTTGATTTCCTTTAGCATTGACTGGTTTGATCTCCTTGTAGTCTAAGGGATTCTCAAAAGTCTTCTCTTACTGTACCCCATTGATGGCACAGCCCAATGAATTTGTACCTCTATACACCTGGCGGGCTATAGTCCATGGGGTCAAAAAGAGTCAGACACGACTGAGTGACAAAGCAAACACAAGCCTATACACCCATATAACCACCAGATCAAGATACGGAACATTTCCATCACTCGAGAAATTTCCCTCATGTCCCTTTCCAACCAATAGCTCCCTCTCTGCCTACTCCACCCTCAGGAAATCACTGTTCTGCCTTTTTGTTAATCACCAAAGATTTCTGCTTTATTGACTATGCCAAAGCCTTTGACTGTGTGGATCCCAATAGACCGTGGAAAATTCTGAAAGAGATGGGAATACCAGACCACCTGATCTGCCCCTTGAGAAATCTGTATGCAGGTCAGGAAGCAACAGTTAGAACTGGACATGGAATAACAGACTGGTTCCAAATAGGAAAAGGAGGACGTCAGGCTGTATATTGTCACCCTGCTTATTTAACTTATATGCAGAGTACATCATGAGAAACGCTGGACTGGAAGAAGCACAAGCTGGAATCAAGATTGCCAGGAGAAATATCAATAACCTCAGATATGCAGATGACACCACCCTTATGGCAGAAAGTGAAGAGGAACTCAAAAGCCTCTTGATGAAAGTGAAAGTGGAGAGTGAAAAAGTTGGCTTAAAGCTCAACATTCAGAAAACAAAGATCATGGCATCTGGTCCCACCACTTCATGGGAAATAGATGGGGAAACAGTGGAAACAGTGTCAGACTTTATTTTTGGGGGCTCCAAAATCACTGCAGATGGTGAGTGCAGCCATGAAATTAAAAGACACTCCTTGGAAGGAAAGTTATGACAAACCTAGATAGCATATTCAAAAGCAGAGACATTACTTTGCCAACAAAGGTTTGTCTAGTCAAGGCTATGGTTTTTCCTGTGGGTCATGAATGGATGTGAGAGTTGGACTATGAACAAGGCTGAGCACCAAAGAATTGATGCTTTTGAACTGTGGTGTTGGAGAAGACTCTTGAGAGTCCCTTGGACTGCAAGGAGATCCAACCAGTCCATTCTGAAGGAGATCAGCCCTGGGATTTCTTTGGAAGGAATGATGCTAAAGCTGAAACTCCAGTACTTTGGCCACCTCATGCGAAGAGTTGACTCATTGGAAAAGACTCTGATGCTGGGAGGGACTGGGGGCAGGAGGAGAAGGGGACGACAGAGGATGAGATGGCTGGATGGCATCACTGACTCAATGGATGTGAGTCTGGGTGAACTCCAGGAGTTGGTGATGGACAGGGAGGCCTGGCATGATGTGATCCATGGGGTCACAAAGAGTCGGACACGACTGAGTGACTGAAGTGAACTGAACTGAAAGATTAGATTTTTAAAGTACATATTTTTAATGCATAAAAGAAATATATGCTTGAAGGAAATTCACACAATGACAAAAAATTCAAAAAGAATAATTAAAATCACCCATCATCCTATAGCTCAGAAGTAACCACCTTGAACATTGTGGTTAATTCCTTGCTGTCTTTACATTTTTTAAATTTTAACTTGAGATCATACCATATATTCAATTTTATATGCTGGTTCTTTTTTTAATGAATCATTAGGACAGAAGCATTTTCCCAGGTGAATTATAAATTCTTTGTAAACTTAATTTTACATGACTTCAATATTTCATTGAGGAATTCAGCAAAAACACCTACCAATTCTACATATTGACTGTTTGAGTTTGCGTCCAGTGTTTCATAGTAATGAATGCCTTTTTTGATAAAGTTGTCTGGATTTCAGACTGATTAGAATGGAAGTGGAAGTACTGGTTGAAATAATACATATCCTTTTTTTTGGCTGCACGGCATGGCTCTTATGTGATCTCAGTTCCCTGACCCGGGATTGAACCCAGACCCTCAGCAGTGAAAGCTCAGAGTCCTAACCACTGGACCATGAGGAATTCCCCAAAACCATACATATTCTTCAAACCCTTGATACATAGGCATCAAACAGCCTTCCATAACAGATAGACTTACATTCCTATCATCTGGGTCCGTGATGGGTGCCAACGAATTTCACTCATCAGCCTTAAGCACCATGAGGTAGTGGTGTTTAGTTGCTGAATCATGTCTGACTCTTGCTACTCCATGGACTGCAGCCCTCCAGGCTCCCCTGTCCAAGGGATTTCCACTCCAGTATGGAGTGGTTTGCCAATTCCTTCTCCAGGGGATCTTCCCAACCCAGGGCTTGAACCCAGCTTTCCTACACTGCAGTTGGTCTCCTGCACTGCAGGCAGATTCTTTACCGACTTAACCACCAGTTTGTTAAACATGAAGTACCATCTGGAAAAGCTCCAAAAGGCTCTCCTACTAGAAGCTTCAGTGACCACGCTGAAGGATGATGCTAGTTTCTTTCTCTTCTCCTATTCTGTGATGCTGAGATAGTCTCAGTAGGTAACCTCAGAAGTGACTCTGGTTCAACAGCTGGAGCCTTCAAGGAGTCATGAGCAGGGAAGACAGACAAGGGACATTTGTGGGCTGCCTTGGAGCAGGGTCACAGATGGCCTCTGATTATCTAACCTCCTTCTGAAGAGTCCACTCTGTCCACCTCTCATTTCATCTTGGGCGTGGAGAAGCAAGAAGTTGACAGACCCAGTCTGTGCCTTGGGCAGCTTCAAAGGGGCCCTTTGTGAGGTTGGGAGCTGCAAGAGGGCTGATAATTACAGTGGAACACACAGCTGAGAGGCATAATGATGGGGGCCAACCTAACATTTAGGGCAGACTCCATAATGGCTTTTTGAAGGCTGTTTAAAATTACCCTCCCATCTCCAGGAAATCTGGCCTTTTGCACCGAAATCAAAGGCCAGAGTATGTGTGCAAAGTTCTCAATAGGATACTTCCAAACTTGCTTCCAGGAAACCCACTCCAAAGAAAATTCTCCACCATGAGCAGGGAAACTCACTTCTCACTGACTTTCAAAAGACCTCAAAGAGTAAAGGCAATGATGGTTATTTCTGGGAGCCAGAGGCTCCTGTGAACAGGTGGTCTCCTTCCAAACCCACCTTGGAAGCACTGCTTCCTCGTTTAAGGTTCATTACCCTTCCAGGAACTAACATAATGTTGTAGGTCAGTTATGCTTCAAAATCAAACAAATGAATTCATAGACAAAAGTGATCAGATAAGGTTTTCAGAGGCAGGAGGTGAGGGGAAGGGGAACTGGATGAAGGTAGTCAAGGTACAGACTTCTAGTTGTAAGATAAATAAGTATTAGGGATGTAATGTACAACATGATAAATATAACTAACACTGCTCTATGTTATATATGAAATCATTATGAGAGTAAATCCTAAGAGTTCTCATCACACAGGAAAATTTTTCCTGTTTTTTAAATACTGCATCTGTATCAGATGATGGCTGTTCACTGAACTTATTGTGGTCATCATTTCCTGATGTATGTGAGTCAAATGCTTAAACTTATACAGTGCTGCATGTCAATAACATCCCAATAAAACTGGAAGAGAAAAAAAGGAGGGTAGAAAGCCTTGAGCCTGTGCTTCTTGAAGCACAGAGTCATAACCACTGGACTGCCAGGAAAGTCTCATGGCTGTTTAATTTTCTGAGGGTCTTCCATACCATTTTCCACAGTGGCTGTGCCAATTTATAGTCCCACCAAGAGTGCACAAGTTTTCCTTTTTCTCCACATTCACACTAGCATTTATCACTTGTCTTTTTGATGATAGCTATCTCCTTTCAGGTGGAAGGTAATATTTCATTGTGGTTTTATGTGCCTCACTGAACTTGTAACACCAAATTAGATTTTTGGTTTTTATAGACTATGAGTGACTTGCAGACAAAGATCAAATTAGTTCTTCCATATTTGCCTCCATAGGGTTTAACTCAGTGTCAAGCACATTGTAGGTGCCCAGCAAATGTTGTTAATATATGAGTAAACCTGCACTCTAGTTTATATAGGCAATAATAATACTTATAATCAGTACTTGCTATGTGCCAGGAAATATTCTATATGTATTTTTGTACTCACTAAATCATTACTTGTTCAGGAGGTAATATTGTTATCCTTCGTATCTTCCCAACCCAGGGATCGAACCCATGTCTCCCACATTGCAGGCAGATTCTTTACCAGCTGAGCTGCCAGGGAAGCCCAAGAATACTGGAGTGGGTAGCCTATCCCTTCTCCATGGGATCTTTTTGACCCAGGAATGGAACCGGGGTCTCTTGCATTGCAGGTGGATTCTTTACCAGCTAAGCTACCAGGGTAGCCCCTTTATCCTTCTGCATAATACTGTATATCATCTAAGATATACAATATTATCCTATATAATGTCCTATATATCCTATATATATTATGTAGCCCAAAGAGGTTCAGCAACTAGCCCAAAGTCACAGAGCTGATACATGGTGGAGTCAGAATTTGCATCCAAGTCACCTGGCTTAATTATTCTATATTATGCCCTGAATGATAATGAAGACCCAGGGTTCCATTATAGAAAAGGGGTAGAGGATAAAATGATTTCAAATGGACTTGAAACTAATACTCCCTTTCCACCATCACCAATACATAAGCCAATTTGCATGCATTCCTTTCTTCCTTCCCTTGCTCCTTCTACAAGTATTTACTGACTACCGTGATCCAGGGACTGCTGTAGAAATTGGCTTTCAGTAACGAAGGGGAAAGGACATCAGCCTTTATCTCCACAAAACTCTCTCTCAACAAACATCTCCTGAGAACCTCCTTTGTGCTGAGATCATGCTAGGTTCTAGAAATACTAACATGCATCAGGAAGAGTCCAATTTCCTTGTAGATGGGACAGACACAATGGCAATAATTAAGATGGAAAGAAAAATAAAAACAATAATATGCCCTTCCTGAAAACAATTTCAAAGTAAACATAGAGAAATGGAGAGAAAGATATATAGATAAAAAGATAGATAGACAGACAAATGGAAAGGAGGTGAAAAAGAACAGAAATCTGCACGAGGGGAAAAATGAAACAAAAATGAAAGTCTCTCAGTTGTGTCTGACTCTTTGTGACGTCATGGACTGTAGCCCGCCAGGCTCCTATGTCCATGGGATTCTCCCGACAAGAATACTGGACTGCATCACCATTTCTTCTCCAGGGGATCTTCCTGACCCAGAGATCGAAGCTGGGTCACCTGCATTGCAGGCTGATTCCCTACCATCTGAGCCACACTGAACCCAACTCTAGGAGTGAACCCAACTCTAAGACTTTCTGGAAATCTTCCTGGAGAAGACACAGCTGCCCCCAAATCTTTAGGCATCCTCAGATGTCAACCAGGTAAAGAAAGTTAGCTCCAGTGAAAGCACAGAGATAAAGAAATACTTCTCTGTGTGGCTATCTACAAGTATTTTTATATGCTAGAGAAACTAATAAGGCCAGGTGGTAACACTGGAGAAATCAAGAAAATGCTTCCATAAGACGTATGAGACCTTACATTTTTTCTTTACATCCTAGTGAACAAAAATGAAAAGGAAACAGACTGGTTTTCACAGAGGAGAGAGGAGGTGATCTTCCTTCTAAGACGAGTTGCATAAAACTTAAATCTTGGCAGATAGCCATGATATGAATGACTCTTGCTTCTCCAGGCCAAGAAATACTCAAATAAGTAGTTGGACTTCCGGGCTGGACTCCTACTTTTGTATGAGAAGGAAACTGCCCTTAAACAAGATTGATATTCAGGTTATTTCATAAACGACAGAAAATAATGTCAAGAGGGAGAAAAATGAATAAAGACAGGTCTGAGAAGAGTAATGAAGGGGCATTAGTGGGTGGTTTATGATGCATGGCATTTTGTTAATGTTAAACTTTCCCAGGTGTGTTGTATAAGTCACAGAACAAGGCAATGGGTGGAAGTTTTATTTTCTTGTGTGAACAATGAGCGCCCATGAACTACATAAAAATAAGGGGCTTGGGAACATGGGGAGTTGCTTATCAGGGCATACAATTGATCATAGGGACTATATCCTGCCATGTACCAACAAAACAACCTGCACCATTTATGTTTGTTTGCTTCTTTGAAGGAAGGTTATCAAATGCTTTCACAATGTACTTTTTTAAAAGATGCTGAGTCTCTGGCTTTATTTCATCTGTTTTTTTGTTTTTGGCCCCACCACGGGACATGTGAGATCTCAGTTCCTTGACCAGTGACTGAACCCATGCCCCCTGCACTGGCAGCACAGGGTCTGAACCATTGGACTGCCAGGGAAATCCCTATCATGCATTATTCATCTAATTTTATCTCAGCCTTGGGAAGGAGAAATTGCGTCATCTCCATTTTACAGATAATGGAGAATGAGATGGACCAGTCTTGCTCAAGATCTTTCAGCCACTAAGGAATCAAACTGGAATCCAAATTTAGGTGCACTGACTCTCCTGAGTCTGTTAATTCATTGGGTCTGTGCAACACTTCCGGAGAAGGCAATGGCACCCCACTCCAGTACTCTTGCCTGGAAAAATCCCATGGACGGAGGAGCCTGGTAGGCTGCAGTCCATGGGGTCAATAGAGTCTGACACTACTGAGCGACTTCACTTTCACTTTTCACTTTCATGCATTGGAGAAGGAAATGGCAACCCACTCCAGTGTTCTTGCCTGGAGAATCCCAGGGACGGGGGAGCCTGGTGGGCTGCCGTCTATGGGGTCGCACAGAGTCGGACACGACTGAAGCGACTTAGCAGCGGCAGCAGCAGTGCAACGCTTCACAAACTTCTTCAGAGCAAACATTTTCTAAAGAAGGTTAATGAGAACTCTTCTGTTCCCCTAGTGTTAAAGTCACATTCGACAATCAGCCTTGATTTAAAAAACCTCAGCACCCACCTGAAACTATCACAACATTGTTAATTGGCTATCAGATCAGATCAGATCAGTCGCTCAGTCCCAGACAAAATGTTTTTGGTGTTAACAAAAACTAAATGAGAAAGAAAAAAATCCCAACACAGATGAAGTTTGTATATTTGGCGTAGTTGGAAGCCCAGTATCTATGTTTTCTACCTTTCTCCAGTACATGTGCGCATGCTCAGTGGCTTCAGTCGTGTCCGATTCTGTGACCCTATGCACTGTAGCCTGCCAGGCTTCTTGGTCCATGGGATTCTCCAGGCAAGAGTACTGGAGTGGGTTGCCAGGTCCTCTTCTAGGGGATCTTCCTGACCCAGGGATGGAACCCGCATCTCCTGCATTGCAGGCAGATTCTTTACCCCTGAGACACCAGAGAAGCCCAGTGAACTTCCCCCCAACCCTGAAAATTTTTTTTTTTTTTTTTGGTCTCAAAAGAAACGAAATTTGATCAGAAGTCCTCCCATGGGAGATTTAGTACTATCTTCTCCAGTTATAACTCTAGAGAAGGAATGCCTCTCAGAACTGGAGGAGAGAGTAGGATAAACTGTCCAACCTAGTTTTATTTGCAGAGTATATTGTTTTGAGCCATTTTCTTTCACTTTTAAACTTTTATTTTGAAATCATTATAGATTCACTGGAAGTTACAGGAACAGTGCAGAGTCTTGTGTACCTACCCTTCACCTACCCCCCAGCTTCCTCCAATGGTAACATCTGATAAATCTATAGTACAATATCTTTGCAACTTCAGTGTCCATCAACAGAGGAATGGATAAAGAAGATGTGGTGTGTATATATGATGGAATATTACTCAGTCATAAAGAGGAACAAAATTGGGTCATTTGTAGAGACATGGATGGACCTAGAGACTGTCATAGAGGGTAGTAAGTTAGAAAGACAAATATCGTATATTAACAAATATATGTGGAATCTAGAAAAATGGTAGAGGTGATCTTCTATGCAAAGCAGAAATGAAGGCATGGGCACAAAGATCAAATCTATGGATACCAAGAGAGAAAGGGGGGTGGGATGAATTGGGAGATTGGGATTGACATGTATACACTATTGATACTCTGTATTAGATAGATAACTAATGTGAACCTACATATAGCACAGGAAGCTCTACTCGATGCTCTGTGGTGACCTAAATGGGAAGGAAATCCTAAGAGAGGATATATGTATACAGCTGATTATATATACATATATACACACACACACACATATACATCAGCTTCCCAGGTGGGTAAAGAATCCATTGCCAGTGCAAGAGACACAGGACATGTGGGTTTGATCCCTGGGTTGGGAAGACCCCATGGAGAAGGAAATGGCAACCCACTCCAGTACTCTTGCCTGGAAAATCCCATAGACAGAGGAGCCTGGTGGAATATAGCCCACGAGGTCACAAAGAGTTGGACATGATTGAGCTGCTGAGCACAGACATATATATATATATATAACTGATTCTAGCACACATTTAAAGCAATTATACTCCCATAAAAATTAAATATATATATATTTATATAAATATATATATTAATTGCAAAGCATTTAATTTTTTTCTGAATTAGTTATCAAGACTAAATCAAAACAAGCAAGCAAATGTTAACAACAAAGCTAGGAGATCTAACAAGAAAGTTAGAGTTCTGGTCTTTTTTGAAAACCTGGAAGATCTGGCAGTGTGGTCCTGCCTGGGCAGTAAAGGTGGCTAGTGATGCTGTCCCTTGTCCGCAGGCAAGCCCGCTCAACAGGTCCATGAGGATTTCTTCACTGGTGTTACCTGCCTTGCCTCTGGAGACAGCTGAGTTTTCAGTGCATTCTTCGGAAAGGGGAGTTATTATTATTACTAAGTTACAATTAGCATACAATATTGCATTAGTTTCAGATGTGAAACATAGTGATACAATATTTTTATACACTATGAAATAATCACGACAGTAAGTCCAGTTACCATCTGTCACCATACAAAATTGTTACAATATTAGTGATTATATTTCCTACTATTTACAATAGCCAAGATAAGAAAGTAACTTAAATGTCCATCAACAGATGAGTGGATAAAGAAGACATGGTATATATGAATAAGTGAAAGTTGCTCAGTTGTGTCCGACTCTTTGTGACCCTATGGACTATGCAGTCCATGGAATTCTCCAGGCCAGAATACTGGAGCGGGTAGCCTTTCCCTTCTCCAGGGGATCTTCCCAATCCAGGGATAGAACCCGGGTCTCCCGCATTGCAGGCGGATTCTTTACCAGCTGAGCCACAAGGGAAGCCCATATAAATAAACATAAATTTGAGCCACCTGGGAACGCATGTATTTATATGAATATAAATAAATACATGCGTTCCCAGGTGGCTCAAGTTGTGAAAGCAAATTGACTCCTCTGCCACCCACTGTTTTTCTTCACTCCCTTCCCAATCCCCATCACTTCATCTAATTTTTGCTGTTGCGAGTTGGAGTAATCCTGGGCCTTCGAACATGCCCATATCCCTTCTTAAAACAAAACATATGCAGGCTCTAAGCTAATGAGAAAGACATTTGGAAAGAAAACTGTGAAGCAGAAACAAAAGGAGACCGTTAACAGAATAACTAGGAAACACACTAAAAGATGGCCAGTGTTGACTTTTCCAAATGTGGATGTTTTGTATTTACTCTGTTTTACAGCCAGACAATAGCAAAATCTTCCTTTCTTTTTCTTCTCCAATAAAGTGACTTAAACTCCATCCCTGGTTCCCAACACAGCAGGGAATTGGACAGATCGAATCCAATGACTGCCCTGAAGCCAAAGAGAGGAGGAGAGGATAATTATTGGGGAAGCGATGGCACATTAAAAGGATGTGCTAAGTCGTTTCAGTTGTGTCCACTCTTTGTGACCCTGTGGACCATAGCCTGCCAGGTTTCTCTGTCCATGGGATTCTCCAGGCAAGAATACTGGAGAAAACTGCAGTGGGTTGCCCTGCCCTCCTTCAGGGGGTCTTCCTGACCTGGGGATCAAACACACACTGCTGAGCCACCTGAGAACCCCGTTAAGGGGATAGGGTGCCACAAACTGGGCTTCCCAGATGGCTCAGTGGTAAAGAATCCACCTGCCAATGCAGGAGACATAGGGGATGCAGGTTCCCTCCTTGGGTCAGGAAGATCCCCTGGAGAAGGAAACGGCAACCCACTCCAGTATTTTTGCCTGGAAAATCCCATGAAGAGAGGAGTCTGGTGGGCTACAGTCCATGGGGTTGCAAAGAGTTGGACATAACTGAGCACGCACACTATCAATGGGAAATAGACAAGGTAAAAAGGGGAGAAGTTTCTAAGGAAAGGGAGCCCCAAACATCTAAAATGAATCCCTACCCATATACACAGTCACTATTAAGAAACCATCTGTGGGAATTTCCTGGCAGTCCAGTGGTTTAGAGTCTCTGCTTCCAATGCAGGGAGCATGGGTTCGATCCCTGGTCAGGGAACTAAAATCCCACCTGACATGTGGTGCAGCCAAAAAAAATTTTTTTGATTAAAAAAATGTAAAAACAAAGATTTAAAAATAAATACATACAGAAAGAAGCCATCTGCAAATTCATAATTCCTGTGGGGGCATTTGAGGGTGTCATATTAAAACTGAGGATTTACCAGGTCTGTCCTCCTCCCATGTGTGTAGAAAGATCACGACCCCCCAAGAACACACATCCTCCTCCTTCGTGCCTAAATTTTAACCCAGCCCTCTAATAGCATTTCATCTAATCACAGCCCCAGCTGTGACTACCAGCATTTACCATGCTGGTAAATGGCTGAGATCACTGCCACTCTAATGGAAAGTTTGGAAGGTCAAAAAGAAGCAGAGCTGGCTCCCAACTGGGCTTTTGAGAGCTGACCTTTTATTTCCTCCATGGCTCTGTAGCAGAAATAAAGTTTCCTAAGACGGTCCATAATTGGGTTTAACACAATGGCATCAGCAAAGACGCTTGGAAGATGGAGAGTCAGACTCAAAGTCAAGGAATTAAAATTTTGAGAGGTGCTTCCCTGGTGGCTCAGTGGTAAAGAATCTGCCTGCCAATGCAAGAGGTAAGGGTTGGATCCCGGATCCGGGAAGATCCCACATGCTGTGGAGCAACTAAGCCCGTGCACCATAACTATTGAGCCTGTGCTCTAGGGCCCTGGAGCCGCAACTACTGAGCCCATGCGCTGTTACTTAAGCCTACAAGCCCTAGAGCCTGTGCTCTGAAGCAAGAGAAGTCACCACAATGAGAAGCCTGCCCACCATAACTAGAGAAAAGCCCTCACAGCAATAAAGACACAGCACAGCCAAAAATAAATAAATAAAATTATAAAAAGTTTGAAAGCTCAAGGAACACCCAAAAGGCATGTGGTCCAGTCTCTTGCTTTTGGGCTTCCTTGGTGGCTGAGCTGGTAGAGAATACACCTGCAATGCAGGAGACATGGGTTCAATCCCTGGTTTGGGAAGATCCCCTGGAGAAGGGAACGGCTGCCCACGGCAGTATGCCAGCCTGGAGAATTCCATGGACTGTATAGTCCATGGGCTTGCAAAGAGTCGGACACGACTGAACGACTTTCACTTGCTTTCAGTTTCAACCATTCTTCATGGAGAGGTAACAAATCTCCCTTCTTGGCCTCCATATTCCAGGTATGTCACACCTGAAAGATAGGCTCTCCTGGACAGACATTTCTAGAATCCCTGCAGGTAACCTTTTAAGTGTGTGTGCGTACACGCTCAGTTGCTTCAGCCATGTCCGACTCTTCATGACCCTTTTCTGCCAGGCTCCTCTGTCTATGGGATTCTCCAGGCAAGAATACTGGAGTGGGTTGCCATGCTTCCTCCAGGGGATCTTCCCAACCCAGAGATCAACCTCTCATCTCTTATGTTTCCTGCATTGGCAGGCAGGTTCTTTACCACTAGTGCCACCTGAGAAGCCAACCTTTTAAGTGTACTTTATAAAATAAAAATACCCCGAGCACTGTGCCTACATATCCTTGGCATTCTTTTTAAGTTGGCTTCTTGAGTTTTCTTATTAGCAGAGATGGAGGTGATCGCCTCATTTAGCGAAGGGATGAAGACAGTAATTAAGTGGCTGTGTCATCTTTTCCTATCTAGGCTAACTAATTCCAATTATATTTTAACCTTTTTACATGGGCCCTTTTTTCTGACCTTCGAATGAATTTTCACTGCTTAGCTCTGGTCCTCATCTAGAGGTGCCACAGGCTTCACAGTTTGCCAAAGCTTTTCAATAGCCATAATGAAATGCTTACTATTTTCTCGCTCTTTGTAAGAGTAGACTCCCATTTTTGAGAAATATTTAACAAAAATTATATGCCTAATTTTCAGCTGCAGTTCTGCAACAGTGTTCTTACCAAATACATCAGCTAGGCTCTCTATTTTTTATTTTTTTGCAGCTAAATGTTTTATCTACAAAATAAAATGATTATTGAAAGTATTTTCAATGCATTATCGAGGCCCTACAAGCTATGGAAGCGTGTGCTATGTACTTCGTGTACATGCTAAGTCACTTCAGTCGTGTCTGGCTCTTTGCGACCCCATGGACTGTAGCCTGCCAGGCTCCTCTGTCCATGAACTTTTCCAAGCAAGAATGCTGGAGCGCATAGCTCCAGTTTCCCTTCTCCAGGGGATCTTCCTGACCCAGGGATTGAACCTAGGTCTCCCACACTGGGGACAGAGTCTTTACCATCTGAGCCACCAGGAAAACCCCTAATTAAGTGGTAGAAGTGATATAAACTCCAACTTGCCTTGACCGAAAGCCAGTCAGTGGAATTTTCAGGGCTTGGTGGTTTTTGCTATATTTACATTTATGACCTTGGCACTCTTATCTTACAAGTCAAGCATCACCTTAAAAACACAAAGCTGATATTGTTAGGGGAAGCACACTGAAACTGCCCACCCTGTCCAGGCACCATAGTAACCATTTGCATGAGTTTTATGACAGGAGGTCCTGGTAAGGAACATGAACCTAATAAGCCACCACCAACTGGAAGAGTTCAGGAAAGGTCAAAAGGAGACACCACATGTCTGACCACCTCCCAGAATCCTTCTCTCTGGCATTCATCTTGGCCGAACAAGGCGTGCAGCACCAGGAAGGACTCTGAGTCAGATGATTGGTTAAAGACAACCCGGAAACTAATCCCATCACCATAAAACCCGAAACTGCAAGCCATGTGACAGAGTGTTTCTCCTGGGTTCCCTTACCCTCCTGCTCTCTGCCCGGGCGCCCTTTCCCAATAAAATCTCATGCTTTGTCAACACATGTGTCTGCCTCGACAATTCATTTCAGAGTGTTAGACAAGAGCCCAGTTTTGGGCCCTGGAAGGGGTCCCCCTTCCTGCAACAATATTAGTAACTATTAGTGATACGATAAACATCATCACCAAGAATCTAATGGAGAGGGACTTCCCTGGTGATCCAGTGGTTAAGACTTTACCTTCCAATGCAGGGGGTCCAGGTCTGATCCCTCCCTGATCCAGAGCTAAGCTCCCACATGACTTGTGGCCAAAAAACTGAAACATAAAACAGAATCAATACGGTAATGAATTCAATAAAGACTTTAAAAATGGTCCACATTAAAAAAAAAAAATTCTTAAAGAAAAGAAAAAAACCAAGGGGGAGTTTACAGGAGAGAGAATTGAAACCCATCAGGACCTTCCCAATGCAGTCACCACGTCCTGTTTGTTCTTCGTGGTACTGGAGGCCGTAGAGAAAGGAGAATGAATGCATGGCCCCTGGGACCAAGCTGGTTTCATCCCAGCTCCCCCACTTAATGGCTGTGAAGCCTTAGGAATAATGCTTCTCCTCTCTCTGCTTCCATTTTCCCATTTGTGCAATCAAAATATTTGTAGCATTGACCTTGCTGCACTATTGGGTGTATTCATATGTTAAAAGTGGAAAGAATTGAGTCTGAAATAGATGAAGTGCTGAGTAATTAGTGACCATCACTGTCCTAGAAATGTCTTCTCCCCAGGGTGTCCCACGTTTAATGTCCATCTTTCTGGAGTTGTATCGCCTTTATGGTAACCATGGCAAACAGCCCCTGTAGATGTTTCCATGACATTTTTTTTTTCCTTAAGCAAAAACTTGAAAATCTCTTTTGAAAACCAAAGCTATCTAATTCTTCCAGGCCAAAAGGAATCTAAATTTTCATCAGAGCTGTAAAATGCTTTAAGCAAGGATATGGGGGATTAGACAGGATGTCCTAAAGCAATTAACCACACAAATGGATGAGGCAAAATTCAAGTCTATCTGAAATACAAGGTCATTGTGTTTTAAGGTGACTGTGGAAACCAGCAGGAATAGAAAATGGAAAGAATTCTAAAGCGTCCTTGCTTACCTGAGTAGTTTATTCCCTTCTGTTTTCTTAAATATAAAATTTGTAGAGTAAGTCCTCTACATATGAACAAGTTCAGTTCCAAGAGCATGTTTGTTAAGACGAATTTGTTCATAAATCCAACAAAGGTAGCCTAGGTACCCAACTAACACAATTGGCTGTATCATACTGGACTGTAGTAGGTTAGTAACACTTTTCACAGAAATAATACATAAAAAAATGAACACAAAAAAATAAAGAAAACACTTTAATCTTACAGTACAGTATCTAGTACAGTACAAGAGCTGGCATACAGGGCTGGCATCGAGTGAACAGGCAAGAGGAATTACAGACTGGAGGAGGGATAGGAGGTGGGAGATGGTAGAGCTGAAGGATCGTCAGCAATAGGAGACGGAGGGCGGGCTGCAATTTCGCTCATGTCTGACATTGATGGCACAGGTCTTGGTTCCTTGCTGGGATCAGATGCATGTTCACATCTTTGAAAGTTTGAGGCTTGAGGGTTTGTATGTAGGGGACTTACTGTATTGAAGTATAACATGTCTATGGGCAACGATACAAATCTTAAATGAACTTTTATAACATGAGCACTGCTGCTGCTGCTGCTAAGTCGCTTCAGTCGTGTCCGACTCTGTGCGACCCCATAGACGGCAGCCCACCAGGCTCCCCTGTCCCTGAGCACACCCAGATGTAATTGACATTCAGATCAGGGGACAAAACATTGAATGAACCTCTCTCACCTTATTTCACTATTTTTAATCCATATTCATACACACAGCCCTAATGAGGAATGATAATATTCAAATGTTTAAAAAGAAATCATTTTGTTTGAACTAACAGAAGCTATGGGAGGAACTGATTTTTTTTAAATTTTATTTTATTTTTAAACTTACATAATTGTATTAGTTTTGCCAAATATCAAAATGAATCCGCCACAGGTATACATGTGTTCCCCATCCTGAACCCTCCTCCCACCTCCCTCCCCATACCATCCCTCTGGGTCGTCCCAGTGCACTAGCCCCAAGCATCCAGTATCGTGCATTGATTTTTTTCCTCAGGTTTTGATCATGGTTGAGTCCACCAGAAATCATTTTTTTTAATGTCTGGATAATCTGTATATTATTGATAGCTGTTCATTGAAAACTACTTTTTCCCAGTTACAGGCCAATGAACATAAAATTGTCAAAAAAAAAAAAAAAAAAGAATTCCCTTTGAAATAGACATCATTCTTCATTGAGCTGGGCTCAATTATGCAGTTGACTGCCTTTTCTGAAGACAGTTTACCATCATTTGCCCAGTGGTTTGTTATTCAATTGTTGTGTATTTATCTTCTCTTTTCAACCACATTTCAGATTCCTGTAGAGAGAATTCTCACTAAACTTCTTTAAAGTCTTTGTACTTCTGAATACTCATGACATAGAGTTATCTCCGTATATTTCCTGAAGAAATGATTCAAAGAATGTGTGTATCTATCCTCTCCGGCAATACATATTGTTAAAGTAATAGAAGTTTCACTACACAAAACAAAAACAGAACCTTGGTACATTCTTGAAAGCTGGTGTTTTCATTAATTAGCATAATGGATCAAGTAAACAGGGAAGAAATTATGTTTGAAAAAGAACAGATTACCTACAGGGCTGAGACCTTGTCATGAGATACATTTGCAGTGTTTGTATATTTTTCATCTTAAAGAGGGATTATTAACAAAGCCTAAAGGCATTCTCTGTTCATGGTATATTCAGAAAAATACCAATTTCTTCCCAGTCAAAACAGAATACAACTACTTTGTAATAGGAAGAATGGTTAATAGGTTATTGAATGTTACTGAATTACTTAGCTAAAGTTCTGCTAAAAACCTGGAACACCAGCTCCTATTACTTAATTAATTCTTCATTCCAATAAGAATCATTGAGTAGATACTGTGTACCAGGCATAGCTTGTCTATCACAGAAATGTCACCAAGCTGACAAAAGCAGACAGTAAATGATCTAGAATCAAAGCACATATAATCTGTCTATCCTAAGGATATGAGGTTAAGTCAGGTGGGCAAATCCTCCAGGCTGTGCTCAAATGGTTTCTCGTTCATGAACCCATTCGTCTATTTCCCCCCTGCATTCCTAAAGATTTTACCCAATAGCTTCATTTTCACTTATTTCCTTTTGTGTTATATTATTGTTACCTTGGATGCTGTGAAGCATGGTGGTCAGAATGTGAATTTTATGGTCAGATTGAGATTTGCATCCTAGCTTTAATCTTTCCTTGCCCTGTGTCCTTGAGCATAGGAATCAACCCCTCTGGACCTCAGTTTATTCACCTGTGAAATAGGAATAATTAAAATTTTCTACAAGCTATCATACACATGGGAATTCCCTGGAAATGCAGTGGTTCAGACTCTGAGCTTCTAGCACCAGAGGCCTGGGTTTGATCCCTGGTCAGGAAACTAAGATCTCACCAGCCATGGGGTATGGCCAAAAAAATCATAAATGCAGCATGCTTCTGCAACCCCATGGACTGCAGCCCACCAGGCTCCTCCATCCATGGGATTTTCCAGGCAAGAGTACTGGAGTGGGTGCCATTGCCTTCTCCACATGCACTCAGAGATAATAGTAATTATAATGAACACAGAACTAACTGAATTTTTATGAGTGCTTTAGGTATATTAACTCATTTAACCCTCACAATAACCCTACAGAGTAGGCACTTTGGTTATTTCAGATGAGAAACTGAGATGCAGAGAGGTTTAGGGAACTCTCCCAACGTGACACAGTGAGTTAAGTGGTGAAATGAAGTTTTTTTTTTTTTTTTTTAATGGCCCTGGCAGGCGCGGGTCCCGGCTCCGCCGCTGCGGCTTCCGCTTCCCCGCCTTGCTCCGCCCCCTAGCCTTTCCTCTTCTTCCTGAAATGAAGTTTTGAATTGAGATATGTTGCCTCTAGTCTTCATGATTGTACTACTCTATTCTACTGACTTTTCTAGAAGAACATGGTAGGCATAAAATTAATAAGTGATAGCTATTAGTATGGGCTTCCTATGTGGCGCTAGTGGTAAAGAACCTGCTTGCCAATACAGGAGACATAAGACACGTGCAGTTCGATCCCTGGGTTGGGAAGATCCCTTGGAGGAGGGCATGACAACCCACTCCAGTATTCTTGCCTAGAGATCCCATGGACAAGGGGAGCCTGGCAGGCTACAGTCCATAGAATCACAAAGAGCTGGACACTGCTGAAGTGATTTGACAAAACATCTATTTCTGCTTTATTGACTATGCCAAAGCCTTTGACTGTGTGAATCACAATAGACTGTGGAAAATTCTGAAAGAGATGGGAATACCAGACCACCTGATCTGCCCCTTGAGAAATTTGTATGCAGGTCAGGAAGCAACAGTTAGAACTGGACATGGAACAACAGACTGGTTCCAAGTAGGAAAAGAAGTTCGTCAAGGCTGTATATTGTCACCCTGCTTATTTACCTTATATGCAGAGTACATCATGAGAAACGCTGGACTGGAAGAAACACAAACTGGAATCAAGATTGCCAGGAGAAATATCAATAACCTCAGATATGCAGATGACACCACCCTTATGGCAGAAAGTGAAGAGGAACTCAAAAGCCTATTGATGAAAGTGAAAGTGGAGAGTGAAAAAGTTGGCTTAAAGCTCAACATTCAGAAAACGAAGATTATGGCATACGGTCCCACCACTTCATGGGAAATAGATGGGGAAACAGTGGAAACAGTGTCAGACTTTATTTTTCTGGGCTCCAAAATCACTGCAGATGGTGACTGCAGCCATGAAATTAAAAGGCGCTTACTCCTTGGAAGGAAAGTTATGACCAACCTAGATAGCATATTCAAAAGCAGAGACATTGCTTTGCCAACAAAGGTTTGTCTAGTCAAGGCTATGGTTTTTCCTGTGGTCATGTATGGATGTGAGAGTTGGACTGTGAAGAAGGCTGAGCGCCAAAGAATTGATGCTTTTGAACTGTGGTGTTGGAGAAGACTCTTGAGAGTCCCTTGGACTGCAAGGAGATCCAACCAGTCCATTCTGAAGATCAGCCCTGGGATTTCTTTGGAAGGAATGATGCTAAAGCTGAAATTCCAGTACTTTGGCCACCTCATGCGAAGAGTTGACTCATTGGAAAAGACTCTGATCCTGGGAGGGATTGGGGGCAGGAGGAGAAGGGGACGGCAGAGGATGAGATGGCTGGATGGCATCGCTGACTCGATGGGGTGACTCGATGGATGTGAGTCTCAGTGAACTCTGGGAGTTGGTGATGGACAGGGAGGCCTGGCGTGCTGCGATTCATGGGGTCGAGAAGAGTCGGACATGACTGAGCGACTGATCTGATCTGGTCTGATCTGATAATATACACAATTTTAATCATCTTTTCCCAGCACTATGTTAATAACATAGTGAAACAAAAAGCACATCATATTTATTCATTTGTCTTCCTTCTTTTGTGTTCTGCACATAGTAGGTCCACAACATTTGTTTGTTGAGTTGAAATGCTTTTCTTAAAAATGAAACAAAAGAAAACAAATAAAAACTAAGGGATACACTATTTTAAACTATAATTCTATCACGTTTTTGAATCAATGTTTCTTCATGACCCTAGAGACTAATGCAAAAATGCAAATTTTTGAGCATTTTAGAATGTCACCCTCCATTGCAATCATTTCACAGCTCATTAGCTTCCAGGTTTTTTTTTTTTTTCCCCTCTCTCAGTCCCTCACAATAAGGACTCTTAGAAAATAATTCTCACCTTCCAGTCCACATTTGCAGCTTCTGTTTTTGTTTGTTTGTTTTGTAGCCTTGCAAATAGTCACCTGCCCACTGGCACAGGGGAATGGCATCTATTCTAAGATGTTTAAAGAGAATATAGACGTCCTATATATTCTGAACTTGGAAGTACAGAAAAGAGAAATTAGGATGGATTGACCAGCTTTTTCAATTGGTTGTTCAGCTTTTCATCTTTCAGAGACTGCGGGAAAGAAATTCATGAGGCTTTACAAGCCTGGGTACAACCTAAAGACATGTTATTTTAATTTTATTATTGGAATTGAGTGTGTATTTCCTTACAAGTCTGAATTCCTCAACAGGTAGGACAACAAAGTCACTGTTGGAACACAGGAAGCTGAGTGAGTCCAAAACCAGTTGTTTATGTCCATTGACTCTCAGATTGACCATGGAAGAAATCGTGCTTACTAGAAAATGGACCATGGGCCTGGAGTTGGAAAACCAAACAAACAGCAGCAACAAAAAAGCTGTACCTTTTTTTTTTTTTAGATTCCACAAATAAGTAACATTATATATTTGTCTTTCTCTGTCTGACTTACTTCACCCAGTATGACAATCTTGGTGCATCCATGGTGCTGCAAAAAGCATTATTTTATTCTTTTTTATGGCTGAGTAATATTCCATTGTATATATATGTGCCACATCTTCTTTATCTATTCCTCTGTGGATGGACACTTAGGTTGCTTCCATGTTCTAGCTATTGTAGATAGTCCTGCAATGAACATTGGGGTACATGTATCTTTTCCCAATTATGGTTTTCTCCATGTATATGCCCAGGAGTGAGATTGCTAGAGGAACCAAATACATGTGGTTTGTTTGTTTACCCTTTCTTGCTTCAAGCTGTTGTTTTGTTGCTGGATATACAGCCTGATAAGATCTTGGTAAAAATCAGTTGGATATTAGAAAATATAACCAAGAACACATCGCATATTCCAGTTGGATGAAAATTTATACACAACCGGTGTCAGTTTCCTCTCCTAAATCAGAAATCGCTTCTGTCCATTCAATTCTTTCTCCCCTTGACATCTGAGTTTCTACTCAGTCCCAGGCATTATGATGGGCAATGTGTCTAAAGAGCTAAACAACTGAGAACAAAAGAAGTTTATCATATAGATGCAGAAAGAGGCAGGTTAACAGGTAACCTGTAAAATCTGGGGAGGTCAAGTTCAAGACACTGAATTTAGGCTGGACCATGAAGGTGATCACAGACTTTCTCAAGTAGGGACAACTGAGATGGATCTTGACGGATGTGTAGGAGTTTTCCCCTATCCAGCGAAGGAGTTTTCCCAAGGCATTCCTCATGAGGAGAGTCTCCCTCCTTTTCTAGTCGTTAACCATGTGGGAGCAGTTGTTGGAAAACTTCTGGAACCTAAATACACCTTCCTGTAACACTTCTCTTATCTCTGGTTTTGTCTTCTGAAAAAACTCTTCTTTTTACAGAATTCCATCAGACAGTTGAAGATAGTCTTTATGTCCATTGTAACTCTCCCCCATAAAAATAAACATCTTGTAATCACTCCTCATATAACTTAATATCAATTTCCTTCATCTTTCTGATCACCATTTGCTGATAAAAATAAAATTAAATGTTCATTGAGTCCCTTTCAGGGCCTGTACTAAGCACTTTGGGCTTATCTCCACCCTCACGACAAATCCTTTGAAAGGTTCTTCTTACCCTATTCATGTATTTGGCTGTGCCAGGTCTTAGCTGCATAAGGGATCTTTAGTTGCAGCATATGAATTCTAGTTCCCTGGCCAGGGTTTGAAGCTGAGCCCCCTGCACTGGGAGCACAGAGACTTAGCCCCTGGACCACCAGGAAGCCCCTATTGTTGTTGTTGTTTTGGCGAGCTTCTCAGCATGTTACATCTTAGTTCCCCAACCAGGGATCAAACCCATGCTCCCTGCACTGGAAGTGTGGAATCTTGACTACTAGACCACCAGGGAAGTCCTTTTATCCCATTTATAAACGAGAAAGTGAGGACTTAGAAAAATAACCTGCTCAAAGTAACCCACTGGAGCCCTAGCTTTCAGCAATAACTGTGCCTCCTAGATTCCCACTGATTTCATTAAAATGATCAAAGGCAAAGGCTTGCAGTACCCTTTTCTCCCTTTTAGCTGAGGAAAAGCATGAGATCCAAGAAGTAGGATGCCATGGAACCAGTTAGGAAAACAAAGTGAAGCCCCTATCTATAATTGTACTTGACTTGGCACTCCATGTTCTGGGTAGGGAGGACGATGTTTTTGTTAGAAGCAATGTGTCACCATCACAAGTACACGGACTCCTCTGTCTAAATAGTGAGGGATAAGTCACAGTGGTATTCGTGTCTGATAAACACAGCACATCACAAGCCAGCTCTTCCACCACACCCGTCCATCTCAGACCCTGAAACCGTGGGGTTCAGCAAGTCCCTGTCTTCCTATGTTTTTGTGTTTTTATACATTTCTCCACCTTCTGCCCTCATCCTAGAAAATCAAAATGACCGCTTACATATCTTATGAGAAATCACACCATGGGCGATTTCTACCCCAGGGAACATTTGGCAATGTCTAGAGAATTTTTGGGTGTCGCAACTGAGAGTGTGGGTGTGGCAGTGGGTGTAAGTGACTTCTAGTGGAGTGATACTGTTGAACATCCTACAATGGGCAGGACAGCCCCGGACAGCAGAGAGTGACCCAGCCCCCAAAGTCAGTCACGCTGAAGCTGAGAAACCCTACGTTCATGCATCTGTCTCTCAATCGTCATTTCCTCTTCCTCTTCCCTCTGCTTCCCTTTCCTCCCTTCTTCCATTTTGTTTTTTATTTCCCATTCTTTCTTCCTCCCTTTTCTTTCGATTCCTCTGGTCCGTTCAACTTCCTTCCTCAGTAGATGACAGATAAAGTAAAACTCTGCTTATCCTCACTGAACAAGGTTTTCATCTAAAACCCCAAATGGTGGGGCTGCCCTCGTGGTCCAATGGTTAAGACTCCATGCTTCCAATGGAGTAGGGCATGGGTTTGGTCCCTGGTCAGGGAACTAGGGGCACGACCAAATTTTTTTTTTTAATTTTTAAAAATAAAAACCCCAATGGTAATGGTGACCAGAGGTAAACAGCATGGTGGAATCTAGGATACCAGGTCCTGTTGAGGTGGGTGCCCTATAAATGCTTCTTCCTGTAAGCTTCCAGCCTGCTGGAGTTTGCAAAAAGGCAGCATTAATCTTGTCCTTTGGCAGATTAAGAATCCAGTTACCTAGAAAGACTCAGCGCTCCCCACTTTCACATGTAATGTCCTCTACTGATCAGGCATCTTAAAGGAGCATCATTAGATTGTTAAGGACTATATCTGTCTGCTAGGGTTACCATAACAAAGTACCACAAACCAGATGACTTACACAGCAGAAATTGATTTTCTTCCAGGTCTAGATGCTGGAAGTCTAAGATCAAAGCTCCTGCGGGGTTACTTCTTTTGAGACCTGTCTCCTTGGCTTACAGATGACTGTCTTCTCCCAATATCCTCACATCGTGTTTCTTCTATGTGTTTTCTTCTCTCCTTTCTTCCTTATTTTTTCCAGCCTTACTGGGTACACTTGACGAGTAAAAATTGTATGTACTTAAGGTATACAGCATGATGTTTTGATATATGTACACATTGTAAATGATTACCATGTCAAGCCAATTAACATATTCATCATCTGTTCTTTTAAGGATGCCAGTCATTGGATAAAGGCCCATGCTAATGACCTCATCTAACCTTCATGATCTCTTTAAAGGCCCCAATATAGTTGCATTCTGAGATTATGGGGGCTTAAACATATGAATTTTGGTGAAGGGGAAATAATTCAGCCTTACACAAGAATGTTGCAACTCATGTTTACCTCTTGCTAAGTTGTATATTATATGTTAATATCTTCCTCATCTGTAAACTATCTTAATTTATAAATAAGAAAAACACACTCAATTAGTCATCAAATCAATTACAACTCCAAAAACTCCAAAATACCTTTGAAATGTGTTCTGTCGTGAGTTGTGTCCGCTTGCCCCCCACATCCATATGTTGAAGTACTAACATCAGTACCTCAAAATGAGACTTTATTCGGAAACTGAGACTGCACAGATGTAATTAGTTAAGATGAGGTGATACAGGAATAGTGTGGGTCCCTATTATGATTGGTATCGTTAGAATAAAGCAAAGTTTGGACACAGAGACAACGAGCCCAGGGAAGGAGCATGTGAAGATGGAAGGAGCGATTTGTATGTTGTAACAGAAACCAAGGAATGCCAAAGGTTCCCAGCAAACCATCATGAGCTAGGAGTGAGGAGCAGAGCAGACTCTCCGGACCTCACAAGCTTCAGGAAACACATCTGACACCTTGATCTCGAATTTCTAGCCTCCAGAACTGTAGCACAGTACATTCCTGTAGTTTAAGCAACCCAATTTGTTGTCCTTTGTTGCAGCAGCCCGAAAAACTAATACAGGTCATCTCCTGTATATGCTCTGTACAAAATTAATAAATAGAAATCTCAATTAAATAGAGTTAGGAGACCAGAAGGGGGCGCTCTCACACCCTGCCACGATATAATAGCACAACCCATCAGCAGAAGACAGGCTTCTTTCTTGGTGAGGACTCAGCCAGTGACTACAGCCCTCCCGACTTCCTTTTCACCTCAGTAAAAGGGTTCTTTTTCTCTGGCCATGTAGGGACTTGTGCGTGACTCCCCATGGTTGTGGACCCAAAATTGCAATCCTCTGCTGATCCCCAAAGAAATCCATCTTCGCTAAAGAAACATCAACAGTCTATTTGTTTCAGATTGACAGCCCATAACTACAGCTGAAACTGTTCACCATCTTTTCATCATTTCTCACATAGTCTATCCCAGTTAGCTTTAGGTGCTCTTCCCTCCACAAGACTAACACTGTCTCCTTCCATTTATTCTCCACTCACATGCATGGTGACCTTTCCACCATTCAAATGTCACCTTGTACAGAATCCTCACCATTAGCCTCAGGATGTGTGCCAAGATTGTCAGCCCAACATCCAGGAACACAGTCCCCCATTAATAAAATTACTTCTCTTCTGGGAGCATTGTCCAAATTTTAGATCTCGTGAATTTCTTCTAGGGGTCAGAATTCACTTGGACATGAAATGGAAAGGAGAACGCAGTCTCAGGAAATTGAATTACCTTTGGGAAGCTAGCATCAGAAACAGATAGATCTCTTTCCTTGTTGTTGTTCAGTCACTAAGTCGTGTCTGACTCTTTGTGACCCCATGGACTGCAGCACGCCAGCCTTCCCTGTCCTTTGCTGTCTCCCTGAGTTTGCTCAAACTCATGTCCATTGAGTCAGTGATGTCATCCAACCATCTCATCCTCTGTCGTCCCCTTCTCCTCCTACCTTCAATCTTTCCCAGCATCAGGGTCTTTACCAATGAGTCAGCTGTTCGCATCAGGTGGCCAAATATTGGAGCTTCAGCTTCAGCATCAGTCCTTCCAATGAATATTCAGTATTGATTTCCTTTAGAACTGACTGGTTTGATCTCCTTGCCATCCCAGGGACTCTCAAGAGTCTTCTCCAGCCCCATAGTTCAAAAGCATCAATTCTTTGCTACTCAGCCTTCTTTACGGTCCAACTCTCACATCTGTACAAGACTACTGGATATCTGTCTTTAGGACTGACAATCACTGAGGCCTCCCAAGGAGACCTTCTCCACTCAGGGTGTGTTTATTTGGAGATAAGGAACCCCTCGTTGTTTTGAGCTCTTGGTCAGTGTACTTGACAATCCAGCCTTTGTCATCTTTTTGGTGGCCCATCCAAGAGGATCCCCAGTGATGGAATCCAACCAGGGGTGTGGCTCAGTGATAAAAGCGTTTGATGACTGCCTTTCTCTCATTTCCCCCACCACCACCCCTTGCTGGTGATTCTGAGCATGAATAACCGACTTTATTATGCTGGGTTAGGAGGATGCTCTTCCACAGAAAATTACCCACAGCAAATAAAAACAATTCCATATGGCAGCCGCATTCACTGCAAGACTAGCTAAACCTTGACGGCACAGTTTGTGCTCGTGTGTCATCTTTCTTGTTGCCTTGGCTATTTGCCAGCATGTGGTATTCTGTGTCCCTTGGTGACAAATTCAACCCAAAAAATGCCTTGCAGGGTTCTTTTTATCTCTAGATTTCTAGTAGTTCTTTCTGTTTTGTCCTCAGGACAGATTCTAAACCTCAAATTGACTTCTCCTGGAAATCATTCAATGTCCAGTAAATATTTATTAAACACCTCCAGTGTGATGTGCCATATATAAAACTCCAGAAATGCTATACTTCTGTAAAAGATGATGCTTTTGACTCATTATCGTGTGGGTTGTATCATCAATGATTTTTTTTTTTTTTCTATCTGTGAATATGAGTTGTTCTAGAATAATGCCCTGTTGGCATATCCTTACAGCTTGGAGAACAAAACCTACAGTCTGTCACCAGTCTGCCCTGTAAATACCTCATCTCCCGCTTCCTCTCTGTTTGTCTCCTCTCAAGTCCCCCTCACACTCTGTCCACACTGCTTCAAATATCCTGCCTTATCATCTACTCTTCCATCTCCACGAATTTACTTCCTTCTAGACTGTACTACCTGGAATGCAAGTTTCCATCTCTCAAGATTCCACTCAAGTCACATCTCCTTCACAAGGCTTTGTCTCTTCTTTTTCAGTTCATCTACCTCCCAATTAGAATGATTCATCCCTTACAATTCTTTTGAGTTTGATTTTTCATGTAAACTGCAGTTGCCTCGATCTGTTTTGTATGACAGTCATCTGTTTACACTTCTTTTTTTAAATTGAAGTACAGGTGATGTACCCTATTATATACTCACAACTGTACTCTATAGTGATGCACACTTTTTGAAGGTTTTATCCCATGTATGCGTGCGTGGGTGTTAAGTCACTTCAGTTGTGTCTGACTTCTCGAGACCCTGTGGACAGTAGCCCACCAGGCCCCTCTGTCCATGGAATTTTCCAGACAAAAATACTGAAGTGGGTTGCCATACCCTCCTCCAGGGGATCTTCCCAACCTAGGGATCAGGCCTATGTCTCCTGTAGGTCCTACATGGCAGGCAGATTCTTTCCTGCTGAGCCACTGGGGAAGCCCCACATTCCATTTATAGTTTTTATAAAATATTGGCTATAATCCCCATGTTGTACAATAGATCCTTGTAGCTTATTTTATACATAAAAGTTTATATCTCTTAATCCTCTCTGCCTACAGTATTCCTTCCCCCTTCCCTCTCCCTATTGGTAACCACTAGTTTGTTCTCTGTGTTCTGCTTATTTTTTGTTACATTTCTTTATCAGAGAGGAAAGAGTGACTTTATCTAGTTATATACCCTGGATAGGCTCCTTAGCTTCTCTTCCCTCCTTTATAAAAGGAAAGTTTTTAACACTTGCCTTAGAGCAAAGAATTCATTTCTTTCCCTTTCTCATGCTGCTCTGGCAGGTGAGTTTGGACTAAAGGCCCATGTGGCATTTCTAGTCTTGAGCACTAAATTGGTGAAGTGAGATGCTCCCAAACTCCCCTTCTCTCTGCAAGGCCAAGCAGTGGTGTTCCTGAGAGTGCCTGCTCTTCTGCCTGATTTCCAGAGTAGCAGTCTTCAGCTGACTATTATAGATGTACAGCAAGAGTAAGAAATAAACCTCTTCTTATAACCTCTGACATTTGAGCATTGCCTGTTACTGCAGCATAGCCTAGACTATCCTGACTGGTGTGGAGGGTTATGATGAGAATTAAATACAATTAGGTAAGAATAATGCTTGGTGGTACTTGGCAGACTGGAAGTGCTCAGTCATCATTTGTAAAGCACAGAGTGAGGAAGAGAGGGTGTCGATCCAACGGGAATTTGCTGTATGGCTCAGGAAACTCAAACAGGGGCTCTGTATTAACCTAGAGGGGTGGGATGGAGCAGGAGATGGGAGGAAGCTTCAAAAGGGAGGGGATATATGTATACCTATGGCTGATTCATGTTGAGGTTTGACAGAAAACAGCAAAATTCTGTAAAGCAATTATCCTTCAATAAAAAATAGATTAATTTTTTAAAATAAAAAAAAATGATCTATGTACAGCCATCCCATTTCAGTATTACATTTTGATGTGTCTGAAAGATCCCACAAATAAAGGAGCTTTATTAAGTTAGCTCTGTGGCACTTGCTTCCCCCTAATATTAATTTCCTAGTATGAAATTAAGTCTTCCAGCCTGGCTTAACTAATAGAGCATCAATATAAGTACTTTAGTAAGTCCTCTTGATCTTAAGATTGATTGACATATATGCACTACTGATACTCTGTGTAACATAGATAACTAATGAGAGCCTATGTGCAGTTCAGGGAACCCTACTCAGTGCTCTGTGGTGACCCAAATGGGAAGGAAATTGAAAAAAGAGGCAGCACACACATACATACATACATATATATATATATATATATGTATACATATAGCTGATTCACTTCGCTATTCAGTGGCAACTAACACAACATTGTAAAGCAACAATACTCCAATAGACATTAATTTGAATTTAAAAAAATCTCTACGGTGCCCTTAAGAAGAGGGGCCGTTTCCTTCTGGCACCTTGGGAGCAGATGGACAGAGTGTGTCACCAGGGACTCGGTCTCAGAAGTAGGGGCTCCTTGGTGTAGTGGCTGCAGGAAGTGGTTTTAGAGTCAGAGAGACCTGAGTTCAAAACTGACTCCGCTGCCTTCTGGCTCCGTGAACCTGGGGAAACTGATTAACCCCTTGTCACTCCAGTTTCCCTTGCATAAAATGGAAAGAGCAACAGTGCCTACCTCAGAGAATTGTTGTGAGAATTCAATGAGATAACACATAGAAGACACTTGGCCAAGTGCCTGGTGTGGAGTAAGCTCCCAATAAATGGTAGCTATTATTATTACAGCAAGATGCAGCTCAAACTACATTTTCTGCCAAATACTTTACACAACCCAATGAACTGTGAAGTTTCTATTATAACAGGAAGGAGAAAGAAAGAAAGTTAACAGGGACCTTTGATGTTGGTGTAGCAAAGAGTAGATCAGTCTTCTGTTGTCTGCTTCCCACGCATTAGCTTCCCCTTACAGAGTGGCTATGGCGAGGTGAGCACAGGAAATTTGACCTTGAACCATGCCTATGAACTCCATCTATATCTACAGGATCAGCAAAACAACAATAATAACTCTTATTTCTAGTTTCCTGGTCTTTGAGTTGCTTAAGGATTCTCTGGGAGGAAAGAGATGAGTAAATAAACACCGATAATGACTTTCAAATTGGTCTTTCCAAAACAATGTTAATCGCGAATGGAAATCAGGACAATAGAAACCTAAACATGTTTTTCATATCTTTAAAAAAATATTTATTTATTTTTGACTGTGCTGGGTCTTCTTTGCTGCGCGGGCTTTCTCTAGCTGTGGCGAGTGGGGGCTACTCTCTGGTTGCGATGGGCAGGGGGCATTCTCATTGCAGGGGGCAATCTCTGCAATTGCCAAACAAGGCTTCTCTTGTTGGGGAACACGGGCTGCAGAGCACAGGCTCAGTGGTCGCAGCACATGGGCTTAGTTGCCACTCGGCTTGTGGGATCTTCCAAACCAGGGATCGTACCCATGTCCACAGCAGCTGTCAGGCAGATTCTTAACCACTGGGCCACCAGGGAAGTTCTGTTTTTCATATTAATGTAAATGAGCGGTTCTCTTTCAAAGAAGATTTTCTCTGAATGTTACAGTTTTCCTTTCCTCTGGTGACCTGGGACAGGAGTTTCCTTCACTCTCAAAGGAAGAAGAAGAGACTCATCATTTCTCAGGGCTTCTCTGATGGCTTAATGTTCCCTTGGAACACTCAGTTATACCCAAATCTGTGTCTTCCCAAATGGCAATTCCTAGGACCTCAAACAGTTAGAATCGGACATGAAACAACAGACTAGTTCCAAATTGGGAGAGGAGTACATCAAGACTGTATATTGTCACCCTGCTTATTTAACTTATATGCAGAGCACATCATAAGAAATGCCAGGCTGGATGAAGCACAAGCTGGAATCAAGATTGCTGGAATCAAGAAATATCAATAACCTCAGATATACAGATGGCACCACCCTAATGGCAGAAATGCTCTGATGCTGGGAGGGATTGGAGGCAGGAGGAGAAGGGGACGACAGAGGATGAGATGGCTGGATGGCATCACTGCCTCGATGGACATGAGTTTGGGTGAACTCCGGGAGTTGGTGATGGACAGGGAGGTCTGGTGTACTGCAATTCATGGGGTTGCAAAGAGTCGGACAATACTGAACGACTGAACTGAACTGAATGGCAGAAAGTGAAGAGGAACTACAGAGCCTCGTGATGAACGTGAAAGAGGAGAGTGAAAAAGCTGGCCTAAAACTCAACATTCAGAAAACTAAGATCATGGCATCCAGTCCCATCATTTCATGGCTAATAGATGGGGAAAAGATGGAAACAGTGATAGACTTTATTTTCTTGGGCTCCAGAATCACTGCAGATGGTGGCTGCAGCCATGAAATTAAAAGACGCTTGCTTCTTGGAAGAAAAGCTATGACCAACCTAGACAGTATATTAAAAAGCAGAGACATTACTTTGCCAACAAAGGCCTGTCCAACAAAGGACCTCAAATAAAGTTTGGGCTTCTTAGGTGGCACTAGTGGTAGGGGATGCAAGAGATGCGGATTCAATCCCTGGGTTGGGAAGATCCCCTGGAGTAGGAAATGGTAACCCACTACAGTATTCTTGCATGAAAGATTCCATGGACAGAGGAGCCCTGGCAGGCTACAGTCCATGGGACCGCAAAGAGTCAGATGTGACTAAAGGCCTAAGGAGCAGCAGCAGCAAATAAAATTCTTTGTTCTTTGCCTAGCAATCTTGATACTGATTATTGTTTAACAGGAGACAGACAAGGTGAGGGATACAGGCAGCCTCTTGGAGCTGAGAGCAGTCCTTGGTTGAAGACAATAGGAGGCAGGGGCATCAGCCCAAAGTTGCAAAGACCTGAATTCAGACAACAACCTGAATGACCTTGGAAGTGGCTTCATTCCCAGAGCCTCCAGAATGGAACATGACCCAGCTAATGCCTTGATTTCAGCCCCATAAAAGCTTGAGCAGTGTTCTCAACCATACTGTGCCTGGTATGGTTATCACCTCCTAAATGTGTGATGATTTGTTATGCAGAACTAACACAGGGCAAGTGAGTTACTTTATTTGTATATTAAATGAAAAACTGGCCCCAGAAAGCCAAAGAAATTAGGGATGATTTGGGTAAATGATAGGAGCTTCCCTGGTGCCACAGATGGTAAAGAATCTGCCTCTAATATCAGAGACATGGATTCGATCCCTGGGTCAGAAAGATCCCCTGGAGGAGGGCATGGCTACCCACTCCAGTATTCTAGCCTGGAGAATTCCATGGCCAGAGGAGCCTGGGTAAATGACGACTCTCACTTGGAAATACTGAAAAACAGGTTCACAGAATATAAAACAAAATGTAACTATGAGTATCTTTAAGGGATGGGACAGATTACAGGGTAGGTTATTTCTTCTTTTTTGCTTTTCTCTGCCTTAGAACTTTTCTAAATTTCACCATAAGACAAAAATAAAGGAAACAATTTCCAGGGAAACACAAGGCAGATGTCAGATGGCCAGAGACAATAAAGTGAGTAGGCGATCCTTTCTGCCCTCCCTGGCAGCTCAAAGCCTTTCTTCTTTTCAGACACACATTTGGATACCTGACCTCTGTGAACTCCTGGATGCCCAGGGCAAGCCATTTTTATCACTGACTAATAAAACTTGGAGGTGATCAAACCTATCCCACTCTTTTTGTAGGTAAAGGAACTGGTTCTCAGGGAAACTAATTTATTCAAATCCATGCAACTGATTGGTGGTAGAACTGGGGTAGGAATCCAAGCTCCTCCCTCCCCATCCTGCCCTCTTTCCTCTTCACTCCAAAGCTGCCACGGGAACATTTCCTTTTAGAGCTGAAAGGAATCTCCACCCTCAGCTGGGGCAAGATCCTCATTAGGGAGACAAGGAAATAGAGACACAAAATTGGTGTAATGCTGTCACCAAGATCACTTGCCAGAGAGTGGAAGCCACAGGGTTAGAATTCCAATTTCACTCTCTTCCCAATGGTTTTCTATTGATCACTTCAAATGTGGTTCTCTCCAGTCTATTTGAAGGTTGGTGGCATGGAGAAACTTGTTTTTTTTCACCTGGTGCTCGTGGCAGGGAAATAAACATATTTGTCATTTGCTTTCTGCTTTAACCTGGGAGCAGAGCTATACCCCACACACATTAGCACCTCCCTGCCCCTCTGTGCTGCTTAAGGGGGCTGTTTGCAGGATGCACCTGTGTGTGACATCAAGGGCCACATGTTACTAGGGGGTGAACCTGGGTCTTTGGAGCGATGCTTCCTGTGGCCCTTTTTCTCCTGTGGCCACAGAGGGAAGGGAAACTGAGCAGGTCCGGCTCAGCTGTCTCTGCAAACTCAGTCCCACGATAGAACACGTAGGAGAGTACTGGCGTACAGGGGCTTCCCTGGTGGCTCAGGTGGTAAAGACTCTGCCTGCAATGCGGGAGACCCAGATTCCGTCCCTGGGTTGGGAAGATCCCCTGGAGAAGGAAATGGCAACCCACTTACACTTACTTATTTAACGGCCTATATGGAAAAAGATCTAAAAAAGAGTGGACATATGTATATGCATAATCGAATCACTTTGCTGTACACTTGAAACCAACACAACATTGACTATCAACTGTACTCCACTTACAAAAGAAAAAGAAAATGTATGGAGTGAAAAGCCCCACGAAGTACTCGGTTGGCCAGAAAGTTCGTTCACCATGGAGAAACCCAAACGAAATGTTTGGCCAGCCCAGTATTTAGGGCCCAATCTAGGCATTCCCTGTGCTTGTCACCAGCCATTCATCTTTTCCTCTGCTTCCTTCTGGTTAGACCTTACTTTCAGTGCTGTCACCAAACCAAGCTTGGGTCCCATTGCCCGCTCCCAAGGCAGGAAGAGAAGGGGACGACAGAGGACGCAATGGTTGGATGGCATCACCAACTCGAGGGACATGCGTTTGAGCAAGCTGCGGGAGATGGTGAAGGACAGGGAGGCCTGGAGTGCTGCAGTCCATGGGGTTGCAGAGTCGGACACGACTGAACGATCGAACTGAACTGCCCGCTTCTAGTAAAGTTAGTCTACTGACACCTGGTGGTGGGGAAGGAAAGTGCAACATTTATTGCAAGATGCCAAGCAAGGGATTTCCCTGGTGGTCCAATGTCGAATGAACTCCCAATACAGGGCGCCTGGTTCAATTCCTGGTCAGGGAACTAGAGCCCAAGTGCTGCAACTAATACCCAGCACATAAATAAGTATTTAGCTTCCCCAGTGGCTCAGCAGGTAAGGAATCCCCCTGCAATGCAGAAGACACAGAAGACTTGGGTTTGATCCCTGGGTCAAGAAGATCCCTTGGAGAAGGAAATTCTAACCCACTCCAAAATTAAAAATGCCATGGACAGTGGAGCCTGGTGGGCTACAGTCCAAAGGGTCGCAAAGAATCAGACACAAATGACCAAAACACACAAAGAATCCAGGGTAGCTAGTGCTCAGAACACCCAAATTCCCCAGGTTTCAGCAAAGCCAAATGCCATTGAGGAAGGTGGGGGGGCTACAAGGTTATCTGGTCAGCTTGTGCCCAATTCCCTGATTGGTTGTTGATGCGGTAACAGAGTGGTGTCACAGGGGTTAGCATTATCAATCCTTAGGCACTAGTAGGTACTGGGGCTATGTGCTCAGTTCATTTCAATCACTCAGTCGTGTCTGACTCTTTGTGACCCCATGGACTGCAGCATGCCAGGCTTCCCTGTCAATCACCAACTCCTGGAGCTTGCTCAAACTCATGTGCTTTGAGTTGGTGATGCCAGTGTGCTCAGAGTCATCGAGTAGTTAACTTCATCCATTTTGTAGGGGTTTTAGCCTCTGTAAAACAACTCAGGGAATAGGCATCAGATCCTATTATCTGGATACTCTAGAGAAGAACTACAGCAGAGGATATGGGGGTTGGGGGGCCTGTCCTGGGAAGACCGGGGTCCTGCTGGATTACACAGTGTTATTGGACAGGATTTGCTCCAACCCGGCATTTATTTGTGCAGATGGACTCAAGGTATTAGGTGAAGTGGGGAAGGCCAGTAACAGGTTTCATGAGATTTCAGGCAAGAATTGTGTACAGTAGAATGGCCTGGAAGAAAGGGAAGAGAACAAATATCTGCTGATATCCCCTGCACCTCATGCACTGCGATAGGTCCTTTAACATACAACAGAATTGCAGCAATTAAAATGTACTGACGGTTTATTGAGTTCCACTGAATGAAGTTCAAGACTGGGTTCATTAGAGCTGAAGGATGGTATATCGGAATTACGCAGAACAGAGAAAATGCCTGTTGTCGGTAAAGACAGGGATTAGAAATGGCATTGCCTCCAGGAGATCTGAATGCAATGCGAACTCTTACCTGGCATGGGCCAGGGCTGGGGAGTTCCAGCCAACTGCATATTCTTGTTGATGGAAAAGGCTCACTTCCAAATGTTCTCTAGGTTTGCATTCACTGGTTCCAGTTTAATCAGTGCTGAAAATGATGTGGAAATCCACTCTCTTCTTGCCTGGTGTGTGGGAAGAGCAATTGAATCAGTGCTTTCCCCCGAAGCAGATTTGAGCTGATTGGCTTGGAGTAGCCCTAACACCATCTTCTCCTGAGTGGAAGCTTGTCTGGGTGAGAGGATTTCACGGTATTTGCTGTTTGCAGAACTTAAGTTGTTTCCAAACAAGGTTGATTATAATGCATCCTGAGGCTGGAGAGGCTATGAGCTCATGCTGGGGCTGGGGAGGGGGGGTCAGGGACACTTCACTTGTGTATTTCTTGGGGTGACTCCAATTTCTCAACACCTCCAATTTTGTCTTTCCCCATTCCTTCCTCCCTCCCTCTCCCTGTTGCTGTCAGCCTGAACTTTTATTACTTTCTCTAATGAAACACACTCTATCTCACCTTGATGCGTTTGAAACAGCTGTTTCTTCTAGATGGAACAATTCTACCCTCCTTAACATCCTTCCTTCCACAAACCATCGGTGCTAAAACAGGACTCTTCCTGTCTCAGACTAAACCTCACTCCCTCAGGGAAGTCATTTCTGGCTCCTCCATCCTCTAAGATTGGGTGATATCCACTGCATCTTTCCTTCCCACTTCCAGGCATCTCTTCTAGATTGGACACTCTGGGAGAGAAGGGTCACACCAACCTGTTCAGCTTTGTATTCCCATTGACCAGAACAATGCTAAGCACACATTGAAGCTAGAGTAAGTATCTGCTAAGTGAACAGCTTTTTCTGGTCTTTTTTTCTTCTTTTTTAATTTTTTTATTGAAATCTAGTTGACTGACAATGTTGTGTTAGTTTCAGTTGTACAGCAAAGTGATTCATATTTTATATATATATATATATATATATATATATATATATATGCATGCATGCGTGTGTGTGTGTATGTGTGTGTGTGTGTGTATACCCTGCCAGGCTTCTCTGTCCGTGGGATTCTCCAGACAAAAATAAAATGGAGTGGGTTCCATGCCCTCCTCTATGGGATCTTCCCAACTCAGGCATTGAACCTGTGTCTCCTGCATTGCAGGCAGATTCAATGAGCCATCAAGAAAGCCATATATATACACACACACGTATATATATACACACATATATTTTTTTCAAAATTCTTTTCCATTATAGATTATTATAAGATACTGAGTATAGTTCTCTGTGCTATACAGTAGGATATTGTTATCTATTTTATATGTAGTAGTGTGTGTATTCGGAGAAGGCAATGGCACCTCACTCCAGTACTCTTGCCTGGAAAATCCCATGGATGGAGGAGCCTGGTAGGCTGCAGTCCATGGGGTCGCTAAGAGTCGACACAACTGAGTGACTTCACTTTCACTTTTCACTTTCATGCATTGGAGAAGGAAATGGCAACCCACTCCAGTGTTCTTGCCTGGAGAATCCCAGGGACGGGGGAGCCTGGTGGGCTGTCGTCTCTGGGGTCGCACAGAGTCGGACACGACTGAAGTGACGTAGCAGTAGCAGTAGTGTGTGTATTTTAATTCCAAACTTTTATTTTATCCCTCCCCTGCCTTTTCCCGTTGGCAATCATAAATTTGTTTTCTATGACTGTGAGTCTGCTTTGTAAACAAGTTAACTTGTATCATCTTTTTAGATTCCACACGTAAGTTGTATCTTGTGACATTTGGGTTCTCTGTCTGAGTTCCTTCACTTAGTGTGATAATCTCTAGGTCTACCCCTGTTGTTTGCTGCGATTCATGGAGTCTCAAAGAGTCGGACACGACTGAGCGACTGAACTGAACTGAACTGACCCTTGTTGCTGCAAATGGCATTATTTCATTCTTTTTTATGGCTAAGTAATAGTCCTATATATACACACACACACACATATATGCATGTATCTACTTCTTTATTCATTCATCTGTCGATGGACATTTATGTTGCTTCCATATCTTGACTATTGTAAATAGTGCTGCTATGAACATAGGGGTGCATGTACCTTTTGAATTACAGTTTTGTCTGGATATACACCAGGAGTGGGATCACTGAATCATATGGGAGCTCTATTTTTCATTTTTTAAGGAGTCCCCATACTGTTCTCCCTAGCTTTTGTATCACATTGTTATCAATGATGGGAAGCTTACAATAGAGCTCAGTAAACATTCACAAGATAAAATAGAATGCCTAGAGCAAGGTTAATTGAGCTCTGGCTCATGTGCCAAATCCAGCCGGCTATGTGATTTTACTGAAACGCAGTCATGCCTACTTGGTTATGGATCCTCTATTGCTGATTGCAGAGAAGGCAATGGCACCCCACTCCAGTACTTTTGCCTGGAAAATCCCATGGATGGAGGAGCCTGGTGGGCTGCAGTCCATGGGGTCGCTAAGAGTCGGACACTACTGTGCGACTTCACTTTCACTTTTCACTTTCATGCATCGGAGAAGGAAATGGCAACCCACTCCAGTGTTCTTGCCTGGAGAATCCCAGGGACAGGGGAGCCTGGTGGGCTGCCGTCTATGGGGTCGCACAGAGTCGGACACGACTGAGGTGACTTAGCAGCAGCAGTAGCAGTATGGCTGATGGTGTATCACAATAGCAAAGCAGAGTGATTGCAATAAAGACTGCACAGCCCACCAAGCCAAGAATAGTTTGTATAATATCTGGCCAACTACAGGTCTAGATTCTTTCCTTTCAAGCCCAAGAAGAGATATAAGTAATTAACTACTTGAAAATACCTCCTCGCCTTTTGATTTTTCATTCTCTGCTTATAGCCACATTTAAAGCTAAGCTAAGTCGCTTCAGCCGTGTCCGACTCTGTGCGACCCCATAGACGGCAGCCCACCAGGCTTCCCCGTCCCTGGGATTCTCCAGGCAAGAACACTGGAGTGGGTTGCCATTTCCTTCTCCAATGCGTGAAAGTGAAAAGTCAAAGTGAAGTCGCTCAGTCGTGTCGACCCTCAGCGACCCCATGGACTGCAGCCTTCCAGGCTCCTCCATCCATGGGATTTTCCAGGCAAGAGTACTGGAGTGGGGTGCCATTGCCTTCTCCAGCCACATTTAGTTTTCCCATTAATCTTTAAACTGCAGAGTTCCACACATTATACACTAAAAATATCTAAGGTTTAAGAATTTAAAATGTATAGGGGAAAAAATAATTGTGTCTTGGGTCAAAAGTCATTAAAAAACATTTCTAGGTTTAAAATTTTTTCCTTTCTCTGCTGCTTCTCCGCCTAATTAAATCTTACCAACTTCCAGAGCACAGATCATGTTTCCCGTTTTCAGGAGGCCCTGCTGTTCCGTCCAGCTCTCAGAATGTTTATTTTCCTTGGAGGTTATTCCTATAAAACTTAATGCATGAGCCATTTCTTTGGGGCTCCCTGGTGACAGCTCTCATATTGTCTTATGGCATTATTTAATGTATATTAATTTTATTTTCCCAATTAGATGCTAACCCCCCAAGGGTGAGGTCATTAAGTACCAAACTTGAACTAAAAATGTTATCAAGTTTAATTCGCTCCTTCATAATCCAGTTTGTTTAAATGGGCTTATATAAGATCAAAAAGTCACATTTCACTAGTTTTGCTTCAACTACTCACAAGGAACCAGCCGGTCTCTATAGAGTGTCCTTAGTTTATGTCTGGGAATCTCCCCAGGGTTGTCTCATTTGTGCTCATTAACCAGGCTGTTGACTTGACCACTGTGTGATAACGTAAAATGTTCTTTCTCTGCTGCTCTGCCCTGGGCTGTTTATTCTGCCCCTTGGGTGGGCTAATGGTATCCTAGTGTGACATGACAAGCATTGAGTCCCCTGTGTGCCCAAAGCTAGACTGTGACTTGCAGGACTTAAGATGCTCAAGCCATAGTGTATTGTTATCAAGTCAAGCATAAGGTGAATAAAATCACCCCACCCATGTGCTGCTTTGCCCAGAGAACATCTCTGCTTGGTCCCCCATCATTAGAGCTTCTGCAGCTTCTCTTCTCTCCAGGTACCCAGGCAGGAGTCTCCGGATCTGGTTGGGTGAGCCAAACAGACTTCTTGCTATACACATTATTTCCTCTGTGCTAATGAATCTCTGAAGGCTGGAGTCCCATCACCAAGAACCCCACTTTCTGGTATCTATGCCCTTAAGTTGTCTCATCCCACCATGAAATGGGGCTGCTGCTGCTAAGTCGCTTCAGTCGTGTCCGATTCTATGCGACCCTATAGACGGCAGCCCACCAGGCTCCATCATCCCCCTGTGTAACTCAAAGAATGTACCAGAAGTGATGCCATGTGACTTCTAAACCTAGGTTCTAAGAGGCTTTGCCGTGTCCATCTTGGTTTTGTTGAACGCTTGCTCTGGGGGACGTCAGCTATTGTATATCTAGGTTGAGTATCCTGACACCATCACATTGTGAGGAAACCCAACCTGGTCACACGCAGAAGAGCAGTGCTAGTCCACCCCTGAAATATTTCAGCCATCTCAGCCCAGACACCAGGCATGTGAGTGAGGCAGACATCTTTGACAGTCCAGCAGATGCCACAAGGTAATGAATTGAAGACTCAGAAAAACATCCCAGTTGAGGGTCCATCATCTCTAGTCATTCAAATATGCATAGGTCAACCACTGAAACAGCAAATTAGACATGCCTAGACAAGCCATATTCTCAGAGATGAATATAACAGAATTTCAGGAGAGGGCCTCCCCTCTCAAACTTGTCAGGTATCTATTGGATGGATGAAGGAGGAAAGGAAGGGAAAAAAGGAAGGATTCAAAGAAGGAAGGGGAAGAGGAACAAAGTAAGAGGTTCATGGTTTCAGCAAGAAAAATATAAGATGGCACTTATGAAGGGTATCATTTGGCAAAAACCTTCCCAAGTGATTTTCAAAGTTCTACCAGCTTCACCACACCAGTGCTTCAAGCATCCTCTGCTTGACTCCAGTGTTAAGTAGATAAGTCATAATGACCATGTCAATAGGGTAAACTTACCCTCCCTCCTTGCTCTGCTCTTTGGAGTTAATCTGCCCATTGTCCCCACTCAGGGAATCTGTGATGGGCTGTTCTTTGTAGATTGTCTTTGTAGGTGGTACCTAAGTTCAGTCACTCAGTCATATCTGACTCTTTGTGACCCCATGGACTGCAGCAAGCCAGGCCTCCCTGTCCATCACCAACTCCTGGAGTTTACTCAAACTCATGTCCATTAAGTTGGTGATGCCATCCAACCATCTCATCCTCTGTTGTCCCCTTCTCTTCTTGCCTTCGATCTTTCCCAGAATCAGGGTCTTTTCTAATGAGTCAGTTTTTCACATCAAGTGGCCAAAGTATTGGAGTTTCAGCTTCAGCATCGGTCTTTTCAATGAATATTCAGGACTGATTTGTACCTACACAGACAGAAATCTGTGATGGTGACATCTGCCCAATGCATGTGATGCCCATGGCCGAGCCATTCAGTCAAGCTTCTTCTGGTTTAGGAACAAGTAACACAGTAGTGGTTAGCAGGTCTAAAGGGACCAACAGCATAGACTTGTAGAAAGACATGAAGACACCATGCTCAGTCGTGTCCAACTCTTTGCGACTCCAGGGACTGTAGCCCATGAGGCTCCTCTATCCATGGGATTATCCCAGCAAGAATACTGGAGTGGGTTGCCGTTTCCTCCTCCAGGAAGACTCCATGACAGGAACCCAATTATTAATAAGAGAGAAAGTGAATTCACCAAACAAGTAGCTATTCACTCAGTCTTAATGCTGTTTCTGCTCGTTTCCAATCCAGTTCTTAGGAGCAACTCCCTTGTCCTTTTGTGTACAGTTAGTCTCTGATTTTCTCTTTTTTAACTTAAAACCTTCCAAATAACACAAGGGACAAGAAGGGAATGTAATGTTGGCTTCCATTTTCACTTTATAAGTGCTTCCATCTCTGAATTCCTTCAAGTGACAAAACATATCATAAAACATGAAACATATACCATTCTCTCCTTCAGGTGCCAACCATCCTTCAACACATTGTCATGAATCCTGCACCGATGTTAACAGTCCTCTAACATCCTGAAAATGTCTGCATCCATTCACGTCTTCTCCAGTTGCTCCAGAGTGATGCGAGCAGTGATTTATTCAAAAGGAGCCTTCAGCAAGAAAAAAGTTATAGCCTGCATGATTTTCTCTGTGGCTGCCCTAAATTTTTGATAAGCAGGCTTTCTCCATCTCAGTTACCATTGCATTTTGATTTAAACATTTCTTCTGGAGATAACTTAAAGGGACTTATCCAAATTTCTTAGGTTTCTGGGTAGTTTTCACAGGAATTAATGTGTGAATCAAAGTCCTCCTGGATGATCCAGCCTCTCAGAGGCTACATCACATGATACTTAAGATGTGGACCCTGGAGGCTGGTTGTCTTGGTTTGAGTATATGCTCTATCGTTTTTCTGCTGTATGGTCTAGGGTGAGGCACTTAAGCATTTCAGTCTTGTTTTACTTTCTAAGGATGGAATAACAACTGCATTCACTTTGTGATGTTGAAAGAATTAAATAAATAAATGCATAAAAATTTGAGACTCTAAGTAAGCCTATGATAAAGTGCTAGGTCCTGTTGTTATTATTTATAAAGCTTTCTGACAGCTACTGTCTAGCTTGTTTCCTAACTGTGTGAAGTTTTTGTTTAACTTTTTGAGATTTTATTCATGTATATTATATGTACAAAAGAGTGCCAAGGTCATAACAGCACAGCTCAGTGGATTTTCACAAATTGATCATAGTCATGTTAGCAGCCCCAGAGCAAAAACAGACATCACTAGGACCCAAGAAGCTTCCCTGCTCCCCCATCCCCTAGTCACTACTTCCCGAAGAGAACTGCACTTCTGATTTCTATGCCATTGATTAGTTTTGCCTGTTTTTGAATTTTATGTCATCTTCCAGTACATACCCTTTGGGGTCTGGTTTATTTTGCTCAATATTGTATTTGTGTGAGTCACCCATACTTTTGCATGTATAATATGCTGAATGTGTACTATCCCACCATATGAATACATTAGGGTTTATTTATCTGTTCTACTGCTGATCGGAATTTGGGTAGCTTCCAGTTTGGGGAGGTTATGGAGAGTGTTACAAACATTCTTGAACATTTCTTTGGGTGGACATACATACGCATTACTGTTGGCAATGAAATGAGTGGTCATGGAGAATGGATACATGTGTAGATTTTTTAAATTTACTTCTGGCTGCGTTGCATCTTCACTGCTGTGTGCAGGCTCATAGCAGTGGCTTCTCAAGCTGTGGAGGTCTAGGGCATGTGGGCTCGTTGTGGCACATGGACTTAGTTTTTCCACAGCATGTGGGATCTTCCCAGACCAGGGATCAAACCTGTGTCCCCTGCACTGGCAGGCGGACTCTTAACCACTGGACCACTAGGGAAGTCCAATAAATGTGGTTTTAATAGAAAATGCCAGCAGTTTTTCAAAGCCATGGTGCCACTTTACATGCCCACCCCTTGTATATGAGAGCTCTTTGTTCTCTTCATTTCTGCCACTAGCATTTTCTGTCTTTTCCATTTTAACCATTTTGGTAGGTGTGTTGGGTTTGCTTTTGAAAATCTGTCTAGCAAAGAACAGTGAGAAGAATGCTACAATAAAAAAAAAATTAAATTAAATTTGAGCCCCTAACTCGAATTTACCAAATCTACTTCCTAGATGTGTGACATGGTGAGTCATTTTACTTCTCTAAGCCTATTTCCCTGAGTTTAAAATGAGGCTAATAATATCCCCAGGGAATTCAAAGCCCTTGTTTCAAGGAATGCTGTGTGGGCATTTGTGAACACCTACTCCATCCTGTTTTCAAGTCCATTTTCTCCCTGGATGCTAGAACTTACTCATCTGCCAGTGCTATATACCAATAACACATTGTAATCATTAGGTCGAGGTAGTAATTTCTGTGGTTGAAAAGTCAGGGCTTAATGGGTCATGCTGCTCTCTCTACAGGACTTTTGCATGCAAGATTACAACACGGAGAGGTAGTGGAGGCTTTGTTTTCCTCCTAGTTACTAAATTAAGAAGTGAAAACAGAACCTGGGGATAGCTTAAAACTGTACACATATTTTAGGACACCCAACTCTATATCATGTGGTGATCAAGTGGCATATCTCAGCCATGAGAAAGTCAAATTTAACTCATGGGGGAAAAGCCAGAAAAAGGACTTACCAAGATAATCCTTAAATGACAGGACTTGGAAAGAAGAGATTAATCTGGCCACAGAAATCCCCTATTGGCTCTGCAGTTGCCTTAACTTCTTAGCTGTTGCTACATTTCCAAGATGACTTCTGACAATGTAATAAAATGGCCCAGGTTTAGCTTAGGGACATCTTGCTTTCTCTTCTGCTTAATCTCCCATTAAAGATATACTCATAGATACCCAGAGTAGCAACTGGCTGATTCAGACATCGGTAGACCAATTTCTCCACAGGTGTATACATGCAGAGACCTCAAAGCAGGGGTGCATAGTTAATCAGAATCTCATCATCAAAGAGCCTTTCATTCATTCTAAAAGCCAGTGTCTTTAATATTTTCAAGAGAGAAATCCTTGTTTTGAGAGCCCGGTGAAGAGCCTCAGAAACAGTTCCATCTGCTTGTTACAAATGATAAAATCGGTGACGAGAGTGATAAATTGCTTGCTGCTGGGGCTGCTAAGTCGCTTCAGTTGTGTCCGACTCTGTGCGACCCCATAGATGGCTACACAAGGTTAATTTTAGTGACAGGTTTTATTTGTTCAAATTTCCTGATTTTCAATCATTGAATTTTCTTCAAATTCCATAAAGAAATTTGGAGGTGAGCACAGAACTGATGGTGTGGATCTTAACTGTGATTATGTGGGGGTTTCTTTCTGCATCCTTCGGAGTCAGATTTTCCTTTGTGAGAACTTCCCTGAGTTTTCAGTTGATCCAGATGAAATCAATCCCTCCTTTTTCTGTGTGCCTAGGGTAATTTTGCATATTTCTCGACTATACCATTTCACTCATTCATTTATTATTTGTTTATTCATGTGTGTATGTATGATTGCATTCCCCAAGAACATCACATTTTACTAGATTTGTTATTTAATCGTCCCTTGTCTTCTTGAATCTGATACCTAAAGTCAGGTACCTGACTTTAGGCAGCTATCAGATTGCATAATGGCTTGCATAATGGCTATCACAGTGAGAGAAATATACAGAGACAGAGAGAGGAAAAAGAAGAGAGGAGGGAGAAAGAGAATATAGTGTAGGGGAAAGAAGAAAAAAGAAAGAAAAGAGAGAGGAGAGAATTTAGGAGATGTTATGGACATCTGCTGATATTGCCTACTGAGCATCTCTATCCCCTTCTTCCAGCTCTAGCATCAACATTTTCATCTGGGAAACCAGACCTCTCTACTCTCACCCAGCCTGTGGACCTCATGTGGGGCTGACCTCACAGTCCCCTACTCTAGGGATGCACACACAAAGCAGGGTGTCCAAGCAGCTTGGTTCATTCTTTGACCATAATCATGGGCAAATGTGACCAAGTCAGACTGGTATCACTCAATTCTGGGAATTTTATGAGAACTACTAAAAGGAGAAGCTCTCTCTTCACAAGTTTCAAGGGAGTGTGTCTGGGTCTATCAGAAGCAATTTTGTCAGCATGAGGGGAAAAATCTTCCAAAGAACAAAACTTATTCAGATAGAAGCAGAGATGAAAATAGATTCCTGATGCTGTGATTTGAACCCCTGAATCCAGCTGTACCTGAAGCTGGATTATTTTATGAATCTAGTCATCTGAGCCAATACATTTCCATTTTCTGGCTGAAACCAGTTTGAGTTAGATGTCTTTCATCTGTCTATAATCAATAGAACTCCAATTAACACAAGAGTTATAGAAGGAGAAAAGAGAAAAAAGTAAGGAAAAATAAGAGGACAGGCTTTGGGTACCTTTGGGTCCTCTAGGTACCTTCTAGGTCCTCTCCACTGATTGAATATTCATGGTCTAACCCAATAACAGGAAGCAACAGTTAGAACTGGACATGGTATAACAGACTGGTTCCAAATAGGAAAAAGAGTACGTCAAGGCTCTATATTGTCACCCTGCTTATTTAACTTACTTATATGCAGAGTACATCATGAGAAATGCTGGGCTGGAGGAAGCACAAGCTGGAATCAAGATTTCCAGGAGAAATATCAATAACCTCAGATATGCAGATGACACCACCCTTATGGCAGAAAGTGAAGAAGAACTAAAGAGCCTCTTGATGAAAGTGAAAGAGGAGAGTGAAAAAGTTGGCTTAAAGCTCAACATTCAGAAAACTAAGATCATGGCATCCAGTCCCATCATTTCATGGCAAATAGATGGGGAAAGAGTGGCAACAGTGGCTGACTTTATTTTTGGGGGCTCCAAAATAACTGCAGATGATGATTGCAGCCATGAAATTAAAAGATGCTTACTCCCTGGAGGGAAAGTTAGACCAACCTGCTTCTGCTGCTGCTAAGTCGCTTCAGTCGTGTCCGACTCTGTGCGACCACATAGAAGGCAGCCGGCCAGGCTCCCCAGTCCCTGGGATTCTCCAGGCAAGAACACTGGAGTGGGTTGCCATTTCTTTCTCCAATGCATGAAAGTGAAAAGTGAAGTCACTCAGTCATGTCTGACTCTTTGCGACCCCATGGACTGCAGCCTACCAGGCTTCTCTGCCCATGGAATTTTCCAGGCAAGAGTACTGGAGTGGGTCGTCATTGCCTTCTCTGATGACCAACCTAGACAGCATATTAAAAAGCAGAGACATTACTTTGTCAACAAAGGCCCATCTAATCAAGGCTATGGTTTTTCCAGTGGTCATATATGGATGTGAGAGTTGGACTGTGAAGAAAGCTGAGCACCAAAGAACTGATGCTTTTGAACTGTGGTGTTGGAGAAGATTCTTGAGAGTCCCTTGGACTGCAAGGAGATCCATCCTAAAGGAGATCAGTCCTGGGTGTTCTTTGGAAGGGCTGATGTTGAAGCTGAAACACCAATACTTTGGCCACCTGATGGGAAGAGCTGACTCATTTGAAAAGACCTTGATGCTGGGAAAGATTGAGAGCAGGAGGAGAAGGGGACGACAGGATGAGATGGTTGGATGGCATCACCAACTCTATGGACATGGGTTTGTGTGGACTCTGGGAGTTGGTGATAGACAGGGAGGCCTGGCATGCTGTGGTTCATGGGGTCTCAAAGAGCGACACACACACCTGAGCGACTGAACTGAACTGAACCCAATAACCAGCTTGTGAATGAACTTTCTTGTTAGGTGGGAGGGAAAGGCCATGCCTGGGCAGACCCATGTTGGAGGTGTGTTTGGACAACGGCCTCCTCAGCCTTCTGCAATTTATTCTACCTACCACTCTAGTTAGGCTTCCTAGGTAGCACTAGAGGTAAAAGATCCACCTGCCAATGCAGGCGATCCAAGGGACTGGGTTTTGATTCCTAGATTGGGAAGATCCCCCGGAGGAGGAAAGGGTAACGCACTCCAGTAGTCTTGCCTGGAGAATTCCATGGACAGAGGAGCCTAGCAGGCTACAGTCTATGGGGTCACATAAAATCAGACACGACTGAGTGACTAATACACACACCTCTCCAGTTAGGAATGACATAACCACGGGTACATCATTCCTTTCCTTTTATATAGCAAGTCTAACAGAGGAGCCTGGTGGACTACAGTCCATGGGGTTGCAAAAGAGTCAGGCATGACTTAGCAACTAAACTACAACAACAGACCATAAAACAAGGATTTGGCCTATATTTTCAAAGCCCCTTCTATCTCTGACACCCCAGGTGCCTCACCTGGTTCTCCTGAAGCTCCAAACCAGTCTCATCCCCAGAGGTCTCTCTGAATCCCATGATGGGGCATCTTGGGTGAACAACCATCTCAGCTTTCCCAGGACTTAGGGGGGATCAGGGGACACAGGACTTTTAGTTCTGAAACCTAGAACATCCCAGGAAATTGGGACAAGATTGGCTCCCCAGACTGACATATTCCCATTAGCTGCTGCAGCCCAAGGGTAAGGCTCCCTCTAACAGATCAGACATTGAAGAGCCTGAAATGATGGTGACCTGTCTCCAAGAATTTCAGAACTTTGCAACAGTGAGTTGTAAAACTCCTTGTATAAAAACATTGTTTAATTGTTAAGTCTCATAATGATAAAAGTCAAACATGTTATTTATAGAAATGTAGATAGAAATAATGGGGGATTCCCAAGTGGCTTCTATGGTAAAAAAAAAAAAAAAAAAAAATCTACCTGCCAATGCAGGAGACTCTGGAGACCTGGGTTTGATCCCTGGGTCAGGAAGATACTCTGGAGGAGGAAATGGCAACCCACTCCAGTATTCTTGCCTGGAGAATTCCACGGACAGAGGAGCCTGCCGGGCTGCAGTCCATGGGGTCACAGAGTCAGACACAACTGAGTGAGCACATGGGCACAGACAGAAATAACAGGTTAAGTAGGTTGAGAGACAGACAGACAGACAGACAAGGGATATGCCCGTATTCACCTTACTTTTCCTTCATCCATCTTGCTTTTTGGAATTCAGATCGCTGTCAAGCCATCCTTGCTGATGAAGAAACAAAAACAGCCTAGGGATGGCAGAGCAACAAGAGAGGAGGGTCCTGGATCCCTGAATGACCTTGTAGAGCAGAGAGGCCATGCTTGCCTGGATTGCTTTCCTTGCATCTCATCTTTTTTATGTTTAAGTTATTACTATTCTGGGCTGTTGATACACACAGGTAAACTAACTAATTCACACATTATCTCATCTGGCCATCGCTGGAGCTGTTTCTGAAGAGAAGTTAAGAACTTTGCCCTTGACCACATACCCGGTTAGTGGCTGAGATTCTAGCAGAGTTTAGGCCTGACTCACATACAATTTGGGCTTCTAATCTCCAGGCTTAACTGTCATTCTCACTTTTGCTTTTATGCAGTGCCTTCCAGCTTCCCAAGTGTTCCATGATTATTACTTAGTTAAGGAGGCAGGAATTATTACTGTAGTTATTAGCCAGATCACTTAGGTATTTGACTAAAATCATCCAGTGAATTAGAGATGGAGCTAGGATAAAAGTCCTAGTCTTTGAAACTTTGCAACATTGCCTGTTTTACTTGACTTTATCCGTCAGGCTCTCTTGGAAGCACCAGACTCCACCAGCCTCTCCTAATATTTTTTAGTTACTCTAAGCCATTCATTCAGATATTAAATTCAAGAATACTAATGACAGCTATTTTCTTTGAATTAAGGTATATTTGACAGGGGAAAATTAATTTGTTAGACATAAATGAAGTTATGGTCAATTTCAGTCTCCCCTCCCACAGAGAGTAGTATCTTTTTCACTAGGTTTATTCAGAATTTTTATTAGTATCAATGAAATGGAGTTTAAACACTCTCTCTTTGAGCAAACAAATGATCTAATTCAGCCACAACCTGTCAGGCTTTGTTTATTGAGATTTAACAGCAGTACCTAATTCTTATCATCAATTTAGCATCCTTGAAACAGTCAGCTTCGTTCCCCAGTGCTCGACTTTCTGACAAACACTCTATTTTTCTTGCATATTTTCTGAACTGTAGGTTCTAATTCTATGTTCCAGTTAATTAGCACCGTCTGTAATTTTAGACAACCCATATCTGTTAAGGCACCCAAAATTCCATCTTTGTTTCCAAAGGTGGCTGTTTGTTGTGCCAGAAGGTACTTAGCTGCCGAAATAAATAGATGACGTATCACTTATAAAAAGTGCTGTTGCCTCATTGGGCAGATGTCTGGTGGTGATGGTACCTAAATATAGCATGCCGATTTTAGGGCAAAGATGTAATTTTAAAAAGTAATCATAAAACTATTGATCGGAACGATATCACTCATTTCCTGTTCACTGCAATTAAAGAAACCTTCATCCTTACCAGGCTTAGGAATTTTTAACCCTTGAAAACTAGAGCCCCCATGAACAGATTTCACACCAAAAAACTAAAAGGGATGGTTAGATAGCATCACAGACTCAATGGGCATGAATTTGAGCAAACTCCAGGAGATAGTGAAGGACAAGGAAGCCTGGTGTGCTTCAGTCCATAAGGTCGAAAACAGTCAGACACAACTTCAAGGCTGAAAAGCAACAACAACCCAGAGGGAGAAAAGTGTGAGTCAAAGACTTTTTTCTGCCCTTTATCCCAGCAATGAAAACACATTCAGGAGGGAAAAAAGGAGGTGGTATGGGAGGTACCATCTTAAATAATAATAAAACTCCTAAAAATATAATCCAGAGAAGGCTATGGCACCCCACTCCAGTACTCTTGCCTGGAAAATCCTCTGGATGGAGGAGCCTGGTGGGCTGCAGTCCGTAGGGTTGCAAAGAGTCGGACACAACTGAGCGACTTCACTTTCCCTTTTCACTTTCATGCATTGGAGAAGGCAATGGCAACCCACTCCATTGTTCTTGCTTGGAGAATCCCAGAGAGTAGGGAGCCTGGTGGGCTGCCATCTATGGGGTCGCACAGAGTCAGACACAACTGAAGCGACTTAGCAGCAACAGCAAAAATATAATCATTGTTACCATATTTCAGACTTCATCATGTGCCAGACATTGTGATAAGCACTTTATTTATATTGTGGGTTCATTCAGTTCTTGGCATGCCTGTCATCAGAGCAAGATATATTCAATGTGAAGAACACAAAACTTACATTTTAGGGTCCCCTCCCTCATATGGACCATTTCTAAGGCCCAAGCAACGTGTTTCCATCATCACATATTGCTTTGAAAATTTGTAAAAGTAAAATGTTTGCCTGGCAGTGGCTTAAGGCTGTGAATTCTTTCTCCTGGAGCTTGTCCTTTATTACATATTCCATCGTGGTTGGTGCTGGAGAGGCTGAGAGCACTTGGGGATTTGGGATTCAGCAGCAGTAACACATCAGGGTAGGGTTTTGTGGGATATATTTATGTGTTTCTCACTCATTTCCATGAATAGTTAAGTTACTCTACCCGGGAGTGACTTATCCCTATGGTTTCCAGGAACACTCCCGCCGCCACTGCGCTGACTCATATGATATCTTGATCCAAAACTGCAGGGGCAGAGGTGGTACTTCAATGGGGCCAGAAGAAATGCAGGTACCAGAGGAGAATTTAGGTTGGAAGTTTACGGAGTCAGAAACTAGTCTGTGGGAAATTCTTCTAAAGCTTATAACTCATATATGAAACAAATTCATTAGAGCTTTCCCCAAATTTAGTGACAATACAAATTTACATGACATTACTAAAACAGTGAGTTGTGCAGCTGAAACAAAATTTTCTAAACAATCAATAGTCATATAGTATTTTATCAACCATGTTAGAAAAAGTTAAAGGGACTTCCCTGGTGGTCCAGTTACTAAGACTCCGAGGTCCCAATGTAGGAGGCCTGGGTTCAATCCCTGGTCAGGGATCCCACATTCTGCAAACAAGACGTGGCACAGCCAAATAAATAGTTTTGAAAAGAGAACGTTAGAATTCTTTATTCTCTTTATAGAAAGTATCTTTATAAAATTATTGTCTTATGAAGACAGAGTAAGCAGCATGAGCATAGAGGGTAAAAATATTATAGAGATTGATTAGTCTCTTAGTAAAAACTATTATCTTTAAAAATTTGGTGATGTGGGCATTTATCATCTTTTAAAATTTGAAATCTGCTGTGGCTTCTTTTTTAATTCTAAATTAACATTTATTTCTGTACCTAATTTTCATAGTTTTGATTTTGCTTTCTTTTAAAGAGTGTATACAACACAGAATAACTTGAAGATCCCATAAAATGTAAAAATGGCTAAGCAGTAGAGAGATTTATTTCTCATATGATAAAGCATCTAGAGAAAAATGTTTCAGAGAAAGTAGATTCAGCACCTAGACACTGTCAGGGCTCTGTATGACTTTTCTGTGATTTTCTTGCCTTTCCCCTCATGACTGCAAGATGGCTGCTGTAGCACCAACCATCATAGAATCATTAATGTCTAAAACTATGAAGAAGGAAGATGGGCTCACTCTTTTCTCCATTCTCTTTCTTCTTGTTAGGGAGGGAAGTCTTTCCCCAGCATTCTCCAGCAGGTTTCCCTTTGGACTGCATGATCCAGAAATGATTGCATGGCCTAACCTGAATGGACTAGGATTATTATGATCACTCTAAAAGTCAAAATTCATCCCCTGGCACAAGATACCTTGCCTTGAGTACCTAAATGAAACAATACTCTATTTTCAACAAAGATGGGATGACTGTTGGTTAGGCAACAGCACAATAGCATCTCACAGTCTCACAATAGCATCACTGTCTCCTTTCTGTCCCCTTACATAAACAAGTTAAGGCTTAGTGATATAAAGTGTTGTGTTTCCAGAGTCACGCACTGGAAGTCATGAAGTTAGAAAGCCCATATGTGTTTAACTCTGGGACTCAACTGATATCTTATACTATGTCATGTAGCCTTCTCAACCCACAAGGCCACTGGTACACACTACACTCTGTAGAACTTTGGGGAGCATGGGAGGAAGGAGTATAGGACAGCAGAACTTTGAGACTCAGAAAGTCTCAAAGAGTCAAAGAGGGAGAGGGGCCTCTGTTCTGAGTCCAGGGATCAAATTTCAATAGGGACCATTACAGGTACCCAAGACACATTTTGTTGTTTTTTGAGTGAAGAAGGGCATTTCAGGTAGTGGAGATGACATAAAGAAAATAATAGTGGAACATGACTGGATTAAGGGTCAAGAAAGACTGTGTTTGAATCAGAAATCTACCATTTTCAAGATCTGTTATTTCCCCTTGCAATATCTTATATTTTCAGAGGGGGATAGTTTGATGGGGGTCAAAGGAAAATCAGAGGAACCATCAGCTTCATGCCCCTTTTCCTTCACAGGGTAGGAAACTGAAGCCCATAATAGTAAATTAGTGACTTGCCCCCAAATCCCAACCACTTATTACCAAAGCCTTCATCTACAAATTCGAGTTACTTGTTATTCAGTCTATCTTTTAGACCCTGAACTGGGAAGGCATCATTCTGTACTCAGTTCCTTATACAACCTACTCAGATCGTTTAATGCTAATAACATGCTTCTTTCCTTGTGGAAGTATGTCTATGATGACACTTATCAGCACCATCTAATACTGTGATTAAGTAATGCTTTTGAATTACTGTCTCCATTTCCAATAGGGTGTTTGGGAGATGTCAAACCCAATAGAGATCATGAATAATATTCCACATGAGATTAATATGATTGCTATCAAGGGTGCATTCCACAGGGTACCTCTCATTTCTGGTCAATTACACATCCATTCATTCATTCCACAAGATATACCACACATCAAATATGCTGCTCCAAACTCAGTTTATTATTGTTCAGTTCAGTTCAGTTCAGTTGCTCAGTTGTGTCCGACTCTTTGCAACCCCGTGGACTGCAGCACGCCAGGCTTCCCTGTCCATCACCAACTCCCAGAGCCTACTCAAACTCATGTCCATCGTGTTGGTGATGTCATCCAAATATCTCATCCTCTGTCATCCCCTTCTCCTCCCGCCTTCAATCTTTTCCAGGATCAGTGTCTTTCCCAATGAGTCCGTTCTTCGCATTGGGTGACCAAAGTATTGGAACTTCAGCTTCAGCCGCAGTCCTTCCAATGAATATTCAGGGTTGATTTCCTTTAGGATAAGTCTATTAAGAAGATTAAAGAAATGAAAGTGGGTAAAGCGCTCAGAAGAATAATTGGAGCATCAGATCAGATCAGTCGCTCAGTCGTGTCCCACTCTTTGCGACCCCATGAATCGCAGCACGCCAGGCCTCCCTGTCCATCACCAACTCCCGGAGTTCACCCAGACTTACGTCCATCGAGTCAGTGATGCCATCCAGCCATCTCATCCTCTGTCATACCCTTCTCCTCCTGCCCTCAATCTTTTGCAGCATCAGGGTCTTTTCAAATGAGTCAGCTCTCTGCATCAGGTGGCTAAAGTACTGGAGTTTCAGCTTCAACATCAGTCTCTCCAATGAACACCCAGGACCCATCTCCTTTAGGATGGACTGGTTGGATCTCCTTGCAGTCCAAGGGACTCTCAAGAGTCTTCTCCAACAGTTCAAAAGCATCAATTCTTCGGCGCTCAGCCTTCTTCACAGTCCAACTCTCACATCCATACGTGACCACAGGAAAAACCATAGCCTTGACTAGACTAAACTTTGTTGGTAAAGTAATGTCTCTGCTTTTGAACATGCTATCTAGGTTGGTCATAACTTTCCTTCCAAGGAGTAAGCATCTTTTAATTTCATGGCTGCAGTCACCATCTGCAGTGATTTTGGAGCCCAGAAAAATAAAGTCTGACACTGTTTCCACTGTTTCCCCATCTATTTCCCATGAAGTGGTGGGACCGGATGCCATGATCTTCGTTTTCTGAATGTTGAGCTTTAAGCCAACTTTTTCACTCTCCACTTTCATTTTCATCAAGAGGCTTTTGAGTTCCTCTTCACTTAGGCGCCCAATAAATTCTCTTTAAACTTTGGAAGATCCAGCAATATGGTTATTACTCTGACAACTTACAGCAGTGTTTCCCCAAGTGTGGCCAAACTCTCTAGGTCTGAACCTAGAAATATGCATTTTAGTGCACTCCCCAAGTGACATGGACATAGGCTTATGTTGGAGAATCACCAGCTTACCTGCTAAGAGATGTTGGGTAAATTTATTTGGTTCACAGCAATTTCCTCCTTTGGTCCTCAATCAATTAAGTCCATGTCAAGAAGACAGGGTGCACATCCAGTGCCTTCTAGTCTCTGTCCTTCAATAGCTGGCCATTTGGGGTCATGTGATCTGCATGAAATGGAAACAGGCAAGCTGATGTGTTTAGACATGGAGTGAGGATTTTCAGAATGAATTTTTCAGTTGTCATCCAGTTAAGTCACCACTGCGGGGACCCTGGCAGCAACTGTTTCCCTTATTGGAGAAAGACACCATTGGGAGGCCAAGGAGAGCCATGGCTGCCCTGCCCCCCCATCCCCACTGAGAGTTGGTGGGTGGTATCTGAATGTGCCTCCCCTCCATGATCACACTGGGGCTTCCCAGGTGGCACCAGTGGTAAAGAGCCCACGTGCCAAAGCAGGATACATAAGAGACTCAGGTTCGATCCCTGGATCAGGAAGATCCCCTGGAGGAGGGCATGGCCATCCACTCCAGCATTCTTGCCTAGAGAATCCCATGAACAGAGGAGCCTGGGGGGCTACAGTCCATAGGGTTGCAAAGAGTCAGACATGAATGAAGCGACTTAACATGCATGATCACACTTGGTCTTTCTGAAAAGAAAAATAGTGACTTTATGTTATAATGATTTGACTCTGCCAAAAATCCAGAAATAGCAAACTTGAAGTAATCAAATCAATAAACAATGTCTAGTAAGATGTACTAAGTAACAGTATTTAGTATGTTCTTACATACAAGAACAGTTTGTGAATGGGGAACTTTCAGACTTAAAAAGGATATGAAGCTCAGGGGCATGACTTTACAGGATGGCTTATAAAGTGACAATGAGGAAGTTGTTTAACCTTTAGAGTCATTGCTTATTACAATGGAGATTTCCAGGTATCAGGAGATTGGTTAAAAGTGACTATCTTATTCTCTCACCATAGTGAAGGTGTGGTTTAAGGGTAGAAACTTCCAGCTAGTAGATAAATAAGTCCTGGATATCAAAAACATAGCATAGTGTTTACACACAATAATATTGTAATATAAATATCAAAATAGCTAAGAGACTAGAATTTAATTAGGCTCAGAATGCTTATTCCTAGAAATGATAATTATGTGTTGTGATAGAGGTGTTAGCTAAATCTACAATGATCATTATATTGTGCTATGTAAATGTATCAAATTAACAGGTAATATGCCTTAAACTTATACAATGTTATTATGTCAAATATATTTCAATAAAGAAATAAATTTAATAGACTCACAGACATAGAAAACAAACTTATGGTTACCAAAGAGGAAAGGCAAGGGGAGGGACAAACTAGGAGTTTGGGATTAATAGATACACACTGTCCTCATTTCTGTTCTGGAAAACCATGGCTACCCCCAGCTGGCCTTTTATGGAGCACGGAGGTATTGAAGAACTCCTATGGGAGGCCAGAAAGCCACACTCCTGATAGGACCCAGAAGCAACAGAGCCAGGAGTGATGTGGCAGTTTGACCAGGATGTTAGTGATGAGACCATCAGTGGGCTGGTCTTTGAGCATGTGTGAAGCATGGCTGGGGCCTCACAAATAGCCAAGGGAGATGGTGGGGAAGGAAAAGGCCATGTAGTTCTTTGCTGGAGACAAAGGGTCATGGCAATTTAAGTGTTTGTGCCAATTTGGCTCCATGTGTGGGTAAGCCAGGTGAAACCTGGATCATTTTGGATATATCTGTGCATGTTGCTGCGCTAGACTGTAAACACCTAGAAGGAAGGACTCGGGTCTTGCATGATTTTTAATCCCAGCATCAGGTGCACAAAATTGGGGCTTAATCAATACTTGCTAAATGCCCTGAGGAACTCCATTTATTAATCAATTCATCCATTCATTTATTTAACAAATAATCAGTGAATATAATATTGTCCAGGCACTGTGTTAGAGCTGGGTTAACATTGGTGAATAAACCACATTGTTAGCTGCCTTTGTGAAGCCTGTAACCTAGTGAGGGACAGACAAGCACATAAAATTAATATATAATTCAAAAGATTATGAAAAATGCTAAATGTGGAATATAGGGAGAAGGATAAAGGGAGAAGGAAGATGCCTGAAGATCGAGTACCAGGAAAGCCCCCTTTGAGGACTGATGTTTAAGTCAAGAATTCTTGAAGGATGGAAACATGGAAGGTGGAAGAGCCTTCTCAGCAGCCATCACAGCATGCACAAAGGCCCCGAGGCAAGAATTAATGGAGTGGCACATGATTTATGGACATGAAGTAGAGCAGACTCCAGGAGATGGTGAAAGACAGGGAAGCCTGGCATGCTGCAGTTCATGGGGTCGCAAAGAGTCAGATACGACTTGGTTACTGAACAAAAACGACATAAGATTTATAAGAAATATAACCCACACCCTAGATTACTGCTCACTGAATAGCCCTACCCTATTTAAGCAACAGAAATCCTGAACTAAGAGTCAAGTCTGTCTGAGACAAACCAAGTTCTGTTGTGAGCCCTCGGGTTGCTTTGGTTTGTGCTCCTTTACAAAAGGAGAGTCATCCATTTGGAAAATCCAGGCACTGCGGGGTTGGAGTTTCTAGGAGACGTTAGCATCTCAGGGCTCAACCTAAAATCTCGTCTTATAGGTTTCTAATTTGTTACTCTTCACCCTGCACCCCCCAGCCCCCCCACCCCCCCGCTCTTGATCGTGGAAGATGAAAGCGTGAGTCACGCGATTTAGAATGTGTCAGTGTCACATTTCAGGGCCACGTTCCAAATAGAAAGGAATATTTTTTTTTTTTTTTTTTGGTGAAGATAATGAAAAAGTTCTAGCTCTGCTGTTACTATTTATGTGACCCTGAACCTCTTACCTCAACTTCCCACACCCGGTTGCTTCCTTGCCAAAACAGTCTTTGTGAGCCCTGTGATGTTTATGAGAACTGGCTCAGTTTTGTGCAGTAGGAAGGCATTTCTTGAGCACCTAACAGTCAGTCACTCATTTGACAAATGCATTGATTCCCTCTCTGTATGTTTTAAGCACTGAGTGAAACTCTGGAGATACAACAGAGTAAAACAGGAGCATCCCAGCTGCCAAGAGCTCACGGTCTACCAGGAAAGACAGGCTTAAAGAACAGCAGATGTGAATTTCAGCCCAAAATGTTAGCACTATATATAAAACAGGTAAACAACAAGGATTACTGTATAGCACAAACATCTTGAAATACAGAAAATAATGGAAAAGAATCTAAAGAATTTTTTGGAAAAAAAAATACACACACACACACACACACACACATACACACATATATATTGTTGCTGGTTTTTTGTTGCTAAGTTGTGTCTTTTGCAACTCCATGGGCTGTAGCCTGCCAGGCTTCTCTGTCCAGGGGATTTCCCAGGCAAAGATACTGGAGTGGCTTGCCATTTCCTTCTCCAGGAGATCTTCCCTACCCAGGGACTGAGCTTGCATCTTCTGCTTGGCAGGCAGATTCTTTAGCACTGAGCCACTAGGGAAGCCCTATATATATAATCACTTCGCTGTACACTTGAAACTAACACAATATTGCAAATCAACTATACTCCAGTCAAATTATTTTTTTATAGTGAGGTTGCAAGAAATAGCAAAGATATTTATTGTCTGTAAACCAAGTGAAGGCTCATTTCAAGCCCCAATTGTGTCTGGTTGGCAGGTAATTCAGTCTTGGACATCACCAGGCTCAGTCTCTTAACGTGGGACTTTGCAGAGAACCTTGATTTCATCCTGTGAGACTTCTAGCAGACTACTTATGCTCAGCCCAGATTCCTGATCCCAGGAAATGGTGAGACGATAAATTTGTATTGTTTTAAGCCCTTGGATTAGTGGTGGTTTTGCAGCAGTAGAACAAAAATACAGAGGGTCTCCCATCCTTCCCTACATCTCTCCCGGTTTCTGTGAGTGTCCTTGTGTGTGAGCCTTCACGGTTCCTGCTGTGGTTTCCATGACACCTGAGACCAGTCTTACAGACCAGCAACCCAGACATTGTGATCCAATGTCTTTGGTGCACCAGACCTCCAAGTCCTTGTGCCAAGCATCCATGCCCACTGTCCATCCTCGCTCTGGGGGACTCTCTTTCTCAAAGCTAGACCCCAAAGTCAAGCTCTTCTCTTCCTGTTCCCCTGCTGGGATGATGCCAGAAATGGCTTAGAATTTCATAAAATGCAGGGGGAAAAATAAAACAAACCCAGGTTCTTACTTTGCTTTAAAATGACATGGAGAATCATCACAGAACACTGAGTTAGAGGGGTGGGATGGGGGAGGGAGGCCCAAGGGGGAGGGGATATGTGTATACATACAGCTGATTCACTTTGTTGTGCAGCAGAAACTAACACAACCTTGTAAAGCAGTTATGTGCTCAGTCGCTCAGTTGTGGCTGGCTCTTTGTGACCCCATGGACTGTAGCCCACCAGGCTCCTCAGCCCATGGAATTCTCCGGGTAAGAATACTGGAGTGGGTAGCCATTTCCTTCTCCAGTAAAGCAATTATACTCCAATAATAAAATAAATTCACAAACAAAAAATTGACACGGAAGAAGGGGTCCCATAGACAACTTGGGATTAGTGTGGGGAACTGGGGGGAGTTTGGAAAGCAAGGCATGGCTATTTCTCCTCTGTTCTTGTCGTTCTGCAGAAGTGGCAATGGAACACCAATGTCTTCATATATTTTCCCATCAAACTAATGCTGATATTATACCGTTTCAAGTGCTGTAATAGGAGAAGAACATGGGGCAACAGGAGCATATACCAGGGGCCGTTGGCATTTTCTAGCAAGTCTAATGGAAGATTGTTGGGTTGCACCCAGCAGTCTGCAAGCCCTGTACTTAGCTAGCTTCAGGACGGAAGAAAGAGCTCGGAGTCAGTGACAGAGACATCAATGGTTTAATGAATGGGGGGATCTTACAAGCAAGTTCCTGGAGCGACACCCCACCATGGGTGGCAGATGGTAGGTGGGACATGGCAGGAGGTTACCGGTTATAGAGGGAATTGACGTCAGATTGGCTCATCCGTTACTAGGGAAACAAGCAGAGGGGCACACTGCTCACCACCCCTTTGATAAACTATCATGGTTGAGATGTTCTAATCTGAAGATTGGAACAATCACTAGCTGGGGCAGAGGCACTGTATGTAGGAAGGTCAGTTATGTGAGTAGGGTGTAGATGAAGCAGGCATTGGTCAAGCAGGGGATGTACAGAGAGCAAGAAAACAGCCATCTTAGGGGCCTGATCATACAGAAACTTACTGGTGGAAATGGAATTTAGTGTGAGAGCCAAAGAATGAGGAATTAACCAAGTGAAAGGGTAGTGGGATTCGGAGGGGGGAGGGGGGTGGAAGGAGACAATATGTTATTAACTCAAAGCCAATCAAGACATGGCACAGTTAAAGAATTAAAGAGCAGAGCATGTGCTGGAGAGAAGGGGATGATGCTGGGGGATAAGTCTGGGTAGATAAGAAAGGCTCAGCCAGGGAAAGCCGTACAAACCCAGTTAACAACTTTTCTGTATCAGTCAGCTTTTGCTGTTGTAATTCTGCCTAACAAAAACCTCCCAAACTACGTGGGCTATTGAAAAAAAAAAAAAGCATTTCAGTTTTGCTTATGGGTCTCTGGAGAGGCAGTTGTGTTTCTGGGCTTGACTAGAATCAGCTAGGTTTGAATCTAGGTTGGGCAGTGGGTTGACTCCACCTGCTTCCTCCTTCTCTTTGGACCAGTGGCTAAGTGAGGCATGTTTTTCTCATGGTAGATGGCAGATATGCAACAAGGTGAGAGGAAGCATGTAATGTTTCTTAGGGTCTCAGCTGGGAACTGGCACAATGGGAGTTCCATTCAAGTTCCATTGGCCGGTCACCTGGCCAGGGCAGGAAAGGTCACTTTGCCCGCAGAGGAAGAGACACACTTCAGACACCCATGGGAAAGGGCAGGGAGGTGCGATTTCTAATTCAGGGAGGGAAGAGAGAAGTGGGAACAGTAGCCCAACTTGTAATCCTAGGGGTAATAGAAACCCATGCCAGGGTTTCAAGGAGAGCTATGAATAAAATGATCAGATGAGCAAAATGTTATGCCAATGTGAACAGCCACCACTCTCAAGAGTCCTGAGGGGTGCAGCACTTCCTCCATGGATCTTGATCCTACTTGGTCACCTGAGCCTCAAAGCTGGCCTATCTGTTCTCAGAGATTCACACAACCTTTAATGAACTGTTGCCCCTTCCCTCAGCTGTGGTCCTTAATAGGACTAACCCAGGATTTGAACCCAGGTCTCCTGCATTGCAAGTGCATTCTTTACCATCTGAGCCACCAGGGAAGCCCCAACAATACACCAGAGTGGATGTCCAACACAGTCCCCTTCTGCCGTCTTCTGTCCCAAATCCCTGGAAATGGCCAAAATAATATGACTAAAAGGGAAAACAAATGATCAATGGAAAACATCAGTTCAGTTCAGTTCAGTCGCTCAGTCATGTCCGACTCTTTGCAACCCCATGAACTGCAGCACGCCAGGCCTCCCTGTCCATCACCAACTCCTGGAGTTCACTCAGACTCATGTCCATCGAGTCAGTGAACATAACATCAATGAAAAACAACAAGAGAGGGACATTAGTGGACCAGAAACAATGAGAAATCACTACAAGCAAGTAAACAGGATGTGACTGAAGGAAGGAAAATTGGTGAGAACCTTGGGGATGGGACTGGTTACAGGCTTTGCAGGGCCCAGTGCAAAGTGAAGATGCTGGGCCCAGGTTAAGAAATGATTCAGGATTTCTATATGGCGACACCAGAGAACTCAAATAAGCCCAGAGCCCTTATACGTGTACAGCCCATTGAGAAGAAGAAAGATTCCATCAAGGTGACTAGTCAGTTGACCTTAATACAGAGAGGATCCTAAGTTATTCAACTGGGCCCAGTGTAATCACGTGAGCCTCATGAGATTCTAAGTAGAGAAACCACCAAGCTAAGCTGCACGTAACCTTCTGAAAGATGGAAGGTATGAGATAATAAATCTATATTGTTTTAAAAAAAAGAAGAAGAAGAAGAAGAAGAAGAAGATCCCTTTTCTTTCCTGGCAAGGGCTCAGCCAATGAAAAGCCATGGACACTGCACAGGCCACATGCCCATGAAGCTGGCCGGCTAAAGGCAGCAGGTACCATGTGCAGGAGGGGGCCAAGAGCAACAATCATGGGGATTGGTTTGAAATCAGATTTATAACCAGGGCAGGATTCCCACGTGGTGCCATGGTAAACAATCTGCCTGCCAGTGCAGGAGATGCAGGAGATGTAGGTTCGATCCCTGGGTTGGGAAGATCCCCTGGATGAGGAAATGGCCACCTACTGCAGTGTTCTTGCCAGGATAATCCCATGGACAAAGGAGCCTGGCAGGCTATGGGGTGGTAAAGAGTTGGACACAACTGAGCAACTGAGCACACATTACAACCAGAGCAGTTGATGAGTTTAGCACGTGTCTTCTGCCAGGCCTGAAACCCTCCACTTGTTCCCATCAGGTGAAGGATTGGTTCTTCCGACCTGGACTGCTGTCATAGTAACCACTCACTAGGTGGCTTAGACAACAGAGACACATTGTCTCCTAACTCCGGAAGCCAGAAATCAGGAACTGTGGTGTCTGCAGGGCTGGTTCCTCCTGGAGGTGGTGAAAGAAGTCAGTCCCATGCCTCTTCCCTAGCTTCTGGAGGTCTGGTGGCAATCTTTGGTGTTCCTTGGCTTGTGTCGAGGCATTGCCCTGATCTCTGCCTTCAGCTTCACTTGATGTGCTGCCCAGGTACATGTCCGCGTCCAAAGTCCCACTTTTCATAAGACACTACTCATACTGGATTAAGGGGAGGGTCCATCCTTCTCCAATAGGACCTAATTTTAAATAATTACATCTGCCATGACCCTATTTCTAAACATCATATTCTGCTCAATATTTTGTAATAATCTATAAAAGACTCTGAAAAAGAGTATATATAGATACATAGATAAAACTGAGCTATATTGCAGTACACGTGAAACTAACACAACATAGTGAATCAACTATAGTTCCATTAAAAAAAATAAAGTCACATTCTAAAGCACTGGGGATTAGCTATATGTCTAATGACAAATGAATGGAAAATGAAGATGTAATACATATATACAATGGAATACTACTTAGTCATAATCAGTAACAAAACTGGGTCCATGTGGATGGACCTAGAGTCTCTCATACAGAGTGAAGTAAGTCAGAAAGAGAAAAAACAAATACTACATACTAATGCAAATATATGGAATCTAGAAAAATAGTGCTGGTGCTGCTGCTGCTAAGTCGATTCAGTCGTGTCCGACTCTGTGCGACCCCATAGACGGCAGCCCACCAGGCTCCTCTGTCCCTGGGAGTCTCCAGGCAAGAACACTGGAGTGGGTTGCCATTTCCTTCTCCAATGCATGAAAGTGAAAAGTGAAAGTGAAGTCACTCAGTCGTGTCTGACTCTTAGCGACCCCATGGACTGCAGCCCACCAGGCTCCTCCGTCCATGGGATTTTCCAGGCAAGAGTGCTGGAGTGGGGTGCCATTGCCTGCGCAGATGAACCTATTTCCAGGGCAGGAATAAAGACACAGGTATACAGAACAAACATATGGACCCAGGGGGAAGGAGAGGGTGGAACGAATTGGGAGAGTATGACTGACATATACACACTACCATGTGTAAAAAGGTAGTGTAAAAGGGCTCTTGTGGGAGCTCAGCTGTGTAAGCTCCTGTATAAAAGGTAGTGTAAGAGGGCTTCCTGTGGAAGCTCCTGTATAGAAGGGTTTCCCTGGTGGCTCAGCTGGTAAAGAATCTGCCTGCCATGCGGGAGATCTGGGTTCAATCCCTGGGTTGGGAAGATCCCCTGGAGAAGGGAAAGGCTACCCACTCCAGTATTCTGGCCTGGAGAATCCCATGGACTATACAGTTACAAAGAGTCAGACACGACTGAGCGACTTTCACTTTCACTTCATGTGTGAAAAAGATAGCTAGTGGGAAGCTGCTGTATAGTACCGGGGACTCAGCTGAATGCTCTGTGGTGACCTAGACAGATGGGGTTGGGGGGTGGGAAGGAGGTCCAAGAGGCAAGGGATATATGTATACAGAGAGCTGATTCACTTCACTGTACGGTAGAAACTAACACAACATTGTAAAGCAATTATACTCTAATGATAAAATAAAAAATAAAATTTTAAAGCACTAGGGGCTAGGAATTCAACACATGAATCTGACCAGAGACACAATTCAACCCACAACCGGGGTGTGGTGGGAGCTTGAGGCCGAGGTGCAGGGCCATGCCCCAACACAGACTTCTTCACTCCCAGGACACGGGCAGGCAGGGAAGCTCCCCCACCCCCCGCCTCACCTGGCTGCGTTCTGCTCCTCTCTCCACAATCACAGGCAGCAGATGGCCCTAAACAGACAGAGAAAACCAGGACCATCAAACACCAGGGCAAACCAAATGTCAGGGAATGAGAAAGTTTCTCATGAAGAATATCATTTGATTACTTATACAAAAGAATATCATTTGATTACTTATACAAAACAGATGGACTTTTCATAGTCCCCTGACCGTTCTGAATTTGTACTGCAATTACCCAACAGGTGCGGCTGTCTCTTGCACTACCTTACCTGCTGCAGTCAGGTTACAGAGTTTGGAAACACTGTGGCTTGACTCATCCAAGGTCAGAGGTTGTGAACCTCGGCTACACACTGGAGTCCTCTGGGGGGCTTTGAAAATGCTGCCTGGGCCCCACCATTGAACAAGTCTGGGGGGTGCAACCTGGACACTGGACTGTTTTTCTTTTGAAAGCTCCCAGGGATGGCGGAGCCTGGTGGGCTGCCGTCTATAGGGTTGCACAGAGTCGGACACGACTGTAGTGACTTAGCAGCAGCAGCAGCAGGTGATCAGAGTGCATAGCGGAGGCTGAGAACCGCTGGCTTAGAACCCTCCCACAACCTAGCCATCTGCGTAGCTGTAATGATGCATATTGATTGCAGATGGCATGGAATAGGTTTGTCGGAGGTTGTCTTTTGTTCGTTGCTTTTGAATGAAATGCATCAATATCTCTATTCTTTAACTCTGCAGGGCCACATGCTCTATTTTCTTTAACTTCTGTCGGCTGCTAAGGAGCCAAATCTTTGCCGTATGAAGTTCGACTTTGGCTTACACAAGCAGCAACTCAGCTGGAAACCGAGGCAGCACAGTGAATTGTAGTAAAATGGAATAGAACAGAAAATAGGTTTGCATTCAGTACAATGTATGATCAGGAGTAATTGTGTGGACCATAGCATCTTTTTTTCCCCAAGGATGCAGTTTGGTCCTGCTTACTCTATTCAGCAGAAAACACTGGTCTGAGGCCACAGTGCATTGCTCTCTCTGCCTCCTGGGTTCTTTTCCTTTTACTCTCTCTCTCTGATTCTCTTTCCATCTTCTCATTTATTCTCATTCCCTTTCTCTTCTCTTATGTTCCTTCCCACGTTGTCTCTCTCTTTCCCTTTCTATCCTCAAAACTGTTACTCTCACCACTTTCACAGGTTGGGGTAGGGGCAGTGTAGGTTCAATAGCTAAAATGCTCTGACAATCAAGACATTATATGTGCAAACCCTACGATCTTCTGGGACACCTCCTATTGCTTCTTGTAAAAGATGTTAGGAGAAACCACGCAGCCAAGAGAACTAAGTAGGTCTCTCTTTCCCTCAACCCATGAAGTCTTTCTCTCCTACGGTCTTCTCTTTCCAAATCTGCTATGTCATCCTGTTTGCTGGTCCCAGAAACTATACCTAGGGAAGTTGGCTGCACAAACCTGGGAAATAATAATAGTGATTGACTAGAGCATGCTTCTTACGTGCCAGGCACGCTTCTTAGCACCTCTGACAGATAAGGAGACATAGCCAGAGATGGGGGTAGATTTCAAGCCCAGGCTTTGTGCTCCAGGGTCTTTATATTATGAGCATTTCAGAAGGGGAAGTGAGAAAGAAAGATTACAGTGAAGGGGAGAGACAGAAAGTAGAAAGCAGAAAGATGAAAGACAGAGACACAGGGGGCATGAAGAGAGACAGCCACTAAGACACAAAGAAGAAGAAACAGAATGGGACCATAAAAACCTCAGCAGCAACAATCACAGAGCCAGAGAGAGCCCTGGTGAACACACTTTGTATTGGCTGTGAATTGGGTAAAAACAAGTCCATGTCTGGGGCCAGTTTAGCTGAGAATCTCCAACTGTATGAAGTACAAGTTTGACTCAGGTATGGCTTGAAAGAAAATTCTGATGTCATGGTTCACTAGTTTTGGAAAATGTGTGTTTGTTTCTGGTTCACCTGGTGTCTTTTGAAAAGGGAGGAAAAAAATCCCCTTTACTTCTAGTTTCAAGCCAGAAGAGAGAAAAAAAAAGTAAAACATTGTATTTAAGTCTTGTTTAATTCAGCCTTCAGAAAACCAAGGCAAAAAATTCTGATTTTTTTTCCAAGTCTCATCATTGGCACTTGCCAATTGAAATCTTCAGAGACCTTGTTAAATCCAATGCCTAACCTACTGCAGCCAAGAAATTAAAAGATGCTTACTCCTTGGAAGGAAAGTTATGACCAACCTAGATAGCATATTCAAAACCAGAGACATTACTTTGCCAACTAAAGTCTGTCTAGTTAAGGCTATGCTTTTTCCAGTGGTCATGTATGGATGTGAGGGTTGGACTGTGAAGAAGGCTGAGCACTGAAGAATTGATGCTTTTGAACTGTGGTGTTGGAGAAGACTCTTGAGAGTCCCTTGGACTGCAAGAAGATCCAACCAGTCCATTCTGAAGGAGATCAGCCCTGGGGTTTCTTTGGAAGGAATGATGCTAAAGCTGAAACTCCAGGACTTTGGCCACCTCATGTGAAGAGTTGACTCATTGGAAAAGACTCTGATGCTGGGAGGGATTGGGGGCAGGAGGAGAAGGGGACGACAAAGGATGAGATGGCTGGATGACATCACTGACTCGATGGACGTGAGTCTGAGTGAACTCCAGGAGTTGGTGATGGACAGGGAGGCCTGGTGTGCTGCGATTCATGGGGTCGCAAAGAGTCAGACATGACTGAGCGACTGAACTGAACTGAAGGGATAATACTGATCAATTTTTGCTTATCATTTCTCTTGGTAGAAGAATATCTGTGCAGTAAATCAGTTGATAAACAGAAAACAGGAAGAAGGAAGGCAAATAAAGGGTCTATCCAGCCATTAAGGTTCCACTAGGCAGAGGATGAGATGGCTGGATGGCATCGCTGACTCGATGGACGTGAATCTGAGTGAACTCCGGGAGTTGGTGATGGACAGGGAGGCCTGGCGTGCTGCAATTCATGGGGTCACAAAGAGTCGGACACGACTGAGCGACTGAACTGAACTGAACTGAACCTAGTAGTTTCATTAGAAGTAAGTGGGGATAACAAGGCAGGATGGGGCTGCATTTCCTGGATCTGAAGTTCCAAGAGCACCCATCGTAGGGAAGTAGGGGTGGATGGAACCTGTTGGTGGTTATAATTGGTAGAGGTATTGCATTGTGATTTTTCAGGCCAGTTCCAGTAGCCTCAGCTAATCAATTTTATTTCTTTAATTTCTTAGTGTGGTAGGTGTTAGGATGCTAGTGACCTAAGACCTATCTTTTGTGGTATGTTGGTGGGACCCTGAATCATTAAGAGGAATTATTTCCCTTCCAAATGGTCTTGGAACATTGCTATCTGCTCATTCCATTCTGTGGTCACTTGAGTGTAAGATGGAGACCTAATTTAATTCAATAAAAGTTGCATGTTCTTCAATAGGTGAATGGATATGTGAACTATGGTATATTCAGACAATGGAATATTATTCACTGTTAAAAAGAAACAACCCATTGAGCCATAAAAAGACATGCTGCTGCTGCTAAGTCGCTTCAGTTGTGTCTGACTCTGTGCGACCCCATAGACGGCAGCCCACCAGGCTCCCCCGTCCCTGGAATTCTCCAGGCAAGAACACTGGAGTGGGTTGCCATTTCCTTCTCCAACGCATCAAAGTGGAAAGTGAAAGTGAAGTGGCTCAGTTGTGTCGGACTCTTAGTGACCCCATGGACTGCAGCCTACCAGACTCCTCCGTCCATGGGATTTTCCAGGCAAGAGTCCTGGAGTGGGGTGCCATTGCCTTCTCCAATAAAAAGACATGAAGGAACCTTAAATGCTTATGACTGACTAAGTGGAAGAAGCCAATCTAAAAATGCTACATACTGTACAGCATTCTTTAAGTTTTGAGGTGAACCTAAAACTGCTCTAAAAAATAAGGCCTTTACTTTCAAATTGTGGTGTGGAGAAGACTCTTGAGAGTCCCTTGGATGGCAAGGAGATCAAACCAGTCAATCCTAAAGGAAATTAACCCTGAATATTTATTGGAAGGACTGATGCTGAAGCTGGAAGCTCCCTTACTTTGGCCACCTGATGAGAAGAGCCAACTCACTGGAAAAGACCCTGATGCTGGGAAAGATTGAGGGCGGGAGGAGAATGGGACAACAGAGGATGAGATGGTTGGATGGCATCACCAACTCGATGGGCATAAGTTTGAACAAGCTGCAGGAGATAGTGAAGACAGGAAAGCCTGGTGTGCTGCAGTCCATGGGGTCACAAAGAGCTGGACATGACTTAGCAACTATACAATAACACAAACATTTTAAAAGAGATTATGTATTAAAGACTTGATAATCTCATTTGTTAGGATGCTATTAAACATGAAAATTCCCTTTCCTCTTTGATTTTTCCATCTCCTCCTCAAATTGATTTTTGATAGAACAACTACTATGAGCCAAGTTTCTCTCTTTTACAAAGGAGACTTAGGCTCAGAAAGGCTATCAATGTTTCCAAAGGACACAGCACATAAAAGAACCAGGATTTTTCCAACACAAGATTTTCCAAATTCTGAGCTTTCCCACTGCTTCTCCATCCTGAGAATCTGCTAGAGGTTTGGCAGTCATTTCCATGCAGCTTTCTGTAGCTTCCTACTTAACTCCTGGGATTGAAAACTCCTCAGTCTCCTGTTTCATATTGCAATTCACAAAGACTGTCCCAGAACTGATACGTGGGAGCCACCTGGACCCAGATTTCAACGAATAGAAATTGCTCCACAGGGCAGAGAGCTCCCCAGGGTAGAATGGACTGCCTCAGTAGTAATGACTTCCCCATCACCACAGATATTCAAGCAGATGATAGAAAAACAAGGATTCTTCAATTGGGATTCACAAATGAACTGTGGACCATCTAAAACTGCCAAATTTTGAGTGTGGAGTATACACATATATGGAGAAGAGTTACACTAGGTTTTCAAATTTTAGTTTGACCCAAAAGTTGAGAACTTTTAAGACCAAAGGTGGAGGAGAGGGTGGGATGAAATTATATCCCGAAGTTAATCATCCAAGCGTCTCCCTACTGAGTCATTTTCATGAGTGAAAATGAGTCCTCAGGGATAATATCAAGCCAGGCATCAGCTGAAAGACTTGAGTCTCCTGTGCTCCAGTAGGAGTCAGTGCTTTCCTAGGGTCAGGGTGAAAATGAACTGTAAATTGCATAAAGAATAAGGGATCTTACTAAGGTGATGGAAGTGCTCTAAATGTGTACCATGTATTTTTACTGGAAAAAAAAAAAAACAGCTATATTTGAAAGCACTAAAAACTAATATATACACTTAAAGGACAGACTTGTGGTTGTCAAGAAGAAGAGGTGAGAAGGAGGAATGGATTGGGAGTCTGGAGTTAGCAGAGGCAAACTATTATGTATAGAATGGATAAACAACAAGGCCCTACTGTATAGCGCAGGAACAACATTTAATATCCTGTGATAAACCATAGTGGAAACGAAAAGAAAAATGTATGTATGTGTATAACTGAATCTGCTCTCCAGCAGAAGTTAACACATTGGAAATCAACTGAACTCCAGTAAAAAAAATTTTTTAAACGAATGTGTCTTAGCTTCTTAGAGCTTTTGTAACAAAGTACCACCAACTTGGTACCTTAAAACAAGACAAAGTCACATTGAACTAAATTATACCTACAACAATCCTATTTTCAAATAAGGTCATAATCTGAGCTACTGGGGGTCGAGATTTCAATATATCTTATTTGATGTACACAATTCAATACACAGCAAAGTAAAATCATAGTTTTGCTTGCAAATGTATGTAAGTTTACAGGGATAGGTATATTTTATAATATGTAAGTTAAACTTTGTAAAAAATGAATAAACAGAAACCTCAATAAAGTAGAGTTGGGAAACCAGAAGGGGGAGCTCTCATGCCCTCTGATGATAGCACAGCCCAAAGGAAAGAAGGACTCCTTTTCTTTGCCGGCAAGGACTCAGCCAGTGAAAAGCCATGGAACCTTTGTTTACTATTACCCCCACCCCCACCCAACTTGCTTTTCCTCTTTTAAAAGCCTTCTCCTTCTCTTGCTCCTCGGGGACTTGCAGTGACTCAATATGGTTGCAGACCCCAAAGTTAACATTCTCTGCTGATTCCGAATAAACCCATCTTTCATGGAGAAAAAATACCAGCAGTCTATTTGTTTCAGGTCAACATTTTAAATCAAGTAATTTTTAAAGAGTGGCAAGGAGATTTTTCAAACCATTGCTGGGACTCTGAAGTTCATATAGTCAGCCAGCACTATATCTTAACACACCATCTGAAAGTTTCAAGTCATATTTAGTGAACCAGCTATTCCATTTCTCATGTATAGCTCAGAGACACATTTGCGTTGAGTTTAGATAGCACAAAATTAGGAACAATCTAAATCTCTTGGTAAATAAATTGAGATATAGCCAATCATGGAATACTATGCAGCAATAACAAAGAATGAGATAATGTGACATTTCGTGACATGGAAAGAAATCTGAGATAGCTTGTTGTGAGGAGAAAAAAAGCACACAACAGACTGACACAGGAAACATATCATTTGAATAAAACACAAAAAGTCAACATCAAAAAAAAAGTATATTACATGTTGTCTGAGGATACAAACATAAAAAATAATATTGAGCATTTACTATATTTCAGGCTGTGTTCCAACAGACTGACATATAATAACTTATTAACTTCTCAGAACTAATTAACTGCTATATTATTATAGCCCGTTTACTGAAGATGAAGCTAAGGCACAAAGAGGTTAAGTTACGTCTCCAAAGATATTACCTGGTGGAATCAGAATTTGAATCCAGGCTTCTCTGAATTCAAAGAACTCTTTCCACTCCGGGCTGTTTTATGTATTCCAGAAGAATGCACATTAAAATAATGAATGTGTTTATACTCACTGGGAATATACTACATACCATCTTATAAGTTGCTTTTTTCATTTACAAGTCTATTATGAACACTACCCCCATTACATTAAGTATTTCTCTAAAAAATGTATTTTGGCTTTTTCCCTTAATTACTCTTAGTCATCATGATAAACCTACTATGTTCAGGGAACTTGCAGGAGAGCTGGAGGTAATGTTAGAGACCACCTTGCTCACCTTCCTTGCTTATGAATGTAGCGTATTCTCAGTGAGTATAAGTACACACACACACATACATACACACACATGTGTGCGTGTACATGTCTGTGTGGGTATGTGCATAGAAAGATTTCACACATATAAAAAATTATCTAAGACTAAGCAGATTATTACCAGTGGTGGCATTGAAATTACTGATATTTTATTCTTGGTATATTTTTGCATTTTATAATTTTTCTGTAAGGTACAGGTTTTACTTTATTAGCTGGAGAAAAATAAGTTTTGTGAATGTTTTCTTCTGATCATTAAGTTAGTATGTGTGCCTTCTAATAGAGCTAATATTTTGTAACTATGTAATTGGAATTAAAATGATAGTTGACCAAAAGAAAAAAAAAAAAAAAGTCCTGAGCATTCATCTTCAGAAATGAGTAGAGGGGAATCTATGACTCCAGTTAGTAATCAATAGGATTTTAACTTTTTGACTATTGTAGGAAATAATGCATAGATTTGTGTATCATTTACTCAGTTTCCCCTGATAATATGATCTTGCATAATTGTAGTAAAATATCATTATCAGGACACTGACATTGGTATATCCACTGATAAATGCACCTATTTTTACTCATTCATATGTGTGCATTTGGCTGTATGTACTTTTAAAATTTTATCTATTTATTTTTGGCTGTGTTGGGTCTTCGATGCTGTGCACAGGCTTTTTCCAGTTTTGGTGAACGAGGGCTATTCTCTAGTTGTGATGCACAGGCTTCTCATTTCGGTAGCTTCTCTGGTTGCAGAGCACGGGCTTTAGGACTTCCGGGCTTCAGGACTTCCGGGCTTTAGGACTTCCGGGCTTCAGTAGTTGGGGCTCATGGGACTTAGTTGCCCTGCAGCACATGGAATTTTCCTGGATGAAGAATCAAAAGTTCCATACATCCCATATGAATTTTAGAATCATTTTTACTATCTCTGAAAAACTCTGTTGGAATTTTGATAAGATTTGCATTGAGTCTCTAAATTTGGGGAGGCAACATGGACACTTAAAAAATACTTTTCCAGTCTACAAACATGGGGTATCTTTACCTTTATTTTTATGTTATTCAATTTCTTTCATCAATGTTTTGTAATTTCCAGTATCATGTCTTTCACCTCCTTGGTTAAATGTATTCCAGGTCTTTTGATGCCATAGTTTACTCTTAGCATGTAAAAATATAACTGATTTTTTCCATGTTGAATTTATATCCTGCAAATTTAATGAGTTCCTTTACTAGTTCTAACAGTTTTTCTGGTGGCATCTTTAGGATTTTCTATATATAAAATCATGTCATCTGCAAACGGAGGCAATTTCACTTCTTCCTTTCCTACTTGGGTGCCATTTGTCTCTTCCTTTTGCCTAATTACTTCTGGCTAAGACTTCCAATAGTATGTTAAATAGAAGTGTTGAGAGTGATACCTTTGTCTTGTTTCTGATCATAGAGCAAAAGGCTTCAGTTTTTCACCATTACAGTATGATGTGAGCTCTGGGTTTGTCCTTTATTGGACATTTGGCCTTTATTATGTTGACATTCATCTCCTCCACACCTAATCTGCTGAGATTTTTTTTTATCATGAGCAGATATTGAGTTTTGGCAAATGCTTGTTCAGCATCTATTGAAATGATCATATGATTTCTATCCTTCATTCTGTCAATGTGGTGTATCATGTATATTGATTTGTATGTGTTGAATCATTCTTACATTCTGGCAATAAATCCCATTTGATGGTACTGTATGATCCTTTAAATGTGCTGTTGGAATTTGTTTGCTAGTATTGTGTTGAGGTTTTCTGCATTCATACTTATCAGGAATATTGTCCTGGAATTTTCTTTTCCTGGAGATCCTCATCTGACTTTGATATCAGGGTTCTGTTGGCCTCATTAGGAGCAATTCGTTTCCTCTTCAAATATTTGTAAGAGTTTGAGGAGGATTGACATTAATTATTCTTTAAATGTTTGGTAGAATTTACCCATGAAGCCATCTGGTCTTGGGCTTTTCTTTGTTAGGGCCTTTTTGATTACTGATTTAATCTACTTATTAATAATTTATCTGTTCAGATTCCCTATTTCTTCATGATTAAGACTTGGTAGTTCACAGGTTTTAAGGAATTTATCTATTCCTTCCAGGTTGTCCAATTTATTGGTATGTAATTGTTCACAGTAGTCTCTTATTATCCTTTGTGTTTCTGTGGCATCAATTGTAATATATCCTCTTTCATTTTTATTTATTTTAATCTCTTTTTGTCTTAGTCTTGCTAAAGACTTCTCAATTTCATTTATCTTTACAAAAACTCAACTGTTAGTATCATTGACCTTCCTATTTTTTTTCTAGTCTCTATTTACATTTATCCAATATAACTATGTGTTCAATGATCATGAATCTAACTAGGTCATGGCCTAGTTAGTACATATAAGTTTACTGCTGAGCTAAGCTGTATACATGGATTATCTTTTCTCAGTAATGTAACTTTATATTTTCTTGGAGTTGATAATTGCTTCAGTTTTTCATTTGCTTAGCTTTCACACTCCACAGAACTCTAGAGATCATTTTTACTGTTTTCCTCACAGTCAAGTGAGACAGTTATAATTCATCTTTCTCAAGTGCCTCTGTGTTCCTGTTCTGATCTGTTGTGGCTGTTCGCTGGGCCTACTTCCCAACGTCATCTAGAGACATCCCCTCAAAACCATTCTTAAAATGGCCTCTGCCTCTGCTTTCTGCTGGATGCCTCCCCTAGAAATCTTATTTTTCTGTCTTTTGGCTACATCTTTTTAGAGGAACACTTTGTCCAATAGCTTTCTGAGAACTTACAAATACTAAGGAAAAAAAAGCTTTCCCTTAATACTTGGTCGCTCGTTTGAATGGCATAGAATTCTTATTCAGAAATCATTATTAGTCAGAGAATTGAAATCATTGCTCTATTGTCTCCTAGTTTCCAACATCATTGCTAAGAAAACTAATACCATACTCATTTCCAGTTCTTTGTATATTGTCTCCTTTTTGTCTCTTTTGAAGCATTTCAGTTTTTCTTTATTCCTCTTGTTTTAAAATTAAATAATGATGTGTCTTAGTTTTATTATTGTTATTGCTTTGTTCTGGTCATTGGGTTAGAAAGAGAGTGTTTTTCAAAACTGGAAAATATTTCTTGTATTTTTTCTTTAATAGGTTTTTCCTTTCTCTGTAATTCCTGTTCTATTTTTTTTAAACTCTCTTTAGTAAAATATTGAATCTCTTGGATTCATGGTCAAATTTAAAGTATGTATATATGTGTTTCTGTGTTTTTATCTTTTGGTACTACTTCCTCTGAGATGTCTTTGATTTTATCCTTCAACTCTTATGTTTATTTTGTTCTTTAAAAAGTTTGGTTATGATATTTTAATTTAAAAGATCTCTTTCATACATCTGATAGTTTATCTATGATTTCCTGTTTCGTGGATATTTCATGAATTATAAAGTAAAATTAGCTATAATGATAGCTAATATTAGTTGAACCATGGAGTATTTTAAGAACTTTGTGAAATTAGCTCCTTTAATCCCCAGAACCATGGACTGAGCAAAGGGAGTAGTTCTTTAAAACAAACAAACAAAAAAAAAGGCATTGATAATAGAAGAAAATGAAAGGAATGTGGAATGCCAAAAAAGGACAGATAGTCATGAAAGAATGATTCAAAGTTATATATACCTACCAGGAGAAGGGGACACCAGAGGATGAGATGGTTGGATGGCATCATCGACTCAATGGACGTGAGTTTGAACAAACTCTGAGAGATAGTGAAGGACGGGGAAGACTGGTGCCCTGTGGTCCATGGGGTTGCAAAGAAGTCTGACAAGACTTAGCAACTGAACAGCAACAACCAGTGCCCAGGCACTATTGTAGGCCCAGGGGCTGGGACCTTGGAGAGGGCGATAAGGTACCATTCCTGCTGTATTCACATCCTTTAGTATAGTTGAAAGCTAATGGCATTTGCCACTTGTCAGCCCCTGATGAATTCCTCCCCCAGTGCCTTGAAGCAGCCAGGAGCTCTGCAGGAAAGGCCTCCTGGAACAGGAGGAGGAAAGGGAGGGGACCTTGGAGTTGCTCCTTCTTTGTGAAAAACTTTGATGGGAAAATTGTCAGCTGTACTCCCACTCTCTCTGAAAGTCAGTGTGATGCTGCATCCATCTTAATCACCATCGGAGAGAGCAGGCATTTTAATAAGCAGCATTATTCATGAAAACTGTGTTCTCCTTTCCCACTTCCTTCCAAAATAAGATAGACATGAACTTGGAATGAACTCCTCATTTGTCTTCTTGCCTCTTCTTTATATTGAAACCTGTTACCTTCCCATCATGGTCTCCATCCTCTGGACATCTCTGGGGAATAACTGAGGAGCAGCTGTCCACCTGGGGGTGGGGGGGAGGGAGAGTGTGGCTGGAGGTGTCTGGACCCTAAGAGTGTAGGGACCTGTCACTACAAATTGAGAGGCGAAAGAGATGGGATCCCTGCTGTGGTGGAACCTAGAAGTCATTCACTGAACCAATGACTTATTTAACAAGTATTAATTGGTCACTTAATGTGTGCTTTGCTGAGAACACAGTGAATCAGATATGATTTCTATCTCTGGCATGCATACATGGTAAGTTGCTTCAGTAATGCCTGACTCTTCATGACCCTATGAACTGCAGTCTGCCAGTCTCCTCTGTCAATGGGATTTTCCAGGCAAGAATATTGGAGTGGGTTGCCACACCCTTCTCCAGGGGATCTTCCCAACCTAGGGATCGAACCCATGTCTCTTATGTCTCCTGCATTGGCAGGCAGGTTTTTTACCACTAGTGCCACCTAGGAAGGCTTCTATCTCCAGAGGAACTATCAGTTCATTCAAGAAATAGTTTTGAGCTGTGGAACAGACCCCAGACAAGATTCTTAGTATGCATATGCATTATGCATTGTAGTTCATTGCATTATAGGGACACCTACATATTTTAGGTACTGTACTAGACACTGGGCTTATAGAAACATAGAAAGTCCAAGCCTTTGTTCTACTCAGGGTCTAGAAGAAAAGGTTAGGAAAAGAAAAGAAATCTATAAAACATATTATATATTGTGGGGGATGACTTAGGTAACAGCTCACAACTTCTCCCTTCTAGAGATTTCTCTGTGTGTTTCAGAGGCACTATTGCACCTTCCTGAACACAGTGCTTGTTTCAGAGATGGAGCAGGACTCAGACTGAATAATGCAACACTTTGTGGGGACACTGCTGGGACCATTGGAGTAAGGCATGTGTTTATATTAGGGTTTCTCAGTGTGTTTCTGCTCCCATATGCAGAGAGAGTTGTTGTTGAGTCTCTCAGTCATGTCCAACTCTTTGAGACCCCGTGGACTGCAGCACACCAGGCTTCCCTGTCCTTCACTATCTCCCGGAGCTTGCCCAAACTCATGTCCATCGAGTCAGTGATGTCATCCAACCATCTCATCCTCTGTCATCCCTTTCGCCTCTTGCCCTCAATCTTTCCCAGCATCAGGGTATTTTCCAGTGAGTCTATTCTATACACCGGGTGGCCAAAGTATTGGAGTTTCAGCTTCAGCACCAGACCTTCCAGTGAATATTCAGGAGAGAGCCTGCCTGAGAATAAAACCAATGAGGAGCAAAATAGAGCAGAGATGAAAAGAAATCAAACCCTTTTGACACTGGAGTGCCTGGAACCAGTCATACCTAAAGTAGTCATATAAGAGTAATCCCTAAACTCTTGGGGATTTTAGGGAGGCCTCAATTTTTGGGCTTCACTTAATAGTGCATTGTAGATACTTTTTTTTTTTTAACAAATTGAAGATTTATGCAAATCCTACATGGAGCAAGTCTATCATCATCATTTTTCTGACATTTGTTGATTTTATGTTTCTGTGCCATGTTTTGGTAATTCTCACAATATTTAAATTTTTTCCATATTATATTTGTTATGATGATCAGTGATCATCATGTTATCAGTGATCTTGGACTTTACTACTTTGGCTCACTGAAGGCTCAGATGACAGCATATTTTTTAGCAATACAGTATTTTTTTAAAATAATTATTTCTTTATTTGGCTGTGCCAGATCTTAGTTTTGGCATGTAAGATCTTCAGTTGCAGTATGTGGGATCTAGTTCCCTGACCAGGAATGGAACCCTTGCATTAGGAGCACATGGAGTCTTGGCCACTGGACCACCAGGGAAGTCCCCAGCAGTGGAGTATTTTTAAATTAAGATATACACATTGCTTTCTAAGACATAATGCTTTTGCATACACAACAGACTACAGTAGAGTGTAAACATAACATTTATATGCACTGCTGCTGCTGCTAAGTCACTAAAGTCGTGTCCGACTCTGTGTGACCCCGTAGACGGCAGCCCACCAGGCTCCACTGTCCCTGGGATTCTCCAGGCAAGAACACTGGAGTGGGCTGCCATTTCCTTCTCCAATGCGTGAAAGTGAAGTCACTCAGTCGTGTTCCGACCCTCAGCGACCCCATGGACTGCAGCCTGCCAGGCTCCTCCATCCATGGGATTTTCCAGGCAGGAATACTGGAGTGGGGTGCCATTGCCTTCTCCTAGGAAACCAAAAAATTTGTGTGACTTGCTTTATTGTGATACTTTACCATTGTTGTTCAGTAACTAAGTTGTGTCTGTCTCTGCAGCTCCATAGACTGCAGCACACCAGGCTTCCCTGTCCTTCACTATCTCTTAGAGTTTGTCTGTTGAGAAGGTGATGCCATCCAACCATCTCATCCTGTCATCCTCTCCTCCTGCCTTCAATCTTTCCCAGCATCAGGGTCCTTTCCAATGAGTCAGTTCTTCACATCAGGTGGCCAAAGTATTAGCGTTTCAGCTTTAGGATCAGTCCTTCCAATGAATGTTCAGGTCTGATTTCCTTTAGGATTGACTGGTTTGATCTCCTTGCAGTCCAAGGGGCTCCCAAGAGTCTTCTGCAGCACCACAGTTTGAAAGCATCAATTCTTGGGTGCTCAGCCTTCTTTCCCGTTCAACTCTCACATCTGTACATGACTACTAGAAAAATCACAGTTTTCGCTATACAGATCTTTACTGGCAAAGTGATATATCTGCTATTTAATACACTGCTTAGGTTTGTTATAACTTTTCTTACAAAGAGCAATTGTCTTTTAAATTTTGTGGCTGCAGTCACCATCCTCAGTGATTTTGGACCCCAAGAAAATAAAATCAGTCACTATTTCTACTTTTTACCCATCTATTTGCCATGAAGTGATGGGACAGGATGTCATGGTCTTAGTTTTTTGAATGCCAAATCTTAAGCTAGCTTTTTTACTCTCCTCTTTAACTCTCATCAAGAGGCTCTTTAGTTCCTCTTCACTTTCTACCCTTAGAGTGTTATCATCTGCATATCTGAGGTTGTTGATGTTTCTCCTGGCAATCTTGACTCCAGCTTGTGATTCATCCAGCCTGGCATTTCAAAAGATGTACTCTGCATATAAGTTAAATAAGCAGGGTGACAGGATACAGCCTTGATGTGCTTCTTTCCCAATTTTGAACCAGTCTATTGTTCCATGTCAGGTGCTAACTGTTGCTTCTTGACCTGCATACAGGTTTCTCAGGAGGCAGGTAAGGTGGTCTGGTATTCCCATCTCTTAAAGAATTTTCCACAGTTTGTTGTGATCCACACAGTCAAAGGTTTTAGCATAGTCAGTGAAGCAGAAGAAGATGTTTTCTTAGAATTCGCTTGCTTTTTTGGTGATCCAGAGAATGTTGACAATTTGATCTCTGGTTCCTCTGCCTTTTCTAAATTCAGCTTGTACATGTGGAAGTTCTCAGTTCATATACTGTTGAATCTAGCTTGAAGAATTATGCTAATTCCTTTGCTAGCCTGTGAAATCACTGCAATTGTACAGTAGTTTGAGCATTCTTTGGCACTGTCTTTGGGACCGGAATGAAAACTGATCTTTTTCAGTCCTATGGCCACTGCTGAGTTTTCCAAATTTGCTGGCATATTAAATGTAGCACTTTAACAGCATCATTCCTTTCCTGTGATGTTCACTTTATTGCAGTGGTCTAGAACTGAGCCCTCAGTATCTCCCAGGGATGCCTTGACGTGGATCATTAAATCTCCCCTTTGATCTAAGCCAGTTTGAGCTCTGTTCCTAACTAATATAGAATCTGATACATATTAATATTTCCCAACTCTTCAGCCTTTGTAGAATCAAAGAGGGCCATGTGTCAGGTGTCTGCAATTCCTAAAATGAGATTTTATTTTTTATACAGAAAAAAAAATAAGAAAAATGAGATCCAGCGAAGTTAAACATAGCAGAGTTGAGATTTGGATTTAAGTTAGTCTGATTCCAAAGAAAAAGCTCTTCATCATCGTGATGGAGGCCCCATATAACTTATACTCAGAAAATGTACTGTTGAATCCTAGAGGGCTGGGGTGGGGGCATGGCAGAAAGCTCAAGAAGCAGGGGATATACATATATTTATGACTGTTTCTAGTTGTTGTATGGCAGAAATCAGCACAACATTGTAAAGCAATTATCCCCCAATTACATTTTAAAAATAAATAAAATGTACTCTTAACTATCAATCAACAGAATTTTAAGGGGGTTTTCCAGTGGCTCAGTCAGTAAAAAATCCACCTTCAGTGTAGGAGATGCAGGAGACCCAGGTTCAATCCTTGGGTTGGAAAGATTTTCTGGAGAAGAAAATGGAAACCCACTCCAGTAGTCTTGCCTGGGAAATCCCATGGACAGAGGGGCCTGGTGGGCTACCATCCATGGGGTCTCAAAGAGTTGGACATGACTTAATAGAAATTGTGCACACATGCATGTGTGTGTGTATTATTTCATAATAACAAAATATCTATGAATTGGATACTTTTATGCTCACTTTGCAAATGAGAAAACTGAGGTTCAGAGAGTTAACTTGGGCAAGATCACTTACTATTAAGAGGCAAATCATGGATTGGAACTGGAACTGCTCTTGTTCCAAAGGTCCTTTCATGTTCTTTCCAGAAAATCAGTTTTCCAAACTTATTCAGTGGTATCTACAGGGGATCTGATTTTATCTCCAAGAATGCCTTTGCTGTGGTGCACAGCTACAGTCCATCTTGCTTGCTGCTGTTCCAAAACTCTTCACCCTGTGTACTTTCCAATACCCAAGGGAAGAGAAAGTACTGAGCTTTTTGGGTAAAAATGGCATTTAAAAAAATGCTCTTGGAGAACAAGATGGTGGAGGAGTAGGTGGATATGAAGTACATCTCTCTCCATGGATACATGAGGAATATACCTTCAGACACAGAAGTGTATGCAGAACACCAGCTAAGAGCAGACAGGAGTATCTGACCAGCGGAAAAGAATATATCAGATCACATCAGATCAGATCAGTCACTCAGTCATGTCCGACTCCTTGCGACCCCATGAATCGCAGCACAGCAGGCCTCCCTGTCCATCACCAACTCCCGGAGTTCACCCAGACTCACGTCCATCGAGTCAGTGATGCCATCCAGCCATCTCATCCTCTGGAGTCCCCTTCTCCTCCTGCCCGCAATCCCTCCCAGCATCAGAGTCTTTTCCAATGAGTCAACTCTTCGAATGAGGTGGCCAAAGTACCGGAGTTTCAGCTTTAGCATCACTCCTTCCAAAGAAATCCCAGGGCTGATCTCCTTCAGAATGGACTGGTTGGATCTCCTTGCAGTCCAAAGGACTCTCAAGAGTCTTCTCCAACAGTTCAAAAGCATCAATTCTTTGGCACTCAGCCTTCTTCACAGTCCAACTCTCACATCCATACATGACCACAGGAAAAACCATAGCCTTGACTAGACGAACCTTTGTTGGCAAAGTAATGTCTCTGCTTTTGAATATGCTATCTAGGTTGGTCATAACTTTCCTTCCAAGGAGTAAGCGTCTTTTAATTTCATGGCTGCAGTCACCATCTGTAGTGATTTTGGAGCCCAGAAAAATAACGTCAAGATCAAGCCCTGAGCCCTTGGAGTGGGAGCACTGACTCCAAAACCCTAGACTACCAGATAACTAACCCTAGGGATTATCAAATAGTGAGAACTCCCACAAAGGAAACCACTTGAATATAAGACCTGGCATCACCCATTCACCAGTAGCACCCTGTGCAGGAGGCCTCATCCAAATAAGAAACAAAACAAAAATACAAACCTAATCATCAGCAGACAGGATTGCCACCTCACTCAGCCTTGCTCATCAGAGGAAAAACTAACAAACAAAAAACTCAGCACAAATCTCACCCTATACAAAGCTTACACAAACCACTGCACCAAACTTAGGAGGGCAGAAACCAAAAGGAAGAAGGAATTCAACCTTGAAGCCCGAGAAAAGGAGACCTCACACCCAGTAAGTTAAAAAAAATGAAAAGGCAGAGAAATACTGCACAAATGAAGGAACAAAGTAGAAACACAGAAGTCCAAATAAATGAAGAGAAAATAGCCAAACTACCTGAAAAAGAATTCAGAATAATGAGAGTAAAGATGATCAAAAATCTTGAAAACAGAATGGAGAAAATGTAAGAATCAATTAACAAAGACCTAGAAGAATTAAAGAATAAACATAGAGTCAAACAAAACAATTACTGAAATTAAAAATACTCTAGAGGGAATCAATAGCAGAATATCTGAAGTGGAAGAACAAATCAGTGAACTGGAAGATAAAATGGTAGAAATAACTTCTGAAGAGCAGAATAAAGTAAAAAGAATGAAAAGAACTGAGGATAGTCTCAGAGACCTCTGGGACAATATCAAATTCACCAACACTTGAATTATAGGGGTCCCAGAAGAAGAAATGAAAAAGGAAAATGAGAAAAATTTTGAAGAGTATAGTTGAAAATTTCTCCAACATGGAAAAGGAAATAGTCAATCAAGCCCAAGAAGTGCAGAGTCCCCTACAGGATAAACCCATGGAGAAACAAGCCAAGACACATATTAATCAAACTAACAAAGATTAAACACAAAGAAAGAATATTAAAAGCAGCAAGGGAAAAGCAACAAGTAACATACAAGGAAAACCCCATACATTTAACAGCTGATCTTTCAGCAGAAACTCTACAGGCCAGAAGGGAATGGCAGGATATATTTAAAGTACTGAAAGGGAAAAATCTACAACCAAGATTACTGTACCCATCAAGGATCTCTTTCAAAATTGATGGAGAAATAAAAAGCTTTTCAGACAAGCAAAAGTTAAGAGAATTCAGTACCACCAAACCACATTTACAACAAATGTTAAAGGGTCTTATATAGTCAATAAATACAAAAGAAGTAAAAGATCTATAAAATCAAGCCCCAAACAATTAAGAATATGGCACTAGGAACAAATATATCAATAATTACTTTAAATGTAAATGATTTAAATGCTCCAACCAAAAGACACAGACTGACTGAATGGATACAAAACCAAGACCAGCATATATGCTGTCTACAAGAAACCCACTGCAGACCTAAAGACACAGATAGACTGAAAGTGAGAGAATGGAAAAATATATTCCATGCAACTGGGAAGCAAAAGAAGGCTGGAGTAGCAACTCTCATATCAGACAAAATAGACCTTAGAATAAAGAAGTTTACAAGAGATAAGGAAGGACAATACATAATGATCAAGGGATCAGTCCAAGAGGAAGACATAACAATTGTAAATATCTATGCACCCAATATAGGAGCACCTCAATATATAAGACAAACACTAACAGACATAAAAGGAGAAACTGACAGTAACACAATAATAGTAGGAGACATTGACACCCCACTTACACCAATGGATAGATCATCAAAATAGAAAACAAATAAGGAAACACAAGTCTTAAATGATACATTAGATGAGAGGGATCTCATCGATATCTTCAGGACATTCCATCCAAATGCAGAAGAATACACCTTCTTCTCAAGTACACATGGAACGTTCTCCAGGATAGACCACATCTTGGGTCACAAATCAAACCTCAGTAAATTTAAGAAAATTGAAATCGTATGAAGCATCTTTTCCGACCACAACAGTATGAGACTAGATAGCAATTACAAGAAAAACCTGTAAAAAAACACAAATACGTGGAGATTAAACAATAAGTTTTTAAACAACGAACAGGTTACCAAAGAAATCAAAAGGGAAATCAAATAATTTCTAGAAACAAATTACAATGAAAATAAAACAACTCAAAACCTATGAGATCAGCAAAACAATTCTAAGAGGGAAGTTTACAGCAGTACAATCCTACCTCAAGAAATAAGAAAAACATCAGATAGACAATTTCTAACTTTACACCTAAAACAACTGAAAAAAGAACAAAAAAACTCCAAAATTAACATAAGGAAAGAAGTCATTAAGATCAGAGCAGAAATGAATGAAAAAAAAAAAAGAAATGAAAGAAGAAATAGTAAAGATTAATAAAACTAAAAGCTTGTTCTTTGAGAAGATAAACAAAACTGACAAACCTTTAGCCAGACTCATCAAGAAAAAAAGAGAGAAGAATCAAGTCAACAAAATTAGAAATGAAAAAGGAGAGGTTACAACAGACAATGCAGAAATACCAAGGATTATAAGAGACTATTATGAACCACTATATGACAATAAAATGGATAACCTAGAAGAAATGGACAGATTTTTAGAAAAGTTCAATCTTCCAAGAATGAACCAGGAAGAAATAGAAATTATGAACAACCCAATTACAAGCACTGAAATTGAAGCTGTGATCAAAAATCTCCCCCCAAACCAAAGCCCAGGGCCAGATGGCTTTACAGGAGAATTCTATCAAACATTTAGAGAAGAGCTAATACGTATCCTTCTAAAACTCTTTCAAAAAATTGCAGAGGAAGAGACACTTCCAAACTCATTCTATGAGGCCACCATCATCCTGATACCAAAACCAGACAAAGACAACATAAAACAAGAAAACCACAGGCCAGTATCATTGATGAACATAGATGCCAAAACCCTCAACACAATTTAGCAAACAGAATTCAACAACACATTAAAAAACTGATATACCATGATCAAGTTGGGCTTAGTCCAGGAATGCAAGGATTCTTCAATATATGCAAATGAATTAATGTGATGCATCATATTAACAAATTGAAAGATAAAAACCATATGATAGTTTCAATAGATGCAGAAAAAGCCTTTGACAAAATTAAGCACCCATTTATGATTCAATTCAGTTCCATTCAGTTCAGTCACTCAGTCGTGTCTGACTCTCTGTGACCCCATGAATCGCAGCACGCCAGGCCTCCCTGTCCATCACCAACTCCCGGAGTTCACTCAGACTCACATCCATTGAGTCAGTGATGCCATCCAGCCATCTCATCCTCTGTCGTCCCCTTCTCATCCTGCCCCTAATCCCTCCCAGCATCAGAGTCTTTTCCAATGAGTCAACTCCAAAGTACTGGAGTTTCAACTTCAGCATCATTCCTTCCAAAGAAATCCCAGGGCTGATCTTCTTCAGAATGGACTGGTTGCATCTCCTTGTAGTCCAAGGGACTCTCAAGAGTCTTCTCCAACACCACAGTTCAAAACCATCAATTCTTAGGTGCTCAGCTTTCTTTATAGTCCAATTCTCACATCCATTCATGACTACTGGAAGACCTATAGCTTTCATTAGATGGACCTTTGTTGGCAAGTAATGTCTCTGCTTTTTAATATGCTGTCTAGGTTTGTCATAACTTTTCTTCTAAGGAGCAAGCACCTTTAAATTTCATGGCTGCAGTCACCATCTGCAGTGATTTTGGAGCCCAAGAAAATAAAGTCTCTCACTGTTTCAATTGTTTCTCCATCTATTTGCCATGAAGTGATGGGACCAGAAGACATGATCTTAGTTTTAAATGTTGAATTTTAAGCCAACTTTTTCACTGTCCTCTTTCACTTTCATTAAGAGGCTCTTTAGTTTTTCTTTGCTTTCTGCCATAATGGTGGTATCATCTGCATACCTGAGGTTATTGATATTTCTCCCTGCAATCTTGATTCCAGCTTGTGCTTCATCCAGCCAGGTATTTCCCATGATGTACTCTGCATTTAAGTTAAATAACCAGGGTGACAATATACAACCTTATATATAAAGGAAAGTACTCCTTTCCTGATTTGGAACCAGTCTGTTGTTCCATGTCCACTTCTAACTGTTGCTTCTTGACCTGAATACAGGTTTCTCAGGATACAGGTCAGGTGGTCTGGTATTCCCATCTCTTTAAGAATTTCCCACAGTTTGTTGTGATCCACACAGTCAAAGGGTTTGGTGTAGTCAATAAAACAGAGGTAGATGTTTTTCTGGAACTCTCTTGCTTTTTTGATAATCCAACAGATGTTGGCAATTTGATTTCTGGTTCCTCTGCCTTTTCTAATTCCAGTTTGAACATCTGGAAGGTCACAGTTCATATACTGTTAAAGCCTGGCTTGGAGAATTTTGAGCATTACTTTGTTAGTGTGTGAGATGAGTGCAATTGTGTGGTAGTTTGAGCATTCTTTGGCATTGCCTTTCTTTGGGATTGGAATGCAAACAGACATTTTCCAGTCCTGTGGCCACTGCTGAGCTTTCCAAATTTACTGGCATATTGAGTGCAGCACTTGCACAGCATCATCATTTAGGATTTGAAATAGCTCACCAGGAATTCCGTCACCCGGCCCAGAGGGATGGTATGGGGAGGGAGGAGGGAGGAGGGTTCGGGATGGGGAGCGCATGTATACCTGTGGCGGATTCATTTTGATATTTGGCAAAACTAATACAATTATGTAAAGTTTAAAAATAAAATAAAATTGGAAGAGAAAAAAAAAAAAAAAGGAATTCCGTCACCTCCACTAATTTTGTACGTAGTGATGCTTCCTAAGGGCCACTTGACTTTGCATTACAGGATGTCTGGCTCTAGGTGAGTGATCACACCATTGTGGTTATCTGGGTCATGAAGATAGTAACATAGTAAAGGCCATATATGATAAGCCTACAGCAAATATTATTATCAATGGTGAAAAACAAAGCATTCTGCCTAAGATCAGGAACAAGACAAGGGTGTCCACTTTCACCACTATTATTCAACATAGTTTTGGAAGCCCTAGCTACAGCAATCAGAGAAGAAAAGTAATAAAAGGAATCCAGATTGGTAAAGAAGAAGTAAAGCTCTCACTGTTTGCAGATGACATGATACTGTGCATAGAAAACCCTGAAGATATTTTCAGAATATTACTAGAGCTGATCAGTGAATTTAGCAAAGTTGCAGGATATAAAATCAATACACAGAAATCACTTGCATTTCTATACACTAACAATGAAAAATCAGAAAGAGAAAATAAGAAATCAATCCCATTCACCATTGCAACAAAAATAATTAAATATCTAGGAATTAACTTATTAAGGAGACAAAGGGAGAAGGCAATGGCAACCCACTCCAGTACTCTTGCCTGGAAAATCCCATGGACGGAGGAGCCTGGTAGGCTGCAGTCCATGGGGTCGTGAAGAGTCAGACACAACTGAGCGACTTCACCTTCACTTTTCATTTTCATGCCTTGGAGAAGGAAATGGCAACCCACTCCAATGTTCTTGCCTGGAGAATCTCAGGGACTGGGGAGCCTCATGGGCTGCCATCTCTGGGGTCAAACAGAGTCGGACACAACTGAAGTGACTTGGCAGCAGCAGCAGCAAGGAGACAAAAAGAACTGTACACAGAAAATTATAAGATACTGATGAAAGAAATCAAAGATGACATAAACAGACGGAAAGATATTCCATGTTCCTGGGTTGGAAGAATCAATATAGTGAAAATGACTATACTACCAAACACATTCTACAGATTCAATGCATTCCCTATCAAATTACCAATGACGTTTTTCACAGAACTACAACAAAAAATGACACCACCCTTACGGCAGAAAGTGAAGAGGAACTCAAAAGCCTCTTGATGAAAGTGAAAGTAGAGAGTGAAAAAGTTGGCTTAAAGCTCAACATTAAGAAAACGAAGATCATGGCATACGGTCCCACCACTTCATGGGAAATAGATGGGGAAACAGTGGAAACAGTGTCAGACTTTATTTTTCTGGGCTCCAAAATCACTGCAGATGGTGACTGCAGCCATGAGATTAAAAGACACTTACTCCTTGGAAGGAAAGTTATGACCAACCTAGATAGCATATTCAAAAGCAGAGACATTGCTTTGCCAACAAAGGTTTGTCTAGTCAAGGCTATGGTTTTTCCAGTGGTCATGTATGGATGTAAGAGTTGGACTGTGAAGAGGGCTGAGCACCGAAGAATTGATGCTTTTGAAGTGTGGTGTTGGAGAAGACTCTTGAAAGTCCCTTGGACTGCAAGGAGATCCAACCAGTCCATTCTGAAGGAGATCAGCCCTGGGATTTCTTTGGAAGGAATGATGCTAAAGCTGAAACTCCAATACTTTGGCCACCTGATGCGAAGAGTTGACTCATTGGAAAAGACTCTGATGCTGGGAGGGTTTGGGGGCAGGATGAGAAGGGGACTCCAGAGGATGAGATGGCTGGATGGCATCAGTGACTCGATGGACGTGAGTCTGAGTGAACTCCGGGAGTTGGTGATGGACAGGGAGGCCTGGTGTGCTGCGATTCATGGGGCTGCAAAGAGTCAGACACGACTGAGAGACTGATCTGATCTGATCTGACAACAAAAAATTTCACAATTCATATGGAAACACAAAAGACCCCAATGGCCAAAGCAGTCTTGAGAAAGAAGAATGGAGCTGGAGGAATCAACTTTCCTGACTTCAAATTATAGTTCAAAGCTCCTGTCATCAAGACAGTATGGTACAGGCACAAAAACAGAAATACAGACCAATGGAACAAGATAGAAAGTCCAGAAATAAACCCATGCACCTATGGGTACCTTATTTTTGACAAAGCAGGCAAGAATATACAAAGAGGCAAAGACACCCTCTTCAATAAATGATGCTGGGAAAACTGGCCAGCTATATGCAATAGAATGAAATTAGAACACTTTCTAATGCCATACACAAAGATAAACTCAAAATGGATTAAAGACCTAAATGTAAAACCAGAAACTATAAAACTCTTAGAGGAAAACATAGGCAGAACACTCGATGACATAAATCAAAGTGAGATCCTCTATGACCCACCTCCTAGAGTAATGGAAATAAAAACAAAAATAAATAAGTGGGACCTGATTAAACTTAAAAGCTTTTGCACAGCAAAGGAAACTATAAGCAAGGTGAAAAGACAACTCTCAGAATGGGAGAAAATAATAACAAATGAAACAACTGATAAAGGATTAATTTCTAAAATATATTAGCAGCTCATACAACTCAAACAAACAACCCAATGAAAAAGTGGGAAAAAGACCTAAACAGACATTTCTCCAAAGAAGACATGCAGATGGATAACAAACACATGAAAAGATGCTCAACATTGCTCATTATTAGAGAAATGCAAATCAAAACTACAATGAACTATGACCTCACACCAGTCAGAATGGCCATCATCAAAACATCTACAAACAATAAATGCTGGAGAAGGTATGGAGAAAAGGGAATGCTCTTGCACTGATACAGCCACTATAGAAGACAGTATGGAGATTCCTTTAAAAACTAGCAATAAAACCACCATATGACCCAGCAATCCCACTCCTAGCCATATGCTCTGAGGAAACCAAAATTGAAAAAGACACATGTATTCCATTGTTCACTGCAGCACTATTTACAACAGCTAGAACACAGAAGCATCCCAGATATCCATCTTCAGATGAATGGATAAAGAAGTTGTGGTGCATGTACACAATGGAATATTACTCAGCCATAAAAGGAATGCATATGAGTTGGTTCTAATGAGGTGGATGAATCTATAGCCTATTATACAGAGTGGAGTAAGTCAGAAAGAGAAAGATAAATATCATATACTAACGCATATATATGGAATCTAGAAAAATGGTACTGAAGAATTTATTTGCAGGGCAGCAATGGAGAAATAGACATAGAGAATAGACTTATGGACAGGGGAAGTGGGGAAGAGAGGGTGAGAAGAATGGAGAGAGTAACATGGAACGTTACATTACTATATGTAAAATAGATAGCCAATGGGAATTTGCTGTATGTCTCAGGAAACTCAAATAGGGACTCTATCAATCTAGACGGGTGGGATGGGGAGGGAGATTGGAGGGAGGTTCAAAAGGGAGGGGATATATATAAATATGACTGATTCATGTTGAGATTTGACAGAAAAGAACAAAATTCTGTAAAATAAAATTTTTTAAAAATGCTCTTTCTACCTTTCCCTTCAACAGTCATGGAAATATCACTGTATAGTTTACTTTTAATCTGGTTTTCTTCTCTTATTTATTTTTTTATTTTTAATTGGAGGATAATTGCCTTATAATGTTATGTTGGTTTCTGCCTACAATAACATGAATCAACCATAAGTATGCTATATATATGGTAGAATATGTATGTCAGTGCTACTTTCTCAATTCATCGCACCCTCTTCTTTCCCTGCTCTGTCCACCAGTCCATTTTCTACATCTGTCTCTCTATTCCTGGTCTGCAAATATTAATAGGTTCATCAGTATCACTTTTATAGGTCCCATATATATGGGATATAATATATGATATTTGTTAATATATGATATTTGTTTTTCTCTTTCTGACTCACTTCACTCTGTATAAAATCTTATTTTTTAAATAGCACACATGCTAAAATTCAAACAGTACAAAAGTATTTACAATGAAGACTAGGTCTCTCTCCCACCTACAATCCTAGCCCCAGCTGTAACAGGGACAGCTGCCACTGATGAGTCACATGGTTATTCTAAAGATGATCTGTGCACACGCAAACACTCATAGCCCTTAAGTTCCATGCATCTATGGCCATCATTCTTAACCAGCAGTGCTTTAGCATTGCTTTCCCCAGGGAACATCTAGTAATGTCTGGAGATACTATACAGAGTGAAGTAAGTCAAAAGAGAAACACCAATACAGTATATTAACACACATTTATGGAATTTAGAAAGACAATAACAACGACCCTATATCCAAGACAGCAAAAGAGACACAGATGTAAAGAACAGACTTTTGGACTATGTGGGAGAAGGCGAGGGTGGGACGATATGAGAGAATAGCATTGAAACATGTATATCACCATATGTAAAATAGAAGATCAGTGCAAGTTTGATGCATGAAGCAGGACACTCAAAGCTGGTGCTCTGGGACAACTCAGAGGGATGGGGTGGGGAGGGAGGTGGGAGGGTGTTCAGAATGGGGGGACACATGTACGCCCATGGCTGATTCATGTTGATGTATGGCAAAAACCACCACAATATTGTAAAGTAATTAGCCACCAATTAAAATTAATTAATTTTTAAAAATTTATTTATTTATTTATATGTTTGGTCACACTGGGTCTTCTTTGCTGTACATGGGCTTTCTCTAATTGCCGTGAGCAGGGACTATTCTCTAATTATGGTGTATGGAATTCTCCTTGCGGTGGCTTCTCTGGTTGCACAGCACAGGTTCTAGGGCACATGGGCTCAGTAGCTGGAGCTCCCAGGGTCTAGAGCAGAGGCTCAGTAGTTGTGGAGCATGGGCTTAGTTTCTCCGCAGCTCATGTGGGATCTTCCCAGACCAGGGGTCAAACTCTTGTCCTTTGCACTGGAAGGCAGATTCTTAACCATTAGACCACCAGGGAAGTCCTGGAGACATTTCTTACTGTCACGGCTTGAGAGTGGTAGGGATTGCCTCTGGCATCTGGTTGGTAGATGCTGCAGATCATCCAACAATGTGCAGCACAGCCCCTCCACAACAGAGAATTATCTGGTCCAAATTGTCAATAGTGCTGAAGTTGAAAATCTCTCCTTTAAAGGAATCTGTTTTCAACTTGTTTTCAACACTTAGCCATGTGTTGTCTCTTTCCATATCAGCTTACACTGATATTTTTCAGTGTTTTAAATAGCTTCATGATACTCAGTTATGTAGATAGGTCTTAGTTCATTTAATTAGCCTGCTATTGAAAAACATTTAGGTTATTTACTGTATAAGACAAGTACAGTACAATACCATGCAGCAAAGAGTCTGAACATGTCTTTGGGCCCAGAATTCATGTATCTGTAAGATATATTCACAGAGGGTCAATCACTAAGTCAAAGGGAAAGTATTTTCTCTTTGCTTTGAGAGTTATTTCCAAGTTGCTCTTCAAAGAAGCCCTACTGGATTACACAGCCACATCCATGAATAAGAATATCCGATTCCTCACATTCACTCATCCTGTGTTTTACCAAGCATTTTAACTTTAGTCCATTTGATAGATAAATAATTGGTGTGTGCTCAATCATGTCCAACTCTTTGTGACCTCATGGACTCTAGCCCACAAGGCTCCTCTGTCCATAGGATTTCCCAGGCAAGAATACTGGAGTGGGTTGCCATTTCCTACTCCAGAGGATCTTCCCAACTCAGGGATCAAACTCGGGTCTCTTGCATCTCTTGCACTGGCAGATGGATTCTTTACCACTGTCCAACCTGGGAAGCCCCAAATAATTGGATCTAGCTGCTATTCAGAATACCATTTCATTACTAATGAGCATGACTGAACATCTTCAGTGTGCCTAAATTCTGAAGTTCCTAGAAATGGCCCCTTGTTGCTACAGGACCAGGAAACTCACCCTTTCAGAAAGAGGTTTTACTTTAACACCTCTTTGCCCTACTCCTAGAGCCTGACTGATTCTCTGGCAGAGCCCTCAGAAAGTGTGAGATGATGTCAATGCACTCATGACTGTATGCTTCTTGTGAAAATGAAAGCATTAGTCTCTCAGTTGTGTCTGACTTTTTGTGAACCCATGGACTGTAGCCCACCAGGCTCCTCTGTCCATGGGATTCTCCAGGCAAGAATACTGGAGTGGGTTGCCATTTCCTACTCCAGGGGATGTTCCTGACCCAGAAATCAAATCCGGGTCTCTGGCATTGCAGGCAGATTCTTTACTATCTGAGCCACTTAGAAGCCTACATATTAGTTAGAAACAGATGGGGACTCCCTAATGTATCTGAAGTCATTCCAGTTCTTATCTTCATGACCAGAGGTGTTTTGTTTTGTTTGTTTGTTTTTCTGTGTGGTGATTCCAAGAGAGATTAAAATTGCAGAAAACCAGAAGGAGGACTATGCCTCTGAATAAGCAAATTAATTTATTTTAGGCTGATTAAAAACTACATTTCTCTATTTCCTAGAGTTGAGAGAATATTTCTTATTCTATAAATGATGAGATCTTATATGAAGAAGGCATTTACCCAAAGGGAATGTAAAACAAAAGAAGCTTTAATGACACCTCCCTCCTTTCAGGAGACAGGAGAAAGGCAAGGGTTAGAGCATCTCACCAACCAGCGAGGGTGCCATGCTCACCAGTGATAGAGAACAGGGTGAACCCCCATGAGCCAGACTGTGTCTCAAATGGATAAGGGATAAAGAGCTCTTCTACCAATATGGATGGCAATTGCCATAACAGTCTATACGTACATGAATGGCCTATATGTACCATTGCTCAAGCTGCTCAGGAACAGAAAACTATGGATTGACTTTGTTATGGGGCAATCTGAGTATTGAAAGGAACTAGTCACTAAGGGAATATGCTGCCCAGTTTCTGGCAATCCATAAGTTCTTTTGCCTTGTGTTGCCAACTATTAATCATTCATTTATATTTTGAATGTCACATTTATTCTAAATTTTAATGCCTCATAAATTTGCAGGGAAGAGAAGACAGAGGACTGTCCCAATGTACTCTCCCATTGTGACTTTGTTGTTGTTCAACTGCTAAGTCGTGTCCGACTCTGCAACCTCACGGACTGCAGCATGCCAGACTCCCCTGTCCTTCACTGTCTCCTGGAGTTTGCTCAAATTCATGTCCATTGAGTCAGTGATGCTATCTAACCGTCTCATCCTCTGCTGCCCACTTCTCCTTTTGCCTTCAATCTTTCCCAGCATCAGGGTTTTTTCCAGCGAGTTGACTCTTTGCATCAGGTGGCCCAAGTATTGGAGCTTCAGCTTCAGCATCAATCTTTCCAGTGGATATTCAGGGTTGATTTCCTTTAGGATTGACTGGTTTGATCTCCCTGCAGTCCAAAGGACTCTCAAGAGTTTTCTCCAGCACCACAATTCTAAAGCATCAATTATTTGGTGCTTAGTCTTCTTTATGGTCCAAATCTTGTATTTGTAAAAGCCATAGTTGGATATGATTGGAAAAACCATAGCTTTGACTATTCATATTAGTATGCCATCAGTCTAATTGAAATATTGTCCATGGTATGTTATATCGCTGCTGAAAATATTCACTGCTTTTCTCTAAGGGAAGACTGTACATATTTCCCACTGATATCAGGCTTGACCGTATGACTTGTTTTGGCAAGTAGAATGTGAACCAAAGTGACATCAACCGATCATGAACAGAGTCATCATCTAGTAGTCCACTTCCTCTCCTTTTTCTCTGCAACACTATCAGTGACATTCCAGGGTGGACTTCTTCTATCATCTTGGATACTTAGGTTGGTTGCTGTAACTTGAAATCAAGAATTGTGAGTACTCCAGATTTTCTGTTTTTCAAGGCTGTTTTGGCTGTTTAGGATCCCTTGCATTTTCATATGATTTTTAGTATCAGCTTGTCAACTGCTGCAAAAATGGGAAAAGAATTTTAATAGACACTGTGTTGAATCTGTAGATCAATTTGGGGAGTGTTGTCATCTTAACAGTATGAAGTCTTCTGATCCATGAATACATTCTATCTTCCCCCCACCTTTTTTTTACTTCTTTAGTTGTCTGCAAGGATTTTTTCAGTTTTCAGTGCACTAGCCTTACATTTCTTTTATTAAATTTCCTGAGCATTGTATTGTTTTTAAGGCTACTGTTAGTGGAATTGTTTTTTCATTTCCTTTTTGAATTGTTCATTACTGGTGTATAAAAATACAACTGATTTTTGCATGTTGATGTTATATCCTATATCTTGTGGAAGTAATCTGTTAGCTTCAGTCTTTTTTTATTCCTTTGGATATTCTGTGTAAAAGATTTTGTCATTTGCAAAAATATGCCAAGATGCTAGTTTTACTTCTTTTATTGCAGGATGGACAATTTTATTTCTTTTTCATATCTAATTGCCCTAGTTAGAAACTTTAGTACAATGTTGAATAAAAGTTGCAAAAGTTGACATCCTTGTCTTGTTCCTGATCTTAAGGGGAAAGCTTTCATTCCTTCACCATTAAGTATGATGTTAGATATGAATTTTTCATAGATATCCTTTATCAAGTTGAGGAAGTTCCTTTCTAGTCCTAGTTTATTGAATATTTTTACTCAGGAAAGAGGATTAGATTTTCTCAAATGCCTTTTCTGCATTTATTGAAATTACCATGTAGTTTTGTCCTTAACTCTATTAGTGTGACATATCACATTGATTGATTTTTCATATATCTAACCAACATTATATTCCTGGAATAAATTCCACTCCGTTGTGGTGTGCAATCCTTTTTATATTTTGCTGGATATACTTTCTTAGCGTTGTGTTGAAGATTTTTGTGACTACATAATACAAGGGATATTAGCTTGTAGTTTTCTTTTCTTGTGATGCCTTTTTCTGGTTTCAGTATCAGAGTGCTATTATCCCAATAGAATGAGTTGAAATGTATTCCCTCCTTTTCTATTTTTTAAGATTTTTTTTTAAAACGTTTGGTAGAATTTGCCAGTAAAGCCATCTGAGTCTGGGATTTGTTTTGTGTATGTATCTTTCTTAACTTGATATTCAGACCTTCTTGAGTCAGTGTTGGTAATCTTTGTTTTTCTAGGAATGTGCCCATTTCTTCTTGATTTTCTATTTGCTGGCATACAGGTGTACATAATATTCTCTTATAGTTCTTATTTCTATGAGATTGGTATTAATGACCCCACTTTCATTTTTAACTTTAGTAATTTGAGTCTCCTCTTTTTTTTCTTGATCAATCTGGATAGAGTTTGGTACTTTTGTTTATATTTTCCAAGAACCAAGGTTTGGTTTCATTAATAGTTTTCTCCGTTATTTTTCTTTTCTCTACCACTAATTTCTCCCTAATATTTATTATTTCCTTCCATCTAGTTGCTTTGGGTTTAGTTTGCTCTTCCTTTTCTAGTTTGCTAATGTAGAAGACCAAGTTACTGCCTTGAGATCTTTCTGATTCTCCCACCACATTTTGTTGTCGTTGTTTTGGTCACTGCTGTTGTTGCTGTGTGTTTAGTGACTTTCCTGAACTAATTATTTAACTTTTCTATTCATTGTTATGTGTAGACATTGAAGTTTCTGTTTGCTTGGCTTAATAGTCAGTTAATAATTGGACAGAAATTTTCTTGGATTCTTGGAACCAGTAAGTCATACAGGCTTTGTTTAGTCTGTGTCTGTATGTGGAGACTCCCTTCAGTTCTATGGCAGGCAGTTTACAACTCTTCCTCAGCCTTCACCTCCTACTTGCATAAAGCCTCAAGGTCAGTAGTGAGAACTTAGGGCCTTCCCATTTCTTTCCTAATCATGTGCAGCACTGTTCATGTGTGTACTCGCCTAGATTCTCAGGAACATGTCAGAAATTTACAAAACCTTCAATGAACATCTCATTTTTCACCTTTTCCTTTTAATTATTTTTGGTCAGGTTATTTTGTTTTCCCAAATTTTTGTTGCTGCCTCAGGCAGCTTCCATGTTAAACAATTGCCACGAATTGTTTCTGACAAATGCCTAGAGGGAAAAGGGCATTCACAGAGAGAAGGCTCTGAGACAGGTCAGGTAAATACAAGTCGCCTTAGTGAGTGTTTCCAGGCAATTGTCAGATAGGTTAAAAATGATAATTACCTGAGAATGGTTTTTCTGGAGAGCTCCAAACTTGTTTTCTCCTTTCACTGGCCCCTATGCATGCATGCTAAGTGTTAGTCACTCAGTCGTGTCCGACTCTTTGTGACCCCATGGACTGCCGCCCACCAGGCTCCTCTGTCCATGAGATTTTCCAAGTAAGAATACTGGAGTGGGTTGCCATTTCTTTCTCGAGGGGATCTTCCCCAACCCAGGGATGGAACCCGGGTCTCCTGCACTGGAGGCTGATTCTTAACCAACTGAGCTACAAGGGAAGCCCATGCATGCATGCTAAGTCATTTCAATCGTGTCTGACTCTTTGTGATCCTCTGGGCTGGAGCCTGCCAGTCTCCTCTGTCCATGGGATTCTCCAGGGAAGAATACTGGAGTGGGTTGCCAGGTACTACTCCACGGGATCCTCCCAACCTAGGGATTGAACCTGCATCTCTTATGACTCCTGCACTGGCAGGCAGATTCTTTACCACTAACACCACCTGGGAAGAGTTTTCACTGTGGTTGCAGGCTTTTGATTTTAAAGGCTATCATGGACCTGGAGAGAGGGACTTAAAGGGAGCAAGTTAAAATGCCACAAAGCTCTCTCTTCTTATTGATATTTATCTGCTTTTCTTGACAAATATTTCTTAGATTGTTGCAAGCCTTTGGTTAACCTCCAGAGTTCTGAAAAAGTTGGGTTTTGACAATTTTCACTAGTGTTGTATATATGGAACAACAGATTTTTGAAGTTCATTACAATGGCATTCCTACTGATGTTCCTCTGATGGATGTTAAATCTGAGCCTAAATACTTTACTTTTATAATCCTTTTTTTTTTCTAAGTGTCTCTCTCATTAAACCAGAGGCTCCACAAGGGCAATAGTTCAGGTTTTCTTATTTATCATATTCCACTATGTGAAAGTCACTCAGTCGTGTCCAACTCTTTGCGACCCCATGGACTATACAGTCCATGGAATTCTCCAGGCCAGAATACTGGAGTGGGTAGCCTCTCCCTTCTCCAGGGGATCTTCCCAACACAGGGATGGAACCCAGGTCTCCTACCTTGCAGGCGGATTCTTTACCAGCTGAGCCACAAGGGAAGCCCATTCCACTATGTTGTACAATACAGTGTAGCAAGCATTCACTACGTATTTGATGTGTCAAGGAATAAATGAATTTCCCCATAGCCAACCAAGAGAAAATGAAATTTTAGAACTAATCAATTATCTATTTACTTCCCCCCACCCCTCCACAACAGTGAACTAACGTTCCCTTTTCTCCATGCATGCATGCTAAATCGCTTCAGTCATGTCCAACTCTTTATGACCCTATGGACTATAGCCAACCAGGCTCCTCTGTCCATGGAATTCTCCAGGCAAGAATACTGGAGTGGTATGTCATGCCTTTCTCCAAGGGATCTTCCCAACTGAGGGACTGAACCCTTGTCTCCTGCAGCTCCTGCACTACAGGCAGATTCTTTACCACTGAGCCGCCAGAGAAGTCCCCCTTTTCTCCACATCTTCCCAATTGTTGTTGTTGTTCAGTCACTCAGTAGTGTCTGATTCTTTGTGACACTATGGACTGCAGCATGCCAGGCTTCCCTGTCCTTCCCTATCTTCTAGGGTTTGCTCAAACTCATGTCAATTGAGTCAGTGATGCCATTCTTCCAATATGTGGTGTCTTTTTGAAGCTAGACATTCTGACAGCTGTGCAGTGGTACCCACTTGTGTTTCTGATTGGCATTTTCCTGATGATTAGTGATGTTGAGCACCTTTCCATGTGCCTGTTGGCCAGTTGTATTTTTCCTTCGGGAAAAAAATGTCTATTTAGGTCTTTTGCTGATTATTCAATTGAGTTGTTTGGTTTTTTGATACTGAGTTATATGAGTTCTTTATATATTTTGCACCCCTTATCAGACATCATACTATGAAAAGCAGTATGGAGGTTCCTCAAAAAACTAAAAATAGAACTACCATATGATCCAGCAATTCCACTCCTGAGTATATGCACAAAGAGAATGAAAACACTAACTTGAAAATATATATACACCCCAATGTTCATCAGTATAGTTCAGCCACTCAGTCGTGTCCAACGCTTTGAGACCCCATGGACTGCAGCACACCAGGCTTCTCTGTCCATCACCAACTCCTAGAGATGTTCAAACTCATGTCCATCAAGTCGGTGATGCCATCCAACCATCTCATCCTCTGTCATCCCTTTCTCCTCCCACTGTCCATCTTTCCCAGCATCAGGGTCTCTTCCAGTGAGTCAGTTCTTCACATCAAGTGGGCAAAGTGTTGGAGCTTCAGCTTCAGCATCAGTCCTTCCAATGAATATTCAGGTCTGATTTCCTTTAAGATTGACTGGTTTGATCTCCTTGCAGTTCAAGGGACTCTCTGGAGTCTTCTCCAACACCATAGTTCAAAAGCATCAATTTTTCGGTACTCAGCCTTCATTATAGTCCAACTCTCACATCCATAGTTGACTACTAGAAAAAAAGATAGCTTTGGCGAGACAGACCTTTGTTGGCAAAGTAATGACTCTACTTTTTAATATGCTGTCTAGGTTTGTCATAGCTTTTCTTCCAAGGAGCAAGCGTCTTTTAATTTCATGACTGCAGTCACCATCTGCAGTGATTTTGGAGCCCAAGAAACTAAACCTGTCACTGTTTCCATTGCTTCCTCATCTATCTGCCATGAAGTGATGAGACTGAATGCCATGATCTCAGTTTTTTGAATGCTGAGTTTTAAGCTGACTTTTTCATTCTCTTTCACTTTCATCAAGAGGCTCTTTAGTTTCTTTTCACCTTCTGCCATAAGGATGGTGTTGTCAGGTGAGGGTATGTTACTCAGTTCTGCCTCATCACAACAAAGATTTGGAGTGACGGACATTAAAGCCCTCATTGCATCACACTCTTGGGTCTTAGATTATGTTATAGCTCTCAGGTCTTGAACAGACCATGTTATAGCTCTTAGACAAATCAGTGTTTCACCTCTGTGTTACAGCTCTATTTTATTTAGAAAATAGCACGAAAATCCATCCTCGAGGCGTGAGGGCATGTTGACCCAAAGATGCGAAGAGAAGAGCACCCCAGCGAGTGGGGGAGAGAGAGAGACCCCCGGCCTTTTGGCTCCTCCTTTTATATGTTTTTTTCTCCCCCTGGACCTGCCCTATATAAACTGGGCTAGCTGGGAGTGTTATTTGTTCTACCTGAGGTCCTCACTCTGGTCCTCGGACCTTCCTTTGTTCTATTTTTGCAGGCTTTTCCCTTCCTTATCTTTTAGCCACCACCATTCTGGACTCCTGTTTCCTATTCTACCTACTTAACAGCGTTATCTGCATATCTGAGGTTATTTATATTTCTCCTGGCAAATTTGATTCCAGCTTGTGCTTCATCCAGCCTGGCATTTCACATGATGTACGCTACATATAAGTTAAATAAGCAGGGTGACAATATATAGCCCTGATGTACTCCTTTCCTGATTTGGAACCAGTCCATCATTCCAGGTCCAGTTCTAACTGTTGCTTCTTGACCTGCATACAGATTTCTCAAGAGGCAGGTAAGATGGTCTGATATTCCCATCTCTTTCAGAATTTTCCACAGTTTGTTGTGATCTACACAGTCAAAGGCTTTGTTATAGTCAGTAAAGCAGAAATAAATGTTTTTCTGGAGCTCTCTTGCTTTTTCTATGATCCAGTGGATGTTGGCAATTTGATCTCTGGTTCCTCTGCCTTTTCTAAATCCAGCTTGACCATCTGGCAGTTCTGGGTTCACATACTGTTGAAGCCTGGCTTGGAGAATTTTGAGCATTACTTTGTTAGTGTGTGAGATGAGTGCAATTGTGCTGTAGTTCGAACATTCTTTGGCATTTCCTTTCTTTGGGATTGGAATGAAAACCAACCTTTTCCAGTCCTGAGGCCACTGCTGAATTTTCCAAATTTGCTCGCATATTGAGTGCAGCACTTTCACAGCATCATCTTTTAGGATTTGAAATAGCTCACCAGGATTTCCATCACCTCCACTGGCTTTGTTTGTAGTGATGCTTCCTAGGCCCACTTAACTTCAATGTTCATAGAAGTCCCATTTTCATAGGAGCATTATTTACAATAGCCAAGATATGGTAACAACCTAAGAAAGATATGGTACATATGTATATAATAGGACATTATTCAGCTTTAAAAAAAAGAATGACTTTTCCCATTTGCAACAACATGAATGGACCTGGAGTTTAGTGAAATAAGTCAAACAGAGACAAATACTCAATGTTTCCACTTACATATGGAATCTAAAAAAAAAAAAAAAGACAAAAGACAAAATGGAAACAGATTCACAGGTATGGGAACAAACTAGTGGTTACCAGAGGGAAGAGAGGTGGAAGGAGAGGCAATATAAGGGTATGGGATTGAGAAGTGAAAGTGAAGTCACTCAGTCATGTCCGACTCTTTGTGACCCCATGGACTGTAGCCTACCAGGCTTCTCAGTCCATAGGATTTTCCAGGCAAGAGTACTGGAGTGGGTTGCCATTTCCTTCTCCAGGGGATCTTCCTGACCCAGGGATCGAACCCAGGTCTCCCACATTGTAGGCAAACGCCTTACCCTCTGAGCCACCAGGGAAGCTGTGAGATTGAGAAATGGACTGCCATATCAGCAAACAAAGATGTCACAGTCTTCAGGGATTTCAGCTTTCCAATGTGAATTCCTGAGCCCTAAGGGCAATCAAGAAGGAGAATGCCGGCAGTCTCAAAGCCATCCTATTCCAGTTACTCCCTCTGGGTGAGCCCAAGAGAGCTCAGAATGTGAAAAACACAGGATACTGGCCACAAGGTAGCTGAGATTCATATGAAAGGAATGAATTCAGGGAGCCCAGACTCTTGTATCTTCCGATACATAGAAAAGTGCTCTAAATTCCTTAACTTGGGAAATCTGGCTTTCTTTAATTCCCAATAATCTTTTGATGTTCAGACTACCTGATCTTTGTTGCAAAACATCTATAAAACCTGACTCGAACCCTCACCTCCAGAGCAGTTCTCTCAGGGTTACTTGAGATGCTGTCTCCTGGGCTTAAAGTCCTAAAAATTCCCACCAAATAAAACATAACTTTCAACTTTTAGGTTGTGGCTAATTTTTAAATCGACAAGATTCAGAGATACAAACCACTATGTGCAAAATAAACAAGCTACAAGGATATAAGGTACAACATGGGGAACATAATTAATATTTTACAATAACATCAAATGCAGTATAACCTATGAATCTATTGAATTACTATGTGGTACATCTGAAATGAATAGGTCATTGTAAATCAACTTTATACCCCTCAAAATCAATTATCTTACTGCAGTTAACTGTACTTCATGATTCTCATCCCTGGCTGCATATTAGAATCACCTGGGAAGGTTGTGACTCATGGGGCTTGGGGTGGAGCCCACTGGCTGATTCCACAGTGGGAGCCAAGGTTGAGAAGCAGTGCTTCAGTGCCTCCCAGCTCTACTTCAATTCAATGGTGTGTTTGTAGTGTCTCAAACTTCAGGTTTCTTGGCTTTAACTGGAGAGCTTGTTTAAAAAACCCAGATGCCAAGAATCCACCCCTGCGCCCATTTTCTCAAAATCCATGGAGGTGAGGAGAGCCATCTGGAATTTAGCAAATCCCTCCGTTGAGAACCAGTGATCTGCCTTCATCCTTTTGCTTCACACAGGAAGAAGCAGACGCCCAGAGAGGAAGGAGACTTTCCAAGTCTGTCTCTCCCAGGTTTTAGTTCCTCTCACCAGACACAGAGCTTAACCACAGCAGACACACAGTAAAAGTTTGATGACTGAATAATTGTTGAATGGCTTTCACCTTTTGAATTTAGAGAGGCAGTGCATAAAGTAACAGGCTCTGGAGCTCGACTTCCTTCATCCAAATCCCAACTCTGCCACATACTAGCTTTGCCATTTTGGGTGAGTTAACCTAACCCTCTGCCTTTGTTTTTTCAACTGTATCATGGGACTTAGAATCTCCCTTATAGGGTTGTAAGGAATAAATGGGTCTAATTCACTTAGTAAACTGACAGAATCAGCAAAGAAAAATACAGAAACTTACAATACTAAAGAAGCACTCACTGTTTATCTAAAATCCAAGTTTAACTGGATTTCTTGTGTTTTTATTTGCTAAATCTGGCAACTATCATTTAGCATACCCAGCAAGTGCTCATAGATGTTTTCTATGTTTTTTTTTTTTTTTTTTTAATTTTTATTATTGAGCCCACTCTGGTCTAAGCCTTTTTCTCAGAGTAAGGAGTAAAGAGCCCTTCAGAACCTTACTAATTTGGCTTCTAATAATATTAATGCATAACCAAACAGAGGTAGACGGGAGCTTTTCATTACTAAGTAAACACCCCCTCAAAAATAAAATAAATTTGTGCTAAAGATAATAAGATCATGGTGGGAACACTTAAAATAGTTAACTGAACATGATGTTTTAATGAAACTTCTGATGTTTTAGAAACTCTCATTTCCATACAATTAGGATAATTATAAATTATTTTGTGCTTGAACGAAAGCCCACTCAAAGGCATCTTCTCAAGCCAGTTCAGGGCTTGAGCTATCACCTCCGGAAAATAAATCCTTATTAACAGAATTTCCTTTAACTTTATTTTCAAGATGGTGTCAGAAAATCAGTATTTGGCAGAAATGGAGACAAGACATAGATAACAAATATGTGGATTACGAGGGGGAAGAGGGTGGGTGGAATGAATTGGGAGATTGGGATCGATATATATACACTATTGATACTATGTGTGAAATAGATAACTAATGAGGACCTACAGTATAGCTCAGGGGACTCTACTCAAAGCTCTGTAGTAACCTAAATGGGAATGAAATCCCCCAAAGAGGGGCTCTATGTAAACATAGAGCTGATTCACTTTGCTGTACAGTGGAAGCTAACACAACATTGTAAAGCAGCCGTGTGTGTGTGTGTGTGTGTGTGTGTGTGTGTGTATCAGTCACTCCGTCACATCCTACTCTTTGAGACCCCATGGACTGTAGGCCACCAGGCTCCTCTGTCCATGGATTCTCCAGGCAAAAATACTGGAGTGGGTGCCATTCCCTTCTCCAGGAGATCTTTCCAACCCAGGGATCAAACCCAGGTCTCCTGCATCGCAGGCAGATTCTTTACCATCTGAGCCGCCAGGGAAGCCCTATACTCCAATAAAAATTAATTTAAAAAAAAAAGAAAATCATCATTTGAATTCTGGATCTGCTACAAATTCATTGTGTGTCTTTGGGTAAAGGTATTTTTGTTTCAGGACCTTTATGTCCTCATTTTGAAAATGTTGCTATTATATCATACAGTCTCAGAGATCCCTTTCAAGGCCAATGACTCTACCCTTTATTTCCCACTGAGGTCTGTGTCTGAGCAGAAAAGGCACCCAGCAAGGCGCAAGGCGATTTGTATTTATAAACACTATTTACATTGATTGTTACCAGCCCATAAGGAGGAAAAACAGACAGAACCCATGATTGTGGAGTTTTGGAACACACGTAGCCCAAGGTTCTCAGTCTAGGCTGCATGCTGAAATAAGCGAAGGGACTTTAAATTAAATGCCCACACCAGGTCTCCACTCCCAGGGATGCTGATCCAGTTGGTCTGGATAGGGAGCAGGCACACTGGAGCTGCCCAGGTATTAATGATACAGAGCCAGGGCAGAGAACCATTGACTTAACTGGCATCCATGATCCCAGTTTTTATCTTTCTCTCATATCCCTCTCAAATTCACCCCAAATCCTTCAAGATGAGGCTCATAGGTGATCACAGATCACATCGCTCCAGATCACTTGATTTTCATTTGCACGTGGCTAACTAGGATGCTATAAGCATGAAGGAAAAAGCCCCATGCAGGATCGACCTGGAAGTGCAACAGCACAGCTTAGTCTTGGCCACACCCTCTGCTTCTCTCTCACTTTTAGAATTTTTTTGTCAGAGGATAACTGCTTTACAATGTGGTGTTGGTTTCTGCCATACAACAATGTGAATCAGCCAGGTGCCTCGGTCCACGGAATTCTCCAGGCAAGAATACTGGAGTGAGTAAGCCATTCCCTGCTCCATGAGATCTTCCTGACCTAGGGATTGAACCTAGGTCTCCTGCACTGCAGGCAAATTCTTTACCATCTGAACCAGGGAAGCCCAAATCAGCCATAATTAAATACACACACACACACACACACACACACACACACACACACACCCCTCCTCCCTCTGGCGCCTCCCTCCCCTCTTCCATCCTACCCCTCTTAGGTCATCAGAGCACTCGGCTGGCCTCCCGGTGTTGTGCAGCAGCTTCCCCCTAGCTACCTATGTTACACATGCTAGTGTACACGTGTCAGTGCTACTAGGTATCACCTCACAGCAGTCAGAGTGGCATTTGCACCCTTCTTTTGGCTAAACTCCCTGTTCATCTCATTTCGACTCACCTCACTCTTGGGGTCCCAAGAAAGTCGTCTCTGCAGCCTCCCCACACCGTGACTTACAAATCTCACTGTCCAGGATATAGTCTCCTCAATCCACCAGTGTAGCACATTTCCTTTCCTTGATCATTATGAACTATCTGGAATATATGGAAGAGGATAGATTCATTTAATAAGCTAGCAAGCCGCCACACCTGTCTGCCAGGGTGAACAAATGTTAATGCTTTGTTCATACTTCCTTTATGGTCTTTTCTAATCTTGTGCTCTTAATTTTTTCCCAGGTGTTACCATCACTCTCAGATTAGTGAGCATCCCTCTCATTTTGGGGATGTTAAAGCCTTTCTATATACAAATGTTAATAAGTAACAAAGGATATTGTTTGGTGTGTTTGTAAAACTATATATGAATGGAATCACACTGGATGTTTATTCTGCAGCTTACTTTTTTCATACAGCATTTTGAGATTTATCTAAATTCAGTGTATTCATTTTAACACCTCTGTAACATTCCATTGTGTAACTGTCTAACACTTTATTCATTCTAGTGCATTATCTTTCTACCAACAGAACATTTAAAATCTTTCCAAACACACCTATTCACACAAAAATGATCTTACTGGCTAAAGAGTTTCTTCTTTTCCAGAAAAAAATGTTGGATTATGAACCCCAATGTGTACATATTCATTTCTACATTGTGCACTTACCCACTGTCAATCACATGTTAAATATCCATAAAGCTTAATTTCCTTCTTTTTAAAAAAACTGTTTGATGTATTTATTTATTTTATTTTTGGCTGTGCTGGGTCTTCATTGCTGCACAGGCTTTTCTCCAGTTGCAGCGAGTGGGACTACTCTCTAGTTGCGGTGCTTGGGCTTTTCACTGCAGTGGCTTCTCTTGGGTGAAGCATGGGCTCTAGGGTGCATGGGCTTCAGTAACTGCAGCACATGGGCTCAGTACTTGTGGCTCATGGGCTTAGTTGCTTCACAGCATGTGAGGTCTTCCTGGATCAAGGATTGAACCTACGTCTCCTGCGTTGGCAGGTGGGTTCTTTACCACTGAGCCACCAGAGAAGCCCCTTAATTTCGTTCTTCATTGTGAGCAAACATAAATATTGTTAAAAGTTCTATTAATAATATTTTCTCCCCATATCCCAATGTGACTTTTTATGCACCTTGTCTTGCTTCAGAGGCCATTGCTCTAACAAATGCATCTTTAACTTAACTGAATGGTTTTCTATCTCCTAAAAGAATTCATTTTCCCCCTATAAATTTCTTTCTTTTTTTATTGGAGGATGATCGCTTTACAATGTTGTGTTTTACACATGGTAGTGTATATATCGGAGAAGGCGATGGCACCCTACTCCAGTACTCTTGCCTGGAGAATCCCATGGATGGAGGAGCCTGGTAGGCTGCAGTCCATGGGGTCGCGAAGAGTTGGGCACCACTGAGTGACTTCATATGTCACTGCTACTCTCTCAATTTGTCTCACCCTATTTTGATCAACACAACCCTCCATTTTCTCACCAGTTGCATGTGTCTTTTAATAGGAGAGAGGTCGAGAGGGATAAATTAGGAGTTTGGGATTAAAATATACACACTACTATATATAAAATGGCCTTCCCTGGTGGCTCAGACAGTCAAGAATCCGCCTGCAATGCGGGAAACTTGGGTTTGATCCCTGGGTTGGGAAGATCCCCTGGAGGAGGGCATGGCAATCCATTCCAGTATTCTTGCTTGGAGAATCCCCATGGACAGACCTGGCAGGCTGTGGTCCATGGGATCTCAAAGAGTCAGACATGACTGAGCGACTAAGCACAGCACACCATATACAAAATAGATAACCAAAAAGGATTTAGTGTATAGCACAGGGAACTATACTCAATATCTTCTAATAGCCTATAATGGAAGAGAATATAAAAAAAGAATATATATATATATATATGTATATAACTGTATCACTTTACTGTATACCTGAATCTAATGCAGCATTGAAAATCAGCTATATTTCAATAAAAAATTTTTAAGTCTTTTCTCAGTGTTAAAACAAGCCCATACTGCATCACACACTTTCTTTCTCCTCATCCATATAGCTTCTCCCTCTCCCATTCACATTTAAAACCTTCAAATCCAAACAGGTTCTGAGCTCCCAGGGGTCTTTCCTCTGATAGTCCTAAGTCATGTTCCTTCGAATGATCATGTCTCTGTATACAGTTGATACTGATTTAGTGTGAGTTTGGTCTGTTGCAACTCCTCGGATAGCAGTTACAAGGAAGAGCCTACCTACGGTACGAAAATTCCTTGAAGCTCCCCTCTTCCCATCTCACTGTGGAAGAACCAACCTCTGGCTCCCCAGGAGGCTAGAAACATGGCTGCAAAATCATTGTCATGATTACACCTACTAGTGCCCATGGCTCAGATATGGCTGATTAGAAATGCCTTTGCAGGTGATTTCAGCCCAATTTTAAGGACTTGTTGATTAACTTGGTTGATTAATCACTTGAAGCACAGTAGGGAATTGCCAGTCTGTGGGTACTTGGGAGAAGCCTTTTCTGAATTATAGATGATTACAGCCATTGACAACATGGATTTGAATTGCAACTAGGAGGCTAATGGCCTGGAAGACTGTGGAATGCCCAGGGATAAGTAAGGGCTCGTTAGCAGATCTTTCTTCTCCATCCAGATTTTAGGAAAGGAGACCGAGACCAGCTCGGTTGTGTGTGTCTGTCTGTCTGTCTGCCACCTATTTTGGGAGTGATCTTCATTTTCTCAGCCTGTTCATCTTGTTTTAGGATAAGGAGCAGCATTTTCGTTCCAAATGATGCAAAATGCTGTAGAAGCTGAATAATGAATCAAGAGACCCATGGTTCAGTTCTTAGTTTCCCACCCAAGGATGAAGCAAATTTGAGCACACTGCTTGACTTCTCTACCTCTTGGCTTCCTGTTCTGAAAAATGGGGACAATGATAATATTCTCCTCTTACCATTGTGAGGATTAAGTGGGAGAATGTCTATAAAGTGCCTGGCACAGCGTAAGAGCTTACTAAGTGAGACCCATCTCTCCTTCCTCTGTTTTATGTATCCATTTTGCCCAAATTCAGATCTCAGCATGATTGGGTACCACAGAGTATACTCTGCATGGTGTCTGGCATTCAATAAGCATTCCACACACAGCAGTGGATAACGTTTGATTTCTGAATGGTTGTTGGCACATATTGTTGGACATTTATTTAGAAGTTCGCCCTGGTAGTTTGTTTAATTCTTAGAGTTTAAATTTTGTTGATTGGAACTGCTTGCTGTACTGGTTTCACAGATGATTCTTGAGGTTACTAAGATCTTTGAGAGAGGAGAGAATCGTTGACACACACTAAGTCAGGTATTTACAAGTCTAGATCCTTGATGCTCATAGGATGCCCTGGAAACCATCAACGCTGGCATCACCTGGGAGCTTGTGTACAAATGGAGAATCTCAGCATCCCCAGACCTACTGAGTCAGAATCTGGATTTTAACAGAATCCTTGGTGATGTGCTTGCACAATAAAGTTTGAAATGTCTTTACCTAAATATTTATACCACATGTGAAAACACACTTCCACTCTCCTTAGATAGATGTCACCTCTATTTACACAGGTTAACTGTCTAGAGCTGGCACTACAGAAAGTGAATGGACAAGACTCAGTGTTGCATTAAAGCACTACCTGTTGAGTTATCAGCAATATCTTTTCAAATGATGTGAGCCATGGAAACAAGATATTGGATATTTTGTCATAAGGTGAACTGATGGCAGTTTTGTATATACCTTCTTCACATGGCCCTTGAATGATCCTTATTTTCTGGACCAGTGGCAAGACAAAATTACCAATATTATACCATGTGATGATAACACCAAAATAAGGGCTCCATGCATCTCAACTCAAGGCAATCTAGAAGACTTCAGGGGAGTTTTAACTTTCTAGGAGATAAAACTTTCCTGGTGGAAATGTCTTTCTTTAGTATTTATTTATTTATTTGGCTGCACAGTGTCTTAACTGAAGCACGCTGGATCGTTCAGCTGTGGCATGTGGGATCTAGTTCCCTGACTGAGGAGCAAACCCAGGCCCCCTGCATAAGGGAGCAGAGTCTTAGCCACTGGACCACCAGGGAAGTCCCCATCCTTGGGGGAAATTTCTTGCTGTCCTCATTTTTTTCAGTGGTTCACGCCTGGGTTGTCCCTGGAGTCCCATAGACAGATACAAACCTGGGAGTCATTCCTGATCTTCACCATCATCATCCTTTTTGGAACACAAATATGAAGTCCCAAGGTCCTTGTACGTTATGATCCTCTCTGCCCTCCTCATTGTTCCATACCCCAAATGGCTCATTTCCTCATTCTTATTGACCACAGAAGAACTGAGCCCCTAACTCTGACATTGCCCAGCATCATGGTCAATGAACGTGATTCTCCAACCAAAGAAATTCACCAGATACAGAAGTTTTTATTATCACTGTCATTTGCATTATTCAAAAAGTAATTAATGTCCATGGAAGGAATCCATTCAGAGAGCGCAATTCCTCAGACATCGGGAATCAAGTCTCTTTCAGAGGTTGATCAGAGAATAAGTGAAATATGAAACGATATCTCAAGAAACTCTTATCATTAAATTGTCTATTTAATAAAAAATATTCCCTGGTGTTCATTATAATTGGGTATTGTCTATTTAATATTGTCTATATGGCATATTGTCTGTTGAATAAAAATACTCAATGGTGTTAATTATATTTGGGTGAAAAGAATCATCTTGCATATTCATTGAAAGACATAAACCACCCAAATTCTGCAAGTTGAGTGAATGCTGAATGGGGAAATATCTCTTGTTGCTGGTTCTAAATTTGCTTCTCTTTATTTTCTCAGGGCGTCTCTTGTCTTTGTGTGATTCAGTGTCTTTGGCAGAGACACAATTGCTTTTCCCTGTTCCTTGGAGCATGCCAACACCAGAGACTAGCCTTATTCCTCCCTCCCTAGATTCTGGTCTGTTTCATATTGTTTTTAAGAACCTAGTGGACACGGGTCTTTCTGAAGAAGTCCAAGCTAGTTCTAAAAGGCAAAGTAAATCTGTTAGCAGATTTACTAAGCCAATGGGAGTGAAGATAAGGAAACTGTCTAGAGGTGTTATAGTTCCTCAAACTGAGCAGATCATCAAAGATAAGTTTTATTTTGTTTTTATTATAGACTTTGAGCCACACGTCTTAGACCAGGGGGCTTCACACTTAAGCATGCACCAGAAATCATATGGAGGGACTTCGCTAGTGGCCTGGTGGTTCAGAATCCGCCTGCCAATGTAGGGGATACAAGTTCGATCCCTGGTCCGGGAGGATCCCACATGATTTGGGGCAACAAAGCTCGTGTGCCACAGCTACTGAGCCCACACTCTAGAGCCAGCAAGCTGAAATTACTGAGCCTGTGTGCCACGGCTACTGAATCCTGCTCACCTAGGACTCATGCTCTGTGACAAGAGAAGCCACTGTAATGAGAAAGCCATACACCTCAATGAAGCGTAGCCCTGCTCACAGCACCTAGAGAAAGCTGGTGTATGGCAACAAAGACCCTGTGCAGCCAAACGTAACAGAATACATACATAAAATTTTAAAAGGAAAATGCTATTTAAAACCAGAAATCCCATGGAATGCTTATTAAAATACAGATTGCCGGGCCCCACCAGCTGAGTGTCTGACTCAGAAGGTCCGGGAGGGCCTGAGAGTGTGCATTTCTAACGAGTTCTCAGGAGATGCTGATGTGGCTCCTCTGCCCCCGAAGTCCTGCATCAGAGTATTCTGGGACTTGAGAATACACGTATGTGTCTCACATTCTATGGACAGTGTACCCCAAAGGCTAAGACCATCAGTGCCATGCAAGCCTATTCTGAAGCCAGCACTGTGCTAGGTTCAGCATCAAGGCTGCAGGAAAGGCTGGGCCCTGCTGGCCTCGGGAACTCTAGCCTCTGTCACCCCCAAGCCCTGTCCTATGTCTCAGTTTTACCAAGTCACTTGTGCCGTGTGTGTGTGTGTGTGTGTGTGTGTGTGTGTGTGTGCGCACGCGCGCTCAGTTGCTAAGCCATGTCTGACTCTTTTTGCAACCTCAAAGACTGTAGCCCACCAGGCTCCTCTGTCCATGGGATTTCCCAGGCAAGAATGCTGAAGTGGGTTGTTCTTTCTTCCTCCAGGGCATCTCTCCCACCTATGGTTGGAACCTGTGTCTCCTGCCTTGCAGGCGAATTCTCTACTGTTGAGTCACCGGGGAAGCTCACCAAGCCACTTGCAGGCTTCCAGATTCAAAAGCACGTCTGCACCTTAGCATCTTTGCACACACGTTTTTGATCTGTTCTGAATACTCTCCCCCACTTCTCTGTGTCATGCTTCAGAGCTCAGTTCAGGTGCCATTTTCCTCAGGACCACCCTCCCTTAAGGAAACTTGGTTCTTCTTCAAGGAAAAATCTCAAACAAATGACCATCTGGAGGGAGAATTAAAATTCCCAATTGTGACACTGCCTTTGTATTTTGCTCTACACATATTTCAATGTAGGGCTAATTTTCCAACATTGAAATGGTTGTTTTCTATGGCTGCTTCTCCCCCTAGACTACGGCCTCTTGGAAGGCCAAATCCACATCTTTTCATTCCTCTGTACTTAGTTGGTTGTGTGGCTGAATCTTTTCCAAAGGCTTTCGCAGTTCAACACAACAACCTTATACTGACAGGAGTGCAGCAGATGTGGAAACCTTAATTATTTTATTAGTTGGCCTCAGAATCCTTTTTATATGTGCTTGCCTGTTTTGGTTAAGAAGAATCCCTTGAGAAGCCACTTGAGGCTTGAATAAGAGCTCAGGGCATCTGAACTTTGGGGGGAAAATTCAAGGTGATGAAAGAAAAGGGTACTTGGCTCTGTGTGAGAAGATGAAAGGAAGGTGGCTTTGCTCCTGGGGTAGGGAGAGAAGGAATATGATAGTAGAAGAAAGGGAAATGGAATAGGGCAAGTGATGAGTGAAAGAGATTGGGAAAGAGGGACATCTGTCACCAGTAAGATGGGCTGGGACTAAGGCATGAGATGGGATGAAGCAGCCAGGGAAAGTTCTCCAGTTCCAGGGTGACCAAAGCATTTCAGCAACAGATGAAGTTTTTATATCACTTTGATTAGGAATCTCTTCTATGTGTGTCCTGTGTAGCCCATAATTTTCAATAAAATCCACCAACTCACAAATGCCTTTTACAAGTGCTTTCTGTTAATGTTTGTTTTTGGCAAATAAAGGAAGAGTCTGAGTTTTGTGTCTGGGTCAGCACACTGAGGACGAGAGCCAGGATTCCTGGGACGATGGTAAGATGATCTTAGAGATAAAGTGATACAGAATGCCAGTCAAGAAATACTCACTGAGCATGACTGGGTGCTGGTCATGCTTGTAGAACTGGGGATACTGCAGTGAACACAGTGGGGGAGGAAAGTCCCTGATTCCACAGAGTTCACATGCACGTGGAGGAGACATTTAACACAACTGGAGTGCTGAGCGCTAAGCAGGAGAATGAAATAGGGCACGATGATGGTGTGATGATGGTCCAGGGTGATTGAGGAAAGCCTCTTTGAGGAGGAAGTGATGCAGCAGCTGTGCTGGGCTTAGTCACTCAATCATACCCAACTCTTTGTGACCCCATGGACTGTCGCCCGCCAGGCACCTCTCTCCATGGCAGTTCTCCAGCAAGAATACTGGAGTGGGCTGCCGTGCCCTCCTCCAGGGGATCTTCCCAATGGAGGGGTCGAACACAGGTCTCCGCATTGCAAGCAGATTCTTTACTGTCTGAGCCACCAGGGAAGCCCTGATGGAGCAGAGACCTGGCCGAAATAAAGAGCCATAGGCAATCTGTGTGAGAGACCACTGGGCAGAGGAAAAAGCAAACCAGTCCTGAGATCGAGAATGGTCCAGTTGAGAACAGCAAGGCTGCCAGCACTTCTGGAGCAGAGTGAATGCTGGGAGGAAAAGAGAGGAGGTTGCCAGACAACAGGGAGAAGATCACTTGGGGTGCTGATTGGCAAGGACTCTGGATTTTACCCTGAGTGGAGGGGGGTGTGGGATGGGGAACCATTGAAGGGTTTAGAGCAGAGAAGTGACATGATCTGATTTGAGTTTTAAAGGCTTTTTCTGGCTTCTGTGTGTAAAATAGACAATAAGTGGTGAGAGTGAGAAGAAGGAGCCCAAATGATCTTCAGAATTAATGGAAATCTTGAGCAAGACTTTGGACTTCCCCTGGTCATGGAATTGAGATTTATATCCCTCTCTTGTAGATTGCATACAGTTGGGAGGCCCTCTTAACATCTGGATTTAGTGCTACTGCTACTTCTACTATTACTTATTATTACTACAATTGCAGTAAATAATAATTACTAATAGTGAGGGTGGTAATATAACTACTACTATTACTACTGTGACTGGTATAGTTACTGCTGCTTAGTACTTTATTACTAGGAAAGTACTTTGTGATTACTATGCTGCTTTATTACAATAGAGTAATAAGCATTATGTGGCAGAAACATTGAGTGATTTGCATATTAAAGAAAGCTCATCCAGCTCTCTCAACAAACCTATGGGAGAGGAGCTATTTTTAAAATTCATATTTTGCAGATGAGAAAACTAACCCTGGGACATGTTCAGTAAATTACCTAAGGTCACTTAACTGTTAAGTGATGGCAACAGGACATGACCTTAGGCCTTTCTGACTCTAAAGCCTGAAATTCTTTACCTTCCTTCTGTAATGACAAGTGACAATGAGTATTTCAGTGTTAATGCAAACAAGAGGTACAGGGGAACTAGTCAGTTAAATAAAGCCCCTTCATTCCATAGACCATTTATGTGAGACTATTGTATTGAAATATGAAACAGAGGAGGCATCAACTTAGGTGAAGATGGAAGGGAAGCAGCCCTTTGAGAAGGACAGGGTGGAGCTGCTAGGATGGGAAGGTAGGGGCGTGATGCTCATAAGATGTACAGGTAAGAACATAGATGGTTAAAAGCAGGAGTTCTGAAATTGGGAAGTAGATTAACACCCCAGGTCCCACTCCCTCACTCAAACATCCTTGGGCAAGTTCCTGGACCTCTCTGTGCCTCAATTTCATCATTGCTAAAATGGGAGAAAAAATAGTATCGTCCGTATAGGGATGTCAATGAAATTAAGCATGAAAAGTTCATAAGATGCTTTGAATTTAGCAAATATTCAAAAAAAAAAAAAGAAGGTCAGGGACTTCCCTGGTGGTCCAGTGGCTAAGACTGTTCTCACAATGCAGGGAGCCTGGGTTCAATTCTTGGTCAAGGAGCTAGATCCCACATGCCACAACTAAGAATTCACATGCTGCCGTTCAGATCCCATGTGTTGCAATGACGACTGAAGCTCCCACAAGCCACAACTAAGACCTGGTACAGCCAAATAAATAGTTAAAAAATAAAAGGTTAGCCTTTATTAATTTAGAGCTGCTGCTAAGTCTCGTCAGTTGTGTCTGACTCTGTGCGACCCCATAGATGGCAGCCCACCAGGTTCCACCATCCCTGGGATTCTCCAGGCAAGAACACTGGAGTGGGTTGCCATTTCCTTGTCCAAGGCATAAAATGAAAAGTGAAAGTGAAGTCGCTCAATCATGTCTGACTCTTCGCAACCCCATGGACCGTAGCCCACCAGGCTCCTCCGTCCATGGGGTTCTCTGGGCAAGAGTACTGGAGTGAGTTGCCATTGCCTTCTCCTTAATTTAGAGGGATGTGGACAAAAGAGAGAAATGATTGCTATTTGGTGATTGATTCAAGAATGAGAAGAGAATGACTCCCCCCACCTTGCCCTGGCCAGTTTTCTGGGTTAAGTTGCTGAGGGCATCACAGTACCATGAATTGAAACATATGGTCCTGGTGGAGAATCAGGCTTTTTTCAAGAAAACATATCTTGTAGTCCTATTTCCCTAAGAATGGAAGAAAGAGAAAGGTGGGCAAAGAGATACAGAAGAAAAGATGATGGTGGATTTTCTCAGCCTTTAAGGTAGAAATTGAATCATCTATGAGTGTGGGAAATGAAGGATGCAGTAGGAGTGTTAGAAAAGAGGAAGAATGAGGTGAGGTGTTAGTTTATATCTCCCCAAGCAGAACCTGAGACAAGTTCTCAGGTAGTGTATTGGAGAGGTTATCTTTAAAAGTCGGAAGAGGGGGCAGTACAAATCAGACGAGAAAGGAAGAAAAGCTGATAACAAGGGCATTATTATTATGGCCACACCATGCAGCATCTGGACCTTAGTTCCCTGACCGGGGACGGAACCCATGCCTCCTGTATTAGGAGCGCCAAGTTTTAGCTACTGAATCACCAAGGAAGTTCCATGGCGGAGGGTGGGGGGTGCATTATTGAGTTATTAGCACTGTGGGCAACCAGAAAGCTCCCTGCTGGAGCTCCTTGGAGAAGCTGTGTAGAAGGCATTTCAGAAAGCCTCCTCTAATGACTAGGAGTTTGGGCATTTATCCCCTGACTCTTTGTCTCCCATTGGCTGAGGGTCACCATGCTGGCATTAACTCCACCATGTTTCCATGTGTGATCGGAGTGAGCTGCCACCATTAAAAAAAAAAAAAAAAAATCCCTAAGACAGCAAAATGGGGAGACACTGTGGGGACCTGAAGTCAGACACTGGCAGTGACCATTCAGCTCAGCTAAAATCAGACCCTGATGCTGAGAAAGACTGAAGGCAGAAGAAGCAGGTGACACAGGATGAGACAGTTGGAAGGCATCACCGGCTCAATGGACATGAGTTTGAGCAAACTCTGGGAGATGGTGAAGGTCAAGGAAGACTGGTGTGCTGCAATCCATGGGGTCACAAAGAACTGGACACGACTGAGTGACTGAACAACTACAAAAATCAGAGATGGGCTAAGGGAAAGTGACACATGGGTAAGAGTGGCATCTGCTAGGTGGTAGATTGGGGTTTAAACCCACATGGGATGGAATTCAAAACTCTCGTCTGAGCTACCATGCTGCCAGTCTTCAGCAAAGGATTCTATTAAATTGAACATGGCAACAGCATCAATGGGCCAATTCTTCCCAGGACTAATTATGGGAATTTTGCTGACTGTTTTCCAGACCAGGACCTAAAAATACCCATTTCTTGAGAGACCAGACACATAACAGACTCTAAACAGGAAAATGAGAGCCACAACGAATTCAACATTGGAAATTCTTCTCCAGTTCAAATTTGCGGGATGGGAACTGCATTTCTTAGCCCAGTCAAGACATCCTTTACCTCCAGGAATATGTAGTCCTTCAAGTTCAAGGCTTTTGTCCTTGGAGGAGGAATTCCAAAAATTCCACGTATAATCTGCTTAGCTCAGCATTGTACCCAGTGGATTAAGGTACTTTTCCATTTTCCTCATTCTAACAGACCTTTTAACACTGGTCCTAAAAATACTTTAGGAAATCCTAAAGGAAATCAGTCCTGAATATTCATTGGAAGGACTGATGCTGATGCTGAAGCTCCAAATCTTGGGCCACCTGATGCAAAGAACTGACTCATTGGAAAAGACCCTGATGCTGGGAAAGATTGAAGGCAGGAGGAGAAGGGGACGACAGAGGATGAGATGGTTGGATGGCATCATTGACTCAATGGACATGCGTTTCAGCATGTTCTGGGAGTTGGTGAGGAACAGGGAGGCCTGGTGTGCTGCAGTCCATGCAATTGCAGAGTTGGACACGACTGAGCAACTGAACTGAACTGAAAAACTCTGTCTTCTAGGCCTATCAACCATATTGTGTTTATCTTCTCTAACCTTCAGAATTTCCACTAGATGATTGAACTATTTAGAATTGTGCTGAATCTGAGAGCCCTGATAATAGAATAAAATTTTCTTATGATTTTCATGTTCTGAAGGATGGAAAGGAAAGGGGAGAGGAAAGTAGAGAGAAATTTACTGAGCATTTATTTATGCCCAATACATCTTATAGATTGCATAAATGCATGTGAAGTCACTTCAGTCGTGTCCAGCTCTTTGCAACTCTGTGGACCATAGCTCCCCAGGCTCCACTGTCCATGGGATTCTTCAGGCCAGAGTACTGGAGTGGTTGCTATGCCCTCCTCCAGGGGATCTTTCCCAACCCAAGGATTGAACGTGAGTCTCAATCTCCCGTGTTGGCAGGCGGGTTCTTTACCACTAGTGCCACCTGGGAAGCTCAATTCTTCATAATTTCATCTAATTCTGACAAGTTGATGACTTTTTAAGGTTCAAAAACTCATGCTCATCTTTCTCCATTCATCTTCCATTGGATACTTCAGTTGTTTTCATGCAGTTATGAATGGTGCTGCAATGAACATTGGTGTACATGTATCCTTTTGAATAATGGTTTCTCACGGTATATGACCAGTAGTGGAATTACTGGGTCATATGATATTTCTATTTTTAGTTTTTTAAGGAATCTGTATACTGTTCTCCACAGTGGCTATGTCAATTTACATTCCCACCAACAGTGTAAGAGGATTCCCTTTTCTCCACTCTCTCCAGCATTTATTGTTTGTACATTTTTCTGATGATGGCCAAGCTAGGGGGAACCTGCTATAAAGCACAGGAAGCTCAGCTCGGTGCTTTGTGATGAACTAGATGGGTGTGGAAGGGAGATCCAAGAGGGAGGGGATATATGTATACATATAGCAGATTCACTTCATTGTACAGCAGAAACTAACACAACATTGTAAAGCAATTATATTCCAATTCAAAACAAACAAACAAACAAAAAACCCTCATGCTCAAAGCCAATATTTGGACTCAGTTGCTGTCTGGACAGCAACTATAGCACCTCATACTGCAAATTCCTCTCCTACCCCCGGATAGACGTCACTAATCAATCAGGATCTTCAAAATCCTTCTGTATCCCAAGTAATCACTATCAATTAAGAGCCAACTAATACACTTCCCTCTGTTAACCTAAAGCGATAGAACGACTAGTCGTTTTACAAGCAAAACAGGTTTATTTAGGAACTGCAGAGAATTTCAGTTCTGAACATTCAACAGTGGGGAACCGTGTACCAGCCTGGTAAAACAAAAGAGGAAACTCTCATAGAGAAGGGGACGTTAGTTGGGAGGGGCTGTTATAAACTGAAGTCCATTGGAGAAAACTGGGAGTTTGACTTACAGTGGCTTTTCGTTGGTTGAAGATGACAAGCTCTCATTGGCTAAGCTGTTGCTAGGTCAGGAGAAAAAACATTTTTTCTTCTCTGGCTGGCCACAGTAGCGTCGCTTCTGCTGAAGATGCAAAGTACTCTCTTCCCTTTAGGACTTGTATTGACACCTTGTTATGTGTGTGAGAGCGCCCCCTTCTGGCTTCCAGATTCCCGAGTTCAATAAGATTTCCCTTTATTAATTTTCACATGACTTACCAAAGATTTGAGGCCTCCCTGGCTTCCCCAGTGGCTCAGCTGGTAAAGAATCCGCCCGCAATGTGGGAGACCTGGGTTTGATACCTGGCTTGGGAAGATCCCCTGGAGAAGGGAAAGGCTACCCACTCCAGTATTCTGGTCTGAAGAATTCCATGGACAGTATAGTCCATGGGATCACAAAGAGTCGGACACGACTGAGTGACTTTCACTTCACTTTGGTGGTTCAGAAGGTAAAGAGTCTGCATGCAGTGCAGGAGACTCGGGTTCAATCCCTGGGTTGGGAAGATCCCCTGGAATAGGAAATGGCAACCCACTCCAGTATTCTTGCCTGGAAAATTCCATGGACAGAGGAGCCTGGCAGGCTACAGTCCATGGGGTCACAAAGAGTCAGACACAACTGAGTGACTGACACCAAAGATTTGCTAGCAGAAAGATGGTTCTCCTTCCACGGGAGGCCATGCCCATCACAGAGCCACACCTTTGCTGTCCAGACCAATCTGAAAGGTCATCCCAAGACAACACAGGGTACCCTAGATTCTACCAGGATCACACTTTCATGGCAACAGACAGTGTTGGCATATAACACTTCTCCCATCCCCAGCAGCAACCACTGAAAACATATTCATACATTTCTTTTCAGTCTATTCTCACTGCAGAAATTTTGCTGTGGACTTGAACTTAATTGTGATCACACCGCAGCTGCATTTCAAATGCTGCCTTTTTCATGTATCATCATAACAAAAGCATTAAACAGACTCTCCTATCATAATGCTCTCCATTGGTTCATTTTTTATTTCTGCCCCAGTTACAGGAAAACAAAGAAATCAGACCATGCACTCCTCTCTCCCTCTCTTCTGCACTCTGTGGGTAGAATAGATAGCTAGTGGGGAGCTGCTGTATAGCACAGGGAGTTCAGCTTGGTGATCTGTGATGACCTAGAGGGGTGGGATGAAGGGAGGGTGGTCCAACTGGGAGGGGATATATGTATACATATAGCTGATTCACTTCCTTGTACAGCAGAAACTGACACGACATTGTAAAGCAATTATACTCCAGTAAAAACAATAAACAGTCATTTAAAAAAAAGGAGATCTAAGAAGTGAGCATTGCTACTTAGTTTGGGCAAAGTGAAAGTGTTTTTGGGCGGAGGGTGTCTTTGCTAGAAGTTGGAGAAGCTTCTCTCAGCCGTCACTTCTTTCAGCTGTCATTGATACTCATCTCTCCAGCCTGCTTTGATGTCAGCAAAAGCATTTTATTTGCGCAGGAGCGGGCACCATGGCTGATTCCCCACCTGTTGTCATCCCCTCCCCTGCCCCCTCCGAACTTCTTCCAGCAGAGAATTTAGAAAAACTCTTCACAGGGTAGCTGTGCGTTTGCTGTGGTGCCGCCATTCCCCATGTTTGATCTTATGTTTCTTGCCTGGAGCTTGTATTTCAGACTAGAGTAAATTATTTACCAGTGCTAGCAACCAAGTCTTGTGTTATTCAAAATATAAACCTGAAATATCGGAGCAATCAGACCTTGCCAGCTGACACTATTTATGCTTTGCAGACAAAGAGACAGATCAAAGGATGAACCATAATTATTTCAACACATCAGTTTTTCCAAGTGAAAGAGGGGGAGATGCAGTCCTCTCTGGTGACCATGAACTTCAGGAAATAAACACTGATTTGCTCGTCTCCTCCCCAGACTCATCCCAGCCAGGAAAGAGGATTGTGGGTGTGGGCGGGCGATCAGGACCTGGGCTGACTCTCAAACTGTTCTGGCTTCCTTTCTTTGCTCTCTCAACCTCCTTTGCACATCAAGAGTCCTTGGTTGGTAGTTCTGCTCATCACAGTGTTTTCTGTCTCCTTTCTCGTCTCTGCCACCCACCAGTCTATGAGTTCCTGAAAGGGCAGAAAACCAAGTTATACAGAAAAGTGTGTTTATGTGGAAGCAGCTGTCATTTGCTTTCCTTGTTAGCTTTAACACTGGCTGGCTAGAAGCCTATTTTATCTACCTGCTGGGCAGACTCCCTTGTGATAGAGAAAAATAAGAGCAGCCTGTGGCAGGCAGCGCCGGTAATTGACTAAGAGACTGGACTTTAGGGTGATGTGCACTCCAGTGTTCTTGCCTTCCAGAATCCCAGAGACAGCGGAGCCTGGTGGGCTGCCGTCTATGGGGTCGCACAGAGTCGGACACGACTGAAGCAACTTAGCAGCAGCAGCAGCAGCAGCAGCAGATCTGGGTTTGGGTCGTATTCTGATACTTTTTGCTGTGTGACCTTGAGAAAATTACTTAATCTCTCTGATCCCCAATGTCCTCATCGGTATAACGGGGGTTGTTAGGGAAATTGATTGAGACAACTCATATATAAGAATTGACTCTAAAGACTTCCCTAGCAGTCCAGTGGTTAAGATTCCGTGCTCTCAGTATAGGGGACACAGGTTTGATCCTTGGTTGGAAAACTAAGATCCTGCCCAACAGGGTATTGCCAAAAAAAAAAAGAGAATTGACTCCTATGAAGAATTTACCACAGGGACTTCCCTGGTGGTCCAATGGATAAGACTCCATGTTCCCAATGCAGGAAGCCTGAGTTCAATCACTGGTGAGGGAACTAGATTCCACATATGGCAACTAAAGATCGTGAATGCCACAACTAAGATCCAGAGCAGCCAAATAAATAAAGAATTTTGTTAATAAAAATTTTTAAAAAAGAATTTAGCAGAGTACCTGCACATGCATGCTACATCACTTCAGTCATGCCTCTTTGTGAACCAATGCTGTAGCCCGCCAGGCTCCTCTGTCCATGGGGATTCTCCAGGCAAGAATACTGGAGTGGGCTGCCATGCCCTCCTCCAAGGGATCTTCCCGACCCAGGGGTTGAACCCAGGTCTCCTGCATTGGTAGGTGGGTTCTTTACCTGGGAAATCCTAATCCCTGCATATCAGGACTTAATAAATGATAGTGATTATTACTGTTGGGAAGACCTGCAATGCAAGCCTTTCATGGATCAGTGAAGCAGTGTTGGTAGAAGATGTGAGGACATCATGTTCTCTGGAACAGCTGGATTCCAGGTGAGATGAGATCTTCCTTACTCCAACTGTGCCAAAGCCTCTTTTGGAAAATGAAGAGGGCTTCTGTGCTATAAGGAGCAACATCTTAAAACTCAATGAGCCATTCAGAGTTCATACTCCAGTGCTCGCCCTTTATCCTCACTGCCTCTCTCTCTGCAAAGAGGAGCTGAGGTAAGTCTCGGAATGACTCGTGCCTCTGGAGCCCAAATGCATTTCTGGAGAGGATTCACTTCTCTAAATTCATCTCTGCATTTTGGATGCAGAGGCACAGACCTGAAGCTCCCAAGGATGGCTCTCAGAGGACTGAGCCCTGAGGCTGGTTCCAGGCTCATCTTAGTGGACCGAACATGTACATTTATCAGTTCTGGAGCCTTTCAGAAAAGTCTAGTGAAAGTAATGGATGTTCTAACTTCTGCACTTCTGAGGAATCAGGTCTGTCTTTATATCTGACCTAATCCCTCCCTTTCAGACCAGATAAACACCAGAGCCCTTAATCTGCTTCCCTAAACAACAGTAACCATTCCTGCATGAGATTTATTACCACTTTTTCAAGAGTCTAAGATGCCCTGTTTGTAAGACATGTCATTGATTTTATAGCACCTTTCTAGAAGAAAAACACAAAAATAAATGTACACATCAATTGTCAGTTATAACGGGCTTTCAGAAAATAAAATGTAGAAAGAAGTGCTACTTGGAAGAAAAAAGAATCCTAGCCATCTTAACTAAGGGGCACTTGTTGCAACAGAAATGCTCTGTCAATGGATTAGAGAGCAAACAAGGTTCCCAGGCCCCCAGGCCTTTCCCTATCTCTATTCCATGGTCCTCAGGAACCATGTACTTGGCCTCCAGAAGGATAAGTGAAGGTTGCTCAGTCGTGTTCAACTCTTTGCGACCCCATGGACTATACAGTCCATGGAATTCTCCAGGCCAGAATACTGGAGTGGGTAGCCTTTCCCTTCTCCAGGGGATCTTCCCAACCCAGGGATCAAACCCAGGTCTCCCGCATTGCAGGCAGATTCTTCACCAGTTGAGCCACCAGGGAAGCCCGCTTGGCCTCCAGAGACCTGGTACTAAACCAGGGAAGTCACATCTGTAGTATCTGTCCCTTGTGACTCCGGCCTCTCTCCTTATCTAGGCAAATTTGATATTTTCTAAAGAAAATCAGACTGCCACTATAAAAGATCTCTTTTCCTTTAACTCACCATGTGTTCATGTTGTGGGTGATTAAGACAAACAGTATCAGGCAATAGGAAAGTCGAAACTGATGGCGGCTTTGCAAACCTCATTGGCATTTTGTAGGTAGAAACTAGGAGGACAAAGGGGGTTGATATTTACTACACAATAGGATTTTCCCCTTTATTTTTAGTAACTGCTGCTCATTTTCTTACTAGATTTTCTCCACCAAGCAACACCCAATGACATTTTGTGGAACATGGTTTAAATTCTCTACTTGATGGATTGTCCAGAGCATGGAAGATGGGAGCTGGTGACTTAATACTTTAGTTCTGAGATGACTAGCATTTTACTTTATGGTACAAGACAGAAAATGGGAAAATGTAAATGTCTTTTAAAAGCAAAACTGTGCGAGATATAGATCACATGTTGAGGGACTGACTTTGGGAAATGAGATGAGCAGAACTGTTGGAGGTCTGGAGATTTGATGACAGGAAGATTAGGGAATTCTCTTCAGTTTTCTTAACCATGAAGATCATCAGGCAAGAGGAAGGTGGGTTAATGACAATAACAATCATAACAACAGTAATAATATTAACAATAAACATTCATTGAGTGATTCCCATATGCCAGTTGATATTTTAATCATTTTGCATATATTAACTCAGTTATCACAACAATCTTATGCATTTGGATTAGATCCTGAAGAGCGGGAAAGTAAGCTCAGTGGAAATAAAGACTATATAAAAAAAGGATGCTTATATATGCATGTATGTTAGTTGCTCAGTTGTGTCCAGTTCTTTAGGATGCCATGGACTGTAGCCCACCAGGCTCCTTTGTCTTTGGGATTCCCAGGCAAGAATATTGGAGTGGGTTGCCCTTTCCTCCTCCAGGGGATCTTCCCGATCCAGGGATCAAAGCTGGGTCTCTTGCATTGGCAGGCGGGTTCTTTACTGTCTGAGCCACCAGGGAAGCCTAAGGTTATTATATGTATGTGTATATGTGTGTGTATATATATATATATATATACACACACATACACACATATGCATACACATGCACACACACACGTGTGTGTGTGCGTGTGCACATGTGTGTATATATGTGTATATGCACATGTGTGTGTGTGTGTGTGTGTGTGTGTGTGTGTGTGTATCCCCAACCTAGGACTGATGTTGAAGCTGAAACTCCAATACTTTGGCCACCTGATGTGAAGAGCTGACTAATTTGAAAAGACCCTGATTCTGGGAAAGATTGAGGGCAGAAAGAGAAGGGGATGACAGAGAATGAGATGGTTGGATGGCATCACTGATGCCATGGACATGAGTTTGGGTAAACTCCAGGTGTTGATCATGGACAGGGAGGCCTGGCGTGCCACGGTTCAGGGAGTCACAGAGAGTTGGACACGACTGAGCGACTGAACTGAACTGAATTGATTCCCAACCTTGGCTGGGTATACATAAACTATGAAAATATATGTACATTAACTACTACTTCCCTGCTGGCTCAGACATTAAAGAACCTGCCTGCAATGCAGAAGACCCAGGTTCGATCCCTGGATCGAGAAGATCTCCTACAAACTGAAATTGAAACCCACTCCAGTATTCTTGCCTGGGAAGTACCATGGACAGAGGAGGCTAGTGGGCTACAGTCCATGGGACCACAAAAGAGTCAGACACAACTCAATGACTAAACAATAACAACAGTGCATATGTGTGTGTGTGTGTGTGTGTGTGTATCTGAATCACTTTGCTGTACAGTAGAAATTAACACAACATTGTAAATCAGCTATATTTCAACCAAAAAAAAAAAGAGGGGTAAAAAAGAAATACATTATAGAATGTAAAACCAGTATCCTGGTTTTCTTATTGCTTTTAGTCACCCAGGGGGAGCTACAGCAAAGACAGAAGGCTTATTGCCTATAGCCTTGGGTTTTACTAGGCAAATGCAGTATATAGAGAGAAAAGGAGTCAAGTATATCCAAGATAGTGGGCCTTTGGGAGCAGATAATTGCAAGTGATGGGCCATGAAATCAGGATAAGAATGGGAATGAAGAGAGGCTTAGGAATATGGGGAACTTGGTGTCAATGGCTTAGGGTCATCATGAAGTTAAAGAATGATCCTATGAGAGTTAGCTGCCTTCAGGCTGGAAGAAGAGGAGTTTGCACTCACAAAGAAGGGAGATGGCATTTGCGATGCCTGTAAACGGGGCAGCGTTCAGTGATCATGAGTCCTAAGATGTGACCCTGATGTGGCAACTGAGGTATACAGGAAGTGAAATAATAGATTGATTATTACACCTGATTAGATTGATGTTTAGGAAGATGAACATTATGGAAGGGACGAGATCTTTCTGCTATGATAGACAGGATCCTTCTTCGTTACTTTTAGTATTTCATCTCCTGGAAGGAGTTTTTGCACTTGACGAGGTTACTAATGAACTCAAATTAAGACCTGTGGTGGGAAAGAGTGTTGCCAGTGGAAATGTGGATACAGAAGTTAGGGAGGGCATTTTAAGGACTGGAGGTAGGATCCCACCAGTACTAGACATAACCAAAGTGCTGCTCTCCGGTTAGGCTGGGTCACCTGCTGAGCCAGAATATAAATAGCAGCCGATAATGACAACCATGGTCTGTTGATGACAAGCCTGTGCTGTGTAGCCTCTTTTATTAAAACCAAAAATTTTATTGGAGTATGGTTGACATGCAGAGTTGTGTTAATTTCCACTGCACAGCAAAGTGATTCGGGTATACATGTATAAACATTCTTTTTTGTATATTCTTTTCCATTATGGTTTATCAAGGATATTGATTATAGTTTTCTGTGCTATACAGTGGGACCTTGCTGTTTACGCATTCTATATATAAAAACTTCTATTTGTTAACCTTAACCTCTCACTTCATCCCTCATGTGTATCCTCCTTTTGAATCACCCTGGAAGAGGAAATCTCTTGGGAGTTTCTCAATTTCCATCTCCTATGGCAGCATAAAGGGTCTTATTGGGTTGTAGATAAAAGAACTCCACTCACATAAGATTGAACAAAGCATAGGCATTCAATGAAAGGATGGTTAGGGCCTCTCACCAAATCTTTAAAAATGTGAAGAAAAGAACACTTTAAGGAGAGTGGTGGTGAGAACCAGGACAAATCTCAAATCTCAGCAGCTGCAGTATATAGACTTTCTCCCTGTAGCTCTAGTCATTCTTGGCAAGGAGATCAAACCAGTCAGTCCTAAAGGAAATCAATCCTCAATATTCATTGGAAGGACTGATGCTGAAGCTGAAGTTCCAATACTTTGGCGATCTGATGTTAAGATCTGACTCACTGGAAAAGACCCTGATGCTGGGAAAGATTGAAGGCAGGAGGAGAAGAGGATGAAATGGTTGGATGGCATCACCGACTCGATGTACATGAGTTTAAGCAAGCTCTGAGAGTTGGTGAAGGACAGGGAAGCCTGGCTTGCTGCAGTCCATGGGGTCACAAAGAGTTGGACGCGACTGAGCAACTGAACTGAACTTATTCATTCATTCAGCAAGCATTTATTGAGCATCTGTTATGGACAAGGCATTGTGCCAGACACTAGGGATACAGCAGAGAGCAAAAGTGAAGATAACTTCATCCTAATGGAGCCTGGATTCTGCTGGAAGAGACTGTCATCAATCAGATAATCATGCATATACATGTGTAACCACAACTGCGGCTTGTATTAGGATGAAAAGGCATGCAGGGCAATGAAAGCCCACAGGACATAAGCCTGACCCAGTTGGGGAGGTGAGGGAAGATTTCCTTGTGAAAGTAACTACAGAAATGATATAGAAAAGATGAGGAGAGCAGAAGGACTGGTGTTCCAGGCAGAGGGAACAGCATCAGCAAAGACCCTTTAGGAAGAGGACCCATGGTAAGCACAGGGCCAGTGCACTTACAAGAAAGGTGACATGCTGTGAGGTGAGGTCCTGGAGGTCCATGGTGTCTCAGGACAGACTAAACAGGTCCTTGTTCCAAGAGCAAAGGGGAGCTACAGATGTGTTCGAAGCAGGAAGGAGGTGATTGATTTTCAGAAAAATCACTCTTGCTGAATTGTGATATCAGGTTTGGAGGAACTCATCTTCCAGTTCCCACCTCTGCAGAGAGTGAATCTGATTGGATCAGGGGTCCAACTCCAGTCCAGTCATGTAACAGAAGGAGAGGGTCACATGGCTGGCAAGGACCCACTTGCAGGGAAGTTTTCAGAAAAGATGTACTAGACATGCATGTGGGCTTCGCTGGTGGCTCAGACATTAAAGAATCTGCCTGCAATGTGGGAGACCCGGGTTCGATCCCTGGGTTGGGAAGATCCCCTGCGGTAGGGAATGGCTACCCACTCCAGTATCCTTGTCTGAAAAAATCCCATGGACAGAGGAGCCTGAAGAGCTACAGTCCATGGGGTTGCAAAGAGTTGGACCCAACTGAGCAATTAACACTTTCACTTTCAGACGTGCTTGTGTGTTCAGTTGCTGAGTCATGTCTAACTTTTTGCAACCCCATGGAGTGTAGCCCGCCAGGCTCCTCTTTCTATGGGAGTTTTCAGGCAAGAATACTGGTGTGGTTTGCCATTCCTTTCTGCAGGAGATCTTCCCATCCCAGGGATCCAACCTGTGTCTCCTGCATTGGCAAGCGGATTCTTTACTGCTGAGCCACCAGGGAAGCCCCAGAACCCCCAGATAACTGTGACATCCATTCACATGACACCATCACTTTCCATGAATGAAGACCCCATGATTAACACTTCCCCCTAAATGTTTCCAGTCTCCTTCAGAGCAGGCAGCTTATGGGGAGGGATGAGGGCAAGAGATTTAGGGAAAGACATTTGGCCAAAACATTTGTGTGTCTGTACACAAATGGCTGAATCACTCCTACTTCCTCCTCTGCAAAGTCAGAGATCATCACAAGAGCCAATGCTTCCTAAGCTGGTACACCATGATCTCATTATAGTGTCATTTTAATCCCAAGGGGCAAAAATTACAATCTCTATTCTATAAAAGTAGAAATGAAGGTTGAGTGTATTTTAAAGCAGGAATAACTTCAAAGTCTATATACTCTTCATCATTTTCCTCCCTAAATCTCCTAACCCTCTACATCAAATAAGAAATTATTATCATTGTTTTTCTTAATAGCAATAATAGCAGGGTTCAATTAATAGTACCGTTACTATGGATGGTTTAGATGTATAGTACATCATGTTACAGGCATGGTTCTAAGCACTGCTGTGTTTGGAATTATTCATTTAACCCTCATAACAATCTATGGGATAAAATAGTATTATTACCTTTACTTTGCATGTGTGTGTGCTAAGTCACTTTAGTCATGTCTGACTGTGAGACCCTGTGGACTGTAGCCCTCCAGGCTCCTCTGTCCATGGGATTCTCTAGGCAAGAATACTGGAGTGGGTTGCCATGCTCTCCTCCAAGGGATCTTCCCGACCCAGGGATTGGACCCGAGTCTCTTATGTCTCCTGCATTGGCAGGTAGGTTCTTTAACACTAACGCTACTTAGAAATCCACCTTCACTTCAGACACTCAGTCGTGTCTGACTCTTTGTGACCCCATGGACTGCAGAACCCCAGGCCTCCCTGTCCATCACCAACTCTGGGAGTTTACTCAAACTCATGTCCATTGAGTCAGTGGTGCAAAAATAGCAGAGTCATGGGGGTGGGGTGGGATGGATGGGGTTATGTGGTGAGTAGATGCAAACTAGTATATACAGGATGGATAAACAACAAGGCCCTACTGTATAGGACAGTGAGCTAAATCCAATATCCTAGGATAATCCATAAGGGAAAATACACTAAAGAATGTATATATATATATGATTGAGTCACTTTTCTGTACAGCAGCAATTAACATAACACTGTAAGTCAACTATACTTCAATTTAAAAAGTTGAGCAACTTAAGAAAAAAAATTTTTTTTACTTCAACCATCCTGTGTGCCCACTAGGATATTTTGTTTTTAAAATTTAAAACAGTGAAGCATTGCAAGTTGTGATATATAAAAACAAATAAATAAATAGCAGAGACATAATTTGAACCCCAGCTGTTTGGCCTCAGAGTCCAGGTGGTCATTCTGTTCTGTTATTCATTTTCTCTCTGTCTCCCTCCCTGCCACCCCCTTCTCTCTAGCTCTCTCATGCTCTCTCTCTCTCAACACACACACACACACACCCCAAACAGGAAAAAAAAACAACCAGGACTATTATTATTCATGAATTATTATCTCAATACTTTTTAAAGAGGAGGCACAAGAGAATATATACTTTGTACAACCACTGTCTTTATACTATTATCATTGCCTCCATTTTACTGATAAGAAAACTGAGGCTCAAAGAGATGGACTTCCCCAATAGCTCAAATGGTAAAGAATCTGCCTGCCAGTGAAGGAGACACATGAGACATCGGTTCAATCCTGGGTTGGAAAGATCCTCTGGAGAAGGGAATGGCTACCCACTCCAGTATTCTTGCTTGGAAAATTCCATGGTCCAAACAGTTGGACACGACTGAGCTCACATGCCATTTTACTGATAAGGAAACTGAGGCTCATTCAAGATAACACAGATTGTAGCTGACAGCATCAAGATTCAAATTCAGGTCTATTTTACTCCAAAGTTCTATTGACATGAGAACAGGAAAACCATTTTCCTATCATTCTCTCTCCACTGCTTCCATTGAAGCCCTTCTTGAATGAATTTTGGGACCCTTGTGAGAAAATAAAGACCAAAATGATAAGTGCCTGCTGCTGCTGCTGCTAAGTCGCTTCAGTTGTGTCCGACTCTGTGTGACCCCATAGACGGCAGCCCACCAGGCTCCCCCATCCCTGGGATTCTCCAGGCAAGAACACTGGAGTGGGTTGCCATTTCCTTCTCCAATTCATGAAAGTGAAAAGTAAAAGGGAATTCGCTCAGTCATGTCCAACTCTTCGTGACCCCATGGACTGCAGCCTACCAGCCTCCTCCGTCCATGGGATTTTCCAGGCAAGAGTACTGGAGTGGGGTGCCATCACCTTCTCTGGATAAAATGCCTATTAGCCCTTAAATTTTGCCAGTTCCCACTCCACCCATGACTCCCATATACCCAGACCAACATGTGTCTGCATTTTCACACAAAAAAAGTCACAACACAGGATTAATCTCCAGTATTTTCTGCTTCAGTTATGATTTCTGGCATAGAAGTGAGTTATTTAGATTGTTAGTAGCTGACAGTGCCCATAAATTGCTAGAGGAGGTTCAGCAGGGTAAAAGCTGACTCTGTTTTGCTCTCTGCCTTGCAGTATATCTCACTCTCTTTCTCTTTCTCTCTCTCTGGTTACAATCTCTCCTTGCAGTTCCGTGTACCGAGTGGCGATGAATTATGCATGTACTTTCTGAAGTTAAATGAAAGTTCCCCCACCTATTAAATTGCCAGCTTCCCGAATCTAACATAAATCTAATCCAAATACACTTAGGAAAATATTGTACTGTTTGTTCTTCTACTATTGGGTCTTTTTCTTTATTGTATCATGTATTCAAAGTGCCAAGAGCTTCTGCTTACTATATTTTCACCAGGGGATTACAGACGGGTCGAATGAGTGTGCAGAGTGGCTCAGAGATGTTAGAAATCCACAAAACACAGGCTGAATCATTCCACTCCATCAAGCAGGAGAAAGCTAGTCCACTGCCTTGGAAGTAACAGGTAGAAAGAGATAGGACTGCAGGAGAGGAGTCAAACTTCCAAATAACAATCCTAAGGCAGAGAAAGCCAGAGCTACTTTCTAAACCTTTCACTGGCTTACTATTGTCTATGAGTGATGAGATTAACTTTAAGGGAAGCATCCTAGGTTCTTTGTGATGTAGTTTCTTTCCATCTGTGCGTCTTTCTCTGGTCACACTTTTTTTTCCCTACCATTTCAAACTACAGCAGATTCTTGACATGTCATGTTGAACAATCCCATTATCAATTATTTATGCATGACCCTGAGGTCTTTGAATGGATTAAGGTTTTTTTGTTGTTGTTGTTGTTTTAGTTGCAAGCGTCTGCCTGCAATGCAGGAGACCTGGGTTCGATCCCTGGGTCAGGAAGATCCCCTGGAGAAGGAAATGGCAACCCACTCCAGTATTCCTGCCTGGAGAATCCCATGGACAGAGGAGCCTGGTAGGCTACAGTCCACAGGGTGGCAAAGAGTCAGACACGACTGAGCGACTTCACTCAAAAGAAGAATAGAAAGTGAAAGTGAAGTCGTTCAGTCGTGTCCGACTTTTTGTGACCCCATGGACTGTAGCCTCCCAGGCTCCTCCATCCATGGGATTTTCCAGGCAAGAGTACTGGAGTGGGTTGCCGTTTCCTTCTCCAGGGGATCTTCCCGACTCAGGGATTGAACCTGGGTCTCCCACATTGCAGGTGGATGATTTACCCTCTAAGCCACCAGGGAACTAAAAGAAGAATAGAAAGAATAACTCAGATTTAAATAAAAGGAAGAAATTGTTAGGCTATGCGACTAGAAGGAGCTTCCTAGGTGGTGCTAGTGGTAAAGAATCCACCTGCAATGCAGGAGATGCAAGAGATGTGGGTTCAGTCCCTAGGTCTGGAAGATCCTCTTTAGTAGGAAATGGCAACCCACTTTGGTATTCTGGAAACTTCCATGACCAGAGGGGCCTGGCAGGCTACAGTCCCTAGGGTCACAGAGAGTCAGACATGACTAAGTGCACACACGTACATGTAACTAGAAGCTCAATGCTGTCGGAAGTTTCAGGTGCGGTTGGATCCAGGAGTTCAAATGCCATCATCCTGACTCAGCTTCCTACCATCTCTCAGTCCTGCTCTCCTTCTCTAAACTGTTGCTGTCATTTTAGATAAGCTTGCTCCCCAAGTCAACGAGAAGGCCCCTGAGAATACTTGACTCACAACCTATCCCTTCAACAAAAAGAAAACAAAGACTGTGCTTATTTTTTTTTTCCATACTAGCAGAATATCTTCAAATATTTGCTAAAAATTTGAGTCAAGAAAAAAATCAGACTATTACTTATGGCTATCCTAGTTGAGAGTATCTATGGAAAAGCCAGATGATCTAGCAATACTGGGCCTTGGTTCGCAAATGGTAACTATAGTCTGGCTCCTTAGAAGTGCACCCTTGACACAGAGCACATACTCTTCAGTTGATTACCATCCCTCCCACACTCTACTGTCTCCGAAACTCTAGAGCCAGGCATCAATGGTCAGTCATCACCATACTCTCACTGTTTTTGTTTTAGAAGAAAAATATTTCTCTGTGGCCATGTCTTTAAGAAAAGTGGGTCAATTAATGAACAACTGAGAGACCCTTGTGAGTTTTCTTAGACCTGTCCCACTTCAATTATATAGATTGCCTACCTGGCTTTGGAGGGCATGGAAGTGTGAGCCTCCATGGGAAAGACATGCTGCTTGGATGGCGTGATGAAGAGGAGCGTAACAGTACTCAGAGAGCCAGGGTCCAGGAGTGGACAGAATGGTACAAATAGAATGGATCCATTGGTGAAAATTCATCCACAGTTTGAATATTTCACTTCCTTCTCACCCCAAACCAAATTCCCTGCCCAACATTTGGTCCACAGCTAAACTGATAGCTCTTGGTGATGGTTCAGGGGCACATACATAGGAAATGCATTCCTCACCTTTCAAGTTGGTCATCCCCTTGGTATGGAGAGAAAGAACTCTCCAACTATTTTAAGAAGGCAATGCTGTGGATTGCTACATGCTTTCACCAAGGAAGCTTCCTTTCTGGGATTAGAATGATTCACTGCCTGCTTTTTGTCTGGGACCAGCAAAAAAAAAAAAATTAACATCTTTTATATGAATCTGGGTCCTGGTATACCTAAACAGAGACTTGGGTTCATAATAGGAATCCTCAAGTGTGCATTTATTAAATTATTGATTATTTACTTGGCTCCCTTCGCGATCCGGGATCTTCATTGGCTCTTTATTTGGCACAGAGGCCACTACCATTGACCCCTTTTTAAAATAAGGGACATTATCAATATTATCCCTCTGTGTTTAAGTTGGAGAAAGTTGATTCCGGGAAGATGGGATGGCATGCCTGAACATGCCTGGGTGAGTCTGAGCAAAGTAACCTCACAACCATTCTACTAAGCTCCTGGGAAAGGGGTTCTGATCTGATGAGGCTCCGTGCTGGAAGCCCTCCCTTCAGTATTTAACTATAATTAGCGAGAACCATCCATATGGCGACTCTTCTCAGGCCAGATGGGTGGTTGTCAGGTGGCACATGATCTTTGCTTCACTTTGAAAGAGACGTGAGTAATCCTGGGGATATTAATCCAGCAAGGGCTATATTTATCTCCGTTTTTTTGGTGGATAACACTTCTCTGTTTCTTCTCTAGGCATCTGGGGGTGGGGGTGGGGAGTGGGACACAGGGCACAAGCGCCAAGACGATCCTGCCCAGAGCTGATGCCTCCACTCTGGGGTTCCCACCTGATTCCACGGCCCCATCCTCCAGTGACCCCAGACACCCTCGAAGGCTCAGAGCATCAGAACCTGGAGGGATGTCAGAGCCTCAAAGTTTGTCCAGGGAGCTTGACAGACGAGAAGACTGGGGCTCAGAGAGGGCGTGGGATGGTCCACAGCAAGTCAAGGATAGGACTGGTGTAACAGTCGCATGACCTCTCCCTAGCTTCATGTGGGAGTGACAACCTATTTTGCATGTGTTGAAGCAAAGCATGAAAAACTATATGGTTGCCATATTTTAAAAGACTACTGCTGCTGCTGCTGCTAAGTTGCTTCAGTAATGTCCAACTCTGTGTGACCCCAGAGACGACAGCCCACCAAGCTCCCCCATCCCTGGGATTCTCCAGGCAAGAACACTGGAGTGGGTTGCCATTTCCTTCTCCATAAAAACTACAGTTCCTTTGAAAGGGAACCAGAGCGGGTAGACATTTTCAGCATATATATGGTATAAACGGAACCAGAAAAGCTATCACACTTTAAGGTAGTTCCGCAAGCAACCTATTCCATCCATTTCCCTCTTTCTCCCTAATGATGGCTCTGCATCTCATCTCAACTCCGTCATCCTCTCCCTCCCACCTAACTGGTCCTCATTCCCCAGGAGGCTGGGCCACATTCCCCAGGAGGCTGGTCTGATTGGCTCTGCTGATAGTCATCAACTCCTCTGGCCATTCTACTTTGCCTTCTTGGTCACTGGCCAGTCAATGGACGAACTACAGACACCAGATTCAATGCCCCATGGAGTCAGCAGCCTAGCTGAGTAAGTACTGAGGCAGGGGCCATTTTAGCTAGAAGAGGGTGTTGTGCATGGTGAACTTTGGGTTGTAAAAGGTAGGGTCCTTCTTAGGATTTTGTTAATGACTTTATCACTAGTATTCTTTGCTAAAATCATAGGTACCTAGAATAGTCATAGAGTCAGAATGTACACTGGTAGATGCCAGGGGCTGGGGGTGAGGGGTACTTAGTGTTTTAATGGGAACAGAGTTTCAGTTTGAGAAGGTGAAAAATTCAGGAGATGGCTGATAGTGAGAGTTGCACAACAATGTGAATGTCCTTAGTGCCACTGAAATGTGCAGTTAAATATGGTTAAAATAGTATCTTTTATATTATATGAATTTTACCACAAAAACATTAAAAAATTATAACATACTTTTGAATGCTTCCTGGGAGTTGGTGATGGACAGGGAGGCCTGGTGTGCTGCGATTCATGGGGTCGCAAAGAGTCGGACACGACTGAGCGACTGAATTGAACTGAACTGAACTGACACCAGTTTAAGATTATTTTCTTAATCTTCACACAATCCTATAGGGTATGTATATTCTCATGTTATAGATAAGGAAATGGGGTCTAGAAATTCCATAATTTGCTGAAGGTAATGCTAATGCATCTTTTAAAATCCTGTCTTGACCCAGTTTTGAGGCCCTGGCTAGAGGTTAATTAGTTCTTTTTGAGTGGAAACGTCCACACCCATGCACCTCCGTAATGGGCTCACATTCCAGGCAGATCTGTCCACCCCAAGGACCCTAGACAAGGTAATCTGGGAAAGCAACTATGCCCCAAGGCTGAAATTATTCAATGAGCCAATCTTACACCTGCTTACTCTGCCTCTCCTTTTCCTTCCTGAAGAAACCACAATAAAGGAGCCTGACTATCGTCTCCCTCTCCCCCTGCCTCATGGTGGACCAGGTGCCTCCCAGAGTGGCCCTACATAGCATGCTCTTTCTCCCCAGGGAGCTATGAGTGTGACAAATCACAAAAGTCTACCAGTTTCTCTCTCTTGATCTGCATCTGGTCACACCATACCTCACCCAAAGTAATATGGTTAAAGGTGACATAACTGGGAAGAAGTGAAGCTGCAGGTTGAACCCAAGCACCCTGGCATGATGAGCCACACACACGATTATGCTGCCTTGTCTCTCATTCACTGCCAAGCACACCCTCCAGGGATGGGGTACCACCAACTTGTTAACCTGTGTTGACTCTGACCTTGGCATAGACAGAGTGGCTACAAACAGTTTCAGCCCCACCTTCCAAGAGTATCTTTTACCTCTATTTCCAGTCTGGGTATTATTAGTTCCTACCTTGAAGGTCCTTGATAGCAAGTAAAAATTTCAGTCAACATGACCTGGCAAAGTTTGTGGAATCTTTCCTATTTCTTACAGTTGTTAGTTGCTCTTGTTATTATGCATTTTGTTCATCTTATTATTTTGTATTTTCTGATTGTTGTTGTTATTTTGCAATTTATTGGTAGCCTGGAAAGCCTTTAAGATCTAATATTACAAACTTTAACTGTAATAGAAAAGAAAAAGGAAGAGACTCAAAATGCAGGTAGCACGTATCTGATTTTCGACAAGTTACCTTTCTGAGTCTCAGTGTCTTCATCTGTAAAATGAGAACAATACTTCCTACCTTACAGAGTTCTTGTGAGGGATGAATGAGAAAAGGCCCATGGAAGTGCATAGGAGAGTCTCTGGAACCTAGTACTTGTTCAGCAAGTATTTCTCTCCTGGCTTGAGTAAGACCTTAGGCAGCACCAATGTGTCATCTATGTGGGTCTCCGATGTGAGGCATCATTATCCTTCTTTGTCCAACACTTCCCTCTAAGTTCTTTCTCTCTCCAGGGTATCTGAATTAATTATTCCTGGGTCTGATTTCTTTCCCTACTTATGTTTTCTCCCATTTCTGATCTCAACTAGCCCTTCACACCTAAAGCCCTACTCTTCCTCCCCACTATGGCCATCAGATTTTGGGATAAATGACTTGCTACCTCTTTGCTCAAAAAAAGAGAAGACAGTTAAGGTCTTCTGTTTTCTCCTGAGCTATAGATAGCAAATATCTTTCATATAAGCTGGAATCAAGATTGCCGGGAGAAATATCAATAACATAAGATATGCAGATGATATCACCCTTATGGTAGAAAGCAAAGAAGAACTAAAGAGCCTCTTGATGAAAGTGAAAGAGGAGAGTGAAAAAGGTGGGTTAAAACTCAACATTCAGAAAACTACGTTCATGGCATCTGGTCCCATCAGTTCAGTTCAGTTCAGTTACTCAGTTTTGTCCTACTCTTTGTGACCCCATGAACCCCAGCATGCCAGGCCTCACTGTCCATCACCAACTGCCGGAGTCTACCCAAACCCATGTCCATCGAGTTGGTGATGCCATCCAACCATCTCATCCTCTGTCGTCCCCTTCTCCTCCTGCCCTCAATCTTTCCCAGCATCAGGGTCTTTTCAAATGAGTCAGCTCTTCACATCAGGTGGCCAATGTTTTGGTCCCATCACTTCATGGCAAATAGATGGGGAAACAGTGGAAACAGTGAGAGACTTTATTTTGGGGGGCTCCAAAATCACTGTAGGTGGTGACTGCAGCCATGAAGTTAAAAGACGCTTACTCCTTGGGAGAAAAGTTACGAACAACCTAGACAGCATATTACAAAGCAGAGATATTACTTTGCTGACAAAGGTCCGTCTAGTCAAGGCTATGGTTTTTCCAGTAGTCATGAATGGATGTGAGAGTTGGACTATAAAGAAAGCTGAGCTCCAAAGAATTGATGCTTTTAAACTGTGGTGTTGGAGAAGACTCTTGAGAGTCCCTTGGACTGCAAGGAGATCAAACCAGTCCATCCTAAAGAAAATCAGTCCTAAATATTCACTGGAAGGACTGATGTTGAAGCTAAAACTTCAATACTTTGGCCACCTGATGCGAAGAACTGACTCATTGGAGAAGACCCTGATGCTGGGAAAGGTTGAAGGTGGGAGGAGAAGGGGACGACAGAATGGACATGAGTTTGAGTAAACTCCAGGAGTTGGTGAAGGACAGGGAGGCCTGGTGTGCTGCAGCCCACGGGAGTCACAAAGAGTCGGACACGACTGAGTGACTGAAATGAACTGAACTGATCGTTCATACTGAAGTCTGACTGTGATTATATGAGAGTGGCTGAGTTCTTAAGAGGCTAAGTCCATGAACACATTCTGTGGGAAGGAGTTCCATGATCGATTGGCCATGTCTGCCTGGGCACAGAGTGGAGAGTGACAACCCATGTTCCATTTTTCCCCTGTGCTTGTGACACTGATTTATTCCTAGAATTGTTGTCACATCATGCTCTTGGTCAGGATGAAGGTGATGTTATGGGCAAGCACCAAATGCAAAAGCCTCCACCACCACTAAACAAACCATTCAAATGCTTTCACTCCTGGTTTATAGAAAGTCCATCTTCATATGCAAAAATGCACATTGTGCAGATGAAGAAAAGACTCATTGAGCCATCTTTCATGAGTAGTTGAGGGATTTAGGCCACTTGGTTCTCTTTCTTTTTCAAATGTTTTTAATGAGCCATGCAATTAGGAAAGAAAATCTGGGGAAACAAGGTGTGATTGTTTCATTCTTTAGGACACAATAGCAATTGCATTATTAATAACTACTTTTTAAGGGATCCCACAGCTATCTAGCTAGCACTGTAATCAAAACAATTGGTGGTCCAGGGCTTAGGAATCCACTTTGCAGTGCAGGGGACACAGATTCAATCCCTGGTCAGGGAACTAAGATCCCACGTGTCACAGAGCAACTGAGTCTGTGCACCACAATTCAAGAGTCCATGCACTATGACGAAAGATCCTGCATGATGCAATGACAATCCCACATGCCTCAACTAAGACCTAAGGCCCATGGAAGTGCCTAGGAGAGTCTCTGGAATCTAGTACTTGCTCAGCAAGTATTTCTCTCCTTGCTTGAATAAGTCTTTAGGCAGCACCAATGTGCCATCTATGTGGGTCTCCATGCTATGGCTTCTCATTCAACATTACAACAACACTATTTGGTCAATACTATTAGTATATCATTTTATGGGTGAGGAACTTGTCCACGTTCACACTGCAGTTGAGCATTAGAGCTGGATTTTACCCTGGCTACTGCCAGTAACCAAAATATGAGCTCTTCCCAAAATACCAGGTTTCTGAGCAAGGGTCTGGAAGATGTTGTCTTGTCAGGTCAGCCCTCCTGACCTGACTATCCCCTTTCCTCATTTGCTGGTTAATTGACATCTGAGATAGAGACTCTGTGTGTGTGTGTGTGTGTCTGTCTGCTTCTGCGCCCAGCTTGGCTTTCTGCAAAAGATTGAATTTAGAAGATTTGGGCAGAAGAGGCCAAGCAATGAAGCATGCATTAGCTGGGTCATAGCACAGAGGCCATGAAAGAATTATAAATTGAGCCACACCCCCGAACCAGAAGGACCCAGGTGAGTTGATATCCAACTTCTGGTGTGTTTTCTTTCTAGGGCCACCGTGATAAAGTAGCATGAATTAGGCCACTTAAAACATCACAAATGCATTATGTCACAGTTCTAGAGGCCAAACGTCCAAAATCAAGGTGTAAGCAGAACTATGATCTCTCTGAAAACACTAGGGAAGGAACTGCTCCAGGCCCTTCTTCTAGCTTCTGGTGGCCTCGGGGGCCCCCTTCACTGACAGATGCGTCACTCCTGTCTTATGGCCATCTTCTCCCTTTGTGTCTGCTCATTACCTTCCTTCTGTGTGTCAGTTTCTGTGTCCAAATTTCCTCTTTTTAACAAGGACACCACTCACAGGCCATGGTAGTTTAGGGATCCCCTTTATGAGATCTCCCTGGTGGCTCAGCAGTAAAGAACCTGCCTGACTATGCAGGAGACACAGGTTTGATCCCTGGGTCAGGAAGATCCTATGGAAAAGGAAATGGCAACCCACTCCAGTATTCTTGACTGGAAAAATCCCATGGACAGAGGAGCTTGGCGGGCTACTGTCCATGGAGTCTCAAGAGTTGGACATGATTGAAGTGACTAAACAACAACAATACCCTTAATGATTTCATTTCACCTTGATTACCTCTGTGAAGATCTTACCTCCAAGTAAGGTCACATTCTCAGGTACTGAGAGTTAGGACTTCAGTGTATAATAAGGGGTTAGGGGACAAGATGTGGCCCATAACTCTTGGGTCCTCTGTATGGGGATGAGAATTCAGGAATTGTTCTTCCCATGGAAAGAACTAATCCTATGGACAGGGGAGCTTGGTGGGCTATAGCCCATGGAGTTGCAAAGAGTCAGACACAACTGAGCAACTATGCACAGCACATGGAAAGAACCAAAAGAAGCAGGAAACATTGATCAAATCAAGGATGGGATTCACATAGCCTCTTAGAATACTTAGGACCATAGTATACAGAACTGGAGTAGAATATCCACCTCTAGGAAGGTGGGCAGGTAACATTTGCTGAGCACCTACTATGTGCCAGGAAACTTTACAATCTGTACCCTATTTAGCTCAGTGAGTAATGGGTAAATAAATATTCATATCCATTCATCGATCTTTCAGAACAAAATCTTGGGCAGGGGATCCTACTGTCTCCATTTTATAGAAGAGAAACACGAAATTCAGAGAAGGGAGAATGCCTCAGTTGGCAGGATTAGATTTCCAGATCAGGAGCAGTGAAATGCTTCTCCCCATGGCCATCAGTCTTGAGGGCTGGTAGTGACCAACACCAGCTCAGACCTCAGACAACCGGGCCAATGACCACCAAGAAGCAGACTCTTCCTCTTAGGAATGGTAAAAACGTGAAAAACCCAAGAAAGAGAAAACCAAGCACAGAGTTCATTGACGAGTGCCAACTCTATCCCCAATGAGGAGAGAAAAGGAATTGAATTTCTCTTCTTGATGTTCAACTTTGATATTATAAATTTTGAAACTTGGCCTGAAAATCCAAAGATCAACAAACCCTAGTTTTCTCATCCTGAAAACTGGAGACATGAACTTGGTTGGGGAAATCAAATGGACTGAGATGAGTGTAAAACACAGAAGCAAAAAGCAAGGGAGAAAGGAAAAGATATACCCAACCGAATCCAGGATTCCAAAGAATAGGAAGGAGAGATAAGAAATCCTTCTTAAATGAACAATGTAAATATATAAAGGAAAACAATAGAATGGGAAAGACCAGAAATCTCTTCAAGAAAACTGGAGCTATCAAAGGAACATTTCATGCAAGGATGGGCATGATAAAGTACAGAATCAGTAAGAAACTAACAGAAGCAAAAGAGATTAAGAAGAGGTGGCAAGAATAAACAGAAGAACTATACAAAAAAAGGAATTAATGATCCAGATAACCACGATGGTACAGTCACTCACCTAGAGTGAGACATCCTGGAGTATAGAGTCAAGTGGGCCTCAGGAAGCATTAATATGAACTAAGTTAGTGGAAGTGATGGAATTCCAGCTGAGCTATTTAAAATCCTCAAAAATGATGCTGTTAATGTGTTGTACTCAATATGTCAGCAAATTTGGAGATTTTAGGAGTGGCCACAGGACTGGAAAAATCAGTTTTCATTTCAGTCCTAAACAAAGGCAATGCCAAAGAATGTTCAAACTACCATATACAGTCACAGTCATTTCATTTGCTAGCAAGGTAATGCTCAAAATCCTTCAAGCTAGGCTTCAGCAGTACATGAACTGAGAACTTCTAGATGTACAAGCTGGAGTTGGAAAAGGCAAAAGAAGCAGAGATCAAATTGTCAACATCTGTTGGATCAGAGAGAAAGCAAGGGAATTCCAAAAAAGCATCTCCTTCTGCTTCATTGACTATGTTAAAGCCTTTGACTGTGTGAATCACAACAAACTGTGGAAAATTCTTAAAGAGATGGGGACACCAGACCACCTTACTTGCCTCCTGAGAAACTGGTATTCAGGCCAAGAGGCAACAGTTAGAACGGGACATGGAACAAAACACTGGTTCAAAACTGGGAAGGGAGTATGTCAAGGTTGTATATTGTCATCCTGCTTGTTTAACTTATATGCAGAGTATATCATGTGTAATGCTGGGCTGGATGAATCACAAGTTGGAATCAAGATTGCCCGGAGAAATATCAACAACTTCAGATATGCAGATGACACCACTTTAATGGCAGAAAGTGAAGAAGAACTAAAGAACCTCTTGATGAGGGTGAAAGAGGAGAGTGAAAAAGCTTCCTTTAAACTCAACAGTCAAAAAACTAATCATGCCATCTGGTCCCATCACTTCATGGCAAATAGAAGGAGAAATAGCGGAGACAGTGACAGATTTTATTTTCTTGGGCTCCAAAATCACTGTGGATGGTGACTGCAGCCATGAAATTAAAAGACACTTGCTCCTTTGAAGGAAAGCTATGACAAATCTAGACAATGTATTAAAAAGCAGAAACATCATTTTGGCAACAAAGGTCTGTCTAGTCAAAGCTATGGTTTTTCCAGTAATCATATACAAATATGAGAGTTGGACCATAAAGAAGGCTGAGCACTGAAGAATTGATGTTTTCAAATTACGGTGCCAGAGAAGACTCTTGAGACTCCCTTGGACAGTAAGGAGATCAAACCTATCAATCCTAAAAGAAGTCAACCCTGAATATTCATTGGAAGAACTGATGCTGAAGTTGAAACTCCAATACTTTGGCCACCTGCTGCAAACAGCTGACTCATTGGAAAAGACCTTGATGCTGGGAAAGAGAAAATGCAGGAGGAGAAGGGGACAACAGAGGATGAAATGGTTGGATAGCATCACCAACTCAATGGACATAAATTTAAGCAAACTCAGGGAGATAATGAAGGACAGGGAACCCTGGGATTGCAAAGAGTTGGACAAGACTTAGCAACTGAATATCAACAAAAACAGAAAAACATAATGAAAAGGAGTTGATCTTTTTAATCTCCGCGGTTGGAGTTAGAGCAGAAGTGGTTTGGAGCTAGATAAGATGATCATTTCCGAGAGATGAGGCCTTTGTTATTCTATGTAACAAGGTTATGGAGTTCTCTGTCTTTTATTTATTTATTTTTTGATTGGAGTATAATTGCTTTACTGTGTTGTGTTAGTTTCTGCTGTACAACGGCATGGATCAGCCATGTGTACACATGTGTTTCCTCTCTTGAGTCTCCCTCCCACCCCCCATCCCACCCTCTAGGTCGTCACAGAGCACTGAGCTGAGCTTCCTGTACTCTATAGCAGCTTCCTGCTAGTTGTCTGTTTGCAGCACATGGTAGCATGTATATGTCAATGCTACTGTCTCAATTTGTCCCATTCTCTTTTCCCCTCCATGTCCAAAAGTCCATTCTATACATCTGTGTCTCCACTCATGCCCTGCACATAGGTTCATCAGTATCATTTTTCCAGATTCCATATATATATATGTGAATATACAATATTTGTTTTTCTCTTTCCAACTCACTTCATTTTGTGTGATAGTCTCTAGGTCTATCCATGTGGCTGCAAATGGCATTATTTCATTCTTTTTATGGCTGACTACTACTCCATTGCATATACGTACCACATCTTCTTTATACATTCTTCTGTCTATGGGCAACTAGTTGCTTACATGTCCTGACTATTGTATACAGTGCTGCTGTGAAATAGGGGTGCATGTATCTTTTTTAATTATAGTTTTGTTTTCAACAAAGCAGCAGAAATTATGTCAGAGCAGGGGCACTAGAAAACTCCTCCACCTCCGTGTGTTTTTTGCTACAGTTTTTTGATGCTGAAAAAACTGGATGGTTACCTTATGACCAGGAAGTTTAGGTACCAGATATTTACACCATGATTTTCATTCTGTTTACATTTTGGGACATCCTTGCTAATCTCTCTCTTCCATCTTTCCCAAATGTTTTAGTGAATAAATGGGTTATTATCTCTCAAAGTTAGACAACTTGTTCCTGCAAATGCAGGACGTGACTCTTGGCTCTGAGTGTGAGATTGTTGGAAGATGTCTAGAAGCTCCATTCACCCTGGACGCCATGAAATATACATGACACCAACATAGGCAGACTTGACAACTCCCCCCACGCATGTCAGGAGGGTAATGTTTGCGATCTATATGCATCTTGGTCAAGTGGACATCTGGGGGTCAGCTTGAAATTTATCGATAATTTCATCAGGGTGATAACATTTCACACATTACCCAAACAAGCTTCCTCTTTTCCAGATCATCTGAAGAACCAGGTGAAACTTTGATTGCAGCTGAAAAAGCTCTAGAATCAAAGTGGCCCTGCCTGCCCCTGGCTATGGTTTTACTTCCCTTCCCCTGAAAGAGAGAAGTCAGCCTGTTTGATGTTTGGATGGATGTTCCAACCAATCATACATGTGCACTGATGGTCCCTAATCTACAAGGTCCAAGAGCTGGACCAGAGAACATCCTCCTTCCTGCACTGAAGAATGTTTTCTTTTCTGCACTGAAGGGTAGCTCTTCCTGGCCTCTGACTTCTGAAGACAGACACTGCAGAGGACCTCTTGCCAAGAAAAGAAGCAGGATGAAGAGCTGGATATCTTTTTTTGAAAGCTTTTTTAAAAAAATTGTTTGTTTATGTATTAATTTATGACTGCACTGAGTCTTCATTGCTGGACATGGGCTTTCTCTAGTTGTGGTGAGTGGGGGGTGCCTACTCTTTAGTTATGATACACAGGCTTCTCATTGCAGTGGCTTCTTTTGCCACTAAGCATGGGCTCTAGGCATGTGGGCTTCAGTAGTTGCAGCTTGCAGGTTCTAGAGTGGGGTTCGCTAGTCGTGGTACATGGGCTTAGTTGCCCTGTGCCTGTGGGATCTTCCAGGACCAGGGATCGAACCCATGCCCCCTGCATGTCCGACTCTGTGACCCCAGGGACTGTAGCCCACCAGGCTCCTCCGTCCATGGGGTTTCCCAGGCAAGAATACTGGAGTGGGTTGTTGTGCCCTCCTCCAGGGGATCTACCCAAGGATCAAACCCCAGTCTCCTGCATCTCCTGCATTGGCAGTGGGGTTCTTTACCGCTAGCGCCACTTGGGAAGCCCCAATATAACTTCAGTGTATGTGTGATAGTCACTCAGTCGTGTCTGACTCTTTGCGACCCCGTGGACTGTAGCCTGCCAGGTTCCTCTATCCATGGAATTCTCTAGGCAAGAATACTGGAGTGGGTTGCCATTTGGATTTCTCATTTTTTTCTGGTGGCACCACTTTGCTTCAGATCTACCTCCAGTCATTTCTCTAGACTCCAGCCATCCCCCTCTTTCTTTTTCTAAATATCACTATCTAATTTATACCCCCAACTAGATTAGCAAGAAGGAAAATCAGCCCAAGATCATGGGGAGTGTTTTCTGAAGGATGTTAGGGAATAGAGATAGAACATGAAGCCAATCGAATGCACATCAAGAACTGTACCAGCTATTTAATGCATACCAGGTTATCATGGCAACCTGGGGTAGTATTATAGTTACAATAATAGCATTACTGTTTCCATTGTCCAGACAGGAAAATAAAGATCAGGAAGGTTCAATGACCTGTTGGAAGTTATACTGCAAACATATAGTGGAACTGGAATCAGAACCCAGGACTGGTCTGGAGAAGAGACAAGGTCATTTTGGAAGGGAAGCTTGAGATTACAGCCACAAAATATCCCAAAATGTTGAAGCCAGGGAGGAAAAAAAAAAAACCCACTGTGATGGAGGAGAGCAGATGAAGCAGAAATGTGGGAAAACTGAAATATATGCATTTCTTGTTTTTTTTTTTTTTTTTATTTAACACTCTTTATGGAACTTAAGTCATTTTGTAAGCTTTGAAACATAAAAATGTATTATGTATAATGTGCTTTGCTCATAAAATTATCATGTTTGGTGTATTTAAAGACGTGAGAACATGGGAAGAAGGAAAGGAGTTTGAGGGGAATAGCTTTTTTTCTTTTTTTTTTTGAAAAAAGTTAAAAGGTTTTGATGGGGAAAAAATGTTAAATAAAAATTTTCTATTTTTTTCACCAGATGTTCATGATTCTATTTACAGCCATTAACTTTTCCCTTTTTCTGTTAACTTTCAGGAACCCTCAAACTGACCCTCAGGGGTTCCTCCATCTGCCTCAGGCCCAAAGCTCATCATCACTATCCCCACCCCTCTGGGGATATCCCCTCCTTCTCTTTAGTTGTGGACACTTCACAACTCTGGCACCCTTGATTTTTCTGGCTCTTTCTCAAGTACCAGCCTTCCATCCAGCTTTCTGTTAGTAGCTGTTACTTGGTTCTGCCTCTTCATGATAAACTACTCCTTCTGAGTGGTTAGTGTCTATATAGCTCACAGTGGCTTCTAGTCATCTCACTGAGATGACTTATGATCCTTGGGATTGGCTGGGTACTAGGTAAAGAGGACTGCTTCTCTAAGACTTTTACAGGGGTCAGGCCAGGGAACTCCCCTTTACTACACCTGTATACCTGGGGGACACAGTCCTACTCTAGGGTTCCTGGTCTGATGAATGGAGTGTGGGCTTGAATGTCACTCCCAGTTGGCCTCTTGGTCAAGTGCTCATCCCCTCTGTCTCAGATCAAGCCAAGGTTTTCAAAAGAATTTTGCTAAAGACTGGAAATAACCTTAAAAGCTAAAATAGGATTGTTTAAATTATGATGTGTCCACAAAGGGGGATGTGTGTTGCTCAGTCGCTTCAGTCATGTCCGACTCTTTGCAACCCTATGGACTGTAGCCCACCAGGCTCATCTGTCCATCAGGTTCTCCGGGCAAGAATACTGGAGTGGGTGGCCATACCTTTCTCCAGGGGATCTTCCTGACCCAGGGATCGAACCTGCATCTCCTGTGTCACCTCCTAAAATGGGAGGATATACAGCTATCAAAATATTAAGACAGAGCTACGTCTACCAAGTATGGTACCATCCTTAAGGAAATTTAACTGATACAGGTAAAATACAAAGTTATGTGGAACTATTTCCTATTTACATAAGAAAGAGTAGAAATGGACTGATGGACTGTGCACTTCTATGTCCATAAGATATCTTACAATCTTTACAAGCCCCAGGAAACTATGACAGAGAGGTGACCTAGGGGATGGAAGATAAGGAGCAGGAGAGATTTAATTTTGACTAAATATTATTTACAGTGCTTGCTTTCTATCACTTACATGTATTACCTTTTGATAGCTGGCTAACCAGATAGCTAGGTAAACGAATAAATAAATGAAAATGTAAAGGTAGTTTGATACATTGTATGCATTGAGTAAATTTGCTATAAATTTATTAAATGAAAAATTTGCTAATTGATCAAGTCACCACTGCATAAGGGATAGCAGGCATGTACTCTAGTAAATCTGAAAATTCTGTTTGTCTCTGTGGAAGGAAGGCAACTGAACTTGCCTCTAGATGGTCTCTCAGCTATTTCGTTATTTCTACAACAAACATAAACTGAGAGCTCACATGTTCCAGCACTGATGTGCACACTTGCGCTGCAAAGGTGAGTAAGACACAGCTGATTCTGGACCACACAGTGAACAGGAGAGGTAAACACCTCAATAAATCACTAGCTCGATGTAATAAAATCTCAACCCAAAGATCCTGGGGGATAATCCACTAATGGAATTATGGGAGGTCTGGAGAAGACACTGAATAACTTCAGAGATGAAAAGATCCTTAGGAATCTTCTAGTTCAATCTCTTGTTGAAAAAGTAGAAGAAACAGACACGGCCAAAGTCAAGCGGGAACAAAACGACAGAACTGGATTAAGCCAAACTGTGCTTCTGCTCAATTGCTCAGTTGTGTCTAACTCCGTGTGATCCCATGGACTGTAGGCCACCAGGCTCCTCTGTCTATGGGATTTTCCCAGAATGAATACTGGAGTGGGTTGCCATTTCCTCCTTCAGAAGATCTTCCCAAGCCAGAGATCGAATCAGTGTCCGCTGCATTGGCAGGCAGATTCTTTACCACTGAGCTACCTAGGAAGCCCATGAGCCAAATATAAATGTTCAATTCTGCTGCGTGACAAGTATCCTCAATATCTCAACAACATGCAATAATAAGCATCTATGTAGCTCCAGTTCTGAGGGTTGGCTGGGAGTGGGCACGGTGGCTCAGTTCTGCTCTGTGTGCCTTTCATCTATTGCATTACCTGGGAATGTTCTTCTCCTGACATGGCAGAGATGCAAGAAAGCAAAGAGAAGCATGCAAAGCCTCAGAAGGTATAATTTCAGAACTGGTACCACGTCATTTCTGCTTCATTCTTGACTAAAGGAAGTTTCTTGGCTGAACCTAAATTAGAGGAATGGGAAATTATTTTCCACTCCTTTGGTGGAAGAACATAAAAGTCATAAGGCAAGGGGCATAGTTAGAGAGAAGGGTGAAGAAGGGTCAACAATAAAATCCAGCACACGAATTTTAACTCACATCTTTTGGTCCCAAGCCCAATGCAGTAGGCTACATCTTAGGAAAAAATAGTTGCTAATATAGGGCAGTCCTGTAGACTAGGTACTTGTAATCACATTGGTATAGTTAAGGAGGAAAATAGATCCTTTCTAGCAAGCTGGCATCTGGAAATTGATCTTTTTCTCTTTCAAAGCTGTTGCAACCTGTCCAAGGTTTTGCAGACGTGTGCAGGGGCTAGAGAGGTTGGTGGTGAGGGGCACCCACTCCAGGCCAGTTTGAAACGGAGAGTAGAGGGAAGGGGGGCCAGGAAAAACAATACTCTTCTTTTTGCATAATTGTTAAAAGTAGAATCTTTTCAGGTATTTGTTCAGATAATATATGAATATATGGACATGTAAGAATGATGAATCATTTCAGATGAGTCAAGTGTCAAAGTACAGCCTTGGGGCTGGAAGAAACTCAAGATCTAGTGCCCTTAAGTGAGCTGGCTGATCTGCCAACCAGAAAGCTCCAGTTCCACCCCAACAGGCCCCACCCCTAACAGGCCCCACCTCCAAGAGGCCGCAACTCTAACAGACTTCAACCAATCAGGCTCCACCCTCAGCAGGCCCCGCCCCCAGGCTCTCCTTCCTCCCTGGTTAGGACTTGGCTGTGCCTCCAGTGGGTTGGGCAGGAAGAAGGGTTACTAGGGCTCGATTAGTTCTATTAGGAAGCATAACCTGGAGCATTACTTTCACAGAGTGATAATGTCTAGTGTTGCCTGCAGGCAAGACTTCTAAAAATTGGTAACCACTGTGGCAAGAACTGAAATAACTGTTATCACACTGTTTTAACACCTAAATTGTGTATATTGTTGCTGGGGAAGAAGCAAATTTGGCTGGTGGGTGTTGAGATTGTTTTCAGAATAATCAGGTTGCAAAGACATTCTATGATGAGTCACTGAGTTACTGATAATAAGGCACAGAGAGGAGAGAGACAAAAATAATAACAATAGCTACCAAACAGGGAACACCTATGATGTGCTGGATATTGCTGCCAGATTATTTTTCTCACTACCCCAATACAGTAGGGACAGGCACATGACCTAATATCAACCAATTCGATTCTTTCCTGGGACTCTGACTCTTAAGTGAAATGGTGCAAGGACCATGGAAACCACTAAGGTTTGTTTATTCCAGTGTTATCATCTGGGTGAGACCACTGTGCTGGTTAATTTTATGTGTCAACTTGATTGGATCACTGTTTGATCTGAATAAAGTGGATTCCTACTCTCAATGTGGATGGGCCTCAGTCAATCAGTTGGAGACCTGAATAGAAAAATAGAGTCTTCCTTGGCGACTGAGATGGTAAAGAATCTGCCTGCAGTGCAGGAGACCTGAGTTCAATCCCTGGGCTGGGAAGATCCCCTGGAGAAAGGAATGGCAACCTACTCCAGTATTCTTGCCTGGGGAATTCCATGTACAGAGGAACCTGGTGGGGTACACTCAATGCAATTGCAAAGAGTCAGACACGACTGAGCAACTAACACTTTCCCTTTTCATAAAGGAAAATGTGCTCTCTCTTCCTGTTTTCAAGCTGGAACATTGGTCTTTTACATCAGACTGGAACTTAGTCAACTCCCTTGGTTCCCAGGCCTTCGAACTTGGAGTGGAATTACACTGCCAGCTTTTATGAGTCTACAGTAGAAAGTGGAACTTCTCAAACTCTATAATTACGTGAGCCAATTCCATATAATAAATTTCTTTGATAGCTAGGTGATAGGTAGATAGATGAAAGACAGACACATAGATAGATAGATAGTTGTTGTTTTTCAGTCTCTAAGTCATGTTCAACTCTTTGTGACCCCGTGGACTGCAGCATGCCAGGCACTCCTGTCCTTCAGTATCTCCCAGAGTTTGGTCAAATTCATGTCCATTGAGTCAGTGATGATACCTAGCCACCTCATCCTTTGCTGCCCTCTTCTCCTTTTGCCTTCAATCTTTCCAAGCATCTATTGACTCTTTCTCTGGAAAATCCTGGCTGATATAACCATCAAGAGATTTGTGCTACCAAGACCTTTTGGAGAGGCCCAGACACTTTTTATTGTCTGCTTTGTTCTATACTGGAAGCTACTCCATGTATTTTTAATTAATTAATTTTTAAATTAATTTCTAATTAATTCCTTTTGGCTTAAGCAATTTAGAGCCAGATTCTGTTGCTTGTGACCAAAGAATCATAGCTTCTGATGTAACCTTAGTAGATTGGTAAATACTCCTCCTCTCTAAAGATAAAAATAAACAAAAGCAAAACAAAACAGAAACCCCACAAAATCTATTGCAAGTCATAGAGGTGAAGCTATGTCGCACAGTTAATGAGGAGTGGGCTTGTGATTTGAAATCAAGATTCTGAGCTCTTTTCCCTTTGTCCTTTGGGGTTGCCAATCATAACATGACTGGAAACTGGTCTGGAATTCTGGAGGAGGCTCCTCACCAACTCTGAGCTACAGAAACTTCCAGAGGCAGATGACCTGGCTCATTCTCCAGCAAGGAAGATACTCACAGGTCAAAGGTTCACAGAATAAAGGGTGTCAAACCTGATTCAGTGCCAAGTGCTAAACCTGGGGTCTGCCACTAAGTTGCTAGAGGTTCTGTTACTAAACAAAACTTGGGTTTCCTTGCCTGCATGCAGTAAAGCCAATCTACTGACACCAAGTTATGGTGAAGGAAAGTGCAATGCTTGTTGCAAGCACTAAACAAGGAGTCCAGGATAGCTAATGGTCAAAAAGCCCAATCTCCTCAATGGGTGTTAGCAAAGCATATTTAAAGGCTAAGGAATGGAGGAGCATCCCAGGGGCTGTGATCAGTTCATGCACAGTTCTCTGATTGGCTGATGATGAGGTCACAGGGGTTAACATGATCAGTCCTTAGGCTCCACTAGGCCTGGGGGCTATGTGCTCATGGTCATCAAGTCACTATATGTTATCAAGTCACTAATGTCTTCCATCTGGTGAGTGTTTTAGCACCTGTAAAACAACTCAGGAAATGTATGTTAGACACTGTTATCTAGGTCCTTCAGAGAGGAGCTAAAGTAGTGAAAATGGAGGAAGGGACTGTCCAGGAAAGGCCCCATTGGGTCCCGCTCCATTATAGAACCTGAATTGGAACCTGAGTCTCTTAACCCCAGAGCCCATTGCTGTTTTGTTCCACGCTAACCTACCATTTCACATGAGAGTTTCATTTTAACAGGATAAGAAGTAATTATAATTGCAGATTTTCCTTTTTCCTGGCCTTGCTTCAAATTCAAATATCAAAACAAATGTAAAACCAAAGTTTAAACAAGAACCATCCCCACTGGAAAAGCCATACATGTTCTGTTCTTCCCCCTGTTTTTATCAGCTCTGTGCACATCTCTGTGCTCAAGTCCCTAGAAAAACCTTTGTTGGGACCTAGATGGACCACAGAAGAGCCTGAGCTGAGAGCCCAGGCCTCCTCCTATCAGCTCAGGGCTGCACCTAGTGGGCAGATGGTTATTGTTTAGTCACTCAGTCATGTCCAACTCATTTGCAACCCCATGGACTGTAGCCCGCCAGGCTCCTCTATTCATGGGATTTCCTAGGCAAAAATACTGGAGTGGGTTGCCATTTCTGTGGAGCCTTGTACTAAGGTTACTGGATAAAAATCTCTGGAACTGACCAAGCCTCATAGCAACTGTTGCCATGAGCCTACAGATACAGTTCCCTGACCCCGTATCAGGTAAAATACCCACCCTATAGTATCCTAGCCTTCCCTGGTGGTTCAGTCAGTAAAGGGTCTGCAAACAGTGCAGGAGACCTGGGTTCAATCCCTGGGTTGGAAAGATCCCCTGAAGAAGAAAATGGCAACCCACCCTAATATTCTTGCCTGGGAAATCCCATGGACAGAGGAGCATGGCGGGTTCATGGGGTTCAAGAGTTGGACATGACTGAGTGACTAAACCTACCTACCTATAGCATCTTAACCAATCACCTAATGCCACCATTTCAGTAGGGATTTTCTCTGTCTTGAGGCTAGAAAAATTGGCTACTAGCCTATAAAACTGTTTAGCTCTCCCTTGAGCTGGTCTACTGTTCTAACAACATCTCCCACTCTAATAAACTTTATTCTCCCCTCATTCTGCCTCATGTCTGGAAATTCTTTCCCAACCTGCGTAGACGATGACAATTTTCTTCTCCAAGGGATCTTCCTGACCCAGGGGTTGAACGCACATCTCCTGCAATGGCAGACAGATTCTCTACCACTGAACCACCTGGGAAGCCCAGTGGACAGATATGAAAAGGCTTAAAATTCAGACCTGGAGAACCACACCCTCACATACATATACACACACACACTCATCCCCATTCCCAAGATCAGGGAGCCAGAAACAAGTGAAGGAAGGCTTTCTTGAACTTGGGCTCTTTCCAACTAGAGTCTTTGCTGTACCATTTCAAATCTGTGTCAAGCAAGGAGGAGAGTCAGCTTTATTCTTGTGTGATAAATCCTTATCATTGCTTATTCATGTAGAGTTTACCTCTTAGTGTCACGTTGGCGACTGAGATATTTGTTTGAGAGTTCTCCAAACAGATCTCTTAGGGCAGGAAAAATGCAGCTGGCTGGAGAGCTTTCTTGCCAAACAGTTGGGTTTGTTTTGCAAAAAAATAAATATGGTGAAATTAGTCCATGAGGACTGCCTTAGTCTTCATTGGTGCACGAGACTGAGAATATAGGCTGGACCTATATCTTGCAGGGCTTTGGATGTCTGCTGAGGAGTCTGCTCTTGACTTACAAAGTGATAGGGGGTGGTGGAGGTGGGGTTTTGTTGGTTTGTTATATTTCTAGTGGAAGATGGCTGTGATTCAGGTTTATTTGATCATTTTGCAAATATTAGACATCTACTACATTTCAGCTACTCTTTCAGGGCCTGGAAATTTTGTAGAGGATAAACCAGACAGACATAAGTAGGTTATTATGCAACTTTGATTCATCTACAATAGTGGTTTTCAACCAGGGGCAATATTGCCTTCCCAGGGGCCATTTGGAAATGTCTGCAGGCATTTTTGGTTTTCATAACTAGGGAGAGGGAGGCAAATTTACTACTGGCAGATAGGAATGAAGACCATGGATCCTATAGAACACAGGGCAGGCCCCAGAACCAAGAACGGACAAAATAACCAATGATGCAAAGGTTGGAAATCCCTGACCTAATAAGTCATAAGCTCATGAACGATAAAGATATTTTCTCCTGGCACATAAATCATAGACACTACTGAAGTGCTGGACACAGAGGATAAACGGTGGAGAAAATTAAATAAGGCATCACACAGAGTTGGACACGACTGAAGTGCATTAGCAGCAGCAGCAGCAGGCTTTAGCAAAACCAATACAATATTGTAAAGTAAAAAAAAAATACTAATAAAAAAAATAAATAAAAACCAAAAAATTAAAAAAAGAAATTAGTCATTTATATACCATTTATATAGTCATTTATATACCAATAAATTAGTCATTTATTAGACATTATATATGTAGTCATTTATATATATATGTATATATAATCATTATATACAGTCAAATATTGGGTATTTCAGATAGAAACTCTGAGCACCTAGTGAGAGCTCCAGAAAGTCGAACATGAGGTGTTTCCAACCTTAGGGTCTCAGGGTACTTTCGAAAAAAAAAATAATGCATGAAACTCTGGATATCAGGGAGATTCTACAACAAAAAGCCATTGCCTTTGATGTTTGCTGTGTGAGTAGACAATTGTAATTATCACTTATTAAGCAGTTAGTATATGCAAGTGTGTGACAAGTCCCGCTTTGGTCATGTCTGACTGTGTGACCCTATGGACTGTAGCCTGCCAGTCTCTGTCCATGGCATTCTCCAGGCAAGAATACTGGAGTGGGTTGCCATGCCTCCTCCAGGAGATCTTCCTGATTCAGGGACTGAACTTGCATCTCTTAGATCTACCTGCATTGGCAGGTATGTTCTTTGCTGCTAGTGCCACCTAGGAAGCCCAATATATGCAGAATGTGATGCATTATCCCTTCCATTCCACTGCCCCCCGCAACAACAACCCTGTGGGTTCATGCTGTAATGATCTCCATGTTACAGATAAAAGAACAGAGGTACAGAGGGATTAGGGAGCTTGTCCAAGATCACCCCATTTGCAGGCAGAGCTGGTCTTGCAGGTGAGAAGCCAGCTGGACCCCAGAGTTTTCACTCTTCACCCAAATTTCCTCTTGAGGGAACTCCCACTGTGCTTGATATTGGGGAGCCACCAGTGAGCATCCCCTGCCATAACTCACATCAGGCCAACTGGACTTTCTAGCCTGGAAGTTTCTCTCTTAAACTTTGTGACAATGAAACAGAAATGGTTGATCGATTTCCCTTCAAGCAGTTGTAACCAGATTCCTTGTGTTGCCCTGGGTCCCACTTCCCTGTCCATTCTGCCAACTGACTCTTTTCTCACCAATAAACTCCACCTTCTGCTAATGTAGGTCATTGTTCATTTCTATTGTTTGCAACCAGAGATTTCCGGTACAGAAAAAGATCCAGGAAAGGAATTATGGATGTCCTGGGCCCTACTGGGCTCCTAAAGCAGCTAGAAAGTCAGTCTGTGGAGCAGGGAAAGCTGGAAGCTGTGAAGACAGGCCCAAGGCTCAGCTGAGGAAGGAGAGGAAGGAGATTAAAGAAGCCAGAGAGCATTCTGCCTCAAGTACCTGGAGAGCAGGTGACCTGCAGTTTCCTGGAAATGCATGCATGGGCTTGCACCAAGCTGCCGAGATTTAAACTGTGGCTCTCTTTTACTGACTTCCCTGGGTGACTCAGTCAGTAAAGAGTCTGTCTGCAGTGCAAGAGACCTGGGTTCAATCCCTGGGTTGGGAAGATCCCCTGGAGAAGGAAATGGTAACCCACTCCAGTATTCTTGCCTGGGAAATCCCATGGACAGAGGAGCCTGGCAGGCAACAACCAATGGGGTCACGAGTCAGACACGACCGAGTGACTAAACCTACCTACTTACCTGTCTCTTACTAGCTGTGTAACTTTGACAAGCTGTTTAATGTTTTGGAACCAGTTTCCTCTTCTTGAAGGGGGTGTATATTAATATCTGTTTTGTAGATTTGACAGACAGACCGAATGAGCTAACAGTGCATTCATCACTTCTATGGGATACATTTGCCACATTTTATCATCTTTCAAAATTGGAAGGTGGCTTACAATGGATAATACAATACAGATCACTAGATGGGGTGTTTTTCCCCTTAGTAGTACATGAAATAAAAGTAAGTTATTGCTGTCATCTTAGATTCAGTGATACAGCCTGAGTTTACAGCTTAAAATATTAGCAATTATTATTTCTATTTATACCACCAGTTCCTAACATATCATAAGCACCCAGTGACTGTGAGATTAAAAAAGATCCCTCTTGAGCTTGAGCTTTACCTGAAGTTGTATTTGAACACTTACACCCATTGAAGGTCAGGGAGCGGTTACACTTGGGCTCCCTTTATGGGGAGAGAGGTCGACACGAATGTACAAACAGAAGCCCCTAGCCAGGAAGAAATGAAGAAACTCTGGTTGCAATAAATCACTTTGGACAGGTTTATCTGTGTTTTCAGGGAACTTTTGCAATCATATTTCTCTTTTGTTCCATAATTTGCAATACAAAACTGCTGACCCCTCCACCTCTGCTTCCTGGCACACTGACAAGTCATCCAGACTCTAGGTAGCAACCAGGAAGTCGACAGTAAGTGATTGCTTCATATCCAGGCTTTGCAGGACCAGTGATAAGCCCTTTCTAAATGCCATTACTCATCTTCAGCTTGGCCACAAAATTAGGCATTTGCAACTCTCTGGTTGTCATTGATGTAATTGTTACAGATCACAACACTTCTTATCAGATTTTATTTCCTCTGACCTAAATATGCAATTCTACAGGAGCATACAGCTCATCTGGGCATTGTTATCAGTATTCACTCAATAGTTAACTAGGGAGATGGAAAATACAGCATGATGATTAAGAAACAAGTGCTGGTATGTCACTGTCCAGGGTCACAGCTTCACTCCTAAATATGTGACCAAATAGGAAAATACCCAACTGCTGTTAGCCTCAGTGGCCTCAGCTATAAGACAAGAATAATAATAGCTGATAATATTATGGACTAGACACTGCTCCATGTGGTTAACACACAACTGTTTATTTGCTCCTCACAACCATCTCTGAGGTAGCCATTCTATTAACATCCCCATTTAACAGATGTAAAAAGGGATGTTTCAAGAGGTTCTGGAAGTTGCCCAGTGAATGACAATGGCAGGCTGGCAGTCTCCGGGTTATGTGCTCTTAACCGTAACTTTATGTTGTGTCCTAAACCCAACAGAAATGCCTCCCCAGTGGCAAGAGTGTGGTAAGATTCAACAAGATAATGAATGCAAATATATAGCTTAATGCCAGGTTTTATAAACACAAGAAAGTTTAACACCGTCATGACAGCTTTCATTTATCAAGCACTGATCATATGCCACACGCTGGGCTATGGCCTTGACCATGCAATCTCTCTCATCCTCACAATGACCCTAGGAAATAAGAATTTTTATTACCTCCTCTTAAAGATGAGAAGCTAAGTTCAGAGGGGTTTTGTCCTTACAATTACTATGGACCAGTCACCACTGCACATGTTGTGCAAGAGTGGAGTGCAGGGCACACCACTACTGACGAGCCAGGTCTACTGGACTCTGACACCCATTCTCTCTCCATTTACCCCATGGCTCCAACAGTAGGCTTTATCTATCTGATAAGGATGCTGAGATCATTTCAAGGGGACCAAGCAAGGCTTATGGACCATGATGATCAAAGAATAGGAGTTATTCTCAGTATATATTAAGTTACCTGGGCTTCCCAGATAAAGAATTTGCCTGCCAATGCAGGAGACACAAGAGACACGAGTTCAATCCCTGGGTTGGGAAGATCCCCTAGAGTAGGAAATGGCAACCTACTCCAGTATTCTTGCTTGGAAAATTCCACGGCCAGAAGAGCCTGGTGGGCTGTAGTCCACGGGGTCACAAAGAGTTGAACACGACTGAGCACACACATAAGTTGCCCTGGAATTGATTCCAAGATGCCAGAATAAGAAGCAAGCTTTGGCAATCATTTAGTTCCAACCTTCTTTTTGCAGCAGAAGAAGGGAGCCTGGAGACCTGCCTGAAGGACAGAGCTCTTTAGCAGAACCAGGGCAAAACCCCATGGCTTTCAAGAACCATCCGTTTTGCCAACTGCTCAATGCAAGGGGCTTCCCTGGTGGCTCAGATGGTAAAGAATCTCCCTGGAATGAAGGAGACCTGGGTTTGATCCCTAGGTCAGGAAGATCCCCTGAAGAAGGGAATGGCTACCCAATCCAGTATTCTTGCCTGGAGAATTCCATGGACAGAGAAGCCTGGTGACTAACACTTTCACCTTCAACACAAAGAGAATGCAAACTGCACTGAAGGGCTTCCACTGAAGTCTTTTAATATATAGTTTATTTTGGAATTATAAAAGCTGTGCATGTTTGCCATAGAAAATTGGGAAAATACAGAAACAAAGAAAGTTGTGACAAAAATAAAATGATCCTGTTTCCCACCACCCAGAGAGCTGTAGATAACTTGGCATGTTTCCTTCTAGGACTCTTCCTATGCATAGCTTTTTGTTTGTTTTCTTTTTAGTTTTTAGATACTTGTGAAGGCACTGTGTATGCAATTTGTTACCAGCCTTCCCACTTAAATTATAAATATTTTCCCATGTTATTACAGTCTCTTTGTAAACAATTTTCTTTTTCAATATTCAAGTGCAATAGTCTCCTGCTCTATGCCTACACCCTACCCTGCTCACACATGCATCTATTGCGATCCCCTTGGGAACTGGCTTCAACCATCTGTGTTTAAAATTTTTCTGTTACCTCCATATAGCTTAATATGTGACTTCTAGATTTTTCTACTTCATAATTACCTGTTGATTTCCTGCTGTGATAGATGGGAATTGAGTTTATTTCTACCACCAACTCTAGATATATCTTTTCTCCTTATTCTTCTCCCAATAATTATAATAATTATGCCATTATTTTTCTAATTTCCTCCTTGGCCACCATGATAATTGTAGATAACTTGCCTAACCCTCACTTTCAAGATCTTTGTCTTGTTTTCCTCCCTACACTTCTGAACTTCTATTGACTCTAGTTTTTATTTTTAAAATTTTTATTTTATTTTATTTTTGACTGCACCACACAGCATGTGAGATCTTAGTTTCCGCACCAGAGATTGAACCTGTGACCCCTGCAGGAGAAGTGTAGAGTCTTAACCACTGGACTGCCAGGGAAAATCCTGACTAGTTTTCCTTTTAATTTGTCAGTTTTGATAATACTTATATTCTCTCCTCACTCCATAATTAAGACATTAATGCTTTCTTTATAGGTTGATTCTGAAACTTGAAAACAAATAAACAACATTTACACTAGTAGGAAAAATGGGCATCTGTTATGACTGCATAATATTCCATTGGATGTTTTTGTTTCTCAATTTCCCTAACCATCAAATGCTTGCTGCTGCTGCTGCTGCTAAGTTGCTTGAGTTGTGTCCGACTCTCTGTGACCACATAGACGGCAGCCCACCAGGCTCCACCGTCCCTGGGATTCTCCAGGCAAGAACACCAGAGTGGGTTGCCATTTCCTTCTCCAATGCATGAAAGTGAAAAGTGAAAGTGAAGTTGCTCAGTCGTGTCCAACTTTTAGCAACCCATGGACTGCAGCCTACCAGGCTCCTCTGTCCATGGGATTTTCCAGCCAAGAGTACTGGAGTGGGGTGCCATTGCTTAAGTCGGATTAAAAGAGGATTTTTTCCCCGTAATTATTCACTATTCTAAATTACACTGTGATAAAAGGCTTTGATTTTTGTGTTTGTCTGAATATCCTTCTCTGATGGTTTCTTTAGAAGAGATACCCAATAGTAGCCAGTAGGGTACCTGACATACTGTGAATTTATAATATTTGTCACAGCAATGAATAAAGTGTGGTAGATGTGAACAGTTTTAAGACTCTCAATAAATAACTAACGAGAACTTACTGTATAGCACAGGAAACTCTACTCAATGTTCTGTGGCGACCTTACTTAGGCTCCAAAAAAGAAGGGATATATGTACATGTATAGCTGATTCACTTTGCTATACAGTAGAGAGAAACTAACACAATGTTGTAAAGCAACTATACCAATAAAAACCAATAAAAATTATTTTTTAAAAAAGATTACAAAACGGCTTTCCTGGAATTATTCTAAATATTCACCACTGAATGTCCCTGAAATCCATGATAGAGATTGGGGATAAGAGAAATAATTAATACAAGCTCATTTGAAAAAAAAAAAAAAAGAAAAAGTGGGTGATTGTGATGCTGGAAGGGCTAGAGCAGGGGTCAGCAAATTATGGTCTACGCCAAATCTAGGCCACCACCTGCTTTCATAAATAAAGTTTTATTGGAACACAACCATGACCATATGTTTATAAATTCAGTGGCTGCTACAGCAGCTCGGTTGAGTCACTGTAACAAAAATCCAATAACCGATGAAGTCTAAAATATTTACAACTTGGGCCTTTAGAGAAATATTCACAACTTGGGCCTTTAGAGAAATATTCATAGACTTCTGGACTTCAAGATTTGGAAGAATAAAGCTGAAGGTTGGGTTACGGTGGTTTTAGTAAATGAAACTAGATCTCTATCCCTCTTCCTAGACATCCTTCCTGAAAAACCACTGTTATTTCAGGAGAAGAATAACACACAGTTGTAAAATTTTACTATTTTTCAAGCAGGGTACTAAGGACTTCACATATCATCCACTCACTTAATTTTCACAACAATCTATGAAATAGTTACTATTATCATAACTTTTTTGTTGATAAGGAAACTGACATCAAATAATTTGCACGGGATGATAGCACTGGTGGATGGGGGAGGGAGAAACCGTGGCTGGGAGGCAGACTCCAGAGCCTGCGCTCCTAACTACCACATTATAACACATTGTCCTAGAGAAATGAAAGCAGAAGGGACCAAAGAGAGCAATCTCCACTAGCCTGTAAACACAGATTTTTTAGTAGTGCAAATTTTGTATCTTCCTACCTCACAGTCACCTTCCATATTTGCTCCCCTTACCCCCCAGATGGTCTTCTAGAAGCCCTGCTTAAACAACATGACTCAGCCCAGAGCTGATTTTTTTTTTTTTAAATCCTCCAAGTCATTGTCCAAGCGAGCTGGACCAATCAGAGTCCCAGGAACTGAGAGGGAGGGAAAGCCCGTCTCTTCATGGGGTTGGGCTTAAAATATGTATTGTAGAACCTACTTAGAATAGCCAGATAAAATAGAGGATTCCCACTGAAGTTTAGATTTTTGACAAAAAATACAGAATTTTTTTATTTAAGTATGTCCAAATATTGGAAAGAAAACACACTAAAAAAAAAAAACCTTTTTAAATCTGAAATTCAAATTTAACTGAGTGTCATAATACACACATATATACATACAACATGCTAAATAAAAGATATAATATGTAATATATAAAATATAGTATATATGAATATGTATATATACAGGTATACATGTATATGGGGCTTCCCTGGTGGCTCAGTGGTAAAGAATCTGCCTGCCTGTGCAGGAGATGCAGGTTTGATCCCTAAGTCAAGAAGATCCCCTGGAGAAGAAAATGGCAACCCACTTCCAGGATTGCCTGGGAAATCCCATGGACAGAGGAGACTGGCGGGCTACAGGACCTGGCGTTGCAAAGTCAGACACGGCTTAGCAACTAAACCAACACCACCATACATGCATACACACACACACACACACACACACACATTATATAGATACACGCACACACGCTTTATATAGATACACACACACACACACACATATGTTGTTGTCGTTCAGTTGCTAAGTCATGTCTGACTCTTTGCAACCCCATGGACTGCAGCACGTCAGGCTTCCCTGTCCTTCATTATCTCCCAGAGTTTGCTCAAATTCATGTCCATTGAGTTGGTGATGCTATCTAACCATCTTATCCTCTGCTACCCTCTTCTCCTTTTGCCTTCAATATTTCCCAACATGAGGTCTTCTACAATGAGATGACTCTCTTTGCATCAGGTGGCCAAAGTTTTGGAGCTTCAGCTTCTAGGAGCCCTGTGAATACCCTTGTTTTGGAGAAAGTCTGCATGCTGAGCAGGAAATATCTAACAGACACATAGAGAGAAGCAGAGATGTGAGAGAGGAAGTATCTCCCAGACCTTGACTCAGTTCCTTCGTACATTCTCAGCCTTGGATCCCACCTAGGCTCCCCCATCTTTTACAACCAAAGCACCCTTAGAAGGTAACCCTTCAGTAGAAAATGTGAATGTTCAAGTGTGAAATTAATGCCATTCACTATAGCACAGTGGAGAATTGATATCCAACATTCAAACCATCTCTCAACTGTCTTTTTTTTTTTTAGAATTCTTCAAAAGAGGGTGGTTCTAAGAGTCAGACACGACTGAGCGACTTCACTTTCACTTTTCTCTTTCCTGCATTGGAGAAGGAAATGGCAACCCACTCCAGTACTCTTGCTTGGAAAATCCTATGGATGGAGGAGCCTGGAAGGCTGCAGTCCATTGGGTCGCTGAGGGTTGGACACAATTGAATGACTTCACTTTCACTTTTCACTTTCATGCATTGGAGAAGGAAATGGCAACCCACTCCAGTGTTCTTGCCTGGAGAATCCCAGGGACGGGGGAGCCTGATGGGCTGCTGTCTATGCGGTCGCACAGAGTCGGACACGACTGAAGCGACTTAGCAGCAGCAGCAGCAAATGGACACACAATTGCACAAAAATACTCTTTCTTTCATCCCTATCTTAATGAGTTAGAATTCCTCTATTAAACAAACATGCCTCTAGGAATGATAACATAAAAATCAAGATAGCAATTCTGTGTGTCGACAGGGCAAAATGAGGCTAAGGAAGTGTCTCAAAGGATCTCAGTTAAATTTACGTTGTTTTATTTCTTAAACCATGTAGTAAAGACCTGAAAGCTCACTAAAGTATTCTTTACACTTGTTTTGCATCCTAAATATTTCATAGTAAAAAACAAAAAAAAAGGTTTTTTAAGCCTGATCACAGTTCTTGAACTTAGTTAAAACTGTCTTAAGTATGGGTTGGGTAGAAAAGATTTAAAAATATCTTTGCAGTTTATTTAATATTTAAAATACAATAGCTTGCATTTTTTTAAAGATTTGGTCTGTAGGTCCCAGGAGCATTATCGTGACCCATTTGGAATTTTAGCTTTCTCAATAAAAAGGTTTCAGCATCTGGAACAATGCCTGGCAAATGGTAAGTATCCTGTGTATAATGATTGGGTTTCCCTGGTGGCTCAGATGGTAAAGAATCTGAGATGGTATAATGATTAAATGGATGGCAAAACACTAAAATCATCACTGTACACCCTGTTTTATGTTAAAGTTTTCTCCATCTCTTCCCATATGCCTTGTCTCCTAAGGTATGGCTATGTGTGTTCTAAGTCACTTCAGTCGTGTCTGACCCTGCATGGCCCTATAGACTGTATCCTGCCAGTCTCCTCCATCCATGGGATTCTCCAGGCAAGAATACTGGAGTGGGTTGCCATAACCTCCTCCAAGGAATCTACCCAACTCAGGGATCAAACCTGTGTCTCCTATGTCTTCTGCATTGGCAGCTAGGTTCTTTACCACTAGTACCAACTGGGAAGTCCAAGGTATGGCTCTGTTAGGGGTTATACTGGAAATGGAACAGGGTTGGCAGGAGAGAATTTGAAGGAGCTGCATTTTTGTGATATCCAAAATGTTTGCCTGAGACCCATGCTGAAGATACACTATGTGGTTGACATCATCTCCACCTGTTTTCCTGCCTAAATGGTCTAATTTGAATAATGTTACCTCGGGCCCCTCAGCATGCTGGTTAGAGGATATGGAGAAAGACGAGGTCAGGACAGCAGGGGCAAGTCTTTTGTCTTGCCATTTCACCTCCTCAAACAATGACAGCTGAAATACATCTGATGCTTTTCCTCACATCCTCACTTATGAGCATCGGAACAAGATACTCCCCTAAGAGGATGATCCTGGAACAAAGACTACTTTGATGAATATAATAGAGCAGTTCATACGCTCTGCTGCTTTGGGGGGTAAAAAGTCCCAGAACATTCTATTCCTTTTTTTCCCACAGTCCTATTATTCATGTGATGCCTCAAAATAATTATTTTCTAAGAGGATTTTAGCATCCCAGATGCACTTTGAATGTCATGAAAGAGCAGAGGAAACATAAGCATGAGATGAAGCACAAGGCAGGAACAGAAAACAAACTGCCCGGGTCTGTGATGTATGGCGCCCAGAATAAACACAAGGAGCTCTGTGAGAGCCAGTTCATTTTATGTACAAGGCGATCCAACTTCAGTTGCTGGCAAGACCATTAGTCGTCCTCACCTAATCATGGAGACAGTGAAGTGAAAGTGTTAGGTACTCAGTTGTGTCCAACTCTTTGTGACCCATGGACTTTAGCCCGCCAGGCTCCTCTATCCATGGGATTCTCCAGGCAAGAACACTGGAGTAGGTTGCCATTCCCTTCTCCAGGGGATCTTCTTGACCCAGGGATTGAACCCTGGTCTCCTGCATTGCAGGAAGATTTCTTACCATCTGAGCCACTACGGAAGCCCATCATGGAAAAGAGCCCATCTAAATTTTCCTGAAAATTCCAACTCATTGAGTGGATTAAAAGGATGGTCTTTTTATTTTAGAGGTAAGACTTTCATAAAGTGGCAAAACCTAATTTTGTTCTTTTCCTCTCTATTAAATGTGTCTAAACAACTTATCGATTCCTGTAAAAGAAAGCGCAGGGGGAAAAAATCATGTACAAATTGAATAAAGACTTAGGGGTTTATTACACTAGAGTTATAATTCAAGCCGGTTTTGAAAAGAACGTTTGTCTAATTAGTCATTGTAATCAGGTATCTATGGGAATAAGTGTTAATGCTTGGAATAGACAACCAATTAATCATGTCTACAGTCAGCATAATAACTGGCATCAGGTTCTGTGATTTTTAGACTTTTTATACAGCAAGTACAAAACAGGCAGCTATCCTGTGCTTTTCCTGGAACAGAAAGCAAACCCCCTTTCTGCACTGGGAGGTCCCTGGGATAGCTCATCCCTGGATGTCTGAATGCTTACAGCCTCAACCATAAGCCAAGGGAAAACAACAGCAGGGACAGTGCACGAGAGGCCCGTGCATTCAGGATATATGGCCCCTCTAGCATGGAATATGCTTTACCGTTTTTGTGGGTCAGGAATCTCGTGTGATTTTGTTCAGTCATTTAATTCAAGGTGCCTCACAAAGCTGTAGTCTTCATCTCAAGGATCAACTGGAGAACAGTCCATGTCCAGGTTCACTCATGCAGCTGTTAGAAGCCACAGGTCCTGACTGCCACTTGGACTGCTTCCTGGGGCTGCTTACAACACAGCAGGTGGATTCCATCCAAGAGAGAGCAGGGGAAAGAGAGAATGAGCGAGAGAGGGTAAATGAAGCGGAACCAGAGTCTTTGTAACCTAATCTCAGGAGTACAGCCCATCACTTTGGCCACATATTTATTAGAAGCCAACTAACCAGGTCAGCCTGAAGAATTGATGCTTTCAAATTGTGCTGCTGGAGAAGACTCTTGGGAGTCCCTTGGACTGCAAGGAGATCAAACCAGTCAATCCTAAGGGAAATCAACCCTGAATATTCATTGGAAGGACTGGTGCTGAAGCTGAAGCTCCAATATTTTGGCCACCTGAAGCAAACAGCCAACTTGTTTGAAAAGACCCTGATGCTGGGAAAGACTGAAGGCAGGAGGAGAAGGGGATCACAGAGGATGAGGTGGTTGGATGGCATCACCGACTCAATGGACATGAATTTGAGCAAACTCCAGGAGATAGTGAAGGACAGGGATGCCTGGAGTGCTGCAGTTCATGGGGTCGAAAAGAGTTGGACATATTACTTAGAGACTGAACAAAAATAAAAACCAGGCCATCCTAGAGAGATGACTAAATGAGAGCCTAAATACCTGGTGACGGGGATCACTGGGAGATACCTTAGGAGCCTCTGCCTGGAATATCTTGACCTTGTCTCTCAGAACAGGTCCAGACTAGGGTGTCCATCACTTGCTTTCGCGTGCTTCCTCTAAGAACCATCTTGAACTCCTGCCCTGCACCCCTCCCGGAAAACAGGAGCCAACCCCTCTACTCCTGGGTATTCGGTGGATGGCAGTCCATCTCTAAACTCAGTTCATCCATTCATTAGTTCTGTGTTCCAGCCTTGGCCATGTTGCTTGACCTCACTCATGTTCTAAGTCTCCATCTGTAAAATGGGGTTAAAAGTAGGACTCATTTTGTAAGTTTTTTGTGAGGACTAAAAATGCACATAAAAACTCTTAGAGTGGTTCCCAAAGCAATGTAACTCCTCAGTAAACAAAAGCAACCTTTACCTGTTTTTAAAATTTATTTTTATTTTGTTTTTATTTTTTGGCTGTACTGTGCAGCATGTGGGATCTTAGTTCCCCACCCAGGGATGGAACTCGCGTCCCCTGCATTGGAAGCATGGAGTCTTAACCAGTGGGCCACCAGGGAAATTCAGCAACCTTTACCATTGTTGTTGTTGTTATAATTATTACCATTTTATCCATGAAGGTCAAGATATTTGAAACAAGGCTTCTGCATGGTGGAAGACACTGCTATACAAATCTTCCCAGAACTAGAAATTGAAAATTACAAGGAAGGAACTGTAAGATCCCATTGGTCCTCCAAGAGTGTGGATGCCCCAAGATAGAGATTGGAAGTGGACCAAGAATCAGACCCCACAAAACTGTAGTATAGACAGAAATCAGGGTGGAGAGGGTTTTTTTGTGTACATTTCCTTCTTTAAAAGAATTTCATTTGGTTTCCCTAAGCAATTAATGGGTGCTGGTGGTTTAGTTGCTAAGTCGTGTACAATAAGTATTGGACCCAAAGGGTCGTAGCCCTCCAGGCTCCTCTGTCCATGGGATTTCCCAGGCAAGAATACTGGAGTGGGTTGCCATTTCCTTCTCCAGGGGATCTTACCGATCCAGGGATCAAACCTGTGTCTTTTACATTGCAGGTGGATTTTTACTGCAGAGCACCAGGGAAGTCCCTATGCAATTAATACAGTCCTTTTAAATTTAAGGATAACCCAGCTATGCTAAGAGAACCCAGGGATGTGATCTGTACAGTCTGAAAAAAGATTAAGTCTGGGAAGAGAATGGGAAACAGCATTTATTGAGTGACAATTGTTAAGCCACAGAGTGCATTTGCATTTCACTGTCACCCAACCACTTTAGGGGGTAGTTTTTCTGATCCTCCCATTTTGAAAACAATGTCAAATAATGAAATTATTTCACCATAATAAAATTAACCATTTTAAAGTGAACAACTCAGTGACATTTAGTACATTCAGAATATTGTGTAGCCACCATTTCTTCATAGATGCAAATAATTCTCATCACCCTTAAAGGGAAACTTGTTCCCATTATGCACTTTTTGTCCATTTCCTTCCCACCCCACACTCAGCCCCGGGCAACCACTGACCTGCAGTCTGTCTTTATGGATTTACCTCTTCTAGATATTTCACATTAATGGAATCACACATAGGTGACTTTTTGTGTCTGGTTTCTTTCACATAATGTTTCTGACATTCATCCACACTGTAGCATGTACTGGTACCGCATTCCATTTTATGGCTGAATAATATTCCCTTGCATGGATACAGCACAATTTGTTTATCCATTCATCTTTGATGGATATTTGGGCTGTTTCCATCTTTTAGGAACTGTGAATAATGCTACTGTGAACAGGATTTTTTTATTGGAGTATAATTGCTCTATAAAGTTGTGTGAGTTTCTGCTATACAACATCGTGAATCAGCTATAGTACACATATATCCCCTCTCTCTTGAGCCTCCATCCCAACCCGCCCCATCCTACCCCTATAGGTCATCACAGAGCACTGAGCTAAGCTCCCTGTGTTATACAACAGCTTCCCACTAGCTAGCTATTTTTGTGTATACAGGAATTTTTGTATCTGCTTTTTGGTTCTTTGGTATATATTCCTAGGAGCAAAATTGTCATGTGAAGTGCCAACTCATTGGGAAATTCCCTGATGCAGGGAAAGACCGAAGGCAGAAGGAGAAGAGGCGATGGAGGATGAGATGGTTGGATGGCATCACCGACTCAGTGGACATGAGTTTGAGCAAACTCCAGGAGATAGCGAAGGACAGATAAGCCTGGCGTGCTGCCGTCCATGGGGTGGCAACAAGTTGAACACAACTGAGCTGTTGAACAACAACAGTAGTGATTCTGTTTAGTGTTTTGAGGAACTGCTTCATCTCACTTTTTTACAGGTGGAGAAAAAAACATGAATGCTTTAAGTTTAGAGTTATCAGGACTCTGAGGCATAAAAGTCATTGCCATTTTCACTGATTACTGAAAGCTGCATGGAGGAAGGCTTCCTGGAGGAGGCGAGACTATCTCAGGGAAGCAAGTTGCTCCTGTGGGATAGAACAGGGCAGAAGGGGTGCTGATGCTAGGATGATATGAACAGAGGCAGAGGCAGGCAGCTTAGTCTGGTTGCAGCCAAGGTCCTGCCTGGAAAGAACTCAGGCCACAGGGCTCCATTCACTCCATTCACTCCTCCCTGGGTATCTGCCTGCTCATATCTTTATTTACCTTTCAGAGTCAGAGGAACTAATCTCTGTCAGGTTAAGTAAGAACTATGTATCCCAGGATAGGCTTTGGGCTCTGTCCAGCTCACACAGGGACACAAGCTATGGACTTTGATTTCTTTTTTAAAAAGAAAGCAGTGGGGGCAGGTTAATTTCCGCCTGCACATCTCAGTTCTTTAGGGGCAGAAACAAGAGATTACACAGTCAGATAGCTGGCTCTCCTGGTTTCCCATTAACAATCATGACTCAGCTGGACCAAGAGACAAAAGTCTAGGTCCTCCAGCACCACGAGGAAGGAAATGAGCAGCCTAGATCCAATCACCCCATGCTCTAACAAAACCTTCTCCCACTGCCCAACATCTTTAAACACCAGTGTATTCTCTTCACCCCAGACACTGCAATTCCTCTGCAACAGCAAAATTGCACCATTATCCCCATCAGTTCAGTCTCTAATTTGTGTCAGGCACATTCTACACACTATCTTCTTTAGCCTTCACAAGAACTCTGCAAGGTACACAAGATTACCCTCATTTGACAAGGAGAATGGTGAGGTTCAAAGAAAATAAATTGGGTGGAATCGGGTTCCGAGCCAATGTCTTGGCCGAACTTTCAAAACCTGTGTTTCTTCTGCTGCCCTGTGCATCCAAGTTCACTCAACCTGCTGCATGAAAAGTGAAAGGGTCCATCGCTCAGTTGTGTCTGACTTTGTGTGACCCCATGGACTGTAGCCCACCAGGCTCCTCTGTCCGTCAAATTCTCCAGGCAAGAATACTGGAGTGGGTTGCCATTTCCTCCTCCAGGGGATCTTCCTGACCCAGGGATCGAACCCACATCTCTTACGTCTCCTGCACTGGCATTCTTTACCATCTGAGCCATGAGGGAAGCCCACACTGCTGTATATTTTGTCTCCATAACTTATTTGCCTTGAGTACTAAACTTTGTAAACTTTGACCAATTTCTCCCTCCAGCCCCTAGTAACCACCATTCTACCCTCTGCTTCTATGAATTTGGCTATTTTAATAGCATGTTTTTTAAAAAGAAGAGAAGCAATGATTCCATAAGCTTTAGCGGATTTGTTTGTTTTGCTTGGCTGTGCCATGCAGAATCTTAGTTCCCTGACCAGGGATGGAACCCATGCCCTGCAGTGGAAGCACAGAGCCTTAAGTGTGAAAGTCTCAACTGGAACAGTTAACTGCTAACTGGGAAGTCCCCTAATGGCATTTTTGAAAGAAGCAAAGGAAGAAGTAGAAAAAAGAGGAGAGGGGAGGAGGAGCCAGAGTGAATATGGACAAAGAAAGGAAGGTGCTCCATGAATGGAGCGGGCGGAGGGTATGGGGAGCAGGAAAGAGAGCGATCCTCTCACAGGGCTGAGAAGAGCCCCCAGTTTGTGCGGTTGGCAGAACCCCCATTTCTCCGAAAGGAAACCTGGTCCCTCTGCACGACTTCCCCTCAGGCTGGGAGCGTGCAGCCAGGAGGCAATGACACAGGCGCACTCACTGATGCTAAACAGACTCCGCTGGGAGCACATCAGAATGATTTTCGGGATTCAATTGAATCGACTCGTTCTTTAAATTAAATTCTTTCATTGCAGCTCGGCTCCTCCACAATCGCCCAGTTCTCTCCTAAAGGGGCTCCGATTCCCAATTAGTAAATGAGATCTCCAGTAATGCCAGTGTGCGTTTTGCCGATGGGGGTGGACTAGATGGCAGAGGGGAAATGCAGGGAACACTGCACCTCTCTGCTTTTCCTCCTGGAGGGCGCATGTGGATGAGCTAGTCTAGGGGAAGGGCGGGGAAGGAACAGGGTTACATTTGCAGAGAAGCTCCAAAACTAGGTCCTTGTTCTAGGGAAGCTGGCTTGTCTTCCCAGTCTGTTACATCATGGGGTCCCACTCAGAAATGGGATCGGGGGTGGATCGAGTCTGGGAAGTCAGCACCTCATGAAATTCAGGATTGTTAGAGGGAAAGGTGGGCAAGAGCCCACTACTTCTCGACTCTTGTTCCCCTTCCCTCCATCACCTTGAATGCTTTCTTTTGCTTGAATCAAGGTAAAGTTTCACATCCTGGAGGATAGAAACAGCTGGACTGCTTTTTTGTTGTTGCTGTTTTTTGTTTTGTTTTATTTTGTTTTTTTAAATTTTTTGGCTGCACCGCACTGCATGTGGGATCTTAGTTCCCCAACCAGGGATTGAACCCATCCCCTTGCAGTGAGATATCTCCAGGAGACAGTGAAGGACAGGGAAGCCTGGTGTGCTGCAGTCCTTGGGGTAGCAAAGTGTTGGACATGACTTAGCAACTGAACAGCCCTTCAGTGAAAGTACAGTCTTAACTACTGGGCCAACAGGGGTGTTCCTACACTGCTTTGAAATAGGGGCATGGAGATGGAAATGGAGGCTGAACAGAAAACTTGGGGGGGAGTCCTTTTGGGAAACCACACTCCTTCCTGGAGCTTCATGTCTGCCATTTCCCTGAATCCTCACAGTAATCTGATGGTGTAGGTAGAACTAGCACCTGCATTTCACTGATGGGGAAACTGAGGCACAGAAGTCTTCAAGACTGTGCCCACAAAGGCAGAGGGGGATGAGGTAAAGCCAGGATGGGGACCTGGATCTGCTCATCTCAGTTCTACAGAGCAGTTAAGAGTATGAGTCTACAAGTCCATTCTTTACATCTGTATCTGGGGAACTGAGAGAGCTGGATTGACATATATACACTGTTGCTAAGTCGCGTCAGTCATGTCCGACTCTGTGCAACCCCATAGACGGAAGCCCACCAGGCTCTCCTGTCCCTGGGATTCTCCAGACAAGAGTACTGGAGTGGGTTGCATTTCCTTCTCCAATGTGTGAAAGTGAAAAGTGAAAGGGAAGTCGCTCAGTCATGTCCCACTCCCAGTGACCCCTTGGACTGCAGTCTACCAGGCTCCTCCATCCATGGGATTTTCCAGGCAAGAGTACTGGAGTGGGGTGCCATTGCCTTCTCCGATATATACACTGCCATGCGTGAAATAGATAGCTAGAGGGAGGCTGGTGTATAACACAGGGAGCTCAGCTCGGTGCTCTGTGATGACCTAGAGGGGTGAGATGGGGGGAAGGACTGGGAGGGGGGCTCAAGGGGGAGGGGATATACATATATATATACTTACTTATGGCTGAGTCACACTGATGTACAGCGGCAACTAGCACAGCACTGTAAAGCACATATACTCCAATTTAAAAAAATAGTAGATAAATAAAATATGATTCTGGAGCCACTCATTCTATATTTGAATCTGAGCTCTTGACCCTACTGCTGTGTGACCCTGAGAAAATTACATAATATCTCTGTGCCTGATGAGTGAAAAAAATGTGAGACACTCAGTTGCGTCTGACTCTGTGACCCCACGAACTGTAACCCACCAGTCCAGGGAATTCTCCAGGCAAGATTACTGGAGTGGGTAGCCATTCCCTTCTCCAGGGGATCTTCCCAACCCAGGGGTCAAACCCAGGTCTCTTGAATTGCAGGCAGATTCTTTACCATCTGAGTCACCAGGGAAGCCCGAAAAGTGTTAGTCGCTAAGCCATGTCCGACTCTTTGCAACTCCATGGACTGTCACCCACCAGGCTCCTCTGTCCATGAAATTCTCCAGGCAAGATTACTGGAGTGGGTTGCCATTCCCTTCTCCAGGGGGTCTTCCCAATCCAGGATCGAAATGAGGTTTCCTCCACTGCAGGCAGATTCTTTACCATCTGAGCCACCAGAGAAGCCTTCCCTGATGAGTATCTAAGTGATTAGAGCAGTGATTGCCTTATGAGGCAAGTGCTAATGAGAGTGTGGTAAATGAATTTTTACATTCTTAGCCACCAGTGACATTCAGTACAATAAAGGAGTAAGTGATTGTCTTTGGAGGGTGTGGTTTAGAAGAAGGGGGAGGAATATCTCAGCTGGACTTTATCATGTGAGCAGGAAGTCTTCTGGCTGCCCTTCTGAGCGTCCTTCTGCGGGTTCCCTCTGAGGCAGTCTTTGCCTAACTCTTGCAGCTCCAGGGGGAGCCAAGGAGACTGCTCATTTGAGCCAAGTGGATTTAGGGACAGGCCTCTAGGCGCCTTGCCCAGGGAGCTTCCCACTCCGTCAGTGACCAGAACTCAGTGGCAGGCAGCAGAGGGGTGTATGTGCCCTTCTGACACACTGAGCCTTCCCCAGGCTCTGAGAGCCATAATGAGGCCAGATCTCAGCATGGCGGCCAGGCTGCGTTAGACGGGAATTTCCAGCTCTCCTTCCCCAGCACCTAGTTAACTGGATAAACTCTTCCAAAAGGCCACACATTAGCAATTCGCTAGATAAACTGTGGCTTGGACAGAGCTCCCTCTGTGAAGCAAATCGAAAGGCAGAGTTCATCAGACAGAAGTGGGTTCAAATCCCAGCTCCATTAACGTCCAGTTCTGTGTTCCTGGAGAAATTGCTGAACCACTCTAGACCCTGGTTTCCTCTTTCTCTGTAACATTAAGATAGTAATCCTACTGACTTCTTTTTTAAAAATATTTTTTTGTTTATTTTTTTATTTTTATTTTTTGGCTTTACCTGTGGTTTATGGGATCCCACTTCCCTGATGAGGGATTGAACTTGGGCCAAGGCAGTGAAAACCCAGAATCCTAACCAGTAGGCCACCAGGAAACTCCCATTACTGACTTCTTAAGCTTGTCATAATGATGAAAATGAGATAATCCATGTAAAGCTTTTAGCAAAATGCCTGGGCGATCATTGCTTAGTATTTGTGTGTTATTATTTTCATTATTGATAATATATTGATGTCAATCATTAGTAAAGGTAATAAATTAATGGAAACTAGAGTTTTCAGAGGAGGACTTTTTCCAGCAAGAATTTCATCATCAGTTCCTTTTGACTTAGTGGGGTCCCTCAAAATCTACAACCTCTGTGAACTTCTGAACCATCAGAAGGACAGGGTTGTGCCCAGGAAGCCTGTGGAGAGCTTCCATGAGGAAGGGAGCATCTTTATATAGTAAGTCCCCTGCTGGAGTGGTGCTGGTGGTAAAGAACATACCTGCCAGCACAGGAGAAATGAGACTTGGTTTCGATCCCTGGGTCAGGAAGATCCCCTGGAGGAGGGCGTGGCAACTCACTCCAAGTATTCTTGCCTGGAGAATTCCATGGACAGAGGAGCCTGGAGGGTTACAGTCCATGGGGTTGCAAAGAGTCAGACACGACTGAAGCAAGTGAGCAGTCACGCTGCATAAGAATGAGTTCCATTCCAAGAGCACATTTGTAAGTCCACCAAAGTTGGCCTAGTACCCAGCTAACACAATCAGCTATCTAGTAATGTACCATAATAGCTTTATAATACTTTTCATGCAAATAATATATTTTTTAAAAGCACAAAAAATAAAGAAAACATTTTTAATCTTACAGTGCAGCACCTTGAAAAGTACCAGCTATGTCACTGATGCTTTCACACTCTCTTCTAGACATGCTGGGCTTGAAATACAGAGAACTGTGCTACTGTATTCTATACAGGGCAGTAAAGTATATAAAGGCTCAACAACATGTAGGGGATGTGTACACAGGATGATGTTCGCCAGACGGCCGTGGGAATGCATGTTCGCATCTTTGAAAAGATCACAACTTGAAGGTTCACACGTATGGGGACTTACTGTATTTGAATGAAAATCTCCTTTTTTTTCAGTTGAGTGGCAGGCATCCATGATTCGGATCAGACACCTGAGTATATTTCCCTACCTTCCAGCAAGTGCTTCGAAGGTAAGTGTCTCAGAAAACCCTGAGAACTGTGCCAGCAGGGAGCACCTGAGGTTAACTTCCCCTTCTTGCTCTCTCGGGAAGCATGAAGCCGATAGTCAGACCACCTTCCTTTGCTAAATCAAACCTTTGTTGCCTGGGAAACTTTGTATCTGCTCTATCCTTGGGGGCACTTCTTCCTTTAGATGGGTGGATGGCTCTTTCTCACCTCATTCAGCTGTCTGTCATTGTCCTGGTCAGTATGGGCTGCTATAACAGAGCATCATAGACCCAGTGGCTTATACATAACATACATGTGTTTCTCACGGTTCCAGAGGCTGGAAGTCTGGGAGCAGGGTGCCAGCACGGTCTGGTTCTTTTCTTCTTTTTTATTGGAGTAGAGTCAGTTTACAATGTTGTGTTAGTTTCTGCTGTGCAGCAAAGTGAATCAGCTACACATACATATTGTGGCTGTTGTTGTTCAGTCACTAAGTCATGTCCAACTCTTTGCAACCCCTTGGACTGCAGCACGCCAGGCCTCCCTGTCCCTCAGCATCTCCCAGAGTTCACCCAAGTTCGTGTCCATTGAATCAGTGATGCCATCCAACCATTTCATATACACATATATCCCCTCTTTTTTAGATTTCCTTCCCATGTAGGTCACCACAGAGCACTGAGAAGAGCTCCCTGTTCTATATAGTAGGTTCTCATTAGTGATCTATTTTATGCATAGTAGTCCCTTGGACTGCAAGGAGATCCAACCAGTCCATTTTGAAGGAGATCAGCCCTGGGATTTCTTTGGAAGGAATGATGCTAAAGCTGAAACTCCAGTACTTTGGCCACCTCATGCGAAGAGTTGACTCATTGGAAAAGACTCTGATGCTGGGAGGGATTGGGGGCAAGAGGAGGAGGGGACGACAGAGGATGAGATGGCTGGATGGCATCAGTGACTCGATGGACGTGAGTCTGGGTGAACTCCGGGGGTTGGTGATGGACAGGGAGGCCTGGCGTGCTGCAATTCATGGGGTCGCAAAGAGTCAAACGCGACTGAGCAACTGAACTGAACTGAGTGTATATACATCAATCCCAATCTTCTAATTCACGCTACCCTTCTTTCCCTATTTGGTCTGGATCTGATGAGAGCTCTCTTCTGCCATGTGCCAAGCTGACTTCTTGCTGTATACCCACGTGGTAGGGAGCAGGGAGAGAAAGCACTGTCCCTCTCTTGTGACCCTTATAAGGGCACTGATTCCACTTATGAGGGCTCCACCCTCATAATTTCATCTGATCCTTATTACTTCTTAAAGGCCCTACCTCCTAATACCATTCAATTGCAAGGTAAGGTTTCAAGATATGAATCTGGGGGGATACAGACATTCAGTCCATAACAGTCACAAAGGAACACCATTCCTGACTATGCTATTATAAATCTAAACCCCGCCACAGCATTCTCTATTTCTCAAAATGTTTTCTCCCTCAGGACAAAGGGAAGCCCCTAATATAGACTGATATAGACCCAGTCTCAGAAGACCTCACAGGATAAATTTGTACCACTTTCTTACAAAATCATCAGTAGACTTAAAAGAATAAATATTGTATATTAATGCACATGTATGGAATCTAGAAAAATGGTACTGATGAACATATTTTCAGGGAAGGAATAGAGACACAGAGATAGAAAACAGACTTGTGAACACAGAAGAGGGAGGAGAGGGTGGGAAGAACTGAGAGAGTAGCTTTGAAACATATACATCACATATGTAAAACAGCTAGCTGGGAGGAGGTTGCTGTATACACAAGAAGTTCAATCTAGTGCTCTGGGACAACCTAGAAATGTGGAATGGGGTTGGATTGGGGGGAGAGAGGTTCAGAATGGAGGGGACATATGTATACTTAAGGCTGATTTACGTTGTTGTATGGCAGAAACCAACACAACATTGTAAAGCAATTATTTTCCAAGTAAGATAAGAAGAAAAGAAAAAAATCTGTTTCATCTGACTCATTCAAATAACCTAAGGTAATAACATGAGATCCAAAGAATGATGAGCAGGAATATTTATCCAAGTAGCATTTATGGAAGCAAAATATTGGAAATCACCTAAATATTGAACCACAAGGGGATGGATTAAAATGTTATTGCACATCAGTGTGTTGGAACACCATGCAGACATTTTAAGTCTTTAATACTGTAGGGATGCTATTAGAGTAAAAAATAAATCTGGATATTAATATTTACTTACAGTGTTATTCTGAAGAGATGCAAGGGAGACTATATTTCAAAGTGCTAAATGTCTCACTGATGGAAAGAAACAGGAGCGAATATTCTCTTCATCTCTTTTATAGTTTCTAAGATAGGTTTACAACGAACACTCATTACACCTATAAGGAAATAATTTTATAAGCTATGTGAGTTTTTAATTTATTTATTTTTAAATGAAGGATAATTGCTTTACAATATTGCTTTGGTTTCTGCCATACACCATCACGAATTGGCCATGGGTGTACATATGTCCCCTCCCCCTTGAATCTCCCTCCCACCTTCCACCCTTTCCCACCCTTCCAGGTTATTACAGAGCCTGGGTTTGAGTTCCCCGAGTCATACAGCGAATTTCCATTGACTGTCTATCCATCTGACATGTAGCAGTGTATATGCTTCCATCTACCCTCTCCATTCATCTCACCTCTCCTTCCTGTGGTACATAAATAATTTTTTTTTTCATATATCCCATCATATATTTTGTTGCCATGAATATGATCATCAGTCCCACCAACAGAATGGGGTCCCCCTAAAAGAATATTATCAGCCACATTCCCAGAGTTTCTGGACACCGTGAGGCAGGAACATGCTCCCCCCAACCCCCCGCCATGCTGTTCAAAATACAGCAGGCATAGCAAATTACAACCATCCAAATAACACAGGTGGGTAAATATTGATAGGATTTGTTACATGAAATGCTAAAAAAAATATAACTTGAGGATGTAACCACTTATTTTCCCACCTTTAGAAATCCCAGTATCTGTTTCTGCCAAAAAGATGGAGGGTGGGGAATTTTGCAGAGAAAAAAAAAATTCAAAATCTCTTCTTTCAAACTGACAGAGGAAGAGGTGGGGTTGATAATGGAGGAAATGCACTAAATCAGAGATTTGGCTGTTATCATTCCTGAAAGCACAGGTGAGCTGGATTTTGCCATGAGAGTGACAGGTAAGACCGACGGAAGGACTGAGGATTAAGAGACATTTTTCAGATTTGGAAGGAAGGCAGGGAAAATCCTTCCTCTTCTCTAACTGATAGACACACAGAGTCTGACACAGGCTTAAGAGACATGGCCTGATTCCACCAGGACTTGTCGTGTGATTTGGGGCAATCCAAGGAAAGGCTCAAAGAAAAGGAGGGGAAAAGTTCTCTGAATCAACGTTCCTTCCTCTGCATTTTCAAACGTTCTCTCTGGCACACCCTGGGCACTGTTCATCTCTGTGCATTGTGTGATCAATTTTTCATCATCCTTGGGACTTCCTTGGGGTTTTCCCTCTTCTAATCCCTCTCTCCACCCTGCCAATTCTTGACAACAAAGTTAAGCCACACCTACTTGGCACCTGACACATCTCTTACGTGCTCAGGTCCCTGAAGGAAGGTAAAAAACCCAAGGTGAAAAGGCTGTCAGCAAGTTCCAAGATTGATCTGCAAACCAAGGCCAGTCTCTGCCTTGGGCTCAATTTCCAACACCCTCTCAAGGATGGGCCAATGTCAAGCAGTGACTACCTGATACCCTGGACCAATCAATGCCAGAGCAGGAGATTCAGCCAGAGTTTCATGGAGACACTGCTGGGATCTTGCGGACTGACTTTTGAAGCTTTGATTGCATTCAGGACTTTTCCAGAAGAATAGGAGACCTGGAGTGTCTGGGCAGCTGCCCTGGATTCAAGATGATAGAATTGTCCTGAACAGACCAACACTCTAGAAAAATGATCTTAAACTAGAGGTCCACAGCCCAATTCTGTCCGTAAGTATATTTTTCCTGGTCTGCACAGCTGATTTTTGTTTATTTAAATGCCTTGTCAAGATGTAAATCGTGAATGATTGCATGTGAAAATCCGCATTTCTGACTTTTTTAAATAAAAAGATTTGATTGTAGCTGTGCTGCGCTGTGCTTAGTCACTGAGTGTCATGTCCAACTCTTTGGGACCCCGTAGACTATAGCCCCCCAGGCCCCTCTGTCCCTAGGGATTCTCCAGGCAAGAATACTGGAGCCACGCCCTCCTCCAGGGAATCTTCCCAACCCAGAGATCAAACCCAGGTCTCCTGCATCACAGGCTAATTCTTTACCATCTGAGCCACCAGGGAAGCCCAAGAATACTAAAGTAGGTAGTCTATCCCTTCTCCAGGGGATCTTTCTGACCCAAGGATTGAACCGGGATCTCCTGTGTTGCAGGCAGATTTTTTACCAGCTAAGCTACCAGGGAAGCCCTTTGGTTGTAGAGTACAATGTTTGAGAATGTGAATTCTGGAGCCAGATTTCCTGATTTAGAATCCTAGCTCTGTGATTGAGAGTAAAGTATCAAACCTCTCTGTGCCTGAATTTTCTCGTCCAAAAAATGGGAATAATAATAATACCTGTCTTGTTATTGTTGTAGCAATTAAATAAACTAATGTAAACAATTTTAAAATTTTAATTATTTCTTAGCTTCCCAACCAGGGATTGAGTTCCCGACTCTGGGTAGTGAGTGTGGAGTCCTAACCTCTGGACCACCAGGGACTTCCCTAAGCAACTTTTAAAAAACAGCGTCTAGCATATAAAAGTATTAGAACAATTACTACACTGTGTTGCTGGGTTGGGAAGATCCCCTGGAGAAGGAACTGGCAACCCACTCCATATTCTTGCCTGGGAAATCCCATGGATGGGGGAACCTGTTGGGCTACGGTCCACTGAGTTGCCAAGAGCTGGACACTACTGAGGGGCTCACATACACGCACGCGTGCACACACACACACACACACACAGACATGTTGCTATTAACAAGGGTGGGGCATTCAGCAATTACCTCCCTCACTCAAGGTAGGACATAACCTCCCCTTTTCATTATGCTTATCACCCACTCAATTCACTCATTACTTTGTATTGTATTAGCTTTATGACCTCTGGATCAGTAGTAAAGAATCCACTCACCATTGCAGGAGACACAAGAAATGCAAGTTCCATCGCTGGGTTGGGAAGATTCCCTGGAGGAGGAAATGGCAACCATTCTCCCACTCCAGTATTCTTGCCTGGGAAATCCCACGGACAGAGGAGCCTGGTGGGCTACAGTCCATGGGATCACAAAGAGTCACACGACTGAGCACACACACACACACACACACACACACACACACACACACATATTGTGTTGTATTACCTTCCTGACCTCTGTAAGTACTTGAGTTTGAGACTCGTGGTTTTAAATGATGATATAGGATTTGCCAGTGTAGGACCTTTGTAAATCCATGAGGGTAGCGCCACCTTGGGCAGTAGCCAGGTGCAAATTTCCTCACACCAAGAAATCTAGGAGCATAATAGGTGAACATCACTTCCTGCTCATGATTTGGCCATTATTTAAGGAACAATCTTACGAATTAGGTACTGTTGCTCCGTCACGTTTATAGCTGATGATGTTGAGGTCCAAGTGATGCAGCCTACAAATGGTAGACTGAAGCCCAGGATGTCTAGATCTGTATCTGGGCTCCTAACTACTACATGACTCTGCTCCTGCATTACATAAGAATTTTGCAAATGGTAGAATAAGCAGAACTTAGTGGTCGATCAGCCATAGAGGTAAAGAACAGGGAGTTCAAAACTGTTCAAAAATAACCTGACCTTCTCATTTGTTTTAGGGAAGAATGTGTGTCCTGCGTGTGCAGGTGCCAATTTACAGTGACAAACAAGAAAAAGCCCACTAAGAAGAGAAGATCCATGGGAGAATGATTACTGTCAACAAAGATTTGGTGGATTGTCACATATTCAGTTCTGACTTTTCTCTGGGGATCAAGGAATCAGGACAGAGGCAAAGAGGTGGGAGGAGTTTTGAAAGGAGGAGGAGTTTGATTTGAATGTTTGGAATAATTTTCATTGGTCAAAACTTTACATGGATAGGATGAGCTGCTTTGAAGATACACAGATGCTTGGCATTGCAGTTGTCTAAGCAGGGAATTGACATCACTTGGCAGGAATAATGAAGAGGAGAATCTAGCAGTGGGGTGTGTGCGAGTGTGTGTGTGTGTGACAGAGAGAGGAAAAAAAAAAAAAGAAAGAGTGTGATAAACAAATTGTTTTTGTTGTTCAGTCTCTAAGTCGTATCCAGCTCTTTGTGACTCCATGGACTGCAGCTCACCAGCTTTCCCTGTCCTTCACCATTTCCCAGAGTTTTCTCAAACTCATGTCCATTGAGTCAATGACGCCATCCAACCATCTCATCCTCTGTTGCCTCTTTCTCCTCCTGCCCTCAAAATTTCCCAGCATCAGGGAAATTTTTCCAATGAATTGGCATTATGCATCAGGTGGCCAAAGTATTGGAGTTTCAGCTTCAGCGTCTGTCCTTCCAGTGAATATTCAGGACTGATTTCTTTTAGGATTGACTAGTTTGATCTCCTTGATATCCAAGGGACAATCAGAAGTCTCTTCCAAAATATCAGTCCTTCAGTGCTCAGCCTTCTTTATGGTCCAACTCTCACATCCATACATAAACAAATAAATTTCTTAAAACAATCACAGGGTCATTTTGTGACGACTTCTAAGTTGTCTACTGCAGCTGAGAACTTGTTTCAATCTTTTGGAGTCTATTTAAAATCTGTTTGCTGCTTCAATTTTTCTATTTAATACAGTAGCCAAGACTCAGCAAGATAAACAACTATTTGGAAGGAGAAAATCCTGGATATTCTTGGCTTTGTCAGGTTCTTTAAAAAAAATTTTTTTTTTGTTTGATGCAGAGCAGCATTCTTTCTCTCTAGAGCAGAGATCAATAATGACTTTTCTGCTAAAGGTAGCATGTATATTTTCTTTAATTCCAAGGCATGAATGCTGGCAGCAAGGAGACAGAGAATCCTCATTCAGCTTGACTCCCTAAAACTTTTGCTCCTAGACAAAAGTTTTGGAAGAGGTCACTTTTGAGACAGGCTTTCAGTCTCAGAGTCTTTAGCTTTCTCCCTGACTTTGTCTTAAAGTTAAGCTTTCTTTCTCTATAACCACCCCCCACCCCTTGGCCGAGTGACTTGTGCTATCTGGTAGGAATCAGATGGCCAATTACAGGACTAGGAGGGCATCTCTCAGACTTCCTCCTCATTACATGATGGTAATATGGAGATCAGTGGATATTTGAGATGGAATTCAAAAGGTGGGGGAATAGAACTCAGAAAATCTGTCACGTGGTTTGGTGTGAGCACAGAGCTGGGTAACAGAGTTTGAATAGAAAGATCAGAGAAATGAAAAGACGGGGCCAATATAGAGAAACCCAAGCCTTTCTTGATGAACTGAATGGGGATACCTAACTCCTCTGTTGTAGGGTTCCAACTATCTGATATGAAAAAAAGTGTGTTAGAAGTGGCCTGGGTTTATTATTATTATTACTAATTGTATTGGATATAATTGCTTTACAATGTTATGTTAGTTTCTACTGTATAGCAAAGTGAGTCAGCTATACATAAACATATATTCCCTCTTTTTTGGATTTCCTTCCCATTTAGGTCACCACGAGCACAGAGTACAGTTCCTGAGCTATCCAGTAAGTTCTCATTAGTTATCTACATTATATATAGTATCAGTAGTGTATATATGTCAATCCCAATCTCCCAATTCATCCCATTACCTCTTTTCCCCCTTGGTGTCCATACATTTGTTCTCTATGTCTGTGTCTCTATTTCAGTGTTGCAAATAAGAGCATCTATGCCATTTTCCTAGATTCCATGTGTGTGTCTGTGTGTGTGTGTATTAGTCATTCAGTCTCGTCCAACTCTTTGTGACCCCATGGACTGCAGCCCACAAGGCTCCTCTGTCCATGGAATTCTCCAGGCAAGAATACTGGAGTGGGTTGCCATTCCCTTCTGTAGGGAATTTTCCTGACCCAGGGATCGAATCTGGGTTTCTGCATTGTAGGCAGATTCTTCACAATTTGAGCCACTAGGGAATCCCAGATTTCACATATACGCCTTAATATATGATATTTGTTTTTCTCTTTCTGACTTCCTTCCTCCTGTATGACATCCTCTTCCCTACAAATGATCCAATTCCATTCCTTTTTATGACTAATAGTTCCATCATATATCTTCTTTATCCATTCCTCTCATGTCCTGACTATTGTAAATAGTGCTGCCTGGTTTAGAAGCAGCAGTCAGGACAAACACACACATATTCTGAGTCGTACCTGGCCCCTGTCAGTCACACCCTGGAGGCTCTTAGGAATCAGGGGCTCAGTCCACCTTTGGCTTTTCCCTAGTTCAGCACCAAGGACAGAACCCAGAGGCCATGGTGGCTCCACAGTTGGTCTCTGCTTTTCATTAAAGTCACATTTTAAAACAAAACTGAAATTGATCATAGGGAAGCTCCACTCAAGCTATGAAGGGAAAAAGCAGCGAAACTTACATGGGTAGGTCATGAAATCTAATGGAGGGAATGCAGCCTTGACCGGAGACTCTATGACCACGAAATGAAAACTTACTACTTTGTCCATCCCCCTCTAGAGCAGTCCTGTGTTGTGCTCTTCATAGGGTCTCCTGGGAAGCCTAGATTCAAATTTGTAGTTTGTCTATCAATTGTGAGTAAGGATAGGGACTTCCCTGGTGGTCCAATGGCTAAGACTCTGTGTTCCCAATGCCGCGGGCCCAGGTTCCATTCCTGGTCAGGGAACTAGATCCCACATGCCACAACTAAGAGTTCACATGCTGAAACTAAGCAACTAAACATCCCACATGGTACAACTGAAGACCCACATGCTGCAACTAAGACCTAGCACAGACTAAGTATTTTTTAAAGTGGCTAAGGACATAAGGGTACACTTTTTAAGTCATTTCTGACTCCATTTTATTGCTCTTCTGTTTTTAAAAAGATCTTCCATCTGTTTTGAATTTGGGCTTTCTCTTTTGATATTAGATATTCTTTTGTGTCATATGATATCTTTTCTGAACAGTATCAAATATCAAATGACACATACACTTGGACATAAACTGACACCCACACTTATATGTGATTGCATGATCTACATACATGTGCTTTTATTTCCTCTCAGTACCACCCCCTTTACACCACCACCACCACCACAAAATAATTAGGAGCACTTTATAAGCCACTGGTAAAGAATCTGCCTGCAATGCAGGAGACCTGGGTTCAGTCCCTGGGTTGGGAAGATCTCCCAGAGAAGGGAAAGGCTACCCACTCCAGTATTCTGGCCTGGAGACAATCCATGGGGTCACAAAGAGTCAAACATGACTGAGTGACTTTCACTTATAAGAAACATGATCCAGAGAAAATGCATAAAGTGTATTTGGATAATGGAGTTAGTGGGTTATGTGGCTGTTTTGTGGGAACTTCGATTTCCTAAATGGCCAGAGACAAAAGATGTGATTTGCAAAGGTTAGTGAAAAAAATAAGTGATATCCCATATGATCCCGGGTGATGTGAATTTGCCTACTCCTCTCAGCAAGAGCTGGAGTCTGTCTCCCCACACCTCAGGTTTGGGTTGGCACAGTAAATTTCTTAGATCCACAGAAAGTGGTAGAAATTTTTTTTTGGTTGCCCTGGGTCTTAGTTGCAGCACTCTGGATCTTCAATCTTCATTGCTGCATGTGGGATCTTAGTTCCTGGACCAGGGATCAAACCCATGCCCCTTGCACTGGGAATGTGGAGTCTTAACCACTGGACCACCAGGCAAGTTCCTAGAAAGTGGTGGAAATGATATTGTACAAGTTTTGGAGTCTAGGTATCAAGAGTTCTTGCAGTCTTATGGAATGCCTCTCTGAGATCATCACAGAAGGAAGTGGATCTGGCCTACTGAAGAATGAGCAGCCACGTGGAAGGCAACCTAGGTGCCCCACTGGCCGTCAGCTTCTGCTTTTACTGCTGCTTTACAGAGTAAACTGATGCCAGAGGCTGGGCCAGAACTTAGATCTGCAGGCCTCTACTCCCGTATCCTTTCAGAGTGTGTTCAACATTATACCTCGTCTCTGTGCATGTGTGCTCAGTCGCTTCAGTTCTGTTTGACTCTTTGCGACTCCATGGACTATAGCCCAGGCTCCTCTGTCCATGGGATTCTCCAGGCAAGAACACAGGAGTGGGTTGCCTTGCCTTCAGGAGATCGTCCTAATCCAGGGATCAAACCCACATCTTCTGTGTCTCCTGCACTGCAGGCAGATTCTTTACCACTGAGCCACTGGGGAAGCCCACATACCTCTCCTCTGTAGAAGAAATGCTGTGAAAGTAGAATTCTGTGTTACAGCAGGAAGGGGACAACCCTGAGGGTCAAAAGACAAGAGCTTTATCCCCAGCTCAGTCAACAACTTGCTGGGTTGTTGCTGTTCAGTCGCTCAGTCATGTCTGACTCTTTGCGACTCCATGGACTGCAGCATGAGAGGCTTCCCTGTTCTTCACTATCTTCCAGAGTTTGCTCAGACTTATGTCCATGGAGCTGGTGATGCCATCCAACCACCTCATCCACTGTTATCCCCTACTCCTCCTGCCTTCAATCTTTCCCAGCATCAAGGTCTTTTCCAATGAGTTGGCTGTTTGCATCAGGTGGCCAAAGGATTGGAGCTTCAGCTTCAGCATCAGTCCTTCCAATGAATATTCAGGACTGATTTCCTTTAGGATTGACTGGTTGGATCTCCTTGCAAGGGACTCTCAAGAGTCTTCTCCAGCAGCACAGTTCAAAAGCATCGGTTCTTCGGTGCTCAGCCTTCTTTTATGGTCCAACTCTCACATCCATACATGACTACTGGAAAAACCATAGCTTTGACTAGATGGAAATTTGTCAGCAAAATAATATTTCTGCTTTTTAATATGCTGTCTTGATTTGTCACAGCTTTTCCTCCAAGGAGCAAGCATTTTTTAATTTCATGGCTGCAATCACCATCCACAGTGATTTTGGAGCCCAAGAAAATAAAGTCTGTCACTGTTTCCTTTTTTCCCCCATCTATTTTCCATGAAGCTCCTCTTCACTTTTTGCCATTAGGGTGGTGTCATCTTCATATCTAATGTTATTGATATTTCTTCCAACAATCTTAATTCCAACTTGTGCTTCATCCAGCCTGGCATCTCGCATAATGTACTCTGCATATAAGTTAAATAAGGAGCCCGACAACATACAGCCTTGATCTGTAAACAAATGAAGTGAACTTTCTGGATCTCCACCCCTGCATGTGTGGGCTGAGCAGGTTGGAGAAGCGAGTCCCCAGTAATACTTATTTATCTGTGGCTGTACTGGGGCTTTGTTGCTGGGAGCCTTCTCTAGTTTTGATGAGCAGGGGCTGCTCTAGTTGTGGTGCATTGACTTCTCATTGTGGTGGCTTTTCTCGTGGCAGAGCATGTGTTCCAGGGCACTCGGGCTTTCATAGTTGCAGCGCGCAGGCTCAGTAGTTGTGGCCCATGGACTTATTTGTTCTGTGGCATGTGGAATCTTCCCGGACCAGGAATGGAACCCATGTCCCCTGCAGTGGCAGATAGATTCTTATCCACTGTACCACCAAGATGTCCCAAAGCCCCTTTAAGCTCTCATAGTCCCTATTTGTCTGACTCTAAAGCATCCTTCCCAACCCCTTAGTCACGGCAGGAGCTCAGGGATTTTATCCTGACAGGCAGGAAGCCAGTGAGGGGGAGGGAGGGGGTTGCATTTCATTCTGTCAGCTCCCCTTCTTCTAAAGGGTAACATTGTCACTCACAGCTTATCTTGCTGTGAACTTTCCTTAATGGTTTAGTTGGATTCAGGCTCAGATTAATCATCCTGGGCAACAGGCAACACGACAAACTCATCACTAATTAATTGGCAGCAACACAAGATACCACGTTCCCTGTTGCAGAAGGTCTGTTTCTATATCAGCCTCCCTCCTCCCAGGTTCTAACAATGGTGTGCCTTTTCATCCTCCGTGCGCTCATCTTGGCTAAAAGCATAAGTGAACGCTCACCATGGGGAAGAATGACAAGGAGAAGATTCAAGTCGGGAACGTGTGTTTCTGTTTACATCTTCATTCCCCAAACCACTGTTGTAGTTCAGGGAGAAGTTCTGCTTTGGCCATCTTCCACAAATGAAAATGTTTGCTCTTGCAGTGTTAAGCAAAAATTCAATATTATTGCTTCACATGCAATACTGTAGATGTGAAGATTAGGTCGTTCCATAAATAGGCTCTAAATTTTGATGTTCAGCAGAACTTTTTATCAAAGAGGTTTATTCACACTCAGATATAGATATGTATCACCTGTGTGTGCATACATTCATGAGTCATGTCTGACTCATTGCGACCCCCAGGGACTGTAGCCCATCAGGCTCCTCTCTCCATGGGATTCTCCAGGCAAGAATACTGGAGTGGGTTGCCATTTCCTTCTCTAGGGGATCTTCCCAACTCAGGGATTGAATGCATATCTCCTGTGTGTCCTGCATTGGATCTGTCATCTCTGGTCAATGCTAAATCGCCCAGTGCACAGGAGTGTAAATGTTTCTTGTAGAAAAGAAGGAAACTCTCTTACAAAACAACCACACTTTACTTTCTCATCTTTTATTGATTCCTCAGATTACAGTGTTCTTGCTTCATCTCTACCCCAACAATCTCAGTATTGGTCAGGAGTCTTCAAACATTTTAGGAGCATAAACACAACTCGAACTCTATTTAAAGAAAAGAGGGAATTTTTGGATTGTGTGGCTGGAAAGAAAACTGGGCAGCTTACGGTGATCAAAGGAAAAGATTTGGGAAACATCCTGAAATTCTGTGCTGCCAGAAAGCAATCCAGCAACAAACCAGTTCCGCCACCCCCAACCTCTCTGCCTCCACCATGTACAGACAAGCAAGAAGGTGGTTGTATGTCAACCATGAAGCAGGAGGTGAGTTCTCACCAGAAACCCAACCATTTGGGCACCCTGATTTTGGACTTCCAGTCTTCAGAATTGTGAGAAAAATTTTTGTCATTTAAGCCACCCAGCCTGTGGCATTTTATATGGTAGCCTGTGCTAACACACCAGTCTAATCTAGTTTTCTTCTTATCTCTTTGAAATTTTTTCTCTTTATGCTCTCTTTGGGGTTGAATTTTACCTCATCCCATGTTTTCAATGGACTGATGCTTTTGAATTGTGGTGTTGGAAAAGACTCTTGAGAGTTCCCTGGACTGCAAAGAGATAAAACCAGTCAATTTTCAAGGAAATCAATCCTGAATTTTCATCAGAAGGACTGATGCTGAAGCTGAAGCTCCAGTACTTTGGCCACCTGATGCGAAGAACTGACTCCTTGGAAAAGACCCTGATGCTGGGAAAGATTGAAGGCAGCAGGAGAAGGGGGCGACAGAGGATGAGATGGTTGGATGGCATCACTGACTCGATGGATATGAATTTGAGCAGGCTCTGGGAGTTGGTGATGGACAGGGGAGCCTGGCATGCTGCAGTCCATGGGGTACCAAAGAGTCAGACACAACTGAGCGACTAAACTGATGTTTTCAATTGTCACTACAATTTAGGTCTCCCAGATGTAATGTGCAGCTCATATTTCCCACAGGAGCTACATATGAACATATCTTGCTACTCACTGCATACGTCACTGGTGCCTCCTGCCCCAAACTGAGTATTATCTTCTCCCAAAGCCATCATTGTTCCCAGCCACACTCATCATCTCTGTGGATGAGTATCACAGTGAAAGAATATCCACACTGATGCAATCTTTTACCCCACTGTCAAATGCAAACACCAGCTTCTTATTATAACTACTAAGTAGTTCTAGAACTCTTTGGTTTGCCTGCACTTAATGTTGACAATGCCTTAGTGAAAAGGAACCACCACTGCTCACCTGGATTTTTACAACACTCTTCTAAGAGGTCTCCATGACTTCAGACCTGCTCTCTGTAATCCATTCTACATTCTGCAGTCTAACTTGACCATACTATCCCTCTGCCAGAAACTCAGCACAAATCAAAGTGTTGGACTTACGTTTCTAACATTATTTCTTGCTCTTTTCCTCTCACACTCTTTATTTCAGTCATGTGGCATGCATGGATGTTAAGTCGTGTCCGATTCTTTGCCACCCCATGGACTGTACCCCACCAGGAGTCTCTGCCCATAGGATTCTCCAGGCAAGAAAACCGGAGTAGGTTTCCAAGCCCTCCTCCAGCGGATCTTCCCGACCAAAGGATCAAACCCACGTCTCATGTCTCCTGCAATGGCAGGCGGGTTCTTTACCACTAGGAGCACCTAGGAAGCCCTGAGTCATGTGGATCTACTTACAATTCTGTTGGACCATACAATTCTCACTAATGCCTCGGAATGTTTGAACATCTATTCCGTCTAAAAAATTTTTTCCTTTGCTCTTTACCTGATTACTTCCTACTGGTCCTGCTGGCTTCTGTTGGTCTTCCTTTGAGAAGCCATCTCTTTCCCCCAATTTAACTAGGATCTTATGGGATCTCATAGACCACACTATTAATCTTACTGTAGGATCAATTTATAGTATCCTAAATGATGTGCTTATTTTTCTTCTCTTCTGTTAGACTGTGAATTCCTTCACTGTAGGAGTAGTGTTTGGTGTCCATTCTGAATACTTAATTTGTATTTGTTTAATTGGTACATCAACAAAATAATGAGTGAAAAAAGATACAAACCTATCCCCACCTCCTAATTGTTTGATGACCATAATTCCTTTAGCTCAGTTCTTACAAAAATATAAACAAATTCCACAGCTTCACCTTTTTAATAGGGAAACATAGCAAGTATCATTTTATGGCTTTATAAAGAAGATCAAGAAGTTTATGTGTCTTATATGCTAATTCCATTACTACCTTCTTGAAAATCTATTCTGTCCATCAATTTCTGCTGTTCTAAGCAGAAGGAAGATATGTTTCATCAACAGTTGTCCCCTATGGATACATAAAAACACATTAAATGCCTCAGATGGACTTTGTGAATGACATGTTCCTTCTTGTTACTCTTTTTCCTAATATTGGTTTAATTGTTTCATCATCATTGTGGAAGAACCAAAAACCGGCTGTTACATTTTGCTCAGACAAGTGGCTCACTCAGAGCTGTTTGCTTGTTTCATTTGGGCTTCTTGAGTCTGATTTTTACATGGGTGGAAAATCCCATGGACGGAGGAGCCTGGTAGGCTGCAGTCCATGGGGTCGCTAACAGTCGGACACAACTGAGCGACTTCACTTTCACTTTTCACTTTCATGCACTGGAGAAGGCAATGGCAATCCACTCCAGTGTTCTTGCCTGGAGAATCCCAGGGACGGGGGGAGCCTGGTGGGCTGCCATCTATGGGGTCAAACAGAGTCGGACACGACTGAAGTGACTGAGCAGCAGCAGCAGCAGAATACATTTAGTGACAAAGAAAATGCCTGGGGACAGGTGGTAACTGAAAATAAGGTATAAAATGGTCCATAGAGATTTGTTGGTTGAGTACGCAGCACTGAAATGGCAGAAGAGAATTACACACGTTTTAAAAAATCCATAGTAGACCTGGAAAGATGGGAAGGGTACCACAAAAGCAACCTGATGGAAGAGAAAAGGGGCTGGAAAGGACTGACGGAGGGAGAAGAGGGGATAAAGGACAAACGGCCATGGGCTTTTAGTAGAGTGAGTAGTTATAAGGTAGAGAAATTAAGGCAAGCTCTGCATAGCAGAAGGTCTTCATCTGACATTTGGCCCCAGGACAATGTTTTACATATCATCTTTGACCCTGAAATTCTGACAAAGGCTCCCAGAGAGAGATGTTTGGCCAGTGAGATGAGACTGTGCCTCAGATAAATTACAGCTTCAAGGAAAGACAAAGAGGTCACATATTCAAAGTGAAAAACTCATTCTCCACTTACACATCTTAAAGGAAATTCCACTTGGTCTCCCATCCCTTCCTCCATTCCCTTCTCTTACAAAAACACTGACATTAAGGTACTTATGATCTAAATCTGCCTTCATTACCAAGAGGAAGAGAAATTTCAATTGGGCTGAGGAATTACTCCCTGGGGCCAACATTGCTCAATTTAGATTTCATCAATGATTATGAATAGCAGCTAATAAATACCATACATTTGAAGAAACCTAACAGTATGAATATAATCAATCTGATTTCGGTGTTGACCATCTGGTGGTGTCCATGTGTAGAGTCTTCTCTTGTGTTGTTGGAAGAGAGTGTTTGCTATGACCAGTGCATTCTCTTGGCAAAACTCTATTAGCCTTTGCCCTGCTTCATTCTGTATCCCAAGGCCAAATTTGCCTGTTACTCCAGGTGTTTCTTGACTTCCTACTTTTGCATTTCAGTCCCCTATAATGAAACGGACATCTTTTTTTGGGTGTTAGTTCTAAAAGGTCTTGTAGGTCTTCATAGAACCATTCAACTTCAGCTTCTTCAGCGTTACTGGTTGGGGCATAGACTTGGATTACTATGATACTGAATGGTTTGCCTTGGAAACGAACAGAGATCATTCTGTCGTTTTTGAGATTGCATCCAAGTACTGCATTTTGGACTCTTTTGTTGACCATGATGGCTACTCCATTTCTTCTAAGGGATTCCTGTCTGCAGTAGTAGATATAATGGTCATCTGAGTTAAATTCACCCATTCCAGTCCATTTTAGTTCACTGACGTTCACTCTTGCCATCTCCTGTTTGACCACTTCCAATTTGCCTTGATTCATGGACCTAAGATTCCAGGTTCCTATGCAGTATTGCTCTTTACAGCATTGGACCTTCCTTCTATCACCAGTCACATCCACAGTTGGGTATTGTTTTTTCTTTGGCTCCATCCCTTCATTCTTTCTGGAGTCACTGCAGATGGTGCCTGCAGCCATGAAATTAAAAGATGCTTACTCCTTAGAAGGAAAATTATGACCAACCTAGATAGCATATTGAAAAGCAGAGACATTACTTTGCCAACAAAGGTCCGTCTAGTCAAGGCTATGGTTTTTCCAGTGTGGATGTGAGAGTTGGACTGTGAAGAAAGCTGAGCACCAAAGAATTGATGCTTTTGAACTGTCTTGAGAGTCCCTTGGACTGCAAGGAGATCCAACCAGTCCATTCTAAAGGAGATCAGCTCTGGGATTTCTTTGAAAGGAATGATGCTAAAGCTGAAACTCCAATACTTTGGCCACCTCATGCAAAGAGTTGACTCATTGGAAAAGACTCTGATCCTGGGGGGGATTGGGGGCAAGAGGAGAAGGGGACGACAGAGGCTGAGATGGCTGGATGGCATCACTGACTTGATGGACGTGAGTTTGAGTGATCTCCGGAAGTTGGTGATGGACAGGGAGGCCTGGCGTGCTGCGATTCATGGGGTTGCAAAGAGTCGGACACGACTGAGCGACTGAACTGAACTGAACAGTGTGAAGGGAGAAGGCAATGGCAACCCACTCCAGTACTCTTGCCTGGAAAATCCCATGGACGGAGGAGGCTGGTAGGCTACAGTCCATGGGGTCACTAGGAGTTGGATATGACTGAGTGGCTTCACTTTCACTTTTCACTTTCATGCATTGGAGAAGGAAATGGCAACCCACTCCAGTGTTCTTGCCTGGAGAATCCCAGGGACGGGGGAGTCTGGTGGGCTGCTGTCTCTGGGGTCACACAGAGTTGAACACGACTGAAACGACTTAGCAGCAGCAGCAGCAGCAACAGTGTGAAGAGGAATTTCAAAATACAATAAATAACAAATTAATGTGGGAGGAAACAGTTAACACAATAAGCTGAAGGAAATTTATCAAGCTATTTCACATCAGCAAGAAAGAATAGGCTGCAAAGGAAAGGAAACATCAGAACTCTCAAAAACAAAATCCCACCCCTGGACATATATTTAGAGAAAACTCTAACTCAAAAAGATACATGCATCCCAGTGTTCATAGGAGCACTATTTACAGCTAAGCTAGGACATAGAAGCAACCTAAATGTTCATCAATGGATGAATGGATAAAGAAGCCATGAGATGGTTGGATGGCATCACTGACTCAATGGACATGGGTGGACTCTGGGAGTTGGTGATGGACAGGGAGGCCTGGCATGCTGGGGTTCATGGGGTCGCAAAGAGTTGGACACGACTGAGCGACTGAAGTGAAAACTGAAAAATGGTAGCCCAGTACTTATCGCCAAAGCAGAAGCTGACCCACAGACATAAAAAACAGACTTGTGGTTGCCAAGGGGGTACTGGGTCGGGGAGGGATGGATTGGGAGTTTGGGATTAGCAGAAATTATTATATATAGAATGGATAAGCAACAAGGTCTTGCTGTATAGCACAGAGAACTAAATTTAATATCTTGTAGTAGACCATAATGTAAAAGAATATAAAAACAAATATATACGTATATATGTATAACTGAATCACTTTGCTGTACAGAAGAAATTAATACCACATTGTAAATCAACTCTACTTCAATGAAATAAATTTTAAAAATATAGTGGCATATAGAAAATGCTAAAATAGTGAAGAAAAAAGAAAACATTTATATAAAAAGAAATCAGAACTATACTGACATCATCTTTTAGAGCAATAGAGCCAATTCTTGAGTTCTTATAGAATATGATGTTGAATTCTTATTTCTATATCAGACAAAATTGTATATGCAGTGCCATCTCAATTATGTAAAAATATGCATAGGAAATATTGAAAAGAAACGTGTGTTGAACACCTAACCAGTTCCAGTATTAAGGGTTTTAGACATATCACGCTTGATCCTCTCAGGGTAGGGATTATTTTTCTTGTTATTGGTCAATCTCATAGGGCTGATAGAGAACAGAGCTAAACTCAGACCATGCCTTCTGTAGCGGAGGAAGTTAGACTGCCCTCCTTGTCATCAGATTTTAGAAATTTACACTTGATATTGAATGACAGATACTCCTGCAGCATCAAATGACCAATGCTTCCACTACAAATGGACCCAATGCCCAGCACACTGGGCCGGATGTCCAATGGAACTTGGGAATTTGTGCTTGACCAGAGGACAACTGGGCTTCCGAGGCAGCGCTAGTGGTAAAGAATCCACCTGCCAATGGAGGAGATGCAAGAGATGCAGGTTCCATCCCTGGGTCGGGAAGATCCTCTGGAGTAGGAAATGGCAACCCACTCCAGTATTCTTGCCTGGAAAATACCATGATGGGCAGAGGTGCCCAGGAGGGTAATACAGTCCATGGGGTCCCAAAGAGTGGGACACAGCTGAGCGATTGAGCACACACACAAGAGGGTGATGACTAGGTTCACAGCATGGGCTTATGTCTTTCTGCTGTTGGGAATTGGCAAGTTCTCCCTGAAATCGGTTTGATTCTACTAGGTTTCCTCCAAAGGGATGGCTATCATTGCTAAGTGGTTTTTCCAGCTTCCAGGCAGCGTGAATGGCTTTTTCAGGCATTCTGATTCCGCACAGACTCGGCATGGAATTTGAGCCACTTGACATAATCGAGGGCCTTCTCCTTCCTCCGCCTTTCACAGTCAGCCAGCAGTACTGTGGCTCCCTTCCGTTTGCCCACATCGTCTCTACCAGGGGGAATTAACAACCACTTCACTAGCATAGCTCCTAGAGGCTGGAATAATTCATTAAAATTTAAAATAAAACCATTTACAAGCCTTTGCATCTGAAACTATAGGAGTGGGTAACCTCTTCAAGGCATTGCAACTGATTTGCAAGGAAAGAAAAGTTTGTTTTCCAGAGGATATTAGCAGTATAAGTTATTTCTTAATCATATATATAAGTAATCAAACCACAAAAGCTGACATTAAAGCCGAACAATCTTGGTGTGTATAACAATTAGAGATTTATCCAGAGGATCAAGATGGATTCATGGCCAGCAAGTACGGGCTAGGCTACTAAGTGAAAAATGTAGGTGAATAAAAGTGACAAATCAAAATGACAACTGGCCCAGCTTTACCGTTTATGAGGTGCTCCCCAAATTCTTGGAATAGTCCAGTAGCTGATGGACAGAATACCGTTTTATGTTTTGATTTTATGAAGCTTCAAATAACAAGGAAGCAAGCTAATGGCATGTGTTATAGACACTTGTCTAGCCAAATTTGTTACTTTTGCCTAGATGAGGAAACTAAGATATCTTTCTTTGGTCACTGGAGTGACCTTCTCAAGGTCGTTACAACAAATGATTTATTCCTAGAAACAATCTCGTTGGGAGAGGCCAGATTCACTTTCAACATTTGTATTTTCAGTTCCAGCTCACTCAGAATGATGCTTGATTGATGACCCAGATATGCCAGTTATGCAAATGCTTTCTGATCTCAGAGACATGGATAGCCATGAACTTTGACAGTTGATGACAATATTGCACTTCCGTAAAGGTTCATCTAGTCAAGGCTATGGTTTTTCCTGTGGTCATGTATGGATGTGAGAGTTGGACTGTGAAGAAGGCTGAGCGCCGAAAAATTGATGCTTTTGAACTATGGTGTTGGAGAAGACTCTTGAGAGTCCCTTGGACTGCAAGGAGATCCAACCAGTCCATTCTGAAGGAGATCAGCCCTGGGATTTCTTTGGAAGGAGTGATGCTAAAGCTGAAACTCCAGTACTTTGGCCACCTCATGTGAAGAGTTGACTCATTGGAAAAGACTCTGATGCTGGGAGGGATTGGGGGCAAGAGGAGGAGGGGACGACAGAGGATGAGATGGCTGGATGGCATCACTGACTCGATGGACGTGAGTCTGAGTGAACTTCGGGAGTTGGTGATGGACAGGGAGGCCTGGTGTGCTGCGATTCATGGGGTCGCAAAGAGTCGGACACGACTGAGCGACTGATCTGATCTGATCTGATCTGAATTTTTCTGAGGCTTGGGGAAGAGGATTGAGTCTTCACTGTGCTTGGACTTTTTGTATATGATGATCTCATTGAATTTCATTTTTAAAAATATTTATTTATTTTATTATCACAAAATATTTATTTTATTCAATAGTAAATTAAATTGAACGAATGCATATGTCCATAGTAGTTACTCTATGTTTCACTATTTTAACAAGTTGAATAATCTATTTAAAAAATTTTTATGTTTATTTATTTATGGCTGGGCCATGCAGCATGCAGGCTTCTAGTTCCCTGATCAGAGATCGAACCAGAACTCCCTGCAGTGGAAGTGCAGAGTCTCAGCCACTGTATAACTGCCTTGTGCAATAGACATTCCATATTTCAGACCGTAAAAAAGTTTGGAGTCAAGCAACTTGCCCACAGTCATTCTTTTGCCATCTCATGGACTGTAGCCTGCCAGGCTCCTCTGTTCATGGGATTTGCCAGGCAGGAATACTGGAGTGGGGTGCCATTTCTTTCTCCAGGGGATCTTCCTGACCCAGGGATCAAACCCGGGTCTCCTGCATTGGCAGGCAGTTTCTTTACCACTGAGCCAGCAGGAGTAAACTCTGGGAGATAGTGGAGGACAGAAGAGCCTGGCAGGCGACAGCCCATGGGGTCGCAGAGTCGGACATGACCTAGGAACTGAACAACAGCCATCACAGTCACACAGCTGCTCAACTGAAGCCTGAGATTTCTAAACGCCTCTGTTAGGTCACACCATCAATACGTCTCTGGGAGATCTCTGCTTGCACCAGTGTGACCAGGTGCATAGGCAGAAATTGGGTCTTCAGAAGTACTTCTGCAGACTGTTCACAGCTGATGGGCTGAATCAATGTAATGCAGTGCAAACTACCAATTCTGGTGGTAATCAACTAAGGGCTGGGCCAAATCACCATCACTGCGCTGATCCCCTGGCGTTCCCAGTTTAGAAAATGAGAGAAAGCAGTAGCTTTAGTTCTCCCGAGAGTTTAAATATCCCGAATTAAAACAGAGGGAGAGAGAGATTATCAGCAAGTCTAACAGAAAAGTTAGACACATAGACTCACATAGGTGATTCTAAAGGCTGTGGGGGAAAAAAAATCCCATTTGATAACATGGATAGTTCTGATGGTAAACAATGGGGTGGGAGTAGGCGGTAAAGAGAAAGACAATGGGTTTTGCCTGAGACAGAGGAAAAGGAGACTCTGTTGTACATCTTCCTCCTGTCTAGGCGCTCTACCCTTATCATTTCAACATGTGTCATTTCATTAATCCTCACAAAACTAGTGTAAGCTGTTCTTAAACTTACTATGAAAATATGGTGATAATTATTTTATTTTTCCGAAGAATCATAGAGTCCTCACCTACTAGATTGGCAAAAAATAAAAATAAAAACCTGATTGCCTTCTCATGGATTTCCCTATCAATTTCACAAACACCAGGAAGAACTGGGGTTTATGTTTACATGTGGTGGAGGTAGGGGAGGGAGTGGGTGGTTGTCCAACTTCCACACTCAAGCAGAAACATTCACAGCTTTCAAACAGCCCACCATCACCATTGCTTCTTGCTGCCTCATTGCACTGCTTTTATAAACAACTTTATTAAGGTATAGTTTCTGATGAGGAAATCCATCCATCTCAATTAGACACTTTGATGATTTTAGTAACTTTACTAAGTGGACTAACCATCATCATCAATCAGTTTGAGAACATTTACACACTCACAGCACACACACACACATACACACACAGGCACACCCTGTAAGGTCCCTAAAATGCCCATTAAGAGATAATCATTATTCCCACTCCCAGCTCCAGGCAACCACTAAGCTACTTTCTCTTTTATATTCTTACTGGACATTTTGTATAAATAACGTCTTTTAATCTGTGGTCTCTGTATGTCTTCTTTTTCACTTCAAACCTTGTGTTTGAGACTCATCATTGATGGAGTATGTGTCTGTAGCTTGTTCCTTTTTACTGTTGAAAAGCATCCCATCGTACAGATAGACCACACTTTTCCACTGATCAGTGTCCACAAACTTGCTCATAGATGTTCTTAGCAGCATTACTCGTTGTTGCTATTCAGTTGCTAAATCATTTCTGACTCTTTGTGACTCCATGAACTGCAGCATGTCAGGCTCCCCTGTCCTTCGCTATCTCCCTGAGTTTGCTTAAACTCTTGTCAGTGAGTCAGTGATGCCATCCAACCATCTCATCTTCTCTCACCCCCTTCTCTTCCTGCCCTCAATCTTTCCTAGCATCAGGTCTTTTCCAGTGAGTCAGCTCTTCGCATTAGGAGGCCAAAGTATTGGAGCTTCAGCCCAGTCCTTCCAGTGAATATTCAGAGTTGATCTCTGTTAGGAATGACTGGTTTGATCTCCTTGTGGTGTCCACAGTTTGAAAGCATTAATTCTCTAGAGCTCAGCCTTCTTTATGGTCCAACTCTCACATCCATACATGACTACTGGAAAAATCATAGCTTTGACTATATGAACCTCTGTTAGCAAATGGATATCTCTCCTTTTGAATACACTGTCTAGATTGGTCACCGGAGAAGGCAATGGCACCCCACTCCAGTACTCTTGCCTGGAAAATCCCATGGATGGAAGAGCCTGGTAGGCTGTAGTCCATGGGGTCACGAAGAGTCGGACACGACTGAGCGACTTCCCTTTCACTTTTCACTTTCATGCGTTGGAGAAGGAAATGGCAACCCACTCCAGTGTTCTTGCCTGGAGAATCCCAGGGACAGGGGAGCCTGGTGGGCTTCCGTCTTTGGGGTTGCACAGAGTTGGACATGACTGAAGCGACTTAGCAGCAGTAGCAGTAGCAGCAGATTTGTCACAGCTATTCTTTCAAGGAACAAACATCTTTTAATTTCATGGTTTCAGTCACCATCCACATTGATTTTGAAGCCCAGGAAAATGACATCTGACATTGTTGCCACATTTTTCCCCATCTGTTTGTCATGAAGTGATAGGACCTGACACCATGATCTTTGTTTATTGAATATCGAGTTTTAAGCCAGCCTTTTCACTCTCCCCTTTCACTTTCATCAAAAGGCTCTTTAGCTCCTCTTTACTTTCTGCCATTAAAGTAGTATCACCTGCATATTTGAGGTTGTTGTTGATATTTCTTCCAGCAATCTTGATTCCAGCTTGTGATTCATCCTGCCCCGCATTTTGCACGATGTACTCTGCATATAAGTTAAATAAGCAGGGTGACAAAATACAGCCTTGACTTATAAAAGCTACAAATTGAAAACAATCTAATGCTTTTTAAAACTGGTCTACACCTGTGGTTTTCAAGCCTGGATCTGCATGGTGATTTTGATTTAATAGACCTGGGGTAGAGATGCATATTGGTTTTCAGAGCTTTCCAGATGAGTCTGTGGACCACGAGAATTCTACAGAGTCTAACAGAAGATGTTTGCCTTCTCTCTCTCTCTCCATTGATGTTACAGTTCCTGAATCACCAATGTGGTTGCTTGATCTCACTCCTTCTGAATTGAGCTTGGCCAAAGATGCCCAAAGGTGAGCTCTATATTACAGAATTTCATTTGTGTAGTATTTGGGACATCACCCTGCTCTCCACAGAACTCCAAAGTCCCATCCATTTCTCCTCCCCAGACCTGAGATCAGTGGCTTTCTCTTAAACCCTTATAATCCAAATATCTTACATATGTCCCCTTTCCTGCAGAATGGGAGCATATGTCTACTTCCCAAGTGAAGCTCCAGACCCTACTCCTTTCTCTAGAGATACCACTTTTAATGGATCACAAGCCAATTCTCTCTCAGGGAAACTCCAGTTGATTCCAAGTTGCCACCTACTCTACTGCTAATTAGAGGCTACTTTTATGACTCCAAGATACTCTGCATCTCCTGTTTCCTGTTGATTGTACATGTTTCTTGGTTAATAAAGCAGAAAAAAAAAATACATTCGGTGACTGCTGTGTCACAACCTGCATAATCACACCATTGTGTAAGTATATTATTATCCTTATTTTCAGACATTGATTCCCAGCTAGGTTAATTGGCCGGGGTTATACAGCTGATAATTGCAGATCAACACTTTAACTCAAGTCTTCTTGCCTCTAAAGCCTGCGTCACTTTCTAACTTCCTACCACAATCTGCTGGCTTCTCTCCACCAGGCTTCTTTGCAGAGTAAGGATTTCCACATTCCCTTTAAAATGCAATTTAATTGTAAATACATTCTGGCAAAGGCTCATTCTATCTCCCTTATTTTCTTTTCTCGTTCCTCAGTCTCCTAAGAGAGAGTCATTAGGAAGGTACATTCTGTTTCTAAGGCACAAAAGGTCTTCTTTCAAAAACTCGGTGGGGGTGCATTGGAGAGTCAACAATGGTGTCCTGACACACTCCCCATTAGGTCTGCAGAATCTCAGAGCCTTGAGGATACATCAGCCCAATATTCCAAAGTCCAACTCCCATCCCAGCCAGGCTGCAGCCTGCAGACCCTCACCATTGGGGGGGAAATGTCAATTAAAGGCAAATTGTATTTTTCATCAAATAAACAGTTGGATTTTGATGGAGTCTACTGAGCAAGGCAGGGCATTGCTCTATTGAAGCCTTTATCAGAGCCCAGCAAACACTTCCTCCCCATGTAGCTGGCTTTAAATGTTCCATAATAGGGAGAGTGATGATAATTAAGTCAGCCTGTCAGGGTCTTATGCCAACATTCTTGCATCCAACCAGTTTTTGGCAAATGCCCACCTTGCTGCTCAGGTGGGGTGAGGGAAGCTTTCTGGAGGTCAAGTCTCATTCACCTATAGTTGATTGCAGGGACACAGATTTTGGTAACTTTGTTATTGTTGTTCAGTGGCTAAATTCCATCTAACTCTTTGCAACCCGATGGACTGCAGCATGCCAGGCTTCCCTGTCCTTCACTATCTCCCTGAGTTTGCTCAAATTGAGTCAGTGATATTATCCAACCACCTCATCTTCTGTTGCTCCCTTCTCCTTTTGCCCTCAGTCTTTCCCAGCATCAGGGTTTTTTCCAATAAATCAGCACTTTGCATCAGGTGGCCAAAATATTGGCGCTTCAACTTCAACATCAGTCCTTCCAATGAATATTCAAGGTTGATTTCCTTTAGGATGGACTGGTTTGATCTCCTTGTAGTCCAAGGGACTCTCAAAAGTCTTTTATAGCACCACAGTTTGAAAGCATCAGTTCTTCAGTGCTCAGCCTTCTATATGATCCAGCTGATAGTAGCTTGGAGCTGGGATCAAATCTCATCCCCTATTTACAAGGTATGTGGCCTTGTATGTGTGTGTGTGTGTGAGTGTTAGTTGCTCAGTTGTGTCCCACTCTTTGCAACCCCATGGATCCTACCCTGCCTGGCTCCTCTGTCCATGGAATTCTCCAGGCAAGAATACCAGAGTGGGTTGCCAGTTCCTTTCCCACAGGATCTTCCTGACCCAGGGATCAAACCTGGGTCTCCCACATTGCAGGCAGATTCTTTACCATCTGAACCACCAGGAAAGCCTGCGCAACTCTACTGAGTCACAGATTCCTCCATACTTCTACAGATTTAGTTCAGTCAGTGCCTCCTTTATTCTTTCTCTTCACCCATTTGCCTCAAATATGTCACCCCAGGACCTCTGCACATACTGTTTTCTCTTTCTGAAACATGAATAGAACATTATAACTGGCAGAGGCCGTTGTGTCTACCACCTTCCTATTGTAGATGAGGAAACTGAAGTTTTGAGAAGGGAAGTGGTTTTTCCAAGACCACACAGTGAATCAGTAACAGGAGAATATAATTGGCAGAGTCCCATTGTTAAAAGGACAGACAGAGAGGGGCAGGCATGGGAGACAGTCTGGAACCTGGGACACTTTGCTGCAGTGTTTGCAACCTGGACAAATCTCTCTCTGAGCAACAAAATACAAGGAAACCATAAGGGATTATAAATATCTACATGCCTGTGCAGATGAGGCAAATTATGGGCCAAAAAACAAAAAGACCAAACACCCTACTGCCCCTTCTGAGGAGTTCAAAACAAAAGTAGGGTATTGGGAGCAAAAGCCGAGTACTGTGCATGTACCCTGCACACAGCATCACCAAGGATGTGGGCAGACCACCTAAGCCACTCCTCCAGCCCAACCCACCCTCATCCCATATAAGGACCTCCAGACCTGCTCCCACCCTCATCCCATATAAGGACCCAGATTGCTCCATCATCACCACCACCCCCAGGGAGGGAGCCAAGGAACCTGGTACTTGTTTTCTATTCCTCATACTGCAGCAGGAGTCCCAATAAAACCTTGCCTGAATTTCCTGTTTGGCTTCTTATCAATTTCTACTGATTAAGAAATCCAAGAACCCTGATGGGTAACACAGGGAGCTGGCTGAGCATAAAAGTCTTCAGCTTATGAAAAGTACTTTCTATTTATGATCACCAGAAATCTGAGCATTCCTGGACACATAGAAGAGAAAGATCTCGTGCTATATATGCCCCATAGCATAAGTATTGGTTTTCCCGTCTTACATATGAGAAAAGTGAGAGTGGTTAGCATTTTCAGTAGACACAGCTGGTAGCTGACTGAGCTAGGATTTATCCAGGCTCTCTGCCTTCAAAGCCCTCCTTATATGCCCTAGAAGATACAGCATCCCCTACCTTGCTTTGCTTTCAAACATTCACAGACTTACTCCCCTCTCAAAGATCAGCTCAAATTCACCACCTCTTGAAACATCTTGGTGCTTTTTCCTGAACAGTCTTCTCTTGCACTTTGATGTGGCTCTCCTAACATCTGTCATAATTATTTCTTGACCTGGATGTTTTCACCTCTCAATCATTTCTTGTGGAGGACCAAGAATATGTATTAACTTCTACATCTGCTCATTACAGACACATAATAGCTACACTCAGAGCCGATAATAGATATATAGGTATAACTGGTATTATGTGTCTAGGTGGGCACATAATAGGTATTCATCAAATACCTGCTGAATGTGTCACAAAGCTAGTGATGGTGATTTTCTCCAAGAACTGTGATTTATTCCAGCTGCAAGTTGACTTTCTTTTATTAAAAGATTTACAGGATTGATATGAAGACATGTTATCTTATTAAGAAAAAATATCACAGGAAACTGTGCCTACCATAGGAAAAAAGAAAACATGCTGACATTGAAGATGGAAATAAGACAATGAACCTACAGAGAGAGGTTCACTCTTTCTCCCGAACATGGAGAACATTATGTGCTGATAAGCATGCTCAAAGAGAAAAGTTTTCATTGAACATAAGGAATGGCTTATTCATCTCCATGTTCTAAACATGTCCACAACCCTTACCCCTGCCCTCAATGCCGACCACAAAACACCTGTCACAATTGAGTTGGGAAAGTTTCAACAGAAAAATGAGGGAGGGAGGGAAATATGTGGGGTCCTTGAGCACCCTCCCCCATAGATTCATGTAGCAGCTGCATCTCCTCTGGCCCCCAAGTATTGTAATTCCTTATCTCTATGCATGGCTTCCTGGTGTCTACTTTAAAAAAAAAAAAAAAAAAGCACAATGTGAGAGTTGTGAGTTATTTGTGGCAAAATGAGGACTGCAGCCTGGGAGACAGCACCTCAGATAGCTCTGAGAAACTGCTTCAGAGAGGTGGGGGGTGGACAGGGCAATAAATGTGATTTTGGTGAAGGGGGACTTCATGCAATCAAGCACTTGCCTGTGCAAAAGGTTTTCTATTAGTCACGAGGAGCTGATGTCACCATGAAGGGATTTGGTGCTTTTCGAGATAGGGGGAGATGCAAGGATTGGGCTCATAAGATCAGCTCCTGAAAGTGTCTAGCTGTCTGAAGACCTGGAGCACAGAGTGCCTCGTTCCTGTTCTCCACCCTGAACTCCCTTCAGGGTGTGCCGAAGTTCAACAGTGGCAGCAACACATGATTCAGTCCTTGTATTAATAGAAGTATATGGCAAGTGCCCATGGCAAGGGCCAGTTTGTAGTTGACCCTGGTGAAATCCTCTGGACACAGGGATCCTTTGAGTCACAGGAATATCTATCCTAACACTTGGAAGTAGAGTGCTAGCTGCTAAGTCATAAAAGGCTGAGAAACAAGAAAAGCATGGAAGCTAAAATTCTCACCACCACCCTCTAGGGTGCCCATTTTAGAGATGATAAGGAAGCATGATCAGAAATGTAAACAGCATTACCTGGGGCACAGGGAAGTTAAGCAAGGAACAGATGCAGGTTAGTTGGACTCATTACTAACAGTTAGAATAATCCAGCAAGTGGATTCCAACATTTATGTAAGTATTCCCCCTTCTGTTATACATTTAGCTTTACTGTTGTTCAGTTACTAAGTCATGTCCAACTCTGCGACCTCATGGACTGCAGCACGCCAGGCTCTCCTGTCTTTCACCATCTCCCACAGTTTGATCAAACTCATGTCCATTGAGTCGGTGAGGCCATCCAACCATCCCTTCCTCTGTCATCCCCTTCTCCTCCTGCCTTCAGTCTTTCTCAGCATCAGGGCCTTTTCCATTGAGTCAGTTCTTCACACCAGATGGCCTAAGTATTGGAGTTTCGGCATCAGTCCTTCCAGCGAATATTCAGGACTGAGTTCCTTTGGGACTGACTGGTTTGATCTCCATGTTGTCCATTGCCTTCTCCTTTTCACCACTGCAAACAACACTGTGAGGAAGTTTTTTAATACAAGAAGCTTTGGCTGCATTTAGGATTGCTGCCTTGGAGGTAGAATCGTTGAATTAAGAAGCATGGGTGTTCTTAAGGATCTTGATATGCATTGCCAAATTGCTTTCCAAAAGGACTGCATGAACTCACATTGCCTCCAGCAGTGCATGCGAGTATAAGTTTTACCACACCCCCATCAGTTTGGGTATTCTGGTTTTTTGGAAAGGTTACATACACATTTGCTAGCTGAAAATAGTATCTCCATTTTAATTTGCATTTCTTTGATTACTAGCAAGGTTGAACATTTTCCCATATGTTTTTCAAGCCATTTTGTTTCCTCTTTGTGATTTTTATTTTCCTGTCTATTTTAGCTTGCAGCATTTTGGTGATTTTCATAATAATTTTATAAGCCCTTTTATGTTAAGAATATCAGGACTGGGTTTGTCAGCTTCACTTAGAATATTGTCCCATTTTGCTTCCTTTTAACAATTTTTAAACCAAAGATTTTCAAAATCTATAATTAAATACATCAATCTTTTATTTTGTGACTTTATCCACCCATATCCTCTCTGTCTCCACAACTCGATAAATGTTCCATTTTACTTTGTTCTGGTGCTTGTTTTTACTAAAAATGTTAAGGCTTTGACTCTATCTGAAAGGCTTTTTCTTTTTTTTTCCAGTGTTAAATCTGACGTGAGGGATCAACCTGAGTTTGTGCCAAAATGCTAACCAACATTTCTCCCAGCAGTGTGTACTAAATAATCCCTCAGCTTCCCCATGGCTTGTTATCATACATTAAGCTCTTATTCCTGAGAGTGACTGTTTTCATCCTTGCCTTCACTGAGCTATCCTGAGTTAGGCTGCCCTGAGATCCTTTGCTGCTTTGCTTGTACCTGGACAAGCACCTCCTCCATCAACAAAATACAAAGAAACTATGAGGGACTGAAAATACCTGCATGCCTGTGCCGGTGGGGCAAATTATGGACAACAGGATACAAAAAGACCAAAAGCGCAACTGCCACTTTTGAAGAACTGGGAGCAAAAGCAGGGTGTTAGGAGCAAAAGCAGGGTATTATGCATGCCCCTGCACACAATACCCCCAAAGGGGTGTGCAAACCACCTAAGCCACCCCTCCAGGCTGCCCTCTGGACTGGCCCCTGAAAGTGAAGTGTTAGTCACTCAGTCCTGTCCGGCTCTTTGCGACCCCATGGACTGTAAAGCCCCCAGGCTCCTCTGTCTATGGAATTCTTCAGGCAAGTATACTGGAGTGAGTAGCCATTCCCTTCTTCAGGGGATCTTCCTAAGCCAGGGATCGAACCTGGGTCTCCTGCACTGCAGGCAGATTCTTTACCGAGTCAGCCATCAGGGAAGCCCTGGACTGGCCCCTACCCTCACTCCATATAAGGAACCAGTTTGCCCTTCCTCAGCAAGTGAGCATGGGAGCCTGTTACTTGTTTCTTGCTCCCCACCCCTGCTACAGAAGTGGCCCCAATAAAACATTGCCTCAATTTCTTATCTGGCCTCTTATTAATTTCTATTGATGAAGGGGGGCCAAGAACCCTGGTTGGCAATAATAACAGGGGCCATACAGATGTCCTTGCTCATCTGTGCTCCACCCACCACCACCTACTCAGTCCCCACTCCAACAGGGTCCTCAGAGCTGTCCTTGGATGTCCAGCCAAATAGTTTTCCATCCCCAAAGTTCTTTGGAAAGCATTTGCAAGGCTGGCCTGTCTTCCTGGAGGCCAAGACCTCCCAGAGAAATTCCAACTGGGAAATAGCAATAGTTAGTGCCTATAGGAAGGCAAATTGAGTCTTTTTGTTAATATATATTTATTTATCATTATGAACATTAAAGCACATTAATATTAATACAAGACAAATGTTTCATGTCAGTAATAGGCAGATTGTATCTTTGAGTCTGGCAACACTGCTCCCATCAAAGCTCTCTCTCTCTCTCTCTCTAGCCTGGACAAGCCTCAAGGTAGGAAGAGACTGTATGGGATTCTGAGAAGCACTATAGGCTCTGAGAATCACAGAATCCTCATCTTAGTCTAAGATTAAGAGAAGAACTCACTCCAGTACAAGAGAACTAAACCCTTATCTTCCCAAAGAAAGAAATCAATAAATAATACCTGGGGGAAATTAATCAAGAAATAGCAACCCATGCATATTTAAAAATATAGAGTTAACCATTAAAAACCTTTGCCTTTGAGAAGGTACCCAAGAAGGGAGAACAGGCACATAGGGAAAGAGGACCTCTGATTTTCCTTATAAAACTGATGGATATTTTTAACTCCATGCATGAAATTGCTTTAATATAAAATTAGCACATCTTAAAAAGCATCCTCTGAACATGACAATGCAAAAAAAAAAAAACAAAACAAAAAAGGGATTTACTTTCTTATCTGATGTCTGGTGAGCAGAATTGAATCTTTCTTTTCTGATCCCATGTCTTAAGAACAGAAATTCTCACCACCCAGGCCTGCAGCTGGAGATGAATTAGAGTTTAGAAGATTGATTACAGTGTGAATTGGTGGCCAAAACACTCTGGATGTTGGCAACGATTCTTTTAAAAGGAAAAAAATCCTCTAAAGTTGCTTGCTTTTGTTTGATTGTCTTTTGCCTGGAAAGGAATAGTTCCTGTCTCCCACACCAAACTCTGCACTTTTGGAGAAAAGGGACCAGATATCTTTAGTTTACGTATCCTCTGCATATGCTTGATGAATATTTGTTGAATGAATTGATGGAGAGGATAGGATGGAATAGAACAGGAGAATTCTCTTGGGCCTCAGGAAGTCAATGTGTCCACTCCCTTTCCTCTACATGGAAATACATTAAAAACCCGTACGACAGAGACTATCTTACTTCCGCTTTGGGTCTAATATAGACAGAGCGCTGTGAGAGCTAAAGGAAACTAGTGTGTTCAGGGAAGGAGGGAGCTGAGACATGAGGCTGAAATTCACCAAAAGGTTGTGGATTCCAGCGTCAGGAATTTGGACTTCTAATGATATTTCATGAAAACCAACACATTCTGGCTGTGAACACCTGTGTAGGAGCTCAAGCCACATCACATCAATCTACAGCCAGTATCAATTCCATTTTTTTCTTATGGCTCTGAGCACATTCGGACCAGTTTTCCTCCCTGGATGATTGACAGCCTGTTGTTTAGCCAGATTGTCTGAGGGCATTTGAGGGTGGTGGGGGTGTTGGTTTCCTTTCACCCTGAACCTCAGTGGGAACTCATGGCTCTTTTTTCGCTTTCTGAGTCACTGTAGAGGGATCTTACCTGAGAAGGTTGATTTAATTAATGTCTCTGTTATCTACCTGCCACCTTTGAAGCTGCTGTCATGTTGCTGGAGTTCAAGCTGCACAGTGACACCCCTGGGGGCTACACCTGTCAGCAAACTCCCATCTACTGTCATCCTTAGCTGTGGAACCTAGAGGCAAGGCAAGGGATGCTTTGATTTTGAGGATGTTCATATCTCATCCTGAAAGAGTTGACCACAGATAGGTCCAAATCTCACTAACTTCTATCTTAAGGCTTTCCAGATGGTTCATCAGTAAAGAATCCACCTGCAATGCAAGAGACACAGGAGATGAGGGTCTGATCTGTGGGTGGGGAAGAACCCCTGGAGGAAGAAATGGCAGCCCACTCCAGTATTCTTGCCTGAAAATCCCATGGACAGAGGACCCTGGTGGGTTACAGCCCAAAGGGTCACAATGAGTCAGACATGACTGAGCATGCATGCAACTTCCATCTCACAATTTTCTTTGTCAGTCATCCCAAACTCATGAAAGCCATGGTCACCAGCCCATCTCCATGTCAGGTGACAGAAAGAATTCATGATCATGTGACCTTAGCACATGGCACTGAGTAGACAGATGACACCATGAACCCACCAGCTTCTTCCTATATGAATTTATAAAAATGTTGAAAACAGTACATTTGGATAATAAGAAAGCATATGGTAGACATCATAAAAGTGCACGACTTGGAAACCCAAATTTCATCCTTGTTCCATTTCAGAGTATATCCTCAATCTCTGTTAGCTTAGAGAAATCTGGTGAGAGTCTTGGCCTCTGAAATTAGGAAGAACCTCAGTTTTGAATGAACTCTGACTCTTAACAGCTATGTGGCCTTGGTCAAGTCGGTTAATGCCAGTGCTCAGTATAAAATGTGAATGCTGCCCTTATCTTCATCATCAAAGTTGTGATCATCAGTATCATCATTAGAATTCCATCTGTACTCAATAAATGGATCCAGGCTGCATCAGATTCCCTTCCTGGGGTGGCACCTGTAGTGAAGAACCCGCCTGCCAATGCAGGAGACAGAAGAGATGTGGGTTTGATCCCTGGGTTGGGACAATCCCCTGGAAGGGCACGGCAGCCTGGAAAGAATACTGGAGGAACGTGGTGGGCTATAGTCCATTGGGTCACAAAGAGTCAGACATGACTGTAGAGACTTAGCATGGACTCCCCAAGCACCTTAAACTTCCCCATCTTAGAACATTTCACATGTTACCACTAGCCTTCTGAAAAGCATGGAAAATGCAGTTTTGCTTGCAAAAAAGTAGAAGAGGAGGGAACCAACTCTTATTGAGACTCTATTATATGCCATATGCTCTGTAAATTTATTTCTAATCCTCAAATTAATCTTTCAATATTTCCATTTCTATTCGCATTTCTTGGCTGGAGGAATGAAGACCCTGGAAAGTTAACTTGACCAAAGATGCACAGTTAATATTAATAAGTGGCAGTGACAGTACTGAGAAATAGCCTGCCCAATAATCTTTTTCTACTAGATGATTCCCTAATGAGCCAGAAAATTTATTTATTCAGAATCTTTTTTACTCTGACTCTTCTAGGTAATCAAAGTTTTACTGTTTCCCTGTGGGGTCATAGGGGAGGAGCACTCAGGTTGGGGAAGAGGGTGGCAGATGGTGTCAGGAAGACTAAATTACATGACCTCAGGGCTGCTAAAATTTTCTAGTCAAATTCCAACCACTTAGAATTAAGAAATTGCACATTTTCCCCCCATTTGCAAAGCTATCCATGAACACAGGGTGTGCTGAGCAGTCTGGTCATGATGTTTTTATTTGCAGAGGGCTGCTTTCAAAATCTGAGTTCTTCGCAAAGAAAATGGCAAACACAGGTTTAAATCACCAATAAAATTAAGTGTTTAAACTAGATTTTCTACAAATAGCACATAATGGACAGATTTCAGATTTCATCAGCTTCAGGTAGCACAGAAGGGAGCCTAAAACATTAAGGCAAGAGCAAGCAGTCCGACTGTAAAGGTCAAGTTAAGGGCTTTTACAAGCAATGCTTGATTTCAGGTGAACACGCATACAGAGGTGGTAACATCTGCCAAGACATCTGGGTTGTTCCTCAGAAGCACAATATTTAAATTGGTGGAAATGACACCTGGAGGGAACGACATATTCCAGCAAACTTCTTGCTTTACAAAAAGGAATGATCAAAATAAGATAATATTGTAAAGCTAAAATATCACACAGTCAGATCAAGAGATCTGAATCCTACATATAATAATGATGGGTGGTGGTGATGACATGATTTTTTACCATGTATCACAACTAGATATTGTCCAAGTCACCATCCTTGAGTGTTATCTATTTAACACCTTGTGAGTCTGTTATTATTAACCCACTCTTAGTGATGAGGAAAGAGAGTTCCAGAAGATAAGTAACTGGTCACATAATTAATAACAGGTAGACTAGACGTAACTTAGACCAACCTGCCTCAGTTCAGTTCAGTTCAGTCGCTCAGTCATGTCCGACTCTTTGAGAACCCATGAATCACAGCACGCCAGGCCTCCCTGTCCATCACCAACTCCCAGAGTTCACTCAGACTCACGTTCATTGAGTCGGTGATGCCATCCAGCCATCTCATCCTCTGTCGTCCCCTTCTCCTCCTGCCCCCAATCCCTCCCAGCATCAGAGTCTTTTCCAATGAGTCAACTCTTCACAAGAAGTGGCCAAAGTACTGGAGTTTCAGCTTTAGCATCAGTCCTTCCAAAGAAATCCCAGGGCTGATCTCCTTTAGATTGGACTGGCTGGATCTCCTTGCAGTCCAAGGGACTCTCAAGAGTCTTATCCAACACCACAGTTCAAAAGCATCAATTCTTCAGCACTCAGCCTTCTTCACAGTCCAACTCTCACATCCATACATGACCACTGGAAAAACCATAGCCTTGACTAGACGGATCTTTGTTGGCAAAGTGATGTCTCTGCTTTTGAATATGCTATCTAGGTTGGTCATAACTTTCCTTCCAAGGAGTAAGCATCTTTTAATTTCATGGCTGCAATCACCATCTGCAGTGATTTTGGAGCCCCAGAAAATAAAGTCTGACACTGTTTACGCTGTTTCCCCATCTATTTCCCATGAAGTGATGGGACCAAATGCCATGATCTTAGTTTTCTGAATGTTGAGCTTTAAGCCAACTTTTTCACTCTCCTCTTTCACTTACATCAATCAGCCTAATTACATTCAATTACCCTATGCAATATCTCTAAGAATTAATCAAGTCACTCTCTAGGGTGATAACAAAGCATGTTATATCAGCAGCAACACAGAAAGAAAACATTTTTAGAAAGGTTCCCACATCAAGGACCAAAGTCTTCATCTAAGAGAGAATGTGATGTCCCAGGGAAAACAGAAACACAGAGTTCTCATTCAATTTCCGCTCCTACAAAATGTTCTAAATGGACAGCGATTCTCTGATAGAGCATTTGTTTCCTGATGCCATTTCTAGAGATAGAGTTCTTACTAACAAGTTTAAGAGATCCAGACATTTAAAATTATTTTCAATAAAAAAGAATCCATGGATTCCCTATAGCTATATCAGATATATTGTGTGTGTGTTTTGGGGGGGAAATGGTTGCATCAGATGCTCAGAGGGACCTAAAATCCCTGTTGCCCTCAAAGGAAGGTTTTCTGTCCCTAGGTCTTTCAAACCACAAACTGTCCCCTGTCCTCAATGAGTCCTGGACTACTCAATGATCAGAAAGGCAACAAGGTGTAGTAAAAGTAGCATTTTTTCATTTACTCATTCATTTGGGTATTTATCCATCACCTTGCTTAATACCCTGTCCAAGGCGATGTGAATTCAGAGACAAAATCATTTTTAAGGAGCTCCTGGTCTAACAGAAAGAAAGATACCTAAGTAGATGATTATAAGGCAGTGTTATAATTTCAGTAATACATATTTACAGGCCACAAGAAGGAGCATCTAATCCAGGCTGAGAGGGTTGGAAAGATTCTGATCTGAGTGTTAAGTAATTAGCACAGTTAACCAGACGTAGAAAGAAAGGCATTCCAGGCAGAGGAAAGAACCAGGCCAGGTAGGAGGAAATAGGATGGTGGATTCACGGGGGAACTTCCAACAGCCTGATCTTCCTAGAACATGAAAAGGTAGAGAATGAGAAAAGATGAGTCTGGGGAGATTTCAGGGCAGGCAATGGAGGTTGTCACATGACTCATATTTATCCTATAAGGAGACCCTGTGAAAGGGTTTAAGCAAAACTGCAGGTAATGTAGCTGCAGTATGGAGAGCAGATTTAGAAAAAATTTGACTGATTAGCCCAGTGATGAAGTCATAGAAAACTTATACAAAGATAGTGGTGTGCCATTCCAAGTAGACTTGGATCACATCTTATTCATCATTTTTGTTACTTGTCCCAGACCTACTATAGATATCAACAAGCACTCAAGTAGCACAGGGTGAATGAATTAATTTATAGGAAGGATGGAGAGGTGGAGATCATGCTTGAGAAATATTTCAAGTATTAGGTTGGCAGGAACTGGAAATTAACTAGACACGATAAGTGAAGAAGAGTGAGACTGAGGCAGCTTTTAACAGCACAAGCTTTGGAGTCTGCCAAACATGGACGTAACTTCTATCCTTTAAACTTGAATGGTGCTTGTTTGGGACAACACAAGCAGGAATGGGAGATGGTGCTGCTGCTGCTGCTGCTAAGTTGCTTCAGTCGTGTCCGACTCTGTGCAACCCCATAGACGGCAGCCCACAAGGCTCCGCCGTCCCTGGGATTCTTCAGGCAAGAACACTGGAGTGGGTTGCCATTTCCTTCTCCAATGCATGAAAGTGAAAAGTGAAAGTGAAGTCGCTGAGTCTTGTCAGACTCTTAGCAACCTCATGGACTGTGGCCCACCAGGCTCCTCAGTCCATGAGATTTTCCAGGCAAGAGTGCTGGAGTGGGGTTCCATTGCCTTCTCCAATGGAAGATGGTAGTGATGGTTTAATGTGGACTGTTCTTGAGATAGAATGAATCCTTTGTATGTGAAAAAGAGAATGAAACAGAGAGACAGAGGAGAGTCCCAAAGACAGAGAGCCAGAGAAGAGAAACAGAAAGAGACTAGACAGATAGAGAATTTTAAAGAAAGATAGGAAGGGAAGGGGAGGAAGGAAGAGAGGGAGGAAGGAAAGGAGGGAGGGAGGGAAGAAAGAAAAGAAGGAAGGAAAGACGCAAAATCAAGTTAAAGGAAAGGAACAGCAGTGATAAACAGTATGGGGGAGAATGATACAGGAAGGAGCAGAAGCACAACAGAGGAGAGAAAGGGAAAGGATGAGGAAGCAGTGGGAGGGCCAGGTGTTTCAACAGGTGTCAATAATGCTCATGGCCTGGTACAGTCAGGTATACAGGTGTGTGGACACTGAGAGGGTGAGTAGAGACAGAAAGAGAAGAGAAAAAGCAGACTCCCACGGTGGTCCAGTGGTTAAGAATCTGCCTGCCAACGCAGGCGACATGGGATCGATCCCTGGTCTGGGAAGATCCCACATACTGCAAAGCAACTAATTCCATGAGCCGCAATTACTGAAGCCCAGGAGACGAGAGCCTGTGCCCTGCAACAAGAGAAGCCACTGCAATGAGAAGCCCGAGCAACGCAACTAGAGAGTAGCCCCCACTCACCGCAACTAGAGAAAGCCCAGCGCAAAAATAAATAAATAAATAAAATGTTTTAAAAAGAAGAGAAAAAGCAAAATGACCGAGACTCAGGCTGGGAGGAGAGGGAGCAGACCACATCCTCTTTCATTATGCAGACAACAGCTCACACCCGATCCTCTGTTACCCAGTATTAGTCTGCTGATCTCTCACAGGACCATGTTGCCTCTGGGCACACCTGTGCAACAAGATGACTGGCACTTAACAAACCCGGAAGGGACTGTTCCTCCCTTTGCAAGAGTTTGGTTCTCTCACTTTGCCCCCAAGGTGTCCACTGAGGATTCTCAGGCAAGCCCCAGAAACAGCTGAAGTCTAAAGTCACATCAGTAGGATTTGCTCCAAAATTCTGTTCCATTCTGGGTGAGGTGATTAGCCAGACCAAGAGGTCCCTTTCTGGAAAGAACCCGGTGGTAATTGCTGACAGTCCCCGGATCCATAGATGGAAAAGTTCAGGAATAAGAGAATAATGAATAAGCAATCAGTCTATTCTTGGATCTGCTATTACTGTCCTTCTAATTGGGTGTCTCAGAGTCTCCTGGGATTCCCTAAACCATAGCACTGTTCCCAGTGAGACTGAGAATCCGAGGCTGAAGACATAATAACTCATAACCACAATTCTGATTGGAAGTGGTGATGAGTTGTCTCATTGTCTTGTTGTCTGTCCCCAAGACCCCCTGTGAGGGCTGGACAGAAAAAATTCCTGACCAGAGAATTCAGCCAAAGTGAGTCCTCGGTCTGCCCGTCTCCAGCTGTGTGGCTCCAAGCCAATCACTTCACCAGCCTGAGCCTCACTTTCCTCCTCTAAAATTAGGGTGACTAGTTCCCACCTCATATGACTTTTGTGAAGACTGGTGCTAATGTATGCAAATTGCCTGGCACGAAGTACACTTTCAATAAATGATAGCTATTAGGATTATTATGATGGAGGGCATCTTTGGCAATGACGCAAGGACTGGCTGCCTGACAAATAAGAAGCCAGAGCCACATTTTGAAAGCTGCCACCAAATTGTGCAGTAGCCCTAATTAAAATTCTCATTAAGTCCTGATAATGAAAAATATGCGAGGAGACACTTTTCAATCTCCCAAGAGAAAACAGGAAGTGGGAGGATTTTTGAAAAAAAGTGACGAAAAGTAACTTTCAATGGCATCTCATTTTCGTCTTCTTAATCTTAGAGAGTGTTAGGAGAAATTAAATGAAATCTCTCTTCTGTGCTCACCTTTTTGACCTAATGGGGGTGTTTCATAATACTCTTGGTCCAAGGATAATGAATGCCCAAGTGGATATAGTTCCTTGCCAGTTTAAGTACTGATGGGTCCTGGAAATAACTGAATAAGTTATAGGAGGAAGCATGATGTGAGCTCGACCCCTGGGTTGGAAGGTCACCTGGAGAAGAAAATGGCAACCCACTCCAGTCTTCTTGCCTGGGAAATCCCACGGACAGAGGAGCCTGACAGGGTACAGTCCATGGCATCGCAAGAGTCAGACACAACTTAGCAGCTAAATAACAAAATGGTGTGAGCAGCTGGGTTTGAGCTGTAATTTTTTTTTTTTTTTTTTGGTAGTGTCTTTGACTAGTTTTGGTACCAGAGTGATGATGGCTTCATAGAATGATTTTGGGAGTGTTCCCTCTTCTTCAGTCCTTGAAAGAGTTTGAGAAAGATTGGCATAAGTTCTTCGTCTATTTGGGAGAATTCCCCAGTGAAGCCACCCAGTCCTGGACTTTCATTTGCAGGGAGTTCTTTTTTTTTTTTTTTTTTTTAAGTGAAGTGTTGCTAATTTATAGTGTTGTGTTAATTACTGCTATACAGCAAAGTGATTCAGTTATACTTATATATACATTCTTTTTTATATTCTTTTCCATTGTAGTTTATCACAGGATATTGAATATAGTTCCAATGGGGAGTTTTTTAAATTACAAATTCTATTTCACTCCTAGTGATTAGTCTGTTCAAATGCTTTGTTTTTCTTGATTCAGTTTTGGCAGGCTGTATGAGTCTAAAAATTTGTCCATTTCTTCTAGGTTGTCCAGGTGGGTTTGCATAAGAGGTTCAGGATTAAGGTTGTAATTGGCAGAATAGCTCAAGAGAACCCTTTGATATGAGGTTTGCCATATGACATGTGGGCACCCCTGGTAGTTCAGTGTAAAGAATCCACCTGCCAAACAGGAGTTGTAGGTCCCATCCCTGGGTTGGGAACATCCCCTGGGGAAGGGAATGGCAACCCATTCCAGTACTCTTGCCTGGGAAATCCCATGGACAGAGGAGCCTGGTGGGGCTACAGTCGAACATGACTTAGTGACTAAACACCAACAATATGACATTGGTACAAAGTAGAAGCTTCAAGGTACTTCTTTCAGGAAGTGATCCTAAGGGAAAGGAGGAGGGACTGGGCAGAAGAAACAGGGAAGGAAGAAAAGCCAACTACAGAGGGCTTCCTGGACCTGAAAACCACTGAGTGCCTGGGCTTCAGCCCACTGGGACCTCTAGGGAGCTGATAGAATGTCCTCAGAATTGTCTGCCCAAGAGACAGAAGGACATAATACGTATCACTGACATGCCTCCCACTGGTCATGCTTTGGACCATGGGATGTGAATTCCTCACACTTGCAGAATCACACATGCTTCTGAATGGCTGGACTGGTTCTGGCCTTGTCTTACCCGATGAAGGCAGGAAGGCATGGAGACAGAAAATATGAGCTTGCAGGATATTCGTGCTCTCTGGATAGACCTGCCAACTGGTTGCCACAGCCATAGCTCAAGGAAAACCAAATGACCGAGAGGAAGTGAGGTTGGGCTTAAGAGGCATCTGTTGTAGCAAGTACAGCAAGGCGTTGAAGTGTTTATGTGAATATACGTTGCCTGAAGTTCCCTGGTCTCTGAGAATAGACAGGTGGGAACTTGGAGCTGGTGCAACCTCACACACGAAGACCATCACCTTTGATTCTTAGAATTTTCCCATCTGCCATTTCAATGGTTCCTGACAGAAATCTTGCAGAATACAGGGCAGGGATGAAGAGCCCCATTGTGCAGACAAGGAGAGATGCTCAGAGGCCTTCCACAACTAAGCCGGAGCTTTGGGAGCAGACCCAAGCCCAGGTGTCTAGAAGTGATTCTCAAACTGTGGTCCATCAATTACCCACCTAAGAATTCTTGGTATGTTTCTTAAAACACTGATTCCAGGGTCGGCACCCCACTCCAGTACTCTTGCCTGGAAAATCCCATGGATGGAGGAGCCTGGTAGGCTGCAGTCCATGGGGTCGCTAAGAGTCGGACACGACTGAGTGACTTCACTTTCACTTTTCACTTTGATGCATTGGAGAAGGAAATGGCAACCCACTCCAGTGTTCTTGCCTGGAGAATCCCAGGGACGGGGAGCCTGATGGGCTGCTGTCTATGGAATCGCACAGAGTCGGACACGACTGAAGTGACTTAGCAGCAGCAGCAGCAGACCAACTGAATTTTTTTAAACTTCCTCAGGCTAAATTTTTTCAACTTTTTAATTCACATTAGAGTATTAGAGTTGATTAACAATGTTGTGATACTTTCAGGTGGACAGCAAAGGGACTCAGCCATACATATACATGTATCCATTCTCCTCCAAACTCCCCTCCCATGCAGGCTGTCATGTAACACTGGGCAGAGTTCCCTGTGTTCTACAGTAGGACCTTGTTGGTTATCTGTTTTAAGTATAGCAGTGTGTACATGTCTATCCCAAACTCCCTAACTATTTGAGTGTGAATACTGTCTTATACAAGTCACCAAAGTTTTCCTCTCCACCCAGAGCAGCTGCCCTAAACGTTACAAGAAAATGGTACCTGGATTCCAGCCAAGAGTCTGTTTCCATGAGACCTTTCTCAAGCCCAAAACTACTCATCCTCCAGAATCCAAGAAAAAAAAAAAAAAGCTGGTTATTATTTTGGGAGCACCTCACGGGTGCCTTTCCAGGACTGAGACCCAATGTAGGGAGGAATTGGAGATTTTTGACAGCAGAATTCCTGGCCAAGAGGACTGGAGCAATCCTTAAAGATCACAGCCTCTCTATCATGTGGATGAGGAAAAACAACAAGATCAATCTCAGTGCTAGAATCAAAACTACAAATGGTCCGATCCCTACCCCAGGGCACTTGGGAAGCCACCCATCTGCAAAACAGTGGGAAAAATCACCTCTTGTCCAGACCTTCTCCCCACCCCTAGCCCCCATCCTCCCAAAGTAATGAGCCATATATTGTCAGTCCTCATGGCTGCCTACTTGGGGTGCTAATTTCATTCACTGCACCTCCCATCCTCCCCATGCCCAAGCTTTAACTGACATTCTGGATGGTTTTCTGTTGTCTCTAAGAAACCCTCTGTCACACCTGTGGGTTTGGCTTGAATTGAATCTCCCAGAACTTCACAGATTCTGCAACCTTCAAAGGGGCCTTGGAAAATAACAGCGGGAGGCAGGAACTTCACAGGGCGGAAGGTTGGATATCGTCCAGTTGAAAGAAAGAACTAGGTCTGTGTGGTAGGAGGATGCAAGACAGAACCGTAGAGAGGAAGTGAAGGAGGAAGGAAGTGGGGTGGAAGGAAGGCGAGAAGGGACAGCATCAAAAATAAAACATTAATGCATATATATGGAATCTAGAAAAATGGTACAGATAAACCCGTTTGCAAAGCAGAAATAGAGACACAGATGTACAGAACAAACGTATGGACATCAAGGGGGGAAGTGGGGGACTAGATGAGTTGGGAGATTGGGATTGACCTATATACACTATTTTAAAATTTTTTTAATTGGAGGATAATTGGTTTACAATGTTGTGTTCGCTTCTTCGGTACACCACGTGAATTAGCTGTGAAGTATATATATATTTATATATCTCCCTCCTTCACGAGCCTCCCTCCCACCCCCTCCCCACCCCAGCCCTCACAGAGTGCCAAGCTGAGCTCCCTGTGTAACACAGCATCTTCCCACTAGCTATCTGTTTTACACATGGTAATGCATATGTGTCAATGCTGCTGTCTAGATTCTTCTCACCCCCTGCTTTCCCTGTCCGTTCTCTACATCCGCATCTCTGTTCCTGCCCTGCAAATAGGTTCATCGCTACCCATTTTTCTAGCTCCCATATATATGCATTAACATACCATATTTGTTTTTCTGACTTCCTTCACTCTGTACAGTATATGCATTATTGATGCTATGTATAAAATTGATAACTAATGAGAACTACCATACAATACAGGGAACTCTACTCGATGAGAGGGAGATGGAGAGAGAGAGTGAGAGCGTACAGGAAGGACAGAATCTGTAATGTATATGTCTGCCTCCTCCACTCAGTGGCAAGGTCTCGGGAGGCAGTACCTATGTCGGATTCATTTCAGGATACCCATGCTTAGCCCTAAGCCTACATGTAGCAACTGCTCAGTAGATATACTGCCAAAGAAATCAGTAAACATAAAGCATCTCAGCCCAGAATAAAGTTACACCCAGTATATCATTATTCTGTTTACAAATGAGAAACTTTAAGTCAGAGAGGCTAAATCAGTTCCCCACAAGCTGCAAAAAGATAGGCCGAGATTTTCTCTTGAATCAGGCTGACCCCAAAGTTATGCCTCAATGCCTCCCATTAGCCAAATTTGGACAGATAAATCTTTCAAACTTCCTGTTGGGTCAGGGTTAATGTCCTCCAGAAGTCAGAAAAGGGAAGTATGACCAAAAAAGTTGGTGTTTCACCCAGATTTCCTCATGTGTGATCATCACTCAGTCATGTCTGACTCTTTGCGACCCTACGGACTGTAGCCTGCCAGGCTACTCTGTCCATGGGATTTTTCCAAACAAGCATACTAGAGTGGGTTGCCATTTCCTCCTCCAGTGGATCTTTCCAACCCCAGGATCAAATCTGTGTTTCTTTCATCTTGGGCATTGGCAGGCAGGTTCTTTACCACTAGCGCCGCCTGGGGCTACTGGTACCACTTCCCTTCACATGCAGTGAGTCAGCGTTCTTGAGGTTGCCACCCCTTTGGCTAATGATTGCCAAGTGTAAGAATGGGAGAAGGAAAAGCCCAGCTTCTGTGCTAGGGGTAGGTGCAAATTCTGAAGAGCGGTACACATTGGGGTATCCTGCATGGGACATTACTTGAAATTGCATCCTTGTTTGACTTCTTCCCCTTGTGTCTAACTTCTACCATTCCCTCCCACTTCCTCCCAGGATCCCCTTGAAGCTTGAACATGAATCCTTGTCTTGAGATCTGTCTCTGGGGATCCTAACATAAACAAAAAGCAAAAACCAAGCTGGTCTCCAATGAGTAGGAATGAATGATAAACAAATGTTTCGTATTAATATTACCTCCAATTTCTGGAGCATCCACCATCACTGAATGTTTCACACACCTTATCTCAGATGCCCAAACAATATTGCAAGGTAGATATGATTGTGTCCATTCTAGGGATGAGAAAACCTAGCTCTGAAAAAGCTCAGTCATTTCCCCCAGGTCACATGGCTTGAAGTGCTAGGGAGGAAATTTGAACCCAAGGCTATCGGACATCAAGGATTTCCTCTACCCATGATGTCTCTCTATAAGGTACTTGCTTTTCCATTTATCCATCTTCCATCTTCCCTTGTTTTTGAAGGGAAGGGATGGTGGCAGAGGGTCCTTGTATCCTCAGGACTAGTATAACACTTGGCACATAGTAGATGTTCTGCATTTTGTTGGATGAGTATGAGGTGTTTTGAGAGGAACCAAATTCTTCCCTGGCTTCCCAGGTAGCTCAGTGGTAAAGAATCTGCCTGCCAGTGCAGGAGATCAGGAGATGCAGGTTTGATTTCTGGGTCAGGAAGATCCCCTGGAGAAGGAAATGGCAACCCATTCCCATATTCTTGCCTGGGAGATCCCAGGGACAGAGGAGCCTGATGGATTGCAATCCATGAGGTCAGAAAGAGTCGGCCACGACTGAGCACTGAACACTTTGGGGGAAATTCTCAGAAGTCTCTGTATTTTCACTCAAATTTTGTTGAATCAAGTTGAGAAAGCATTGAGTAACCATGAAACAGATACCCACAGCAAATAAAGAGACCCAGGGGGAAGGCTTTAAGATCCACATGGTGTTAACTTTTGGCACCCTGAATGTGGGAACTCCAGTGACACCCAACCTACAGAATTCTTGTACATTCAGCTCAACTGACTTTGATAAGTGGACAATGAGACACAAAAATGAAATTAGAGCATCAAAAACAGCTTCCAATTACCAGAAAATAAGGGACCTGCACATCACAAATTGCCTCTCTAAAATCTCACCTTGTCCCTTTTAAGATGAAGACAATGAATCGTTCCATTTGGACGCTGAGATTTTTAAAAATGAGCTGTGCTTTTATAACGTTTTAAAGACAGGCATTATAAGATTTGAATCTAACTGAAACCTCTGAACTTGCAAAGAGGAAAATTTCAAGAGGGTGTGACAAAATTATTTCTAGCAACCATGACATTTCTTGATGTGAAATGCTTTCTTTGAACTGCACAACACAGCACAAGTTCGGATTGGAAATCTGACAAGAAAATAAGTGAGATGCCAAGCTGACAACGTAGATAACTCTCCCACAAAGGTTTTACCTCCATAACTGGGTCCAGATCATACCAGAAACTTTGAGAGGGCTAAGTGGGATGCTAGAAATGGTGGAACCAGAGAACATAAACGAGACTTCAAGTAGCACACCAGCACTTGCTCTGTGACCTCAAATAAGTTATTTAACTTCTCAGTTTCCTTATCTATGAAATGGAGCTACTAATACTGGTTGCCGGGCAGATTAGAGAGGTGTGTAAATTTCTTAGCACAGAGTAGAAGTTTCGTTAATTAAGATGATGATGATGGGGGCCACCCTGGTGGTCCAGTGGCTGGGACTCCACATTCGCAATGTGGGGGACCCTGATTCAATCTCTGGAGGAAAGGACTGGATCCCACATGCCACAGCTGAAGGATCCAACATGCCACAGCTAAGACCTGGTGCAAGTGGAAGTGCTAGTCGCTCAGTCGTGTCTGACTCTTAGTCATCTTGTGGACTATAGCTCACCAGGCTCCTCTGTCCATGGGATTCTCCAGGCAAGAATACTGGAGTGGGTTGCCATGCCCTTCTCCAGGGGATCTTCCCAACCCAGACATCGAATCTGGGTCTTCCATATTTCAGGCAGATTCTTTACCATGGTGTTGCCAAGTAAATAAACACATAAAAGTAAATGATAAAAAAAAAAGATGATGGTGGTGGTTGTGGTGACGGTAACAGGGGACATTTATTGACCAGAGCCCTCAGTCCAACAATCTTAGAGGAACTGAGCTTACAAGCAGATCATTCCCCTCATGAGCCTTCAGATGAGACTTTAAACTTGGCTGAAACGTTAACTGCAGACTCATAGGATGTCACTAGGCCGTGCTCAGATTCTTGACTTTTGACAATAAATGTGTGCTGTTTTTAAAGCTAAATTTTGGAGTAATTGCATAGTTGTTCTGCAACTGATGGGTTCGATCCCTGAGTTGGGAAGATTCCCTGGAGAAGGAAATGGCAACCCACTCCAGTATTCTCGCCTGGAAAATTCCATGGACAGAGGAGCCTGGTGGGCCCCAGTCCATGGGGTCGCAAAGGGTTGTACACGACTGAGCAACTGAGCTGCAATTGATAGTGACTCTAAAGCCAGGAGTTCACAACCATATTTACTACCATGGTTCTCTTTAATTATGACTTATCCCCTGTAGACCTCTAGATCTCAAAAATTCCTCCTACCAAAAAAACCACATTGAGCAAAAATTTATTTTCTTTCCCATTTTTTAAATTCATCATAATTATATCTAATTGGATCTGCAGTAAAATTAGCTCCTTGCCATGCTCATGGCATCACCAACAGCCAAAGAATTGGAGGAAAAAGCACCAGTGAGGTTCAGATATGTCTCACCCAAAGTAAAGAAGTGTGATATTTCTTCTAATCCCTTCTGCAGAGCCTGGGTATATGATAATTTCTGAATGAGGTTTTAAAATACTGAAAACATTACCTGTGAGCTGTGCTCAGAGCTTTATCTAAATTGCCTCATTTCATTCTCATAATAACTCTCCGACAGATGCTATTATTATGCCCACTTGGATTCAGACGTGGATCCTTGAACTTCAGAGGTCCTACTCTTATCCAAAAGATTGCTCCTAGAGAGGGGAAGTGACTTTTGCAAGGTCATTCAAAATGAAGGCATACTAAGTTAAAATTCCTAGTTTCTGATCTGCTTGCCCCTTCTGGCCCTGTTTTCTTTCCACCTCACAGACCCTAAAGCGTTCTGAAGATCAAGTCTGTTTTGTCAGAGAACAGATTTGAGGACGTGAAGGACAGAGTCATCAACCGAGGCGGCATCAGGCCAAGTTCAACGCCTCTAGCTCAGTGACAACTCATAGGATGAATATTGACCAGTGGATACTGCCTGAGCCAGAGGAGTCTGTTTTCCCCGGACTTAACTGTATCTCCTTGGAACAATTTTAGTTTGCATTAGAGTTCCCAATTATTTATCCCAAAGGTAGCAAGCACAAATATGGATCATGCAAGAATGTGGATTGTTGTGATAACGTCGGCTTTGGAATCATAAAAATCTAGGTTTCGATTTCAACCCTGCCAATCATGTAAGATCTTGGATGAGTCATTCCACCTCTCTGAGCCTCAGTTTTCTTCATCTCAAAAAGGGGATTGATGCCTCTTCCTCAGAGGACTGTAGAAAGGAGGAAACAAGGCAATGCATGCGTAGTGCCTAAACCAGAAGGAATTGTTACCAGAATTGATACCAGAAGGAATTGTTGCTATTATTATCATTATGATGATTATTATATCTTTCAAGACTGAGAATGTCTGAATTGATAAGACATACTTATTTCAGTTTTAGGTGATAAATATATTTCTAAAGGGATTGAGTTTTTAAATCAAAGAACCTTAAAATTTCCAGGACAGTGAGGTGCCTGTAATTGGAATCTGCTAAGCACTGGGGCTCGGGAGAGCTTATTTTGAATGGGAGGACATTATTAGAAACTGTCTCCAATATGCCTTTAAATAAATGGTCCTCACATAAATCTGACAAGAGCTTCCTGAATTTCTGAAACCTGCCATTTTCCTTGGGGAGGGGAGAAACACTGGAAACTTTACTGGGAGACACCCCAGGGTCTGACTGGCCTCATTCCAGGGAGTTGTGAGGACATTTAATTGCAAAAAAAAAAAAAAAAAAAGTATACCCTGTGGTATGTGGTCAAGAACTTGAGTTTCCATCACAAAGATCTGGATTTCCTTCAGCCCTGGCACTGACTTATTGTGCGACTTTGTGCAAATGTAATCTCTCTGTGGGGCTTCCCAGGGCTTGCTAGTGAATTCACCTGCCAATGCAGGAGACTCAAGAGATACAGGTTTGATCCTGGGTTGGAAAGATCCCCTGGAGTAGGAAATGACAACCCACTCCAGTATTCTTGCCTGGAGAATTCCATGGATAGAGGAGCCTGGTGGGCTACAGTCCATGGGGGTGCAGAGTCAGACATGACTGAGCAACTGAGCACACAGCATGAAATCTCTCTGAGCCTGTTTCCTCTGGGAGTGGTGAATAATAAAATGCTATTTCCTAGGGTTGTCATGAGGATTCACTGAAATAATAATCATGATAAGAGAAGCCAACTCAAGTGTTTACTGAGTTAATCAATGCTTTTTAATCTTGTTTTATTTCTCATAACAGCCATTAATAAATATATTCTAATTGTTCTTATTTTTAAAAGATGAGAAAACAGAAGTATGGAGAAAATAGGTAAGTAGCTCCAAGTCCCATGAATCCATGAGAGCTTAACCCAGACCTGCAGACCATCGAGGGGATCTATAGATAGAATTTAGTGGGTCTGGGAACTTGGATGGTACAAAATGACATCTTTACGTTCAGTTCACTAGCCTATCATTGAAATGTAGTATGTCCCTCAACTGGTGATGATGTCACCAACAGAAGAACAGATATTGTCAAATTGCAGGGGTAGCAGAGAGCTCAAAGGATTGTTTGTGCTTAGTGCATATTGAAACTTGTCATTAGGTCTTGTTATTGAATTCATGAGTTAAAAATTGAATATATTACTATATGACATGTGGATTTTAAAATATTTTCATCAGTGTTATTTCCACATGATAGGTTTATTTTGTAATCCTATGCATTTTGTTCTATGCATTTAAAAACCATTGTTTTAAGAAAGGATTGTAGGTGTCACCAGACCATCAAAGAGGTCCATGACTCATAAAAAGTTAAGAACCTCCACCATAGCACATAGATGATGTGTATGTGTGTGTGTGTGTGCGTGCACATTCAGTCATGTCTGACTCTCTGCAACCCCATGGACTGTAGCCCATCAGGCTCCTCTGTCCATAGTATTTTCCAGGCAAGAAAACTGGAGTGGGTTGCCATTTCCTATTCCAGAATCTTCCCAACCCAGGGATCAAACCCACATCTCTAGCGTCTCCTGCACTGGTGGGCAGATTCTTTTATCACTGCGCCACCTGGGAAGGCCCACATAACTGTTGGAGCAATGAAAACAGCTTAGCATAGGGCTAAGGTACAGAGCAAGTGCTCAGTGCACAAATGTCACCACCATAGTGATTGTTATTACACCCAGCAAAATCTTATTTATCTAGGAGCAAACTTTGGAACTAAGAAGGGAGTCAATGCTACTAATGATACCAAATGACACAGTGATGGGGAGGAAGACCATTCAGTCGAGTGAGACAGCAGAATTGGAGATTATCCATCCCAGCTTCTTCCTTCTTGGGATGAAGAAATAGAGTCCCAAGTGGGCTATTTTCAGGGCTCAGAGCACATGGCAAATTAGTACTGGAATCAATACCAGCAACCAGCTCTTCAAGAGTCAGTCCTCTGTCCATTAGAGAACACGACCTTCCAACATTGGACATGAAACTGAAGGGTGAAGGTCCCTCTCTTTGGAAGCACACATCTTCATTCCATTTCCTCCTGCATCCCAAAGTCCACAGGATGAGCCCACAGATATTGGATGATCAGGAAACTGGCATCATACAAATGCATCTTGGGGGTGGTCCAGTTGTCACTACACTATGAAGAGGCAGTGTCTCTTACAAACACTGAATCCAGGGCCCCATTCAGACTGACAGAGCTTGGAAATCATTATTTTTATCAAGTTTCCCCGCTGACTCACAGCCTCATGCAAATGAGCACTACTGTGTAGGAGTTAAAGCATGAAATCTGGAGTTCAAATCCCAGTTCTACTACTTAATAATTGAGTGGCTTTCACAAAACTACTCAAGTTTTGGGTTTCCCTGGTGGCTCAGTGGCAAAGAATCAGCCTGCTAATGCAGAAGACGTGGGTTTGATCCCTGGGCTGGGAAGATCCCCTGGAGAAAGAAATGGCAATCCACTCCAGTGTTCCTGCCTGGAAAATCCCATGGACTGAGGAACCTAGTGGGTTGCAGTCCATGGAGTCAAAGAGTTGGACTCCACTTAGCGACTAAACAACAACTCAAGTTTTAGATAAATCTCTCACTTCCAAAGCTAATAGTGCCTACCTTATGCAGTTGTGAGGGTCCAGTATGACAGTCCCATCTAGTCTTCAGCAGTGGCTCATCCTGCTGCGGCTAAGTCACTTCAGTCGTGTCTGACTCTGTGCGACCCCATAGACAGAAGCCCACCAGGCTCCCCGGTCCCTGGGATTCTCCAGGCAAGAACACTGGAGTGGGTTGCCATTTCCTTCTCCAGTGCATAAAAGTGAAAAGTGAAAGTGAAGTCACTCAGTTGTGCCTGACTCTTAGGGACTCCATGGACTGCAGCCTACCAGGCTCCTCTGTCTGTGGGATTTTCCAGGCAAGAGTACTGGAGTGGGTTGCCATTGCCTTCTCTGGCTCATCCTGAGAGCTCTACAAATATAATTTATAAGGTGGGCGTGGTTGTTATCATCTGTGTTTTGTAACCAAGATTCACTAATGGAAGAGTCTGTCACTGCCTCCCACCGCCCACAGAAGTATGAGTCTCTGTCCTAGGACAGCATCTGTGGGGAAGGGGTGTGCTGCTTAGTGCCTCCACAGATCTGAACAGTTCCGGAGTACTGGAAAAGCATCCTCTGCCACCCAGGCTTCTCTGATGACCACAGCTATGTCCCAGAGAGAAAGCCACAACATCTGCTCTGAGAGATACCAAGTGACCCATGACCAGTGAAGGATCCCAGATTCCAGAACTGAGGACCCTCACTCTGACTGCAGTTTGGGGTCCACAATCCTTATGGACAACTTCTCCAAGTATCCAGAGGGTGGAAGCTTCATTCCCAGGAGATTCTAGACATCTGGGTATGAACAGCTCCTGTGAGCCCCCGCCCCCATCCCTGTGTCTTTAAGACTTCCCATTAGTGTCAGGGCGTGGGTGGGGAAGGGCTTTCCAGGTGGCTCATTGGTAATGAAATCCACCTGCCCACGCAGGAGCCACAGGAGATCCAGGTTCGATTCCTGGGTTGGGAAGATCCGCTGGAGGAGGAAATGGCAACACACTCCAGTATTCTTTCAAGGGAAATCCCATGGGCAGAGGAGCCTGGTGGGCTATGGTCCCTGGGGCCACAAAGAGTGGGACATGACTGAGCGACTGAGCATGCACACATGCATGAGTGGAGAAAAGACAGCCCCCCCTGCCTTGTTCTGTTCTCTCTTCCAAGCCTTCTCACCCTACCATCCCTATGTATGGGGCTTTCTCTGTCCTTGCACATGATGGCCTGGGACTGTGCGAGCATAAACACCCCTTGAAAGCAATGCTCAAATGATGTCTGATGGGAGTTGGTGTGTGAGCACCCCAGCTCCATGCCCACTTGGGTGGGATAATTCTCCCAGTTTCCCTGAAGCATTAAACTCTAGTCACTCAGAGTGGTAGCTGACATGATCGAGCATCTTTTATGGGCTGGTTTCCTTCCTATGTTTCTTTCACCTTCTCACCCCTTACCAGTGTTCCCTTCACATCCCAAACTCCTCGCACCAAATCCTTCTCTCAGAATCCCACCCTTGTAGAACCACATTAAGGCAGATTTCTACCTGAGCATTCAAACTTAATGCTATTGGAAGCCAGACAGGAAATGAAATTCAGTATATAGTAGAAGAATCCAGTCCCCCATACTTTTTCAATATTTGTGTCTTTTACAAACCTAGTCACTGGTAACAACAAATGTGCAAACCTCAGCAAGATTCCTGACCATGAAGAATAGATTTAGTGATGATAATAGAAATTGATCTGTGTTATACATTTCAAGGCAGGACATGAACTAAGAGATAGGATAGACTCTTCCCCAAATCTTTCAAACTCTCCCAGAAAATGTCACAGTTAATTAAAATTATCCTTTACCTGTAATGATTTCCCATATATTTAGAGTATTAAACATTTAGCTCTCAATACTGCTGTTCATTGGTGAAAACTCAGATCAGGATGTAGGGCCCTAGAAAGATACATGGTAAACCCAACAGCATCACATATAATCAATTTTATTGCCAGGTAAGAAATTCATATTAATATAGTGAATACATATGTTTACAAATAAACATTCTTAGAAAACAAACAAATGTTTTTTTCATCATTGTAGGAAGTATTATTGGTATCATAAACTCTGCAGTTGTTGACAAGTATTAACACAGGTTTACTTGCAGAACATACGGTTACTAAAATATTTGCACATAAAATATGCTCCATTTACACACACAAAAAAAAAAACCTGGGGAGAGTTAGATGGGGATGCCAGGTGGAGCCCAAGGCAGATGAAGGATGAGATATTCTGGGAGGGCAAAGAGAAGTCAGATTCTTGTCCCATTGGGTTGGAAGTGGGGGAGTAGCTAAGAGTACGTAGAGGAAGTGCCAGGGCATGGGATGAGAAGGTAGTCTCCCTGCTTTGTTCTGGTTTCCGTCTTCTAAGTTTCCCCACTCTAGCTAGAGGATCCTTGCTGATACATGGCCATCATAGTTTTACAGGTCATCCTTCAGGGTAACCTTTCAGTATCAAAAGGTCTGTCCACTGTCCCTAGAAGAAGCCAAAAAACAAACTTCCCTGTTGAAACTTCCTCACTCCCCCTACAAGTTCAGCTCCCAAAGCCAAGAGGAAGGTAACGAGGCTAAGTATTGGGCTTGCCACAAAGTTCGTAACACCTCACGGAAAAACCCAAAGGAAAATTTTGGCCAACCCAATACTGTTCTTGGATTCTCACTACTGCTGCTTCTTATGGACCATGCTGCAATTTCACTGCCAAAACTATAACTGCAGACTCCCGACTAACAATTCACTGGAGGCAGTTTACTCGGAAGAGAAGGAACATGACAAATACATCCTGTAGATTCAGAGACCAAGAAAGGTCCTTAATCAGGGCTGGGGTAAAGGTCACACGAAAGGGATTGAGGGCAGAGAGCAGAAACCAGCTAAGTGGGAGACTAGAAAGGAGAGAACTTCTGAGCTGAAGGAAACCTCACCAAATGAGCCAATCCTGTATTTCCTGAAGTATGTGCTGTATACCACTAGCAAATGCAAGACAAATTTAAGTAGTACATGCATAGGGCACTAATTAACATTGTCACGTGGGAAATGATTCCCTTTTCACTTTCGTCAGTCCATTTGATTACTTCAAAGAGAAAGTCTCCACTGGGGGCTAGAATATCTTCAGCAACTCTTGAATGTCTGCTAATCTGTTTTTAATAAATAAAAGGGCCTCCCTGATGGCTCAGTGGTAAAGAGTCCGCTTGCTAGCAGGAAACATGGGTTCGATCCCTGGATCAGGAAGATCCCTTGGAGAAGGAAATAGCAACCCACTTCAGTATGCTTGCCTGGGAAATCCCACAGACAGAGGAGCCTGGCGGGCTACAGTCCATGGGGTCGCAGAGTCAGACACGACTAAGCGACTGAAAAACAACACTAGCAATAAAGAAAGGGGGAGAGGAAGAGAGGAGGGAAAGAAGGAAGAAAAGGGGGCAGCAAAGGCCAGGCTCAAACCCTTCCACGGGCAAGTCTGTAATTAGAACTTAATAGTTTTACACTTATTTCCTGTTTAGGATGGCTGCCACTGAGGAATACTGGTTTTCTATTTATGATACTGGCAGAAAGTTTTCCTTTCAAAAGGTAAATGTAGTAAAAATGCACCAATTTATCACTAAAATTAAGCAGGTCTCTGGGGTAATGTTAGCAAATAACACTTCCTGCTCCACTGATTCTAACACCAGCACTTTTTATACATTCTTAATTCAAAGCCACTAGACTCAGGACACATAGAGCCATATACTAAACAAATGTCACTGAGGATTACAAGGGAAGGTCTAATATTCTCTAAATCTGACTTTAAACAACTTATTTATTGAAGTTAGAACACTAATAATGAAAACCCATAAGACATAGAAAATACTATACGCATGAAAAATGGCCCTCATATTATAAATAACTATGCATTTCCCTCCATGCCCACTTGGAAAGAAATGAGTCTGAGACCTTCCTTTGTCAGAAATGTCTTGGAGTTCTGTGTATTTAATGCTAGATGGTTGTTGTGTATATGTTTAACAAATGTTGATCTCTTCTCATCTTAAGTATCAGTGCTGTTTTCTGGCTGATTCTTTTTTAAGTGCATGAGAATGCTGTTTATGTGGTCATTTAAATGTTACCAAAAATGCATCAATTTAGGAACAAGTATTGTGACAGGGACACACAGACATGCCAAAAGTGTGTTGCAAGTACACAGATAACATCAAGGAGACACTGACCAAGCCCCGTGGTGTTTACTCGACAGTGGGGAGCACTGGGATTTCAGCCAAGAGGCTGAGAAAACAAGCACTGAAACCCCCATCCCTGCTTCGTCTAGCACAGAGCCTCGGTCTGCACAGGGATCCAACAGGAGGGCTTCTGGGCACGATTTCATTTTTTCATTTTCAGAAAGCTTGAAAATCTTGATCTCTCCCCAGTTCCCCACGTAGCAAATGGAAGACTAAAGCCCAGAGGGATAAAATGCATGGTGCACATCCCCAGAGCAGCCAGGACTAAGGAATAAACAGCTGGTTTCCCTGATCCCATGACGTCAGAGTGCAGAGATGGGGAGGCAGAATGCTGAAATCCAGCATTCCAGGAAGGGTCTTGTTGGACCAGACCACATTTAGTTTCTGACAAAGAAAGACCTAGGGGTCTATCCGAGGCTCCTGTTAATTAGCCAAGCCCTTGAGGGATAGATTGAAAACTTCTCACCTTGAATGCAAATCTCTTCTGTGTCAGTTCCCCTCTTTGGACTTCCACTAAACAAATCAGCTTCCTTCATGGTTCAGTGGTAAAGAATCTGCCTGCCAATGCAGGAAATGCAAGTTTGATCCCTGGGTGGGGAAGATCTCCTGGAGAAGGAAATGGCAACCCACTCCATATTCTTGCCTGGGAAAACCCATGGATGGAGTAACCTGGCAGGCTACAGTCCATGGGGTAGCAAGAGTCGGATGTGACTTAATGACTAAACCACCACCACCAAATAAATCAAACTAGTAGGAAAACTGTCTTTGTTGGGACATCCGTTAGCTATGAGAACCAATCTGAACACCCACCTTGGGGGATCATGAGTCGGGGATGAATGTACCACAGTATCTGGGGAGGCGGTTTGGAGGGACAGTGGGAATGATGGGACCCAGAAATGCTTGGGGAGCTAAAAGATCATGGGACTCATGGAGTTTTGAGGGTGTGGGTGGTAAGGAGGTCTTGGTCTTTGCAAGTTGCAACAGCCCCCTCAGAGTGTGTGATGGGGTGGGCTCACCAACAAAAGGAAGATGGAAACAACTTCTACTACTGCAGAAAGACAGGAGGGAGGAAGGTAAAAGAACACAGGTTGCACTTGAGAAACAAGACTGTCATTCAACAGTGACACATTGAAGGCACCACCCACGCTTATGACATTTTCAGTCCAAAGCAGTTGAAATTTGGCAGCGGCGGCGGCAGCAACAGGCTGAAAGGGAAGGGAGTCAGGGATAGACAGTTAACAGAGGACTGGATTTTGTGTCTGTTTCTTGTCTCAGAGGCAAGGGGGCAATGCCAGAAATCACAGGCTCTGTGTTCCCTTCTCGCCTCTCGTTGACATCTCAACTGTGAATTTTGTTTGTTCTTGATGACATTGTTGATTTCCTAGGTCTTGAAAATGTTGGACAAAAATTACTTTGCTGTTCTTGTCTGTTTGGTAGTGGGATTCTATTGTATTTTTCTTTTTTAAAAAATAGTTATTGAAGACCCTCTGGACCCTCTTCCTGCCACACAAGCCTACCCCTCCCATTTCCACAGTCTTTATGGGAGTTGTCTAAAAATGTCCTCTCTTTCCCATCACTGTAGGTGGGTTCAGGGTCTGTTCATTTTTTGTGAGTTTGAGTGTATGTTGTTTTTGCTTCCAACCTTGATATGAAAAGTACTAAAAGCATGGTGGTGGTGGTGGGGTCCAGTTACTCCTCATGCTTAGCAAAGTTCTGTGTCCATATCACTACTTTCTGGGATTAGGAAATGCTTATCACAGGCACACACGACCCCTTTTCTCTACCCCACCCTTTTCTCACTTTTTCACCCAGAAACAGACAACATGTGGTAAATGGTATATGTGCTCAACTGGACAATTTCTCTAAATTGTGCTACCTTTTTTTCATCATGGATTTCAGTTTCAAGTTAGGAGGAAAAGAAAAAAATCAGCCCCATGGTTTGGGCGTGTGAGTCGGCCACCTCAGCCCTGAAGTTCAAAGAGGGTGTCTCAGTTACCCCTTGGCTGTACCGTGGACCGTCCACGCTCCAGTCTTGCTCAGCTGCCCGCCGACACACATTAGGCAGGACGCAGGAAAAGCATGATTCCATGTCACCAGTAGGTTTATCATCAGTTGGTGTGGAGGGTGAGTGTGTAGGTGGGTGTGCTGGCGGGGGACAGGGAAGACGTGGGCTGGGGTATTTTTTGCCTCTCTCAGTTGAGTGTGGTCTCCAGGATGTCCCCTGTGGCGACACCTCAGACAGTCACTTCCGTTTTGCTGTTGGTGATGAAGTATGGCTGTGGGGGTGGGTAGTGTGGGGTGCGAGTCCCCAAGGGGTCGCTGGAGCCTGACTCAGCCGTGCCAAGCTTGCCCTTGTTCCCATAAGCCTGTTGCCGCCGGAGAGACTGATCCTTGGGGTCCCAGCTCTTAAAGTTGGCAGTGGAGTTGTAGGCCAGGGGGTGGGGGGGCGTCTTGTTGGTGCGGGACTTCTGTCCATTCTGCTTGGCGGGGCCGTGCTCAGGGCTGAAAGCCCGTGGCTCATCCTCCACTCTTACAGGGTGCAGAGGTAAGTTCCCCTTGGCAGCCAGCTCAGCCAGGTGCCGTCGCTTGGAGTAGAAGTCATCGTTTACCTTGTCGGCTGTACAATGGGACAGGTAGGTGGACGAAGGAGGGGAAGAGAGAGCAGAGAGAGGGAGAGAGAGGAGAGAGAGAGAAAGACAGTTAGGGATCGGCCAGGTCAACCCAAGAACAGCATCTCAGTGGGCCAATAGTCCAACGAGACACACACCAGAAACACCAGCTGGAGCAGACAGAAGGAAGGAAGACAGGGCCATGTGTTTTTCACAAACAAGACCACGACCAAGAAGGTGAGGGCGTCCCCAGTGGAATCTCTAGCTTCCCCCACCTTGATCCTTCTTCCCCCACCATCACACCTAGCACTCTGCCCTCCTTGCCTTTCTCATAAAATACCAGTGTTGTTTCATCATTATGAAAATGATACCTCCTCATTAGAGAAAATACTGAACACACTGAGAAATATTCATATCTATCAGCTACTGCACAAAACAATCGATATCAATACTTGTATATATTTTCTCTTGGTTTTCTCAACAGCTTCATTTGGAATTTGTATTAGTGCGTTAGTTTTTGCTTTCAGCAGTTAAGCAGACCAGTGTTCAAATCCCACTTCTGACACATACTAGCAGTGTAACTTTGATATAAATAACTTTTATTACCATCAGCATCTGCATCAGGAAACTGGCTTCAATAAAAAGGCTATTTTATAGGTTTGTTTAGTGGGTTAAGTGATATGACATATGCAATGTGCTTAGATGTTGGTCACCATTATTATCATCATTGTTATGAATAATTATAATTTCCCATGTAACTTTCTAACAAGCATTTCTTCATATTTTTATGAATCATTAACAAAGAGCATTCTAATACCTATTTAGAGTGAGGTATTTCAGTGAGCAGAACTACAAAAATCAATCAATTGTCCTATTGATGAACATTCAAGTGGTGCCAACATTTTGCTAATATAAATGAGGCTGAAATGAGAATTTTCTAGACCAAAGCTCTCTTTGTATTTAGAATTTTGAAAGGAAAATCATTCTTAAAATATCTTTCAATCTATATCAGATGATGGAAAACTATAGCCCATAGATCAATCTAGCTCCCACCAGTTTTTGTAAATAGTTTTACTGGAATCATCCCCAGACCCATTCTGTTACCTACTGTCTGTGGTCTTTTGCTCTGCAGTAGTAGATTTGAGTACTTGTGACAGAGACTGCATAGGTTACATAGCCTGAAATAGTTACTATCCAGCCCTGAGATGAGTTATCTGAAGTAGAATTACTTGGCCAAAGGGCACAAACATTATTAAGGCCCTTCATACATATTGACATCTATGCTACAAAAGAAGTATACCAATGTCCACTTCATTCATTACACTTTAGAGCACTGAATGACTGTTTATTTTTTGGTTGTTTCTTCCTTCCTTCCCTTCTTCCTTCTTTCCTTTCCTTCTCTCTCAATTTATTTAATAAATTTCTGAGACTTTTACATTTTATTTTCTCTCACAATTCTTTTATTAGGAGAGCCTCTATACCTTTAAAATTACCGTGTTAGCAATAAACTTTTGAACTTACATCTCCCAGGAGCCCAGAAAAATGTGCTGCTCTTTTATTCACACTTCTAACATCTCATACTGTTCCATGTATGACTATATGTAAATTCTTGGAGCTCATTGCCCTTCTACGTTTATTTTCTCATTTGATCCTTTCAACAAGTACAAGAGGTGGTAGAGATGGGGATTATGATGTCTGCTTGACAGACTAGGAAACTTTCAAGCTAAGGCATGTGAAATTATTTAACTGAGGTTACTCACAACTAGTGACTGTGCCAAAATAGAACCTAATTCCAATAGATGCTATTTGATGCCTTTGGAAGGCTGCAGAGGGAAAGGTTTGCTTTCAGGACTGAACAGATAAACATGCCCCCCTGCCCCCCTCTGCATCTGTAGCAGAAAGCACTCATTGAGCTCTTTCCTAGTAGGTGCAGCCTGTACTTAAATTCCTCAGCACAATGCCCCAAGAAGCCACATGTTAATTTCTAGGCTTAATACAGTTTAGGTTGGGTTTCTGTCCATGTTTAATACAAACATCCCTGCATAATGCAATCTTTCAAGAGAATGCTCCTCTCCTCCTTGAATTCTAGAGCTGCATACAGACACAGAATATCAATGCCAAAAGGAACCATGGGATAGCTACTGACATGGGAATGAGTTATTTAAGTTAATAGTAAAACTGCTGTCTTCTAGAGGAAAGTTCTGGGTTTCCGGTGCCATAATGTCCCAACAGAAGAATGCTCTGACACCATCTCCTTGGACTTCAAAATTCATGTATCCAGTTATCTTCAGGACAGAGTCACTGGCATCTCCCACTCGAGGTGGCCAAGCCTGAATACACTAACACCACTCAGTCTGTTCTTCAGGTTCTTCCTTCCGTCGAGAGTGGGAACACCAACTCTTTGGTTACTCAAGCCAGGAATACAGGAGCAGGTGCTGATGTCATCTTCCTCTTCTCCCCAGCACAACTGCTAACCCACAGGTCCTTCCAGCTGTATCTACCAAATGTTCCTCTAGCCTATGCAGCCAAAGGCATATTTCTAAATGTAAAATTGACCATCTACCAAAACCTCTCCAAGCAACTTTGTTTAGTCACTCATCAAATAGGCATGGGCCAGGTGACAGACACTGGAAATATAAGGGAGAATCAGAAAAAGACAAAGTCCCTGACCTCATGGAGTGGATATTCTGCTAGGGAGGATGGAAAGTAACCAAACAATCCCACAAATTACATCAAAGTAGAAATATGATAAGTGTTGTGAACTGTCAAGTCTTTTGAGTATTTATAATAAGGTCTCTGAGCTGGTCAGAGAACCAGAAGTTGGAGCTGACATGCTTCACCCTTCATTTACACCAGATGCTCTGATATTCATCTTTCAAGACTAAGCTAAGGTGCCCTTTCCTGATTCCCCCAGCTCCCTCAGCAACCCCTGCTCTCTCTATCATAGCACTGACTGTGCTGTTTTATAATTTTCCATTTTCACATCTATTTGCTCTCACTAGACTGTGAGTGCTTTGAGAGCAGAAACCTTATCTTTCCATCAATGTGGCTCAGTGGTTCTCCATGCTGGCAGTGCATGGGAATCACATGGGAGAACTTTTAGAGCATTCACTTCTTCTTTTCCAATTTCAGATCAGATCAGATCAGTCGCTCAGTCATGTCCGACTCTTTGTGACCCCATGAATCGCAGCATGCCAGGCCTCCCTGTCCATCACCAACTCCCGGAGTTCACCCAGACTCACGTCCATCGAGTCAGTGATGCCATCCAGCCATCTCATCCTCTGCCGTCCCTTTCTCCTCCTGCCCCCAATCCCTCCCAGCATCAGAGTCTTTTCCAATGAGTCAACTCCTCGCATGAGGTGGCCAAAGTACTGGACTTTCAGCTTTAGCATCATTCCTTCCAAAGAAATCCCAAAGCTGATCTCCTTCAGAATGGACTGGTTGGATCTCCTTGCAGTCCAAGGGACTCTCAAGAGTCTTCTCCAACACCACAGTTCAAAAGCATCAGGTTCCTTTTAATTCTTTTTCTTGTCTGATTGCTGTGGCTAGGACTCACAATATTATGTTGAATAAAAGTGGCAAGAGTGGGCATCCTTGTCCTGTTCCTGATTTTAGCAGAAATGCTTTCAGCTTTTCACCACTGAATATGACGTTAGCTGTGGTTTGTCATTTATGGTTTTTATTATGTTGAGATATGTTCCCTCTATGCCCACTTTCTGGAGAGTTTTTGTCATAAATGGATGTTGAGTTTTATCAAAAGCTTTTTTTTTTTTTTTTTCCATCACTGACTCAATGGACATGAGTTTGAGCAAACTCCGGGAATTGGTGATGGACAGGGAAGCCTCACGTGCTGCAGTCCATGGGGTCGCAAAGAGTCAGACACAACTGAGCAACTGACCTGAACTGATTTAGATGACCTTGTGGATTTTATTCTTCAGTTTGTTAATGTGATGTATCACATTGATTGATTTGCAGATACTGAAAAATCTTTGCATCCCTGAGATAAATCCCACTTGATCATGGTGTATGATTTTTATGGAATTACAGATTCCTGGATCCCTCCCCCAAACAATTTCATCAGAATCTCTGAAGGCGTGGTCCAGGCATTTTTTTTCCAAGCCTCCCTGGATGATTCTAATATACAGCCCAAGTTGAGAACCACAGATACAGCCCTGGTATCTAGCATGCTGTCTGTACAAATGTTTTTTTTTTTTTTTTTAATTAAAAAAGAAGTGATTACCCACTTTATTTTTCTTATCTCCAGCTGCCTCCCAGCTCAAGCACCCCTCCTTCATATAAAGTTTGACAAAGTCATATCCCTCCATGATAGGTCATTCTCCAGGGCATGTGTCACAGCTGCCTTTCTACATTTATTTATTCAGTTCATTCATTATTGTCTAATTCTTCCACTAGAGTTTCAAGAAAGAGAGCCCGGGTCTGATTTTTGCCCACCATTGTATAAGCAATGTCCAACCTAGTTCTTAACAGACATTAGATATGCAATAAATATTCAGTGAATAAATTATGATCAAAATGCAAAGCACAGGTAATATCAGGACAACAGTAGGAGTGGAAGTTCTTTTCCCTCTTCTAGTCTCTTGCTAAAAGTCTCACCCACCATTGTTCTGCACCCCCAGCATCATTCAGAACCATTTATCCCCATATTCCTCTTTCCAACCAATGGACTAGTCTAAGGTCAGCTCAGATCAAGGGATGCATTTAAGGCTTCCTATTTCTGACAAACCCAGGAAACTGATTATGAAGCGGGTGTGCCAATAAATTGGCAAGTTGGTATCCTCTCAAAAAGTTCTAGATAAAAAAAGAAAGAAGGCTGAGCACCAAAGAATTGATGCCTTCAAACTGTGGGGCTAAAGAAGACTCCTGAGAGTCCCCTTGGATTGCAAGGAAATCAAAGTAGTCAGTCCTGAAGGAAATCAACCCTGGATATTCGTTGAAAGGACTGATGCTAAAGCTGAAGCTCCAATATTTGGCCACCTGCTGTGAAGAGCTGACCCACTGGAAAAGACCCTGATGCTGGGAGGGATTGGGGGCAGGAGGAGAACCATACATCAGAGGATGAAATGGTTGGATGGCATCACTGACTCAACAGACATGAGTTTGAGCAAACTCTGGGAGATAGTGAAGGACAGTGAAGCCTGGCATGCTGTGGTTCATGGTGTTGCAAAGAGTCAGACACAACTTAATAACTGAACAACAAAAATAGTCGTAGAGGCAACTCTTGCCATATTAGTGCTGGTGTGAGAAGTAGCCCCGACTAAGAAATCATGGAGTCCCACATGGAGAACCTACATCCTTCTCCACACTCAGCCCTGAATAGGTTTCTTGGGGAACTTGGCATTGGGAAGCCCCTGAGCTCTGAAAATGTTTGGTACATGGTGCAAAAGTGGGACAGAAAAGTCTGTAGGCTTTGGAATCAGAACCTGAGTATATGAGATGTTGGTAATTTCAACCTCTTATATTGCCATTTCTTTTGGTGTAAAATGAGGATAAAATAAGTAATCTGAGGTTTATTGTTAGGAATAAATTATATGAGACATAGAAGCTATATAGCATAATTCTGAAAGAGAGTAACTATTCAAGACATCTATTTTGTCTGTCTTCTGGTTTATGAAGGAGGAGGCACTGGATTCCATCCAACATTTACTGAGCACTCTGTGCCAGACATCCTGCTAAGCACAAAGGAAGCAGTCATCCCAACCAACCATCCTTCCTTCCTTCCTTTCTTCTTTCCCTCTTTGCTTCCTTCCACCGGCCGTGTGTGATGGGTGCCTAGTTGTCATTATGAGATGACATAAGAAGGGGCCTTTTCCACTTGGGATGAGGGGCTGGCTAGGGAATGCATCCTTGTGGATGCTCTATTAGGTGGCATCTGAAGGTAAAAAGTAGCAGAAACAGCACTCAGGAGAAGGCACATAGGGTGTATTGCAAAAGTAGCTGTAATACTTTGCAATTTCTTCCAGTAGGAAGTAGAGTCTATTTCCCCACCTTTGGAATATGACCTGACCTTGTGATTGGCTTTAATCAGTAGACTGTAGCAGAAATGATGTCACACACATCCCAAATCTGTGCTTTTAGAAGTTCTACTGCTTCTGCTATCAGGCTCTTGGAACCCTGCCTCCAAGTGCAAAAAGAACCCAGGTTAGCCTCCTGAAAGATGATAAACCTGCATTCCAGTTGCCCACGTTCACCCAGCCAACAGCAGCCTGTTACCTGTCAGATACCAAGTGAGGCCATCCTAGACCATTAGCCCACCTGCCATTAGCCATACAGATACCAAACAGCCATTAGCCCACCTGCCAGTTGATCACAGATACCAAGAAGGCCTGGACAAGAACAGCCAAGCCAGCCCAAACCAGAATAATTGCCCAGCTAACCCAGGACCACAAACTGTATAAACAGTTTTTATGTTAAGCCACTAAGTTTGGGGGTAATTTGTTATGCAGCAGGAGATAACTGATACAGAACAACATTTACAAAAGCCCTGAGGTGGGAAGTAGTATGGTGGTTTCAAAAACTGAAAGGATATCTATGTAATAAAGTGAAGAAAACAAGGGGTTAGCAGATCATCTAATGTTCTATAGGGAGGATTCTACTACTCACATCTATTGTCTGATACCCTTCCTTCACAAGACTCAGAGGTGTTTTCTACAAGTGCAGAGCAAGTACAGACTTGCTGCCTCGGGTGTGAAACTGTCCTTCAAAGAGTTATTTTCAAGATTATGTCAACAAGGATGTGGTTGGTGGTTACGTGGATGAACTGTTCCCACAGTCAGAAAATGCAATTTTCGTGGAATCCTCTTTCTCATCCCCTCTGATTTAGGTATCAAGGACAGGAAGAAATGCTTACCTGGCCACTCTCAGCTTTGTGCATTATGGTCCCTGTCTTAGTATATTAAAAAGCTACTTGTGAAAGAAATCACAGATTCATTGAGCAGCTTTGTAAGCCCCGTTAGTAAATGCATTAACCTAATCATCTCGGGTACCTCGTGGGCAGATGGCTAACAAGCCGACCAGGAAACAGATGTGTGAGGCTTTCAACAACACTGGTCCTCTCCGTTTTGATTTTTCTTCATTTAAAGAGACGAAGAAAGAATGAAAAAGGTGCTTTCCTTCCAATAAGCCTAATTGCCTTGAAGGAACCAAGGCTATAAAATTAAACTATACCTTCCTCCATCTGTCTCTCTCTTAATTAGCAGCAGACACTGGTACAGGTGCTGGGTGGGATGGAGCTTTGCCTCCGTGGAGATGGAGAGAGTCAAGGTAATAACCAGTTTTCAAAACAAGCTACATAGCTGAGGGTCTCAGCAGGTGGCCTCCCACCTACCTTCTTTCCTTGGGACAAAGGCATCTTAAGGAGAGGTTCCCACAGCTCTTTCTCAGTTGGTGTTCATCTTGGGTCTCAGGTGATGGATTTCACCTGGTAAGCAATGTCCCAACCTAGGCTTTCACTAATTCCCCACATATCCCTATCTTTGGTCCAAGAATATAGCAAAATAAGCTTCCCATCACATTTACAAATCAAATCCAAAGGATTTGCGTGACTTGGTCTGCCTGACCTGACCCCTGGCTGTTGGTCCACCCTCATCCTTCCCACACTTGCTATGACCTCACTTAGCGTACTGGTTTCCCAAGGCTGCCACAGCAAGTTGCCACAAACTAGGCAACTCCAAACAACAGAAATGGACTCTTTCTTAGTTCTGGAGGCCAGGTGTCAGTGGGTCTGTGGTCCTTTTGCAGGCTCCAGTGAAGCATCCTTCCTTGTCTCTTCCAGCTTCCAGTGTTGGTGGTAATCCTGGCATTCTCTGCCTGTAGCAGCATCTCCTGTCTTTGCCTCTGACTTCACAGGGCTCTCCTCTGTGTGTGTGTCTATGTGCCCAACTTCCAATTTGTTCTGTTTCTCGAATACATCGTCCACACTGTGGAAGGTTTTGTGACCTGGGCTTCACAGAGATAGAAAGACTGGAGCTTCAGGGGCAGGAGAACCAGGTTGCTGCCCAGCTCCAAACCCCTGGCTGGAAACTTGCAGAGACATGAACATTTTCTATCAGCCATAGCTCAGGGGAGCTAGGATGGAGGCAGGTTCAGGAGGCAGGGATTGGCTAAAGAGACTGCCTGGAGACAGCAGCAGGCTGTGCTAACGCACCTCCCTCCCAGCTCCCCCAGCAGTAACCTGTAATCTGACTAAGAGCTCACCTTTAGGTGTATACTCTGCTCCAGGTACCCAGATAGGGAATGGACATTTGTTAACCCACTTAATACTCTCAAGGGCTTCCCTGGTAGCTCAGATGGTAAAGAATCTGCCTACAGTGCAGTATGACTCAGGTTTGATCCTGAGTTGTGAAGATCCCTTGGAGAAGGGACTGGCTACTCACTCCAGTATTGTTGCCTGGAGAATTCCATGGACAGAGGAGCCTGGCAGGCTATAGTCCATGGGGTTGCAAAGAGTTGGACACAACTGAGCGACTAACACTTGCACTTTCACACTCTCAATATCCTAATGAGAAGGGTACTATTATTGGTCTCCTTTTACAAATGGGGAAACTGAAGCAACAGAGCTTTGGCAACGTGTCCAAGTGACAATGCTGGGATCTGAATCCAGGGAACCTGGCTGAATTCCAAGTATCTTGGAATTTATGAATCTGTGGCAACAACACTCACCACTATTTAGCCATCTGCCCACCTGATAGAAGAAACTCTTGTTTCCTTAACAAGTTTCTATCCACTAGAAAACATTTTCCCCAAACTCCAAAGAAGATGGAGGGCAGAGTGAAAATTACACAGAGAAAACACTTTTCTTGATTCCTCCTCTCAAAACACTAGGGATTGAGATATACATGTAAAGCTTGTTCACACAAGGCGATATCAAAATGTCACAACTGGAAACCCCATGAAGTCTCAAATTTTCCCTGAAGGCAAGATCTGTTTGCTGCTTTCTTCCTTAAAGTGGGACAGGATAAAGGGAGCTGGGGTGTCATAAGACTGCCTGCCAGGTCGTCTGCACTCAGCCAGCTACTGCATTAAAGAGTACGGGTCTCGCCTCCTCTGAGATGCACTGGCATTGGCTGGAGTGCTGGCCAGCCACCAACCACAAGTGGTTTCCTGTTGCAGAGCTGGGTCAGGTAACATGCTATATGCTTCTCATAGAACTGGGAGGAGCCTGAAGCTTCATCATTGCTCCAGCCAGGCACACCCAGGTGCTTTAGACGAATCATCTCATTTAATTGGCTCCCTGCCCCACCCCGAGCCAATGAGGTAGATGTGGTCGCCTGGGTGTTTCATGCTACATCACACTGATTCTCTCCATGACAATGTGGAGAGATCCCATTCTGAGATATTCACCAATATTCTTTTCCCTCTGCTTCCACTCTCCCCTCCCCACCACTCAGAGGGCAGAGATCACTTTTGATGGTGACAAAGGGCTCCGAGTGTTGCTTCTGAATTCTACAATGAGATTTCACAGTAGAGTCTTGGAGGGTGAGATTTCAGCAATAAGATCTGAGAGGGCTGAGAAAGAAAGAAAGATTAGTGAGATTGAGAGCCTGGAGGATTCAGCGCATCAGGTTTATACAGCAGATAGCAGAGTTTGAAAGAATGTACCCTTGCTTTTTGTAACTGTAGACTCTTCTTTACAATACAGTAGAAAGAACATGAACTTGGAAAGCACACGGACCTGAGTTCAAATCTCAATGTATAAGCTGGAGGCCTTCAGAAAGTTACCTAAGTTCCTCAAAGCTTCCCCAATAAAACTGAAAATAAAATAACAATGCTGGGTGACTTTCACTGTTATATGGCAGAAACCAACACAGCATTGTAAAGTAATTATCCTCCGATTAAAAAAATAACAATGCCTGCCTATGTGGTGGGGGGTTAGGGTATTCAAGAGCATCGTGTGAACTATACTGTATAATGTGAAGTACTAATGTCCTTGCTTCACGGTAGGTATTCATTAGACAGTAGCCACTATTGCTTCATTGTCAAAAAATAAAAAGAATATAAAAAGAGGATAAGAAGACCTACTCCGCAGAGTGCTGCAGAGAAGTAAACAAGACGAGGCATGAAAACACAAACCACTATGCATGGTGCACAGGAGGACTCCTTAAATGTATACCCCACATGAGACAATATTGTAAATACTGCTACTTGTCTCCCAGAACTCTTCTGCCATTTTCTCCTGGGCACATGGCCACCCGGTCCTAGATTTCCCCAGCCTTCTTAGAAGCTAACCTTGGACATGCGGCTGATCTCTCACCAATGGAATGTTAGCAGAAGTGATGTGTTCAATTTCCACTTCACATTACTCACTTAAAAGAAAACTGGTTGTCCTATCTCCCCCTTCCCATAGGTGATGACAACAACTCACTCTAACAGTGCAGACAAGGATAATACAGTAGAGGGTCTGCAGAGCAACAATGTTGCAGGAACCTGGGTCCCTGAGTGACAGCTTGGAGTACATAGCCCTACCAGTCTGGACCACTTCCTTTGGGGCTATGACATGAAACAGACATATTTCTTTCTTTTAAGCCACTGTATTTAGGGGGCCTTTTGGTTCACTAGGACAGTACTGACCTTTTATTTATATAGGGATGTTTTCTTGGTCTCTACATTATTTCTCTCCATCATAAGCTGAATTAGAAAATAAAAGGGGAAACAGTTCATGTTAAAAAAAAAAAACACCCAGGTATTTCTCTCTGCAGTAAAGCTACAGAGGCTTCTGGGGCTGTCTCAGCAGGCAGAAATAGAAAGGCAGGGGAAAAAAAGCCCAGCTTCCCAGGCAGAAGAGAGCCAGGAAGAAGATGGAAAGATTTGTCTTTATGGCAAATCAGCCCCATTTTACCTGGTTCTGGGCCTCGCTGCAGAGATACAAGGAGGGAAAATCACATTTGAACCAGTTTCTAATGAAACCCGGGACTCCTGGCTGTTCCTATAGGGCTGTACATCTTTCCTGAAGCCTTATCCCTCCAAGAGAGAAAACTGGAGATGGGAGAACAGGAGCCTGGCCCTTTATATTTCTGCCCTGAGAGCTCCCATGTGGAGGTCCTGCTACCTTTGTTGAGAGGGTTCTGAAATAGTTCCTGGCTTGGGCTTTGTACCAAAGTTGTCCACCTGCACCATTGGCCCCCTGGTTGTGGCTGCAGGGAGCTCTCTGTGAATGTCTTGCTGCCAACGGACCTATGAAACCTCAAGCCCTCTGTCTCTTCCCTTAGGCAGCCCTGCTGAACAGTCACTACTTTCTGAAAGGCTACTGAACAAAGACGGATGGCCTCACTGTCCATCCATGGCTGACCATAGCATCCCCTGTCTTGAAAGGTCCTAGACGGAAACTGTGAACTCATTCACTGCCTTTCATCCTGCTCCATAGACGGAGATATTTCTTTTTAGAAATTCATTACTTGGTTTGTCTTGTGAGCAACCTCCCAGCTGGTGAAATTTTACACATCTGGTGATTTTTTAAAGGGAGGAAATAAAGGTTAATTCTCTTTAATCCTACCTACCTCCTTCCAGTGTACTTCTAAAGGGCCATCTCAGAGTAGATGATAAGATTTGGTACCCTGTGTTAGATGAATACATGAAGGACCTCCATTCTTCCCTGTTCCCTACATCCATATTCTTTTTATGTGACCTTGAAATTCACCCCCCAAAAGAAGGATCCCGTTTCCTCACCACTGGATTCCAAGTTCATCCATGTGACTGATGAAGGTGAGCAGGCATGACACACACAGAAGCCTGAAAAGTGCTTTTTGGCATTTGGCTGCTCTTTTGCACCTTTATCCCCCAAATGAGAACATGTCTGCGCTACCCTCTCTGAGGTTGAAAGACAGGTGGAGCAGAACCAAGTCACCCCAGTCTTTCCAGCTGAAACTAGCCTACATTAGCCAACATTCAGGCAACCCCCAGGTATATGGGTGAACTCAGCTGAGATTAGAAGAACCTCCTGCATCAACATAAACATCAACATCACTGGCACTTAGACCCTGACCCCAATAAGTGCTGAGCTAAATAATTTTAAGGCATGAGATTTGAGGTTGCTTGTTATGCAGCATTAGTATAACAATGGCTAACTGATACAAATACCAATCATTCACTCACCCTACTCCCAGGAAGAGCCCCATTTCACAGATGGGGATCCATGTTGCCTCTACTCTAAATCCATGTGGTTTGGATGACACACCCCTCCACTCCTTACCCCCAACCATTCTCCAGTGATGACAAATAACCCATTTCATTGCCCTCACCATAACAATTTGTTCAGAGGTGAGTGGTCACATGAGGTAGTCAGTCAGAGTAAAGGTAGTCAGTCAGAGTAAAGCCTGGGATCTTTACTTATGGAGACAGAGGGGCCAATGAGATCAAGGATCCCTGCCTTCCACTTATAGGAGAAGCAACCAGAACTGGGGGCTCCACATGACAGGCAGCAGAATAGAAGCAGCGCTGGATCTAAACACAGGCTTCCTGGCTTCCACCTGGTTGACTTTTCTGCTATTTCCCACAGTCTCTTCAGAAAAGACAAGATTCCCCTCAAATGCAATGCCCAACTCCATTTAATAATTTATTAATAAAATGTATGTTGTGTGTCTACTATATGCCAGGGCCACCATGCAAGATTTGGGGGAATTTAGCATGAATGGCATCTACCCAGCTTAGCCTCAGTACGTACATGCTTCAGTCATGTCCAACTCTTTGAGACCCTATGCAGTGTAGCCAGCCAGGCTCCTCTGTCCATGGGATTCTCCAGGCAAGAATACTGGAGTGGGTTGCCATGCCCTCCTCCAGGGGACCTTCCCAACTCAGGGATCAAACTCGTGTCTCTTGTGTCTCGTACACTGGCAGGCGTTTAGTTTGTTTGTTTTTACCACTAGAGCCACCTGGGAAGTCCTTGGCCTCAGAAGGACACACTCAAACTAGTACCCGGGGCTGGGCACTCGGACCTCTAGCAGTTGACCACTAGGGGGAGACTTGCCTGGAAAACGTCAGGTATTAAAAAACAAATATAGTAATGCAAGGTGGGCTACCACAGCGGCTCAGCAGTCCAAGAATCTGCCTGCAATGCAGGAGCCACAGGAGATGCGAGTTTGATTCCTGGATCAGGAAGATCCCCTGCAGGAGGGCAACCCACTCCAGTACTCTTCCCTGGGAAATCCCATGGACAGAGGAGCCTGGCGGGCTATAGAGGATAGGGTTACAAAAAGTCAGACACGACTGAAGAGACTGAGTACGCACATATGCCCACAGCGCAAACTGATAAGATCTGTCTTGCCATTTCCTAGCAGATAGGATGGGAGAAGGCAATGGCACCCCACTCCAGTACTCTTGCCTGGAAAATCCCATGGACGGAGGAGCCTGGAAAGCTGCAGTCCATGGAGTCACTAAGAGTCAGACACAACTGAGTGACTTCCCTTTCACTTTTCACTTTCATGCACTGGAGAAGGAAATGGCAACCCACCCTAGTGTTCTTGCCTGGAGAATCCCAGGGACGGGGGAGCCTGGTGGGCTGCTGTCTATGGGGTCGCACAGAGTCGGACATGACTGAAGTGACTTAGCAGCAGCAGTAGCAACAGATAGGATTCCCCTCCAAAATCAGTTAGAGTCAACGACAGTGGAAGCAGGACACTTGGATTTTCAGGGACCTTGTCCTCTCTCCTTCTCAGCTACTACTTCTTTATCCAACCTCCCCTGGACACAGTCATCCCTCACTTGGTGTTTGTAAAGTGGGTTCACAGCAACAATCACACTCTGGATGTTAAGACATGAACTGGCTTTACTGATAGAAAAGAGATCAGATGTCAAAAGTGTTTGAGGGAGTAGTGCAGTAGTTAAGAATCTGCCTTCCAAGGCAGAGGACACAGGTTCGATTCCTGGTTAGGGAACTAAGATTCCACATGCCACAGGGCAACTACTGAGCCACACACCACAACTAAGACCCAATGCAGCCAAATAAATAAATACATTTTTTAAAGTGTTTGGGAAATGATGGATTTTACAGAGTTTAATAGTTTCTTTACCATGAGATTTTTCAGAATTTTAATTTGCTCAGCTGATAATATTAGTATTAATAATACATGTTACTATGACATGTGTTTTCACTTTCAACACACCAGGCACTGTGACATGTATTGCACATGTTATCTCATCTTATCCTCACAACAACCTTAGGAGGGAGGTGATAGTGATGTGGCCAACTTGTAGATCAGAAATGAGGGGCTCAGAGAGGTTGAATGACTTGGAGAAAGTAAAAAGATAGGGCTATGAATGGAGCCCAGGTGTGTCTGAAGCTAAGCCCATTATGTCCTGCTTATACCTCCCTTTCAAGAAGCTGGCGTGCGTGCTCTGTCAGTCACTAAGTCGTGTCTGACTTTTCATGACTCCACGGACTGTAGCCTGCCGGACTCCTCTGTCCATGGCATTTCCCAGGCAAGAATACTGGAGTGGGTTACCACTTCCTTCTCCAAGGGATCTTTCTGACCCAGGAATCGAACCCACATCTCCTGCATTGGCAGGTGGGTTCTCTACCACTGAGCCACTGAGGAAATTCTCAAGAAGCTGACAGGTGTACAAACCCCACACCTTAGGCAGACTGAAGGTCTGGAGGTTGAGTAGAAAACAACAGGGGAAGACCAGTGACCCCAGAGGCCCCCTCTCTGGAACCTCTTTTCTTCTCCCCTGATAAAGAAGAATAAATAAAGGTGCATTTAGAAGGACAGGTGGATTTAGCCTGGTTGGAGTAGAAAAATAGCCTCTAAGCTCTTGCTTCTGACCCAATCTGAAATATTTTCTAAATGCATCCGACAATAACAGGCTGGTATCAGGACACGGATGCTGTCACGGGCATCGTAATGGCTTTGTTTTTCACCAAGGAAGGAAAAAAATAGTTTATGCCTCAAATTAGCAGGTCTGTCATGTTCCAAATTGTTTGCATTTCTAAAAATGGACGTTGACATGTGAATAGTTATTATCTAATACAAGACCTAAAAATCTGCCTCTCTCAAGGCAACGACTGGGTGATCAAGGGATTCTCATTAGACACGAGGGTCTAAAGCTCTCTCTGTCTCCCAATTCTGGAATAAGGGGCTGCCCTCTCCATTCCCCCCTCTTTGCTGAGGCTGCTTATGAGCCTCTGGGATTCTGGTCAAACTACCCTATTCAGAACTCTCAAGCCACAGAAAGATGTTTGGAGATCCAATCAAAGCGTCTTAGGGGCTTAGTTTCCCAGCAAGATTTCTCTAGTGCAGTGGTTTTAAAAGTATGGTCCCCAGACCAGCAGCATTAGCATCACCTTGGAACCAGTTAGCAATTCAGCTCTTCAGGCCACACTCAAGGTCTAGTGAACGAGATGCTCCAGGATGGTGTCCAGGAAGCAGATTTCAACATCCCTCCAGGGGATGCTGATACGTGCTCAAGGGGTTCAAAGGTGAGGACCATGGGTCAGCCCACAGCTCCCTCCCCTCCTCTCACACGCATTCTACAGTCTCTTCATTATCCCTCCACTCCATTTTCTTCTCTTCATCCTCTACCACCCCAGTTCAGGGCACTGCCCACCTGGATGACTATAAGAGCTTCCCGGTGGGTGGTCCCAACTTCAATCCACCGTCCCCTGATCCAGTCTCCAGTTGGAAACCAGAACTGTCTTTCGAGAAGGCAAAATGGCCCTACCAGTACCTTACCTACATCCCTGCAATATCTTCTAACATCTCCCAGTTCAAGGTCACTAAAAAGTTTGAGCTCCATCTGCTTGGGTCAGCTATACCTTGCCAACCACCAAATTCAACCAAGCACAAGGAGTGAAGAAAGAAGAGAACTGAATTTCCCGCCTGTTCTGGAAAAGAACTACTCCCACCACACCCCAGTGGGAAATAACTAAATATTAGAGCTAGGCAGACATGGGTTCAAATTTCAGCTCCATCTCTTAGTAGCTAGCTGACTTTAGATAAGCGAGACTTAGACTCGATCAGACACCCAGGTCCTTATTAATAAAGAGGATTAACAGACGGGAAGGACAACACACATATGGCTGGGTCATCAGAGAATTCAATGATGCAATGATATCAAGGGCCTGGTCCTCTGTCCGGCACGTAGCAGGGGGTGAATAAATTATAACCACCACCTGCCTCTGTCAGCCAGCTAGTTAACACACAGACTCAAGTGGCCTAACTCCTAAACTCTCAGCTCATCGTGATAGCCAGGAGAGTTAAAAAGAGCATCTGTTCCCCAAAAGGCTAGTCAATCCCAAGACCCAAGGCCAGCAATCTGTTTATCATTCCCTCAGAAGTTGTTTTCCCCCTGCATTAAATCACCTTATGTTTTGCCATTTGCCTGTGCAGCTTTCTGAGAGGAAAAAAAAAAAAACCATTTCCTGGATGTCTTACCTGGGATGGCTTCTGATAGCAACAGTTTCCTTCAGGCAATGAATATCAGGAAGCGAAGAGGAGCACACTTTTTAGCAACAGCCTGGAGACACGCCACCCCAGGTGCACGCGCGCACACACACACACACACACACAACACCTACACACACACAACACCTACACACTGGAACTCAGACAGACTTGCAGATCCAGCCAACATGGACACACGTGTGCACTGGGTCACACACAGAGAGTGGGACGCTCTATGCCTTCATGGATCAACGCCAAATCCAACAACACCTAGACAAAAGAGCTAGAAAAAACCGTACGGTACCTTTCGGTGACTTAAGTGTCGCCACTGTCCAGTCACCCTCAGAACTTCCTAAAAAATAACAATGGAGAGATGCTGATCTGTTCACCAGCTACCCACGTGCACGGTGCCCTCACACCCAGATTCTGCTGTTGGCATCTCAGACGCAGCCTTTAAGTTTGTGTGTGTGGGGTTGGGGGGCAGGTCTCAGGGGACTCAGGGAACAAGGCGGGGGAGTGAACGCACAACTGTGATTATGTGAACACTTCTCTCTGCAAGGTCCTGAAGCATGATCGAGATAACGCCCAACACAGGATCAAAAAAGGTTCCCCTTGAAAAAGCCTAGATGTATTCAGAGAGAGACAGACAATTCTTAGGTGGTGAATCTGGCTCTAAATTTCCACCTTCTAAGAAAGAAGGCAAAGTTTTAGTTACAAGAAGTCACAGTGGCTAATAACAACGCTCTGTGGTCAAGAGAGAACTCTGGATCCTCTTCTACTGCAATCCCCTGCTAAAAGGGAGTCAGGGGGTGCATCGTTAGCTCCATATTCAAGATTGGGGCAGGCTAGGCTCTGCCGACTGTGACTTTAAATGCTAGGCAGCAGACCAGGTGGGGTGGAGACCACCCTACCCCAGTGCCCACCACACAATCTGTGTTTGCAAAACACTGTTGAATGAATGAATGAATTCAAGGTTCTCCACGGAGTCACTCTTCCTAAGGTAAGAAAGCTCCCCTTAATGCAAAAGGGAGCAAGCTTGTTATGTGAGAATCCCTAATGCCTGGAACTTTGATTGTAAATCAGTTTCTCCAGATTGAATTCCGTTTCGGATGTACTGGCTGAACCCTGGGGGAAATCTCACAGGATAGCAGGAGCCCACAGTGTAACCCTTTTCGTAAAGGATGGTGAGAAAGGCTCCGGCTACGCCTTACCCAGGTCCTCCACAGATCTTCTCTGTACTACGGAATTTTGCTCAAAGCGGGGCAAACCTGCGCGCGTGCCCGGGCCGCAGCCTCTGCCCATTGGCTGGCGGCCTGACTAATCAGCGTGCGCAACTAGCTCCCGTTTGCTTTCTTAGGAAGCTACCTGGAAAAACCAAGTCCTCAACGTTTCTGCACAATTTCCAGAGATATATCCGGCTGCCAGCTGGGAGGAGATGCAGGGAACAGTCTGTGATCTGAATGATTACAGAGCACAGATCCGGGCCCATTTAAGCATTTCTGGTTGGCCTCCCCAGGCGTGCCAAAGGACACTCAAATTGCCACGTTCCCCCTGCGGATATGAACTCTACACGCTCATCACTCACAACAGTCGGGAAATTGGAGTGACAGGCGAAGAGTGACGAAGTTAAAATTAAGCGGGATCTGCCCGGGATGCCCTGAATGTTTCTTCTCCCTCTGAACCAGGATCACTGACATCTGGAAATAGTGATGTAGCCCTAGATCTTCCGGTGTGGGTGGACACGAGCCTGACACAGTCACTGAGTCACTAATTCCAAGGAAGCCATTTGCCCCCAAGTCAAATACATCACTGCCTTGAAGGCAGGAAACACACGGTAGACATCCCTGTCTCCACTCCCCAGGACAGGGCTGCACTCTGGTGAGGCAGTAACACGGTTTGTTTATTAAATCCAGTGCTAATAAGGGAACTTAATAAGATGGTACAGAAGCTACCAAATGTATACTTTAAGTCCCCTTTTGTGTTTGGTGACACAAGCACAAAATTGATTCTCACAAAAAGTGAGAATTAGTTAAACATTTGTTGGGTGAAAAATTAAATGCCTACGTAAAGAGGATGGGCCTTAGGCATTGGGAGGAAGAGAACATGAGGGAACTTTCTGAGAGAGGAAAATATTTCTTATCCTTCCTGGGATGTTGATGACTCTAGCATATGTATATTTCAATAACCACACTATTATAAAATTATGATCCGAGTCTTTTACTATACATATTAAATTATACCTCAACTATAACATACCTTAAATGTGTTATACCTCAATCATACTAGCATAATGAGAAAATTTTTACCTCCAAGCAAACAAATGAAAGAAAAATAATTAACACCTTAGTAAGTCTTCCCGGACAAAAGAGGAGAATGAACCTCTTCAATCTTCTTCTTTTTTTTTTGGCCTGGTAAGATCCTTCTGGTGCCAGAAACTGCTCTGTGGGAGAGAGCATCATTTCATGGGAAGAAGAAGACCTGATTCAGGCTACCCCAGATATGACTCTTGGCTCTTCAGGTGTTACTTTGGAAAAATTACTCAACTATACTGAGCCTCAGTTTCCCCATATTTTGACCTTGGCACTGATACCTCCCCCAGAGGCGTACAATTTGGGGATCCAGTGATGCTAGCTCCCTTTCTTCCATATCAACAACAACAAAAACTAGTAGAGGTTAATTCAAAGTTCAGGGGTTTATGCATCACTTAAGGTCTTTATACATGATTCCTACAGAAAGAGTAAAAAAGAATCCCTAAGTGCATTGTTGCTGTGGTTTTAAAAAGTGCTATTGGAAAACTGTAACAAGCTTCTGGGAACACAGTCCACAGACTGTTAAAGAGTAACAGAGAAAATATTTTCTTATTAAATTCTGGAATTTAAAAAGAAAACACTACCTTTTATCAATAATGCTGGTACATTTTGTCTCTTTTACTCACTGGACAGCTAGGTTGCCCAAAAGCACCTAAAGGGCACGTGGTCAAGAACCATTAGTAGCTGAGGATTTCAACTCTCAAGACACTCTGAGGAAAAACGAGACCTGGGGCCACTGGTGCTAAATGCCAATGTGCAGGCAATTTTCCATTTTCCAGAGCCCCTCAGGAGTTACATAAAAAAGTGGTCTTTTCCCAGTTTTGGAGGCAGGAAACAACCAACTCTGAACCATCAGGTGACCCTTAGGGATATTTTCACAGCTGTCTTTGTAAACATTGACCAATGAAGAACCATAAAGTGGGTCCTCATATTGTCACCACCGGGGCACAGGGTGGGGGCTGGGGTGCAGGCCAGATGATGTGTGTGCTTAACTGAATTGTCAAAAGGTTACAGTTTGGCTCAGTCTAGAACAACACACACTTCTTGACTTTTGGTAGCAAACACTTTGAAACTGTTTAACCTCACATTCTTGACTGAATAAGGAAAGTTAATTGAGTGAAACAGAATCTTTCTTTGACGGATTATGGGAGTCATGGGTCTGGGCACATGGACCTTCATTGTCCAGGCTATCAATGGGGAGAGTGAAGAGGTTTGGGCTGCCTCTTATCTGGCATGAACTGTGCTACGTGGTGCTAGGTCCTTGGATACACCAATGAAAGGACAGACTTGGTTCCTGACTCAGTGGGACTTACAATTGAGGGACACTAGATTAAACAATTGGAGAATGAATGAATGATTTGGACAAATAATTATTCAATTCCATCACTCCTTCTTGTACAGAGTACAGTGAGGTTTCAGTTCAGTTCAGTCACTCAGTCATATCCGACTCTTTGTGACTCCATGGACTTCAGCACACCAGTGAGGTTTAGGGCTCCCCTCATAGCTCAGTTGGTAAAGAATCCACCTGCAATGCAGGAGACCCCAGTTCAATTCCTGCATTGGGAAGATTGCCTGAAGAAGGGATAGGCTACCCACTCCAGTATTCTTGGGCTTCCCTTGTGACTCAGCTGGTAAAGAATCCACCTGCAATGTGGGAGACCTGGGTTCGATCCCTGGGTTGGGAAGATCCCCTGGAGAAGGGAAAGGCAACCCACTCCAGTATTCTGGCCTGGAGAATTCCATGGACTGTACAGTCTATGGGGTTGCAAAGAGTCAGACACAACTGAGCGACTTTCACTTCTTTCACTTCAGGGAGGTTTAGCCTCTTACATTTCCCTAGTGTGTGCTAATATTTTACAATAACTGGGCAGGGAACGTCCTGGGAGCAGAGACCATTCTGCAGCCACATGGTATACAGGACGGGATGTTACATTCCCAAATCCCTGAATCACAGAGAGAAAGGAATTCTGTTTAAACATGAATGAGTGTGATTTCAACAAGCAAACAACAATAAATAAAATATAAGATTGCTGTTTTTGTTTAGTCACTAAATAATATTTGACTCTTTGTGACCCTATGGACTGTAGCCTGCCTGGCTCCTCTATCCCTGGGATTTTCCCAGAAAGAATACTGGAGTGGGTTGCCATTTCCTCCTGCAGAGGATCTTCCTGACCCAGTGTTCTAACCCATGTCTCCTGCATTGGCAGGAGAATTCTTTACCACTAAGCCACCAGGAAAGCCCATAATATAAGGTAAAATAAAAATAAAATAAAAAATAAGGGAAGGCCTGTTTTGGAAGAATTTATCTCAGGAACTACCAACAGTTCCCATTCTGAGTTGGTAGTGAATGAATGAGACATATTTCATGGCCCACGGGTATTCTAATAACTAAAATGAGTAGAATTGTTTTGTTTTCTAATTTAAAAATCATAATGGAGTTTGGAAACTACAGCGTTAAACTTCTTCATTTTTCACACAAAGAAGCTGAGGCCAGGGGATTTCAGTGACCAAAACCCCCTTGAGGTTCTGAATATTAAGGCCTCCAAGAGAACACCGATTTTCCAGAAATATTTTTGAACTTGGCAGTTAACCCTAAAGGCTGTCCAAGCCTCTCCTTATTGACTGAATTGAATTTTGTAGGAAATGAATCTGGTTATCAGTCACTGCAGAACTTTCCACAGCAAACCATTTTTTAAACAACTCTCCTGGGTGGTAATGATTTTGTTAATGAAATGCATTTCATCCTTCACACCACAGTCACATTATGCCTTAATAAAGAACCCTCGAAAGAACATTTATTATGGGATTTGCATTTCATTTGGGCAGGCAGACTCTGGACTCCTGGGTAACCCACTGGGCAGGCAGTCACTCAGTCTGCCCCACACTAGACCTCACAAGACCATCTGTGACTCAGATAAAGCCTGTGAACTCCTATAATAGAAAAGAAGGGCAGTGAAGAAGAGGGCCACATTAGTCATATCCAGGATTGAGAAGGGTTCTTTATCTGAGATCCTTCAGAGTTTTTAGAAGATATAGGGGTGCTCCCTTCCAACTAAGCTATTCTTGGGTTGGGCGTCAAAGATAAATTCATTCATTCATTCAGCAAACGTTTCAGGAGTTCCTGCTTTGTAGGAGAAAAGGTTACTCAAGGAATGTTGAATAAACTTTCAGACTGCAAATTTAATTCCAAGTGCACTGCAAACATTTGCTGTACCAAGGAGCCCTGTGTCAAGCCTGGACAGAATCAAGGAACTCTGCTGGAAGATCCGTTTATGATTTATCCAAGAGCTACAGGGTGCTGAGGGGGAAGGAAACACAGGCCCCAAGTGAAGAAATGAGTTGTCTGGGGTAATGGGACCTGTTCAAAAGGAAAAAGATGCCTGGGTGGGATTTTTTTTAATGTCAAAAGAAGAATCAAATATAACAGCAGATGCTAGTCATCACCTAAATGCAAGACTCAAGAAACGGAGGTAGACCACCGAGTAGTGCATGAAGGCTTCTGCAGGTACATTGGCACAGATGCCAAGACTTCTTCTCTCCTAGACAACAGCCCTCATCCCTCCCGTGTAATATCTGAGTCTATTTGAACATGCTTAGGATGTATGTGCTATACAAATATGCAATATGGAATAGAGAGAATCTACGGACACTGCTGGGCTTCCCTGGTGGCTCAGATGGTAAAGAACCCACCTGCAATTCAGGAGACCCAGGTTCAATCTTGAAGATCCCCTGGAAAAAGGAATGGCAACTCACTCCAGTATTCTTGCCTGGAGAATTCCATGGACAGGGGAATCTGGTGGGCTACAGTCCATGGGGTCTCAAAGGGTGGGACATGACTGAGTGATTAACACTTTCACTTCATGGTCACAGATGTAGATAAGGATTGAGTTGGGTGGAGAAATTCAACAGGAAACATGGGGTGCTGGTATGTGAGAGCTTATGAGGCTTGGGATTTAGGAAGCACAAGCTGTACCCTCAGAATTATAAGCACCCCTCAAACCCTCTTCAAAAGGTTCCATTCGGAAGTCCTAGGATATTAGGGAATATAAATTCCTATAGATAGATTTCTAAGCTCCAAGTTTGGGCCTGACTGTCTGCAGGGCACCAATATGCTTGTTTTTTGAGTCTGATGTCCGTAGACCATAGTTATGACAGCAGCCTAGCCACGTGATCGTGTCTTTGCTTTAGTTTCTGTCCTTTATGTGTATTGGAATTAGGATATTTCATACTAGAATTGATCAGCTCTATCTCATCTTCAAAGAGGAGCTTGGCAGAAGAGGGGGAAGATAGAATGAGAAGCTGATAATAAAAGAAAGCACATGGTCTGGGTGTCTTCTGTCTGCCCCAAGGCTTGACTTTGCTGTGAGTGCTGCTTCCATCCTATAGAAAGTGGCCATGAGTCATTTGTTCAGGAGTCTGGGTCATCATCAAGGTCACCGTCACACTCCCTCATGTATGAATCAGAGGAACGGACTGAACCCCCACCCCAGGGCTGTGGGAAGGGAGTGGCAAGAACACAGGCTCTGGAGTGATAAAAACACAAGCTCAAACTGCCCACAGGCTGCTTGACTTAGGGCAAGTTAAATTAACCTCCTCAGTCTCAATTTTCCTAATCTGAAAGCTGGGGCAATATTTATGCCTTCCTTTTTGGATCATTATGAGAAAGTGAGGCAATGCTCTATAAGAACACCAATGCAATGTCCCAGACTTGATAAGAATGCAGATAACAGGAGCTCCAGGCTGTCCGTTCAACCTGGAAATATTTACACCTGGAAACCAGAAGCTGCCTGAGATAGGAATGTGCAGGCTTATCGACTTCTCCAAGGGAGGCTACACTGGGTAAATGGTGAGAGTCTTTCACTAAAGGGCAGGACGTTCAAAGACCAGTGCCCTGGATCCTATGTCCAGGTTCCCTGAGGATTCACTAGGGCAGATGTTCGATGGTGAAGGGGCTGAGGTATCCACGGGATCAAATGAGTATCCACGGGATCAAATAAGTATCCATGTTCTCCTCTTCCCCCATCCACCCTGCCCCACACAGCAAGGTAGGACTTGACCTGGAGCTGAGACAAAACAGCTAGGGGCCTCTGGTCTTTAGTAACCATGTCCCAGGTACAGAGATCCAGAATATATTAGAGAGAGAGAATGAGACAGAGAGAAACAAAGAAAAGGGAGAAAGAGATGCTGGATGGATAGAAGATACATGGTAGATGGATAGGTGATGGATAATAGAAAGATGATGGATGATAGACAGATGAGAGAGATCAGAAAGAGGAGTAGAAAAAAGTTAGAGATAAGGAAATGTAGAAGGAACGGAAAAGTACAGGATAGAGAGAAGAAACCAAATGGTGCTCACCGACTGCCTTCAAGGAGGCGTACTTGTTGAGCTCTTTGCCAGGTGGCTGCTGTTCATAAGGGTTGGAGATCTGGCCCAGGCTGGGATAGGAATGCGGGTGGCCCATCTGCTGGAGCAACGGGGAGGTGGGCACTGCGTTGTTCATCTGGGTTGTGTCTGGAAGGGAAGAGAACAGAAGGAGATGGTCATCAACGGGGCAAGAACTTCTACCCACCCTCACCATCACCACACCCCTCGAGACCAAAACTCCTCACCCTCTAGGGACAGGAGAGTGAGGGCAGCCAAGGATGGGCAGGAATAATGGCATCAGTCAGCTTTGCAATCGTCATTAGCGAGCAGCTGAGGATGGATGGGGAAGAGCACAGATGCACCTAGAACATTTCCGTTTTCCCCAATTAAACGTAAGTCCTATCATTGCAGGGGATACTCTTGTGATTGAAGCAATATATGTATAAACGGATGACCAACTTCAGTAACAGCCGAAGAAATGCAAGTCAGAACAATGGAAGGCCACTCCTCTGCCAAGAGATTGGCAAAAATTAAAAGGACTGAAGAATACCAATCTGGCAAAGACACTTGGACCCTGGGCAGTCTCATAAACTCATGGTAGATACACGATTTGCTGTATCTGCAGAAAGGAAGCAGATAGTGTGTGTGTACGGAAATTTAAAATGATTAGCGTGGGTATGTTCACCAGATAATGCCAATTCGAAGGATGGTGAATTCAGAAATATAAGCGTCAGAATGCGAGGGTGGCAATTCCCTAGTGGTCCAACGGCTAGGATTCCGTGCTCCCAATGCAAGAGGCCCAGGTTCAATCCCTAGTCGGGGAACTAGATCCCACATGCTGCAACTAAGAATACACTAAAGATCCCACTTGCCATAACTAAGACCAGGAGAGAGCAAATAAAAAAATAAATATCTTAAAACATTTTAAAAAAAGGAAAAAAAACAAAACAAAACAACAACCAGGGCTTCCTTGGTGGCTCAGTGGTAAAGAATCTGCTTATCAATGCAAGAGACATGTGTTCAATTCCTTATCTGGGAAGATCCCACATGCCACGGAAAGCTAAGCCCACGCGCCGCAACTATGGAGTCTGAGTTCTAGAGCCCAGGAGCTGCAAGTACTGAGCCCAGGAGCCGTAAGGTCTGAGCTCCACAACAAGAAATGCTACTGCAATGAGAAGCCCTCACGCCACAGTTAGAGAGTAGCCCCCACTTGCCACAACGAGAGAAAAGCCCCTGCAGCAATGAAGACCAACACAGCCAGAAATAAAAGAATAAATGAAATTCGAAAGTGAAAGGCGCTCAGTCCTTTCCAATTCTTTGCGACCCCATGGACTGTAGCCTGCCAGGCTCCTCTGTCCATGGAATTCTCCAGGTAAGACTACTGGAGTGGGTTGCCATTCCCTTCTCCAAGGGGGGTCTTCCCAAATAAGATTTTTAAGTAAGTAAATAAAATTAAAAAAAAAAACAATCCTATATATATATATATAATTTTCTTTACGCTTTTTAAAATTAATTAATTTTAATTGGAGGTTAATTATTTCACAATGGTGTGGTGGTTTTTGCCATACATTAACATGAATCAGCCACAGGTGCACATGTGTCCCCCCATCCTGAACCCTCCTTCCACCACCCTCCCCACCCCATCCCTCTGGGTTGTTAAAAAAGAATGTGAGGGTATTTGTTAAGAGATGTGCATTGCACCATTCTTTGTTAAGTGAAAAGTAAAAACCACACAGAAACCATTTGAACTTCTATCATTAGCAATTCTTAAATTATTGTACATCTGTATTAGGTACATAATATGTACATACATATGAGGGGATATCATTCAGCTCTTAGGAAAAAATGAGTTAAAAATCAGTTAACTATACATTCAAACTGGAGAGTGTCTTATGATTTGTATTGGTAAGGGGGAAAAAAGCAGATGTCAAAGTAATGTGAATAACAGTGTTTGGTTGAAAGAGAAGAAAGTCTGCATATTTTTGTGTGCTGCAGTTTGCAAAAATAGGTAAAGACACACAAATTGAATATTGGGTACTTAGAGGGACTGGGATTCATGGAGAGAAGAGTTCAAGACATTTTTCCAGAGGAAATACTGTTTGTGCTTTTAAAGGTTTCTGTCTTCACCCCAAGGACAGTGGGACACATGGACTACGGATGGACTGGAGGCAAGTGGGAAGTGGGAGTCACAGAGTCCAGGTGAGGTCATTCAGGCTCAGATAAGATAGAGGAAGCGGTGATTCTCCCCATTCCCATGAAGCACATCTGCAGATACAGATCAGCACGGTGGGTAGTTGCTTCCGGTGCCTTGAGAGATGCCCTTACCCCACAAGTGAGTCCCAGCTGTTTCAGCTGCTAAGAGCTTGTAAAGAAAGATAGCGCTAAGTCGTGTCCGACTCTTGCAATCCCACAAACTGTAGCCTGCCAGGTTCCTCTATCCATGGGATTCTCCAGGCAAGAATATTGGAGTCGGTTGTCACTTCCTTCTCCAGGGGATCTTCCTGACCAAGGAACTGAACTCAAGTCTCCCGCATTGCAGGCAGATGCTTTACCTACTGAGCTACATGGCTTCTGTATATTAATACAGAAATTTGCTCTTGGCTGATGTGAGCCACCGTCTTGGGCTTAATCTGTTCGACGGACCTCACCCCCAACACCCCAAGGTGGGAGACAACAAAAGCCTAGCGGACACTAAGGTACCAAGACCAGCCCTTTCCTCAAGGTAGGGATAAGTCGATGGAGCAATGGAGGCTCCAGAACTCCCACAGGTTGGGACAAGTTTTAGAGCAGGCGTCAGTAGGCTATTGCTGGAAAAAAACCAGACTATAATAGCTTAGGCTTTGCAGGGCATCCGGTCTCTGTGACAACCACTCAACTCTGCCCTTGAAGCAAGAAAGCAGACATAGCCATTATGCTAACACAGGGGCATGGTTGTGTCCCAATAAAACTTCATTTACAAGTACAGGGGCAGCTGAATTTGGTCGAGGAGCCATAGTTTGACAACCCCTGGTCTAGACTCTATCTGAAACTGAGATCCCCATCCCGGTGTGTATCCTTTATTTTTCTTATATTGTTTCCCTCACAACCTTAGAAGTGTGTGCGTGTGTGTGCGTGTGTGTGTTTTACTCAGAGTCTCATACACCTGACGCTGTCTCTCAAACACTGCTTTCTAGACAATTTGACCTGTGACATGTATGGAATAAGTTTGGCTTTAGAAACCAATACACTCAAATTGGGCTTCCCTGGTGGCTCAGACAGTAAAGAATTCACTTGCAATGCGGGAGACCTGCGTTTGATCCCTGGGTTGGGAAAATCCCCTGGAGGAGAGCATGGCAACCCACTCTAGTATTCTTGCCTGGAGAGTCCCCATGGACAGAGGAGCAGGCTACAGTCCATGTGGTCACAGAGTCAGACATGACTGAGCAACTAAGCACATACTTGAATGAGACGAGGCAGAGATACCACAGCTGAGACACAGAGATAAGGAGAGTATTTTTATCACTGCACACGCATGGGCCAACCCACAAGCCCAACTGTCTAATGGGAATATCGCCAAACATAAGCCAAGTCGCCCAGCCGCTGGCCAGCATCTGAGGAGGCGGGCATGTCCTTCTGCCATGATAATTTTTTGGCTGGCATTCAGCTGGGGCGGAAGAGTCCTAAGATTAATGGAGTTAGGGTGGAAATGCTGTCTCCCATAAATTACAGCTCTGCCTGTTGCCTGGCCCCCAAGATCCGCTGACGTTTTCCTCTCTAGAGCAACCTGCTAGGGAGGTCTGTTGGCTTCCCCTGGGCATAGCAAGCAAGTCATGGTTTGTTTCCAAATGTTGGTGTAATAGGAAGAGATTTACCTTTAGTTCTCATTGTTTGCTCTTTTGTGGATTTCTTCCCCCTTGCCTCCCTCCCTCTGCAATGCACACATATGTATTTCAGTGGACAGCTACTATTTTGTGTATTCAGAACTATAAGTTCCTTCGGCACACTGCTTCATCCCTGTTTGACTCATGTAATGAGCTGTCAATCACAATAACTCTCTTAGTTTGGGTTTTCCCATAAATCACTGAGATTAGGACTCAAGTACAAGCAGAAAAACATCTACTTCTGCTTCACTGACTATGCTAAATCCTTTGACTGTGTGGATCACAACAAACTGTGGAAAATTGTTAAAGAGATGGGAGTACCAGACCACCTTACCTGTCTCCTGAGAAACTTGTATGCGGTCAAGATGCAACAGTTAGAACCAGACATAGAACAACTGATTGGCTCAAAACTGGGAAAGGAGTACAACAAGGCTGTATATTGTCACCCTGCAGAGCACATCATGTGAAATGCCAGGCTGGATGAAGCACAAGCTGGAATCAAGATTGCCAGGAGAAATAGCAACAACCTCAGATATGCAGATGATACCACTTTTCTGGCAGAAAGTGAAGAGGAACTAAAGAAGCCCCTGAAGAGAGTGAAAAACTGGCTTAAAATTCAACATTAAAAAAAAGAAGATCATGGCATCTGGTCCCAATAGATGGGGAAAAATGGAAACAGTGAAGATTTTATTTTCTCAGGCTTCAAAATCACTGTGAACAGTGACTGCAGCCATGAAATTAAGATGTTTGCTTCTTGGAAGGAAAACTATGACAAAGCTAGACAGCACATTAAAAAGCAGAGACATCGTTTTGCTGACAAAGGTCCATTATAGTCAAAACTGGTTTTTCCAGTCATCATGTATGGATGTGAGAGTTGGACGATAAAGAAGGCTGAGCATCAAAAAACTGATGCTTTTGAACTGCAGTGCTGGAGAAGACTCTCCAGAGTCCCTTGGACTGCAAGGAGATCAAACCAGTCAATTCTAAAGGAAATCAACCCTGAATATTCATTGGAAGGACTAGTGCTGAAGCTGAAGCTCCAATAGTTTGGCCACCTGATGTGAAGAGCTGACTGAATGAAAAAGACCCTGATGTGGGGAAAGACTGAAGACAAAAGAAGCTGTAGAGGATGAGATGGTGGGAGAGCCTCACTGACTCAATGGACATGAATTTGAGCAAACTCCAGGAGACAGTGAAGGATAGGGGAGCCTGGTGTGCTGCAGTCCATGGGTTGCAGAGTCCTACATGACTTAGTGATTGAACAACAACCATCAGGAAATACTACAGAAAAGGAAGTAGGGGGAGAAACAGAATAAAAAAGGCAGATAGAGAGTGCAATGTCTGCAAGGGGGCAATGGTGAAGAATGGGCATTTAATCCCACTCTAGCCTTCTGATAAGTGGTGTTGAAATTCTATCAGCCCATGGGCAAGAGTCCCTGAGTATTTATATGCCAGCTTCCATCAGTCATTTGAGGGCTGCTTCTGAGATACAGTAATTCCTCAGCACTTGGAACCTGCCACATTCATGGGCAGAGAAAGCCCCAGTGGGCAGAGAAACTCTTACTCAGAGATGTAAGTGAGAGCTGGCAGTTGGAAATCAGGTCAGAAACTCACCCCTCTGGTCACACAATGAGCATGTGATCCAAATCAAACCAATCACAGCACCTTCTTCTCACAGTGATTGGCCCAGATGTGAGCATGTGATCTAGCCTGGACCAATCAGAGTTCTTCCCTCAATTTTTTCTACTGAGAAGCTTTGAAGTCAATGAACCAGGAGGCCATGAATTCAAGTGGAGAAAGTCTTCCTTCATTGTGAAAGAATAAGGACAAGAGAAGTAGCACAGGAGATAGGGAAGCTCCTTTCAAAATAAGCTAGTGTGGTTTGAGGTTACTGGCAAACGCAACATAGAGTTCTGACAAGTGCAATTGTCTGGATTCCTTCCAGAAAGCTGGAACTGATCAGAAGAGAAGCTTCCCATGTGGTCTGTGGAGTACATCAAGATGGAATGGGCATTGGCCCTAGATTTCCTTTTTCTTTCTTTCTCATTTTTTTTTTTTTTTTTTTAACTGTCTGGGTCTTTGGTGCAGTGCGTAAGTACTTCTCTGGTTGCACATGGGCTCAGTAGTTGGGCTTAGTTGTTCCACAGCATGTGGGATCTTAGTTCCCTAACCAGGGTGGGAACCCATGCCCCCTGCTTTCGAAGGTGAATTCTTAACCACTGGGCCACCAGGAAGGTCCCAGTGCTAGGTTTTCATTAAAGTTGCAGAAGAAATGTCAAGCAGCAGATTGCCTGAGTAGTGAGTAGAGAATACCCTAAGACTTCAAAAGTTAATTATCTTAACAGCGTTTGTTGTTGTTGTTGTTGTTGTTGTTGTTTTTTCCTGAAAACAGATTCCAAACTAGTTGAAGAGCTGACACCACCTAAGCCCATCATCCACTGGGAGCCCTTACTCCCATCTCTTTGCTCCCTCAGTCCCAGATCCCATCCACTATTGTTCAAACCCTGTAACCAGTCTTGCCAGGGGAAAGCTAAACACTTCATTAAGGGAAAAGAAATTTGTAGAGAGGCTCCTTATCATTTGGGATAGCCTTTTATATTATTAGACAGACTACTTAATACATCAGTATAAAACACTTGCTTTTGGATGACTTCTCTCATGTGAAAGTGAGTTGCTTAGTCGTGTCTGACTCTTTGCAATCCCATGGACTGTAGCCCACCAGGCTCCTCAGTCCGTGGAATTCTCCAGGCAAGAATACTGGAGCAGGTTGCCATTTCCTTCTCCAGGGGATCTTCCTGACCCAAGGGTCGAACCTAGGTCCCTGGCATTACAGGCAGATTCTTTACCATCTGAGCCACCAGGGAAGCCCCAATTTCTCTCATGTCCTGAGCTAACTCAGGGGTAGCGAGTAGTTACTTAATGGAAGTGGGTAGGACCGAACTGGCCCTCCAAAGGGATTCCTCACAAAGGAGGAAGAGCCTGCTGCAGAATCACGTTCCTGCTTTCACATTCAGGACAGCAGGAGGCAAATTTCTGGCAGTTTTAGATAGCCATATTGTACTAGCTTCCAGGCTTTGATTATTCAGAAATATTGAAATCCAGGCGCAGAGCAGCAATCAAGAATTCTTAAACAGACTTTGGTGATTGGGTTTTTTTTTAATCTTATATTCATTTTACTGAACAGGAAACTGGACTGGACCTGACCACTCAGATTGTCTGTGAGTTTTGCACAGATACATCCAGCTAAGGAGGACAAACAAAGAGTACACATGGGGTAAGCTTAGCTTGGCATCTAAGACAAACAGAACAAGAGTGAGTGAAGAGAGAAGAGTGGGTGAGACCTGGGTCATCTACAAATCCTCTCCTTGACAATCGAGAGAAGAAACATAAAGACAGGTGGCTAAGTCAATACATATTTGAACATATGTATATAGGAGGAAAAGGGGACGACAGAGGGTGAGATGGCTGGATGGCGTCACTGACTCAATGGACGTGAGTCTGGGTGAACTCCGGGAGTTGGTGCTGGACAGGGAGGCCTGGCGTGCTGTGATTCATGGGGTCGCAGAGAGTCGGACACGACTGAGCGACTGATATGATCTGATCTGATCTGATATAAGTAGTATGTATACATATCTATGCATGTGTATGTATATATACATTGTATATAATATAAATAATCATATATTACATAATGTAGTAATATAATATAATAAATATATAGGTATGTAAATATAAAATATAAAAATGTGGAAAATTCTGAAAGAGATGGGAATACCAGACCACCTGACCTGCCTCTTGAGAAATATGTATGCAGGTCAGGAAGCAACAGTTAGAACTGGACATGGAACAACAGACTGGTTCCAAATAGGAAAAGGAGTACATCAAGGCTGTATATTGTCACCCTGCTTATTTAACTTATATGCAGAGTACATCATGAGAAACGCTGGACTGGAAGAAACACAAGCTGGAATCAAGATTGCCAGGAGAAATATCAATAACCTCAGATATGCAGATGACACCACCCTTATGGGAGAAAGTGAAGAGGAACTAAAAAGCCTCTTGATGAAAGTGAAAGTGGAGAGTGAAAAAGTTGGCTTAAAGCTCAGCATTCAGAAAATGAAGATCATGGCATCCGGTCCCATCACTTCATGGGAAATACATGGGGAAACAGTGGAAACAGTGTCAGACTTTATTTTTTGCGGCTCCAAAATCACTGCAGATGGTGACTGCAGCCATGAAATTAAAAGGCGCTTACTCCTTGGAAGGAAAGTTATGACCAACCAAGATAGCATATTCAAAAGCAGAGACATTACTTTGCCAACAAAGGTCCGTCTAGTCAAGGCTATGGTTTTTCCTGTGGTCATGTATGGATGTGAGAGTTGGACTGTGAAGAAGGCTGAGCGCCGAAGAATTGATACTTTTGAACTGTGGTGTTGGAAGAGACTCTTGAGAGTCCCTTGGACTGCAAGGAGATCCAACCAGTCCATTCTAAAGAAGATCAGCCCTGGGATTTCTTTGGAAGGAGTGATGCTAAAGCTGAAACTCCAGTACTTTGGCCACCTCATGTGAAGAGTTGACTCATTGGAAAAGACTGATGCTGGGAGGGATTGGGGGCAGGAGGAGAAGGGGATGACAGAGGATGAGATGGCTGGATGGCATCACTGACTCGATGGACGTGAGTCTGGGTGAACTCCAGGAGTTGGTGGTGGATAGGGAGGCCTGGCATGCTGCGATTCACGGGGTCGCAAGGAGTCGGACACGACTGAGCGACTGAACTGAACTGAAATATAAAATATATTTCAGATAACTTTATAAATCATATATTTGTATATTATATACTAAGTATATATAAATATTATATTTTATAATTACATATTATGATGGACTATACGGTCCATGGAGCTCTCCAGCCAAGAATACTGGAGTGGGTAGCTTTTCCCTTCTCCAGGGGATCTTCCCAACCCAGGGATTGAACTCAGGTCTCCCACATTGTAGGCGGATTCTTTATCAGCTGAGCCACAAGGGAAATCCAAGAATACTGGGGTGGGTAGCCTATCCCTTCTCCAGTGGATATTCCCAACTCAGGAATTGAACCAGGGTTTCCTGCATTGCAGGCAGATTCTTTACCAACTAAGCTATCAGGAAAGCCCACGTATTATGATAAATGCATATTTTTATATGTAGTGTATTTATGTAGTATATATATACTATGCAAAAGAAATCATATATAGATATATGTAACTATATGTATATAATGTATATAATTTGTATATAAAATATATATAATGTATAATTTGGCTTCCCTGGTGACTCAGTGGTAAAGAATCTGCCTGCAATGCAAGAGGCCTAGGTTGGATTCCTGGGTTGGGAAGATCCCCTGGAGGAGGGCATGGCAATCCACTCTAGTATTATTCCCTGGTGAATCCCATGGACAGAGGAGCCTGGTGGGCTACCGTCCATAGGGTCACAAAGAATCAGACACGAATGAAGCAACTGAGCATGCATGCAGGCATATAATTTCTTTTGCAGAGTCATGACCACAGAGAGAATCTAGTAGGACCAGCAATGTCTTGCTGCCGGCAGTGTCGTTTCTCTTCTAGACACATCTCAGCCCCAGAGATATCTTACCCACCTCATCTCTGTAGAAAGGTACTTTCTACCCAGTGTCACAAAAAAACTTTCCCTGCTTAATCATAATTTTGCAACTCCTTCTTTTTTTAAAATTTTTATTGGAGTATAGTTGATTTATAATTTAGTGTTCATTTCTGCTATACAACAAAGTGAATCAGTTATACATATAATGTATCAACTCTTTTTTCTGATCTTTAGAAATAACTGATGAGGACTTGCTGTTCTTGGGTGCTGCGTTCTGTCAAGACCCTCAGTCAGCAGACAGAGATGACATCCCATCCTCTCCTTACTAAGACAGAAAAGAGGGCCTCATACATTTAATCAGTTTCAAAGAAAGTTAAGATACACTTACTCTAACCGGAAGTAACTAAATGGTGGTTACCAAAGTAACCGCCATATAAGTACCGTTTTTATGTGGTACATCTTAGTTACTAAACAGACTAATGAGTGCAATCAAGACAGACTCACTGAAGTAAAAATGCTCAGTTACAAATACTGGGATGATGCTCTAATTTTCTCAGTGGAAAAGAAGCAGATAACAGCTATCAAAAACTAGAGTAGTCTGGCTCATCTTGGAGGGAAGGGAACAGTATTAAGCTTTTCAAGGCATGTAACAAGGAAGAATAGCACAGAAAGGAACAAAAAGGTCAAAGCATGTTGCTTTGTGGAGCATGTATTACCCATCACTTGGCAAAGAACGTTTCATGCACTATCTCCTTAAATCTTCATATCAATCCTATGGAGTAATGATATAGGGACAACATATCTTTTAAAATAAACTTTTACTGTAGAACGATTTTAGATTTACAGAAATACTGCAAAGATAGCACAGAGTTTCCATATCCCCAGACCCAGTTTCCTCTATTATTATTAAATTACATTAGTAGGGTACATTTGTTACAATTAATGAATCAATACTGATATATAACTATTAGCTAAAGTCCAAACTTTAGTCAAGCTTCCTTGTGCTCAGTTGCTCAGTCGTGTCTGACTCTTTGCAGCCCCATGGATTGTAGCCCGCCAGGCTCCACTATCCACAGAGTTTTCCAGGCAAGAATACTGGAGTGGGTTGCCATGCCCTCCTCCAGGAAATCTTCCCCATCCAGGGATTGAACCCTCATCTCTCGCATCTACTACATTGGCAGGTGGATTCTTTACTACTAGCATCACCCGGGAAGACCTCAAGCTTCCTTAGTTTTATCTAATGACCTTTTTCTGTTCTAGAATCTCATCCAGGTAGCACATTAATCACCACCTTTCTTTAGGTCTGTCTCTTGGCTGAATTTCTCAGACTTTTCTTATTTGTGATGACTTCAACAGTTTTAAAGAGTACTGGTCAGATATTTTGTAGAAATGTCCCTCAGTTGGAATTTGTCTGATGTTTTTCTCATGACTAGACTGGAGTTATGGGTTTGGGGGAGGAAAACCATACAGATAAGATGACATTCTCAACATAACATATCAAGGATACCTTTTATGACATCGCTATTGATAGTAACCTTAATCACTGCCTGAGCCAGTATTTCTCCTCTCTCCATTATAAAGTTACTGCATTTTCCTCTCTTTCCACATCATACTCTTTGGAAGAAAGTCACTATTCACAACCCACACGTAAGGAGCAAGGAATTACGCTCCACCTCCTTGAATACAGAATGTCTACATAAATTATTTGTAATTTTTTATCATAGGAGATTTGCCTCTTCTTCTGTTTAATTTGGGCTTCCCCGGTGGTTCAGCAGTAAAGAATCTGCCTGCAATGCAGGAGATGCAGGAGACATGGATTCGATCTCTGGTTTGGGAAGATCCCCTGGAGGAGGGCATGGTAACCCACTCCAGTATTCTTGCCTGGAGAATCCCATGGACAGAGGAGCCTGGTGGGCTACAGTCCATGGGGTCGCAAAGAGTCAGACACGACTGATGGTGACTGAGCACATAACCCATTTAATTATTAATTCAACTATATATATATATATATATATATATATATATATGTCACACATTTATGATATTATTAATGTGGACACATGGATATATATTTTATACTTTGGATTATAATCTAATACTATTTTATTTTGTTTTTTTTACTCAAATATTCCCAGGTCTGGGGAATCTCCTTCAAGTGGCTCCTATGTCCCTCGTCTTTTTTGTTTTAATAACTTCCTTTTTTTCTAATAAGGCAACATGGCCAAGGTTCATCTAGTTTATTTCCTGCCCCATCCTAGAATCCATTTCTCCAAAGACCCTGGCTCCTCTTCTTGGAGGATGATGTTAGAAACCAAAACATGGGTGTTAAGGGTACTCGAGGCTTTCAGTCCCTCAGCTGACTAAGGTAGTCAATGTGTATATACTGACTCATATACAGATACTTGCTGCTGCTGCTGCTAAGTCGCTTCAGTCGTGTCCGACTCTGTGCGACCCCATAGACGGCAGCCCACCAGGCTCCCCTGTCCTGGGATTCTCCAGGCAAGAACACTGGAGTGGGTTGCCATTTCCTTTTCCAATGCATGAAAGTGAAAAGTGAAAGTACAGATATTTATCTATGAATATTTACCTATGCAACCATCTGTATCTATCTTAAGCTTAACATGAATTCATCTTGATATCTCCAACTCCAATCCATTATCACGTGGAACATTCTAGCCTTCTCCCCTTGCTCATTTGTAACCTCTCACCCCAACAATGAGAAACCCGACTCCCGCCCTCCACCATCTATTTACTTAGTTGTTTAATTCCAGTATGCATGTCTAGCAATATCAGAATTGTTAACCTATGAGCCTATGGGAAAACACCTGTACCCACTAGAATACAGTCTTAAGGAAATTTTTTTCAAACTATTTATGCACTTTTCTTTTGCTTTCCTGAGTATATAAGCTCTATTCTGGATGGCCATGGCATCCACATAGCTATGTAAGGCTAGGACATCAGGATTTATTACAGAAAGAACACAAAAATGGTGATGACGATATTAATTAATGATAAAGAAGGTGAAAGCACACTTATATACCTACTAAACAGAAAGGTGCTATTATGTGCCAGGCACTATTTCATATACAAACTAATGTACTATTTCATGGCTTCCCAGGTGGCTCAGTGGTAAAGAATCCGCCTGCCAATGCAGGAGCTACAGGAGATGTGGGTTTGATCCCTGGGTTGGGAAGATCTCCTGGAGAAGGGAATAGCTACCCACTCCCGTATTCTTGCCTGGATAATCTCATAGACAAAGGGGCCTGGTGGGCTACAGTCCATGGGGTTGCAAAGAGTCAGACATGACTGAGCAACTGAACGCAATGCATTACGCCAAGAGCCCCTATGATATACTATTATTATTAGCCACATTTTGCATACAGAGGTTTTGTGGTTTACCCGAAGTTACACCACTTGAATATGGCAGACCCAAGCTTAGAATCTGGTAGTCTGACTCTAAAATCTGTGATCCTCAGTACTCCTTACTGCCTCAAAGGGTGTTAAATGCAAATTTCTGACATTCAGAAAATGATTGTGCAGCTAGACAATAATAAAATTTGTCACGATATTGACTTTGGAAGGTAGTTTCTTCACATATTTGAGTGACTCTGGTATGCCAGGCATTGTATTTGGTGGACAAATTCTAGCTCTTATACTGCTTACTGGTGGCTCAGATGGTAACAAACCCGCCTGCAATGCAGGAGACCTGGGTTCAATCCCTGGATGAGGAAGATCCTCTGCAGGAGGAAATGGCAACCCACTCCAGTATTCTTGCCTAGAGAACTCCATGGACAGAGGAGCCTGGCAGGCTACAATCCGTTGAGTTGTAAAGAGTTGGACACATCTGAGCAACTAACACTTTCACTTTTCACACTGCTTACTAACCCTAACCCTAACTAGAGAAATGCATAACATTTTTCCAAAGCTTTTTTCACAAGGGAGAAACACCACATTTCTGCTTGGCCCACAGGCCATGTTGATCCTACCCAAGGCCCTTCTTCACCCCTACTCTTTAGAAAACCCCTAGTCTTTCTGTGCCCCATGCTGTAGCCTCAACAGACTTTCTCCCTTGACAACATCCAGAACATGACGAAAGAAGCATGGATTTCTGGATCAGTCAGTTCTGGATTCAAATTCTGGCCATTCATTTCCTAACAGCATCTTTGGGTGTGTTGTAAAATTTCTCAGGTCTAAAATGAAGCTGTTGTTTTTCAGTCACTTAGTCATGTCTGGCTCTTTGTGACCCCCTGGACTGCAGCATGCCAGGCCTCCCTGGCCTTCACTATCTCTCGGAGTTTGCTCAAACTCATGTCTATTGAATCGGTGATGCATTCCAACCATCTCATCCTCTGTTGTCCCCTTCTCCTCCTGCCCTCCATCTTTCTCAGCATCAGGGTCTTTTCCAATGAGTCAGCTCTTTGCATCAGGTGGCCAAAATATTGGAGCTTCAGCATCAGTCCTTCCAATGAATATTCAGGGTTGATTTCCTTTAGGATTGACTGGACTATAACATAAATCCTCATAGGCTTTGCTATAAAGTTTAGAGACTGTGGATGTTCCATGCTCAGTATCACATATGAAGCATAGTAAACATCCAAAATATTGTAGCTAAAGCTTTATCGCCTCTGATTGTCAGGGAAACCAAGAAGAAGAGGGTGTCTGTTTTCCCTAAGGCCGCCTCTGGACTCAGAATTCTTGGATACATTCCAGATTATTCAATTGTCCCAGAACTGGACAAATGAGAGAGAATAAGCAGGAGATATTCCTATGGGAGCCAAATGCACTGCTAATTCTCTTAATAACAAAAAAAAGAGAGAACAGACATTCAGAAATTATAACAGGCTTTTAGCTCCATTTTCCTTTCCAATCCAAATATGTACATCCAGCATCCTTTTAAAGAGAAAACCTGAAAATTATAGTTTGAAACATCATGTAGATTTTTCTCTGACCACAAGAAAGCAAAAAAAAAAAAAAAAAAATCAGATCCAACTCAAAATTACCCTGAATTTGTCAAAAGAGAACATAGAAGGCTAGGCTTTTACCAGAAAAGGTTGATGTAAAAAGAGAATTAAATTAATCTTATTGAACCCTGGTGGCAGAGAGAACGGCAGGAATTTGTGATGCAGAAAAAAGTGTACATATTCATTGGAAAACCTTTGGCAAATTGATCCTGTATGTTACCCAAGAGTTTATATCTTTAAGAATGCAAAAAAATTTTTTTTAATTTTGAGCATTTAGGATGTGAATATTTTGAAACTGGGGTTGTTAAACAAATGTCTATTTAATGTTCATTTCTGGCCATTTTGTATGCAGATTCTGAGGGATGGAGATTCACTTCAAATCTCAGTGTGTGCCCCAAGGAGATGATGTTCTAGAATAGGAAGCAGCCCAAGAGCAACACAGGTGAGACAGAGAGGAGTTAAAATCAGCATGGTTATCGCTAGGATACAACAAAACAGATTCTGTGAAGGCCCAAGCGAGCGGGTACCTAACTCAGGTTTACTGTCGTTCAGTTTCGAAGTCATATCCGACTGCTTTGTGACCCCATGGACCGCAGCACACTGGGCTTCCCTGTCCTTCACCATCTCCCAGAGTTTGCTCAAACTCATGTCCATTGAGTTGGTGATGCCATCCAGTCCTCTCATCTTCTGTCACCTCCTTCTCCCCCTGGTTTAGAAGGTACATTTTGAAAAAGAGAGACTCTCAAAGGCAGTAACAAGAAGAGAAGGACCTTTTAAATTTGTAGTAGCATTGTGTGTCGAAGAAACTTCAGTTTATTGGCATCACTTCTGAAACAGGACATCTCTAAAGTGGTTAAACTCACCATTGACAGCTCAGTATTATCATTAAAGGATCAAAGGGTGGTTGGTGGTTCTGTGCTTCAAGTAGCCATTTCCCCAGAAGTTAATTTCATGAGCTAGTGCATTGGAGAAGGACATGGCATCCCACCCCAGTGTTCTTGCCTGGAGAATCCCAGGGATGGGGGAGCCTGTTGGGCTGCCGTCTATGGGGTCGCAGAGTCGGACGCGACTGAAGCGACTTGGCAGCAGCAGTGTAATGATGGATGTTTGTTCCTTCATTCAGTAGACAGATGAATGGATAAAGAAGATGTAGTATCCACACACACACACACACACACACACAATGGAATATTACTCAGCCATAAAAAGAATGAAACAATGCCATTTGCATAACACAGACAGACCTCGAGATTATCATACTAAGTGAAACAAGTCATTTACAGAAAGACAAATATCATATGATATCACTTACATGTAGTATCTTAAAAAAAAGAAAAGAACTTGTTTACAGGCTTACTTGGTGGTACTAGTGGTAAAGAGCCTGCCTGCCAATGCAGGAGACATAAGAGACCAGGGTTGGACCCCTGGGTTGGGAAGATCCCCTGAAAGAGGGCATGGCAATCCACTCCAGTATTCTTGCTTGGAAAATTCCATGGATAGAGAAGCCTGGCGGGCTGTGGTCCATAAGGTCACAAGGAGTCAGACACAGCTGAAGTGGTTAGCACACATGCATGCATGAACTTGTTTACAAAATAGAAATAGAGTCACAGATATAGAAAGCAAACTACAGTTACTAAAAGGGAAAGGGGAGAGATAAAGTAGGAGTTCGGGGTTAACATATACACACTATTACATACAAAATAGATAACTAACAAGGACCTACTGTATAGCACAGGGGAGTATATTTAATATCCTATAATAACTTATATTGGAAAATAATCTGAAAAAGAATGTTCATATATTCTTAAATGTATATATCTAAAACTACCATAACATTGTAAGTCAACTATACTTCCATTTTTAAAAAGGTTTAAAAATTTTTTAAAAGATTAAATGAGGCCATATGGGTAGACCCTACTCCAATCCTGAGTGGAGTCCTTATAAGAAAAGAACATTTGGACACAGAGATGCACAGAGGAAAGACCACGTGAGGACTCGGCAAGTAGACAGCCATCTGCAAGCCAGAGACAAAGACCAGAAGAAATCAAACATGCAGACACCTTCTAACCTCCAGAATGGTGATAAAATTAATTTCTATTGTTAAAAAACAGAGCCTCCTCCCCCACCCCCCAAAAAAAACAAATGGAAAGGTTGTTTTATTTCTGTTCCTTCTTCTCTTCCCTTTGTGTTCTCTTCCTCCTGATTCCGCTGATTTAAGTTTACATTCCTCCACCATCATGGTCAGTCTGTTTTATCAGCCACACAGCGAGTAGCAGCCAGCTCTCTTGGACTTTGCTGTTTCTAGTCTTAATGTGTTGTGGGATTCGAAATGTGATACCCACACATGTTAGAATAGATTGTAACCACTAGCCGCGTATCAAAATACTGTTTCTTCTGCAACGTGCTGTTCGTTGGCGTGTCAGGCTTCTCATTGCGGTGGCTCCTCTTGTTGCGGACCACGGGCTCCTGGGTGTGCAGGCTTCAGTGGTTGCTCTCAGGCTCCAGAGCATAGGCTCAGGAGTTGTGGTGCACAAGCTTAGCTGCCTGGTGACATGTGGGATCTTAGTTCCTGGAACAGGAATCAAACGTGTGTCCCCTGCCTTCATACAATGGAATGTTATTCAGCTTTAAAAAGGAAAGGAATTCTGACCCATGCTACAACACAGATGAACCCTGAGAACATTCTGCTAAGTGAAATAAGCCAGTTACCAAAAGACACATACTATAGGAGGCACCTAGTCAAATGATAGAGACAGAAAGTCGAATGATGGTTGCCAGGGGCTGAGCAGAGGAGGGAATTGGGAGTCAGTGTTTGAGAGGTATCTGAGTTTCAATTTTGTAAGATGAAAAGGTTACAGAGATGAATGGTGGGGATGGTTGTACAACACTATGAACAGGCATTACGCTACTGAGCTACACACTCAGAAATGGTGAAGGTAGCAAAGTTTATGTTATGCGTTCTTTACCACAATTTGAACAAAAAACACACATGCCAAGTACTTTACCTTCAATATACTAAACCCACAGCACTACCTAGGCATTGTATCTGTGTGTGCTCAGTCGCTTCTGTCGTCTCCAGCTCTTTGTAACCCCATGGACTGTATCCTGCCAAGCTCCTCTGTCCATGGGGATTCTCCAGACAAGAATACTGGAATGGGCTGCCATTTCCTCCTCCAGGGGATCTTCCTGACCCAGGGATTGGGACCCACATCTGCTGTGTCTCCTGCACTGCAAGGCAGATTCTGTACCACCGGGGAAACCCAGTTAGATATAACGTGCTCATTTTGCAGATGAGGAAACCAAGACAAAGGGAAACTCTGAACCACTTGATCAGGGTCACAAGCAAAGAGACAAAGTCCAGTGGTATCCAAAGCCAGTGCTTTTTTCTCTACATTGATTCTTTATGAAGAGTTCAGGATGGGATAAGGCAAGATACATCCTGAAAACACTGACCTTCGTGCTTGGCACACGTGAGAGCCTGTAATGTGAGATCCTTCCCCTCCCCCCCAACATTTCTATGTTTTAAAAATTCAGGCCCCAAGGAAAAACAACCTAACCATTTTCTTCTCTGAGAACGCTCAAGGTGGTGATTGTTGAATAAACCAAATCCTTTCTAATTACAGGTTGAGCAATTTCATTCACTGAATAACCCACTTATGAAATAATCACCATGTGCCATTCCTAGGCCACACATCTTTCTAGGTACTGCAGGAAAAGAATTGGATAAATCACACCCCAGCCTTTGAGAAGCTCACAATTCAATGAGGGGAACACACAGCAAATAACTTCACCATAACACATGGGACATTAAAAGTAGGTTAGGAACAATAGTAAGTGAAGAAGTCAGACAGAGAAAGACAAACGTCATATGTTACCATTTATATGTGGTATCTTTTTTTTTAATATAAATTTATTTATTTTAATTGGAGGCTAATTACTTTATAATATTGTATTGGTTTTGCCATACACTGACATAAGTCCGCCATGGGTGTACATGTGTTCCCCATCCTGAACCCCCCTCCCACCTCCCTCTCCATCCCATCCCTCTGGGTCATCCCAGTGCACCAGCCCCGAGCACCCTGTACAATGCATCAAACCTGGACTGGTGATTCGTTTCACATATAATATACATGTGGAATCTTTAAAAATGATATAAGTGAACTTATTTACAAAACAGAAATAGGCTCATGGACAAAAACTTAGTTACCAAAGGGGAAAAGGGGGCTGTGAATTGGGAATTGGGGGTTAACAAATACACACTACTATGTATCAAAATAGATAAACAACAAAGACCTACTGTATAGCATAGGTAAGAAATTCAATATCTTATAATTACCTATAATGGAAAATAATCTGAGTAAGAATACATATATACATAAATATATAAAACGGAATCACTTTGCTGTACACCTGAAACATTGTAAATATACTTTCTTTTTTTTTTTTTAAGTAGGCTTGTCATGGGCTTCTTAGGTGGCATTAGTGGTAAAGAACACAAGAGACGCAGGTTCGATCCCTGGGTAGGCAAGATCCCCTGGAGGAGGGAACGGCAACGCACTCCAGGATTCTTGCCTGGAGAATCCCATGGACAGAGGAACCTGGCGGGGTCACAAAAAATTAAACACGACTGAAGCAACTGAGCACGCGTGCACGCACGGCATGCGTACACAATGATCTCTTAGAATTGAATCAGATAGGTTCCTGGGCAATCTAAGTTCGGAAATTAAGTGAACCAGAGGTCATGCGCCTTATAGACTCTTAGGAAATTTTCCTAGTTGCCTGATGACTCTTTCATATTACAAAGTCCTCAATATCCTGGGCCAACATTCACCCTAAGAAAGAGACCTAAACAGATATCTTGAGTCTTGTCCTATCAATTTCACCCTGCTCCCAACACATTTTAACGCCCACCTTCTTCTGCCAGGGTGAAATAGCAGAGGGAGATTTTGGCTGTGACCCTTCCTCTTTACATTAAGAAGACTCTGTTCTGGGCTTCCTTGGTGGCTCAGTGGTAAAGAATCCACCTGCCAGTGCAGGAGACTTGGGTTAGATCCCTGAAAGATCCCACATGCTGTAAGCAACCAAAACTAAGCCTGTGTGCTGCAACTACTGAGCCTGTGCGCTAGAGCCCAGGAGCCACAACTTCTGAAGCCTGTGTATTCTAGAGCCCGTGCTCTGCACCAAGAGAAGCCACACAGTGAGAAACACATGCACTGAAACTAGAGAGCGGCCCCAATTAAGAAAGCCCATGCAGCAACGAAGACCTAGCACAGCCAAAAATAAACAGATATTTTAAAATTAAAAAATACAGAAGGCTCTGTTCCCATCCAATGGCCTGGTCTCACCCTTGAATTTTCCAACTGGACCACGGATTCTTGAATTTCTACACTGAACTTAAAAATTAATAATTCATGGAAGAAATAAGAGAGAAGAGTCTCTTTCTAGCCCCATCATCTTTCTCAGAAGATGATCATCACTGGAGCCAAGGCCAGGAGCCCTGCTTATTTAACAGAGGATTTTCCTTCAATTACTTAGAAGGAAAGGAGGAGGAAAGTGGGTTTGCTTGAATACAATCTTGGTTCTACATTTTAAGACCTGTGCAACATTGAGTAAATTTCTTAGCATCTCTGATTCTCTGTTTCCTTGCTATAAAGTAGTGATAATCATCATATCTGTCTTATAGAGGTGTTGGAAGGGCAAAATAAGAGCTTATGAATATGTTTATGTCTAGCACATGGTCAGCTTTCCTGGTGGCTCAGATGGTAAAGAATCTGCCTGCAGTGGGAGAGACCCAGATTCAATCCCTGGTTCAGGAAGATCCCCTGGAGAAGGAAATGACAACCCACTCCAGTATTCTTGCCTAGAGAATTCCATGGACAGGGGAGCTTGGTGGGCTACAGTCCATGGGGTTGCAAAGAGTTGGACACGACTGAGCGACTAACACACATACACATAATTAGCACTCAACAGATATTAGAGAGTTGTTGTTATCGTCATGGAAATGTCTGACCACTCAAAAGTCTTCAATGTCAACAAACAAGAATAAGGTGTGTTTCAATTCTCAGACCACCTTATAATCAGTATCAGGCCTTTCTAGAAGTACTGATATTATTACTAAATAGGTCAGCCAAAGTAATCCCATTGGCTGAGAAACTGGACCTGAAAATAGATCAAGCTAGCTATTATTTGTCTGGACACCACGTCAGCATCTTCTGCTTCTAGACACTATTGCTAAGTCCAAATGGGGCTTCTGTCTAAGGCCTCGCTGACCCGTGGCTGGAAGCTGTCTTCTCTGCTCCACGTTCCCCAGGTCCCAGGTGCAGACAGAGCATGGGGGTGGGAAGTTGTCTGTGTTGCTGGGGATGGGGAGGGCTCTCCCGGCGTCTTGGAGCTAGATGACACTGTCAGATAGCCAAGTGGTTAAATGTTGAGGGCTGTAAATGAGGCTCATCTGTCAGTCGTGGGCAGGCACCGGCTCCATCTGCTGTGTCAGCAGCCTGGAGAGCGCTTGGAGGAAGCAGCTTATAAAGCATGAAGCCCAGGATGGGGGGCAGAAGCATCCTCAGAAGATATATGTGTACGTTGAAGACTCTCTCAATCTTAGCGAAGGTTAAAAGGCAGACAAACAACAGACCTAAAGAGGGCTTGGCCATGGTCACTCAGCAAATGTGCATGACGATTGCCAGGATGACATGCCAACTCCCCAGGATTCCAGAGTACTTCTCTCTCCACCCAGACACACCTGACCCAGCTTACACCTAACCCATGGGTGGAAGTGATGCCCTGAGCAATGTGAGAATAACACCTCCCAGTTCTCTTTCTATGCTTGCATTTGTTCTTCAAGTATCTGTTCCTCTCTCTAGAACCTCAGAATAGACCTGATCACATTCATTCATTCATTCAATAGATATTTTTGGAGCACCTCTATATATAAGGTCTCATCCCAAGCACTGAATGCATCGACGAAAAACACATACCTAGTTCCTGCCTCCGGAAGCCCATAACCTAGTGTGCAAGACAGATCTTAGGCAGAAAGAAAATGAGTTTTTGTAAAGAAAAAGTACTGGGTACCAGTTGTCCCTAATTCACATATTGCTGAATATTATGAGGAATTAACCACTATGTTTCCCCCTCACCCCACTTCTTTTTATTCAGTGACCCTTCTTCACTGCGCTGATGGCCATGGGGCACCCAGAGTCTTGGTGGAGAATTTTGCACAAAGGAATCAGACAGCAAAAGAGTCACATTCCAGATTTCTGAACTTCAAAACACAGTACTGATATGGACAAATATTTGCTAAGTTAGCATTCTATTTCTGGCCCAGAAAATATGAGGAATTCTGGGCTACAGGAGGAGCAAAAGTTAAGTAAAAGAGCAACTGAGTCAGCTGTTGGTGTATATTTTCTGAGATGAGGTTCTGTAGGTTGCCCAAAAAAACAGGCACAAGCAAAAATACAGATCTCCCTAATTCTCACATCCTCAAGCACATCGAAGAGTTTGGCCCTGGATCAGAGATATTCCCAGCTGATGAGCTGAGCAGGGTAAAGGAAAGGCCAAGAGAAGCAGGCTTTCCCCAGTCAGCAAATGAGGAGGCTTCCCCAGCCTTGGGTCCTCCAAGGTCAAAGGCTGGCAAACAGTCTATAATTGGAGTCATATGTCCCCTAGCCTTTAGGTAACCACATGGCTGAATAACTCCAAGTCACCATCATGGCTTAGTTATTGTCTCAACAACAGATGAAATGCAGAAAGAAGAGAAGCAATGTGGGTGATCCGAGAGCTGCAGTCCTAGAAGGCCATTATCTGTCTTAAGCTTCAGCCCACCCTACCACCTACTCCTCCATGGGAGGTTATAATACAGCAATAAGTCTGCAATTATATTTTACTGGTGAAAAAAAATAGTGGTGAGTCAAAAGCCAGCTCACAGATGTAACATCTCTACTAGTTACTTAAGTGGGAGGGGGCCAAGTCTTGGGCTGAAGTCAGACTCCTCACTGTGGGCCCATGTTCTTGAGTCTGACTGCTCTGGACCAAGTCTCCCAGGAGCACTTAGCCCTAGCTGGTGATGACCACCAGGCACAAGAGAGGTAGTGGTTAAGGTTCTGGAAGGAGGCTGTAGGACTTTGGACAGACCCTGGGGTCTGGCTGTTGTTGTTGAGTCACTCAGTCATGGCCGACTCTTTGCGACCCCATGGACAGCAGCACACCAGGCTTCCCTGTGCTTTACCATCTTCCAGAGCTTGCTCAAACTCATGTCCATCGAATCAGTTATGCCATCTAACCATCTCATCCTCTGCCACCCCCTTCTCTTCCTGCCTTCAATCTTTCCCAACATCAGGGTCTTTTCTAAGGAGTCAACCCTTCACATCAGGTTGCCAAAGTATTGGAACTTCAGCTTTAGCATCAATCCTTCTAATGAGTATTCAGGGTTGATTTCCTCTAGGATTGACTGGTTTGTTCTCCTTGCAGTCCAAGGGACTCTGAGTTAAGCATCAATTCTTCCGCGCTTAGCCTTCTTTATAGTCCAACTCTCACATCCATACATGACTACTGGAAAAACCACAGCTTTGACTAGATGGAGAAGACATAGCAGCATCACAGCCTGGACCATCTTACCAGAGACAGAAGAAGGAAAGGGGCAACTCTACAGATGTAAGAATGGATGCCTCAGATCAGCCAAGAACCAGACTGGGCAACATAGCCATCAGTAGAAACCACTATAGACACATCATCACCAAAGGCCAAACGTGTACCCAAATATGCCAGGACAAGGTGTCAGCTCCCTCTGAATTTAGATGCAATCATGCGGACAAGGGTGAAGGCAGAATATACTGAGTAAAGAAATCTTAATTGCCATATGTAAGTTTTTAACATCAAGCAGAATAGGGACATAAAACAGAATTAAGCTAAGTTATAAATATAAGAAAATATATGTAAATGTATGTATATATTATAAACATGTACATATAGGTATATTTTGGGTGTCCCAGGTGGTGCTAGTGGTAAAGAACCTCCCTGCCAGTGCTGGAGATTCAAGAGACACAGGCTCGATCCCTAGGTCAGGAAGATCCCCTGGAGGAGGGCATGGCAAACCACTCTAGTATTCTTGCCTGGAAAAATTCCACGGACAGAGGAGCTTGGCCGGCTACAGTCCATGGGGCTGCAAAGAGTCAGACACGACTGAGGGACTGAGCACACAAACAAACAAAAGTATATTTGTATCTTAATATGTTTATATATTTATATAAACATATATAACTAATATTAATATATATATGCAAAACATAAAATGTAATATAATTATATAATTAAATACTAATACAAATATAAATACACATTTATATATATTTATGATCTATAAATTATATATAATAAATACATTCATATTTATAAAATGTCTACTTTTCATATTATATGATTATATATACTACTTTATATTTTTTACAAATGTACTTATTTATATACATATATATTTACATAAGAGAGAGAAAATGAACCTCAGTTCAAATCCCAGTTATGTCACTTTATAGCTCTATAACTTTGAGCCCAATATGTTTCTCTCTTGATTTCCTTATATGTGACATTCTAACCAGTGATCCTACCCACCCACCCTCTCCTGTGGGAGAGGCCATTTTAAATTTTATCGGTGATAAAGAACAGGCTTCTTTCTAGCCTTGGGGCTTACTATTCTCCAAGATCCAAGATGCTAACAGCGCCTCTACTGGAAGACACTGGAACGAACCTCACATCCCTTCAAGACTACCTGGAGAATCATTGTTTGTTTTAAATTTATTTATTTAAATTGGAGGCTAATTACTTTACAATATTATGGTGGTTTTAGCCACACATTGACATGGAGAATCACTGTTAATCCAGACTCTTCCCAAAGTCACCTTCTGCCTGGTCAGGGATGGGCATGAAACTGAGTCGATGGCCACCCCAGAACCCTGCCACGGGGCATGTCCCACCCAAATCACAGAAGCAAGCCCCCAGGCTCCAAAGAATACTTATTATCCATTCTCTCATTTACTCCTTGCAGCTTCTCTGAAACCCCTCCTCAAAGGGGGAAAGTGAAGTACATTTGATGCCAGTAGCAGAACACCCTCACCACGAGTTGTGACAACCAAAACAATCTCCAGACATTGTGAAATACTCATGCAATGGGGGTGCAGACAGAGACAGGAGCACAAAATCACCCCCAGGCAGAAACAATGTTCTTCTCATATAGGAATACAAATATTCCTATGATGCAGCTCAGGGCCTGGAATATGGTAAGCATACAATGAAATTAAATTTATGCTTATGAAAATGCATTTGTGGGGTGTGTGTGTGTGTCCGTGCAAATATGCATGCATGCATGTTTGGTGGTTTCCAAAATAAATTGTCAAGGATACGAGATTTTTTGTTTTTCTGGGATGCATTCAATACTGCTCTGTGTTTATATGGCATTGTTAAAAGTAACAAAAAAAAATGTTGCTGTTAATTGGAACTTAACAACCCTTTGTTCTTAGATTGGTGATTGTGTGTGTGTGTGTGTTCATCTCTTTTGACTGATAACAGGTTCCTTTCAAACAATATTCACTTGGCAAAGAAAATGAATTTTCAGTGAAACAAGAAAGCCCTTTCTCCATTCCATAAAAGAGACATTATCAGATCATTAAAGCATCGTTACATGTTGAGCTCCTAATGCACTGGTCTTTACTTGGGAGCACATGGCAATCTCAAGGAAGAATTTTTATTGCCAGATGAAGAGATCAGGAAGTAAGATATTATGAAATGTGCTATTAGGCAGCAGATAAGTAATTAGGTGACAAGCAAAATACATAATTCGACATTTCAAAATATTTCCACTTCATCACCAGTTCATTATGATCCTGCCTCCTCTCTCCTGGCCCACCAGGAATTTACATCAAGATTATTTACAAAAAAAAAAAAAATCATCAGGCTAAGTGAATTGTAATTAAGTCATATGATTGTTTTTAACACTTTCAATGAGCCTAAAGAGACAGGCATAAACAGGTTCAAATTACCCCTGGCAGTCTGAATGACTGCTGTTCTTGCCAGCAGGAAGGTGACGGTAAAATGGTGTTTTTGTTATTATTTCACACACACACACAAAAAGGAACTGAGGAGCCACGGATGGTGCCACAAGAAGGGAGACTAATTCAAACCACAGTCAAGATGACTGTGCGTCTTTAAAGAGACTCTGCACGTTGATTTGATGCCTTGACAAAAGACTGGACGCAATAACAAATTCCCCAGGGGAAGAGCAATTAGCAAGCTACCTGGTTTCTGTACAGCCTTTGTCCCTACCACCACCTGCTTCTTTCAGTAAGGACTGCTCAAGTGTTTCAGGATATTAAGATTCACAGGTGCTATAACAGGGAAACCTTCCCGTACCCTGGCCCTCTTTGAAGAACCAGGCATAAAGTTAGTGCCCATTTTATACTCATTGATCAATTTGATAACCAACTGATTTAGTAAGAACAATAGCAAAGCCCCTAGCTTTGTTGTTGTTGTTTAATAGCCTTGAGTTTTAAAAGAATTAAAATGCATTCTTCGCTTAACATGAGAATCTCTAGATCTATCCATATTGCTGCAAATGGCATTTCTCATTCTTTGTTGTGGCTCCATAATACTCCATCTACTTACATCTTGGTTATCCATTCATCTGTTGATGGGCATTTAGGTTGCTTCCAGGTCTTAGCTATAATAAATAGCAAAGAACATTGGGGTGAATATTGGGGTGCTGGTATCTTTTCAAATTAGTTTTCATTTTTCTGGATATATGTCCAGGAGTGGGATTGCTGGATCATATGGCAACTCTATTTTTCATTTTTTAAGGAATCACCATACTGTTTTCCACATACTAAGTGAAATACCTCAAAGACACATACCATTTGATATCACTTATATGTGGAATCTTTTAAAATGATACAAATGAACTTATTCACAAAACAAATAGATGACAGACATAAAAGAGAAACATCATTACAAAGAAGAAAGGAGTTGGGGGATAAATTAGGATTTGGGGATTAACAGATACAGACTACTATATATAAAATAGATAAGCAAGGACCTACTATATAGCACAGGGAACTATATTTAATATCTTATAATAACCTATAATGGCAAACAGTCTGAAAAGGAATATATATTCATAAATTTATATGTATGTATAACTGAATCAAGTTGCTGTATACCTGAAACATTATAAGTCAGTTGAAATTATACAGGAAAAAATGTATTCTTTGGTCACTTGGGTTTTTTCTCAAAGGGGATATTAGCTTCATAAACACAGAAGAGAGAAGGGAGGGAGAGAGGGAGGGAGAGAGGGATGGAGGAAGGGAGAAGACGAGAGAGAGAGAAAGAAAAAGAAAGAAAGGAAATTTTCCTATGCAGCACACCAAATGCTAAGAGAAGCATCTGCTCTTGGCTTATTTCCTATAGTAGCTACTGCAAAACTAGAGGTAAGTCCTATTATCAGTATCACCTGATACATGTGGAAAGGATCAGAGATAGAAAGCAATTCATTCAGCATCACATTAATGTTGCATCTTTATTTTGTGTATACATGTCTGTGCGTATACGTCTGTGTAACTGTGCTCATGTCACCTCCTAAAATGCTCCAGCGGTTTTCCCTTCTCTTAGGACAAAGATGACAGGGAACCCACACAGCCCCTGCGCCTCTCTACCTTCCTGCCTCTCCCACCACCTCATGCTTTCAGCCGCTTGCCTTCTTCCAGTTTCCCAAATGTCCTTGTCATTTGTTCTTAATCTCCCAGGGCTAGAACTTTGCAGATAATGTTTCCTCTGCCTGAGATACCCTGATTCATCCACATAACCCCTTCCCTTCCTTCTTGTCAGCTTCAGGGGGAGCCTTCCCTGAACCTCCATGACAGTATTAACAGCATCAGTTATTGATACTCTCCTCAGCACATACCTCCCTCATTTATGAAGTCCATCTCATTTGCAACTTCACACCAATCTCTGTGATTTATTGATGAATGAATAACCCCTCTATCATACTTTTTGCGACCCCATAGACTGTAGCTTGCCAGGCCCCTCTGTCCATGGAATTCTCTAGGCAAGAATACTAGAGTGGGCTGCCATTCCCTTCTCCAGGGGATCTTCCCAACCCAGGGATTGAACCTGGGTCTCCTGCATTGCAGGCAGATTCTTTACCAGAGTCAGACACAACTGAGTGACTAACGCTTTCACTTCACTTTCACTTTCTATTACACTGGTGGCTGAGTGGTAAAGAATTTGCCTGCCAAAACAGGAGCCACAGGAGACTTGGGTTCAATCCCTGGGTCAGGAAGATCCCCTAGAGGAGGAAATGGCAACCCACTCCAGTGTTCTTGCCTGGGAAATCTCATGGACAGAGGAGCCTGGCAGGCTATGGTCCATGGGATCACAAAGAGTCGGACATGACTGAGCAACAGAACACACACGTACCCAGCCACTATTACGTGAGAAGTATCTAAGTTCAGGGACTGTTCCAGTCACCAGTGTAGCCCCTGCACCTAGCACAGTGTGGCTCGACAGATCTTCATCCTGGGGATGAATACATGAACAAACGAATAAGTATTTTAAATGCCGATATTTTTAAGCACATGAGTAACAATTCAGAACTTGACTGCCACACCAGCCAGTGAACCAGAGTGACCCCGGAAAGTCCCAAGAGAAGAGAGTGATTCAGGACTGGGACACAGAGCAGGAGTTGTTACCTAGAGTGATCATCCATCGTCATTAGTTTTGGGGGGAGCTGATGATCGTATTCCAAAGACTGTGTCAATCTCTGACTTCTGGCCCGGGCTTCTCGTAATTGTTTTAGAACTCTAAAACCATTTAGATCTAGAAATCTAAAGCCAGAGATCTGACAATTTTTTTTTTATTTCCCTTAAAAATGATAGATCAGCCGTTTGGTGTTTTTCATAAATTCTTCAGCCAACGTTGCGTTTTTCCATCCACATTTTGCATTAAGGATTTGCTATGAAAATGGCTGGAAGAGAGGAATTTAATGCAATTATGATTTTTTAAAGCTCCATCTCTCTAATTAATACCCCAGAGGGGGGACTTTTTTCTAACATAATGGCCTTTCAGTGTTAAAAGGGCTTAATATTATGGTAAAATATGTTAACTTGCCCGACACTCTGACCCAAATGAAAGAATGAAGAGGGAGCGCATCTGTCTTCCCAGAGCTTCTGCCACCGCAAATGGTGTTGTTTTCAGTATTTTCATAATGAACTAATCAACTACTTATTCACTAATTGCGTCTACATTAAAAACTTATTACCCTGGAAAAGGGCTGCTCTGCCATTGACCTTCTGACTAGCGGAGAGAGGGATGAGGATCATATGGAAACCTTAAGGCAGAGGAAATGGCCGTACCCAGGGAAAGGATATCTTTCTGTTCATTGAAACAGGCATAATGCTTTCCGTGGGGCTGTCATACACAAGGAGCTGGAAGTCCAAAAACTGGAAGCTGCTTCTGTTTTGCTGGGTAGGGTCCATGCCTCAACAGGCTTCACAATGCTAACCAGGAGCACAAAAACAACTCTAATGATGACACTGACTCATGGGGCAAAGTGGTCATGCCAGGCGCAATGATGCCTGATATCCACTCCTACCAATAAGGAATGTGGGGCTCAGACAGGTCAAATGGCTTGCCTAAAGCCACACAGCTGGTCAATGTCAGAAGTAGACATAAATCAAACCCTTCTAACTACATCTCCTGGGTGCCAAGCCTCTCAAGGGATGCTGGAAAAATGAGAAACTAGATGCTGATGCGATTTAGAGCAAATCCAAGATCTCTAGCTGTTCCTAAGCTCTCATTGCTCCCTGGCCAGCTGTCTTCCAAGACTCCCTCCTCTCTTTCATGATGTAGTGTAGAGAGACAATGCTTTGCAGTTCACCAAGGCACACAGGAAGACTACATTTCCCAGCCTCCTTTGTGGGTAGGTTAAACGTTAACCAGTGGAGCACTGGTAAAAGTGATGGACCCCAGGCCCACACAGGAAGACTACATTTCCCAGCCTCCTTTGTGGATAGGCTTGGACCATGTGGTTAAATGTTAACCAATGGAGCCCTGGCAAAAGTGATGGGCCCCAGGCCACCACTGTGACAGTTCTGGAGGCCATATGCTTGGAGGGCATTGCTAAAAGAGCTATACTGCTGAATATACAGCAGAGTTTGTGTAAATAAGAAATAAATGTTTATTGTATTAAGCTACTGAGTTTCTAGGCTTTTTCAATCACTGATGCATAGCCCAGCCTCACTTAACTAGTCTACCCTCTCAAAGAATAATTGTAAGTCTCTATTCTTCATTCAATTGACAGATTTTATTAAGCACCTCTTGCATCCAGAGAGACAAAGGCGATTGAGGCTGACATGATCCTATCTCTACAATGGTTAATTCTAGGTGTCAACTTGATTGGCCCCCAAGATGCCCAGATGTTTGGTCAAACCTTCTGGGTATGTCTGAGGGTGTTTCTGGACAAGAACATTTGAAGCAACAGACTAAGTAAAGCAGATCACCCTCCCAAATGTCAGTGGTCCTCTTCTAATCAACTGAAGATCTGAACAGAACAAAAGGCTGAGTAAGAGGGACCTTCACCTTCCTGATTGTCTGGGCTGAGATATTAGTCTTTTCTTACATTCAGAATCAAACCAAAAAATCAACTCTTCTTGGGTCTCAAGTCTGCCAGATTTTGAACTGGAACTTCCAGTTATGAAAAAATAGAGGTAGTAAGAGAGACAGAATGATAAAGATAGAGACAGAGATAAAGACAGATAGTGACAGAAATAAAGATAGAGAGGGAGTGTGATAGAGAGATAGCAATAGAGACAGAGATAGAGAAAGATAGAGATATAAAGATACATCTCCTATTGGTTCTGGTTCTCTGATTAATGCACTCTTAAGAAAGAAACTAAGTAGACAAATAAACACACAATTAAATAATAACAACCTAGGGTACCTTCTATGCAGGCTGGGAATTATAGGTGGTTGGGAAAAGGCTCTCCAAGGAGACAATACTGTTTTAAAATGTAGCTTTTATTATATTTCAGTATGGCAAGGCCAACAGATCAGGAGACCTGGAGATGTTTACCACTGAAAAGATAACCTGTTACATTCTTAGATTCCAAGAGGATGAGGCATGGCACACCATGTGGGGCCATGTAGGGAAGCACCAGGGCCAGGTGGGAGGCAGAGTGAGGACCCAGGAGAAAGCATGCACATTGAGGTTTCTATTGTGGTTTCTGCAAGGAGAAAGAGAAGAGGCAGAGTAAGGAGGTTTAGGACTGGTTACTGTGAATAATTTTGCTTGGCTGTGAGACATAAGAGCCATCCCTAGTTGTCTAGTACCTAGACCTGGGTGATAAAGGTAGAGAATGAGTGAGTGATCTAGAGTGTAGAAATCCTGTGAGGGAGGTGGCTGGGGGGGCTGCACTATGGTTGGTTTGCATATGAAAGGCTCTCTTGAGTACCGCTGGGATGGAGAGACCCACCAGGGTCCAACAAGGTCAAAAGATGTCAAAGCATCAAACAGAGAAACTAGAAGATGTGGTTCTTAGCAGCCGTGTGGGCTGAGACTGGAATAATGGGAAGCCATCAATCATGAAAAGAGCCAGAAGGCATACTCAAATCAGAGAGAATAGCATAGAAAACCAAATAAGTGAGAGAGAAAAGGAGTGGCCAGAAATACAGGCAGAAGACCAAGTCAAGGGAGGAGAGCGTTCCAAGAAGACGAGAGTGCTGCTAAGAAATGGAGTAAAATAGGAATGGAAGCATATTCTCCTAATGAAAAAATAAATCTTAGTATTCTACACACTGCTTCCTCAGCTTCCCTACTTTCTCCATGATCGTCTGGCTTCTTCGCCCAGCAGCACCCCATGAAGGTCACTGGCGGCTTCACACTGGATCACATTGAGTGCTCTTTCCCTTGCCCTCATTTTGATAGCATCTCTGGAAAATTTGGACTTCTCTGGTGGCTCAGACAGTAAAGCGTCTGCCTACAGGGCGGGAGACCTGGGTTTGACCCCTGGGTCAGGAAGATCCTCTGGAGAAGGAAATGGCAACTCACTCCAGTACTTTTGCCTGGAAAATCCCATGGACAGAGGAGCATGGTAAGCTATAGTCCATGGGGTCGCAAAGAGTCAGACACGACTGAGCAACTTCACTTGACCAGATACACATCAGTAAACAGACAAAAATATCTGTCCTCATGATTGTGACATTCTAGTGGGGATGAAAGACAATGCAACAGAAAAATGTATAGTGTTAGGTAGTAGTGCCGAAATGGAGTAAAGCAAAGCAGGAAAAGACAGAGCATGAGGAGAGGAGGAGAGGACTTTGATTACAAGTGGCTAGGAAAGACCTCACCAATCTTCCTAGCCAGCCATGCCGAGAAGTGTGCACTTGATCCTCAAGAGAAAGCTGAGCACCAAAGAATTGATGCTTTTGAATTGTCGTGCTGGAGAAGACTCTTGAGAGTCCTTTGGACTGCAAGGAGATCAAGCCAGTCAATCCTAAAGGAAATCTACTCTGAATATTCATTGGAAACACTGATGCTGAAGCTGAAGCTCAAATACTTTGGCCACTGGATGCCAAGAGCCAATTCACTGGAAATGACCCTGATGCTGGGAAAGGTTGAGAGCAGGAGGAGAAGGGAATGACAGAGGATGAGATGGTTGGATGTCATCACCGACTCAATGGACATGAGTTTGAGCAAACTCCAGGATATGGTGAAGGACAGGGAAGCCTGGTGTGCTGCAGTCCATGGGGTCATAAAGAGGCAGACACAGCTTAGTGACTGAACCACAACAAAGGAGGTATTCTAAGTCTGGGAGGCATGGGAGTCCCATGACCAAAACTGTTTTATCAAGAGCTGAGATGTGAAGAGGGAGTGAGAAGATGCTCCAGCAAAAGCCCAGAAGCATGAAGGAGTAACATATACCTGTGAGGACTGTTAGTGGTCTGATATGACTCCAGTGGAGAGAGGGACTGGGTGACAAACCATAATCCTGGGCAAGTCCCTTCATTTATTCAGACCTGAGTTCTCTCATTTATGAAATGGAAAATACTACAACTAACATGTGCAAGATCAAAGAGAGCAGGTATGAAATCCCAAGCACAATCTCCTGCCAGCAGTAGGCATTAACAAATGATAGCTACTATTATGACAATGACTTCCCATTGAGAATTTTATGGCAGGAGAATCACAGGCTTCAGACACTGAGCAGCTGATAATATCTGCCATTTTATTTTTTTTTAATTTTATTTATTATTATTATTATTTTTTTTGGTGATACTGGGTCTTCATTGCTGTGCACGAGGCTTTCTCTAGTTGTGGCAAACGGGGGCTATTCTTCTTTTCGGTGCTTGGGCTTCTCGATGCAGTGGCTTGTCTTGTTGTGGAACATAGGCTCTAGGTGCACCAGTTCAGTAGTTGTGGTGCACGGGCTTAGGTCCTCTTCAGTATATGGGATCTTCACGGACCAAGCATTGGGGACGCCATCCCATTTTCTTAAAGGCTCTACTGAGAGTTGTACTTAAAGACTGTGTGAGAGTTGGACCATAAAGAAAGCTGAGTGCTGAAGAATTGATGCATTTGAACTGTGGTGTTGGAGAAGACTCTTGAGAGTCCCTTGGACTGCAAGGAGATCCAACCAGTCCATCCTAAAGGAAATCAATCCTGATTATTCATTGGAAGGATTGATGCTGAAGTTGAATACTTTGGCCACATGATGCAAAGAACTGACTCATTGGAAAAGACCCTGATGCTGGGAAAGATTGAAGGCAGAAGGAGAAGGGGATGACAGAGGATAAGATGGTTGGATGGCATCACTAACTCGATTGACATGAGTTTGAGCAAGCTCTGGCAGTTGGTGATGGACAGGGAAGCCTGGTGTGCTGCAGTCCATGACATCACAAAGAGTCGGACACGACTTGAGCGACTGAGCTGAGCTGAACTGAGCCCACCATATGGAGCCAGTGCTGCTTCTTGGGCCTGATTCAAAACCTCCCCACTGTTTTTATAAAGATCTGTTGACATGATTTATTGGGAATTCTGTCCATTAACATTTTTAAATGTTCAATAAATCCTCCAACCAGGCTAGTAAATTAATCTTAATAAATTCACAGCAGAAACAGCTTTGCTTGTTGATCAGCACATGATAGTGTGTTCGCTCCCCTGTGTGTTGTAGGAAGGGATGGTGTGTGTGGAGCTGAAGCCCCTGAAGACAGAGCGGAAAGACACTGAAAAGTGTCTTCTCCACAGAGGAGGAGTCTTAGCCCACACCTCAGCCTCCATTTCCCCATCCACCCAATGGGACAAAGATGTAACAGAAATTTGTCCAAACTTATGACACATGATACATTGAGACTAAGTGCCAACAATCTCATGAAACCAAGGTTAGTTTACCATTTGAAAGTCAATGTAATATGAACATCATAATATTAACAATCATATGATTATTTCAATGGATGCAGAAAAATCATTTGCTAAAATTCAGTACTATTACTGATAAAAACTTTCTGCAACCTAGGAATAAAGAAGAATTTTTCAACTGGTAATGGACATCATACTTAATGGTAAGATACCCAATAATTTCCTACTAAAGTCAGAAACAAGGCAAGAATACCCACTTTCACCATATTTATTCAACATTTTATTAGAAGTTCTAGTAAGCACAATAAAGCAAGGAAAGGAATCCATGTCAGAAATTGTCTTTATTATCAGGATTCCTTTCCTTTGGAATCTACAAAAAACATAAATAAAATAAACCTATCACAACTAATAAATGATTTTAGCAAGATTGTAGGATACAAGATCAATATATACAACTCAATTGTATTTCTATAGAATACCAATAGACTACTAGAAATTGAATGTGAATAAAAATACCATTTGGGATAACATAAAACTACTAAATATTTAGAGATAAATCTGACAAAAGAGGTGCAAGTCCTATACACTGAAACCACAAAACCTTACTGAGAGAAATTTATAAAGGAATAAGACACTGGGTTCTTGGTTTAGAAGATTCGGTGTTGTTAAAATGTCAATTTTCCCCAAATTGGTATATAAATTCAGTGCAATACCAATCAAAACCCAAGCAGACTTCTTTTTTTACAGAAGTGACATGCTGATTCTAAAATCCATACAGAAATTCAAAAGGTCTGTAACAACCAAAGCAATGCTAAAAAGTAGAATAAAGTTGGCTTAGAAATGTTAAATAATTTTCCCAAGGTCAAATGAAGATCATGCCTCTCTCCTTCCTTAAATGACATGCTACTGCCCTTATTGCCTCTCTCCCCAGTACCTGTCCTAGGCAGGTATTTCCAAATATATTGTTTCATGTCGTCCTTACTATGGCCCTAGAAGTTTATTAGCTTCCCTTACAGACAAAGAAACTGAGGCCCAAGTGACTTATGATGAAACTAAGCTAAGTAACTCACGGTCTTTAAGAAAAAGAATATGGGCTGACTTAGAATTTCTCTCTCTCTCATTCTGGCAAATAAAAAACACTAGATAAAATACTCACAGTAAGACTGAGGATTGAGAAGAGTCATCTTTTGACAGACTCAGGGTGACTACTACCACGTAATGAAATAGAATGTGCTCAAAACCACTTCTTCTTCCCCTTATATCGGGATTTTCTCATGTAAATGATTAACTTAATTTGCTTTCCTTTCAAAAGCACTTGCTATTGAAGTCTTTTTCGAGTGTCTGACATCTCTCACAACAATGGTCATATACCTATCTGATAATAGCTATCCACTAAGTCACATCACAACAAAATCCTGTGTGTAACACACAGTCAAGTCCCAGGAGTGGCCTACTTATTTCCAAGTCCCCTCACTCTACCCCAATTCTATCACAGAAAAAAAAAAAAAAAATTGGGACAAGCTTTGAATTTATCTTTATGGAATTTGACTTATCATTCCAGCAATCAGCCCCATGTATCAATATTAAAGATGCACTCCACGCCTAACACAGTGATTGATGCTAATGCAAGGTACCAAAAACAGCATCCTTACTTCTCTTAAGTGTTTTTCCTCAACAGTCCTATTAGAACCACCTGCCAGTCTGGTTTAATTTATTTCTTAATGACTCCTGTATCCACACAAGTATCTCTTGTCCCTGTTTCCCCCTCAAGAGAATTATACCATTCTATGTGCACGCATGTATGCTCAGTTGTATCCAACTCTTTGACATCCCATAGACTGTAGCCCACCAGGCCCCTCTGTCAATGGGATTTTCCAAGCAAGAATACTGGAGTGGGTTGCCATTTCCTACTCCAGGGCATCTTCCTGACAACAGGAATCAAATCCAAGTCTCCTTCATCTCCTGCATTGGTAGGCAGATTCTTTTATCACTGAGCTATACTAACTCATTAATCTCAAAAAAATTCATGTTTATTTTCCTTATTCTTCTATACCAGCTAGGTCTCCAAGGACCTGAAACTGATATGCATACTCTGTCTCTAAGAAAAAGCTCTCTCCCACCTCCTTCCAAGCATCCACCCTTCTGACTATTTTTGCTAAACCTTATATTATCTACTTGAGGATCTTGGGGACTCTATGGGCCAATTCATCTGCTGTTGACAGCCACATCTGAGGTCCCCCTGTGCCATCACGTTTCCCCCTCTCCCACGATAAAGTCTCAAAGGAAGCAAATCATTAGCAACTCTCCATTTCTAGCACCACTGGGGGAAATAACAAGGAAGGGGTTTTTCTAGTAGGGCAGCATCAAGACTCTCCAACCCTGGCCCATCAAAACTTTATCTTGCACGTAATGGTTTACAAAGGGTGAGATGCCCATAAAAGAGACTGGTAGGTATAGGACTCAGGGAGTGAAGACAGGGAAATACAGAGACAGGAAGATAAGTTCATCACTGCCTGGGGCCTAGACTTGGGTCTGGGCCGTCATAGGGGAGTCAGGATGGCTGGGTATAAAAATGCCTTTGAGTTTGTGTGGACACGGCATCTTAGCTGTAGGGGGACAGTCGAGGTTGGGATGGGAAAAGTGCCAAAAGTCAAGATCAAGATGAAACAGACAGATTAACCGGTTCAGAAGCTGATCAGAAAAAAAAAAAAAATGTGGCCATGTAGGTGAAGAGTTGTTTAGAAATAAGGCAGCATAGTGAGAGCGTTAGGGTCCAGCTCTGAGGTGGGGCTACCCATATGGGCAGCTGGGTCTGATGACACAAAGGCCTGGGCAGCTGAGAAAGATGTCCTCAGTGATGTGACAAAGAGTGACCCACTGAAGTAGCAGAGGTCCACCCTCCCCTAATTTTGAAGGCATCACAGACATCTCCCAAAAGCCATGGAATCCTGGATCCTGAAGCTCCCCACAGCCTATCATTCCCTCTGCTCACTACCTCCTAGAACCTGCCAGGTTCTAGAACTCAGAATTTCCATGGCTCCTTTGAAATATAGGTCTTTGGCTCTCATCAGGGTTTGCCTTTTCCAACAAATTATTTATGAAGCTTTGGCTCGAGTGCCAACTTTTCAACTCCTCTTGCCATGGAAAATGAGACTAGGGAGAGAAACCAGGGCCATTTCGACACCATTATCTATCCTGAGGCTGAGAATTTACTTGTTTCCTTGAAGCCATCCAGTCTGAAAAGGAGAGCACTGCTTTCTTCCCAACTTGTCTCAGCCAGAGGCAGTGAAATTAGAGGACTTCAGGGAGACATCATCCCCTTCCTGTCGGAAAGTTCCCAGCAGAAGTATTCTGATAGATCTATGGACATATGTGACAAGGAGCTTGTTAAGTGCTAGGAGCTGTATCTTTCAACTGAGCCCAAGGAGGTATAAAAAAACAGTTCCCAAAGAGCACATACTAGAATTTCCTCATCAGATTTTGGTTCTCATATTTGACGCTCAGGTGTGGTCCTCCTGATTTGACTGTACTGGTGAAATGTGACCCAATGTTCATTAGCTATGCCCCCATGGGGGGAGCCTCCCTGATGGCAATAGTGGTAAAGAACCTGCCTGTCAATGCAGGAGGTGGCAAGAGACATGGATTCGATCCCTGGGTTGGGAAGATCCTTTGGAGAAGGGCATGGCAACCAACTCCAGTATTCTTGCCTGAAGAATCCCATGAACAGAGGAGCCTGGCAGGCTACAGTCCATAGGGTCACAAAGAGTCAGACACGACTGAAGTAACTTGGCAGGCACGCAAACCACATGGGACCTTGTAGCCTTCTGCTTTGGGCTGCAGTATTTTGTGGAAATAATAACTTGAAGGGACCAGGACCACTTATGCTGTGTAAAATACAATGAGGGGAGGAAAAATTTCGATCAACATGTGTCAGTGAACACTCCAAGCAAAACAAATAACAGGCAGATAGGAAGTCCCTGGTGGTCTAGTGGTTGAGGATCCACCTGCCAATGCAGGGGATATGGGTTCAATCCCTGGTCCAGGAAGATCCCACATGCTGAAAGGCAACTAAGCCCCTGTGTCCCAACTGCTGAGCCCGTCTCTGGAGCCCATGCTCCACAAGAGAAGCCACTGCAATGAGAAGCCTGAGCATCGCCACTGGAGAGCAGCCCCTGCTCACCACAACTAGAGAAAGTCCATGAGCACCAAAGATGACTGAGCACAGCCAAAAATAAGTAAATTAAAAAAAAAAACAGGCAGATATCAAGAAGTAGAAAACACAGACGTGACTGCTGAAAACACAACTTAATAAGCTAACACAAAAAATACCATTGTTCTTGTTCAGTTGTGTCTGACTCTTTCCGACCCCGTGGATCGCAGCATGCCAGGCTTCCCTATTCTTCACCATTTCCCAGAGCTTGCTCAAACTCATGTCCATTGAATCAGTGATGCCATCCAACCACCTCATCTTCTGTCCTCCCCTTCTCCTCCTGCCTTCAATCTTTCCCAGCACCAAGGTCTTGCCAATGAGCTCTTTGCATCAGGTAGCCAAAGTAATAGAACTTCGGCTTCAGCATCAGTCCTTCCAATGAATATTCAGGGTTGGTTTCCTTTAGAATTGACTGGTTTAATTGCCTTGCTAAACCTCTGTCCTTCCCTCACTGCTCACCAGCCATGCGAACCCTCTGTCTATGCCTGGAGTACATCAGCTCACTCTGATCTCAGGGCCTGTGGTCCACGGTTTCCTCTACCTGGAACTCTCTTCCTTGGGTCTTCAGTCTTCCTTAGAAGGGCCCTCACTAACATCCAGGCATCAAGTCTCTCCACCTCCCCTGATGTCACTGTCCCAGAGTCTTTCTGGCCCTCACCCACCACAATATAAAATTAATTTATTTCTTTACTTGTCAATTTTCTCCTTTCCCCCCTAGAATAAAATTTCTCTGGGAGAAGACAGCTTGTTTGTCTTATCACCCATTTTATTTCCTGTGCCTAGAACATAGTTAGGCCCTCGGTGAAAATGGTGAAAAGAAAACCAAGAATGAATAAAAAGAGGAAACCATGTGAGCTCCAGGAGCAGGGAATGGGCACTGAATGGTCCCAGTGAGTTTCACCCATGGGACAGACTGGAATCCGGGTCTTGGAGAATGGGCAGACGATCTGACACCTCCATGAGCTATTCTCCTCCCAAGAGTGGCCACCTCTAGGTGTCGGATGCAGGGAATGCTATGATGGCATAGAAGTGTCACAAAGGTTTATCCAGAAAAAAGCATATGCTCAAAGGATGCTCTGATGAGTGAACCAAGAGCTGCTCATGTCCACTTCTGTCAGACTCCTAAGTGATATTCAACTCATTCTAGGGACTTCCCTGGTGGTCCATGGGCTAAGACTCCACACTCCCAATGCAGGGAGCCCAGGATCAATCCCTGGGTTCTATCCCAGGGAACTAGATCCCACAGGCCACAACTAAGAGTTTGTATGCTGCGACTCCAACTCCTGCATGCCACAACTAACATTCGGCACAGTCAAATAAAACAAATATTTAACTCATCCTAGGCAAGGGAATGGGTTTCCCAGCTAGCTCAGTGGTGAAGAACTGCCTGCCAAAGAAGGAGACTCGGGTTCAATTCCTTGAGAAGGAAATGGCAACACACTCCAGTATTGTTGCCTGGGAAATCCCACGGACAGAAGAGCATGGAGGGTGTGGGGAGAGACCAAATTAGCCAAGATGGCATGGTCAGGCTCTCTCACCCCACAGCCCCTCGGTCTTGCCCTGCGTTTTGTAAATAATGTTTATATAAGAGCTGAGATCGCTTGTAGCACTGCGCATGTGCATCACAAGGCACTCACTTGGTCACAAGCTGCTTTGTGCAGTAGGCCTGTAAGAACATCACCACGAAAGCCCTGGCTGCTACGGCATATGGGCTACATTGGAGTGGCATCATGGTTGTGCTATATTAAATTATGTCATGGTTATGTTATTGCTACATTATGGTTATGTTGTGGCTGCTGCTACGGCTGCTCCTTCCAGCCTCTTAGCTCACGCCTTGCCTATCCTGGGTTCAGCAAACAGTGCAGACAGTATGAACAGTGAGACAATTGGTGTCCGGAACAGGATCAGTGATACAGCAGGCTACAGTCCAAAGAGTCTGACACCACTTAGCGACTGAACAACAATAAGACGAGGGAACAAGACCTTTGCCAATCCTGAACTCCTTCTCAGAACTGAACAGTATCAGGCGCCTTCTCTCATATCTCAGGAAGTCATTCTCAGGAACTTCCATGAACCACTGGGAGTCTGAAGACAGGTCAACAATTATAAACCAAGGCAGCCTACACCACTTATGTACCTAGGAAGGAACAGCCTTCTGGGAACCATCCCCTGAAACCCAATCCCTGAAGTACTTTCTAGAAACAGGGACAGGAAAGAAGGATTTGTTGAGGGCATATAATGTGCTATGCACCATGCTCCAGCAGTTCATGAGGGCTAACAGGTAACTTCCACCACAATTCTTAGAGATGGGTCTTGTTTTCCCAATTTTACGGAGGAGGAATCAATATTGTTGCTGACAGTGCTAGCTGAGTGGAGTTTGTTGTTATTTCAATCATCTTAATCATCTCTTCCTACATTTAGAGATGTTTGGGGAGGTGCCCATCTTAAGAGTCTTGAAGAGAGATGGAATATACCTCCCAGAAGTTGAAAAGACCAGGTGCTTTCCCAGCCTCCCTTGCTGCTCAGGAAGGCGCATGTGACTAGACACATGTGACTAGACTTGGCCAATCAGATGCGTCAGCCAGCAACACTGAGTTGGGAGCAAAACACCATGGCAACAGACAGGGTCCTGGGAGGGCAACAGAGTGTCCTCAGAGGACAGCTTCTGTGGCAGGATTTTGATGGTGGTTCTGGCTACTGTGTCTCTCTCAGTCTCTGCTTGTTTCACGAGCTAGTTTCCCAGTGCATGTGTGTGTGCTCAGCCGCTCAGTCATGTCCAACTATTTGTGACACTATGGACTATAGCCTGCCAGTCTCCTCTGTCCAGGGGATTCTCCAGGCGGGAATACTGGCATGGGTTGCCATGCCCTCCTCCAGGGGATCTTCCTGACTCAGGAATTGAACCTGCGTCTCCCGTGTCTCCTGCATTGCAGGCAGATTTTTTACTGCTGAGCCACCAGGGAAGCCCTTAGTTTCCCAGACACCCTGGAAATTCTATGAGCTTCTTCATATCCCTTCAACAAATTTGTCTCCAGTGAGAATCATTCAGAGGCAGTTCCCTTTCCCTGGCAACTAAGAACTCAGACTGATTCAACCTTGGAGAAGACAGCAAGGTCATTCAAGGATTTGGACACTGGTCAGTCTGAAGGCATGGCCCATGCTGTCTCCACTCTATCTACACTGCTCTGGGAAAACGCTGATCCCATTTCACAGATGAGGCGTAGAGAGGAGAGGTAACCACCCAGCCTGGAATTGACTGTAAGCTCCTGCTTCTCTCTAATGTACCACAACTCACGTTCTGCTCCACCACTCTTCACCACAGCTTCTTGACATAAAAATCTTGTTTCAGACTGAGGAGCCCACAATAGAGGGAATGAGACCCCAAACATGAATAGAAGCAGGAACTTCCCAGATAGAGAGATAGGGGTTCTCTTTTCAAAACAAGATTAAAGCCTGTGATCATGGCCAGTTCCTGGGAAACTGGGAACGGGAATGAATGATTAACAGGGGTGTGGGAGTGGTCTCCTTCCTGGGAGCAAGCAGGGAAGACAGCTGAGAGGCTGTGACACTGATCTGCTCTGACCCTGTTTTCATATGTGCAAAATAGGAATAACATCACTTCCTGCACAGGTCTGCCTGAGAACATCAGTGTAGCACTTAAAATAAACCACACACTGTTTGAAGGGTTTTTCCTATATGAATTCTTTCAATCCTCACCAAAATATGAATTGGGTACTATTGTGATCTCTGCCTTCCTAAAGAGAAAATGGGGTACAGAAAGTTTAAGTGAGTTGTCTAATTACAGCAAATAACGGGACAGCTGGGATTTGAACCCAGGGATCCTAGTTCCAAAATCACAGACTGTCAGGATTGTGCTAATCAAGTTTTATCATGGATGCAATAGAGTTTTGTGACTATAAATCGCTTCATACGGATTAGCAAAAAAAAAAAAAAAAAATGTGTACTTGATGCCAGGATAGAGTCGAGTCTCTGAGTAAGGAGACATGTATCTGTCTTGTAGCCCTGCACCCAGCACCATGGTTAGCCTTATCACAGGCATAGAAATCATGTTGGTGCAATGAATGAATGAATGAACGAATGAACAAACACATAAAATGAGGATTCAAGTGGTAGCGAGGAGATGGGAAGGAAAGAGCCACGTGGAACCAAGAAAGAGCAGAATATAGAAACGTCGCTCTAAGTGGGGATCCTCTGAGGCAGGCTTGAAAAGCCCTCAGCCAAGTTTCCAAAGGAAACTTGCAAATCGCTTCCATATATCTGTTGAATCAAAAAAAAAAAAAAAAAAAGCACTCCATAAATGTTCCATTTCTTCATGCCTTCATGCTTCAGCGGGGAACACCGTATGAAGTCATGTGCAACCAGAGGTGTGCACAGGGTTCTGTGGATAAACAGCATCCCACAGGTGTGCCCAGCTTTTGGTGTGCACGGTTGTGCAAGGACGTAATTTCACATTGTATACAATCGGACCCCTCAGTGAATGTCTGCAGGATTGGGCACACACACCCACGTGCAGACAGTTAATAACGGGCTAACGCTAATTTGAACTTACTATGTGCCAGGCTCTGTCTTAAGCATGTTGCAAACACCGTCACATTTAATCCTCGCAGTGGATACAGTGGCACCCAGGGATGCACGTGGATGTGTGCATAGCTGTTTGTGAGCTGCACATACACAGATTTTTCCCCGGGGAAACACAGGTTCAGACTGGCTGTCAATTTTCAGCTGCTTAACCCAAGCTCTATGAATAACACCAGGAAGGCACACTTTCCTGGGCTGGAAGGAGTAACAATGAATTAAAAGCTAGATCATAAAGTCCTTTCAAAATACCATCCACTTAAGAAACAGCAGACACCCAGCCTGCGTTTTCTTGCTGTGTAAACACATTCCTACCACCCCACTCACTTAAATAAGGCTCACTCCACTTTGGCAACCCCGCAAACACATTTTTTTTTTTTTTTTACAGTTTCTTTTTCAAAAACAAGATTGCTCCCTCGGCAACTGTTTCCAAGCACATTCCCTCATTCTGGGAGAGGGAAGGAAAAAGCAAGAGAAAGCCTCTTGTTACTATCAGGGAACATAGAACAGGGGCAGGGAGAGAGATGTGGGGAACAGGCTGAGAAGCCAATGGGACAGGAAGATATATTTCCCCCAAATAAAATTGGCCAAATGCTCCCCTGACCCAGCGATGTATCCCCAGGACCCAGTAATTGTGAGTTCTTTTAAAGGTTATGGTCTGGGTACCCCAACTAGGATCCCCCAACTCTTCTGCACTGTATGTGCGTGTGTGTGTGTACACATGCACACGTGTGTATACACTCGCTATGAAAGGTGCATGCTATACATGCATGCTATTAAAGGTCAGAAACCATCCCAGAATCAGCCCAAACTATCTCTCTCAAAGAGGGGACATCTTTTGAACGATGACATTTTCTCCACAGTCTGTGGACTACTGACAGCAACAAAAATAGTCCCCAGGGCAGGGCTTGAGGGTAGGGCAAGGATAAGAGACCAGAAGAAAAGAACTCTGTCTGTCCCATTCTATGCCTTTCATTCAGTGACTAATTCTGTTCCACTCAATTCATTCTATTCCATCTGATCTGAATATCTTACTCTGTATCACTCCCTAGCTTCCACACCACACTATTCCCTTTTCAGACCTTCTATCCCATTGAAATTCCCACTCCTGCCATTCTACCTCATCTCCGTCCAGTCTCTCCTAATCTACTTCCAGGTCATCTCATTCCATTGAAAGTCAAGCTCTTCCATTTCAAGGCCCAGTGTCCAAAATCATTCCATTTCATCCCATTTCATCATTGCAGCATCTTCTTAACCATTTCAATCTGTTCCAATAACTCCTGCCAGAAATATTTCAACAGGATTGGCCATGTGACCAATCCTAGGTGCCATGAGGGGTCTGGAGAGATGGGCTGAGCCCCCATCCTTGCTCTCTCTCTTTTTACAATTTTATTTAGTTTATTTATATTTTCGGTGGTGCTGGGACTTCATCGCTGTGCCACGGCTTTCTCTACTTACAGTGAGCAGGGGCTACTCTTTGCTGCGTCCCATGGGCTTCTCATTGTGGCGGCTTCCCTTGTGGAGCACAGGCTCTAGGCTTCAGTAATTGTGGCTCACAGGCTTTAGTTACCCCGTGGCATGTGGAACCTTCTCAGACCAGGGACCAAACCCGAGTCCCCTGCATTGGCAGGAGAATCCTTATCCACTCTACCATCACGGAAGTTGTGCACTCCAGTACAGCATCAGAAGCCATCCTTATGAAACAAAATAAGGACCATATCACACTATGGTCTTCACAGACGCAGCTGAATCAAGAATCATGGGCAAGGGCTTCCCTGGTCGTTCAGTGGCTAAGACTCTGTGCTCCCAATGCAGGGGGCCCCGGGTTCGGTTCCTGGTTGGGGAACTAGATCTCACGTACCACAACTAAAACATAACACAGCCAAATAAATAAAAAGAATCATAGCCAAAGCATCTGAATGCCTAACTCTCTACACAAATCTCCATGCTTTGGTGCCACGTGGAATAGAGGTAAGAGCATAAATTTTGAAGCCACACTAATAAATGGTCAAATTTCAGATCTTCTTAGAAGCTGTAATAGACAAGGTTATGTACTTAACAGCCTTAAATACCGTCAGTGGCTGGACTTCCCGGGTGGTCCAATGGTTAAGAATCCGCCCACCAATGCAGCAGACATGAGTTCGATCCCTGGTCCGGGAAGATTCCACATACCTTGGGGAAACAAAGCCGATGTGCCCCAACTACTGAGCCCCTGTGCCCCAGAGCCCGTGCTCTGAAACGAGTAGCCCCCCCGCCCCCGCCACTGCTCAGCACAACTAGAGCAAGCCCACGTGCGCGGCAATGAAGACCCAGCACAGCCAAAAATAATAAAGTTTAAAAAAAGTCAGTGGCTAAAAATAAAGTTTTATCTCTCACTCATGACTCACAGCTCTCACACACTGGATGGGGGCTCTGCTCCATGGTAGCCTCGCTGTCAAGACCGAGAGCAGCCTGTGTCTGGTACATTGCCCATCGCCACGGTGGGGTGCGGGGAGAGCACATGGCGGTGTATGTATTAGCACTTAAAGCTTCCGCCCAGAAGAGAAGCACTTCATTTCTGCTCACATTTCACTGTCCTAAAAAAGTCACTTGCTTCTACCCATGTTCAAACGTCAGGGAAGAGAAATCACACACTGGCCGCAGGAGATGTGGGTTCGATCCTGAGTTGGGAAGATTGACTGCAGGAGGAAATGGCAACTCACTCCAGTATTCTTGCCTGGAAAGTTCCATGGACAGAGGGGCCTGGTGGGCTACAGTCCATGGGGTCACAAAGAGTCTGACAAAACTGAGCCCATACGCAAGGCACAGAGAAGAACGAAGACCACAGATATGTTTATGTTCTTGGGAGGAGAATGGGAAATATCTGATGGGCAACACTGATGACGATCACATCGGCAGGGTTTCCATAGGCCCCTAACTTCATTTTCTCGAGCCTCAGTTTTCTCACCTGTAAAATGGGGATAATTAGAACCTACTTCTCAGGTCTATATTAAATGATGAGATAGGAAAAGAAAGAACCCAGCACACAGCAAGTGCTTAATAAACGTGAATTTGCTTCCCCAAACCTCTTCATTTATCTCTCTGCTAACCTTCTCACAAAACAAAACAAAACATCAGAGACACAAACTAGACAGCTCTTCTCTGGGAATAGAGAGGTGCTCTTCAGTCCCACTCCCACCTCCCTTCCAGCCCTCAGATCTGTTGCCTCTCCCTGCAGCAGCTTCAACCACGTGCTCAATGATGATCCATCTGCTTCGCAAATGTAATTATATCACAACACTGATTTCTGATGGGCAGAGACCAATACCCAAAGCTGCTTTGTTCCCAAACATTGCAGGAAAAAAAATAGGTACCATACTTCCCTGGAGCAGAAGTGTAATCAAAATGAATGATCATCATGCACAATATTGTCTCACGCTCCAGAGAAGACTGACAGACATCCTGGAACAGCAGGTTTGGATCCCTCCAGAGGGCCACATCCCTCTGCCTGCTGGAGCTTGTGATGGCTGGAACTGATCCCCTGGGACACGCTTTGGCTTTTTCTAATGGCTCTGTGGGAAGCTGAGCCTGCAGACCCCCTCCTCTTGTGGGAAGTCACCCATAGGAGTTCCACCATCAGGTTCCAGAACAGTGGGCACGAGATACCTCCACAGTCCACTGAACACCACGACTGGGACGACCAGGAGCAAGAAAGTTCCATCGTCTATCAATGGATGAAGCCAACACGCATCAGCCACTTCCTTTCCTACATGAGAAGGCTGAGCACCCAAAGAATTGATGCTTTCCAACTATGGCACTGGAGAAGGCTCTTGAGAGCCCCTTGGACAGCAAGAAGATCAAACAAGTCAACCCTAAAGGAAATCAACCCTGAATGTTCATTGGAAGGACTGATGCTGAAGCTGAAGCTCCAATACTTTGGGCACCTGATGTGAAGAACTGACTCACTAGAAGAGACCCTGATGCTGGGAAAGATTGAAGGCAAGAGGAGAAGGGGATGACAGAGGATGAGATGGTTGGATGGCATCACTGACATGAACCTGAGCAAATTCCGGGAGACAGTGGAGGACACAGGAGTCTGGCATGTGACAGTCCATGGAGTCACAAGGAGTCGGACATGACTTAGCAACTGAATAACAACAACAAGGTTTTTATTTATAAAAAGAGGGCATAATTAAATTATAGTCTGTGAAACCATTTTTTTTAATTGAAATACAGCTGATTTACAATGTTGTGTTAGTTTCCAGTGTACACCAAAGTGATTCAGTTATTTTCACATTGTGGTGGCTTTTTTGTGGAGCCCAGGCTCTAGGGTGCATGGGCTTCAGTAGTTGTAGCATGCCAGCTTACTTGCCCCATGGCAGGTGGGATCTTAGTTCCCATGTCCCCTGCACTGGCAGGCAGATTCTTAACACTGGAACACAAGGGAAGTCTCCTGATTCAGTTTTGATCAGTTCATTAAACTGGGTGCCATATTCTTTCCTGTTTAAGGACTACACATGTGAGGTAGGCCAGTCAGATATCCTGTCCCTGGGATTTGAATCTTGAATCGAATGATCCCATAATGGAAAATTGTTGACGTTCAATCACCTTCATCACAGATTGTGCTGAAAGGAGCAGAATAGTTGCAGTTCTCTGAAACTTCCCTGGTCTCTTTCCTTCTTAAAGTGAGGTTCTCTAAGCATTTCTTCTGATTCTGTGAGCTGTCCCATGTTTCTTCCAGAAGATCATTTATTGGCTTAAGTCATCCAGATATAGCTTCTGTTGCTTGCAACCCATAAGCCTTGAGATATTCAGACACAGCGACACACACAGAGATAAGCAGAGAAACCCACAGAACATGAAGATAAAGCAGGCACATAGACAAACCCTCCTGACTTGTACTGAGGACAACAGACTTATTTTGAAAGAAAAAAAAAGTGAGTCTGAAATAAATAGCTCGGCCAGATGAATTTATTTCTAGGGAGTGGTAGACTTGTTATATGCATCTCTGGGTATTTTCACAGTTCCATTGTTGGAACTAGCCCCTTTTATTTATTTACACTGAATGATAAAAGGAGTATGATAATATGCGTGAAATAAGGTTTCTACTTTGCTTTCTTCTCTGATCTTTTTCTCACAAAATTTAATCTAAGGAGCCATACTAATTCCTACTGGCAAAGCCTGAAGAACTGACTGCCACATCTGTCCATTCATTCATTCAAAAACAAATTATAACACCTACTCTGTGCTGGGAACCTTAGAGATGTGGAGATTTAAAAAGTCAGACACCCTGGACCCAAGGGAGTTACGGAATCATTCATTGAAAAGAATTCCCTGAGCATACCCACTAAGTGCCAGCTAATCCATCATCCTGTTCTCATGGAGATTAGAGTCTAGAGATAAACTTATGAACGAGACACGTGCTGATGTAGAACGATCAGCAGGGAAATCTATTTTTTTTTTTTCTGAATGAGAGAAAGTGCATTTGGCTAATTAATAAGCATACAAAACATATTTAGTTCAAGATTTGTAAAGGTTTAATTATGCAGTCATGTAAATTTAGAAATATTCTTTTCATAAGAGCAGGACAGATAGATACTGATGGAGGAGAATTGAGGGAACACATCTTGGTGGATGAGATATATAAAGAGGATAGAGCTACAGAGTATTTATATTCTTGTGACCGTAAGAGGCGGCTGAATTCTCTGCTGTTCAGCCAAATGGAGGCAGGATACAATACGCTGAAAAATCAGAGATTGGGTACCACTCTTTGTTGTTCCATATGTGGATATTCCTCCTCATGTTGATGATTATGTGAAAAAAAAGTCCATATGCAAAGAAATATGCAATAATTAGAGACACAGTAACTCATAGTTTGCTGTTTCCATCTGGGAAATATGGGAACAGAGTTTGGGGGAGGTTTGAGATGAAGGCAGGAAAAAGATAATATGGAGAAAAATTAGAGGATTCAATGAAAGACCAAGACTGTATTCTTGATTGCATCGTACATACATATGATATCTACCTGGGGTTTCTTCCATGGTCATGGTAGAAATCAGACAAGTGTTCACAGATGCCCTTTATTTCACCTGTCCAGCTTATCACCATCGTTGCAAGGGGGAAGCCCTAGAAAGTGTTTCCCAAACCTCATTATTCAAATAAATCACTGCATTATTAACATTTATATTCTGATTCAGAAGCTCAGGGGTAAGGTTGAAATTCTGCATCTAAAGCAAGCCCCCAGGTGACAAGGATAACCCCAAAACACAGGTTGAGTAGGAAGGCTAGGAGTAGACTGATCTTATTATACTGTAGACAGTGGTGAGTCCTCCTTCTTAACTACTCTCCCTGTCTCTTGCTGCTGCCAAAGAGGGCCAGGTCTGCCACACTGGTGAAGGATGAGGAGTGGGGGATCACCATGCCCAAGGATCAGTAGGAGCAGAAGAAGTCTAAGTCTGCCTTGGGGAATCCAGGATGCTCTTCAGAACAAGTAACATTTGAGTCTACACTTGAAAGGTGAGTAAAGGTTTGCCAAGCCAACAAGAGAGAGGAGGGCAGCACAGGGAGATAAGATGGCACAAGAAAAGACACAGAGGTATGAGCTAGTATGTTTGGGGAACTGTTGTTTTGGTCACTGAGTTGTGTTCTGCTCTTTTGCAACCCCCAGTAGTTATGTCTTACTCTTTGCTCCTACTCTTTCAGTGGGCTGTAGCCTGCCAGTCTCCTCTGTCCATGCTATTTCCCAGGCAAGAATACAGGAGTGGGTTTCCAGGGAATCTTCCCAACCCAGGGATTGAACCTGTGTCGCCTGAATTGGCAGGTGGATTCTTTACCACTGACACCTGGGAAGCCCGTTTGGGGAACAACTGAAAGGTCAGTATGGGTGAAGAGCAAAGTGCATCCTTCAAAGGTGAAACAAAAGATCAGGGTTTCCTTAGAATTCAGTCTTGGCCAGAGTCAATATAGAAAAATAAGCTTGGCTTAAAAAAAAAAAATGATGACGATAATGTCTACTGAGTGGTTCCTGTGTGGTAGGCATTGAGCTGTGCTCACCTCACCATTATCTCTTTGGACATCACAATGATCCCCATTTTAGAGTTGGGAAAAGTGAGGCTTGCCCCAGATCCAGGACCTAATATACAAAGGAGATGGAATTTGATGGAAAGCTACCAGCTTCAGGCACCATGAATTTATACTATGCTCTACTACTCCCTTCCCAGGGCTTCCCAGGTGGCTCAGTGATAAAGAATCTGCCTGCCAATGCAGGAGACACAGGAGATGTGGGTTCAATCCCTGGATCAGGAAGATTCCCCTGGAGGAGAAAATGGCAACCCACTCCAGTATTCTTGCCCAGATAATCCCACAGACAGAGGAGTCTGGCGGGCTACAAGTCCGTGGGGTTGCAAAGAGTCAGACACATCTGAGTACAGCACACACACATGTTACTACCCCCAACTGGTGATACAGTGGCCACTCCATCCTTACCCATAGGTGGTTCCTGGAAACCTGTGACCCTGTGTCTGCAGAACATGAGCACCAAAACCCAAGGTACTGAACCATAGTCTCTTCATGTGAGCCCCTCATTTCCATTCCCATTTGGCCAACCGGGCCCAGAATTTAAGCCTGGTCAGCTGGGTCCCCACTTTTCCAGATATTTGTCTCACATCAAGAGATCTTGGGAAGGGATATGTGCCAAGAATAGGCCATTTTTCATACATTGGTCTCAGCCTCAGCCTTCACCAAGCAGGGCTAGCTGTGGCAGGAAGCTCATCTAACTAGCTGAGAGCATCACTCTCCCCCCTCCCCAAATATTCCATCCCTTCAACAGAGCAGTAAATATCCCCTTGCCTAGAACACCTGCTGCTGGTGGTGGTGGATAAAAGGAACTTGCACGCCCATCACCAACAGTAGAGCAGATGTTGACGTCAGAAGTCAGAGCTGCTGAAGTTACATAATTCCAGAGGCTGCTTGAGCATGGAATAAGGCCACGTTTAACCTTAAGGAAGATAAAAATAGGCAAATAGAATCTTATTTCCCCATAAAATTTTTAAGCTTTAAATAATATTCTTTTTAGTGATTGTAGGCAAGAATTGTGTTTGGCCCCAGGAAGTTTTTTCACTGTTGAATTATGTTCCCCAGGAAATAAATATAGGATATATACATGGCATGCTGTGCTCTTGTTTAGTTGCTCAGTTGTGTCCGACTCTTTGTGACCCTGTGGAGTGTAGCCCACCAGGCTCCTCCATCCATGGGGATTCTCCAGGCAAGAATACTGGAGTGGGTTGCCATGCCCTCCTCCAGGGGATCTTTCCAACTCAGGGATCGAACCCAGGTTTTCTGCATTGCAGGCAGATTCTTTACCATCTGAACTACCAGGAAAGCCCAAGAATACTGGAGTGGGTAGCCTATCCTTTCTCCAGGGGATCTTCTCAATCCAGGAATCGAAGCAGGGTCTCCCACATTGAGTGGATTCTTCATCAGTTGAGCTACCAGGGAAGCCCCATATACATGGCATAGGCATAGCATATTTGTGTATGTACATGTAGGAAGGAGAAGACAATGGCACCCCACTCCAGTACTGTTGCCTGGAAAATCCCATGGATGGAGGAGCCTGGTAGGCTGCAGTCCATGGGGTCGCACAGAGTCGGACACGACTGAGCAACTTCACTTTCACTTTCCACTTTCATGCATTGGAGAAGGAAATGGCAACCCACTCCAGTGTTCTTGCCTGGAGAATCCCAGGGACAGGGGAGCCTGGTGGGCTTCCATCTATGGGGTCACACAGTCAGACATGACTGAAGCAACTTAGCAGCAGCAGCAGCAGCACATGTAGGAATGAAGGTTCGTGTGTGTATGGATAGATAGAGATATGAGTAAGGATAGGGATGTAGATATAGAGAATGTGGGCTGTGTTTTGCTGCAATAAGGTGGTCCAGAATGTGTTTCATGTGACTGGGTTGGGTAGGGAGCGTAAGGTGTGTAAATTTCATGGGTGGGACAGTTTTGATACCAGTGTGTGGTGTATTTCTGTGGCTAAAAGCATGAGCTATCTGCATGTGTGGTGGAAACTGGGCATTCTGTGTGTAGTGTTGGTGCGTCTGCAGGGATGCGTAAGATATGTGAACCCAAGGCATTGCATCTGCTCTTGCTTATGTGAGCATGTGGTGGATTATTTCACTCAGGACGGGGAATGTGTGTTTGTGCGCCTTCAGACTGTGTGGGAAACATATGTTGACAATATGTGTGGGTCACAAGTATGTGGTGAGTATGCAGGTGTGTGCTGGAAGGGGTGTGTGCCTGTGTCTGTGGGTGCATGCACATGTCAAGGCTGAGGACACCAAGAAAGAAGGTCCCAGGGCCTTGAACAACCCTGCCCAATGTTTACAACATCCTGGATCTTCCTCCAACTTATTTCCAGAGAACTATTTGAAGGTGTTCTCCTGAATACTGACCTCCTGCTCTCCTTTGCCCCCCTGGGACTCTAGTCCCTAATTATTCCTTGGACCTGGCAGAAAGTGTCTGTGGCAGTCGACACTTCTTGGTACATATAGGCTTGTCTCAAACTCTGGTCTAGAGGCAGAGGTGTCCCAACTTGATGGAGATGGTCAAAATCAAAAAATCAAACTGTAAAATAAAACCTGTCCTGGACAGAAATAGCCTAGAGTTAAAGCTCACTTCACATTTCCCTGTAAGAATTAAGAAAACATAGTGTGGCTTAGAAGAAATTCTCCAGCTTTAGGGTTTCTAGTTTCTGCTGTTATTATTCTGCTGTCTGACCTTGGGTAAATCCCTCCTTTGTCTTAATCTTTGTCTTAACTCCCACCCATTCCAGCCATTCCATAGTTGTCTCCTTACAGTCCTCAGATAGAGTCCAATCTCCTAAATGCACCACTCAAGGCTCTTCATGACCTGATCCTACTAGTTTCTCATTTCTGGCCATCCTTCCATGCCACCATATCTTTTAGGCTCATCTATCCATTGATCCTTCCTCAAATTTAGCAAAGAAACACACGTCGCTGTCCTTTGTGCTGAATAAGCATACTTCCTCTGTCTTCCTTTCTGCAAAAAGACCAAGGACCAGGAAGGACATATCCTACCATAGTCACTCATGACTGATTCATTCATCCATTCAAAATAGTTTCTGGTAATTAGTAAGTTTCAGAAGCTCAATTACCTTCTAGAATACAGTGTGTGTGTGTGTGTGTGTTCAGTCGCTCAGTCATGTCTGATCCTTTGCAACCCCATGGACTGTATAGCCTGCCAAGCTCCTCTGTCCATGGGATTCTCCAGGCAAGAATACTGAAGTGGGTTGCCCTTTCCTACCCCAGGGGATCTTCCTGACACAGGGATTGAACCAGAGTTTCCTGCATCTCCTGCACTGGCAGGCAGATTCTTTACCACCAGAATACAGAAGTCAGCCAGAAAGACATGTCCCATGCCCTTGTAAAGCTAACATATTAAAATTAACTGAAATAAGTCTTTTCTCCAGAAATCTAGTGCCATAACCTGTGCCTGAGTCTGGAATGAAGGAGAATTTGAAGGAAAGACTTCATCCATCAAGTTGGTGTCTCGTTAGTACTGGCTAAGAGCATGAGTTCAGGATCAGGTACATCTGGGTTTGAAACCTGACTCCACCAATGTTAAGGTGTGTGATCATGGGCAGGTTTGCTAAACTCTCTGTGTCACAACTGCTTCATGGAACAAATCTACCTCAAAAGGTTGAATGAGATGCTGTATTATTGTAAGGGCTCAATAATTGTTGCTTTAGGAAATATACACCTAGCTTCCTCCCAGCGGACACAGATCATGCCCCTTTCACTTCCCAAATGCTGGAATTTGGGTTTCAATTAAGAGTCTTGTCCATCAGGCTGAGGCTTCCCATGTCTTCTCAACTCAGATGCTAATTTTAGCTGTGAATTATTAATAAGGTACTAGGATAGTACATCATGATGACCTCCGTAAGGTCAAGGATTTTTTTTCCCTCTGTTTTATTCACTGATACAATTCAGTGCCTAGAACAGTTTTCAGCACAGAGTAGGTTCTCAGTGAGTATTTATTAGGATAAAAAATACTGTACCCATCAGTAGGTTGCAGAAATTAATCTGTCTAATCATTGCTATTATTAACAGCTGCCACTTTCCCCATGAACTGTGAAAAGCCTTCCACAGTTCATCTCTAATTCTCTCCACAAAATCACAAGGCAGGTCTGAATATTCTTTTTTATAGGTGAGCAAGCTAAGTGACCTAAGACCCAGCGAGGTTAACAACTAGCCAATTCACATTCGGATTTGAATCCGAGGCTCATTTCCACACTCTCCTATGACACCATCCAGGAGCTCTCATGGTTTGCTAAGAAGCAGCAGAGAATCTTCTCTCCACCCCCATTCCTCTGATGGAGCCCTCAAACTAGATGGTGAGGGACACAGGAAAAGAGGCTGGCATTAAGAAAACAATAGGGCTGAAGAAACTGCATTGTCAATAACTCTCGAAAAATCATGACACTAATTAAGAACGATGCTCCTTGTTCTGCCAAAAGCTCTATCTTCTTGCAGAGATCAATAAATCAAAACTAATTGTTTACTTTGTCTAGTCTCCTTCCCTTCTGCCTGTATTTTTTTCCTTCTTTCTTTGTACAATGTGAAGGTTGATGAAGGAGTCTCATCTTCACTAATGAAAGAAACTTAATTTGGGGGGCACTATATCCCTCATTAAGAAGAGCAAAATCCATTTAGTGGTGGCTTTTTCTGCCTTCCATTTGTCCAAACAAAGACCCGGAATCAGCAGAAGGCCAGTTTTAGCATGAAATTTAAGCTTCCATGAAATTTATATCTATTGTATTAGGGAAGATATTTAATGATAGATAGAAACAGTCACTAAAAATGACCACAGCCATTTCTTCACTGCTGTTTTTTTATCTCTCCGCTCTCTCCTCAATAGTGTATGCAAGAACAACTGTGAGATGCCCTCAGAGAATTTGGAATCTAGAAACCAGGTTATCATGGAATACTACTGCTGCTGCTGCTGCTAAGTCGCTTTAGTCGTGTCCGACTCTGTGCGACCCCATAGACAGCAGCCCACCAGGCTCCCCCATCCCTGGGATTCTCCATGCAAGAACACTGGAGTGGGTTGCCATTTCCTTCTCCAATGCATGAAAGTGAAAAGTGAAAGGGAAGTCGCTCAGTCATGTCTGACCCTCAGCAACCCCATGGACTGCAGCCTTCCAGGCTCCTCCGTCCCTGGGATTCTCCAGGCAAGAACACTGGAGTGGGTTGCCATTTCCTTCTCCAATGCATGAAAGTGAAAAGTGAAAGTGAAGTTGCTCAGTCGTGTCTGACTCTTTGCGACCCCATGGACTGCAGCCTTCCAGGCTCCTCTGCCCTTGGGATTTTCCAGGCAAGAGTACTGAAATACTACATATGTGTACAATTCTCCCCCTTAGATAGACACTAGAGGAGAAATAAATAATATTACTTTAAAGAACTAGCAAGAAAAAAAAAAAAAAAAACTAGGCTAATACATAATAGTAGATTCACTCATCAGAAGGGTGCTTGCCCAGCCACACATACAACAAGGAGTGTTATGGAAGAAGACATAGGGCATGCCCTTCCCAGGACTGTCTAGCAGATGTTTAGGGAAATCCTATCAGCTTAAATATGTCTTATAGCACATATAATAGTTAAAATAATGGTTTAAATGCTGGTAAATGTTTAACAACCAGATTTGGGGGAAGGAGCTCTAATTTGTAACATTTTCAAAGAATGACAGTGTACCTATTCCCACCATGGTTCATTACAAGCAAGCAACATAAATGTTGGATTAGAAAGAGATGTGTACAATTCTCTGTATACAGATTGTACAATCCATTGACTGTGGATTTAGTAAGAGATATATACAATTGGCTCTTATGCATCAAAACCAGCAGACTCTGGCATCCCCAGTGGTAGCCTTTGCCTTAGGAATCCTTTGATTGTAACTGAGCTTCCTGTATGGTTTGGTCCTTGAGAGGAAATTCACTTATCTGCTTAATGGCTCCTTTTTCTTGGCCTCCAAAATCACTGTGGATGGTGACAGCAGCCATGAAATTAAAAGACGCGTGCTCCTTGGAAGAAAAGCTGTGACAAACCTAGACAGTGTATTAAAAAGCAGAGACATCACTTTGCCGGCAAAGGTCCATATTGTCAAAGCTATGGTTTTTCCAGTAGTAATGTACAGATGTGAGAGTTGGATCATATAGAAGGCTGAGCACCAAAGAACTGATGCTTTCAAACTGTGGTGCTGGAGGAGACTCTTGAGAGTCCCTTGGACAGCAAGGAGATCAAGCCTGTCAATCCTAAAAGAACTCAACCTTGAATATTCATTGGAATGACGGATGCTGAAGCTGAAGCTCCAATACTTTTGCTTCTTGATGTGAAGAGCTGATGGATTTGGAAAAGGCCCAAAGATTCCAGGAAAGATTGAAGGTAAAATAAGAGGGTGGCAGAGGATGAGATGGTTAGATAGCATCACCAACTCAGTGGACATGAATTTGAGCAAAGTCCGAAAAAAAGGGAAGGACAGGGAAACACAGCATGCTGCAATCCATGGGGTTGCAAAGAGTTGGACACAACTTAGTGACGGGACAACAACAGCAGCAACAACAGCATAATGGTTTATACATCAGTTCACTGTGAGTCAGTCTCTGGAACCAGTTCACATTAAGAGGAATAGCCAGCAAGGCTGGATAGCACAGCTGGAGTATGGTGAACAAATCACAGTATGACTTCCCCCTTGGACCAATGCATTTGCCCAGGGGCCTTCCTTCACCTCCTTATCACCCTCCTTTGTAGCTGTTTGCTTCCTTCCTTACCAGTCTCTTTAGGTAGGCTATGAATTCTAGAAGGATAGGTTTGGGGACATATTCATTCTTGACACGCTGAGGTTTTAGGCTGAAAGCCTTCATTAATATAAACAAGCAGGCCAATTAGAATAAAGGAAATATCTACTGAGGACCTTCATCTATGGCTCTGGACTGCAGCCTACCAGGGTCCTCCATCCATGGGATTTTCCAGGCAAGAGTACTGGAGTGGGGTGCCAATCCCTTCTCTGTCATCTATGGCTACATGCTGCTAAGTTCATCCTCAAAACCTTGACTGTGTCTTCTCCCATAAAACACTTAAAACAGAAATTACAGGGAACTTCCCTCGAGGTCCAGTGGTTAAGAATCTGCCTTGCAATACAGGGAATGCAGTTCCCCAATCCCTGGTTGGGGAACTAAGATCCAACATGCCACAGAGCAGCTAGGCCCACGTGCTGCAATTATTGAAGCCTGCACATTCTGGAGCCCATGCACCACAACTGGAGGGTCCGTGTGCCACAGTGAAGACCCTGCATGATGCAAACAAGATCCTGCTTGCCACAACTAAGACCCGACGCAGCCAAATAAAAAAAGAAAGAAAAGAAGAATTAGGAAGAGCCTTGCAACCCTTGTCACAAACACTCTAACACTCTTTAAAAACTCCTGAACAGTGTGCTCACATGCTTTAATTTGGTTCAAAGTGATGATGGAAATATCGCCCCCCCACCCCCACCATACTCCCTTGAAATTATGAGATGATAATAAAATAATGAACTTGGGGTAAACAAGAGGCAGAAATACTTTAATCCAGATGATGACCAATTAAGAGACTATTTGGTAATACATTGTCTGCAGACTTAATGGTGGGGAGAAGTTAATGATGTACAAGTCTAATATGAAGACTTGGGAGTTTGAGTATCATAGTCTACTGGTTTCTACTTGCAAAATAGCCATTGCAGCTAGCCACAGAGGTGTACAATAAATTAGGTGCTGATAATCTGCATTTAGCCAAAGTGTGAAAATCAATGGGATCCTAGAGGAACTCAGAAGCTCCCAAGGTTTAAACTGCCTAACTCAGGCAGTATTGTTGGGGGACTCAATAACACACACACACACACACACACACACACACACACTCACACACACACACATATATATATAGCTATGGAAGGGAACATGTGAACTGTTACTCATCTGGAGTTAAGGAAGACCTAATAAGTAGTTATGGCTGCACCACTCAGTCTGGTCATGCTAGACACCCCATTTCTAACATAATTATAATGATTCCTGGAACCCTACTTCACCCAGTCCACACCCAGACATGAAAGACCTAGAGTCAGACCCCACAGGACCATCTCCAGCTGGCTCTGGCTCCAAGGATGACCTCAGGAATATTCCTAGAATGAGGATGCTGCAACTTTATCTCAGGTAGAATGGAAAGCTAGGTTTATTTTGGCTTGTGTGACGGGGAATCTTTCTATCATCTGAGTTAATTTCCTGCCTGAGCGAGGAAGATCCACAGACGTGTCCCTCCAGGGTCATGGATGTGAACTCTCATCCTCAGGGTCCAGCTCTACTGCTGCAGAAAACATGGGAGGCAGAGACTGCCATCATGTTTTTAGACAAAGCCCCAGGACTTGGCTATTTTTTTATCTGACTGACAACAAGTAGTGGCAATAAACGTCAATTCATTAAAGGACGAATAAATGAGTATACAGGAGCTCTCTGTGCTATCTTTGCAACTTTTCTGTAAATCTAAACTGTTCTAAAATAAAACATTTCAAACAAACAAACAAAAATCCATTACATAATTCCTGACTCAATGGACAAGAATTTGAGCAAACTGGGAGACAGTGGAGGACAGAGGAGCCTGGAGTGATGCAGTCCATGGGATTGCAAAGAGTCGAATGTGACTTAGTGACTTAACAACAATTTCTAGTTTATTGAGAAGTTGAGTAGGCTTCCATAAAGGGAGCGCTTTCCTGCTTAAAACTCTCTTTTGTTATCATCTCCACTGTATAAAAATCTATGTAGAAAAAAAAAGGCTGAAAGGAAAAAACAAGGATAATAATAATGGTTGCCATTGGAGGGTGGTAAAAGTCATTCAGTCATGTCCAACTCTTCGACACCATGGACTACACAGTCCATGTAATTCTCCAGGCCAGAATAGTGGAGTGGGTAGCTGTTCCCTTCTTCAGGGGATCTTCCAAACCCAAGGATCAAACCCAGGTCCCCTGCACTGCAGGCAGATTCTGTACCAGCTGAGCCACCAGGGAAGCCCCAATCAAGACCATCCCCAAGAAAAACAAATGCAAAAAGGCAAAATGGTTCTCTGAGGAGGCATTACAAATAGCTGAGAAAAGAAGAGAAACGACAGGCAAAAGAGAAAAGGAAAGGTATACTCACTTGAATGCAGAGTTCCAAAGAATAGCAAGGAAAGATAAGAAAGCATTTCTCAGTGATCAATGCAAAGAAATAGAAGAAAATAATAGAATGGGAAAGACTGGAGATCTCTTCAAGAAAATTAGAGACACGAAGGGGACATTTCATGCAAAGATGGACACAATAAAGGACCTAACAGAAGCAGAAGATATTAAGAAGAGGTGGCAAGAATACACAGAAGGACTATACAAAAAAGATCTTAATGACCCAGATAACCACCATGGTGTGATCGCTCACCTAGAGCCAGACATCCTGGAGTCTGAAATCAAGTGGGCCTTAGGAAGTATCACTGTGAACAGAGCTAGTGGAGGTGATGGAATTCCAGTTGAGCTCTTTTAAATCCTAAAAGATGATGCACTTAAAGTGCTGCATTCAATATGCCAACAAATTTGGAAAACTCAGCAGTGGCCACAGGACTGGAAAAGGTCAGTTTTCATTCCAATCCCAAAGAAAGGCAATGCCAAAGAATGCTCAAACTACCGCACAATTACACTCATCTCACACACTAGCAAAATAATGCTCAAAATTCTCCAAGTCAAGCTTCAATCGTATCTGAACCAGGGACTTCCAGATGTTCAAGCTGGATTTAGAAAAGGCAGAGGAACCAGAGATCAAATTGCCAATATCTGTTGGATCATAGAAAAAGCAAGAGAGTTCCATAAAAACATCTACTTCTGCTTTATTGATTATATCAAAGCCTTTCACTGTGTGGATCACAAGAAACTGGAAAATTCTCAAAGAGATGGGAATACCAGACCACCTGACCTGCCTCCTGAGAAATCTGTATGCAGGTCAAGAAGGAACAGTTAGAATGGAACATGGGACAATGGACTGGTTCCAAGTAGGGAAAGGAGTACGTCAAGGCTGTATATCGTCACCCTGCTTATTTAACTTATATGCAGAGTACATCATGAGAAATGATGGGCTGGATGAAGCAAAAGTTGGAATCAAGATTGCTGGGAGAAATATCAGTAACCTCAGATATACAGATGACACCACCCTTATGGCAGAAAGTGAAGAGGAACTGAAGAGCCTTTTGATCAAAGTGAAAGAGGAGAGTGAAAAAGTTGACTTAAAGCTCAACATTCAGAAAACTAAGATCATGGCATCCAGTCCCATCACTTCATGGCAAATCGATGGGGAAACAATAGAAACAGTGACAGACTTTATTTTCTTAGACTCCAAAATCACTGCAGGTGGTGTCTGGAGCCATGAAATTAAAAGATACTTGCTCCTTGAAAGAAAAGCTATGACCTATCTAGACAGCATATTGAAAAGAAGAGAGATTACTTTGCTGACAAAGGTCTGTCTAATCAAAGCTATAGTTTTTCCAGTAGTCATCTATGGATGTGAGAGCTGGACCATAAAGAAGGCTGAGCACTGAAGAATTGATGCTTTTGAACTGTGGTGTTGGAGAAGACTCTTGAGAGTCCCTTGGATTGCAAGGAGATCCAACCAGTCAATCCTACAGGAAATCAGTCCTGAATATTCATTGGAAGGACTGATGCTGAAGCTGAAGCTCCAATACTTTGGCCACCTGATGCGAAGAACTGACTCATTGGAAAAGGCCCTGATGCTGGGAAAGACTGAAGGCAGGAGAAGAAGCGGATGACAGAGGATGAGATGGTTGGATGGCATCACTCATGTGATGGACATGAGTTTGAGCAAGCTCCAGGAGTTGGTGATGGACAGGGAAGCCTGGGGTGCTGTAGTCTGTGGGGTCACAGAGTCAGACTCGACTGAGTAACTGAACTGACTGACTTGGAGGGAGGGCATCCATTCAAAAGATCAAAGAATTTTTTTTTCCTATTTCTTATGATTTTTCTTTGTCATCTAAATTTTATATCATTACTTTTTTTAGTGTCTTTAATTGTAGCTTTATTTTACATTTCCCTGATTATTTTTTACTGGAATATAATCACGTTACAAGGTTGTGTTAGTTTCTGCTGTACAGCAAAGTGAAAAGGAAGAGAGAGGAGAAGACAGAAGAGGAAATGGAGTGAAGTAAGAAGGAGGGAAGGAGAAAGTGGAGGAGGAGACCAGAAAGAAAAGCAAGTTAAAAATAGAGAAGGAAAGAAGGAAGGAAAGGGAGGTGGAGGGAGACAAGTTAAGGAAAAGGAACAAGAAGGAAGAAAACAAACTACTGATAAAACCCAAACTTGTCATGAGAAAACAGAGTCAAGAGTGAAGTGAGATTTCTGAGCTCAGAGGACAAAGAAAGGAGATGGTGTCATCGTAGTGAAAACTCTGGTCCTCTCCTTCCCAACTCAAGACTCCATGTTTCAGGACAGAGGCTCCAATAGTTCCTTCTTCCTCTCCATCACCCCACAATGCAATAGGATGCCCTCATAGCTGCTACAAGCCCAGGATGCCCAATGAAGCACAGAGCAAATGCAAAAGGGGGGATTGGTCATCTCATCTCATCTCATCTCATCTCATCTCATCTCATGGTCATCATCTCATTTCATGGTCATCAATAGGTCATCTCATGAGCCATGAATCCTGCAAAAAAATATATCGCCAAATAGAGAACCCTGATGACCTGCTCACGTGAATAGAGGAAAATTATTTGTAATGAGGGCTGCAATTGTTTGTGTGTAAATAAGAGCTGTATGCCTGTAAAACCTTTGTCCTCCCAAATGGCTCAAATATCCCCCACATGAGGTGTTGATAATCCTGTATCACTGAAGAAAGTTCCTACCCATTCTCCCAGATGTAGCTCATATATTCTTTACTTTATACAATTTTTCCTCATTCCCTCTCCTGAGACAGAAGTAACTCTTCCAATTTTTCTCAACAAGCTGTGTGGAAACTCTTCTGTTAATCCCTACCCAGTGCCTAGAACATTGTCAGACACTTAGCAAGGGTTCGATAATATTTGTTGGAACAAATCATAGTGTGTACTGATGTATCAGTGTGTGTCAGGCACTGTATTAAGTATCCGAGGAAGATTATTTAGCTTAAATGAGGGTAGGTATTACTGCTATTCCTCATTTGACAAATGGGAAAACTGAAGCCCAGAAATGTTAAGTGACTTTGTTGGTACTTGGCATTGGCAAAACCAGGCAGTCTGGTTTTACTAGGCATTTCTTCACCACTGTGTTGTGTGTGCTTACTCGTTCAGTCATGTCCAGCTCTTTGTAACCCCATGCATTGTAGCCCACCAGACTCCGCTGTCCATGGGGTTTTCTGGGCAAGAATACTGGAGTGAGTTGCCATTTCTTCCTCCAGGGGATCTTCCCAACCCAGGGATCAAACTCAAATCTTCTGCATTGCAGGTGGATTCTTTACATTCTGAGCCATTGGGGAACCACTGTGTGATATTATAGTAATTCATGGGTTCCCAGATTCCAAGCAAAATCACCGAAGCCATGAAATTAAAAAACCCTTACTCCTTGGCAGGAAAGTTATGACCAGCCTAGACAGCATATTAAAAAGCAGAGACATTACTTTGCCAACAAAGGTCCATCTAGTCAAGGCTATGGTTTTTCCAGTAGTCATGTATGGATGTGGGAGTTGAACTATAAAGAAAGCTGAGCACCAAAGAATTGATGCTTTTGAACTGTGGTGTTGGAGAAGACTCTTGAGAGTCCCTTGGACTGCAAGGAGATCCAACCAGTCCATCCTAAAGGAGATCAGTCCGGACTGTTCTTTGGAAGGACTGATGTTGAAGCTGAAACTTCAGTACTTTGGTCACCTGATGCGAAGAGCTGACTCATTGGAAAAGACCCTGATGCTGGGAAAGATTGAGGGCAGGAGGAGAAGGGGATGACAGAGGATGAGATGGTTGGATGACATCACTGACTCAATGGACATGGGTTTGGGTAGATTCCAGGAGTTGGTGATGGACAGGGAGGCCTGGCATGCTGCGGTCCATGAGATCGCAAAGAGTCGAACACGACTGAGCGACTGAACTGAACTGAACTGAGATTCAACCAAGTTTCTTAGGCATAGTGGATATTCAATAAATGATAGCAGCAATATTTCAAGCTGGGTGTTTGGAGGGGTCTGTTCGTACTGAAAACATAGAGGAAGTATGTTGATTGTAGGAAGTTTAAAAACAGTGGTAAAGCCAACCAACATTTGGTCTTCTTTGTAATATCACCATGCACTAGCAATTCTAAACAATTCTAGCAATTCTAAATGTCAGTAATAAAATAGTCTTCCATGCCAAGATGGATCATTTCCACTCCCCCATCGACTGATACACTACTGAATGGTTGCTGAATGAATGAACAAACTAGTTGATAGAATTGAAGAGAATGTGAATGATGAAGAGGCAACAGTGATATGAACAAGTCAATTACTTCCATGTCTTTGAATGAAAGCAAAGCCCATAGCCTAGTTTGACATGCTGCCTACCTTGCATAATGTGAGTAAAACTGGGCAAAACCAGACAATTCAGCTGGATGGTCCTGGTATTCTAAAAACAGGATTTTAAAAAAATCCATATGCAAATCCAAAGGGCCTTGCATCACCCTTGAAGGGCGGGGACAGAGAAATATCTCACCTTGGTGTTCCCATGCTGCCTATGTCAGTGATCAGAACTGCAGAGATTCAAGTAGGATTCAGGGAAGAATCTCAACCTGAATCTGAATGGGCTCCATTAGGCAATGACCCAGGTTTCCACAGTACTCATCACACTATTATTCCATTAGGACAAAGAAATGAGAATCATGGACATTCCTTATGAGTAAGTTCTGCGCCTCAGGTCTTCAATGATCATTTCTATAGGCATTTATCATAATAGAGCATGTGAGTTTCAGTATTTGCACATTTCCACATCAATACAAAATTCCCTAATATTTGGTTAAGCCAAAGTCCATCTAAGATCCCAACCAGCTCTGTAGCCCCCATCTGGGAGAATGCTCACTTATTTGTCTGCTTGTCTGTCTCTGACTAGATTGTGAGTTCCTGGAATGTGGAGAAGGTATCTCCCTTTTCATTGCTTCCTGAGCTATAAAAGTATTCCTTGGTTTGTTGAGTGACTAAATGATGACCTTCCCTCTTTCTATCATGGTCTGACCTGGTGACTTTCTCTTAAGTACACCTTCCCCAGGTGATTGACTAGGTCACTCAGAACATCTTTCCCATCCATGAAGAGAACCTAGAGAGCTGGGTTAGGGTCAGATACTAAAATGTCTGCTTTCCTTCAGAAACGTTTTCCACAAGCTGCTCACTTTTTCCCCAAAGTTTTCTCCAAAGGCCTTCAATGGATCATATCGGTAAAAGGGTCTTGACTAGGGGTTAATTGCTTTTGATACTTTTTAACACATTAATTTTTCTCTTCAAGAGGAAGGCATGTGTCAGGATTTGCCAAACAGCCACAAGGAAGAAGTGATGACATCAGAATAGGGGTTCTCAACTAGGGGAGAGATTTTTGCCCCCAGGGCCCAATGGGACATTAGGCAATGTCTAGACACATTTTTGGTTCTCCCAACTGGGGGAGGAGATGCTACTGCAACTAGAGGGGAGAGGCCATGGATGCTGCTAACACCCTAAAATTCACAGGATGGTTCCCTATGAATTTTAGGATGTTAGCAAAGAATTATCCAGTCCCAAATGCCAATGGTGCTGAGGGTAAGATACTCTGCATTAAGGCACTGGCGCTTAGAAGCAATCAATATATTAAGTCATAAGTTCTACGTTGGGAAAAATAATGATGATGATGATAGCAGCAACAGCAATAAACACCTACTGAGTGGCAGACATGCTTCTTTTTTTTGTTGTTTTTTCTTGGCAGCTTCTTTTCTTTTTTAAATGTATTTAATTGGAGGCTAATTACTTTACAATATTGTAGTGGTTTTTGCCATACATTCACATGAATCAGCCATGGGTGTACATGTGTTCCCCATCCTGAACCCCCCTCCCATCTTCCTCCCCATCCCATCCCTCTGGGTCATCCCAGTGCACCAGCCCTGAGCACCCTGTCTCATGCATCGAACCTGGACTGGAGATCTGTTTCACATACGATAATATACATGTTTCAATGCTATCCTCTCAGATCATCCCACCCTCGCCTTCTCCCACAGAGTCCAAAAGACTGTTCTATACAGCTATGGGCAGACACTCTTCTAAGCACTTTACACTTGAGCTGTTTCAACCCTCATCCAACAGCCCTCAGGCGGGGACAATTACTCTCCTTATTTTACTAATGAAAATCCTGAGGCACCCAAAGTCACCCAGCTAGTAAGTATCAGAGCTGTTATTCCCCTCACCTGCCTGGCTCCAGATCTGTATTCTTAACCACTTGGGTGTGTTGGAGATCAGGGACCATGTATATTCTGGCTTCTAGATTCATCTCTTCAGGAAAGAGACAATGCAACCAAGCAAAGCGTCTGTACTTGTGCAGGTTTCTGAGGAAGAAAGGTATCGGGAGTGAACACTGAACAGTGACCAATGTTTGCAGTCAGAAGGAACAAATGGCAAATACACGAGCCCGAGATTGGTTTCTGTTTCCGCCATAGTGGTTAATGAGGGAGGTTGGTGTAGTGGAAAGAACATCAAGTCAGGAAGCAAGAAACACGGATTCAGGACACAGCTCTGCCACAAAGATATCCTGGGACTTTGAGCAAGTTTGTTAAATCCACCTCATCTTTCTTTTTTTTTTTTTTTTTTTTTTGGCATATTCCATGTTTTTTCATTTTATTTCTGGCAGTTGTATAGAGTACAAGCTGACAAACTATGACCCATGGCCCACATATGACTGTCACCCATTTTTGACAATAAAGTTTTATTGAGACATGGCCACACCCACATTTTAAGTGTCATCTATGGCTGCCTTTGTGCTACCGTGGCAGAGGTGAGACATTGTAATAGAGATGGTAGGGTCAACAAACATTTAAAATATCTACTATTTAGTACTTTACAGATAAAGTCTGTTGAGCCCTAGTGTAGAGGTAATTCTTTGTAGATTTTCTTTCTAAATCTATGAAGTAGAAAAACAAAAACTCAAACATGAGCTGACTGCTAACACTGAACTACCATGATGGTCTAATGAGATGATCCATGTGAAAGCACTTTGGAAAAGAACTAAGAAATATAGGCCTCTTGCAATGTGACAGAATGAAAAGCAAGCAAGTAGCATAGGATTTGGAATCATGCACATTTGAACCCAAGTCCAACCAATGACTACTAAAGTGATTTGAGCATAGTTGGTAAATTCCGTGACCTCAGTTTTCTTAACTGAGGATAATATTCCCTGGTGGCTCAGTCAGTAAAGAGTCTGCCTGCAAGGCGGAAGACCTGGGTTCAATCTCTGGGTCAGGAAGATCCTTTGGAGAAGGAAATGGCAACCCACTTCAGTATTCTTGCCTGGAGAATTCCATGGTCAGAGGAACCTGGCAGGCTACAGTCCATGGCATCACAAGAGTTGGACACAACTTAGTGACTAAACCACCACCACCATGGAGAGGGAATGATTCATAATGGGGATAGTGAAAGTGTTAGTCGTGTCTGACTATTTTCGACCCCATGGACTGTAGCCCACCAGGCTTCTCTGTCCATAGGATTCTCCAGGCAAGAATATTGGGATGGGTGCCATTCCCTTCTCCAGAGGATCTTCCCCACCCTGGGATCAAACCTCGGTCTCCTGCATTGCAGGCAGATTCTTTACCATCTGAGCCACCAGAGAAGCCCAGGGATAATTATACTCAATTCCTAAGATTGCTGGAAAGGAAGATTCAGTGAAATATATTCAATGACCTATGCATTTGTTCACTGAATATATCATAATTTCCCCACTATGCACCAGGAGCTGTGCCAATCACTGATGGACCACTATGCTCAGACAGCATGGTCCCTGTTATCCTGGCGCCTAGGGTCTAGTGGAATAGAAAGACCCTGAGCAGGAAACTTCAGCACACGAAATTCACGGAACACTGGAAGGGCCATTCAAATTAAGTGATACCATTACTAGGACTGCTACCAACAGCTAAGAATTTTTTAAAGGTATAATACATCTGGGTTCCCAGTTGTAAGAGGGCTTTGAGAGGTGACTGAGGGATTCACAAGAGTGGAAGAGCTTAACCCAGGGAAGAAGGAAGGAGAGAAGGCACACAGGAGAACTCTGTGTATATCTGAGCACTGGATAAGACATAGGGTAAGAGAGGCCAGGGGCTTTCCTGGTGGTTCAGCAGTAAAGAATCCACCCACCCATGCAGGAGACATGCATTCAATCCCTGGGTCAGAAGATCCCCTAGATAAGGAAATGGCAACCCCACTCCAGCATTCTTGCCTGGAGAATTCCATGGACAGAGGGACCTGGTGGGCTATAGTCTATGGGGTCATAAAGAGTTGGACATGACTGAGTGATTAAACAACAGAGGGCAAAGAGAGAAAGAAGAGGATGTGAAAATGGCAGGGCTAGTGGTCAGATTTCCCTTCTAGACATCATGAAACCATACAGAATGCTACACATCCACCAAGGATGCCTCCTCCTCTGGAGGAGTGCAAGCCCCCGAAGCCCATGCAACTGTAAACACACAACAAGGCATTGCACAATCACACTTGTGTACACTGAAGCAGGGTATGTATGTATTTTTACTAAACTGGTTCCCTTTTCTTCCTGGGAAACTATCCCATATCCACCAGCCTTTCTTGTATTTAGGTTTAGCCATACAGCTGTTCTGTGCTTCCCCTATGGTGCTACAGGTAAAGAAGCCACCTATCAATGCAGGAGATGTAAGAGATGTGGGTTCAATCCCAGGTTCAGAAAGACCTCCTGGAGGAGGACATGGAAACCCAGTCCAGTATTCTTGCCTGGAGAATCCCATGGACAGAGAAACCTGGAGGGCCACAGTCCACAGGGTCACAGAGAGTCAGGTGTGACTGAAGCAACTTAGCATGTATGCATACAACAGTTCTGGCCAATAGAAGCTAGGCAGAAATTATGTTTGCCCCTCCAAGACTCCCCAAGCCCATCCAGGTAAAGCATCCCATCTAGATCTCTCCTAGTCTGCTGGTCAAACACAGACCCATGGCCCTGTGGAAATTGTGGAACCAGAAACCAGAAGAGTCCCTTGGTCCCTAAATGACTACATGGAGCAGAACTCACTACCTGTGCACGAGGCAAAAATCATTGATTATATTAATGCACTGAGATTTGGGGGTTGTTTTTCTTCTTCATAACCCTAATTAATACATATAAGTACCTTGACATGGCTGTTCAGTCACTAAGTTGTGTCTAACTCTCTGCAACCCATGGACTGCAGCACACCAGGCTTCCCTGTCCTTCACTATCTCCAGGAGTTTACTCAAGTTCACGTTCACTGAGTTGGTGATGCCATCCAACCAACTCATCCTCTGTCACTTTCTTCTACTTTTCCTTTATACTACCTTCAAAATGGAAGCTTCATGAAAACAAGAACTCTGTCCTCTTACTCACCCTTGTGTCTAGAACAGTCTGACATAAAGAAGATGCTCAGATAACATTTGTAGACCAAAATATTAGCAAGTTGAGGACAAGATAAACAGCAATCAATGACCTAGAGTCCTAGGAAAGATGAGATAAATGCATATATAGAAAACTGCTCTTCTGTAAACAGCGAAGTTCTGTGAGGATATTAATTTTTACCATCACTGCTGAGGTGGGTTTGCAAATACACAGGTCAGAGCTTGTGTACAGACATAGCCACATGGAATTCTTACAGCATGCAGACCCGGGTACACAGACACAGCATAGCTGAATTCTTACAGCACAATGGGAACCCAGAGTGTTCATGTCCCAGACAGAACAAGAGATTTCCAGACTTTGTGTACACATGGGACTCAAGTCCATGCAGGACACTCCATTTCCCAAGGGCACATAAGCTGAGCTTACAGATTCATACATCAACTGTAGGATTTGGGTCTAGATAATCGCAGAATGAATAAGAATATTAACTCACACTTATCAGGTTCTTTGTAGCTGCTCAGCACTGTGATAAGAGCGTTATATATGTCCCCTCTTACTTGATTCTCTTATCAACCCTACCTGGTAGTATTATTGTTATCTTCACTTTCTAAGTCAGCACATTTAGGCTTAGAGACCTAAAGGGAGGTGCTTAAGGCCACCTGGCCAGTGGGGCTTCCTAGAGGCTTGACCCTGGTACGAGCCTTCAACCTTCCATCACCCTGTATCTTCATCTGAAATGTGGAAGCCGCAGTGCACACCTGATCGTCTACTAGGAGGATGAAATTAAATCAGACCGTGGGTACAGAATTCCTGTTGATCACCTGACACTTAGAGGTCAGAATTATGCCCCCTTCCTTCCTTTATCCTTCTCTTCCTTTGCCAAGGATTGCTGTTTTGTCCTAGGCAAGGTTCTGGCCTCCAAAAGCCAGCAGCAAGCAGAGGCTGTGTCCCCAAATGACGCCGCCACAAAGGGCCAGCCAGTGTGCACCAAATCCTTAATAGTATTTAAACTTTGTCTGGGCACCTAATTATCTTAATGATGCAGCACTCAAAATAGCACAGTCTGTGTGAACCCCAGGAAAGGTCCCATTCACAGACACAGGCCTATGAAGCCAGAGGAAAACATCTAATAACGGAATTTAACAATTGCAGCCTTAAAACGGGGAAGGCTAACAGGTTTTCATGCAACTGAAGCTGGGCTCTCCCCAAGATCCCTACCTCCTGGCTGAGCTTCTCCAGATGCTTTGGCCTCTGAAATACCTTATCTCGGCTTCAGCCTTCCCTGCTTTGGAGATTGTGGCTTTTTTTTTTTTTATTGTTATTATATAATTTAATTCTAACAATCATGTGAGGTCAACATGGTTAAGCCCATTTCACAGATGAGGACTGAGCCTTAGAGAGTTTGATATGGAACAAAATTCCTAAGCTCTCCCTGCAGCTCATTGTCCACCTTAACAACTTAAGAAATTGTATCTTGGCAGAGAACAGGCTTGTGGTTGCCAACTTGTGGGGTGGAGGGACAGACAAGGAGTTTGGAATTAGCAGATGCAACTATTATAAACGGAGTGGATAAATAACCAGGTCCTACTGCAGAGCTCAGGGAAGTATATTCAATATCTTGGGATTAAACCATCATGGAAAAGAATATAAAAAAGAATGCACATATGTGCATAACTGAGTCACTTTGCTCTACAGCAGAAATTCACACAAAATTGTAAATCAGCTATGCCTCAGTAAAATAAATTTTAAAATAAATAAATAAACACTAATTTTTTAAAAAAATAATTTATGTCTTGGAAAAGAACCAAAGAGAAACCTTTCAAGAGCTGGCCTATATTGTGCTGGTTTCTGCCATATATCAATATTGTAAAGCACTTATCCTTCAACTAAAAATAAATTTTTTTTTTTTAAAAAAGAATTAACTTCAACTTTGAAGTACTAAAAAAAACAAAAAACTGTCCTGTAGAATCTGCCCTTCCTTCCTATCTTTTCCTTTCTTCTCCTTCTTCCCCCTTTCTTCCTTCCCAACTTTCTTTTTTCTTTTCTCACTTTAGTCTTCATCCCCCCTGTTTTCTGTCTTCCCCTCTTTTCTGCTTTATCTCCCTAGTCTCTCTATCTTTCCCCCCTCGATGTCTTTCCCTATTTCTCTTTGTCCCTGTCTCTATCTCTCTCCTTCTCCATCTATCTCTCTCCACCTCTGTTTCTGTTTCTCTCTGGGTCTCTGTCTCTGTCTTTGCCTCTCTTTCACTCTCCATCTCTACCTCGATCTCTGTCTCTCTGTCTCTGTCTCCCCCCTCCCACTTCCTCATTCTCACGTGCTCTCATTCTCTTCCTGTATTGATTACCCACCTACTCTTTGCCTGGTCTCTCGCATCCCACTGGGATGTGAAGATCCATTAGACCTTGTCTCTGTCTTCCAGGAACCCACACTCAGGTAGAGCCAGGAGATAAAGAGCACACAGACAAGTGCAGCAGGAGGTGAGCACGACAGTAAGGGAGGTCAGTGGGCTGTAGGAGCGTGGAAGAGGGCCCCCGGGGAAGGCTCAGTCTGCAAGGCAGTCTCTATGCCACTGTCCAAACCACTATCCCAGCTCAAGAGGTCACCTTCTGCATAAACAGGGCTACCAAGGCTTTGTCAGCCTCTGTAGATCACCAAGTTCTCAATTTGTGCCATGGAACACTTAAGGGCTTACTGCTACCTAGGATGTGTCAGGGAACTGGACCCTTCCTCATATCTTGTCCATTCCAAACTGGGCTGGTCATTGCTGAGAGAATCATCCTAGTAGTTAAAAAGAAAAAGAAATAGGCCTGCTGTCTGCCTGTCTCTGGGCAATGGTGAATAGTCAGGTAAAATCAGGTATCAGCCGGCCAACGTCCACCACTGGTCTCACAGTTGATCAGTGTTCAGCATTTGTGAGAACAGATTAGTAAACAAAAAACACATAAATGTATCCTGAGTGGTAATGATAGCTTTGCACCAGACTGGGTTTTCACGGGGCTTCCCAGGTGGGACTAGTGGTAAAGAACCTGCCTACCAACGCAGAAGACACAAGAGACACAGGTTCGATCCCTGGGTTGGGAAGATCCCCTGAAGAAGGTCACGGCAACCCACTCCAGTATTCTTGCCTTGAGAATCCCATGGGCAGAGGAGCTTGGTGGGCTACAGTCCATGGGGTCGCAAAGAGTCAGACACGACTGAAGTGACGTGGCACAGAGATGAGGGAGTCATCCTTGTTAAAAGAGAAAAAGAAATTGGTCTGACGTCTGCCTGTCTCTGTCCTGGGCAATGGTGAACAGTCAGGTAAAATCAGACAGAGACTGTCTCGTGTTGAGGTCATCTTGTGTAGATGGGATAAACATCATATTTGGAGTCAAACAGATTTTCATTCCTAACTGTGAGGCCTTGGGTAAGAAACCTCAATTTATGCAGCTCAGCGTCACATTTCCCCAATGTGGATTATGACATCTGCATTGCAAGAGTACTGATCAAAATGGAGATGAGAACAATGGCTCCTCCATCATAAAAGAAGAATACAACTTTTTAGAAAACTTATGATTTTTAAATTTATGACTCTAATTCATCATTACGGTGCTGTGAGATAGGTATCATCATATACTCATTTCAGGAGGGAAGCGAAAACTCGAAGATACATCACTAATAAAACAGAGGGCCAGAATCTGAGGCGCAGTCCTTCCAAATGGGATACCCCACCCCATCAGAGAAGTTACTATCAGGAAGGAAATCAGTGGTGAATTCACATGGCAAGCCCATGCAGACAGTGGAAGACACTGATCGCTTCTCAGTTATTTCACCCTGTCCAGAGGACAGGTTAGAGGAGAAGGTGTGCCTGTCCAGAATTCCCTGAAATGTTATAGGTAACCTACAAACACTGAAAGGTTCCACAGGCCTCATGCTTTAACAGGTCTGATCTCTCTTGAGCTTGGGAAACTGACACCCCACCCCACCTCCCCACCCCTCTCCCCACCTCCACAGTCCCCTCCACACTCCCCAGCTAATAACTTAGGTCATAGGTCAACCTCTCTTCAAAGCCTTTCTTTGGTCTCAGCTTGAGTGAACTCCAATTTGGTGATTGTTCATTATCCCCCCATTTAGGTAATTTTCAACACACAGTGGAGCCTTTAAACACTGAACAATATTGCCAATCTTTTTGGGGCAGCCTCTGCTAGGCATTAAGAGGTAAACTGACTGCAGCAGGAGGGGGAATTTGGAACACAGTTTCCATTAATAGTAATAGAGGAAGCCAAGTACATCTTGAAGTTGGGTTGTGGTAGGGGTCATTAGACACCTGTGTATGGAGGGCTGAACTCAATCTGAGTCAGGAGTAAATGCCCCTCAGTGAGGGCTTTCCCCATCAAGGACAGCACCCCCAAATGCAGGATACAGTGGCTTGGAGAAGGTACTCAAAAGCTGGTACTCAAGATGTCATCTTCTGCACACACAGTACTGCTAAAGCTTTGTGAGCCTGTGTAGATCACTGAGTTCTCAACCTGTGCTATAGAATGCTTAAGGTTTGTTGCTAGCTAGGATGTGGCAGGGAACTGGGCTCTTCCTCATATCCTGTCAATTTCAAAATGGAGACAAGCACAGTGACTCCTCCATCATAAAAGAACACAGTAAATGATACTTGCAGGCATGCATGCTAAGCTGCTTCAGTCATGTCCAACTCTTTGCAAACCTATAGACTATAGCCCTCCAAACTCCTCCGTCCATGGGATTATCCAGGCAAGAATACTGGAGTGGGTAGCCATTCCTTCCTCCAGGGGATCATCTCGACCCAAGGATTGAACCTGCAGCTCCTGCATTGCAGGCGGATTCTTTACTGCTGAGCCACCGGGGAAGCTCAAAATGATACTTATGGTTTCTAAATTTATAACTCCAGTCCACTGAGTACCTGCTGTATGCAAAGCCTTTTAATAATTTGCCTTGCCTCATTTTCAGAATAACATCAAGAGTTGGGGGTAGTATTCATATTTTGTTAAAGAGAATACAGAGGTAAAAACCCAAAGTCACATAGCTTCTAAGTTCCAGGATTTGCAATGCGATCTGTCTAGCTCCAACAGTCCGCTGGCTGATAACCACTTTACTAGGAAAAGGGCTCACATCCTGGATTCTCCCTAATATCTCTGTTTTACCCAGATAGGGCTGCTTCTCTTGGAGGCAGTTGAACAATTATAAGTTCACTATCTCCTATTCCCAAGTGGCTCAGTGTGAAAAGAATCCGCCTGCCAATGTGGGAGACAGCAGTTTGATCCCTTGATCAGGAAGATACCCCAGAGAAGGAAATGGGAACCCACTCCAGTATTCTTGCTGGGATAATCCCATGAACAGAAAAGCTTGTGGGCTATAGTCCATTGGGTCACAAAGAGTCGGACATGACCGAGTGACTGAGCACTCACTCATTCATCTTCTATGATAACATAAAATGTTATCACATAACATCTGCCCATTCTCACCTAGATTCTCAGTTTCTGCCACCCATGCTTACCATCCACCTCATACCTTTGTTTTAAAAAGATATAATCCACCTTCCCTAACGTGTGCATTCAACAGAGCAATTTTCCTGTATTATTCAGAACAGCCACCTTGAGTAGATATCAATAGCAACTGGGTCACTCATACCCCATCCTATTATGGCAGCCAGGCATCATTAATCAATTTCCCACTGAGCAGCCACTACCAGTCGATCAGATTAGGCACCAAAGATTTAATCTATTCACCAGCCCTGACCCAAGCCCATCACAGCTCCTAAAAATATGAATGAATTTATCCTTTGGATTAACGAAATTTCTTCTTTCTTGCCTCACTTCCCAAGAGAGCAGAAAAACAAACTGACTGTATTCTTATGTGTACCTTTACCACCACGTCTCTTTTATTTTTTTAATTCCCACATATCCCCTCAAAGATTTGGATCCAGACAAATATTCTAGTTCTCAAAACCTAGTTTTATCATATTTGTTTGAGTTACACGAGCTTTGGGATCTTAGTTTCTTTATCCACAAGACAAGTGGGATAATATGGTCCCTGTGGTGTTGTTTCAGCATTAAATGAGCAAACATTCATGGGGCACCAAGCACAACACCATTAGTGACATTAGACCACTAATGTCAACACGCTTCTCCCAAACACCAGTCATTATACTTGTCTATTTGCTCCTTACAGAAAACTGATACTGAACAACACTACGCAGCAAACCTACAAACCCAAGTGATACCATAGATTTCTTTTCCAACTTCTTGGAAAAAAATGCCCAAACATCTTAAAGGTATCTCTTCCTCTTCCACCAGCACTGCCTGGCTGGTTTCCTATATTACAGAGATCTTTCCACCCCATTCCCTCCAGAATTTTGGGAAGAGCATGAGTACCTCAAGCCAACCTTAAGAAGGGCTTTCCTGGTGGTCCATTGGTTAAGAATCCACCTACCAATGCAAGGGACACGGGTTCAATCCCTGGTTCAGGAAGATCCCACATACTGCGGAGCAACTAAACCCATGCAGTGCAAGTACTGAAGCCTGTGCTCTAGAGTCCACGCTCCACAACAAGAAAAGCCACTGCGAGGAGAAGCCGTGCATTGCAACTAGAGAGCAGCCCCCACTTGCCAAAACTAGAGAAAGCCCAAGCACAGCAACAAAGACCCAATGCAGCCAAAAATAAATAAAAACAAAGACCCTGATGCTGGGAAAGATTGAAGGCAGGAGGAGAAGGGGGCGACAGAGGGTGAGATGGTTGGATGGCATCATGGATTCAATGGACCTGAGTTTGAGCAAACACCAGGAGAGGGAAGCCTGGCATGCTGCAGTTCATGGGGTCACAAAGAGTCAGACATGACTTAGTGACTGAACAACAACAATAATTAATAAATAAATCTTTCTAAAAATTTGAGGATAGCCACTTGCCAGAAGCAGAAACAGTCATTGGTGTCCTGGCAAGAAATGGCTGTGACCCAAATAGATGGAGAAATATACCATGTTCGTGGATCAGAAGAATCAATATAGTGAAAATGAGTATACTACCCAAAGCAATCTATAGATTCAGTGCAATCCCTATCAAGCTACCAATGGTATTTTTCATGGAATTAGAACAAATAATTTTGCAATTTGTATGGAAATACAGAAAACCTTGAATGGCCAAAGCAATCTTGAGAAAGAAGAATGGAACTGGAGGAATCAACCTACCTGACTTCAGACTATACTACAAAGCTACAGTAATTAAGACAGTATGGTACTGGCACAAAAACAGAAATACAGAACAAAATAGAAAGCCCAGAGATAGATCCACACACCTATAGACACCTTATCTTAGACAAAGGAGGCAAGAATATACAATGGAGAAAAGACAATCTCTTTAACAAGTGGTGCTGGGAAAACTGGTCAACCACTTTTAAAAGAATGAAACTAGAACACTTTCTAACACCATACACAAAAATAAATTCAAAATGGATTGAAGATCTAAATGTAAGACCAGAAACTATAAAACTCCTAGAGGAAAACATAGGCAAAACACTCTCTGACATAAACCACAGCAGGATCCTCTATAACCCACCTCCCAGAGTAATGGAAATAAAAGCAAAAATAAACAAATGGGACCTAATTAAACTTAAAAGCTTTGCACAATGAAGGAAACTATAAGCAAAGTGAAAAGACAGCCTTCAGAATGGGAGAAAATAATAGCAAAAAAAGCAACTGACAAAGAATTAATCTCCAAAATATACAAGCAGCTCATGAAGCTCAATTCCAGAAAAATAAACTACCCAATCAAAAAATGGGCCAAAGAACTAAACAGACATTTCTCCAAAGAAGACATACAGATGGCTAACAAACACATGAAAAGATGCTCAACATTACTCATTATCAGAGAAATGCAAATTAAAATCACAATGAGGTACCATCTCACACTGGTCAGAATGGATGCTATCAAAAAGTCTACAAACAATAAATGATGGAGAGGGTGTAGAGAAAAAGGAACCCTCTTACACAGTTGATGGGAATGCAAACTAGTACAGCCACTATGGAGAACAGTGTGAAATTCCTTAAAAAACTGGAAATACAACCCCCATATGACCCAGCAATCCCACTGCTGGGTGTACACACTGAGGAAACCAGAATTGAAAGAGACACATGTACCCCCAATGTTCATCGCAGTACTGTTTATAATAGCCAGGACATGGAAGTAACCTAGATGTCCATCAGCAGACAAATGGATAAGAAAGCTGTGGTACATATACACAATGGAATATTACTCAGCTATTAAAAAGAATGTATTTGAATCAGTTCTAATGAGGTGGATGAAACTGGAGCCTATTATACAGAGTGAAGTAAGTCAGAAAGAAAACCACCAATACAGTATATTAACACATATATACGGAATTTAGAAAAATAGTAATGATGACCCTATATGCGAGACAGCAAAAGAGACACAGATGTAAAGAACAGGCTGTTGGGAGAAGGCGAGGGTGGGATGATTTGAGAGAATAGCATTGAAACATGTATATTACCATATGTGAAATAGATTGCCAGTCCAGGTTCGATGCATGAAACAGGGTGCTCAGGGCTGGTGTGCTGGGATGACCCAGAGGGATGGGATGTGGAGGGTGGTGGGAGGGGGGTTCAGGATCGGGGGACACATGTACACCCATGACTGATTCATGTGAATGTATGGCAAAAACCACTACAATATTGTAAAGTAATTAGCCTCCAATTAAAATAAATAAATTAATTAAAAAAAAAATAAAAAAGAAATGACCGTGTCCTAAAGCTGAAGAGGACCTTTGGTTGAACAACAACAACAAAATTCTGCAATAGCTGGTAAATGCCTAGAGCTGAATTATACACAGAGGCTGACTTTCCTTCTGTCAAAATCAATGTCAGTCCCAGCTTATTTATTTCTTCAACACAAGTATTGAGCCCCTATTCTGGGCAACCCATGGGTTATATCCACCAACCATCCCTCCAGTCAATTCTTCAATGAGCTGAAAAATATGAGAGTAACCTTGGACATGGACTGAGAGCTTCCCATGTGCTGGGCACTGTGGTATTTGATATGGGCTCTCTCCCTCTGTCCTCAGAAAATACCATGCAATAGGACTCCCATTATCATCATTTTATCAAAGAGGAGACTTGACAGTGAGAGGAAAGGATGCTGAATACGCCTGTTATAGACACCTGTCCTCTGTGTGTGTGTGTTGAATTTAGTAATCTATCACAAAAGTCACAATGATCTTGCAAAATTTTTAAGAAGAAATGGACAAAATGAAACATTAAAGTTGTCTACTCCCCTTTCGACTCACAAGATTAACATGGATACTGTCTGGGGTAGACCCTTGCCAGACATTGCCCATCCAACAAAGAAGGCATATTGAATATAATTCTTCATATATTAGAGCTTTCTTCTATTAGTGTTTTGTGTTAATATCTTTGGGCTTCCCTGGTGGCTCAGACAGTAAACAATCTGCCTGCAATGTAGGAGATCTGGGTTTGATCCCTGGGTAGGGAAGATCCCCTGGAGAAAGGAATGGCTACACAAATACAAAGGAATCTTTGTGTTTCCAGTTGAAAAAGTAACACATGGTTATGATAGAAAATGTACAGAATGCAGAGACAGAGTCTCCCAATTGCCCATCACATTACTGCACAAGTCTGAACTGGGTCAGGTAACCAGAGTTTAGTGGTGGAAAGACCACTGGGCTAGGAGACAAATCAATGTGTAGGGAATCCCAGGTCCTTCCCTATGTACTAGCTGAGTAACTTTAAAAAAAATTCCCTTAATCTCCTTGACTCAGTTTTCCTATCTGTAAAATGGGTTTAAATGCATGTTTTCCTATCTGTAAAATGGATTTAAATGCTTACCTCCAAGAATTACACATGCTTAGCAAAAGGACTATCATATAGGTACTAAAAACACAAATAAAGAGTGCCCATCCTCTTCCCTCCCTAATGGCATTATTATTTGATTAGCCTTGCCTTCTCTACTCCCTTCCTCAAAACAAGGCAGCCTTCCCACACTGTGGAACATCCTTGACTTCTCTCTTCCCTTCTTTCCCAACCTGCCAGGGCTATTTCTCTCTCTCTCTCTCAGCATTTTCCTCTCTCATAAATGTTTGCAAGGGCTGCTCTGTCACATTGTGTTTTCAGGACTGGTTTTGCCACCTTCTTCACAAAGCTGATTTGACATAAATATTTATGTGTAAAAATATGTTCTCCTGCCCCCCCGCCCCCATCCTCCTCCCTACATACTACCACTGGGACATGGTGGAGATGGTGCCACCAGGCAGTGTGTGGGGCACCGGGGCCACTAGCTTCATCCCGCATAGTGGGGGGGACAAGATGTTTGATGCGGAATTCCCTGGTAACAAGTCCTCACTGATGATATGCCAAAGGGCCCCAAAACTCTCTAGTGGAATCTAACATTCACATCCTTCAGGGGTGGGAGTAACTCTGTGTTCAAACCAGTCCGGTCAAAGCTAAGAGAAATATATATATGACTATATGTGTACCAGTACTCTTTCCTGGAAAGTCCCATGGACGGAGGAGCCTGGTAGGCTGCAGTCCATGGGGTTGTGAAGAGTCGGACACGACTGAGCAACTTCACTTTCACTTTTCGCTTTCATGCATTGGAGAAGGAAATGGCAACCCACTCCAGTGTTCTTGCCTGGAGAATCCCAGGGACGGGGGAGCCTGGTGGGCTGCCATCTATGGGGTCGCACAGAGTCAGACACGACTGAAGTGACTTAGCAGCAGCAGCAGCAGCATCCTTCAGAGAAGGCAATAGCACTCCACTCCAGTACTCTTGCCTGGAAAATCCCATGGACCGAGGAGCCTGGAAGGCTGCAGTCCATGGGGTCGCTGAGGGTCGGACACGACGGAGCGACTTCACTTTCACGCATTGGAGAAGGAAATGGCAACCCGCTCCAGTGTTCTTGCCTGGAGAATCCCAGGGACTGGGGAGCCTGGTGGGCTGCTGTCTATGGGGTGGCACAGAGTCGGACACGACTGAAGTGACTCAGCAGCAGCAGCAGCAGCACCCCTCCTTTAATGCATTCTCAGAGCCGCCTGCAGATACACCTACACTACTGTCCCCTCCTACACTACAGTCATGCCATTTTTAAGGACATGTCAGCTGGAGTCACCCCATTCGCACCTGACCTCTAAGACCACACTGTCTTCATCTCTTTCTGTCTCCCTGTTATGTTCTCATTCTCCCTGGAGCCCAGCCTCCTGTTTCCGAGGTCATCCACCATCCTTCTTCCAAACACTGTACCTCCTAGTGACTGTTGCTGTGGAAGGTGGACTTGCCTGGTACCTTAGATCTCATGCAATTCACAACAACAACAGCAAAAACAAAAGATGAGACCTCTTTCAATATTCAGTAGTCATCTCAGAAAAGTAGTTGTTCAACGACTCAGTAACAAAATGCTTGTCTTGAGCTGAGCGAAAGACCCAATGGCTTCCCTGGTGGCTCAGAGGTTAAAACGTCTGCCTGCAGTGCGGGAGACCTGGGTTCGATCCCTGGTTCAGGAAGATCCCCTGGAGAAGGAAATAGCAACCCACTCCAATAATCTTGCCTGGAGAATCCCATGGATGGAGGAGCCTGGTGGGCTTCAGTCCATGGGGTCGCAAAGAGTCAGACACAACCGAGCGACTTCACTTCACAGCCCTCTGAGGCCCTGATCAAGGGAAATGTGGTTTTGGGTGTGAGAGAGTCAACTACTAGCTAGGTTGATAAGAAGTCCAAGGACCCCGAGGAAGAGAAAGGGGTCTGGAGCCCTTAAGAAGGAGAAAGGGGTCCAAGGCTCTCAAGGAGGAGAAAAGGACAAACATTTTTTTTTCTACATTGCTTTGTTTTAGTCAATATAACAATGTATCTTGCTTGAGAATATGTTTCTCCTTAACAAGAACCTTCTAACTAACCTTGTTATCTTAAAACTTGTATACTTTGGAATGTGTCTGGTAAGATCTTTCTATCTTTCTTCAAATCCTGTTATCTTAAGATGTACGTTGTGGGGGTGGGTCTGATAAAAGTATATAAGGCCTTGCTTAGACTAGCAAGGGGAGGCACTCTCCACCCCGCTTCTGATGTCTATGTCAGAAGCTTCCTCTGTCCCTTTCATACTTTAATAAAACTCTGCTACACAAAAGTTCTTGAGTGATCAAGCCTGGTCCCTGGTCCCTGGTCCCGAAGCTACATCTTCTTCTTTGGAGACCAAGAATCCGACACTATTCATCATAAGCTATCAGGTGCAGCCCAGTTCACCCTCAACTCCCACTAAGTCAGTTTCTCTAACAGTGAAAGTGTTAGTCACTCAATGACTCTTTGTGATCCCATGGACTGTAGCCAGTCAGGCTCCGCTGTCCATGGGATTCTCCAGGCAGGAGTACTGGGTTGGAGTGGGTTGGGTGGAGTACCGGAGTGGGTTGCCAGTCCCTTCTCCAGGGTATCTTCCCAACCTAGGGGTCAAACCTGGGTCTCCTGAATTGCAGGTGGATTCTTTACCATCTGAGCCACCAGGGAAGCCCCCACCTTCCCTGAAGGAAACAGCAAATAGAGACACTGCTGCCTATACCTTTTAGGAGGCTATTAAAAGAGGTAATTTACTTACAATTCATAAAATTATTAGTAACTAATAAGGATAATTAATAGTCACTAGTTGATATAATTATTCAATAATATAGAACATAAGTAATAATATTTATTATTGATTAGTAATGAGCACTTACATTACATCAATAAGTAGAAATATGACATTAACAATCTATTAGCAAAAGCAATCTTTCAGATTGGGTCAGAAACTTTAAAATCTAGCCCTTCTTTGTAGAACATAGTGAAATTGCATGATGAATTATTCAAAAGGACATCATTTAGAAAAAAAATCAGAAAAGCAGAGTTCTGACATCAAAGATATCATTTGAGTCTGTATGACCTAAGGCTTGCAGACCTGCTCTCAACAAGCTTCTGGTTTCCCAGCTGCAAACCAAGGACATGACTATCTCCAGGGGAGCATGTGTGCTAAGTCACTTCAGTCATATTTGGCTCTTTGCAACCCCATGGACTGTAACCTACTAGGCTCCTCTGTCCATGAGATTCTCAATGTAAGAATACTGGAGTGGGTTGCCATACCCTCCTCCAGGAGATCTTTCCAACCCAGGGATCGAACGTATATCCCTTACATCTCCTGCACTGGCAGGCATTTCTTTACCACTAGCACTACCTGGGAAGCTCCTCCAGGGGAGGGAGGCATGTAAATGTCAGGATATTCAGGCCTTGCTCTTCCAAGTGTGGTCCACAGACGTCAGCTGTGAAGGAACAGCTGAGGTCAGCTGGACTCTGAGCTCTGAAGGGCTTTCACTAAAACCCTGGCCTGTTCCCTCACTAGCTGTTTGGCCCTGGGTGAATCACTGAATTTTTGTCAGTCTCAGTGTCCTTACCTGTTAAAGAAGGCTATGTCTATCTGTGTCATAAAGTCATTATGAGTATAAATAACACAAAACACATAAGAAAGGATAAAGTTGTTATCACTACAGATATAGCTGAAATTAGAAAAATAGAGTATGATTTGTAAGTTTCACCATAAATTAGAAATCAAGTTGATGTGGTCAATTTTTCAAGCAAGATATTCATGACCCAACTGCCCCAAGAAAAAAGTGAAAACCACAGTAAACCAAAAGCCATTTAAAAATTGAAGTAACTTCTATGGTGCTTCTCTTTCAGTGTTTTTTTGTCAATCTTTCAGCATTTCAGAATAAAAAGTCAGGGTAAAAAGAAATTTAGACAAAGGTCCTAGCTCAAGATGGTTTTCTAGCCAAATTCTAGCAAACTTGCAAGAAATGGATAATTCCATTGTAGTCACACTATTCTAGAACATAGAAAAGGATGAGACTTACCCTCATAACTTTATAACAGCAGTATAATCTTAGTACAAAGACAGGACAAAGATGGTTAGAAATGTATCCCAAACCAATCGCCTTGACTCAAGAAAAGACCACACAAGAAAACCTATCTCCATTACACACAGGGTGCAAAACAAACAAAAAACAAACTGAACCAGGTTATCTGTAAAAGCTTGGCACCAGATCAATAATCTGTCTCATATATTCAGTTCAGTTCATATCAGTCGCTCAGTCATGTTCAAATGAACTCTTTGCAACTCCATGGACTGCAGCAAGCTAGGCTTCCCTGTCCTTCTTCATCTCCTGGAGCTTGCTCAAACTCATGTCCATCCAGTTAGTTATGCTATCCAAACAATTCATCCCCTTCTCCTCCAGGCTTCAATCATTCCCACCATCAGGGTCTTTTCCAATGAGTCAGTTTTTCCCATCAGGTGGCCAAAATACTGGAGCTTCAGTTTCAGCATCAGTCCTTCCAATGAATATTCAGGGCTGATTTCCTTTAGGATTGACTGGTTGGATCTTCTTGAGGGACTCTCCAAGGGAATCTCAAGAGTCTTCTCCAACACCACAGTTCAAAAGCATCAATTCTTTGTCACTCAGCTTCCTTTATGGTCTAACACTTACATCCATACATGACTAATGGAAAAACCATAGCTTTGACTAGATGGACCTTTGTCGGCAAAGTAATCTCTCTCCTTTTTAATATGCTGTATAGCTTGGTCATAAGTTTTCTTCCAAGGAGTGCATGTCTTTTAATTTCATGGCTGCAGTCACCATCTGAAGTGATTTTGGAGCCCAAGAAAATAAAGTCTGTCACTGTTTCCATTGTTTCTCCATCTATTTGCCATGAAGCAATGGGAATGGATGCCATGATCTTCATTTTTTGAATGTTGAATTTTAAGCCAGCTTTTTCACTCTCCTCTTTCAAGAGAGGCTCTTTAGTTCTTCTTTGCTTTCTGCCATAACTGCTGCTAAGTCACTTCAGTCATGTCCGACTCTGTGCGACCCCATAGACGGCAGCCCACCAGGCCTCAACATCCCTGGGATTCTCCAGGCAAGAACACTGGAGTGGGTTGCCATTTCCTCCTCCACTGCATGAAAGCGAAAAGTGAAAGTGAAGTCGCCCAGTCATGTCCAACTCTTAGCAAACCCATGGACTACAGCCCACCAGGCTCCTCCATCTATGGGGTTTTCCAGGCAAGAATACTGGAGTGGGTTGCCATAAGGATGGCATGAACTGCATATCTGAGGTTATTGATATTTCTCCCAGCAATCTTGATTCCAGCTTTTGCTTCATCCAGTATGGTATTTTGCATGGTGTACTCTGCATGTAAGTTAAATAAGCAGACTGACAATATACAGCCTTGACATACTCCTTTCCCAATTTGGAACCAGTCTGTTGTTTTGTGTCTGGTTCTAACTGTTATTTCTTGACCTGCATGCAGATTTCTCAGGAGGCAGGTAAGGTGGTCTGGTATTCCCATCTCTTTCAGAATTTTCCACAGTTTGTTGCGATCCACACAGTCAAAGGCTTTGGCATAGTCAGTAAAGCAGAAATAGATGTTTTTCTGGAACTCTCTTGCTTTTTCTATGATCCAACAGATGTTGGCAATTTGACCTCTGGTTCCTCTACCTTTTCTAAATCCAACTTGAACATCTGGAAGTTCCCAGTTCATGTACGGTTGAAGCCTCACTTGGAGAATTTTGAGCAGTACTTTGCTGGTGTGTGAGATGAGTGCAATTGTGTAGTAGTTTGAACTTTCTTTGGCATTGCCTTTCTTTGAGGTTGGAATGAAAACTGACCTTTTCCAGTCCTATGGCCACTGATGAGTTTTCCAAATTTGCTGGCATATTGAAGGCAGCACTTTAACTGCATCATCTTTCAGGATTTGAAATAGCTCAACTGAAATTCCATCACCTCCACTAGCTTTGTTCTTAGTGATGTTTCCTAAGGCCCATTTGACTTCACATTCCAGGATGTCTGGCTCTAGGTGAGTGATCACACCATGGTGTTATCTGGGTCATGAAGATCTTCTTTGTATAGTTCTTATGTGTATTCTTGCCACCTTTTCTTAATATCTTCTGCTTCTGTTAGGTCCATACTGTTTCTGTCCTTTATTGTGGCCTCCATCTTGGTATCTAATTTCTTGAAGAGATCTCCAGTCTTTCCCATTCTATTATTTTCCTCTATTTCTTTGCATTGATCCCTGAGGGAGCCTTTCTTATCTCTTCTTGCTATTCTTTGGAACTTGCATTCAGATGGGTATATCTTTCCTTTTCTCTTTTGCCTTTAGCTTCTCTTCTTTTCTCAGCTATTTGTAAGCCCTCCTCAGAGGACCATTTTGCCTTTTTACATTTATTTTTCTTTCGGATGGTCTTGATAACTGCTTCCTGTACAATGTCACAAACCTCTGTCCATAATTCTTCATGCACTGTCTATCAGATCTAATCCCTTGAATCCATTTGTCACTTTTACTATATAATCATAAGGGATTTGATTTAGGTCATACCTGAATGGTCTAATGGTTTTCCCTACTTTCTTCAATTTAAGTCTGAATTTGGCAATAAGGAATTCATGATCTGAGCCACAGTCAGCTCCTGGTCTTGTTTTTGCTGACTGTATAGAGCTTCTCCATCTTCGGCTGCAAAGAATAAAATCAATCTGATTTCAGTATTGACCATCTGGTGATGTCCATGTGTAGAGTCGTCTCTTGTGTTGTTGGAAGAGGGTGTTTGCTATGACCAGTGCGTTCTCTTGGCATAACTGCTAGCCTTTGCCCTGCTTCATTTTGTACTCCAAGGCCAAATTTGCCTGTTACTCCAGGTATATCTTGACTTCCTACTTTTGCATTCCAGTCCCCTATGATGAAAAGGACATCATTTTTTTTTGGTGTTAGTTCTAGAAGGTCTTGTAGGTTGTCATGCTGCTGCTAAGTCGCTTCAGTCATGTCCGACTCTGTGCGACCCCAGAGACGGCAGTCCATCAGGCTCCCCTCCCTGGGATTCTCCAGGTAAGAACACTGGAGTGAGTTGCCATTCCTTCTCCAATGCATGAAAGTGAAAAGTGAAAGTGAAGTCGCTCAGTCGTGTCTGACTCTTCGAGACCCCATGGACTGCAGCCTACCAGGCTCCTCCATCCATGGGATTTTCCAGGCAAGAGTACTGGAGTGGGTTGTCATAGAACCATTCAATTTCAGCTTCTTTGGCATTAGTGATTGGGGTATAGACTTGGATTACTGTGATATTGAATGGTTTGCCTTGGAAACGAACAGAGATCATTCTGTCGTTTTTGAGATTGCATCTAAGTACTGCATTTTGGACTCTTTGTTGACTATGAGGGCTACTGCATTTCTTCTAAGGGATTCTTGCCAACAGCATACATGTAATGGTCATCTGAATTTTGTCTGCATCGTTGTAGCACTTTCAGCTTCTTCAAAGTGTTTTAACAAAGGGAACTACTGAAATATGAAAGTAAACTAAACAACCTTGGGAAGAGGACGTAAGTCTTACAAGTTGAAAGAAAAGTCAAACGACACAAAATAACACGAACAAAAGTGAAATGTACAGTCCCCACCCCACCCCGGACATATACCCACCACCTAGAGCTCACTAATTAAACTGAAAGAGAGACTCTCTGAAGTAAGAGGGAGGATGGGAAAAGCATGAGTCAATATCCACTTTTTTCCTAACTTTTTCACAATAATGAATGAAAAGGTTCCGCTCCAATTTTATTGTTAACAAATGAACAGTGGCCAAGGTTCAGTCTCTGGTTGGAGAGCTGAGATCCCACAAGCCGCACGGTGTGGCCAAGAAACAAAACAATACCAGAAGATGAAAAGAAAAAACAAAAATGAAGAAAAATAATTAAATGTATTCATTAAGCACATATGGGCTTCCCTGGTGGCTCAGAGGTTAAGCACATAAAGGCAACCAGCAGAAGAACTTTAAAAATGACTATAGAAATCATGGAAATAGCAGGAAGGGAGGGGGAAAGGAGACTAAAAAAAGATCTAGATAAGTGATTCTCAATTCTGGTTGCTCATTAGAATACCTGGGGAAGATTTTTAAACCCTGATGCCTATACCACATGCCAGAGCAAATAAATCCAACTCTTGGATGGGAGCCAGACATCAGAATTTGTTAAAGCTCTGGATGGGATTCCAGCATGTGGCTAAAGTGGGAAGCACCAATTTAGAGCAAAAGATACAAGATGGAAAGGAAAGAAAACAGCAAGGAGGTATGAAGAAGAAGAATATCGCCCAAAAGTGAAAACAGAATTAATCATAAACAAGTTCTATCTTAAGTAGAAATATGATCAAATAATATATTAAAAGACAAAGATTCACAGGCTGGGTCAAAAAAAAAAAAAAAAAATTAAAGCCCAAGGACCTACTAGATAGCATGGAGAACTGTACTCAATATTCTATAATAAACTAAATGAGAAAAGAATTTGAAAAAGAATAGATATAGGTATATATATAACTGAATCATTCTGCTGTATACCTGAAACTAATACAATAATGTAAATCTACTATACTCCAATATAAAATAAAACTGAAAAATCAAAGCCTAGACTTTATTTGCTGAGTGTCGAAGAACGGGTGCTTTTGAACTGTGGTGTTGGAAAAGACTCTTTCGAGTCCCTTGGATAACAAAGAGACCAAACCAGTCAGTCTTAAAGAAAATCAACCCTGAATATTCATTGCAAGGACTGATGCTGAAGCTCCAATACCTTGGCCACCTGATGCAAAGAGTCAACTCATTGCAAAGACCCTGATGCAGGGAAAGATTGAGGGCAAGAGGAGAACAAGGCAACAGAGGATGCGATGGTTAGATAGCATCGCTCACTCAGTGGTCATGAGTTTGAGGAAACTGGGAAATGGGAAGCCTGGTGTGCTGCAGTCCACAGGGTCACAAAGAGTCGGACACAACTGAGCAGCTAACAACATTCCCCAATATAAAACAAAATTGAAAAATCAAAGCCTAGCATTTATTTGCAAGTCACAAGTAAGTTGCACAATGAGTTATTTAAAAGAGTATTGTACACACTGCTGTATTTAAAATGGGTAACCAAAAAGGACCTACTGTATAGCACATGGAACTCTGCTCAAAGTTATGTGGCAGCCTGGATGGGAGAGGAGTTTGAGGGAGAATGGATACATATATATGTACGGCTGAGTCCCTTTGCTGTTCACCAGAAACTATCACAACACTTAGTCAGCCATGCATGCATGCGTGCATGTGTGATCAGTCGCTCAATCAATTATACTCCAATACAAAATAAAAAGTTTAAAAAAACAAATAAAAGAGCACTGTATTCAAAGTCGGAATATCTGAAATCTAAAACTGAAGATCTCACTTGAGGCTATGTGATGTCATGCAAGGTACCTCCTCTCTTTAAGCTTCCACTCTTTTTTTTGTTTTTTTAGCTGTTATAAGTTTATTGTGTTTTTCTACAGTTTCTTTACACTTTTATTAGTTCTTAATATAAATTTATTTATTTTAATTGGAGGCTAATTACTTTACAATATTGTATTGGTTTTGCCATACATTGACATGAACAGCTGCAAACCGAGGACGTGGCATTCTTCAGAAGAGACTGCAATCTGTTAAGAAACGAGCAAAAGTGGTCTAAACTTCAGAATACCCGGGCCTTGCATCTCAAAGTATGGTCCACAGACCAGCTACATTGGCATCTTCGAAGAGCTTGTAAGAAATGCAGATTCTCTACTAACTCCAGACTCAAGGAATCAGAATCTATATTGTAACAAGAGCCCCCTAGTGATCTGTGTACATATTTTTTTTTTTTGCCACATGTCATGTAGGATCTTAGCTCCCCAACCAGGGATAGAACTGACGCCCCCTGCGTTGAAAGCATGGAGTCTTTACCACTAGAATGCCAGGGAAGTCCCATCTGTGTATATCTTAATGTTTGAGAAGCACCGCTCTAGATGGCTATGTGACCTTCCCTGAGTTAACTATGATTAACTCTGTAACCTTTCCAGAGTTACAAAGACAAGAGCTATTGCCTGTTCTTGCCATCTCATCGCCTCTGTCTTGGCTCCCTCCTCTCAAAGGCCCTCCTCCCACCCTTGTCTAGCTAACCCCTCCTTGATCTTTGAGATGGAAAACACCCACATATATACCTCCCTGCTGGGTTACCTGCCTTTCCTGTGCTTCTCTCTTGTCAAAATCTTCACCCGCTATAATGCATAATTTTTGGTTTATATGGCATCCCCCATAAGCTTTTTTTTTTTTTTTCAAACAAACAACTTTTTATTCAAGTATGATTGGTAAACAATGTTTTCTATGGCAAAGTGATTCAGTTCTCTCTCTCTCTCTCTCTCTCTCTCTCTATCTCTATATATATATATATATTCTTTTTCAGATTTTCCCATTATAGGTTAATATAAGATATTAGCTACAGTTCCCCGTACTTTACACTAGTTTCTTATTGTTTATCTACTTTATATATACTAGTATGCTTCTGTTGAGCCTAAATTTCCAATTTATCCCTCCCTGCCTTGCACTTTGGTAACCATTCGTTTGTTTCCTATGTCTGTGAGTCTATTTCTGTTTTGTAAATAAGTTCATTTGTACATTTGTTAGACTGTCTATATAAGTGATATACGATATTTGTCTCTCTCTGTCTGACTGACTTCAGTTAGAATGACAGTCTCTAGGCCCATCCTTGTTGCTGCAAATGGCAACATCTCACTCTTTTATGGTTGAGTACTATTCCATCGAGTATATATACCCCTTCTACTTTGTCCATTCAGCTGTTGATGGACACTTAGGCTGCCTCCCTGAGTGCTGCTGTGAACACTGGGATGCATGTATCTTTTCAAATTCGAGTTTCCCTCTTTTCCAGATACAAGTCCAGAAGTGGGATCGCTGGATCATATGATAATTCTGTTTTTAGCTTCTTGAGGAACCTCCCTACTGTTCCCCATAGTGACTGCCGCAACTTACATTCCCACCAACAGTGTAGGAAGGTTCCCTTTTCTCCACGGCCACTCTATCATTTATTATTTATAGACTTTTCAATGACATTTACTCTTAACTTTTGAAGGGCATTTCAGGAAATGCCTAGAGTGTGCAAAAGATTCTGCATAACCAGAACTTAGCACAGAGACCACTTGTATTAGTTTCCTATGGTTGCTATAATGAATCATCACAAACTTGGTGGCTTAACCAACAGAACTTCATTCTCTCACAGTCCTGAAGGCCAGAAATTTGAAACCAATGTCCAGGCAAGGCTGCTGTATGGGAGGATCTGTTCCTTGCTTCTTCCAGCTTCTGGTGGCTCCAGGACCTCTGCTCTGTGGTCCCACTGCATCCTCTGTGTGTCTCTTATAAGGACACACCACTGGATTTGGGGCTCAGGCAGGTAATCCAATATGATCTCAACTCAAGAAGCTTAAGTTTGATATTTGGCAAAACTAATACAATTATGTAAAGTTTAAAAATAAAATAAAATTTAAAAAAAAAAGAAGCTTAAGTTTATTACAACCTCTTTTTCCAAATAAGTTCAAATTCACAGCTTTTGGGGATCAGGGCTTGACTCTGTCTTCTTGAAGACCACCGTGGAGCCTACTGCACTATTTCATAGTAGGTATCCCCAGAAGTGTCTGCTGTGTTAATGAAGACCCATTTTACAGATGCAGAAACTGAGGCCAAGAGTGTTTAAAAACAAATCAACAACAATTGCAAAACCTTCCCCAGCACTGGGACAAACACATTTGTCTGTCTCCTGGATATTTGTCCCTAATGTACACAAGAGCTCCCACCCATATTAAGTGAAAGGTGTTTACTGCATACACACCATCTGCCAATCATAGCGTTAGGCCTTATCCATCTGTGAAATTCCTTTGTCCAACAGCCCCAGAGGGTAGACTCTTTTTGTTATCATTTTTCAGACAGGGAAACTGAGCTTCGGTTCAGATAAATGTGCTCAGTTGCCCAATCAAGTCCAACTCTGCAATCCTTTGGACTGTAGCCTGCCAGGCTCCTCTGTCCATGGAATTTTCTAGGAAAGACTACTGGAGTGGGTTGCCATTTCCTCAGCAGGTGGACTCTTAACTGCTGCACCTCCTGAGAAGCCCAAGAAATGGGTCCAAAATCTCGGAGGTAGATTCAAACATGAGAGCCAGGATTTGAACATGTGGCTCTCTGGCTCCATTCACACACTCAGCAAATATTTACTGAATGCCCACGACGTGCCAGCAGTGACTAGGTTCAAGATGCATACTTTTCTAGACTTTAAGCACAGGTTCAAAGAACTTAGTGTCTAGCTCTTCTCCCTGTTCCACACCACCTGGCTCTCAAAGTGTCTTGGTTTCACCTTCTCAAAGCACGTTTTACCCCTAAAACTTCAGCTCCTTCCCGAGATTATCAGCAACATCATTCTTCCACCCCATAAACCACTTTGTTCTGAGCTCTCTCAGAGCTGAGGACCTTTAGAGTCAGGGACACCTTGATAAGTTCCTATGAATGAAAACACGGGGATGTGACATTATCATGCTGCCCCCTGCACACCTACACCTCAGGCTGTGTTGACTCCACGCTTGACTCCCAGCCCACCTAACAAGGATTTGCTGAGTCCCCTAGGCACCAGATGGCATGCATGTTTAAGTGAGTTGCTATTCAGTCGCTCAGTCATGTACGACTCTTTGTGACCCCATGGACTGCAGCACACCAGGCTTCCCTGTCCTTCACTATCTCCCAGAGTTTACTCAAACTCATGTCCATTGAGTCAGTGATGCCATCCAACCACCTCATCCTCTGTCACCCTCTTCTCCTCCTGCCCTCATCTTTCCCAGCATCAGGGTCTTTTCTAATGAGTTGGCTCTTTGCATCAGGTGGCCAAAGTATTGGAGGTTCAGCTTCAGCTTCAGTTCTTCCAATGTTTAAGTGAGAGGCAGATACAAAAGGTCAGATAGATTAGTAAGGTACAGTCCCAGGTTCAAGGAAGTTACAGCCCACTGGACCATTCAAGCCATGGACAATGCTACAGGCATAACCCTGATTACAAAGCAGAGTGGTGTCAAAATAAAAATTTGTCTTGGAGACCCTAGAGGTATCCATGCAGGAAGTGGAATTTGAACTTGGCCTGAAAGGCTGCTTAGATTTCTACAAGCGAAGATGATGAAGGAAGTGTCTGGGTAGTAGAAGGGAAGGGTATTCTTGAGGAAGAAAATGAGAGGATTCTGTTCATAAGAATGTCAGCACTGGAAGGAATTTGCTAGAATATGGCTTGAAAACCCCAGTGCCTACAGGCAGGGTTATTGGACAGCTGGTATGAACCAGTATGATAGATTTACCAATTATTCAAGGTCAAATTTAGCCTCACTGGGCTATTACAAGCTTTTATTATTTGGTGCCTGGGGGCGTGAAGGTTGTTAAATATATTGAGTATCACCCTTGATACATGAATTAGGAAAGAAAAATGAGTGAGTGAAATAGGACAGGTGTAAAATAGCAAGACAGCAGCCAGAAATATGAATAAGTAGACAGACACATTGATGATGATAATGACCATGATAATGATATCGGTGATAATGATGGAGGAGAAAAAGAGAAAGAAAGAAAAAGAGAAGAAGAAGGAGAGGGGAAGAGGGAGAAAGGAAAGAAAGAAAGAAGGAAGGAAAAAAGAAAGGAACAGTTAGCTGGATGGATGGGTAGATACATGGAGTTAGGCATAATACCTAGTTACAAAGAAACATGTGGAAAGCTGCAAAGCATAGCGTCAAGTGAGGGGAAACGTAAGAGCAGAGTGAAGTGAAAAATATGAGACAATGTACATAAATAAAAACATAAAAATACTATACATTATTTACTGAAACATAGGCCTATATGTAAAAGTTAAAAGTAAACCTACTTGTAAGAGAAAGCTATGAAAATCTTAGAAAACAACATAAGAGAAAAACTTCACGGCACTGGACTTGACAATGATCTCCTAGAAATGACAGCAAAAGCTAAGGCAACAAAAGAAACTACATAAATAGATGATGTCAAAATCAAAAACTCCTGTGCATCAAATGAGATAAGCAACAGAGTGAAAAAGTAACCCATGAAACGGGAGAAACTATTTGCAGATCATACATTTGATAAGGTGTTAATGTCCAGAATCTATAAAGGACTCTGAAAAACTCAACACTAAATAAAAAAAAAAAAGAACAAGAAAATTCAAAAATGGGCAAAGGATTTGTACACACATTTCTCCAAAGAAGATATACAAATTACTAATGAGCACATGAAAAGAGGTTCAACATCACTAGTCATCAGCAAAATGCAAATTAAGACTCCATCTTTGGGCATCCTGGTGGCTCAGTGGTAAAGAATCTGCCTGCCAAGGCAGGAGACATGGGTTCGATCTCTAGTCCAGGAAGATTCCACATGCTGCAGTGAAACGAAGCGCTTGTACCACAATTACTGAACCTGTGCTCTAGAGCCTGGGAGTTGCAACTATTGAGCCCACTCCTTTACTAATGGAGCCCACTCCCTTACTAAATTTACCAATTACTAAAGCCTGCCCACCCTCGGAGAAGGCACTGGCGACCCACTCCAGTACTCTTGCCTGGAAACTCCCATGGACAGAGGAGCCTGGTGGGCTGCTGTCTATGGGGTCACACAGAGTCAGACACAGCTGACATGACTTAGCAGCAGCAGCAAAGCCTGCTCACCCTAGAACCCATGTTCCTCATTAAGAAAAGCCACTGCAATGAGAAGCCCACAGACTGCAATGAAGAGCAGTCCTCACCCACAGCGACTAGAGAAAAGCTAGCCCCCAATCACAATGAATAGAGAAAAGCCTGTGCAGCAAGGAAGACCCAGCATAGCCAAAAATAAATAAATTTTAAATAACTTTTTTTTAAATGACCCCACATTCTCATGCCCATGAAGATGGATACTATCCAAAAAAAAAATAGGGGGAAAAAAACCCCAGAAAAATAACAAGTGTTGGCAAGGAAATTGGAACTCTTGTGCATGGCTGGTGGGAATGTAAAGTGATGCAGCCACTATAGAAAACATTATGATGGTTTCTCAAAAAATTCAACAAAGAAGTATCATATGGTCCAGCAATTCCACTTCTGGGTATATGCTATCCTCCCCTACCCTCACACCCTGCCAAAAAAAAACATAAGACTAAAAACAAGGACTAAAAGAGTTGTTTGCACACTCATGTTCCTGGATGCATTATTCACAAGGACCAAAAGGTGGAAGAAACAGTGTCCATCAACAGATGGATGGATAAACACCAGTGCAATATTTATTTATGATGGAATAATCAACCTTGAAAGGAAATTCTGATGCACGGAATGAACCCTGAGGACATTATACAAAGTGAAATAAGTCAGTCCCAAAGGACAAATACTATATGCTTCCACTTATATGAGGTACCTAGGGTAGTGAATATAGAGATGTGGTAGATTCATGTTGATGTATGGCAAAACCAATACAATATTGTAAAGTAATTAACCTCCAATTAAAATAAATAAATTTATATTAAAAAAAAAGAAATTAAAATGGTGGTTGCCAGGGGTTAGAGGGAGGGAATGGGGAATTAGAATGTAATAGGTACAGAGTTTAAGTTTTGCTACATGTAAAGAGTTCTGGAGATGAATGGCAGTGGTGATTGTGCAATTAATGCCACACTGCTAAATCTTGTTATGTAAATTTTACAATTAAAAATAAATAACTTTAACTATTTACTGTTAAAAGGTAATACATTGTAATCAACTATACTTCAATACAATAAACTTAAAAAAAATAAAGTTAAAAGGTATTAGAATTAGGTATAAAAAGAAAACACACAAAATTCATGACTATAAAGGGACGTCCCTGGTGGGCCAGTGGTCCCAATGCCCAAGTGGCACCGGTTCAATCCCTGGTCAGGGAACTAAGATCCGGCATGTCACATGGTGCAGCAAAAAAAAAAAAAAAACACATGACTCTAACTCCCTGATTGGAAGAGGGTGGGATATAATACTGGGAGATGGCATTAGAGAAATATTTTTTCCCTCTTTTTTGATTTTTGGTACTTTTTCTTTATTTTCTTGCACTTCTAACTTTTTTTTAAAATTGAACTACAATCGATTTACAATGTTGTGTTAATTTCTGCTGTACAGAAAAGAGATTCAGGAAAGACTAGTTTCAACATGACCTGTAACATATTGGTTCTGATGCCAAATATATATATCTATCTGAAGAAATATGACCAAAAGTCAACAATTATTCATTCTGGGTGGTAGAAAGCTGGGTAATTGTTACTTAGTTCTTTGTCCTTTTCCTCAAACTAGAAATTAGAATGAAGAAGAAAAGAATTGGGAGTTGGGGGGGAGATGTCAATATTATGACTTTGCTAATAGTCAAATCTCTGTGCTCTGGGAACAATAGTCATTTATTTCTAGGACTATTTAAACCAACACAGGTAATCTCTAAAAATTTTCCTGGTACAACTTCAGGCTTACAATAGGTACAAGGCAAATATTTGTGAAAGGAAGGGAGGAAGGAAGGAAGGAAGGAAGATGAGAAGGAGGAATGGAGGGATGCTTCCTAGGTAGTTTAGAGCAGAGGTCTGCATTGACTGGGAATCAGATTACGTGACCACTTGACTATGGCCACAAAACACTTTTCCTCCATAAGATAGTGGCCTGTGCCTTGTTTCAGGTTCTAATATGTTCAGCCCTCCCTCCTCCCTGGGTTCCAACAACCCAGCCTGAGAATGCAAACTAATGAGCCACTAATTTTCAGGACATCCTCAATTTCTTGGCTGGATCCCTGCAGCAACTGAATATTAAGCATATTAACTCTGACCTCCATGCACAGATTCCTTTGTATTGGCTGCAATAATGAACTTCTCAAGCAAGACAATTTTCCCAAGGTTTAAATGTCTATTCTTGTCAGTGGGTGATACCCACAAGTCCTGAAGGCAGCCAGTTAATTTAGAGATGTCTTTCTAAACAAGGATGACCACACTCCACTGTGGGTGGTGGGAAATTCAGACCAGGCAATCTCCAGGCTGGGTCAGGATGGATACTGCCCGGAAAAACACCTCTCTCTATCCTTAACCTATCCCTAACCCTATACCTAATCCAAACCCCTATCCCTAACCCTAAAAGACTGTGAGAGCCATGTTATATAAACACGTGTATGTGTTAAGTCACTTTGGTCATGTCCGACTCTTTGCAATCCCATGCACTGTAGTCCGCCAGGCTCCTCTATCCATGGGATTTCCCAGGCAAGAGTACTGAGTGGTTTGCCATTCCTTTCTCTAGGGGATTTTCCCAACCTAGGGATTGAACTCAGGTCTCCTGCATTGCAGGTGGATTCTTTACCACCTGAGCCACCAGCAACAAATCCCACTTTTGCTTAAAACAACTACAACTAAAAACCTTACAAACACGATTCTCAATGAGACGTACAATTTAGAATCAAATTTCATTTGCCCAAAACTGACCTCAGGGATTCCAATTCAGTAGGTGTGGGTATGGTCCTAAAAAAACACATTTTTATGGCAATTCTAAGGCATAACCCTCGTAAAGTCCCATAAAGTTAATATATTATAAAAGTGTATCTTGCAAATGACAATCCAAACCTCTTCTTTCCTTCTTCCTTCTCTCCTTCCTTCAATTAGGCAAATAGGTATTGGATATACATTGTTAGGCTTCCCTGGTGGCTCAGAGGTAAAGAATCTGGGTGCTAACGCAGGGGATGTAGGTTTGATCCCTGGAAGTCTTTCTTTTTAATGGTGTGAGCACCTGGACTAAAGGTAGCAAGACTTTTAGGTCATTTTTAGAAGACAGATGGTAAAGGACCAGAGCACTGAAGTTAGAAAGAGACCTGGTCTTGAATCTCTACTCTGTTCCTTAGCTGTGAGTCTTTAGATAAGTTTCCTAATGTCTCTGGGCTTTAATTCCTACACCTGCAAATACAAGATAAAATGGACCTCTATGGATATCAGCCGTGAAATGACAACCCACCCCCACATTCTTGCCTGGAGAATCCCATGGACAGAGGAGCCTGGCAGGCTACAGTCCATAGAGTTGCAAAGAGCTGGACACAACTGAGTGACTAATACTTTCTCTTTCTCGTCCCTTGGACAGACACAGGTTCAATTCAGGACTGGCTGAGACTGAATTCCTCAGGTGCCCACAGGATGAGCCAGGAGGCTCTGATCACAAGCTCTCTCTCCATCACAGCTCCTCGGCTGGCTGACTAGCCTCATTGACCTGTCACATCATCAGGAGATTAGCTCCATGTCTCCAGCAACCTTTGATTCTCACTAAACTTTCAGGTCTCTCCCCTCTGTGCTTCTGGATGCTGAAACAGACCAAGCAGTAGCAGAAACTGAAAAGGGACCATGTCTCCTCCCGGAGAAATGAAGAGCAGACACCGCACACTATTCATACCCGCTACCAAGGTTCACCTTTTAGCACAACATTCATCTTTTTTGTCTCTTTCATGAAAAGCCCTTTTCAGGAGGGAAACATTGCAGCTGCTTTTACAGGACTGCACCCGTCTCCTCTGGAGAAAAAGGCAAGCTCAGACAGCTGTAGCTGTCTTTGTGTTTCCTCTTCCTTGGGGTGGGCTGGGGCAGGAAGGGGAAGCTTGGAGGAGAGACTGGTGGGTGGAACTGCTCCAGCACATGGCAGCTCCTGAAAATCCCACTGCAGGCTGGGCGGCAGTCATGTAGAAAGTACCCAGGGTCACAAGGAAGGCTCAGGCACCTCCCTTTTGATGTGGCTGAAAGGACATTTTAACAAGGCTTAAAAGCTAAGTTGGGTTGTCCAATGGCTCAAGTAGTAAAGAGTCCACCTGCCAATGCAGGAGATTTGAAAGGTACAAGTTCGATTTCTGGGTCAGGAAGATCCCCTGGAGAAGGAAATGGCAACCCACTCCAGTATTCTTGCCTGGAGAATTCCATGGTCAGAGGAACCTGGTGGGCTACAGTCCTTGGGGTCTCAAAGAGTCAGACACAACTGAGCAGGTGTTGGATGATGGAAAAACCAAGCCATCAGTTTCTCTTTTTTTCAATATTTCATTTATTTATTTACTTATTTGGCTGCCCTTGTCTTCACTGCAGCACATGGACTTCTCTAGTTGCTGTTCATGGGCTTTCTGGTTGTGACACATGGTTTACTTGCTGTACAATATGTGGGATCTTAGTTCCCTGACCAGGGATCAAACCCACATCCCCTGCATTGGAAGGCAGATTCTTAAACTTAAACATAATCTTACTATGTGCTGGGTGCTTAGTTGCTCAGTCATGTTCGACTCTTTGTTTTTTGTTTTTTAATTTATTTAATTGGGGGCTAATTACTTTACAATATTGTGGTGGTTTTTGCCATACATTGACATGAATCAGCCATGATTGTACATGTGTCCCCCATCCTGAACTCCCCTCCCACCTCCCTCCCCATCCCATCCCTCAGGGTTGTCCCCGTGTGCCAGCTTTGAGTGCCCTGTTTCATGCATTGATGTTTGACTTCTTGGGCATGACTCTCTGATCCAACCCAGGGAGCAAATCTGTGTCTCTCGTGTTTCCTACATTGGCAGCTGGATTCTTTATCACTGTGCCGCTTGGGAAGCCCATAAGCTTACTATAGGCATCCACCAATTCCACTCCTATATAGCTACCCAAGACAAATGAAAACTTATCTCCACACAAAGATTTGCATGCAAATATTCAGAGTAGCACTACTGATACTATTCTCACACTGGAAAACACTCAGGTGTCCACTAACAGGTGAATGGAGCAGTCTCTCCATATGCTGTTGTTGTTGTTCAGTCACCCGGTCATGTTACTCTTTGAGACCCCTTGGACTGTAGCATACCATCTAGACCATCTGTCCCTGTCCCCCACCATCTCCTGGAGTTTGCCCAAGCTGATGTCCATGGAACTGGCAATGCTATCTAACCACCTTGCGGAATATTATTCATCAATGAAAAAATGAAGTATTGATACCTGCTACAACCTGTGTGAACCTCAAAAACAGCCTGATACACAAGACCACATAATGTATGATTCCATTTGATATTAAATTTGCCAGAATAGGCTAATTCATAAAAACAGAAAATGGATTAGTAGTTGCCTGGGGCTAGGAATGGGAACAAGAATAGCATTTTACTGGGGCAATGAAAATGTTCTAAAACTGTATGGTGGTGATAGTTGTTAAGTTTACTTGGGGGAAAAAAAAAAAAAAACCCAGGGGCTTCCTTAGTGGCTCAGTGGTAAAGACTCCACCTGCCAATGCAGGGAACATGAGTTCGATCCCTGATCTAGGAATATCCCACGTGCCATGGAGCAACTAAGTCTGTGCGCCACACCATTGAGCCTGTGCTCCAGATCGCAGGAACCATAGCTACTGAGCCCACGTGCCACAACTACTAAGGCCCCTTGCACACCCTAGAGCCCATGCTCTGGAACAAGAGAAGCCACTGCAATGAGAAGCCCATGCACGACAACTAGAAAAACGCCCGAGAGGCAGCAAAGACAGCATGCTGCTGCTGCTAAGTCACTTCAGTCGTGTCTGACTCTGTGTGACCCCATAGACGGCAGCCCACCAGGCTCCCCCATCCCTGGGATTCTCCAGGAAAGAACACTGGAGTGGGTTGCCATTTCCTCCTCCAATGCGTGAAAGTGAAAAGTGAAAGTGAAGTCACTCAGTCGTGTCTGACTCTCATCGACCCCATGAACTGCGGCCCACCAGGCTCCTCCGTCCATGGGATTTTCCAGGCAAGAGTGCTGGAGTGGGGTGCCATTGCCTTCTCCAAAGACTTAGCATAGCCCTAAATAAATAAATAAAGCTATTTTTTAAAAAATCTAAATTGTACATTTAAAATAAGTGAATGTTATGCTATGGTAAATTGCACCTCCATAAGCTTGGATTTTTTTTTTTAAGTCACCAAACATTCAGTTGTGTTTTTGTTCTGTTTTTTTTTTTACAAAATCTAATGATGTGTGTATGAGACACCCTGGGAGTTTGCTGCTCTCACCCATCCCTAAGCAGGAGTCGGGGAAAGGAATGATGCCAATATGGGGCTACCCCTGAAGCCTCAAAATGAAATACGGGGGGGCTGATGCCCAAAACACTGGGTACGTTTTTTCAGTGGCTTGATTTTTAGAATCCTGAAAAGCTCATAAATATCACATGACTTTGGAATCAGGAGCGCCAGGTCAAAATGGCCCCCTGAATCATGGAGTACATATCACAGCCTCGTCTGTTCCATGTCACCCAACACTTGCTGCTTAGTGCACCCAGAGAGGTCCTAGTCCATTCTCTACATGATGGTTTGGAAAGCATATTCTCTTCCCGGGAAATCTGTTCTCCAGCCCAGGTTCATGAGAGTCTCCTGTGATATCATCAGTTGTGCTGTGAGTTGTTTCAAATCAAAAAAAAGAAAAAAGTTCATAAGTGACTTGCTTTAAAAAAAAAAAAGTTTGGATCAGAGTCAAGATTTCCCCAGTGGTAAAAGAAAGCAATCTCTCTCTCCATCAGCTTTCTAGCTCCTTTGGCTGATGTTCACTCCATTTTGTGTTACATTATGAATATTTCCCCAGAGATTAATAAGCATACCTTCCTATGCGTCTTGCTCTTAAGGTAGACTTCCTTGTCAGCTTTCCTCGCCCATCTTCTTAAATAGCACTGCCTCCCCCAACTCTCATCTGCTCATCCAAATTTATTTTCTTCTTAGCTTTGATCACCACCTGATACATTCCCTGGTGGCTCAAATGGTAAAGAATCTGCCTGCACGGCAGGAGACCTGGGTTCAATCCCTGGGTAAGGAAGATCTCCTGGAGAAGGGAATGGCTACAACTCCAGGCAGTATTCTTACCTCGAGAATTCTTGACATAGCCAAGAGCTGGACACCACTGAGCAATTAACACTTTCACTTCTTTAACGTATTACAGACTGTTGTCCCATTCGACACTCTGAGAAGTCCAGGACTCTTCCTCTTTTCTACCAGCTGAATCCAAGTAAGTAATTTGTAAGGCCTCCCCAGACAGCAAAATGGCTGTCTGCGGAGGCCTTACAAATAGCTGTGAGAAGAAGAGAACCGAAAAGCAAAGGAGAAAAGGAAAGATATAAACATCTGAATGCAGAGTTCCAAAGAATAGCAAGAAGAGATAAGAAAGCCTTCTTCAGTGATCAATGCAAAGAAATAGAGGAAAACAACAGAATGGGGAAGACTAGATATCTCTTCAAGAAAATCAGAGATACCAAAGGAACATTTCATGCAAAGATGGGCTCGATAAAGGACGAAATGGTATGGACCTAATAGAAGCAGAAGATATTAAGAAGAGATGGCAAGAATACACAGAAAAACTGTACAAAAAAGATCTTCATGACCCAGATAATCACGATGGTGTGATCACTGACCTAGAGCCAGACATCCTGGAATGTGAAGTCAAGTGGGCCTTAGAAAGCATCACTATGAACAAAGCTAGTGGAGGTGATGGAATTCAGTTTAGCTATTTCAAATCCTGAAAGATGATGCTGTGAAAGTGCTGCACTCAATATGCCAGCAAATTTGGAAAACTCAGCAGTGGCCACAGGACTGGAAAAGGTCAGTTTTCATTCCAATCCCAGAGAAAGGCAATGCCAAAGAATGCTCAAACTACCACACAATTGCACTCATCTCACACGCTAGTAAAGTAATGCTTAAAATTCTCCAAGCCAGGCTTCAGCAATATGTGAACCGTGAACTTCCTGATGTTCAAGCTGGTTTTAGAAAAGGCAGAGGCAATTTGATCTCTGGTTCCTCTGCCTTTTCTTTTATTTATTTATTTATTTATTTTTTTGCTGGTGCACTGGGACGACCCAGAGGGATGGTATGGGGAGGGAGGAGGGAGGAGGTTTCAGGATGGGGAACACATGTATACCTGTGGTGGATTCATTTCGATATTTGGCAAAACCAATACAATTTTGTAAAGTTTAAAAATAAAATAAAATCAAAAAAAAAAAAAAGAAGAAGAAGAAAAGAAAAGGCAGAGGAACCAGAGATCAAATTGCCAACATCTGCTGGATCATGGAAAAAGCAAGAGAATTCCAGAAAAACATCTATTTCTGCTTTATTGACTATGCCAAAGCCTTTGACTGTGTGGATCACAATAAACTGTGGAAAATTCTGAAAGAGATGGGAATACCAGACCACCTGACCAGCCTCTTGAGAAACCTATATGCAGGTCAGGAAGCAACAGTTAGAACTGGACATGGAACAACAGACTGGTTCCAAATAGGAAAAGGAGTATGTCAAGGCTGTATATTGTCATCCTGTTTATTTAACTTATATACAGAGTACATCATGAGAAACGTTGGGCTGGAAGAAGCACAAGCTGGAATCAAGATTGCCGGGAGAAATATCAATAACCTCAGATATGCAGATGACACCACCCTTATGGCAGAAAGTGAAGAGGAACTGAAAAGCCTCTTGATGAAGGTGAAAGTGGAGAGTGAAAAAGTTGGCTTAAAGCTCAACATTCAGAAAATGAAGATCATGGCATCCGGTCCCATCACTTCATGGGAAATAGATGGGGAAACAGGGGAAACAGTGGAAACAGTGTCAGACTTTATTTTTCTGGGCTCCAAAATCACTGCAGATGGTGACTGCAGCCATGAAATTAAAAGACGCTTACTCCTTGGAAGGAAAGTTATGACCAACCTAGATAGCATATTCAAAAGCAGAGACATTACTTTGCCAACAAAGGTCCGTCTAGTCAAGGCTATGGTTTTCCCAGTGGTCATGTATGAATGTGAGAGTTGGACTGTGAAGAAAGCTGAGCACTGAAGAATTGATGCTTTTGAACTTCGGTGTTGGAGAAGACTCTTGAGAGTCCCTTGGACTGCAAGGAGATCCAACCAGTCCATTCTAAAGGAGATCAGCCCTGGGATTTCTTTGGAAGGAATGATGCTAAAGCTGAAACTCCAGTACTTTGGCCACCTCATGCGAAGAGGTGGCCATTGGAAAAGACTCATTGGAAAAGACTCTGATGCTTGGAGGGATTGGGGGCAAGAGGAGAAGGGGATGACAGAGGACGAGATGGTTGGATGGCATCACTGACTCGATGGACATGAGTCTGAGTGAACTCCGGGAGTTGGTGATGGACAGGGAGGCCTGGCGTGCTGCAATTCATGGGGTCGCAAAGAGTCGGACACGAGTGAGTGACTGATCTGATCTGAATCCAAGTACCTTGTACAATGCCTGGTCTGTGAAGTGTTAGGATACTATCAAACTATAGCTAAAAACCTCAATTCCTTGAAAAAAATCAAATCAACTCATATCTGTAGAACCTACTACATGTAAGGCTTGTGCTATGCCATATTAGACTCTTATTCATATCCCTACTTTCCAAGCTGATTTATGATGACTTGAGATTAAAGACTATTTATGTGCCTCAAAAAACTGCCACTGTTCTATTTATCCCCACTCAGGGTCCCCAAATGATCTATTTGCCTTTGGTTTCACCTGCCACCATTCATTCTCCAATGCAACATCATGCCATTGAAGGTTCTGATGACATGGCCCCAACCTACCTGGTCAGCATCATCTGCCAGAATTATTCCTTGACCCCAGTGTGACTCCCATACAAGAAAATAATGCAGCCACAGTACCTGCATCCAACTGAACAATCTTTCACCTTGTGAATTCTGGACCCTATTACCAATCTGCACCTTGGCTTCCCATCTAATTATTTGAGCTTTGTTAAATCTGAAGTTCAACTCTGATCATTTTATAAGCATTTATTATTTCTATTCACTCCATCACTTACTGAACATTTAAATGAAAGCAAGATTTGCCATAAAACAAATGAATGAATATTACAAAGTAGAAACAGACTCACAGGTATACTGAACAACCAGCAGTTACCAGTGGGGAGATGGATGGGAGGAGGGGCAAGAAAAGAATGGGGACTAAGAGGTACATGCTACCATGTATAAAATAAATAAGCTACAAGGACATATTACAGGGCACAGGGAATATAGTCAATATTTTATAAAAACTTTAAATGTCTAATCTATAAAATATTGAATCACTATGGTGTATATCTGAGACTAATACAGTATTGTAAGTCAGCAATACTTCAATTTAAAAAAAAGACTGGCCATTTTAAAATGCCTACTATGTGAAGCACAAATTTCTCTTGCAAGTGACAAAACATATTTAAGCTAGCTCAAGCCAGAGCAAGAAGAGAGGGAGAATTTTTTTTTTTTTTTTGGTTTATGCAACTAGAAATGTGGAGGTATAACAGGACCCAGAGACTCATTATGACCAAAGTTCTCTCTTTGACCTTCCTTCTCTTGGCTCTGTTTCCTCTGGTTTGGCCTCATTCTCAGGAAATGCTTTCCCACCAGGTGGCAACAACAGCTCAGTGTTTAAATGTCCCTTGGCACCCATCAACTTGGAAGGCTGAAAAGTGCCTCTTCATGATATTTCTAGCCAAAGTCCCAAGGCAGGCATGGATTGGTCCATTGAGGTCACATGACTTCCCGTGAACCAATCCATGTGACCAGAGTCATGACACTGTCCCTGGAGCTGGAGATTACAGTAAATCTCATCAAAACTGAGCTGACTGAGGATAAACAAGGTTTGGGTGCCCAAAGGAAGACAAAGCTGCCCACCGCACTTAGTTCCTATCAGGCACCATATATGCATCACCTCACTAAATCACAAAGAAAGTGAGGGACTTCCCAGGTGGCTCAGCGGTAAAGAATCTGTCTACCAATGCAGGAGATGTGGGTTCAATCCCTGGGTCAGGACGATCCCCTGGGAAGGGAACGGCTACCCACTCTAGTATGCCTGCCTGGGAAATCCCATGGACAGAAGGGCCTGGTGGGCTACAATCCATGGGGTTGCAAGAGTCAGGCATGACTTAGTGACTAAACAACAACATGTAACACATACTCTAATGAAGAAAGTGAGACGCGGAAAGGTTAAACAAGTCACCCAAAGCCACAGAGCTAGTAGGTGGAAGAAGTGAGGTCCGACTCAGGAACTTAACACATACCAAACTCACTTCCGTCCTCAGGCTCTGGGCTGGGCCCAGAAGATACAGTGATGAAATATACACAATCTGTGCACATGAGAAGCAGACGCACTAGTATACAATTATGATATGATGTGATAACATGTGGTATGATTCACACCAAAATCTGGGAGGTAATAGAACTTCGTAGCCAAGAGATCAGGCTCTTAAGTCATTGAAAACTGGATTCTAATTCCAGCTCTGCCGCCGATTTCCACATCTGCCAAAAGAGAAGGGGGGTGGGGGGAGGGCTGCAGGGATGAAGGCAAAAAAGCAGAGGCAGAGCTGTACCTGTGGAAATAGGGAGAACAGGGTATACAGAGGAAGCAAACTCTGGTGAGATGCAACAGTGAAGTGTGTGCAACCAGAAGCCAAATGATGAAGAATTTCCATGCCAATATCCAAGATGGTGCGCTCAAGTTCAGCTCCACATTTCCCTGCCTCCAAGCTCTGTATTCCGCACCAGGCAGTGCCAAGTTTTCAGTAAACCCAGGAGGAGCTGGGTAACTTGTAAGGATGAGGTTTCTCAGCCACTGGCAGCTCTCTTCAGCAGCTGAGCTTGATTCCTCCTGACAGCACAGGCACTTGCCATGACCAAAATGAAACTGACTGCTTAGAAAGTTCAGCCCCCTTTCTGTGCTCTATTTTCTCTCTCCCCAGACTCGCAGCCATTCTGCTGGCACAAGCCCAGACCTTCCTCCTCCAGAATCTCCCCACAACGAGTCTAATTGGGATGCTGCGGGAAGCCCCATGGGGACAGCCTGCCCATCCTCCCTCTAAGCTTCCTTACAAGAAGCTTTGCAAAAATAGGAAGCAGGAGCCAGGAAGACCGGAAGACCTGTTGTGGTAAGCAAGGAGAAAGGAAGCTGGTGGCCTGAAATGCAGTTCAGATAGGGCCCACTTGGGACTGAATGCAGCAAGGGATAATGATAATAGTCCATCTCCTCCAGTCTAAGACACCTTCGGTCTGCAGATCAATCTGCAGATGCATGGAAGGTTCAGAAACACTTTTCAAGATAAAAGAAACCTAATCACCACTATTGATACTATGTATAAAATAGATTACTAATGAGAGCCTACTATATAGCACAGGAAACTCTACTCAATGCTTTGTAGTGACCTAAATGGGAAGGAAATTCAAAAAAGAGGGAATATATGTATACATATGGGGCTTCTCAGGTGGCTCTAGTGGTAAAGAATCCACTTGTCAATTCAAGAGACACAGGAGACACGGGTTCAATTCCTGGGTCAGGAAGATCCCCTGGAGGAGGAAATGGCAACCCACTCCAGTATGATCGTCATGAAATCTCATGGACAGAGGAGTCTCGTGGGCTACAGTCCATGGGGTCGCAAAGAGCTGGACGTGACTAAGCAGGAACACACACATACCTATATGCACAGCTGATTCACACTGGTGTGCAGTAGAAACCAACACAACATTGTACAGCAACCATACTCCAATAAAAAATTTTTTTAAATACTTGTACTCAAGGCCATAGCATTTGTACTTTTATGAATATACTTCATCATTTTAAAATGTGGAATATAAAAAAGAACCACTGACAATAAAGAAACATAATTACTCTGCTAGCTGTACACTCTTACAGTCTCTTACAGTATATTTTTAAAATGTTAATAATATTAAAAACATCAGCATCAAGGAAAGACAACAATTAAAAATAACTTGCTGAGCACAGTATATAAGTTGTTCTTTTTTTACAAATTCTAATTTTGGTTGCTATATTTTCTTGATGCTAAGCATTTCTCATGTTCTAACCAATATCTATCTTCACGAAAGCCCAGGGAGGTAGTGCTTATGCCCATTTTATGGAAAAGGAAAGTGAAGCTCAATTAAATTCAGCAATGGCATAACCAGTGAGCAATGCAGTAGGAACTCAAATCAAGGTCTGTCTGAATTAGAGCCCATATATTAAAAATCAGTTTCACTGAGATATAATTTACATATCATAAAATCCAGCCATTGTAAGTATACAATTCTATGGGGGACTTTTAGTAAATCTATAATATTTCAGTCATTACCACCCTCTAACTTTAGACATTTCCAGCACCAAGAAGATTCCTCGTGCCTACTTGCTCTTAATTCTTGCTCCCACTTCTAGCCTAAGGCAACCTGATCTACTTATTGTCTCTTTAGAGTTGCCTTCTCTGGATATTTCATAATGGAATCATACCACAACTAGCTTATATATCTGGTTTATCCCATTTAGCATAAGGTTTCTGAGGATCACTCATGTCATAACAGGTCTAGTATTTCATTCCTTTATATTGCTGAATTGTATCCCACTGCTTGGATATACCACATCTTGTATATCCATCCATTGATTGACGGACATTTGGATTGATTCCACTTTGAAGCTATTATGAATAATGCTTGCATAAATATTCATGGACTTGTCTTTGTGTAAACATATGCTTTCATTTCTATTGGGTAGATTCCTAGCAATGAAGTTGCTACGTTGTATGAGAAGTTTATACTTTAAGTAACTGTCAGACATTTTCCAAAGCCACTGCACCATTTTACATCCCCATCCATAACCATACTGTTCACTATTATCATGCCCTACCTTGACTGAACTTCAGATATGTCTGAGCGTGTGGAGATCTGGTGAGCTAAGCCCCTTGAGACAATGAGACAATTCTTTCACATGAGTTCCTTGCAGTAGAGCACTGGTTGGGGATAAAGATGAAAGCAAGAGACTTGGATGACCAGAGAGAGACAGATGTGGGGATGGTGCAAGAACCAGGTGTGTGACCCTTGGAGCATTCTAGAGAGGGAACGAATGGAGAAACGGAAGGTCTGGTTTCATGAGATGTTTTAGTGTAAAGCCAAGCAGGATGGCTTTGGAACTCAGGTAGTAGATTCTACCTCAGAATTGGGGAGAGACTACTTCTCACGACTCTGGAAAGTTCAGAGTTGGAATCTTTGTGAACATCAGGACAGAGTCAATGGGTGGTGATTCAAGGGCACCAGCACCATGAAGCATCCTCAAGAGCTTCTTAAATCACAAATAATGACAATGAGGCCAGAGCAGAAGAAAAAAATCACGGTGGATTCTATGAAAGGAATGCAGCTAGACAAATGCAAGTACACGGTGAACCCGCCATGAGAAATCTCGACAGAGAGAATGTTTGCACGGGCAGAAGTCTGTGTGTGTGAATGATGATACCAGTCAGAAAATGTGAGCAATCTCTGCCCCTGTGACTCCATCATTCCTCAAGGCTGAGAATCCTGGGAAGACTGGGTCACACATGATGTACGAGAGGGGAGCTGATTCCCACTGGAGACTTCTTGCTTTGCAGATGTGAGAGCAATAAGCTTCCTTTCCATCAGCCAAGGCTTCTCCCACTCACACGTTCATGAGACATTAAAGATACTCCATGGCCCCAGATGTGTGATAAGTCATCCAAGAAAGATAATCACGTCCCCCTAGACATCACAGGAACTCTATAAGTCATGCTCAAAGGAGATAAATCATCAAATTCACATAGGAGAAATCTTTAAGGAGGGAGATTTCATCCTATCCCAGAGAAGCTTAAGGATGAAAAGCAGGGGGATGGGGGTCTTGGTGGGTGTCTTCCTCAATGTATGGCATAAGCTTTGAAGTCTGACACATCTGTGTTTCAATCCCAGTTCTGCCACCAACTAGTCATATGACCTTGGGTAACTTGTGCCATCTTTTTGCCTCAATTTCTTCATGTTGTAACTGAGAAAACTACCTTGCAGGCTATTGGAAGAACTAGAGATAATGCAGTCAGAGATTCACGCATAGTAAGCCTTCAAAAAAAGTAGAAATAAGAAAAGATAGGGACTTCCCTGGCAGTCCAGTGGTTAAGACTCTGTGCTTCCAATGCAAAGGGCACGGGTTCAATCCCTGGTTGGGGATTAAGATCCCACATGCCACGTGGTGCAAAAAATTAATTTCTGGATACTTAAAAAAAATTAAAAGGGCATTGCTATATGAATAGACTATCATAAACTGTTCCATCTGCCAACTCATGGCCTGTGTCCCTTAAGAATGAAGACTGGAAGTTGACTTAACGATTTATCCTTTAAATTAAGATGACTTTGGGCCCAGGGAGAATAATAATTATTTTTCCCTGAACAGTAACTGCATTGGATGCCATATTGATTGGGGATTAGCAGGGACAAAACAAGTCATGGAGAGTGAATTTTCCCCCAAAAGTCAAGGGGAATCAGTGCAGCATCACAGTGACAGAGAAATGGAGAAAGGGCTGGGGGAGGGGGAAGTCAGGAGAGAGGACAGAAAGGGGAAAGCCAGTTACGACCTCATGGATGAAATGTCTTCCAAGGCCCAGCCATGACCCTCACTTTATGGTGTGATCAACTTGACCAAGAAGGCTGAACTGGGGCATCAGATGGGATGGAAGGAAAATCTCCTCTCTCTCTCTTGCCCCTAATATTTCAGAGGGGCAATAATGGTTACCATGGACTTCCTGGCCCTGAGAACCACCTGAGAACAGAGGGACCTGGAAGAGATAAAGAAAGGATACCTCTGGGACACAGAGGGCAGGTCAGAATTCTCCCAAAATAGCAGTCATTCTAATTTCCTCTGAAGGCTGGTCTGGCCTGGAGATTGAGCCAAGTGCACGGGGATGCAACAACCCCCTGGAGGAATCGTAACTGGTCATTTACTGGTCACAGCAGACATGAGGTTCTGAGTCCCAGGGCCAAGCATGGGACTTCATACACACAAGACTCAGCCCCAGGTGTGCTACTCAGACATGCAGCCTCAACTTCAAGAGATGCAAACCCAGAACTTCAGGAAGGAGGAGAACAGGCAGGGTATATAAATTAGCCAGGTAGACCTGGCCCAGAGTGAACGGGGAGCACACACCCCACCTGCAAGAGGGAGCCATTCTCAGCATTACCATTAATCATGCTGGAATTTGGGTCTGGTGTGGCCAGAGTTTCCCAATGTTTTCATGAGAAGCCCAAATCTGGAATTTACTCTGAAATCTTTCACTTTTCAAAAGCCAGCAGTTAAGACATTTTTTATTCTATATGCAGTTATGTTATTCAAACAAAACGCAATTGCTGGCCGGACTCCAGTCTATAATAATAACCCTAACCCTAACCTTAACGCAGTTATTTCTCTGTTTTTAAGGACTTGTATGCTACTCTTTTTCCTAGAGTGGAAACTTCAGGAGGGCAAGCATAAGCTTGTAGCCTCTCAGTCTCTGGAGTAGCCCTGAGGACAGGGTTAGACCAGGGGTAGGAGTGAGCCAAGTGAAGACCCCTCATTGCTCTCAAGCTACACCTTCAAGTTGCATGCCTGCTAAGTCATTTCAGTCATGTCCGACTCTTTGCAACCCCATGGACTACAGCCCATCAGGCTCCTCTGTCCATGGAATTTTCCAGGCAAGAATACTGGAGTGAGCTGCCACACCCTTCTCCAAGGGATCTTCCCAACTCAGGGATTGAACCTGGGTTGCTTACATTTCCTGCATTGGCCGGTGGGTTCTTTACCACTGGTGCCACCTGGGAAGCCCACCTGCAAGGTATGAGAAGCAAAAAGGGGGCATTCATCTGTATTTGTGCTGGAAACTTTCTGCCGATACTCCTTGTTTTGCATGATATTTAAAAAAGACAAGTTGAATTACTAGCAAACTTACAAAAGCTGGAAGCCCTGATATTAAAATCTGCTTTTCTGAGTTCTGAGAAATCGTCTCTGGCGCACTGAGCTCCCTTTCCTGTATTCCCAACAACCTGCTGGCGAGGATTAGCATCCATCCCTTAAAGACCACTGTTCCTTCACATCAGTCCCGCTTGCTGTTGCATCATAGGCTGACCCCTGTCAACTCCTGGGTTCTCATCACCGCCTGCAGGTGTCAAGGGAAATGGTCCAGGATGGGAGGCTCAGAGGTCCACGTGGAGACCCCAGGCTCTCCAAACTCCTGAATTTTCCCTGGCTCAAATATTGCAGCCAAGGAGGGAGTTATAAAGTACAAGTCCGATCATGGCCTTTCTCAGCTCATCACCACCCAGTGTTCCAGCTCACACAGGGCAAAAGGCAGAATCCTCTGAAGAAACCACAAGGTCAGAGACAACTGTCCCCTGCCCCCCAGTGAGGTGCTGTTGTTCAGTTGCTCAGTCATTCTGACTCTTTGCAACCCCATGGACTGCAGCACGCCAGGCTTCCCTGTCTTTCACTATCTCCCGGAGTCTGATCAGACTCATGTCCATTGAGTCGGTGATGCCATCCAACCATCTCATCCTCTTTTGTCCCCGTCTCCTCCTGCCCTCAATCTTTTCTAGCACCAGGGTCTTTTCCAATGGGTCAGCTCTTTGCATCAGGTGGCCAAAGTATTGGAGCTTCACTTTAGCATCAGTCCTTCCAATGAATATTCAGGGTTGATTTCCTTTAGGATTGACTTCCCATTTCTCTTCCCTGTACATTCTGCTCCAGCCACGCAGACTCCTCACTGCTTTCAGGATGCACTGAGCACTCTTCTGCCTCAGGGCCTTTGCACTTGTAACCTCCTCTCCCTGGGCATTCTCCTCCCCGATACCTCACTGCTCATTCCCTCACCTCCTTCTGAAATGTCACCTTCTCAATGTTGCTGGCTCTGGCTACTGAATTTGAAGTCACAACTACATTCCCTACCAGCATGCCCTGTCACCCTCCCTGTTTTAATCTTTCTCCATTGCTCTTACCACCTCCTAATGTAATAGATCATTTTACCTATTGATTCATTGTGGCGGTGTGAGTCTTTATTGCAGCACGTGGGCTCTTCACTGCAGCACCCAGGCTTTTTCTAGTTGTGGCTCAGGGACTCCATAATTGTGGCATGAGGGCTCAGTTGCCCCATGGGATGTGGAATCTTAGCTCTCCCACCAGGGATCCGATCCATGTCCCACACATTGCAAGCAAATTCTTAACCACTGCACCACCAGGGAAGTCCCTATAACATAAAATTTAGCTATGTATTAGGTTTATTACCTATCTCCCCTCTTCTGGAGTGTCCCACTATACTAGGGAAGTGATGTGTGTGTGTGTCAAGAGATTTTTTCTGTGTCATTACCCAGATCAGAGGTTGACACACTTTATCTGTGAAGGGCCTAATAGTAAATATGTTAGGCTTTACAGGCCATATGGTCTCTGTCACAACTTCTCAATTCTGCCGTTGTAGCATCAAATCAGCCGTGGACAATACGTAAATGAATAGATGTAGATGTGTTCCAATCACGGTTTGATAGGCAGCAGCTGGATTCAGCCTGCAGGCCACAGTTTGCCAACTCTGAATCTTAGAACAATGGCTTATACACTCAAGAAATGACTAAGACTCCATCCTTCCCATGCTGGGAAAGATTGAAGGCAAAAGGAGAAGGGGGCAGCAGAGGATGAGATGGTTGGATGGCATCCCCGACTCAATGGGCATGAATTTGAGCAAACTCTGGTAAAGTGAAGACAGGGAAGCCTGGCATGATGCAGTCCAGGGGGTCGCAAAGACCATGCTCCCAGTGCAAGGGGCCTGGATTTGATTCCAAAGAACTAGATCCCTCATGCCACAACTAAAAGAACCTGCATGCCACAGGATGATCAAAGATCCCACTCCACAACTATGACCAGGGGCCGTGAAATAAATAAAATTAGATTTTTTTTTAAAAAGAAATGTTTATTGAACAAATTCAGCAGCTTTTAATGTCAGTCCCTCACACACACACAAACACACACACACATATATATATGCCATTTCCTTTTAGCTAACTAATGTTCACTTACTCTTCATAGCCGCCCCACTTTGCAGGTGAAGAAATCAAAGTTTAGAGAGGCGAAGGGAGCTGTCCAACATCACAGAGCCTCAAGGAGCAGAGCCAGGCCTATCAGAGCTGGGCCACCGAGTCCGGAACCCCACTGGGAATGTTATCCAGCTCAGCATTGAGCTCCACTCCTAAGGCAGCAACTGCCCCCTGCACAGAGTGGATGGGAGCCCAGAAGTGGTCCTCAAAGAGAATCTGGACATTCTGCCCTGGGCATCCTGCAGAAAGCTGTCAAGACCTTTAGGTTAATTCTGGATGTCTCATTCTCTGAGCCTCCTTCCTTCCTCACTGTGGCCTAAAAGTGTTCCCATGCTCTACACAGGGAAAAGGCTCCCCTTTCACTTGCAGAGAACAGGATTCAGAACTTCAGGGAAGTTCTAGGGATGGGTCGGCCCCCGGTGGAGGGCATGGTAACCCACTCCAGTATTCTTGCCTGGAGAATCCCATGGACGGAGGAGCCTGGCAGGCTACAGTCCATGGGGATGCAAAGAGTTGGATATGACTGGGTGATTAAAACACACGTGTAGGCACACGCACACACACGGATGTCAGCACACAGAGAAAAGACCCCAAGAGGGCACAGCAAGAGGGGGCTATTTGCAAGCCAAGGAGAAAGGCCTCATAAGGAGACTAACACTGCACTCACCTTGATCTTGGACTTCCAGCCTCCAGACTTGGGAGAAAATTAATTTCTGTTGTTTAAAGCCCCCAGCCCACGGCACATTGGTATGGCAGCACTGGCAAACTAATACAATAACATTGGGTAGAATGGTGATTTTTCAGTTATGAGAATAAGAAAAATGGACCTGATTTATTAGAGATACAAAATGTAGCATTTACAAGTAAATCAAGGAAAGCAAAAATTTAATAAAAGAACAAATGAAATTCTGTTAGGATTTAAAATCCTTTTTACATTAATGTTGCTATTGTGCTCAGTCATGTTCGACTCTTTGTGACCCCACAGACTGCAGCCTACCAGGTTCCTCTGTCCATGGGATTCTCCAGGCAAGAATACTGGAGTGGGCTGCAATGCCCTCCTCCAGAGGATCTTCCCAACCCAGGGACTGAACCATCGTTTCTTGTATCTCCTGCATTGGCAGGTGGGTTCTTTACCACTAGCGCCACCTGGGAAACCCCAATTTGTTTATACACAAGCCCAATTATCTATATATTTTATATTCCTTGAGAAAAGGAGGGGGCCACTTCAAACCTGTCATAAATGCTTAATATATCCAAAAAAATGTATATTTCAAAGTTTAAGTTCTTTGGTAGATAAATCGTTGTCTAGAATAGTCCCTCAAAAAAAAAGAAATTCAGAAAGCACAACGCAGGGCCAGCAAGTGAAAGAGAAACAGAGACTCCTTGGTTTGCTGGGGCTCCAGTGGGTTTATGGCAGCATTGAACAGCTAATTCTGAATTAGTTAAGGAAGAGGATATTGGCCATTAGTTATCAGAGCTGGCATTTATGGATGCCAATTACACACCCGGGATTCATTTGGCATCTTATACACATTGTGTCTAAATATTACAAAACAGGCAGTGAGGAAACCAAGGTTTGAAGAGATTGCCACTTGCCTGAGATCACTGTTGTTCAGTCGCTAAGTTGTGTCCGACTCTTCTGTCCTTGGAGATTTTCAGGCAAGAATACTGGAGTGAGTTGACATTTCCTTCTCCAGGGGATCCTCCCAGATCACGGATCGAACTCATGTCTCCTGCTCCGGCAGGCAGATTTTTTTTTTTTTTTTTTTTTTACCACTGAACCACTAGGGAAGCCCCACCTAAGATCACACAGCTAAGTGTCACAGACAGGATTCGCTCATCTGCATCAAAATTACCCAGCTAACACCTGCAGAAGTAGGAATTCAAACTCAAGTCTGACTCGAAAGCTTTCACTACTGACACCTGAGCTGTAGTTCTCAAAATGTCAATTCTCAGGCCCCACCCCAGACCTAATAAATAGTAAACTGTAGCCAAAGGCTCAGCAATGTGTGTTATCACAAGCCTTCCAAGTGACTCCGAGGCACATTCAAGTTTGAGAACCACTGGCTAGAGTTTATTGTCAAGCAGAATAAACCTACTCACTATTTATTGAGTATTCACAAAATGCCATAGTAGGTTCAATGCCAGGGATACAGAGATGAGAAACAATATCACCAGCTTCTGCTTGTGTTAGACTGTCAACGGTTCGTTGACTGAATGTTATACTCTGTCAAACTTAGCAATACAAGGCTTGTTGCTGTTCTTGTGGTTCAGTCGTTAAGTCATGTCCGACACTTTGCAACCCATGGACTGCAGCACACCAGGCTTCCCTGTCCTTCACCATCTCCCAGAGCTTGCTCAAACCCATGTCCATTGAGTCGGTGATGCCATCCAATCATCTCATCCTCTATTACCCCTCTCCCCTCCTGCCCTCAATCTTTCCCAGCATCAGGGTCTTTTCCAAAGAGTGGGCTCTTTGCATCAGGTGGCCAAAATATTGGAGCTTCAGCATCAGTCCTTCCAATGAATATTCAGGGTTGATTTACTTTAGCATTGACTGGTTTGAGCTCCTTGCAGTCCAAGGGACTCTCAAGAGTCTTCTCCAGCACCACAGTTCTAAAGCGTCAATTCTTGGGCACTCAGCTTTCTTTGTGGTTCAACTCTCACTTCCCTATGTGACTACTGCATAAACCATAGCTTTGATGATATAGACCTTTATAGGCAAAGCGATGTCTTTGTCTTTGCCTTTTAATACTCTCTCCACTATGACCCATCCATCTTGGTGGCCCTGCATGGCATGGCTCATGCTTCATTGAGCTACGCAACCCCTTCACCATGACAAGGCTGTGATCCATAAAGGGGATGCAAGGCTAGGGGTCTGTAAAATAAGGACTGCCTGGACCACAATATTCTTCCTTGACAAATAGCAAATATTGTGCCTGAAGTCCACACGAGCTAGAACAGTCCTGAAGAGGAAGTTGGCAGCCTCTCAACACTTAAAAACCTTCCTCCCCAGAGAAGACAGCTGCAGATTCCCAAACAATTAACTGCCTTCAGCTCAAACCCCAATGTATTTGACTCCTGATTGGTAGTCATTCATTGTGTTTGGACATGGGTCCCTTGGGTACCAAAGACATAAAATCTTGATACAAAGGCAAAGTTCATATCATGTCAAGGACAGCAAAGTGTATTTCCATTAGTTCAGTGTCACAGCCCTTCTGGAGGACTGGGCAGTCCAAGATCAAGGCAACAGCAGCAAAGTAGGTGTCTGGCGAGATTCCTCTTGGTTCAAAGATGAAGCCAGCAGTCTTCTTGCTATTTCCATACATGGCAGAAGCAACAATTTGTGTTTTCATGTCCCTTCGCTGACCTAGTGAGGTCACCACATTCACATTTGGGAAATGATAATTTGCCTATTCACTCATTGCGCCTTCCCCAGGTAATTAAAACATGCAGAATGGAGGTGGTCAACCAACCCAGAAACCAGACAGCAAGGCTGGCCATGCATCCTTAGCTTAGCTTGAAAGCACAAAGACAAACTGCGTATGTGTATTGTGGGCTAATGGGTCTCATCGTCCTCAACGCAGAGGGAGGAATGAAAGATGTTTCAGGCAGATGCCTGCCAGTCTCCTGAGAAACAGGTTCCAAACGCACAGTGCCAGCAAGGATAGTCACAAACAGTGTTTGCTCAGCTAATTCTCCTCTTCTTTCTCCCGGTTATCCCTGTGGCCTAGGAGGTATTAAGAAACCATTGAACCCAGCAAGTTTGTTCTCTCAAGGAGGAGGGGGAAGAATTGATGTCTGTAAAAAGAGGAAGCTGCAAGGAGAAGGACAAAATACATATTTCCTGAGCACCCACTCTGTGCCAGGCACTCCGCTAGTTGTGTATGTGTGTGCTTGCTAAGCCACTTCAGTCATGTTCAATTCTTTGTGACCCTACAGACTGTAGACCGCCAGGCACCTCTGTCCATGGGATTTTCCAGGCCAGAATACTGGAGAGGGCTGTCATGCCCTCCTCCAGGAGATCTCCTCAACCTGGGAATCAAATCCACAGCTCTTACATCTCCTGCATTAGCAGACAGGTTCTTTACCACCAGCACCTCCTGGGAAGCCCCGACTTTACAACATAGATTATCATTAACTTTTCTGACACTCTTACACAGTCAAATTAATATCTCTACTTTAGAAGAAGAGATCAGGACTCAGAGAAGTTAAGTGACTTACCCAAGGACACACAGCTAGTACAGAGCATAACTTGAATTCAATCCCAGTCGTACTTGACTACAGAGACCAGAATCTTGTCAATTACATAAGGCACTATCTCTTCATTGCACCCAAAGCAAGATCTATAAGCCAATTAGGAGAGAGGTCCAGAAAAGTCCATCTTCAGGGAATGTATATTTTGTCCCCAATATCAAATGCATAAATCTCATTTAATGGGAAATTCAGCATGTGTGGTGTTGACACTGAGACAAATGGAATTAAAGTTGGCTTTCCCTATGACTTTGAGAAAATATTCTGAGTATGTTTTTCTATTTTAGGCACAGTTACAACCCGAGCAGTCAAAGTGAATTAGTTTGGGGTACTTTTTTTTTCTTTCATTTTTGCCTAGTCATCTGTAAACAAGATCTATTAAAATAATTAAATGCAAATTTGGTAATTTCTGCAACATTTAACTCAAAAATAGCAGATTTTATAAGAATAGATATATTTAGCACTCAATTGGCTCTTCGCTTACTTTTGTCTAATGGCCTATTTTAAAGTCATCTTCCAAAGAGGTGAAGTTCAGTTACATGTTTTGTCAACTGCTTCGTGCAGTTCCGAGGGGGGTGAAAATCATATCTTCTATCCTTCTCCCAAATCAGAGGACCACATCTGGGGAATTCATCACATTTTGCCTTTTCTCCTTTCCTGTGACAATGACAATCTTTTCTTTCCCAGAATCCCTTCTGCTGGCGCTTTGGCAAAGGACAAAGAGAGAACGGAAAAGTACTGAGAAGCGGAGACCTGGGCAGCGTCCTTGAAACGGGAGATGGGAGACACAGGAATAGGCCTTCTCCTGATGGGGTATTCCTTTATGGGGTGTGGTCTGAAGCTGGGCAGAGTCCAGCTGCAGAAAAGGCAGATGAGGGAGGAGGCAGACAGAGGGGGAAAGTGAGCCACACCTATTTAAATCCTTGGTGCTCCTCTCCTCTGCCAGAGGAGTGAGCATCTGAGTCAGCGACAGTCTCATCTGAGCTAGTTTGTCCTGGCAACTCTCTCTCTCTGTGCTGTGCTAAGTAACTTCAGTCATGTCTGACTCTTTGTGACCCCATGGACTGTGGCCCACCAGGCTCCTCTGTCCATGGGATTCTCCAGGCAAGAATACTGGAGTGGGTTGCCATGCCCTCCTCCAGGGGACCTTTCCAACCTAGGGGTCAAATCCACAACTCCTGTGGCTCCTACATTAAAGGTGAACTCAATTGCTGAGCCACCTGGAAGACCCCCATCCCTCTCTCTGTCTCTCTCTCTGTCTCTCTGTCTCTCTGTCTCTCTCTCTGTATATGTGTATGTATATATATATATATCCCATTGTACCATGTTGCATATAGAGAGAGGCTTGTCACTGTGAAAATGCAAAGAGATACAAAGGCTGCAGACAGGGAAGGTCAAGGAAGAAAAATACCCAACTCCTGAGGACATTCTCCAAGCCCACCTGAGTACCCAGAAGAAAAATGCAGGGCTGAATTGGAGCAACAGCTCCCCAAAGGGGAACAGGGTTTCCCCAGAGGCCTGACTTTCTCTGATTTATAATCTGTCTGTTCCCTCTGTGCCCCATATGCATACTTCATAACTTGGATTTTAATAGTTCTTCACTCTTTTTGATCCTTACCTAAAAACTGATGACAGCTAATATGGACTCCCTCCTAAGTGGACCCTTCCCGTCCCAATTACTCCGTTGTATCCAGAAACAGTCACGACCGATCGCCTTCCTGCTAACATATATTGTAACTTTTATTACCAACTTGCCATTTTATGTATGATTCAGGAAATCTTGTCAAAAGTCCTGTAAGACGAGCCTTATCAACATGCCCACTTTCCAGATGAACAAACAGAGGCTCAGAGACAGAAAGCAACTGGACCAAGATCCTACAGCTAGTGGCAGAGTCAGGCTTTCTGAAACCCTTTGTTACAGTGAAAGACAGAATCCTCAGTAGAAGTTCCTCCTGATCATCTTGTTACCTGAGGTTGAAGTCAGGTCCAAGGCCAAGTCCAGAGAAAGAAGGATCCAGCTCCCTAAGCCGTCTGCCCCATCTTCTCCTCTCCCTCCAACTCTGTTGCAGATCCAAGACTCTATGTCCCGAGAAAAATCTCAAGGTGACCCCCTTACCATCCCAGCTTCAGTATTTCCACAAATGGGCTTTGGTGTCCAAAAGAGCTAGGTTCATATTCCCACCTGTGTGTGTGTGTTCGGTCGCTCAGTCACGTCCAGCTCCTTGCAGCTGCGTGGACTGTAGCCCGCCAGGCTCCTCTGTCCGTGGGATTCTCCAGCCAAGAATACTGGAGCGGGTTGCCATTTCCTACTCCAGGGGATCTTCCCAACCCAGGCATCAAACCCACATCTCTCGTATCTTCTGCGTTGGCAGGCAGATTCTTTACCACTAGCGCCACCTGGGGAACCCCATACCCACCTCTAGTGCTCACAATAATAATTCATTGTCTCTTCAAGCCTGGTTCTTAGAAAAATGAAAACCTCCTTATAATGCCTGAAAATCAACCTCTCTCTACTCAACACAGTCACTGGTTTCCCTCCAGAGGATAAGCTCACTGGTCTCTTGTGTCTGTGCTTAGTCGCTCAGCATGTCCAACTCTTTGTGACCCCACGGACTGTAGCCCGCCAGGCTCCTCTGTCCATGGGGATTCTCCAGCCAAGAATACTGGAGTGGGTTTAGAATACTGGAGTGGGTTTTCACGCCCTCCTCCAGGGGATCTTCCTAACCCAGGAAGCAAACCCAGGTCTCCTGCATTGCAGGAGAATTCTTTACCATCTGAGCCACCAGGGAAACCCAAGAATACTTGAGTGGGTAGCCTATCCCTTCTTCAGGGGAACTTCCCAACCCAGGAATCGAACCAGGATCCCCTGCATTGCAGGCGGATTCTTTACCAGCTGAGCTACACAGGAAGCCCAGTCGCTGCCTTAGCAGGCCTGTTTTTCTTAGTCCTGAAACACAAAGTATCCTAAGTTTCATTCCAATGGCACCATGTTTGCCTGGGACAACACAACTCGAGCATCCTTTGACTCTACTCTTGACACCTTCTGATTCATCAGCACCAATTTTTCACTCTGGATAATTTCTTTCAATCTCTTCCTCTCTCTGAAGCTATGTCTAATTGTTTATGAAATCAAGTATTAAAAAAAAAAAAAAAAAACTTTTTTGGCTGCACTGCATGGCATGTGGGATTTAGTCCCCTGACCAGGCATTGAACCCACGCCAAACCTGCACTGTAAGTGGGGAGTCCTAACCACTGGACTGCCAGGGAAATCCACGAGCATTTCATTTCAGTGAGGATATTCTTGATTACTGTTTATTTTAGTTGGCCTTAAAATTTTTTTTTCTCTCTTTTTTTACAATATCCTGTGCTTTCATGATTGTCTTTCATCCTTCTGTTATTTGATCATTTTCAACAAACTGATTTTATAATCTCTTACAGATGGTTCAACAGTCTCAAGTTCCTGAGATGTTATTTCTTAACTTTCCTTTATGTAAACTATCTAATGATGTGGCTTATAATTTTTTAATGATGAGCTCCTCATCAACAGAGGTTCTTTATTCTGTGAAAGTTCTGTGCGCCAAGGGATGCAGAAGTTACCATACAAAGGGGTCTTACTCTCCAGGTGTTTCCTTGGCCCCAGATGAATTTATACCTTAATTTCTCATGTTAAAATTTCTAGGAACCTCCCTAGTGATCCGGGGAAACTAAGATCCCACATGCCACACAGTGCCACTAAAAAGTGAAAAAAAAAATCTACTTCAGGTGGGTACACCCATACATAACACAGATCTAACCTTTCACTTTTTCACTGGATATTTTCTTTTCTCAGGGCTTCCCGGATGGCTCAGTGATAAAGAACCCGCCTGCCAGTGCAGGAGATGCTGGTTTGATCCCTGATTCAGGAAGATCCCCTGGAGAAGGAAATGGCAACCCACTCCAGGATTCTTGCCTGGGCAATTCCATGGACAGAGGAACCTGGTGGGCTATAGTCCATGGGATGGAAAAGAGTCGGACACTTTTGTAGCGACTAAACATTTCCTTTTCTCAACCTTCAATCCTGGGTTGACAACAACCCTCCCTGAACATGTGGATAGAATTTCTCCACCCTTTTAATAAAGGAAGCTGCATTCTAGCCTTAAGTAGAGATGTCAGTAGTTACTATAAATTATATTCATTAATAATTGCTGTTCAATTGCTATGCCCTGTCCGACTCTCTGCAACCCCATGGATGGCAGCACACCAGGATTCCCTATCTTTCACTGTCTCCCAGAGTTTGCTCATGTCCATTGAGTCAGTGATGGTATCCAACCACACAATAGTAATAATATATTCATATTATATATATACATATATGTGTTTCTCTCTCCAATAATTCTACCTTGTGTGAAGAAGGGAGAGGGCTACACCAGTTGAGTCTGCCATATTGCTAAGTATACTCCCTCATGCCATAACTTCCAGAATGATACTTCTAAAACACAAATTATATTCTGTTACCCTACACAAACACACACACACACACATGCACACACACCCTCAACCCTCATACCTGCTGTGTTTACCTTCTGCCCTGTCCTCCTCTTGACTCAAGAGTCAATTTCCACCCTCATCTCTCAACACACCCATTCCCACCCTACCCTCCAGCCACCTCACCTTCCTCAAATCAACAGGGTCTCAAGCAGACCACCCCACCTTGGAGATCATACGCTGTTCCTTCTTTCTGGAATGTTCTTCCATCCTCTTTCTCAAACCCCGCCCACCCAATTCCTAATTTCTCTCCATTCTTTCAATCTCCTTCTGATCAATCCCACAGAGAGAAGCTTTCTAACCCCAAACCAGGTCAGGACACTTGCTTACGGGTTCACACAGTACCCTAGATATCTTCAGAGCAGTTACCAAAATTGTCATTTTTATCACACAAAGAGTAGTTTAACTTTTGTCTTTGCCACTGACTGTAGCTTCCAGAAGAAAGACTGGATGGTGCACGGCCGCAACCCCCACTGTCCAGCACAATAAATATTTGTTAAATAAATGTGAGCGCCCAGGCACCAGCTCTCTGTCACCCTGCCTATCGTGGCCCTGAGCTCACCGTGTTTCCCGCGAGCCTCATCCAAAGCAAGGGCACCATTGTCTGGGAGGCTTATTCACCACGGGACCAAAATTTGCTTCTAAGCAGCAGGAGGGGGTCACTGAGTTCATGGAGACATAGTTCCACCAAGCAACCGCCTCTCCCCTAGCTGCCTGTTTTCAGAGAAGCAGCAGAAAGAGCTTGCTGGGTTTGAAGAAGGATGCTTGGGCAAGTTCAGTCTTGGGTCTGTCCCCCTCTCTGTGTGAATCTGGGCTACTTGATTTTTTTCTGGGCCTCGGTTCCCTTGTTTTTAAAATAAAGGGGTTGGTCCAGACCATCTTTTTGAAAAAAACGGTTCGGCTTTTTGGAGAAAACTGATAGCAGGAATAAGCTCATGGTAAGAGGCAAGCAGTTTCCATCTCTAATCCTCCTGCAACACCTGCTGGCACTGGGGACCTCAGCTCTGTTCTTCAGTTCCTGGGTTGATAAGCTGGAGCTACTCACAAACCCAGTCTCCCTCCCCCTTAGTCGCCAGTTTGTATCCAGCATGGTGGAGTCGATGCCATCAATTCCCTTCACCATGGTGGGCACATCCCTGACTAGTGAACAGACTGCTAGTGACTCACAGCCACCCTCATCACTGGAGAACTGGCTGCCACTGAATGGAAGTTGCCTCACCAATGAGGTTCCATCCCCTGGGCCTTGGAGCAGCCTGAATGGCCCAGTAGCACAGAAAGCCAGACCCCTTGCCTTAGAGTGAGACCAGCTCTGAGATGCGGTGGAGGCCCAGTGTTCTCCACGGGATCAGCCCATAGGCCAGCTGAGACCAACGCTTCTGAGCTCCTCTCCCTGAACCATTTGCTTTCCTCGAGGCCACCCTTCTCTGGAATGTTGTTGTTTAGTCATTTAGTCGTGTCTAACTCTTTGCAATCCCATAGACTGTCGTCTGCCAGGCTCCTCCGTCCACGGGATTCTCCAGGCAAGAATACTGCAGTGGGTTGCCATTTCCTTCTCCAGGGGATCTTCCCAACCCAGGGATTGAACCTGCATCTTTTGCACTGGCAGTGGATTCTCTACCGCTGAGCCACCAGGGAAGCCCACCCTTCTCTGGAAAGCAGTCTTCAGTAGGTCTCTTGCACAAGAGTCCCTATTTGAATCCAACTTAAGATGCAAATGCAGGCACTATTGCTTGTCATCATCCCATGTAATGCCTAGAAAAATCCTCAGAATAACCCATGTATGTGACCACTGTGGGCTTCCCGGATGGCCCTAGTGGTAAAGAACCCACCAATGAGAAAGAGAGACTCCAAGGACTCGACTAAGAGGTATTTAAAGAGATGTTCTGTCTTCTCTGAATGGTGTGGGTTGAATGGTGGAAAGTCTGCAGCTGCTGCAGCTGTTTCTAGACCAGAAGCAAAGAGCATGGAGCTACTGATGACCCACGAAAAGATGCCTGAGGATGAAGCTATTACCATGAAGACACAAAAGGAGAGGGCTGTACACTGCTAGATCAAGCCTCACCCGAATTGAGCAGTGTCTGGATTTCCCTGTTGCTGTAGTCAATAAGTTGCACAAATCATTTCAGCCAGAGTGACTTGTGTTTCCTTTCTGTATACAGTGCAAAAACTCTTAAGTGACACATATCTATTCTGTGTGTTCTCGAGGGAGTTAAACACTTCCGGTTAATACTGCACTTCGGCTTCAGAGCATTCACCCATACAAAATTCCCTGTCCTTTTTTCTCTCCCTTGGGATTTTCTGCTGCTTTTGTCATTGTTGTTGCCTTGGCGATTACCTAAAGAGTCAGCCGTGACTCCCAAGTGTGGCAAAATACTGAAGAGATATTGAGTGCGAACTGTTTCTATTCACAATGTCAATTTTGAATCTACATTTGGGGCAATAAATTGGGTCATCCCCCTTCCCCATTCCCCAGTCCAGTTGATCAGTGGAGGCCATCTCAAGTGCTGGGCTGAGAAATATTCTGAAACCCAGTCCTACCTAGACAAAATGTTGTGGTTACCTGGTGGGTGGGGGGTGTCACAGAATTAGGGGCAGAAGGGACACTAACTGATCACCTCGGAACAAAACCATACCTTGAAGGTCTGGTCTGACTTCCCTTGCAGCCAGCCCTTCCTCATGTTCTGCCTTTCCTTGCAGCCAGAAAGCCCTTCCTCATGTTCTGCCTAAATAATTCATATTGCAATTTCAGCCCAGCCTTCCTTCTTCACAGCAGCTGTGAGGACCAGCTTGTCAGCCTCATCTGACCCTGTTACATTCATGATAAAGGGTGCTATAAAGTTGTCTTTCCCATCTCTTCTTCTTCCCTGTGGTAAGTGACCCCACCCCACTGCTTCGGGTCTAAATCCAGATGAGGTACTCTGCACAGAAGAATTATTGCAAAGCCCAGATTGCTAAGAGACTCCATCTCTGGGGACCACATTTTCTATCCTTTCTTGGGTACAGAGAAGGCTCCCTGAATTAAATCAAATGGGACTAGGATCATGTAGTCTCATCCTAGTCCTCCAGAATCTAGTGACTCCCTTCTCGGACAGCGTCTCTATTTCATGTTTCCAGTGAGAGTCAATCCATGACTGAAGTTGGCCATCAGCCAACCACTGCAAAGCATTGATTGTAATTCCAGTAAATGACAACCAAAGAAAAGGAGGTCCCATTCAGGCAAATACACCATGTTCTTGTTCCTGTCCTTCTTTTAGGAAATCTCCTCTCAGTGTCTAGGGTCTCAATGAAACTGTAAATCACTGTGCCTCACCTTGTCCTAGCCAGGGAGCATATATACAAGCCAAGCAAGACTGACAGGACTCTAACTGGGAATTCAGCCCTCAAACGCAGCAAAACAAGATGGAGATAAAGATTGGAGCTGCTCAAATGCTGGAGTCTACAGAAGATGGTTCTGCTGCCCTGCTTCCTTAATACCTGGAGCCTCTGGTTGCTGGCTCCCTACCCTTCCCTTACTCTTATCCATTCTGTATGTTCTATTGTTCTCCCTTCTCTTATACTAGCCAAGGTTGGTTTCTATTGCTTGCATCAACGGATACTAATGTGTACTGTTAACACTCCAAGAAGGTGTCTCCCAGATTTTTTAAACCTTAATTACATATTTTTTAAAAGCAACCATTTCACACTTGTGCTGGCATAAGAGTCTGAGTCTGGAAGTCAATGGAAAAGAGTTTCTCTGTATCAACCGAATAATGTCATGACAACAGAATTTTTGTCAAGCAACCAGACTACTCTGAAATTAGTTTTGTGACACTGACCTAATGCCTTATTAAAATTAGGGAAATCGAGGGGAATGCAGATGCCATCAAAATGAATGAACATTGTCAGAAGAAGATGGATTTTCCTGGAAAAATGAATTGTTTGGGGGGCATTGTGACTGTCATAAGTGTCCTCCTCTTGTTAAAGTAGTTTTGCAAAAAAAAAAAAAAAAACTTGAGTGTAATTTACTAATTGTACAGTGGAATGGACTTTATGCTATCATTTTTAACTGCCTGCCTTTTTCTCTGTGTTACTTTAGTTCCTCATCCTAGAATGTTGGCAACAATAACAACAAACTGACAATATGTGATAGATAGCACTAGGGACTTTATCTTGAATTACCTGAATTCTTCCTCATAAGACCCCACGAGATAGGATCTATCATCAAACATGCTTTTTAGATGAGAAAGTCAAAGTTTTTTGAGAATTAATTCCAAGTGTGCAAAGGTTGTAAGGTATACAGTCTGGAATCCACACTCTGTATTCCCAACTAACATATCATTGCATTTATTAAGGTCTTCTATGTGCCAGGGGCTGTAGGAGGCATTTCAGAGGTCCTGTGTTACATTTAACAGGCTTCCTAGGTGGTGCTGATAGTAAAGAACCTGCCTGCCAAGAGACTCAAGAGATGTGGGTTCGGTCCCTGAGTCAGGAAGATCCCCTGGAGAAGAGCAAGGCAACCCACTCCCTGGAGAATCCCCTGGACAGAGGAGCCTGGCGGGCTACAGTCCATAGGTTCACAAAGAGTTGGACTGATTAAAGCAACTTAGCACACATGCATGTCACATTTCATCCTCCCCACAATCTTCCACGGTAGGTTTTTTTAATCCCCATTTTACAGAAGAGGAAGCTGAGGTTCAGAGATATTAAGAAACTTTGCACAATGTCAAGATTCAGCTAGATTCAAACCACAGCTGTCTGGCTGCTGCAGAACCTAACTCTAACCACTCTCTTGCTTCCTCCAGAGGAAGTCAGACATGCCCTTCCTCTTTATTCTCCTAATTAGTTTCAAAGCTATTTTTGAGGAGTTTGAGCATCACCACTCCACAACCTCCAGTGTCTAGTACTAGGTTTCTCACCCTTTAGAATCTCCATCAAGTTTCTGCAGGATTAAAAGGGTTGATGGATAATCTGTCGAACACTTAGAACAGTGCCTGACACCCAGTAAATGCTAGATACACATTTGCTATTTCTCTTTTTATCATTATCATTACTTAAGAGAATCAAACAAGCACCTGTTTTCATTCCAACCATTTCTGTGTTCATTACCATCATTATGGTTGTATTCAAAAGAGCAGATCCCCTGAGATTTCTTTTGCTTAGGCTTCTTTTCATCTTCTTTGGCTTCTTTTTACTTGTTTTTGCTGCATTTTTATGACTGTAGTATAACCTGTGTGTCCTTACAAGTAATAAGGCTGGTATGTCAACACCCAGCTCTCCCACCTTCAAAAGTTTCTTACTGAGTACATGCCTTTGGCCAGCCTAGGAGGACCTATGACTTCTCAGTTGGGCAGAGAAAGAACAGTAGCAGCCTTTGGGGCTATTTCCCCATCCCCTATTCCTCACACATAGAAATGGGGACTCTGGGGTCATTTTATGTAACACAAACCCTGCTTACTTCCTGGACACTCCTGATTGGACCAGACATGATCATCTGATCCAAGTTGAGCCAATCAGAGTCTTTTTCCTGAAAACTTGAAACTGATGGTTAGAGTTCGCTTGGTCTGGATTTGTATTTGAAGTAAGAGGTCAAGTAAATGTGGGGATCAAGATTTCAGTTTTGAGGAGACCATTTTTTTGCCATGTAGAGAAAGGAAGCTGGTCTGGAGAAAAGGAATAAAAGGATAAAAAGGAGAGGGGCAAGCAGAAAGAGGGAGATGAAGGTAATCACTAAGCAAACCTGAGGTCAGGAGCTATTCCTGCAGAGAAAGGAAGAATAATGGCTTTGGTCCTGAGGCATTTCCAATTCCTGGTCCTGGTCGCTCAGGAAGCTAGGCTGGACTTCTCCCCTCGGAGTCTATGAGTATCTGTGGATCTTTCCAGCAAATAGCTCCTCTTCTTTATGTAGTTTGAGTGGGTTTCTGCTGCTTCCTTCAGAACCCAGTGGTAACCAAGGTAAACTGTCATTGTCACTAAGAGCTAATGAATGCTCCTGAGATTTTAAAATTTTTATATTATATTGGAGTATAGTTGATTTACAAGGTTTTGTTAGCTTCAGCTGGACCTCAAAGTGATCCAGTTATACATACACATGTGCGTGTGTGCTACGTATGTCACTCAGTCATGTCCAGCTCTTTGCGACCCCATGGACTGTAGCCCCCCAGGCTTCTCTGTCCATGGGATTCCCCAGGCAAGAACACTGAAGTGGGTAGCCATGCTATCCTCCAGGGGATCTTCCTGACCCAGGGACTGAACCTGCATCTCTTACGTCTCCTGCATTGGTAGGCGGGTTCTTTACTACTCAGGCTACCTGGGAAGCCTATACATATACATACATCCATTCTTCTTCAGAGTCTTTTCCAAAGAAGACACACAGATGGCTCTTGTGATTTGAATGCAATGGAAAGGACACTAAAATTGATTTTTTCATGAGTTCAACAGGTATTTACTGAAAGGCTACTACCTGCCGGGCACCATAACAGGCACTGGGGATACAATGCCAAACACATTACAGAAAAACTATTAATCTACAGAGATGACGATCCAGCTGATTCTTGGAAAAGAATGGAGGGGAAATAAGGAAATCAGTGTTCTCAAGACGCTCTTGCTAAGGCCGCATAATGAAGCCTCAAGAAGCCCAACCAGTAACTTACTGATCGAGCTTCCCAGGTGGTGCTGGTGGGAATGAAGCCACCTGCCAGTGCGGGAGATGTAAGTGATGCTGGTTCGATTCCTAGGTCTGGAAGATCCCCTGGAGGAGGGCATGGCAAACCACTCCAGTATTCTTGCCTGGGAAATCCCATGGACAGAAGAACCTGGCGGGCTACAGTCCATAGGGTCACAAAGAGTCAGACATGACTGAAGTGACTTAGCATTCAACTTACTGCTTGACTTTAAAACCAAGTGGACAAACCTCTGTGTTGATCCACACCACTAAAATAGCAGAGGCGTGTGTGTTTGTGTTTGGAAGAGGAATTGACTAGGCAGTGATGAGGTGAATGAGTTGTATCATATATAACTTTATACTCTGATGACTCATACAGAGATACTCAGATTTGGGATGTTCGCAGAGGCAGAGCAGCATCTTAGGAAAAACACAGGATCCATAGTTTGACCCCTAGTTCTCAACAGGAGATAGTTTTGTCCCCACAAGGATGATTGACAACATCTGGAGATATCTTGGCTGTCGTAACTGGAAAGGATATGCTACACTGTACAGGACAACCTCCCCCCCCCCCAACAGAAAATTATTCAGCCTCAAATATCAACCGTATTGAGGTTAAGAAATGCTGAGTTAGATAAATCCCGGTTCTGCCTCACCAGCTGTGTGACCTTTGGCAGGCTCCTTTTTCCTTGGGTTTTATTTCATCCTTTGCAAAATAGGAAGCTATAATATCTCTCATATAGGCTTCCCCGATGGCTCAGCAGGTAAAGAATCCTCCTGCAATGCAGGAGACACAGGAGATATGGGTTTGACCCCTGGGTCAGAAAGATGCCCTGGAGAAGGAAATGGCAACCCACTCCAGTATTCTTGCCTGGAGAATTCCATGGACAAAGGAGCCTGGCAGGCTACAGTCCATGGGGTCGCAAAGAGTCAGATATGACTGAGCACATAAGCTCATTAGGGGCTATGGGCTCTGGATTGGTGATTTTCTGAGGGTTAATTAAGATAATACATGTGAAGAGGCTGCATAAAGAGGACAACCAAGGCTACCAATAGATACTATGAACTGAATGAGCTCAGCTGTTCTAGAAATCTCCAGGGTGAGTTTTCAGAACCAAAAGAATCCCTTGGGATCCCATCAGAAAGATGCCCTGGAGAAGGAAATGGCAACCCACTCCAGTATTCTTGACTGGAGAATTCCATGGACAGGATTTTGGTACCTGTTGCTGCTGCTGCTGCTGCTGCTGGGTTGCTTCGGTCGTGTCCGACTCTGTGCGACCCCATAGACAGCAGCCCACCAGGCTTCCCTGTCCTTGGGATTCTCCAGGCAGGAACACTGGAGTGGGTTGCCATTTCCTTCTCCAGTGTGTGGAAGTGATTTTAATTTAAAAAAAAAAAAAAAAAAGAATTCCATGGACAAAGGAGCCTGGCGGGCTACAGTCCATGGGGTCGAAAAGAGTCGGACATGACTGAGCACATAAGCTCATTATGGGCTCTGGATTGGTGATTTTCTGAGGGTTAATTAAGATAATACACGTGAAGAGGCTGCATAAAGAGGACAACCAAGGCTACCAACAGATACTATGAACTGAATGAGCTCAGCTGTTCTAGAAATCTCCAGGGTGAGTTTTCAGAACCAAAAGAATCCCTTGGGGATCCCAGAGACTTAGCTGATGGTTTTCCCAGTCCAGCCTGGCTCGTCTCCCCATCTTCCTGTCTCTTATAGGCAGCAGACACAACAGAGCACCTTGGATTCAAAAGCTCTTCCTAAGTGTTCAAACCATGAGGATGGGCTCCAGATCCCTTCACTTTAGGACCTAGAGGACCAAGCAAGAATCTCTAGCCAGCCAGGCCCTCTGTCTCCTAGGGGGCTGATGCTAGAGATCAGAGAATGGTGAATAATGGAGACTTCTTGGGTATATAATTATGCTGACTTCATTACACCATTAAAGCAGATGATTAGGAAATTTCCACCCCCCTACCCAGCTTCCTTGGTGGTCCTGTCCCCCAGATGTGAACCAGGGAGTCGAGCCTCATGCTTCTTGGCTTTGACATCTTCTCATCCAGGCCCGGATGCTTCAGGCATTGAGCCTGAGTCACTTACAGTATAGGGCAGATATAAGGTCCCAGATGAATGTTAACCAGGTTCACTTTCTTCCCCTGCTGAACACAGAGAAGCATAAATAAAGCTAGCAATAAAAGCAATAGTGAGAATGATAATAATAAAAGTAAGTTCTACTAGTGAACTTCTGGTTGACACGGGGGAAGAATGAGGGGAAGAGATAACTAGGGAGTTTGGGATCGACATGTCAGTCGTGTCCAACTCTTCGCAACCCCGTGGACTGCAGCATGCCACGCTTCCCTGTCCATCACCAACTCCCAGAGCTTGCTCAAACTCATGTCCATCGAGTTGGTGATGCCATGCAACCATCTCATCCTCTGTCACTGCCTTCTTCTCCTTCCTTCAATCTTTCCCAGCATCAGGGTCTTTTCAAATGAGTCAGTTCTTCGCATCAGGTGGCCAAAGTATCAGGGCTTCAGCTTCAGCATCAGTCCTTCCAATGAATATTCAGGACTGATTTCCTTTAGGATTGACTGGTTGGATCTCCTTGTAGTCCAAGGGACTCTTAAGAATCTTCTCCAACACCACAGTTCAAAAGCATCAATTCTTCGGTGTTCAGCTTTCTTTATAGTCCGACTCTCACATCCATACATGACCACTGGAAAAACCACAGCTTTGACTAGACAGACCTGTGTTGGCAAAATAATGTCTCTGCTTTTTAATATGCTGTCTAGGTTGGTCCTAGCTTTTCTTCCAAGGAGCAAGTGTCTTTTAATTTCATGGCTGCAGTCACCATCTGCAGTGATTTTGGAGCCCCCCCAAAATAAAATCTGTCACTGTTTCCATTGCTTCCCCATCTGTTTGTCATGAAGTGATGAGACCCGATCATTGTGTCTTGTGCACACTGGTATATTTAAAATGGATAAGCAACAAGGTCCCACTGGATATCCCAGGGAACTCTGCCCAATGTTACATGGCAGCCAGGATGGGAGGGGAGTTCAGGGGAGAATGGATCCACGTATATGTATGGCTGAGTCCCTTTGCTGTCCACCTGAAACTATGACAACATTGTTAATCAGCTATACTCCAATATAAAATAAAAGGTTAAAAAAAAAGTTCTCCTGCAAATGTAGAAAGCTGGCTAAAGAAGGATGTGTCTTGTTTGACTGGCATGGCCAGGCAGGGAAGAAGAGACAAGAGGTTTTTACTCACAAAGTAACACTCTTCAAGGCTAAACACTCTCAGTTTTTAGTGTGCATAAAAGTAACCATAGAAACTTGCTTTAAAAACATAAAAACGTCTGGTCTGGGTTTGGGCGAACAAGGGATGGGCCTCTGTACCTACACCCTTGGAGAAGTACTGCTCTGAGCCAGGGGGCTTTCAACTTTAATGTGCACCAGAGTCCTCTAGAGGGTTTTGTGTTCGTTTCCTGTGGCTGCCATAAAAGTGACCACAAACTGAGTGGTTTAAAACAGAAATGTGTCCAGAGAAATCATACAGATGGCCAACAGGCACAGGAAAAGATGCTCAACATCACTAATTATTAGAGAAATGCCAATCAAAACTACAACGAGATACCACTTCATACCGATCGGAATGGCCATCATCCAAAAAAAAAAAAACTACAAATAATAAATGCTGGAAAGGGTGTGGAGAAAGGAAACCCCTGTCCACCGTTGATGGGAATGTAAATCGGTACAGTCACTATGGAGAACTATATGTGAGTGAAGTGAAGTGAAGTCGCTGGGTCATGTCCGACTCTTTGTGACACCATGGACAGCAGCCTACCAGGCTCCGGGCCCATGGGGTTTTCCAGGCAAGAGTACTGGAGTGGGGTGCCATTTTTGGAGGTTCCTTAAAAAACCAAAAATAGATTTGCCATATGATCCAGCGATCTCATTTCTGGCATAGTATCTGGGAAAGATGGAAACACTAATTTGAAAAGATACATGCACGGAATGTTCATGTGCTTAGTCACTCAGTTGTGTCCGACTCTTTGCGACCCCATGGACCATAGCCCGCCAGGCTCCTCTGTCCATGGGATTCTCCAAGCAATCCATGGGATTCTCCACACCCTCCTCCAGGGGATCTTCCCACCCAGGGATCAAACCCAGGTCTCCCACATTGCAGGCAGATTCTTTACCATCTGAGCCATCAGGGCAGCCCATCTAATGTTCACAGCAGCTCTATTTACAACAGCCAAGATGTGGAAACAACCCAAATGTCTATCCACAGATGACTGGATAAGGATGTGGGGTATATATACAGTGGAATACTACTCGGCCATAAAGAAGAATGAAATAGTGCCTTTAGAGGAACATGGATGGACTAGAGATTATTATTCTGAGTGAAGTCTGAGAAAGACAAATATATGATATCACTTATATGAGGAATGTTAAAAATGATGCACATGAGCATTATTCTGATCTCTGCCTCTGTCTCCACATGCATGCACCTGTGTGTGTTGTTTCCTCCTTTCTCCTCTTACAATGACACTTGTCACTGGATTTAGAGCTCACCTTAATTCAGGGTGAGTTCATCTCACAATTCCTATTTTCATGACATCCACAAAGACTTTTTTCCAAATAAGATCACATTCACAAGTTCCAGTTGGACATACCTTTGGGCAGGAGGGGGCATCAATCAATAGAGATTGCCAGGCCCCTTCCCCAGAATTTGCATGTCTAACAAGTTTCCAGGTGATGCTGATGCTTCTGATCCAGGAAACACACATTGAGGACCATTGCCTTCAGAAAAAACTCCGCATCCGAGTGACTCGCTGTTCTGATATTTAACAAGTGTCAGTTGTCTACACTTAAAAGAGAGAATAAAGATGGCAGAGACTCTTGCCCCCATCTTTCACCCTTGCCTGCCTCATCAGTCCCTGTCCTGCTTTCCCAGTGACCCCAAATTAATCTTCAGGAAGCAGCAAGGCCTACTGTACAAAAAAAGTGGGAGTGGGAGGAGCTTTGAGCTTAGCCAGACCTGTCTCTGCATCTTGCCAAACTATGAGTCTGGACGAACCATTTCCTCTCTCGAAGGCTTAGTTGTCTCCACTCTAAAATGGGAATAAGAATCTTGCCCAGCCCAGGGGCTTCCCTGGTCATCTAGTGGTTAAGAATCTGCCTGTCAATTCGGGGGACATGGGTTCAGCCCTTGATCCGGGAACATCCCACGTTCCCGTGAAGAAACTAAGCCCACAAGCTGCAGCTACTGAGCCCAAGCACTACAACTACTGAAATGCATTTGCCTAGAGCCTGTGCTCCACAACAAAGAGCAGCTCCCACTCACTGCAGCTGGAGAAAGCCCGCGTGCAGCAGTGAAGACCCAGCACAATCAAAAATATAAAATAAATAAATAAATCTCAAAAAAAAAAAGGACTCTTACCTGGTCCAATCCTAGTTCTTAAAATGCTGAATGGGCCATATGTGTAGATGTAGCTATTGCTACAGCTAAAGATGTCAGCAAGCCAGCAGTCCTGATAAATGGCCTGCCTGCTGATGTGTGACGGGCACAGGGTAGCAGGAAGGACCACGGGTCTAATTCTGTGAAAGGATAACTCGAGCAAAGTGTGTCTTTGGCCCTCACTTCCTCTCCTAGCCCCACAGAGGCCCAAGTTCCTCCCCTTCCACCAAGCTACTACCAAGCCACATAACCAGTATTGATGAGGCCAGGTAATCAGCTGGGTTGTTGCCCACCTCCAAGGATAAGCCTTGTTAGCTTTGATGTGGCTGGCTTACCAGCCTTAGTCCCAGGTCTCTTTCCAGCCACCGCTTTGCAACACCACTGAAGCAGCCTTGACACTTTGAGGACACTGGGGAGACAGCCTGGGCCAACCAGCTGCCTGCTAAGAGACTGACGGGCACTCAGGCCTTCAGAAGGAACTGAGCTGGAACCAGGGACGAGGTATCATCTAATCTCCTGGGACTACAGAGAAGTCGGGCTCTCTGATCGGCATCCCTGCACTGGTAAAGCAGTGAGGAAGCGGATTGGATTCAGGAGGTGTGCTGGTGTCAGAAAAGTCTGGGTTCCCACCAGGGCTGCCTGGCTAGCTAGCTGGGCGCACTTCAGCAATGCCCCCACCTCTGGAGCCTCAAGTATTCCATCTGCAAAGTGGAGGTAATAGGAGAAACTGCCTTGTAGGGTGCCGGGAGGATACAATGAAATAATCCACATTTAAGTGTTTGGCAAGGTGCTTACCCAGGATAAAGTACTCAAAAGTACCCTGATGGCTGATTCCTCTCCCTTATGTGGCGTGAAAAGCATAAGGCCAGAATCACAGGTTCACAAGACCCCAATGGGATGTAATACCTAGGACCTATGTCACTCTTTTCTTTAAATACACATAAAACATATCATTTAACTCTAAGTGTACAGCTTTGTAGTATTAAGTATTTCACACTGTTGTACAACCATCACCACCATTCATCTCTAGAATACCATATTGTTCTTAAAAGATAAAAAGGCTAGGATTTCCCTGGTTTAAGACTCCAGGCTCGCAGTGCGGGGGGCCAGGGTTTGACCCCTGGTCAGGGAACTAGATCCTGCTTGCCACAACTAAAGATCCTACACGCAGCAAAGAAGATCCCAAATGCCACATCTAAGACCTGGCACAGCCCCAAAAATTAAAAAAAAAAAATGATGACAAAGTGACATACACTAGTTCCTGAGACCTACAGGGCTCCACAAACTGGCTGGCTGGTTACTCCAGAGAGAGAGGAACCAGACCAAAGGATGGGGGCGGGGTGGGCGGGAAGGTTCTTGAAAAGCACCTCACTCCCCTGCCTCCATGAACCCAGATCCCAGATCCTTCTAGCCCGTCTCTAGAATCCCCAGGGAAGGTGGCGACGCAGACTTTTTAATGACAAGACACATCTGGGTTTACATCTCAGCTCTGCATATACCTGCCATACAGTCTTAACCATGTTACTTCTCTCTCCCTCTCCTAATCCGTAGAACTGGAAGAAACATACCACCTACTTCACAGGTTCGCTAATGAGTTTATATATATATATATATATATATATATATATATATATATATATATGGAGATTGGGGTTGACATATACATGCTACTATGTATAAAATAGATAACAATGAGAACCTGCTGTGCAGCACAGGGAACCCTACTCGGTGCTCTGCAGTGACCTAAATGGGAAGGAAATCCAAAAACAAAGAGAGGATATAGATATATGTGTGGCTGATTCACTTCGCTACACAGCAGAAACTAACAGAACTATGGAAAGCAACTGTAATCCAATAAAAAAAACAAATTTTTTTTAAGAGTTTACCAAACAGTGGCTGATAAGTAGGTGAGAACTATTACCAATATGGACCACCCTGCTCCTCCAAGCTGCTTGTGTGCCTTTTTGTAAATCTGTTCAAGTGGCCTCATTCTGCGACTCAGAGTCTTCATTAGGACAAGAATCCCCTCCCCAGCTTGGGAGCCCTGCTCACCATGGCACACTTTGATTCCTTTCATGTTCCAGAGAATATCCCTCCCCCAAAAGGGACCAAGGACAAGACTCGCCCCCCAAATCTGCCCACCAACCCAGAGTCGGGCCCCAGCCCGGCCAATCACATGTGCTCACCCTGCAGTGGTTGCCTAGGTAACCAGCACTCCTGTGCCAGCCCAGAGAGACTGGGTGCTGGACGAGGGGGCGCCGAGGAGGGGCACAGAGACAGACCCGGGGGTGGCAGCCTGACAGCAGGAGGGTCAGTGACAGAGGGGGACAGAGGACAAGGACAGTCATGGAGACGAAGCGACACAGGCAGGGACCGAGGGGGAGGAAATGGAGAAGGGTGGAAGGGGAGGAGGAAGAGGATTCCCTCTCTTCTTTGGCTGTTTTCATATGTCTATACACGTATATACACACAGACACACCTGCACACTTAAAATCAAAATACACATGTGTACAAAATACACACACACACCCCCAGAACCCTTTCTCATTCACAAGTCGCAGGGAAAGTCGGGCTTCCTAAAGGCCCAGCTGCAGTATTTGTCGGCGTTTGCGAAGCTTATCAAAGCCTTGGATCACAACCAGTTTATTTACTGAGCTCCTGGGATAGGATGGAAGGGGTGCCTGGGAAGAGACACTCCTGCTCTCCGGCTAAACGCAAACACACTTCCACCTGTCACACAACGTTTGGCACTTTGAAGGGACCATCTGCAAGATCCCTTAGTGACAGAGAGAGGGAGAATGAGTGTGTGTGTGTGTGTGTGTGCATGTGTGCACATGCATTCACACCCCTTTGAAGAATGTTTTTCTTTTCAGGTCCACAAAACAACAGGAAAGTGATGAAAAAAATACCACCATGTATACAGCATCTCCTCTGGACCAGGCACCACTTACGCCATCAGTGTCATTACCACAACAGTGATGGCTGCTAGCCCAATTCATGGAGGAGGAAAACTGAGTCACAAGGATGTGAAGAGTGCTGTCCAAGCATCCACACTATGAATGGAGACACTGAGGCACAGGAAGGTGAAGAGCGCCATCCGAGGGCTAACCCCTGTCAGTCAGGGACCCAGGATTCAAGCCCAAGGAGCTGGATCTCAGAGCCTGGGAGCTGAATCACTCAGTTATTCAGCCCTCAGGATAACGGCCCCAGCCTGGAACTGATGGACAGAGACTGCATAGCTAGTTAATGCTGGTGCCAGGGCACTTGACAAGGAACATCTAAAGTGAGCTCTGAAGGGTGAGGAGGAATCAATGAAAGGAAGGAAGGCGGGGTGCAAGGCGGGAGTGTGAGCGGGTAAGAAGGGCGTGAAGCCCTATTACAAAGCCTGGGTGCAGCTGGTGTGGCCACAGGTGCCGGTGGAGACGGGCAGGCAGAGGAAGCCCAGGTAAGGCAGAGCCTCAGCTGGAATAGACTTCAGACTCTACCCGGAAGACAATGCCAAGTCACTGAAGACTTTTTTCTTTAGGAGAGGCATCACGTGATCAGATTTGCCTCTTAGATAGAACACACTGGTTTCCACCAAGACAATAGACTAAAGGAGGTAAGCCCTGCTGGAGAGGCATAGAATCTCATCTGATTCTTCCCAGAGCAGCAGAAGAGGAAACCAATGCAGAGAGGAGGAGCCATTTGCTCCAGAGTCACACATCTGGAAAGTCGTGGAATCCAGATTCCAGCTTGAATTCAGCCATGTCCAGAGCCCAGCTCTGCGGGACCTGCACAAGCCCTGCCCGCCTGGGTGTTATTTACAGGCTCACTCTACTCTCAGCCAAGAGGCTGGAAGAGATTCTGCTATGGCCTTCTCCTTCACTGGGAGTAGATTCTACACTCATCACTGAATTGGAAATAAGTGTAAGCACCCACTCTGTCCTTTCTGGGTGTTTTTTTTTTTTAATTTATCTATTTTTAATTGAAGGATAATTGCTTTACAATATTGTGTTGGTTTCTGCCATATACCAACATGAATCAGCCATAAGTATACATATGTCCCCTCTCTCTTGAACCTCCTTCCCACCTCCCATCCCATCCTACCTCTTCGGGGTGTTTTGACATCAAAAGTATAATTTTATATGTAGCATCACTACCCTTGTCTGTGAAGGCCTTATCAGATCAGATCAGTCGCTCAGCCATGTCTGACTCTTTGCTACTCCATGAATCACAGCACACCAGGCCTCCCTGTCCATCACCAACTCCCAGAGTTCACCCAAACTCATGTCCATCGAGTCGGTGATGCCATCCAGCCATCTCATCCTCTGTCGTCCCCTTCTCCTCCTGCCTCCAATCCCTCCCAGCATCAGAGTCTTTCCCAATTAGTCAACTCTTTGCATGAGGTGGTCAAAGTATTGGAGTTTCAGCTTTAGCATCAGTCCTTCCAAAGAACACCCAGGACTGATCTCCTTTAGAATGGACTGGTTGGATCTCCTTGCAGTCCAAGGGACTCTCAAGAGTCTTCTCCAACACCGCAGTTCAAAAGCATCAATTCTTTGGTGCTCAGCTTTCTTCACAGTCCAACTCTCACATCCATACATGATCACTGGAAAAACCATAGCCTTGACCAGACGGACCTTTGTTGGCAAAGTCATGTTTCTGCTTTTGAATATGCTATCTAGGTTGGTTATAAATTTCCTTCCAAGGAGCAAGTGTCTTTTAATTTCATGACTGAAATCACCATCTGCAGTGATTTTGGAGCCCCCCAAAATAAAGTCTGACACTGTTTCCACTGTTTCCCCATCTATTTCCCATGAAGTGATGGGACCACATGCCATGATCTTAGTTTTCTGAATGTTGAGCTTTAAGCCAACTTTTTCACTCTCCTCTTTCACTTTCATCAAAAGGCTTTTTAGTTCCTCTTCACTTACTGCCATAAGGGTGGTGTCATCTGCATATCTGAGGTTATTGATATTTCTCCCGGCAATCTTGATTCCAGCTTGTGCTTCCTCCAGCCCAGCATTTCTCATGAGGTACTCTGCATAGAAGTTAAATAAGCAGGGTGACAATATACAGCCTTGACATACTCATTTTTCCTATTTGGAACCAGTCTGTTGTTCCATGTCCAGTTCTAACTGTTGCTTCCTGACCTGCATATAGGTTTCTCAAGAGGCTGGTCAGGTGGTCTGGTAGTCCCATCTCTTTCAGAATTTTCCACAGTTTATTGTGATCCACAGAGTCAAAGGCTTTGGCATAGTCAATAAAGCAGAAATAGATGCCTTTCTGGAACTCTTGCTTTTTCCATGATCCAGCAGATGTTGGCAATTTGATCTCTGGTTCCTCTGCCTTTTCTAAAACCAGCTTGAACATCTGGAAGTTCACGGTTCACGTATTGCTGAAGCCTGGCTTGGAGAATTTTGAGCGTTACTTGCTAGCATGTGAGATGAGTGCAATTGTGCGGTAGTTTGAGCATTCTTTGGCATTGCTTTTCTTTGGGATTGGAATGAAAACTGACCTTTTCCAGTCCTGTGGCCACTGCTGAGTTTTCCAAATTTGCTGGCATATTGAGTGCAGCACTTTCACAGCATCGTCTTCCAGGCCTTATAGATACTAGCTATTTCTTCCTATTTGAACATTTAGCCTAAGACTCAAAGCAATTAAACTTGAGGGATGGGAGATGAATTGAGACAGTAGCATTAACATATATACACTACCATGTGTAAAACAGATAGCTAGTGGGAAGGTGCTGTATAGCACAAGGAGCTCAGCTCAGTGCTCTTTGATGACCTAGAGGGGAGGGTGGTCCCAGAGGGAGGGGATACAGGTATACATACTGCTGATTCACTTTGTGGTACAGCAGAAACTAACTCAACATTGTAAAGCAATTATACTGCAACTAAAAAATAATGAAAGAAATACACATGAAGAAAAACAACATCAACAAAAAAATACCTCTACAGACATAGATGTGGCTCAATGGTAAAGAATCTACCCACCAATGCAGGAGACACAGGAGACGTGGGTTTGATCCTTAGATCAGGAAGATCCCCTGGAGGAGGAAATCGCAACCTATTCCAGTATTCTTGCCTGGGAAATCACATGGACAGAAGAGCCTGGCAGGCTACACACCATAGGGTCTAAAAAGAGTGAGCATGCACACACACATAGGCACAGATACAAAGAGGGACAAAATGCTCAAACAAACAAAATGAAAGAGATAAACGAGTAAAGCTTGAGGGGGCCTTGAAGGTGCTTCAGTCCAATATAGAAGAGGAACCTTCTCCAAATTCCAAGTCCAGCCTGTCATCTGAAAGCAAACACTTAGAACAAGGCTTCGAGAGTCTCTATGAATAAAGACCCTGAATTCAGATATAACAATGCATCCCTTTGCTAAAGAATCTTCCATAGGTCTGGAGAACAATATAAATATATCTGCTAAATGTAACTTATCACAGAGGCCCTGTTTTGGGTTCTCCGGGTTGACAATCATTATAAAAACAATAGCATGTGTTTAATGCACCCTTACTATGCGCCAGGCAGGGTGGAAGGTCCTTTACCTTCATTCTTTTAATTCTCAACACGTCCTTATGAGGCAGACATGATTAATATTCCCATTTTACAGACAAGGAATGTGAGGCTCATGGAAGTGAAGTGACCTTACCACATTAACCAATCCATTATTGGTTATTAAACAATCCATTATTAAACAATTATTAAACAATCCATTCAACACATACATTAATTGAGTGCCTACCATGTACCAGGCACACTTCAGGATAACAGGGTTACTCCACTGAACACCAATAAACAACCACAAAAAAATGGTTCTCAGGGAACTTATAGCTTAGACAAAACAGGCTGAAAACAAAGAAATATGCAAAACATAAATAAGCATGATGATGGTGATTAATAAGTGCTATACGGAAAAAAAAGAGAACAGTTTAAGGTGATATTATATATGTCAGGATCCATTAAGTTATGCTGCAGTAACAAACAAGCCCTAAGTCTCAGTGGCTGGTCCAGCTCTCATTCACACCCCATGTGAAATGCAGGCAAGAGGAGGGATATGTTTACTCTCGTCTCTTGGGGACCGTGATGGAGGCTTCTTCTCAGCATGTTCCATCTCCACGGACAGGGGACAAGGACATGGAAAATCACACACTGGCCCTTAAAGCCTCACCCGAGAAGTGACACCCGTCACTTCTGTTCACGTTTCATTGGCTAAATCAAGTCATAGAGCCACTCTGAACTTGTATTAAAATAGAAGGAAAGGAGTGATCCTACCTTGTCCCTGGGAGACAGGGAAACAGGATAGTGATCAGCCCTCCTCAGTGAGGGACAGAGTCTAATAGAGGGGGCTGCTTTGAGTAGACAGATCAGAGAAGCCCCTTTGGGTAGCAGGTTGCGGGACTGGAATTTAAACCCTGGCCTTTCACAAGCCCACACCTTTTCATGAGGCCAGGCTACTAGGATGAATTATCAATAGACCCTGGCACAAAAGACCGTTCACGCACCACGGGTACACAAGATTGAGCTGTGGCAGTCAGGGCATTGTCAAGGTCTAGTTCAGAGTGATGAAAGGCTTGCCAAGTCATCCTGACAAGCAGAGATTCTGGGAGCTCCAGACAACACTCACTGCTTCTGCCTTTCTTGCAGAATTCAAAGGACTTAACACCTTGGTTCTGAAACTTATTTTCCTTTCTCTGTTCCTTTCTACAGAAGAGCCAAGGTGTGGAAAAACATGGCAAGCCTTCTAACCTTCTTCCATAGCAACAGAATTGTCAAAGTAGGCAAAGAACAGTAAAAGCATTTAAAAAGAGAAAAAAAATCTCACCCGAGAGCTAGAAATGAGTAAAAGGCCACTTGGATGCCTGAAGTTACCATTTTTACATTAGGTGCCTGAATAAACGTGTCTTTTCCATGTGAACAGTGTTAGTTTCAGTTGGAACCCTGGATGCAGTTTTGACCTTGAACTCTGTCCTCTTCTCTCCCCAAATTTCTTGTTTATATGTACATCCAGCTGACCCTAAGGATGAGCTGGTATCCTGACTGGGGTCCAACCAGCATGATGGAGAGAAGAGAGAGAAAGAGGAAGAAAAAAAGGGAAGAGAGAAGAGGAGGGGAGAGAGAGGCTGAGGAAGGGATAGAGAGGGAGAGAAGACCAGTACCAATAATGTGTGCTCATTGTCAAGGATGCAGAGGACCAGAGGAAGCGCACAAAGAAGCGAGGCACAGGTGTGACTGGCATCCTTGTTAAATGAGGTCCACGGCCTAGGAAACCCAGGGGAGACAAAGGAGCGATCTCTTAGGCTAAGGCCAGACTGATCCCATTAAGGCAAGGAGACTAAGCCTTGCCTGATGATTATTTCTCACCATCCTCCTGAGAGGCGGGCTTTGTCCCCATCAAGCAGATGAAGATGCAGAGGTCAAGGGCGGATGGAGTACGTGGTCCATCAGGTCTGAGCTCAAACATCACACCTTGGTGAGACTGCCCCTCTCCTGGGTACCTCCTCCCCATCACCCTCCCCCTTGGCCCTGGTTACTTTCTACCCCATCACAGCTCACTCAATCCTTCGTTCTCTTGTTTTTCGCCTGCCATCACAATGGGAAGACAAGAAGGGTAAGCTTCCTAACTGTAAGGACCTGTCTCTGTTCATTTCCTGCTGAAACTTCAGCATCTGCAGAAGTGCCCAGGACATAGTAGGTGCTCAACAAATACCTGTCAACTAAATGAGTGGTGGCACTAGTGGTAAAGAACCCGCCTGCCAAGGCAGGTAGATGTAAGAGACACGCGTTCAATCCCTGGGTTGGGAAGATCCCTGGAGGAGGGCATGGCAACCCACTCCAGTATTCTTGCCTGAAGAGCCCCATGCACAGAGGAGCCTGGAGGGATACAGTCCATAGGGCCGCACAGAGTCGGACACGACGGAAGTGACTTAGCACATACACACGAGTGACAGTGACCTGCCATGACACCTCTTTGAGTCTCAGCTCTCAGCAGCAGAAATTGACAGTTAAAAGGTAAAATACAGAAAATGGGGCAACAGTGAAGGCTTGGATCCAGACAGAGGTGCAGGAAAACCAATCAGAGCCTGCCTCAGCCAGGAAGCCTCAAGAGCGCTGGGCAGGGCTGGGGGGCAGGAGGGGTCAGAGACACAGGCCGAGCCAAGCTCAGAAATGGGTGAGGGCTGTCCAAAAAGTGGTGCTGGGGAAACACCTGCATTTTCCTGATACCAGAATGCTCCGGGCTTGACTTTTCAGGGTCACGGTCAGCACACCCGCTCTCCGAGTTGGAGCATTTGCACTGGCCTTGGCTTCAGGCTCCCACTGTCCACATCTCTGTCATAGTCTCTACCACCTCTGTGCCCCTGATGAGAAGCCACCACCCATCCCTGCTGGAAAGTGGCAAGAAGTAAATAAAAATGCCCAATACATAAAAATAAGCTGCTTTCCCGGTGTAAAGACAGGAGAGGATGCTGAAGGATCCTGGCACGCATTCTGCATCATTGTCTCATGGATGCACCATAAGGAATCACTGAGATAGAAGCTGATGTGGTCCTCACTGTACAGATGAGGAAACGGAGGCTCTAACAGGAATGGTGAGGTGTTTTGAACACTTTGTAAATGCCAGGTACTGTCCTAAGCACTTGACATGAACTTTTTTTTTCCTCAGTTAAGGCTACAACCAACACTGAGACACATGCTTTTCTGAAACCCATTTTACAGATAGGGAAACTAAGGCACCGTGAGACACTAAGGCACTGAGAGTCCCTCCGCCAGTAAGCCGTGGGTCTGGAAGCACAGCAAGTGTGTCTGGCTCGTGAAACTGTCAGTCTCTCCCGAAGAAACCAGGACTAGGGAACTTCCCTGGTGGCCCAGTGGTTAAGACTCCACACTGCCAAAGCAGGGGGCATAGGTTCCATCCCTGGCTGGGGAACTAAGGCCCCACAGGCCTCACGGTGCAGCCAAAAGAAAAAAGAAACCAAGACTAAGGTGAAAGCAAGTGAGCCCTTCTCCTTGCATGTAAAATATAAGAGGTGGGCACCAAAAAACTGAGTCATCAAGATAAATAATATTTTAATGCAATAATTTTAAAAGTTAATTCAAAAAAATCTGTGACGAAACTGTGTTAACATTTAAAATAAAGACAGAGTGGGTAACTGTGTTGTGCCAAGCCAAATTAGAGACTGTGGTTAAGAAATAAGCAGTAATACCCTTTTCAATCTTGTCCAGGAAACTCCTAAGCAATCAATTGATGTCAGGGGCTCAGGTATGGTAACTCATATCCTCAAATAATAAAAATCCTAGTACTTTTCACAGCACTTGAGCAAACATTCTGCAAATGAAGCCTAAGTAAAACCATTCGAGGTGCTTCAGACCTAAATTGGAATCTTTATTTTTCAGCTGTGGCAGCTGGGACACAGAGAGGTTAGGTAACTTGCTCTGGGTCACAGAGCCTTGCCACAGTTCTCGCTCTGTGTCACAGAACTTCCAGGGCCAAAACAAATCACCATCTTTGCCCACGAGATTTCTCTCAACACCGCGCTATGGAGTTAGTTGATCACTCCAGTTAGGGCTGCCGATTCAGCAAATAAAAAGACAAGATGCCCAGTTAAATTTGAAATCCAGGTAAACAAAAATAAATCAATTTTAGTATAGATCCCATGCAATATGTGGGACCTACTTACACTAAGAGTTGTCTGTGGCTTATTTGAAATTTGACTTTATCTGGGCACACCGTTTTTTATTTAGCAACCCTAGCTGCAACAGATTTGGGGCAACAAGAATCATCAGATAATAAAAATAATCACTTAACTGGACACTTAGCTGCCATCCTTTCCCACTCCTTCTCCACCTGAACTCTAGCCCCATTTTCCTTCTCTTCCTTCCTCAGTTGTATGGAGCTCTTTCCATTCTGAAGGACCTTACATGGATCCTCCTGTTTGGGCTTCCCTGGTGGCTCAGACTGTAAAGAATCCACCTGTAATGCAGGAGACATGGGTTCAGTCCCTGGGTCAGGAATCAGCCCTGCAGAAGGGAATGGCTACCCACTCCAGTATTCTTGCCTGGAGAATCCTATGGACAGAGGAGCCTGGAGGGCTACAGTCCATGGGGTGGCAAAGAGTCAGACAGGACTGAGCGACTCTTTCAACTTTCCACTATTCAATGGCTCCATCTTTTCTGTCCTTTGAATCTTGGCTTAAATGCTCCATTCTTGCAGAAATCTTCCCATCACCTCAGTCTCACTCTCTCTGCCTCTTGTTTGTTTCCGTTACAGGAGAAATCACACCTTGCAACTGTTTATGTTTTGGCCTATTACTTAGTTTGAGATTGCCTCTTCCCAAAGGATTGCAAGCTCCAAAGGGCGGCTTGCTCCTTCCAGTCTCCCCCCAGCACTGAGCCCAGTGCCCAGCACATAGTAAGTGCTCGACAAATGTACCAAGTCAACACAACCAAACCATTAGGCACTCCCAGTCCAGCAGCATCTCATCTGTCCCCAGAGAATCGTCCAAAGTGACCGCACATTCATGCTCCCCTTAAAGCAGGCAGTGCATAAATCCGCCCAGATCAAAGGCTTTGCCTGCATCCGACAGTCTTAGACCTTGAACCTCACCAACCTTCAGGTTACTTCCCTTAACAACAATAGCAACCCCCAAAAATGTATTATATAACTCTAGATGGGGGAAGAGTCATCAGAAATATTTCCTTGCCTGGCATCATCCTGTTATTATTTTGACATCTGTGTAGGCTGCAGAACGATTCTTTTAACGCTGTGTGTGAGGCGTATTTATGTCTCTGGCTGGAGCGCAGAGCATATGCAAAGGCTTCGGAAGCCTGTTCTAGTGCATCTTGCTTGTAGCTGTAGCAGGTCCCGTGCGGACGGCCTGAAAGAGCATCCCTGCTGTTTACTATGTTTAAGGAGATAAGTTTCCAAGTGGCAGGGGAATAACCAAACCCTGCTTCTCCTACCTGCCAGTTCCATTGGTCTCAATGGAGATGAGAGCGCTGGGAAGCAAAGGTTCCTGCCCCCTATCCCACGCACCTTGACTTGAAGGGACACCATCTGATTCAAGTAACAGTGGCAGCGGGTGCTATGGACTGGGAGTGCTGTTATGCCCAGCGCTACTATAGACTGCCTCCAGGCATTATTCCTTCCAGTCTTTACCATCACCCTCTATGATCAGCTTTGGGCTTCTCAGGTGGCGCGGTGGTAAAGCATCTGTCTGCCAGTGCAGGAGACATGGGTTTGATCCCTGGATCAGGAAGATCCCCTGGAGGAGGAAATGGCAATTCACTCCAGTATTTTTGCCTGGAGAATCCTATGGACAGAGGAGCCAGGTGGGCTACAGTCCATGTGGTTGCAAAAGAGTCAGACATGACTGAGCATCTGAGCACACGTACACACCACACACTTTATGATCAGCTGCACCCTCCACACTTCTCAGAGAAGAAAACCGGGGCCCAGAGAGAGGTTAAAAAAACTGTCTTGTGATGAATGGCTAAAGAAAATGTGGTACATATACAAGATGGAACACTACTCAGTCATAAAAAAGAATGAAACAAAGTCATTTGCAGCAACATGGATGGACCTAGAGATTATCATAATAAGTGAAGTAAATCAGACAAGGATAAATATCATACAACATCACTTATATGACGCAAATGAACTTACCTGCATAACAGAAACAGACTCACAAATATAGAGAACAGACTTCTGGTTGCCAAGGCGGAAGTAGGCGGGGGAGGGATGGATTGGGAGTTTGATATTAGAAGGTGCAAATGATTATATATAGAATGGATAAACAAGGCCGTACTGTATACACAGGGAACTGAATTCGATATCCTGTGATAAATGGAAAAGAATTCTGAAATATAAGATATTGTAGCATCACCGAGCCAGTGAATTTGAGCAAACTCCAGGAGACAGTAGAGAACAGAGGAGCCTGGCATGCTGCAGCCCATGGGGTCACAAAGAATCGGCGTGATTTAGTGACTGAACAACCTAAGTGGATCACTTTGCTGTAGAGCAGAAATTAACACAACATTGTGCTTTAAAAAGACACGTGTGCCCTAATGTTCTTTGCAGTACTATTTGCATTAACTAGGACATGGAAGCAACCTAGATGTCCATTGACAGATGAATGGATAAAGAAGCTGTGGTACACATGTACAGTGCAACACTGCTCAGTCATAGAAAGGAAATTGCCGTTCGACTCAGGGAACTCAAACCGGGGCTCTGTAACAACCTAGAGGGGTGAGAAATGGTGGGAAGTGGGAGGGCGGTTCAAGAGGGAGGAGATATATGTACACCTATGGCTAAATCACGTTGATGTATGGCAGAAATGAAACCAATATTGTAAAGCAATTATCCTTCAATTTTTATGTTGATGTATGGCAAAATCAATACAATATTGTAATTAGCCTCTAATTAAAATAAATTTAATTAAAAAACAATTTAAAAAATTAACTTAAAAAAAAAAAAACAAACAGTCTCATGCCTCCAGTTAACCAGATGACGAACAGGAGGCTTCAACCTCGTCTGTTCTTTTCAAAGGTAGACGTGCTCCCCAGGAGAGCACAGCCCACACCATCACCCGCCTCACCAACAGCGCCTGGCCAAGGAAGGAGGGGAGGGAGAAACCTGGATGGTTTTCATGGGGAGAAGGAGCTTTCTGAATTCCAGTTACGCGCCTGTAAAATGGGGATAATAATAGCAGTCACTCCTGCACTGGTTTCCTAGGGCTGCGCTAACCAAGCACCAGAGACTGGGGGGCTTAGCTTCATTCTCCCACAAAACCAAGGTGTCAGCAGGGCTGGTCCCGTCTGGGGCTGTGACGGAAGGATGCGTTCCCAGTCTCTCTCCTTGTCTCAGAGATGGCCGTCTTCTGCCTGTGTCTCTTTACATCGTCCTTTCCCTCCCTCTCTCTCCCCCTGACCCCGTGTATCTCTTTGTCAAAATGTTCCCTTTAATGAGGACATCAGTCATATTGGAGTAGGGCCTACCCCTACGACCTCAGTTTAACTTGACTGCCTCTGTCAGGAGCCCATTTTTGAATAAAGTCACATTCTGAGATCCTGGGACTTCAATGTATACATTTAGAAGTGAAGTCGCTCAGTTGTGTCTGACTCTTTGCGACCCCATGGATTGTAGCCTATCAGGCACCTCTGTCCATGGGATTTTCCAGGCAAGAGTACTGCAGTGGATTGCCATTTCCTTCTCCAGAGGATCTTCCCGACCCAGGAATCGAACCCCGGTCTCCCGCATTGCAGGCAGATGCTTTACCGTCTGAGCCACCAGGGAAGTCTTAATACATTTAGGGGGAGACACAATTCAACTCGGGTTCAGTCCTTGGGCTGGGAAGATCCACTGGAGGAGGAAATGACAACTCACTTCAGTATTCTTGCCTGAAAAATTCCATGGGCTGAGGAACCTGGTAGGTTACAGTTCCTGGGGCTGCAAAGAGTCGGGCACGACAGAGCACGCACGCACACAATTCAACTTATTACACAACCTCATCAGAACGTCTCATTGATGACTGCAAAAAGCACACACAGACACACGTTCCCAAATGTTCGTCCACAAATGTACAGCCCGCACATACTTTGGTCAAATGCTCTAAGATTACACCTGAGGCAATTTTGAGGTGCACTCTTGGTTAAGAATGACCTGCTAGAGTAAGTTCTCAAACAGTATAACGCATCAGATTTCCTTGGGAGTGGATTCAAAATGAAGATTCCCAGGCCCTTGCTCCCCAAACTCTGATTCTCTGGTCTGTGATGAGCCCCAATAGTCTGAATTTTTAATAAGCAGTATACAGGGAATCGGGGACCCCTGCCAGCCACCTTCCATACGTGGGAGTCCATGCCTAGCAGTTTGCTTCCTAGAAAGCCAGGGCAGCTGGGTTGGCACTCTGGAACCTCAGTTGAGTAACATCTGGGGCTGATGTTATCCAGCCCCAGCAAGGATAACATCATATATGCGTACTCATTAGCGCCCTCTGCTGGCAGGGCCACTGCACCAAGGCCATTTTCGCCTTTGCTAGCCCCATAGAAACAGTGACAGACTATTTTCTTGAGCTCCAAAATCACTGCAGATGGTGACTGCAGCCATGAAATTAAAAGACAATTGATCCTTGAGAGAAAAGCTATGACCAACCTGGACATCATATTAAAAAGCAGATACTACTTTACCAAGATAACTCCGTCTAGTCAAAGCTATGGTTTTTCCAGTAGTCATGTATGGATGTGAGAGGTGGACTATCAAGAAAGCTGAACACCGAAGAATTGATGCTTTTGAACTGGGGTGTTGGAGAAGACTCTTGAGGGTCCCTTGTACTGCAAGGAGATCCAACCAGTCAATCTTAAAGGAAATCAGTCCTGAATATTCATTGAAAGGACTGATGCTAAAGCTGAAGCTCCAATACTTTGCCAACTTGATGTGAAGAACTGGCTCATTGGAAAAGACCTTGATGCCAGGAAAGATTGGAGGCAGGAGGAGAAGGGGACAACAGAGGATGAGACGGTTGGAAGGCATCATTGACTCAATGGATATGAGTTTGAGCAAACTCCGGGAGACAGTGAAGGACAGAGAAGCCTGGCATGCTGCAGTCCTTGGGGTTGCAAAGAGTCAGACATGACTGAGCAACTGAACAGCAACAAGCCTCACAGCTAATGAGTCCCAGAGCCAGTCTTCAACCTAAACATACAAAGGTACAAACCTGCCGGACTCTGTCTCCCCAAACCTCCTGTGTCTATAATACTTTCTGCCACTTCTTCCTGATAATACCGGAGGCTTAACCAGCCCCAAAAAAGAAACTTACCCCTTTCCCATCCTAATAAATTTATGCCTCTGTAGCACTCATGCTGTGCTCGGCAATCTTCTGAGCCCTCTATGTGGCCTGATATTTGGTCCTCAGCCACAACACCATGAGGTGAGAGGCACATCTCATAGAGAGGAAAGGAGCAGTCACTTAGCTAAGACCACAGAGCTCATTAAGGAGGAGACCCTGGAATTGAACTCAGGCAATCAGATTGCAGAGCGTGCTTGCTGTCACCCCTTAAATTCACCATCGCATAACTGATGGTGACCTAGTCTTACCCATTGTAGGAATCCCTCTCCAGCTCTAGCAGTGGTCTACATATCTGACCTTGATGTCCAGGGTGACTCCAACATAGATGGACCGATGCGGATCCCATTACCAAGAGAGGTGGGTTTAGACAGTGGGCTTTTATTTCCTTTTATTCAGCCCCCTATTCAGTGACTGGACCCTTCCGTGTAGATGAAGTCTGGTTTGCCTCCACCCTGGAAAAATGCACTTCTCTCCTCCTGCCAACACTTCTCCAAACACAGTGAACATCCCCAGCACACTTGATGCCATTTAGTGCTAAGTGATGCATGCAGGATTTCCCTCCTCTTCTGCTGCCCCAGGGTAAAGCATTCCATGGTTCAGTCTATTTAAGCAAATGACCCCTATAGCTCATGCATCCACTCTGCTGATATTTCCAGGGCTCCTGCTATGTGTCAGACCCCGAGCAGTGTCCTGGGGAGTCCATGCTCTCCTAGAATTCACAGTCTACCAAGGAAGCCAGACCTGAAATCCAGTAAGGACATCAGGGCCCCAATCATCATGAAAACCACTTGTTATGTATGGCATCCGCCAGAGTCCATAGGTCTAGATGGCAGTCCCCGAGGCCTCCATCCACCAAGGGCTCATGGGTTCTCACCAAGGACATGTGGTAGTTTTTCAGCCAGTCTCAGTTGAGCCCAAAGGAAAGGTTTTTCTAAAAACGCTTTGGTTGAGTCATGAATAGCAGAATGTCAACCCTGCTGCACCCTCGGTGATTCCACAGACTTCTCTGCTACACAAGAATGTATCTCAGTGTTTCTCCGGGTTGGTGCCTGGCCTCTAGAGTTCTGCGAAGGAAGCAGGTGGGTGGACATAGAGGGTGAATTTAGCATCTGCTCAGCTATTGTAAATCAGAGTGGGATGCTGCCTCATTCTTCAATGGGTCCCACGAAGTCACATTACAGTTCCCAGGTGACTGGGATTCAAGCTGGGAGTCTAGGGACCTTCCTGTGACCATCACCAAGGTTAAGAAAATAGTAAACTGAGAGCTGATTCATGTTGTTGTGCAGCAGTAACTAATACAACATTGTAAAGCAATTATACTCCAGTTTAAAAAAAGAATAATGAGGGATTTCCCTAGTGGTCCAGTGGCTAAGATGCTGCACTCCCAGTGCAGGAGGCCTGGGTTCAATTCCTGATCAGGGAACTAGATCTCACATGTCACAACTAAAACCTGGTGTGACCAAATAAATAAATAAATACTGTTCAAAAAAGAGAATAAGGAAAGAGAGGCTTCAGGGCACAGAATTAGAGAAATACTCATTCATTCATTCATCCCCAAAATACTTAGGTGGAGCTTATCTTGTACTAGATTTAGAGAGACAGTGAGCAGAAAAAATCAACATGGCCATTGCCTAAAGAAAACGGAACAGACTAGGGGTTACAAGCACAGATTCTAGAACATGGGTGCCTGAGTTCTAATTCGAGTTCTATTTACTGGCAGCATGATCTTAGGGAAATCACTTACTTGGGTACAATCATAGTACCAAACTCACGAGGTCATTGTGTGGATTCCACAAACTAATATGAATACAAATGCTTAGAACAGTGCTGGACACAGAAAAGGAATTCTAAAGGTGTGAGCTATGATGATAACGAAGACGGCCAAATTGCGGGGAGGGCTACTAATGTAACACTGAGACACAGATGTGAACTTGTAGCTGTGATCACCGGGACACTTTAAGACCAGAGGGTAAAAGGATTTGATTTGGAGGTATTGGGGAATGTTTCCCCAAGGAAGAGCTATTTGGATGAATAGGTAGCAGCTAACTTGTTTTAGACTAGAGAGAACAGTGAAGCAGTCAGAGAGAGCAGCATGTGCAAAGGTCCTGTGGCAGCAGGGACAGCAAAAATTTCCTAGCACTGAAAGGAGGGCTGCATGCCCAGAAGGCAGAGAGTGATGGGAACATAGGTCATGATGGGGCTGGAGGTGCAGGCAGAGGCCAGGGAGAGGCAGCCCACGTAGAAGATGTTGCTCTCATTGAAGCATCTGCCTGAGGCAAGTCTAAACCCTCTCCCACACCAGATAATTCTTATTTGCCTTTTTAACAATCATCTCTAGAAGAGTCACAAACCCCCTCCGCAAAAGTCCTACTGTTGCCCTGAAAAATAAGTCAAATTTGTCAGCTATTTTTAAAAGGAGGCTCTGATGGAAAGTTAAAGGCCTTCTTCTTGATCCGCCAATAAGAATTTCCAGGGCTTTGTGTGTAGTCGAATGACTTAGAAGACTCCTTGGTTCCCAGAAATATCAGAGAGTTTAAAATAGAACAGTCATCACTTGCTGCTTGGGAAACTTCAGTGTTACACAGAAGGTGCAAGAGCAAAGCAGTAACGTTCATTGAGGGCCAACACGCACCAAGTGGTAAGCCAGTAGTGGGCTCCAAGCAGGTGCTTCTTAGGTGGTCCTCACACTCGCCCTGTAAGGTAAAGATCATTCCTCTCCCCACTTAAACAAAACCGATTAACATGATTTGTCTAAAGGCCACTGTTTAAACCTAAATCTACAGTATTTCTACTATCTTTGATTAGTGGTTAAGATGAAGCAGAAAGACAAAGCAATGGTTAAAAGTTGGGCTGTGGGACTTCCCTGATGGTCCAGTGGTTAAGAATCTACCTGCCAATGCAGGGGATGTGGGTTTAATTCCCGGTCCTGGAAGACTCCACATGCCACGGGGCCACAACTACTGAGCCCGCATGCCTAGAGCCTGTGCTCTGCAACAAGTAGAAGCCATTCAATGGGAAGTCCACGCACTGCAACTAGAGAAAGCCCGTGAGCAGCAACTAAGACCCAGTGAGACAAAAGAAATAAGTTTTTCAAAAAGTTGGGTTGCCAGGTTAGCTGGTCTGCTCTCTTTAGGATAGCCAACCTTAATGTTTTGTCTGGGACTACCCCAGTTTGGGGCTTCCCAGGTGGCGCTAGTGGTAAAGAACCCACCTGCCAATGCAGGAAGCATAAGAGACTCGGGTTTGATCCCGGAGTTGGGAAGATCTCCCGAAAGAGGGCATAACAGCCCACTCCAGTATTATTGTCTGAAGAATCCCATGGACAGAAAAGCCTGGCAGGCTATGGTCTATAGGGCTGCAAAGAGTACAAAGAGTTAGACATGACTAAAGCAAGTTAGCCCACATGGAGGCATCCCAGTTTTAACACTGAGAGTCTCACATCCCAGCAAATCCCATAGTCTCAGGCAAACCTGTGTGGTTGCTCACTCTACCTCCCATGCCAAAAGCAACAGGGAAACAATCACAAGTCAGGCTGTTGAGTAAATGTTGATCTGAGTAATATTGCTGGCACCTTATTAATGGCAGGCTTCCAACACCTCTCAGCCCCTTAAAATTAAAATACACACAAGCAGGTAGGAATACAGGGTTTCAAGAGCTGGTGGCATATAGGGTGACCATGCTTTCCAAACCTAGGGATGGTAACATTTATTCAGTTTTCAGATGTCTGTTGAACTGAGTACCAGGCATGGTTGTATGGGTAAGGAACACACAGCTACGGTTTCTGTCCTTTTGAAAGTTACAGTCTTGTAAGGAAGACATCAAATTAAGCAAAATTCTATGTAAACAAAATGATGTCTGATGGGGGGGACTGATGGGGGCTTTAAAAAAGATAAAGTAGGTGATATGGAAAGGAGGGACTAGGGGTGATGAGGTCAGATGTCTCGGGCTAAGATTATCACAGAGGGTCTCTTGGGGAGGCGGTGGCTTTTGACTTGAGACCTGGACCATGAAACCATATCCAGCACCTGCAGGCAGAGCGTTTCAGGCAGAAAGGAGAACCAGTGCAAATGTCAGTCTCTGAGGTAAGAAGGAGCTCAGTGGGTTTAAGATCTGTGAGGAAGGATGGGGGAGGCTGAGCTCGGGGAGATGGGAGGCAGATGGCAAGGTGAGGTCAGAGAGAGGTGGTGATGATGGTGGTGGTGGTTTAACCGCTAAGTTGTGTCCGATTCTTTGTGACCCCATGGACTGTAGCCTGCCAGACTCCTCTGTCCATGGGGTTCTCCAGGCAAGAACACTGGAGTGGGTTGCCATTTCCTACTCCAGAGGATCTTTCTGACCCAGGGATCGAACTAGTATCTCCTCATTTCAGGCAGATGAGAGGGGGTGTTCAGAGAGCAATTCAGGTGGGCGAGAAACCTCTGGAGGGCGCCATAATGGAGTGATATAGTCAATTTCCCTTTTTATTTTATTTTTTTTATGGTAGCAACAACTAATTTGTCTTTTTTCCAAACTTTAAACTTTTTATTTTGTATTGCAGTGTAGTCAGTTAACATCATTGTGGTAGTTTCAGGTGAACAGCACAATTTCCCTTTTTGAAAGGAATACTTGGGCTACTATACTGAGAATGGATTGTCCAGGACAAGAATGGCAGCAGAGAGATTGCAGTTGTAGCTCAAGCAACAAGTGATGGAGACTTGGACCAGGGTAGAAACAGAGAAGATGAGAAGAAGTTATTGGCTGGAAACATTATTGTGGAGATGAGATGGGGGCCCTTGACTGATGAAGGGTTGGATGCAAGGAGGTGAAGAAGGGAATCTTAAAGGATTTCTTGATTCCTAACAGCTGTATCAACTTGAGAAACTCATGTAAATCTTCTGAGCCTCAGTTCTTCTAATCTTAAGGGGAAATAACCATCCATGACAAACCTACACAGCATATTAAAAAGCAGAGACATCATTTGCCGCCAAAGTCCATTGTCCATGGAGTCAAAGCTATGGTTTTTCCAGTAGTCAAGTACAGATGTGAGAGTTGGACCATAAAGAAGGCTGAGCACTAAAGAACTGATGCTTTCAAATGGTGGTGCTGGAGAAGACTCTTGAGAGTCCCTTGGACAGCACAGAGATCAAACCAGTCAGTCTTAAAGGAAATCAACCCTGAATACTCATTGGAAAGACTGATGCTGAAGCTCCAACACTTTGGCCACCTGATGCAAAGAACGGACTCACTGGAAAAGACCCTGATACTGGGCAAGATTGAGGGCAAGAGGAGAAGGGGGCAGTGGAGGATGAGATGGTTGAGCGGTATCACTGACTCAATGGACATGAATTTGAGCAAACTCCAGGAGATACTGAATGACAGGGAAAGCTGGCGGCTGCAGTCCATTGGGGTCGCAAAGAATCAGACACAACTGAGCGACTGAACAATACCACCACCCACTGACAGTTGCAAAGAAGACCAAATACCTACTTCTTAGCACAGGGCTCAGCTCAAGTGGCATCTTTTTTAAAAATCTATTTTTCCATTAGTGTGTTTGAAGTTTGGCTGCCACTGGGAAAGAAAAATGTATGGTTAAAAATATGCATGGTTTAGCTTAATTCAGGAAAACAGAAGTGACTCTTCCGCAGTTTGGAGCCATATGGATTTCTTGGTTGGGTGGACTCATCTGAATAGGGTCTGTAGACAGTGTCTGTCAGCCAGTTGTATTTTTGCCATAGATTGTGTGGCAAGATGATTATTTCAGTGCAATTGGCAGCCTCAGGTATTTAAGAGATGTGTTTGACTCATTTCTCAACAACCAGGATGGAGCAAAGGAGGAATGTCTCCTAATAATGACTGTTTGCAGAGCTCTCAGAAGACAAAGCCCAACAAAAGGTCTCCTTGGCCTTATTTCTTCCCTCCCTCACACATAATCTTTAATCATCCTTAGAGCCAAACATTTGGGGTGACACATTCACCAAGAGTTATTACAGAAAAACGATTTCATTTCCACAGCCCAGAAGTATCCTTAGAAAGGAAGAAAAATCTCTAAATCATCACCAAAGGCATCAAGCCCTTAGGTGACTGGGTTCTAATTTGGAGTTTTCTACAATATTGCTTGTTCCTTCTTTCCTTTTCTTGGCTTATTCTTATTCTTATTTTTAATGACAGAGGGTTTCTAGCATGTGGGTAATTGAGATTTGATTGGTCCTTCCTCCAAGACTTAAGGCTTGCAATGAGAAATAGTAAAAGTCAAAAAATGCTTTAAAAATATGAAAACTTTATGGGGCCATGATTGAGGACAAACTGGGCTGTATTGTAAAGTGGTCCTCCCTCTGGAGATATGGAATAGCTTCAAAGATTCACTTTTATTGCTCATTTGTTTGTGTAAACCATGTTGTCTTAAGGAAAAGGGGGAGGCAAAGGGGAGGGGGAGGGAGAGGTAGAGGAGGAGGCGAAGGGAGAGGAAGAGGGGAGGGGAGGAGAAAACCACAGGCAGATAATAGGGAAGGTAGTAAGAACAGCTGGAGAGTGTCGGGCGTCCAGAAGCAGCTAACACAGAGTATTCGATCCATATTCTGTGCTGATCATTGTTTAGAAGATCATCTCATTGAATCCTCACAAACACCTTCTGAGATAGAAGTCATTATTAACCCCATTTTTCAGATGCAAAGACTGATACCCAAGTTATACAGCTAGGAGTGGCAAAGCAGAACTCCGGAGTACACTAAATTATACTGCATAGACACATAGGGGTTTACTTATGAGCCTAACATGGCAAATACTTGGGATTTTCCTGGTGAATCTTCGATGAAGCTTTAGGAGAAAGAATGTCACAAGAAAAGAACTTGAGCATGGGAGAAGACTGAACTCTAATCAGTAACCAATTTGTTAAGGGACTAAAGAAAGACTGATGATGCCCCATGCTCTAGTTTCTCCATTTAGAATCTATGATAATATTTACTGTATTTTTATTATAAATGTAATGGACACTTACTATAGAAAATTATAAACTGTTAAGTGGAGGGGAGTGCAGGATGGGGGGAAACATGTACACCCGTGGCTGATTGATGTTAATGTATTAAAAACCACCTCAATATTGTAGAGTAATTAGTCTCTAAATTATAATAAATTAATTAATTGAAAATTACAAAAACAAACAAACAAAATTCTCCAAGTCAGGCTTCAACAGTATGTGTAACTGTGAACTTCCAGATGCCAACATCCATCTGGATCAAGAGAGTTCCAGAAAAACATCTACTTTTGCTTTATTGACTACACCAAAGCCTTTGACTGTGTAGATCACAACAAACTGGAAAATTCTTTAAGACATGGGAATACCAGACCACCTTACCTGTCTCCTGGAAAATCTGTATGCAGGTCAGGAAGCAACAGTTAGAACTGGACATGGAATGACAGACTGGTTCCAAATTGGGAAAGGAGTATGACAAGGCTGTATATTGTCACCCTGCTTATTTAACTTATATGCAGAGTACATCATGAGAAATGCCAGCTTGGATGAAGCACAACGTGGAATCAAGATTGCAGGGAGAAATATGAATAACCTCAGATACACAGATGACACCACCCTTATGGCAGAAAGTGAAGAAGAACTAAAGAGCCTCTTGATGAAAGTGAAAGAGGAGAGTGAAAAAGCTGGCTGAAAACTCAACATTCAAAACACTAAGATCATGGCAACCAGTCCCATCACTCCATGGCAAATAGATAGGGAAACAATGAAAACAGTGACAGACTTTATTTTCTTGGACTCCAAAATCACTGAAGATGGTGACTGCAGCCATGAAATTAAAAGACGCTTGCTCCTTGGAAGAAAAGTTATGACCAACCTAGACAGCATATTAAAAAGCAGAGACATTACGTTGCCAACAAAGGTCCATCTAGTTAAAGCTATGGTTTTTCCAGTAGTCATGTATGGATGTGAGAGTTGGACTATAAAGAAAGCTGAGTGCCAAAGAATTGATGCTTTTGAACTGTGGTTTTGGAGAAGACTCTTGAGAGTCCCTTGGACTGCAAGGAGATCCAACCAGTCCATTCTAAAGGAGATCAGTCCCGGGTGTTCTTTGGAAGGACTGATGCTAAAGCTGAAACTCCAATACTTTGGCCACCTTATGCGAAGAGTTGACTCATTGGAAAAGACCCTGATGCTGGGAGGGATTGGGGGCAGGAGGAGAAGGGGACGACAGAGGATGAGATGGCTGGATGGCATCACTGACTTGATGGACGTGAGTTTGAGTGAACTCCGGGAGATGGTGATGGACAGGGAGGCCTGGTGTGCTGCAGTCCATGCAACTGAGCGACTGAGCTGAACTGAACTGTATATGCATTTTACCACTGTATCTTCAATTATTAGAAAAAAATTAAAATTTTAAGTTGTTTTAAAAAAATAATGTATCTATAATTTCTCCACCCAAAGATTAAATTTAACATTTCGTTATCTATTAACATATCTATATCCATATTTCTATCCATTTCACAAGTAGGATCATATTAGTCATAGAATTTTGTAATCATCCTTTTTGAAAACTTCCACTACATCATGATACCTTTTCATGTCAACAATTATTCTACATGATCATGATACGGTGTCCTAATATTTTGTTTTATCTAGCATCCCCTTTCTTGGACATTTAGCTTGACAGCTCCAGGCTGATTTCCTTGGGATCAATTCCTAGAAGTTATTTCTCCTTTTGAGAAGACGATGTGAACCTCTATCTCTGCAGAGACATGTAGGGACAAATGAGAAAATGAATATCAAAGAAAAAAATCACCAGTGGGGATACAGATGCTGTACCCAGCCACAGAGAGGGCAGATCTGACCCCCACGCCATCACCTCTCCTATTTGAGCATTTCTCAAGGTGAGAATCACCTGGCAGCAGAAACTGAGTTGGGGGTAGGAGGTGTGAAGCTACGACATTTTGTCTGCGCTGCCCCAGGAGGAAAGCAGCAGGAAGAAAAGAGGACTCATTATCCTTTCAGAATTTTTCTTTTGTCTAATTTTCCCCTCTTGACAGGGAAGATTTAAGCTCTGGATAGAGAAGAAATTCACGCTGTCAGAGGCTGTTCTTGTTTTAGTTACAACACATGCAGCGTGTTTCACTGTCTCCTGCTCCCTCATCACTACCAACACAATCCGGTGGGGAAAACAACAGAGAGGACACGTTTCCCTCCCCAGGGAAGGAAAGAGCAAAGCCAAACTGGGTCATTTCTCAATGAATCCTCCTTTCAAATCTGGAATAAGAGACGCAAAGGAAGTGATTACCTCCTGTGAGCTTGCTGCACAAGGAATCTTACGTCATCTGGTCAACCTGCCTATTCTACAGCTTGGAAAAGTAAGACCAAAAACGTTCTTCAACTCCCTAGAAATGGCACAGTTTTTAAGGAGCAGGGCCATTCCAGGGCCCAGGGATGCTAACTTCCAACCAGAACAGGCTGGGACCATTCATCAATGTTGTTTACTTCCCTCTATGCCATGAAACGCTTTCATCACTCTTAGACTCGTACCTGGCAAAATGCCAAGTAAACCTGCAAACTCAATACCCACACATACACACACACACACTCCTAATCAGAAATTAGAATAGCTGCTCAAAGCTTTGGATTTGCTAATAATTCCTGAATAGTGCCCACTAAGCCTAGCACCAAAAGTAGACTTCTTTGAAGGATTCTTTTCCTTTTGAAAATTCCAGGACCTCACACACTAGACCAGAAATGTTTGTTGAATGACTAAAAGGTTTAATGAATTGAGTGACAGAATCAATCAATAGATAATAAGAGAAATAAAATATTGAGTGAATGAGTGAATGTACTTAATTGAAAAATTAATTCATATCTGACTTGTCTACTCAATGAAACCCACACATATTAGACCAATTATGTCTCATGACCCTTGTCCACTGTGGAGTTCTCTTAAAGTCCAAAGCTCATCTTACAACAGAGCTTCCTTTCTAGACTTCTACACCCTAAAGCACTTTTTAAAAGATGCTCTTAAGTCCATGGGCTTCCCTGATGGCTCAGACAGTAAAGAATCTGCCTGCAATGCAGGAGACCTGGGTTTGATCCCTGGGTCAGGAAGATCCTCTGGAGAAAGGAATGGCCTCTCACTCCAGTGTTCTTGCCTAGAGAATTCCATGGACAGAGGAGCCTGGTGGGCTACAGTCCATGGGGTCACAAAAACTCAGACACGACTGAGGGGCTAACACACACACATTTAAGTCCATGAGTCACTTTCAATGGCTCAAAAAGCTCATTAGAAATTGCATGCTCTACACATGCCTGCATCTGCTTTGGGTTACATAAATGTTTGCCCTCCTTATCATTCTGATCAGAAGTTCTGATGATCCTATCTGATTTTGAGTTATGCAAAGTGAAAAAAAATCAAAGAAATTGCTTGTTACTTCATCATCCGACTTTGTTTGAGATATGCCATTTATCAAAACAACAGCGTCTGTGTGAAGAAAACAAATAAAAAAGGAGTGATTTTGCATGCAGATGGTAGAGACATGCTACCTCAAAGCTGAGCCTTCAGAATCCGTCTCAAGGGATTCCTGATGTGGGGGATGGTGCCTGGGATGACGTCTTTCAGAAAGCATCACAATGTTCAGTGGTAAGTTCAGCTAACCACTAAAAAATGCTGGACACTAAAAAATAACATGAATCTTGACATCTGCTGGGCAAAATTGGAATCCCCTTGCAGAATGTGTGAGCCCAGGCAGGTTTCTCGGTTTCTCTGAGTTACAGGGTCCCGCTACAAAAAGGAACATTAATAACTTCCACCTTCCACGGAGGAAGTGATGATCCAATGAGGTGTGTGTGCTCGCTCAGTCATATCCGAATCTTAGCAACCACATGGACTGTAGCCTGCCTGGCTCTCCTGTCCATAGAATTTTCCAGGCAAGAATACCGGAGTGGGTTGCCATTTCCTTCTCCAGATCCAATGAGGTGATGCATTTTAAATACTCATCATAAGGTCTGAGACATGGCAATTTCTCAGTACACTTTAGCAATTTTATTATTGAATATTATTAGTAATCAACCCACAGGGCTGCGTGAGCCTCAAGTGAAATATAGTGGATATAGAATCTAGCACAGATTCTGGCACTCAGGAGGTACTTAATGTTTATTTCTTGTCACTTTTTTTAGATGGCCCTGTTGGGGATCCTCTGCATTTATCCTTTTTCTAAAAGGGCAGAATCATTATGCAATAAACATCGCACCCTCCAGAAAGCCACTCACAAAGCTAATCCCTATGCCCTGGGCAAGGAAACTGACCATAAACTTCTCTCTGTTGCCTAAGAAAGCTTCTTGAAAATAACAACTGCCCATGTGCCACCAACTGGGACTGGATATGGTCCCCCAGGCTCCAGGAAGTCTTCTTGACTTTCCCCATGGGCTGATGGTCTGATTGATGGAGGGAAGGAAGCTTGCTGGCCCATAGCAGGGAATGAGCTTGCTCCCTTCTTCCTGTGATGGACAGAAGGGGCAGATAAGGACTGAAGAAGGCTCTGAGGAAATGGCTAGAGTAAGTTTTGAAACACTTGTCTCAGAGGCATTCAATCAGGGCAAGAATAAAGAGTAGAGAGTTGAGGGGATTCTTATGGATTAAATGTGTAGCCCTCCTTAGTTTATCTTTCAAGAAAATACCCAGCCAGACCCACTGCAGAGAACCATGGTAGAATTTAGCTTCAAATTTCAGGTTCCCCTGGCAGTCTCTAAGGATCCTTCTAATTTATCCCATAGTTCCATTTCTACTTTGTGTTCACCACTTGTTTATGATGAAACTTTCCCCTAAAGTTGACACTAGTGTAATGAAAGAAGCAAAGATAATACGCATGACATCTACATACAAATTTTGTAGAAGTGATACTTGTCAGAATAACATATTGGTGCTTATGATATCAAAACAAAAATGAATTTTATTGAGGGCTGACTTACATATTGCTTTTTAAAAACAAACAAACAAACATGTACACTCATGGCGGATTCAAGTCAATGTATGGCAAAACCAATACAATATTGTAAAGTAAAATAAATTAATTAATTTTAAAAAAATAGGAAAAAAACGTAAAAGAAAAACATAGTTTTAAAACAAAGGGGACAAGAAAAAAAAAAGAAGGCTGGTCAGTTTTTTTTCTCATGGACAGTATTGACCATTTTCTCATCCACTTGCCAACATGTTCAACATTCACACTGCTTGCCTGGGGTTTTGTTTTGTGTGTGTGTGTGGACACAGTAGTATACAAGAGAGTACAGAGTATAATGGAAACCCAGAACAGGAAAGGCTCATCTACCCTAGAGGTTCCAGGGACACAACAGGGAGAAATGATGTTGTAACTGAAGCATGAAGGAGGAGAGGGAATTAGCCAAGCAGAGGTGTGTATTTTAGACAAAGGAAATGATGCTATCAAAGACTTACATGTAGAAGACTGAAATGTCTAGGGAACTGAAAGAAGCTCATGACGGCTGGATTTAAAGGTGTGAGGGAAGAGGAAAGGGAAAAGAAGTTAAAAACAGACCAGAGTTAGATCATACAGGGTTTTGTAGGCTATGATAGTGCTGTCGTCGTTCAGTCGCTCAGGTGTGTCCAACTCCTTGCAACCCCATGGACTGCAGCATTCCAGGCTTCCCTGCCCTTCACCATCTCCCAGAGCTTGCCCCAACTCATGTCCATTGAGTTGATGATGCCATCCAACCATCTGGCTATAGTAAGGAGCTTAACTTTCCTTGTGAGAGCAATGGGGAGCCATAGAGCACTTTAGGCAGGAGGAGGCCCGTGAAATTCCCTTTTATGAAATATGCCCTGGCTGCTTTGTAGGGAATATTGGTTCTCTCAATAACTAGCTGTGTGGTTATGGGTTATTCACACATTTTCTGAGCACTTTTCTGGAAGATGAGGAAAGTGGATTGATGATATGACATCATAGCAAAAATCCATCCTGGCTCCCCCTTCCCAGAGCAGGCCCAAGAAATGCTCTGTGTCACCCAGCCCCCAAACCATCCAGAAACTCTATACTCTGGGAGTCTAGATCTCATAACCTGAATGCCTCCCACACTTAAAGCAGTTCAAAAATCCTTTGTCACACCAACAAGGATCTACTGTGTAGCACAGGGAACTATATTCAAAATCTTGTTAATAATCTATAACAGAAAAGAGTGTAAAAAAGAATACACACACACAAACATACACACACACACACACACACACACACACACGCACACATATATATATATATGTGTGGCTTCCCAGGTGGCCCTAGCAGTAAAGAACCTGTCTGTCAATGCAGGAGACATAAGAGACACCAGTTAGATCCCTGGGTCAGGAAGATCCCCTGGAGGAGGGCATGGTATTCCACTCCAGTATTCTTGCCTGGAGAATCCCATGGACAGAGGAGCCTAGTGGCTACAGTCCACTGGGTTGCAAAGAGTCGGATACGACTGAAGCGACTTAGCACGCATGCAAACATATAGATATATATATATCTATATAACTGAATCACTTTGTGGTATACATGAAACACAATATTTAAATCAATTACATTTCAATAAAAAAAAAAAAAACCTTTTAAATCTTTTGTCAGCCCAATAGGATCTGAATTGAGGGTCAGGAACTACAGCCTCCCTCAAAAAGATCCCTTCTTGCTCAGATACACTGCCATTCTTCATTCATCTAGTATACAGCAAGGCTTTGTACAACACACAGCCACAGAGGAAAACTCGCCTTTTCCCAGGAAAGGGGGGAGGGGAGCCGATATCTGTCTCACGGCAGCATCACCTTCAGACCACAGCTTCTTGCTGATGTCTGATTAATATGCTATTGCACTTGGAGAAAATTAATGGGTTTTGATGGTTATTGGAGCTTGCCTCCTCAATTCCACTGCAAGAGAGTTACGAATTTAAACAAACATTGACAGAGAATAAATCTGTTCTCTGCACACTCGTCGGAAGGTCTGACTTAATAGGCCTGACCGTCTTGAAATTTGGATTGAATTCATAACTGTGACATGGGCTGGCTTATCAGGGAAGACAAGCCGCAGCTGGGGAAACGGCCAGACCCTTCCTTTCCAGGCACCACGTGCCCTCTCCCAGCGGGGCAGCCACACAAAAGTTCCCCGTCACTCTCCATCCCATTATCCAGTTTTATTTTCTTCACAGGACTTAAAATCTGGGTCTAAAATTAGCTAGTTTATGTATTTGTTTACTGATTTGTCATCTGGAGACTGAAGCCCCGCAGGAGATACACTGCTAACCATTGTCACCCCAGCAGTTATTCTCAATGGGGCCCACCACGTGCTGCTGCTGCTGCTAAGTCGCTTCAGTCGTGTCCGACTCTGTGCGGCCCCATAGACGGCAGTCCACCAGGCTCCCCCGTCCCTGGGATTCTCCAGGCAAGAACACTGGAGTGGGTTGCCATTTCCTTCTCCAATGCATGAAAGTGAAAAGGGAAAGTGAAGTCGCTTAGTCGTGTCCAACTCTTAGCGACCTCATGGACTTCAGCCTACCAGGCTCCTCCATCCAGGATTTTCCAGGCAAGAGTACTGGAGTGGGGTGCCATTGCCTTCTCCCACCACATACTAGAAGCTCAATAAATATTTCTCAAGTGAATAAGTGACCAAGCAGTCTTTCATTAGTCATGTCATATCCATGGACCTTCTGTATTATTTAAATGGAGGCAGTGTGGTGTGCTAGTGAGCAGTAAAGGGTCTGGAAGCAGAATGCATAGAATCCTTGCTCTATTTGCCCCATCCCTGGGCAGACTACTTACCTGTCTGCACCTGTAAAATGGGTTAATAACCCACCTTCACAGTGAGCATTCAGGGAGATCACATGTAAGACCATTAGCACATCACCTAGTAAATACCTAATCCAAGTTCTCCATTAAACTTCCTTTCATATTGGCTCACAATTTCGACTTAAGTACATTGGTAAGTCTTTATGTTTCTCCCACTAATAATAACAAACATATGGAATCTCTATGACAATCCTATGAAGTAGTGACTACTATTACCTCCATCTCACAGATCAGGAAACTAAGGAGATTTCCCTGTGGTCCAGTGGTTAAGAATCTGCCTTGCAATGCAGGGGACGTGAGCTTGATCCCTGGTCAGGGAACTAAGATCCCACATGCCAAGGAGCAACTAAGCCTGCGTACCACATCTAAGACCCGACACAGCCAAGTAAATCAATTATTTAAAAAAAAAAAAAAAAAAGGAAACAGACATAAGAAACTGGTATGAGGTCACACGTTAGAAACCTCAGTGCACAGATTTTCAAACAGGCAGAATCTATGTGCTTAACTCCCAACTGGTGTCCCCGGTGGAATACTCATGAGGCTTTTCAAATAGAGACTGTAAATATCGATGTAAACTTTCAGTTTTTTTTTTTTTACTCTTTGTGGTGGAAAAAATGAAACGTGCCAAAAATGGAGAGAATGCTATTTTTCAAAGGTTGAAGTGATCATGAAGCCATTACCGTAGAGTCCACCCAAGAAATACGAGTGGGTCATTTATCACCTGGTGGGAGATTGCAAGGGTTTATTTAATCCTCTCGACAACTTAACAAGGACCCCATTCGCCCCCAGACCTTCATATACACATACTATTGCCTCTGCCTGGAATCTTCCAGTAACCCCTTTCTCTGCCAGATCTTGCTTACTTTCCAGTCTCAGCCCCATAGCTTCCTGGGGATCCCTTCCTCTGAAGTCTTCTCTTTGCACTGAAAGAGACCTTAAAATCATTGGTCTAATACCCCAGTCCCTGAGATCTACGTGCCTTCTATTCACTCTCATACACCCAGCACCTACATCAGTGCCGGCACATAACAGACCTCAGTAAACAAATGTTGTGTTAAAGTCATCATTTTTTGCATCAGAAAACAAAAGTCCAGAGAGGTTGAGTAACGTGCCCAAGGTCAGACAGCCAGTAAACAGCAGAGCTGGGATCCCAATCAGTGTCTTTCTAGACCCAAGCTCCTCCTGCCACCCAGATACCCACAAGCATCATGTGGATTTGACTTGTTGCCCCTCAGACATCAGGAAATTAAATTAGACATCCTCTAGGACCCCTGCCTTCAACAGGATTTTCAGATTCCGATTCATGAAATAGATCACAGCTTGAGTCTGCAGGATCCCCATGGGTCAATTTCCAAGCAAAATTTAAATCGGGCCCTTTCCACTAGCGTGGGACCAGCAAGACATATTTGTTTGGCCAGGTTAATTTCTGGAGCATGATACAAAAAGAATAAAATATTTTCTAGTTTATTTACTGCTCAGTGGTAATGAATACACCTGCCAATGCAGGAGACCCAGGTTCAGTTTTTGGGTCCGGAGGATCCCCTGGAGAAGGAAATGGCAACCCACTCCAGTATTCTTGCCTGGAGAATCCCATGGACAGAGGAGCCTGGTGGGCTACATTCCAAGGAGTTGCAAAGAGTCAGACACAACTTGGCGACTAAGTAACAAAACAAGCTGATAAGGCATTTTGGGCAGAGAGAAGAGAGAAAGTCCCAAAGTGTAACATGCATGGCTCTGGGCCTTGGAACATCCATTCAAGGAGGAATGTGAGGCTGTTGGGACAGTGAGTTCAGCCTATGGAAGACTAAGAAGTTTGAACTTCCTGCTGCAAAAAGGGAGAGGTCAACTTTGGGTGCTCAGAAAAACAGACACATCTTAAAGTCCAACACAGGAGTGATAGAGCAACCACCAAAGTCCGCATGATAAGGAGTGGGGAGTACCAAGGTCATTTCTGTTTCCTCCTGGGTGCACAGCTAGACAGAATTTCCCAGGATCCCTTGCCTATGCCCATATGACTGAAGTTCCGACCCACAGACTATGGAGGCAACTAATGGAGTCACTCCCAGGTCAGACCCATTAAATCCTTCCAAAACGTCTCCCATCCCTCTGCCTACATCACCCCGATCCCCTAATGTCTAGATAATGATGCCCAGGCCAACACTGAAAGCCATATGATGAAGGTGAAACTCTCTCCATCCTCCTGAGTTCTCGAGTGGCTGCAAGGAGCAGAGCTTCTCATCCAACCTCCAATCCTGAGCTGCTGTCCAGGAACAGTTAAATTTTATTTGAATACAAAGTAAGTTTCTGTTTCATTAAGCCCCTGAGATCCTGGGGTTTGTATGTTCTGGAAGTTAGTATCACCTTAAGCAATATACCCCTTGAGTTAGTTTATTCCATGAATGTTCTTTGAGCATCAACTACGCGGCCAGGTATGCTTCTAGGCATTTGTGGTAAACAAGGAGAATGGCTCTCGTGCAACTTTAGTGGGAAGAGACAAACTGCAAGTAAGTAAGCAAATAAGATCACATTAGGCGATGGCACCCCACTCCAGTACTCTTGCCTGGAAAATCCCATGGACGGAGGAGCCTGGTGGGCTGCAGTCCATGGAGTCGCTGAGAGTCGGGCACGACTAAGCGACTTCACTTTCACTTTTCACTTTCATGCATTGGAGAAGGAAATGGCAACCCACTCCAGTGTTCTTGCCTGGAGAATCCCAGGGACGGGGGAACCTGGTGGGCTGCCATCTCTGGGGTCACACACAGTCGGACACAACTGAAGTGACTTAGCAGCAGCAGCAGACCATGATAAGAAAAAGTTTAAAAATAAAATAAAATTAGAAAAAAAAAGGAAAGAAAATGAGAAAATATATATAAAGGAAATAAAACGAGATGATGTAACTAGACTGGGAAACAGGGAACTTACTCTAAGCAGGGCAGTCATTTCCCTCTGCCTTTTTTTTTTTTTTTGGAAAACAAAACCCTGTTTCAGGACCCCCAAGCATTCTAGACACTACAGGACCAGAGAACTACCCAAAGCAGGTGGCTCTTGATCCCTTCATCAAAAAATTGAGCATTCACCTCAGTGGAAGTCAAATGATCCTGTCTTGGGAAGACTTTGATGAGAACAACTAAGGCATTCATCACAGAGGCTGGGCAGATGTTTGCAAAGCCTGTCGGTGCTTGGGGAGTTTGGCTCAGCTATATGTTGTCCTATAAATTGTCATTATATTTCCCACTAATTACAGTCAAAGTAAATGTGCCATTTCATTAATCCTAATACCAGCCCCCAAAGGAACAGATTCTGTCAATGAGCAGAAAGCAATCACAAGCATGATGTTAAAACTTCACCAAGCAGCAGGTTAGAACCTCTTCCAGGTGCTAGTCACTATGAGCACAGTTACAGGGTTAGGTGGATGTGAGAACCGGCCCAAGACTTCGGGATTTCTTTATGGCCCGTGTTCAAACTGTGTTCTACAAGTGTACAACCAGCATATTTTGGAAAAGCTTGGTAGTCACATCAGTTATTAAAATACAGAACTGCTTCCAATAAATGCTGTGTGTGTGCTCAGTCACTCAGTCTTTGCAATCCCCCGGACTGTAGCCCGCCAGACTCCTCCGTCCATGAGATTTTCCGGGCAGGGATACTGGAGCGGGTTGCCATTTCCTACCCCAGGAAATCATCCTGACCCAGGGATCAAACCCCTGTCTCTTGCGTTTCCTGCATTGGCAGGTAGATTCTTTACTACTGCACCACCTGGAAAGGCCTCCTCCAATATAAATTAGGAGCAGACAAGTACTGTTCAATTCCATTTATATGCGGTACCTAGAATAGTCAAATTCATACAGTCAATAAGTATACTGGTAGTTGCCAGGGTCTGGAGTGGGAAGGGTGGAGAGAGAGAAAGGGGAGTTAGTGTTTGGTAGGGACAGAGCTTCAGTTTAGGAAGGTGAAAAATTCGGGAGCTGGATGAAGGTGAGAGTTGAACAACAATGTGAATGTGCTTAGTACCACTGAACTGTACAGTTAAATATGGTTAAAATAATATATTTTATATTAGGCAACTTTAACCACAATGCTTCTATGCATGGGTGCTCAGTGGTGTCCAACTCTTTGTGCCCCTTTGGACTGTAGCCCTCAGCCTCCTCTGTCCATGGGATTCTCCAGGCAAGAAGACTGGAGTAGTTGCCATTTCCTCCTCCAGAGGATCTTTCTGATTCAGGGATTGTACCTGAATCTCCTGCGTTGGCAGGCAGATTCTTTAGCCACTGGAGCCATTGGGGAAGCCCCATGCAAAGCTGCCATACTTGTGGGTAATAGCCCCTGTCCCTTGAACCCTAAATACCCACCTGATTATCAGATACCCCTCTCTCTAAATCCCCTAGACCTTCTCCTAATCCAGAAACCAAAAGCTCAACCCAGGCATTTGGGGAGCGATTGAGAAAGAGCTCCAATACCTTGTTGATCGGCTAGTGCTGATGTCATGTAAATATTTCTGATATTACCTCTGGACCTACATCAGAATTCCTGAGAGTTTGTTCAAATTGCAGATTCCTGAGTACCAGCAAACACATACTGAATTGCAGTCTGTGGAGGTGAAGCCCAGCAGTTGGTATTTTATCAGGCTTCCTTAGCCCGAGTCATGTACTCTGAAATTTGAGAACTGCTAGTCTGGGCACTGTGTTGACATTTTGCCAAAACAAGGAGAAACTGGGTTTTGTGTTCATCTGATCTGATCTGCGATTTTGAAACTTGATCCAAGGCTTTCTTAAAACAAATTCTACACTGGGATTTCAAAACACAAAGTAAATCAGAACAGAGCCACATAGAGCCCCTTGTTTGTAAGCCCAATCTGTGAGGGTAGAGCATGCACCACAGAAGCCATACCTGGGGCTGCCTGATGCTGGCAGGGAACAGAACAGCCAAAGAAAGGACAAGGCATGACTTTAGATGAGGGAGGAGCCTAGCAGGTTTCAAAGTCTGATAATGGCAGAGAAGAAAGCCAAGGATAGGCCAAGAGCCCAGGGTCTTATATGTGTACCAACCATGATGAAGAACTGGAGTGCAAGGTACAAAGGGAGATCAGAGAGAGGGGATGGAGAGAGGCCAACAGGATAACAGGTTGGCCAAATAAGCAGGCTCCATTTGGCCAGGAAGGAAATGGTGGGGAAAGGGAAGTTCTTTGTGGAGCCCTGCACTGCTCCTGTAGGGCAGCAGCTACACAGCTCTGATAAAGTACAAAACAGCACGTCCAACTGTGAATTGTTGGGAAAAGAAGATGTGTGTTTGCTCAAAATTACATTCTAAGTACCTCACCCAGTACTTGCATAAAATCTGCCCTCAATAAGATAGTATTTGTTGGATGGATGCATGCATGCATGCATGCATAGGTGAGTGGATGGACGGATGGATAGCTGAATAGATGAGTGGATGAAGGGCTTTATATTTGCAAGAGAACCCACTACTTGCCTCTGGCAGTCAGGGATCACTGGACCCAACTCTGGCTCCCTGCTTCAAATGCCAGAAAAGTCTGTCTTGCTCTAGAGAAAACAGACTTGCTCCAAAGAAAACAGCTCAGTAGAGTACCTTAAGACAATGTTTGTTTATGAGTCTTTAAAAATCCTATGTTTATTGTTCCCTTGCACCAAAAATCTATCTAAGAGTCCCCATACCTTAGCATGATGCTAAGGCGCTTCAGTCGTGTCCGACTCTGTGCGACCCCATAGACAGCAGCCCACCAGGCTCCCCCGTCCCTGGGATTCTCCAGGCAAGAACACTGGAGTGGGTTGCCATTTCCTTCTCCAATGCACGAAAGTGAAAAGTGAAAGTGAAGTCACTCAGTCGTGTCCGACTCTTAGCGACCCCATGGACTGCAGCCTACCAATCTCCTCCATCCATGGGATTTTCCAGGCAAGGGTACTGGAGTGGGGTGCCATCGCTTTCTCCCCTTAGCATGATAGGAAGAAGGAAAAGAAACTTTTCTTTACTGGGTGGCTCTTCAATATTTTAAATTCAAAAATTCTATTGGGATGTTTTATACACCAAACACAGCATAAGGCACTGATAATAGAGCAGGGGGGGAAAATAGGCCAGGTTCTTCTCTCTTGAAGTTTGCATCCTAATAGAAAATCAGGCCATAAACATGAAAACATGCAAATGAATGAGATTATTTGGAATGTGATAAATCCCGTGAAAAAAATCTGAAATGGGGATATGCAAAAGAAAGAGACTAAAAGGCAGGAAGCTTTTCAGAAAAGGAGACCATTCTTAGAAATGGCATTTGAGCTGAAATCGGAATGACAACAAGACAGTCATGCAAACATGAAAAGAGACTAGCACAGCAGGCAGCAGGGTTAACGACCAGTGCAAAGGCCCTACAAGAGCCACGTGTTTGAGGAATAGAAAGGAGGCCAGTGTCATTGGAACTGAGTAGTAAGGCAAAAATAGATGAGCCAGAAAAAGAGGCAGGGATCAGAGCAAGCACAGTGAGGAGTGTGCGGGTGGTTTGATGATCTGATTTGGTTTTGAAGGACAATTCTGACTGCTGTGTGGCAAACGGACAGTAAAGGAAGCCAGAGCAGAATCAGGAAACCGGGTAGGAGGTGATGGCAGACCACCAGCAGGGAGATGACTTGGACCAAGATGGTGCCAAGAGGCAGAGCGATTCAGGAAATGTTAGGGAGGTGGAACTGACAAGACTGAAAAGCAAAAGGAATTAAGCAAACTAGCATCCAATAGGCATGATGAGGAAATGGTTTCTCATCCCCGTTTTTTGGGGTCAAGAAACTGAGGTCCAGGTCACACAGCCAGAACTATGAGGACCAGCATCTGAAACCACATCTTTGTGTCTCCAGAGCCCCCACATTCTTTCCAATCTTTCTCCTTTTTATGGAGCTTTCGTTCTTACGGTCATTGCCAAAGAACAGGTGTGTGGGGTTTGTGCATTCCCTGTATGCCAACTCCTCCTCATTTGGGGAAGAAAAATTAACCTTGCACTAGTTAACACCATGCTGCTTATTGATTTAGGCAAATGCTTGGCAGCTCCAATTCATCTTCCAAAGGGTAATGTAATAAAAGCCTGGATTATGCTGTCACTTTCTCAGGGCTCTGAATGGGCCACCCTTCTTGGTCTCACAATCTCCTCTTAGTTATAGAAATAAACAACCCCATGGCATTGACACATTGGCCAGGCGTGTCTTTTTCCACAGATGGAAACAGGAGCTGGAGGCGTGGAAGGAGCTGGAGATAGAAGTTCTCGAATAGTTTATGACCTTGTGCAAGTCACTTAGTCTCTCTGAGTCTTAAAATACCTGAAAAATGGGGTAATACCCTGTCCTGTCAATCTTGGAAAGTTCAAGGAGAAACAAGGAAGACATTGTATGTCATTTGTGAACGGAAATGTGTAATGTTAGGATGAATATTATGAATTGTTTAGTATTCAATGAGGAAATGAGTAGAGAGAGCCACTGCGTGATTCAATAAATATTTATTGGCTCTCTACTTTATGCCAGACACTAGCAATTCTGTGGTGGGTAAAGTAGACCTGAGAGGTGGTCTCTGATTCCATGGAGCTTATAGCCTAGTCAGGGAGAGAATGAACAGATGATTGCCTCTGCAAATACATAATGTCACATTGTTAGAACACATGTTTAAAGAAACATGCAGGGTGATATGGGAGCTCAGAGAGGGTGTCCCAGAAAAAAAAAAAAAGAAAAAGACAGAGCTGAATCCCGAAGCATGCCTTGAAATGAACTATGAGGTGGGCAGCTATGGGGAAGGATGAGAACATTCTATGGAAGAGCATGTGCAAAGGTCCTGTGGCAAGAAGGAGTATGGGGCACATCAGAAGAACTGAAAAAAAGCCAAGGGTAATGGGCACAGACTGAACAAGAATCAGAGGTCTACAAGATGAGGCCAGAGTAGGGGCAGTCTACACCATGCAGGACCTTATGGGCCACAATATGATGTCTCAGTTGCTCTGAAGGAAATGGAAGGAAGGCACAGGGATGAAGAATGGAAGGTAAATTACAAATGATTAAATAGATCTGTATATTACCATGTCCCCTGGAGCAGGAAATGGCAACCCACTCCAGTATTCTTGCCTGAAGAATCCCATGGATAGAGGAGCCTGGCAGGCTATGGTCCACAGGGTCGGACACGACTGAAGTGACTTAGCATGCACATATTACCATGTGGAACTTTTAAGAGAGGATTGGAATACAGATAGTGTAGGAGCGCAGAGAAGGGGTCTCTGATCCAGCTGTAAGAATAATGGTGTTAGAAGGAGGAGGAAGACTCTGAGAGGCTGACACATGCATTCTTGATTGGAGGATATCTGGGAGTTACAGAGACAGCTGAGGCAGAAAAGGGCATTCAGGTAGAGAGAACCATGAAGGCGAAATACTGCATCGTGTGATACGCTCAGGACCCTGCCTATAGTTCACTAGGATGAAGAGTGAGGAAGCACAGGAGCAAAGAAAGGGACTGGTGACATAGTCAGATCCCAGGTTTTGAATGACATTTGATGTTTATGGAGGACTTTACTACATGAGAAAGCTCAGTTTGGGGGAATGTTTAACATATTTGAGAGAACACAGTGGGGGAAAAAAAGCAGATACGCATGTTTACAAAGAACTAGGGTCAAGACAGGGAAAGATTGCAATGAAAGGAGCAGTTAGGAGGCTGCTTCTGGAATTCAGGCAAGATATGGGAGATGGCATGATGGGGATAATGGTGTGGATGGGAGGAGATGCAGGCAGGCAATGAGCTGGGGTCTGAGCTCTCAGCTTGATTCTTTGCCCAATCTCCTACAAGAAGAGTTTATCTCCGCGCCATTCTCTCACCAGCATCCTGCCCAGAACCTCAGCCCCCCAGGCCCTCTGAGCCGCCACTCCCACCACGCGCATCCTCCCTTGCTGCTGCTCACCCTCTAATCTTGGTCAGATGCTCTGCAAAACCAACACTGCTGATGCCTGTTATGTAACACTGTTGTTTCTATCTTCTGAGAACTAAGGGGGAGAAAAGTCTGCCTGACGAGTAATTCCGTATGTAAAAAAACAATCTGCCAGAGGCCTGGGGAAATATACCTGCAGTTCCTGCACACACTGGCAGGTACACCTGCTTGCCTGATGACAAATTCTGCCTTCAGACATCCTGGAAGCAGGACATGATTACACACGAGACATAAAAATGCCCTTTCCCATTTCAGGGACTGAGACCACCACTTTGAAGTTTAACGTGTGTGTGTGTGTGTGTGTGTGTGTGTGTGTGTGTGTGTGTGTGTGTGTTTCATTGTTCTCTGTTTTCCTTTAAGAAAAAAAATTGCCCTGAGGAAAACGTTTGATTTCGCTACTGCAGAGTAAGGATAATAACAGTGGCTGGTGAGAATAAAGTGAATGCATATAAATAGGGTCTTACATGATACCTGGCATATAGTAGGCATTCATTTAAGGGTTTTTTGAGCTGCCTTTTAGTGAGGGCTTACTCTGTTGCCAGGCTCTGTGCTAACTGCTTTACCTGCATTTTTAACATAGACTCCTGAGGTGCTGTCCATGGTTCTGAATTGGTTTTTTTCCGGCAACTGATGCTATTTTCCTCCTAATTCAGGGAAGCTGATTGTACCACAGCATCCACCATCTCCCTGGAATTCTTAATCTTATGACTTTCAGAGGACAAAATTTTAAGTCTCTTTTAAAATCATCTTCATCATTTATAATTTACATACAATTAAATGCAACCACCTTAATTGTACATTTTACTGGCTTTTGACAAATGTGTATACCAATTTAACCACCAAGATACAGAATATTTTCATCATCTTCAAGTGTCCCCTTGGGCTCCATCTTAATAAATCTCCCACATCTCAGTCACAGAAAAATTCTGATTTACCTTCCGTCACTACAGATTTGATTTGTCAATCCTTGATGTAATAGTAATATAAAGTATATAGTACATAGTCATTTATGTCTATCTTTTTTCTCTTAATGTAATTTTTTAGACTCCATCCATGTTAATGCAGATATCTGTAATTTATTCATTTTTATTGCTCATGCAGCATCCCATATACAGTTTACTTATTTATCAATAGATGGACTTTCAGACTATTTCCAGTTTCGAGTTATTTTGAATAAAGCTGATACAAATATTTGTCTTTGCATACAAGTCTTTGCATGGACACGTTGACATGAATCTTGAATAAATACCAAGCAGTAACACTGATGAGTCATAGAGTAAGTGTAGACTTAACTTTATTTTAAAACTGTCAAACTCTTTCTGTTGTACCATTTTATACCCTCAGTGTATGAGAATTCTAGTTGCTCTACTTTTCTCACCATCTCTTGATATTGTCACTGTTTTTAATTTAGCCATTCTAATGGGTGACATCTATCTTATTATGGTTTTAGTTTGCATTTCTCTGGAAATTAATGATGCTGATCATCTTTTCATGTGCTTGTCAAACATTTGTATATTATTTGTGAATTACCTTTGCCCTCTGTTCAAACCTTTGCCCTTTTAAATATGATCGTAATACTCTCAACAAACACAGGATCTTCAGGGTAAAAGTTATTAAAGCTGAGACTTGAAGGAAGACATAATCAACCTCAGGATGACAACAGTCCAAGAGAATATTCCCCTTTACTCCAAATTATTGAGCTCTTTGAACTAACAGCAATGGCCACCATAGGATTCTGGGTGTGGATACACCACAGAGAGGTAGGTAGACTGGGACAGTGGAAAGTGTCTACCTTGTTATCTCTAACTAATCCCTTATTAGCTAGTTGGCCCATGTAAGTCATTTAACATCTGTAATTCTCATCTCAATTATCTTCAAAATGCAACCTTCCTAAATGTGCTGGAAAGACTGAAGACGGTGTACATATGGTGTCTGTTGCATAGTAAATACTTGAGATACAAAACTTTTCATTCTGTCTTAAACATATTAGTTATAGATTGCCACAACAATGCTGCTTTAAAAACCATCCCCCGTATGAATCACTTGACTGTGTACTTGTAACTTATAAAATTTGAAAAGACCCTGATGCTGGGAAAGACTGCAGGCAAAAGGAGAAGAAGGTGATAGAGGATGAGATGGTTAGATAGCATCATTGACTCAATGGACATGAATCTGAGCAAATTCCAGGAGACAGTGAAGGACAGGGAAGCCTGGAGTGTTGCAGTCCATGGGATCGCAGAGTCAGACCCGACTTAGCAACTGAACAATGACAACTTATATAATATTGTTCATTAACTATACTTCAGTTTTAAAAAATCATCCCTCAAATGCTGTGGTTAGTTTCAAAATGTGCTTATTTAGCTCTCAAGTCTATGACCAGTGACTCAGGTTAGGATCATCTAGGTTTCCCTTCCCGTTTCAACTCAGCTCACTCACATGTCTGGGGTTGGTTGACTGTTGACTAATCTAAGATAATCTCAGATGAGGTTGCTAGGGGTTTCTGCTTCACATGCCTCTCGACCTCCAGCAGGTTCATCCAGGCATGATCCCTAGGCAATGGTGGAAGTACAAGAGAGCAAGCAGAAACACACAAAGACGTCTCAGTCCTGGACTCTGAACTGGTAGAGAGACACTTCGATCATATTCTATTAGTCAAAGCAAATCACAGGTTCAAGAGGTGGGAGAACATCTCCACCTCTTTGATGATAGAAATCACAAAGTCACGTGGAAAAGAGTATGCATACTGAGAGGCTGAAGAGTTGGTTCTATCACGCCAATCTGCCACACAAAACTTGAGATAAATTTAAATTACTTCCCACTCTCGAATCTCACTAATTCTGGCCTCAGGCTGAATATCTATGATCCAGTTTCCCTCCCCCCAGAAAAAAGAACAGCCCAATGACCTGACTTCCGTAAGATATGAGTCAGTGTCATTGTTCATTAGCAAGTCTAGCAGGACCAGGAAGTAAAAGAAAAGCTGAGAAGTTAGGTCATTTGTAAGGAGATGTTAATGGTACTCACTGCCTCTACACCCTCCCTCCCCCGACACACACACATACAGCTTTATTCCTCTGTATTACCCTCTATCCTGCTAAATGAGCTGGACTCCAAGGAGCCAAGCAGACTACCTCTCTGCTTGAGGGAGTGAAAACTCTGGACTCAGATAGAGATATTTATCAACTCTCCATCACCTCATCAATCATGAGTTAAGCCATCTTGGACCTGAATCTTGGAAGTAGTGGAGTTATACTTCACCAGTTTGAGATGACCTGCCTCATTATGGACACCTACTTAGGTAGTCTGACCAACTCACAAGGACCATTCTGCCAGTCTCCACATCTAGAGACATAACAGTCGGCTCCTGAAAGTCTATTTATACAACAAAAAAGCAGCACCCCCATGCTTGAATCAGGTCACTTACATGAAAGAGAGCCCCTGATTCAAGCTGGGTCAGAGTCCTTGCTTTAGAATTTTGAATTGAGATATTCAGTCCTTCCAGTGGCTAGCTCTTTAAGAGTTTGGATAGCGTGGGGCTGGCAGATTCTGCCCATTATGAAGATTGTGTGGATCAGAAAAGCAGAGAAAGAAAAATTTCAGGAAAAGAAAAACAGTGAAGCATAGAGCAGTTAAAAAAAATCTAAATGGCTTCCAAACTTCTGATTTGGGCAATTTCTTATAGCGGAATCTTGTTGGTTTTGCCAGTATTCATTCTTCCTTATTCGGGTAGTAATACATTGAGGTTCCTGTGAGGAAGCATTCTTGCCAACTCTCCCTCCAGGTCCATTTGCATAAGATCTGACGATACCCTAAATTCCAGGGGAACATATGACACCCAAGCCTGGCAATAAGAGAATCGCATCACTCTGACCACAATTATAATTTCAGGAACATGATCCAATTAGAGCCAATAAGCCCCAGGATTTAAGCAGATGAGACTAGAACAAAGAAGCACCCTATCTTTCCCACTAGACTTGGAATGTATGGATGTGAGCCAAGAGTCACTGGCCACCATCATGCCATCAGCAGGATTAAAGCCTGTTTGAAAACAGAGCCAGCAGAAGGCAGGGCTGAGAGATGGAAACTAAGTCCCAGTGGCATAGCAGGGGTTTAGTTCCTTGATCCAGCTGTGACTGAACCAAATCTTCAGGGAACCTCTTAGTTACAAGCCAATAAACTTTTTGTCTCCACAAGTGTCAGTTGGGTTTACTGTTTCTTACAACTAAAGGTCATAGCCATGACTTCAGCGAAGCCAAGTTACATTCCTCTCCCTGAGATAGCTATTCTAATAAATCACTGGTTCTTTTCTACCTATGAAGCCCAAGTTGTTTCTCTAAGCAATCAAGAGTTACAATTCAGCTCTTTCTACATTTCATCATATGAGGATTTAAAGTGAGGGAATGAGGCTACACTAATATTTACTCTGTACTACGCGCTATGCCGGGCACTTTACCTCATTACACAGACAGTTCTGCTATCATATAACATATGCATTCCTAAAATTCACTGCACTATGCAAAACTGTGCAATAAAAACTACAAAGTCCATGGGGAAATGAGGCTGGAGTACAACACTCAAAAACCTCACCCGTGACACATTAAAAAATACAGCAAACTGATAATAAGGGAAGCGCTGTTTTACACACGTTAAATCATTTTTAAATACATACATACTACAACAAATATGATCCTTTGCTCTGGAAAAGACCCAAAGTTGGCTTATGAAGGGCTTCTCTGGTGGCTCAGTCAGTAAAGAATCTGCCTGCAATGCAGGAGACCCATGTTTGATCCCCAGGTTGGGAAGATCCCTTGGAGAAGGGAATGGCAACCCACTCCAGTATTTTTGCTGGAGAATTCCATGGACAGAGGAGCCTGGTGGGCTATAGTCCAGGGGGTTGCAAAAGAGTCGGACATGAGTGAATGACTAACACTGGTTTGTGAAGGTAGGAGTTGGGAAAAGCAGCTGATGAGCTATGAGATAATAGAACTGATAACGGCTATCTGAAGTCAGACAGGAAGTTTTAACACCAGATGAGGTTAGGTGTGGCTCATAATTTAGGTATTGGGTAGATGCTTGAGGTGTGTGCACATTGTATCCCGTGTATTCTTACCTGGCTAGTTTCAGCTGAGTGCAATTGCCTTCATTCACCTATTATTTCTCACTGATGAAATTGTACATAAGCAAACACGAAATTCACATTATGTTCAGACTGCTTCCTAATGTATCAATCTCACTGGAACAAATTCATGTTTCTGGGACAAGTGTTAAGAGCCGCATTAACCATCTCATATGATCCTAACCTTAATCTTACATCATAGATATTAGTTCTTTCATTTTAAAAGAAAAGACCTTGAGGTTCAGGGAGCCAGTGAGTGGCCAAACTTAGATTCAAAGCTGTGTCCACCAGACTGTAGAGCTCACGCACTCTCCACACTGGCAGGCTCCATCTCAGCACCAGTGTTTCCTAGGTTACGTGTCTAAGTTGCCTTACCCTTGGCTGTCTTCTCCTCAGGTTTCAGGAGTTACATAAGATTCTGCACTGAAATTTTAAAAATCTGGCACAGGAGGTAGTGACTGCATCATGTTTCTCACTCAACCTTGGTTACTCCATCTGTAAAATGGGGCAGTTCCATTTATTACCCACCCACCCCACGGAGACGGTGCACTGGCTGCATACCCTGCTGACAAGGCACTAGCCTCACACAGTTCACAACATATGAACACACGAGGCTTCTTCATTCCAACCACTGCATTTAACACAGGAGGGGGCTTCCCTTTGGCTCAGATGGTAAAGAATCCACCTGCAATGTGGGAGACATGGGTTCAACCCCTGGGTTGGGAAGATCCCCTGGAGAAAGGAGCAGCTACCCACTCTAGTATTCTTGCCTGGAGAATTCCATGGACAAAGGAGCCTGGGAGGCTACAGACCACGGGGTTGCAAAGAGTCAGACACGACTGAGGACTGAGTGACTTTCACTTCACAAACTGCAGGCCAGAGAGAGCAGGGGACTCACCAAGGTCACAGAGGAAGGTGGTAGCAGGAGAGTGATTAAAATCCGGGGCTGTGGATGCCTAGCAAAGTCATTTTCAGTGTGCCTGGAATAAGACTCATTGTAACCATGGTGCCCAGTGGAACCTGCTTAAACCACTGTTTACTCAAACTAGCCCCTCCATCAACAGAGAAGAGCTACAGAAATGGCCAGGAGGTGTGTGCTCATCTTCCTAAGCCTTGCAGTTTCGCAAAGTCACTTGGCTGCACATAAACCCACAGCCCTTTATTCTGACAGAGTGATAGCCCCACACTACAAGCCAGGCTAATCAATCACTCAACCATTGTTTACCGAAAACTCCCCTCTCTTTTGTTGTGAAAGGGCCTTTCAGGATTCATCTCCCCCATTGCATTGTTCTCCTATAAGTGCTTTAATAGGGTTCACCTACCCAGAAAATGGCATTTATTAAGAAACAATTCTGTTCTACCATATTTTATTCATCAAAGCCTTAAAGAGCTGCCAATCAATACCCCTGGCCGGCAGAAGATAACTAGCCCAGACCATGACACTACACGACATTGGGTGATTCTAGCCAAGAGTAGAATTGTGATGTTTCAACTCATTCATGGGATCTGGATCTTGGATTGGCTTCAGAAGGAGGGTCTGAAATAAAGTCTGAATGCAAATAGTTTATATAGTCGGTAGGAAGGAGGAGAGAAGTTAGCCAGAGAAGGGGCATAAGACAATCCAGTCTTAAATGGCAGGGGCAACTGATGCTCAATCCCCACACTGAGAGTGGAGGAGGGGGAACTCCTGGGAGTATGTAGAATATGCCTTGGGGTTACTTCACCCAAGAGATGAGAAAACTGGGGAATCCATTACTGGCTGAGAGCTGCTTCCAGAGGTATCAACTCTCCAGCACTTCTAGGCCACCTCACATGCAGGAGAGCATGCCAGAGAAAGCCCTCCTACAGAGTGAGCAGAAGGTCCCTGTAGTGGAATGCCATCACCAGATACAGGCAGGTAAGTGCCAAAGAGATAAGTAATAGGCACCCATTCACCTGCACACTTGGTTACAGGTAAGTACCCAGTTTTTTTTAAGTCACTTACAATATTAAAAAATAGTAATAATACATAGATGAACTTATTTGCAAAGCAGAAATAAAGGTGCAGATGTAGCGAACAAACATACGATACCAAGGAGGGAAGGAGGGTGGGATGAATTGGGAGACCTTGATTGGCAAATGCACCCTAGTATGTATAAAACAGATAACTAATGAGAGCCTACCATACAGTGCAGGAAATTCTACTCAATGTCCTGTGGTGACCTAAATGGGAAAGAAGTCCAAGGAAGACAGGATATATGTATATGTGTGGCTGATTCACTTTGCCGTGCCACCGAAACTAACCCAACATTGTAAAGCAACTATATCCCAATAAAAAAAGTAGTCATCATAGATCCCACTGATTAAGGGCTTACTGTGTGCCAAGCATTGTGTAAACACTTGATACAAACTATCTCACTGAATCCTCACAGCACTGTCATAGGGTAGGTCTTATAAGTATCCTCATTTCAGAGACAAGGAGGTTGATTCTTAAAGAGCTTAAATAAATCGCCTAACTTCAAGGACTCAAGAAGGAGCTGAGATGAGATTGGAACCCACATGTGTCTGACTTCAATGCCTTTGCCTTTCTTTGACTTCATTCTGGTCGTAGAAATCACTAAAGTGATGAGACAGATGTATCCATCTCATTCTGGAGGATGAAGGGTCTGAAAGAGAGATGGGTACCCAGCCAGAAAGGTTATATCCAGGAAAGGCCTATGTAGAAGACCTCTGTGGCATTTACATCCATTTCTCCATCTTTTGGTAACAGCACCCCTGCATTCCTCTGAGAAAGGATTCCACTCCAGTTTTGGAGGGCTGAACCCACCCTCCAACTGGATTACATCACCCAGGCCTGACCAATCATAGAATTCCACTACCATCTCCAAACAGTGATAGGTTCAAGGAAGGTCATGTGACCCTGATGATTCCAATGACAATTTATACCATAACTATAATATAAGAAGCAGCTCTTTTTCCCTTAAGGTTGCTGAACTGAGGAACATACATTGCCAAGAACTGGCTTTGCTACCACGTGGGGAGAGCCTGTGTGCAAACAAAGCCACATCAACATAAGCAGAGCCAGGGAGAGAGGCAGATTTTTCAATAAAACTTACCGAGGTATAATTTACATAAAATAAAATACACCCATGTTAAGGGCACAGTTTGATGCATTCTGACATTTGCATATAGTCGAGTAACCACCATGACAAGCGAGAGTAATAATGTGTCCATCACCTTAGAGGGTCTCAGACCTGTTTGCTGTCAATTACTCCATCCCAACTCCAGGTAAAAGATCCCGATGCTGGGAAAGATTGAAGGCAGGAGGGAGAAGGGGACAACGGAGGATGAGATGGTTGGACGGCATCACCGACTCAATGGACGCGAGTTTGAGCAAATTCTGGGAAACAGTGAAGGACGGGGAAGTCGGGCGTGCTGCAAAGTCCATGGGGTCACAAAGAGTCAGATGTGACTGAGCGACTGAACAACTACTCCAGGTAACCACTGGTCTACTTCGTCACTATAGGGTTACCTTTTTAGAATCTCATGTAAATAGAATATACAGATGTGCCTGGCTTCTTTTACTCAATATAAGGCTTTTGAGATTCAACCTTGTTTTCGCATGTATCAATATTCATTCTTTTCATTGCTGAGAATTACCCCATTGTGTGGATATTCCAACTTGTTTATTAATTCTCCTGTTGATGGACATTTGGGTTGCTTCCAGTTTGGGGCTATTATGAATAAAGCTTCTATGAATACTAGTGTAGATTTCTTTGCATGGATATAATTTTCAATTCTCTTGGGTAAATACACAGGAAGGGGATGTTTCAGTGGCATGCTAAGTGTTCACTGAATTAAGAAACAAAAGGTAAACTTTAAACAAGGTCTTTAGAGCACCTGTTTCTAGTTGGATTCCTAGACTTTTTGTTACATGACCCAATTAATAACATTAATTGTTTAAGGAAGTTTGAAGTGGATTTTATTGCTACTTATAACTGAAAGAATACTGATGGAGTCCATCTTCCAGGTAACAATATCCATAACTATTGGCCAGTTTCCAAAGAAACCTAGGAATTCTGCATCCAAGAGTTGACAGCCAATATGCGTGCTAAGTCGCTTCAATCATATCCGACTGTTTGTGATCCTATGAACCATAGCATGCCAAGCTGCTCTGTCCATGGGATTCTCCAGGCAAAAATAAAGAAATGGGTTGCCATGCCCTCCTCCAGGGGATCTTCCTGACCCAGGGATCGAACCCTCATCTCTTATGTCTCTTGCATTGGCAGGCAGGTTCTTTACCACTAGCACCATCTGGGAACCCCTAGTACAACTTAACGTTGAAAAGAGAAATCCTGGGGCTCCCGTTTTGTTGTTCAGTAGATAAATTATAGCCCCAAAGACTTGGGTGCAGTGGTTCAGGCAGTTGCCGGGAGTCTCTTCTAGTCCCTTCCAGACGACAAAACTCCAGGAAGTTTCGGTACCCTGAAGGCAGAGCTAATAACTTTGAACCTTAAAACCTGACGCTTTGACTTTGATCCAGGAGCGGCACTGATTTCCTCTTTCTTCAGCCAAAGTCTTTGTGTTTCACATTCTACTCCTATAAAGTGGAAATGATACTAATCACCCCAGCTAATTGGAAGTTTTTCATTGTATTGAGTGCTTTATATGCATTACACAGGTAATCCTCAAAACAATCCTATAAGAAGATTCCCATTATTACTCCTATTAACAGATAGGGAAATGAAGGCTGACAGAGGTTAAGAACTGACCCACAGTGAATGTGTAACAGGATAATCACTATGAAAAACAGCATAGAGTTTCCTCAAAAAAATTGAAAATAGAACTACCATAAGATCCAGCAACCTCACTTCTAATTCACCCAAACGAGTTGAAATCAGGATCTCAAGAGCTATTTGCCCTCCCATGTTCATTGTAGCATTATTCACAGTCAGCAAGAGGAAAACAACCTTCATGTCCATTGACTATTGTTGTTTGTCAGTTGCTAGGTCATGTCCGACTCCTTGCGACCCCATGGACTGCAGCACGCCAGGCTTCCCTGTCCTTCACTATCTCCCAGAGTTTGCTCAAACCCATGTCCATTGAGTCAGTGATGCCATCCAGCCATCTCATCCTCTGTCGTCCCCTTCTCCTCCTGCCTTCAATCTTTCCCAGCCCCATGGTCTTTTCCAATGAGTCAGCTCTTCCCATCAGGTGGCCAAAGTATTGGGTTTTCAGCATCAGTCCTTTCAATGAATACTCAGGGTTGATAGATGAATAATAAAGAAAATGCATATTCATACAATGGAATATTATTCAGCCTTAAAAAAAAAAAAGGAAACAATGCCACACCTGACAATGTGTATGAATCTGGAAGACATTATGCTAAGTGAAATAAGCCAGTGGCGAAGGAGCAACATTGCACGATTCCACTTATATGAAGAATCTAAAGTCGTGAAACTCCTAGAAGCCGAAGATAGAGTGGTGGCTGCCAGGGGTTTGTGGGGGAGGAGGAAATGGGGAATTGGTGTTCAAAGGGTATGAAGTTTCAGCCATGCAAAATGAATAAGTTCTAAAGATCTGCTGTACAAAACAGTGCCTGTAGTTAAAAACACACTGTCAGTCTCTCAGTTGTGTCCAATTCTTTGCAACCCCATGGACAGTGGCCCTCCAGGCTCCTCTGTCCTTGGGATTTCCCAGGCAAGAATACTGGAGCAGGGTGCCATTTCCTCCTCCAGGGGATCTTCCCAATCCAGGGACCCAACCCACACCTCCTGTGTCTCCTACCTTGCAGGAAGATTCTTGACCACTGAGCCATTGGGGAAGCCCATAATTAAAAATACTGTAATAAAAATTGTAAAGTGTTGATGAGAGAGTAGATTTCACACTAAGTATTCTTGCCACATTTTCTTACAAGTGGAAAAAAAAGAATGGACCCACAGTTTAAAACAAGGACCTTAGGGTGTCATCTATGTCTGACTCCCAAGCAGGCACTGAATCACCATGTTCTATTAACTAACAAATGCACTCGGAGTGCCTATTGGGAGTGACACACCATGTCGGTGGTTCTCACCTTTGGCTAAATATTAGAATCCTTTGGAGACTTCAAAGGATCCCAATGCCCAGGACACACCCTGAAACAAGTAAGTCAGAATCTCTGGAAGTGAGACCAAGGCATTATTTTCTAAAGTGCCCTAGGGCTTCTGGCACATTGCCAAGCTTGAGGACCAGGGGTCTGGGGCAGTGGTTTTTCAACTTGAGCATGTATGAGAGTCACGTGGAGGGCTTGTGAAACAGACTGCCAGGGCCCAGGCTCAGAGTCTCTGATCCAATGGATGTGGGGTATGTCTTGAGAATCTGCATTGCTTACAAGTTTCCAGATGATGCTGATACTGCTGGTCTGGGGACCAAATTCTGAAAACCAGTGGTCTAGGATGATGAAAGTGAAAGTGAAAGCCACTCAGTCGTGTCTGACTCTTTGCGACCCCATGGACTACACAGCCCATGGTATTCTCCAGGCCAGAATACTGCAATAGGTAGCCTTTCCCTTCTCCAGGGGATCTTCCCAGCCCAAGGATCAAACCCAGGTCTCCTGCATTGCAGGCAGATTCTTTACCAGCTGAGCTACAAGGGAAGCCCAAGAGTCCTGGATTGAGTAGCCTATCTCTTCTCCAGCGGATCTTCCCGACCCAGGAATCGAACCAGGGTCTCCTGCATTGCAGGCAGATTTTTTACCAACTGAGCTATCAGGGAAGCCTGAAAAAAGAATAATTAGCCCTTGCCTTTAAATGTGTCCTAACCTGGATCTCCTGCATTGCAGGTAGACTCTACCATCTGAGCCACCAGAGAAGCCCTATATAATAAACAGGACATTACAATCCAATGTCATAAGTGTGATGATAAATTAAGTATGAGGTATTCTAGAAACTCATAGAAGGAAGACATCACATAGGCCTAAAGGTTCAGAGAAAATGCCAAGAGGGGATGATGCTATACTGAGTTTTAAAGAATCCTCTTAAAATACTGATATCAGTCCCAAGTTGACTATGATATTGCTGTTGTTGTTGTTGCTTAGTTACCAAGTTGTGTCTGATCCCTGTGCCATCCCACGGACTGTAGCCTGCCAGGCTCCTCTGTCCATGGGATTCTCCAGGCAAGGATACTGGAATGGGTTGCCACTTCCTTCTCCAGGATTATGTGTGTGCTGAGCTTAATCACTCAGTCCTGTCCAGCTCTTTGTGACCGCATGGACTGTAGCCCACCAGACTCCCCTTGTCCATGGGGATTCTCCAAGCAAGAATACATGAGTGGGTTGCCATTCCCTTCTTGAGGGGATCTTCCCAACCCAACCCAATGGGGAACGAACCCAGATCTCCCACATTGCAGGCAGATTCTTTACCGCCTGAGCCACTAGGCAAGTCCCACCAGGATTATGACATATGTGAAATCTAAAATATGACACAATGAACCTATCTATGAAACAGAAACAGGCTCACTGGCATAGAGAACAGAATTGTGGCTGCTAAGGGGGAGAATGTTAGGGTGGGATAGATTGATGAGAGTTTGGGATTAGCAGATGCAAACTATTACATACAGGGTGGATAAATAACAAGGTTCTACTATATAGCACAGGTTACTATATTCAATATCTTGTGATAAACCATAATGGAAATGAATATCTAAAAAGAACTATACTTAATAGTTCTTTAAGTTCTTTAACTATACTTAAAGTCAAAAAAAAAAAAAAATCAAGGTGACTAAGGATAAACGAGAGAAGCTAGTAAGGTACTCGCACAGGGCCTGACTCACAGTAGATATTCAATAAAAGCCTTTCCAGACCAAGTCACACGGGATCCCACAGTCTTCCACCCAGACATCCCTTCTCCAAGATCTGCCCCCCGCCCTCATTAGTGAAGATGCTCAACATATTTGTATTTGACAGAAGGTACCTGGTACTGCGATGCCAGCTGCACCACTGCCACTTCCAGGCAAGCAGAGACCTCACCCTATAGAAGATGCTAATCAGGGATAAGGAAGCGTCAGAGGGATCTGCAGATTCACCAAACCCAGGAACTCTGGGTCTACGGTGTGGCAGGCATCAGTCAAGGCGTTTTATGTGCAGACTCTGCAAAGGTGGATACAATCATCCTTTAGGTTTTAGCTGAGGATGCAGAGGCTCTGAGAGGATGCTAAGGCTTCGAGAGGATGCTGAGGTTCAGAGAGGATGCAGAGGCTCTGAGAGGAGGATGAGGATGCTGAGGCTCAGGGAGCTGAAATAACTCACCAGTGGTCACACAACCCATTAAATGGCAAAGGCAGGGCTTGAGCTGGGGTCTGTCTTATTCCAACCTTCTCCTAATAGCAGAATATACTGCTTCCCTCTTGGAAAATTCTGCCTGACTTGCTCCAATTCCAGCACTGGAGGGTGTAGGGAATCCAAACCCTTTAATATTTATCTGTGGGACTGGCTCCTCTGCAGTGCCAAGTGGCCAAGGGTGCCAAAGAGGGTGTTGGCACTGAACCTGCCAAAATCTGCCTCTGTGCCCCCACCAGCTGGGCTGCCCAAGGCCCTGAGTTCCAGCTGCCAAAGGTAAGGTGGTGAATGCCAGGCTGGGGGAGGCCCAGGATGAGCAGTGACAGCTTCTGTGTTGCAAAAGATATGCCCGAGTCTTGACCTCTCCCTACAGCTGCTAGTAAAAAGCCATGCAAATGCTTCCTTTACCCTAGAAAGAGCACAAACTCTAGAATCAACGGTGGTGGTGGTGGTGGTGGTGGTGGTTTAGTCACTCAGTCTTGTCCAACTTTTGCAATCCCTTGGACTGTAGCCCACCAGGCTCCTCTGTCCATAGGATTTCCCAGGCAAGAATACTGGAGTGGGGTGCCATTCTCTAGGGCATCTTCCTGACCCAGGGATTGAATTTGCATCTCCTGTATTACAGGCAGATTCTTTACCAATGAGCCACCAGGGAAGAATCAGCAGAGCTGTGTTCAGTTCCTGAATGTGTTTGAGCTACTTGTTTACTTTCCCTGAGCTTCTGTTTTCATCTTTAAAATTGAGGTAACTCCTGCAAATAGGCTCATCACTACCATCTTTTTAGATTCCATATATATGTGTTAATATGTGATATTTATTTTTCTCTTTATGACTTACTTCACTCTGAACAATAGGCTCTAGAGTTGTGGACACAGTGGGGAGAGGAGAGGGAGGGACAAACTGAGAGAGTAGCATCGAAATATACACATTACCATGTGTAAAATAGATAACCAGCGGGAATTTGCTGTATGATGCAGGCAGCTCAAACCTGGTGCTCTGTGACAACCTAGAGGGTGGGATGGGATCGGAGGTGGGAGGGGGGTTCCAGAGGGAGGGGACATCATATACCTATGGCTGATTCGTGTTGTTGAATGGCAGAAAGCAACACAATATTGTAGAACAATTATCCCCCAATTAAAACTAAAAAATAAATTAAAAATGGAGATGACCAATACACCAAGTGTTAGCAAGGATTCATGGCTATGAGAAATGGAGAGCTTTAGTCCAGTTCCTGGCATATAGTATTCATCGCTTAGTCATGTCTGACTCTTTGTGACCCCATGGATAGTAGCCCACCAGGCTCCTCTGTCCTTGGGATTCTCCAGGCAAGGATACTGGAGTGGGTAGCCATTCCCTTCTCCAGGGGATCTTCCTAACCCAAGGATCAAGCCCAGGTCTCCTGTACTACAGGTAGATTCTTTACCATCTGAGCTACCCTGGTATACACTAGATGTTTTATTACTGTCCCTCTCTGCCTCAGTCTCTCCTTTCCCTGAATTTTAGGTGGTAAATCACTTTCCATAGTATTCTCTTATCCCTTCTATCTTTCTGGTGTATTCCATTCTGTCCTGGGTTGGATAGTATCCCCACTGAAGTCTGTCCAAGTGTTAATCCCCAGAACCTGTGAATGTGACCTTATATAGAAAGAGGGTCTTTGTCGATATAACCAAATGAAGAACCTCATGATGAGGTCATCCTGAATTATACAGATGGGCAGGCCCTAAATACAGTGACAGGTGTACTCACAAGAGAAATGCAAAGAGAGATTTGACACATAAAAGCCCAGAAGAAAGAAGGCCATGTGAAGGCAGAGGCTGGAGTTTTGCAGCCACAAGACAAGGAATGCTTGAAGGCAGGAGGGCAAGGAAGCACTCTCCTTACAGATTTCAGACTTCCTGGTGGTCCAGTGGTTAGGACTCCGTGCTTCCAATGCAGGGAGCATGGGTTCAATCCTTGGTCAGGGAAGTTCCACATGACTTGAGATGCAGCCACACACACACACACACACACACACACACACACACACACACACACAATCCTTAAAGATTTTAAGAGAGAGTGTGGCCTTACCAACACCTTGTTTTCAGACTTCCAGTCTCCAAAACTATAAGAAAAAAACTTTGTATTGTTTTATAGCCAGACAGTGGATAGTGATAGGATCCATCTGCAAGAGAACCCTAATGCACCTTCTTCTCACCCCTCACCAAATTTCCACCTCAACCCTTAGAGAAAAGAATAGCCAGTGACTCAGTCTTCCTCTTCTTCCTCCTCACCACAGTTCCCCATCTTCTTACTTCACATGGGAAGAGAAGTAGCTCATCTGAATGTCTGGAATTAGATACATGGATTGAGCCACATTTTACTAATGCCACTGAGCCTTAAATATCAGAAGCCTGGCTCCGTATCCTATTTTACACTTGCGTCCCTCATTTGTCGAAGACTGTTTTGCAAACATGCCCTCAGCAGGACCACCAAAAGAGAATTTCTCAATGTCATCACTACTGTTTGGACTGGATCACTTTTCATTATGTGTGTATGGAAAGAAGGGAGTCAGGACATCCCTGGTGGTCCAGTGGCTAAGACTCAGAGCTCCCAATGCAGGGGAACTGGGTTTGATCCATGGTCAGGGAAATAGATCCCACATGTCGCAGCTAAGAGTTTGCATGCAGCAACTAAGACCCGGGATAGCCAAAATACAAAATAATAATGATAAAATAAATTTTAAGAAAAGAAAGGAGTGGGTCCTGTGATGTCTAGGGTATTGAGAAGCACCCCTGGCCTTTACACGAAATAGGTGCCAAGAGCCACCACCCTCCCCCAGTGATGATGACTCATTGGATCATTGGGGGTCCAGTGGTTAAGACTCCACTGTAGGTTCGATCCTTGGTCAGGGAACTAAAATCCCACATGCTGAACCAAGCATAGCCAAAAAGAAAAGAAGAAGGACTACTGGCAAATACCCCTAAAGGAGGAGAGAGAGGAAAACCATCCCAAGTTGATTCACTCCTGCTCTACAGGAAAGTCCAGCATCTACGAGGCTTGTAGAAAGGGTAGAAACACCCTGTCATCTCTGTCTATGAGACTGAACGAGCAAGCTCAGCCTGGCACACCCAGCCCTTCTAGATTGAAATAAACCAGGAACAGAAATCCCAACAAATTCTGGGCCTGAGCTTCTTGCTCCAGCACCAACCAGCAGAGGAGCCTAGGACTGGGGAGATATTAGGTGTCTGCAGATAAAAATGAACGCAAGACTCTGTGTCCTTGTGTATAATTCCTTCAAAGAGAAGTGATAGGATATCCTACTCACACTGAATGCCTGACAGTTATAACCACAAAGGTCTTGAAACTTATAGCTCCACTGTATCAGAGGCCTTTGGTACATTTGGACCATAGAATCCAGAAAGGAAGGGAAATTGGAGATGGAAAGGATGTGCTAAAGACTCTTATATGCCATACTTATATGGATGGATTAAATATCCCTCCAACTCCCAAATTCATATTTGGAAATCCTAACCACACAGCAGCTCTGCTTGGAGATGGGGCCTTTAGAGGAATTAAGGTTAAGGGAGGTCATAGAGGTGGGGCCCTAATCCAATAGGATTAGTGTCCTTATAACAGACACCAAAGAGCCCCTGCCCTCTTTCTCTCTCTTCCTCTACATCAACCTTGATCTCTACCTCTAACTCTCTTCTTAGACACACACCAAGGAAAGTTCATGTGAGGGTATCGTAAGAAGGAACCATCTGCAAAAGTGAGGAGGAGGGGCCTCACCAGAAACTGAATCAGCTGGAACCTTAATCTTGGACTTCCAGCCTCGAAAACTTCGAGAAAACAGATTTCTATTATTTAAGCCCCTCAGCCTATGGTATTTTGTTATGACAGCCCAAGCAGGTAAAGGCTCATTCTAACTTTGTCCTGTGGGTAGAAACTTTCCAAAACTCAGTTCCTGGACCTTCTGTATCAGATCTCCTAGTTCAGTTCAGTTCAGTTCAGTCGCTCAGTCGTGTCCAACTCTTTGCGAACCCTTGAATCACAGCACGCCAGGCCTCCCTGTCCATCACCAACTCCCGGAGTTCACACAGACTCACATCCATCGAGTCAGTGATGCCATCCAGCCATCTCATCCTCTGTCGTCCCCTTCTCCTCCTGCCCCCAATCCCTCCCAGCATCAGGGTCTTTTCCAATGAGTCAACTCTTTGCATGAGGTGGCCAAAGTACTGGAGTTTCAGCTTCAGCATCAGTCCTTCCAATGAACACCCAGGACTGATCTCCTTTAGGATGGCCTGGTTGGATTTCTTTGCAGTCCAAGGAAAGAAGACTCTCAAGAGTCTTCTCCAACACCACAGATCAAAAGTATCAATTCCTCGGTGCTCAGCTTTCTTCACAGTCCAACTCTCACATCCATACCTGACCACTGGAAAAACAATAGCCTTGACTAGATGAACCTTTGTTGGCAAAGTAATGTCTCTGCTTTTGAATATGCTATCTAGGTTGGTCATAACTTTCCTTCCAAGGAGTAAGCATCTTTTAATTTCATGGCTGCAATCGCCATCTGCAAGAGGCTCTTGCAAATGCAGACAACCCACACCTGCTGAATCAAGAGCTCTGAAAGTGGGGCCAAGGAATCTGCATTGTCATAAGAGCACCAGGTGATATTTACACACATTAAAATTATATGACTAGGACTTCCCTGGTGGTGCAGTGGATAGGAATCCACCTACCAATGCAGGGGACACAGGTTCAATCCCTGATTCAGGAAGATTCCACATACCATGGAGCAACTAAGCTCATGAGCCACAAATACTGAGCCTGCATGCTGCAACTACTGAAACCCAAGCACCCTAGAGCCCAGGCTCCACGACAAGAGAAGCCACTGCCATAAGAAGCCCAAGGACCACAACTAGAGAGTAGCCTCCACTCACCACAACTTTAGAGAAAGCCCACATGCAGCAACAAAGACTCAGCACAGCCATTAATTAATTAAATTTTTAAAACTGCATGACTGAAGTTAACAGTGGCTGGGAATCCATAAAGAACTTTAAGCAGACATATTTTGGAATTACTTCCAGCTGCAGTGCCTCTCCTGGACTGAAAAACAGCTGGGATGGAGGCAGAGAGAACACTGCAAAGTCTGCACGTGTTGAGACTCTTCTTTCTGCTGCTTTGCAACTGTTTGCCTTTATCCCTATGGAACAACCCTCCTCTTCCTACACCTTGCTCAAAAGACACAGCTCGTAAAAGATGACCCATGCAGTGAAGGACGGTGTGCCGGGCAAATGCTAAGAGGTAGGGTAGACAGACTGAGGGTAGGAAAAGAGAATGAATGGGGAAAAAATCACACACACACACAGGAAGGAAACAGGAGATACTGAGAAACGGGTCTTAATTGACCATATTTAATGACTTCCTCAGGAAGTGGGGCCAACTGGCCTGCGTCTAAATTCAGACTAGAGGCCAGATCCCTCTTGCCAGATCTGGGGCCAAAGCTTTGAGCGCAGGGCATGAATAATGAGGGGGAGCCAGGCCAACATGAGTTCAAGAAGCCCTCTCCACAGAAGGGTTCTGCTGATTATGAAAGCCTCCAAGACAGGCAAACAGAGGGGAGCAAAGGCTGCTTAGGCAGGGATCCAGCTGTGGTTACCTCTGCCCAATCAAGGGCTGGGACTCTGAGCTGGCCTGTTAGTAGGGGACAACATAGGATTTGGGGAAGTGTGAATGGTCTGGACTGGTACAAGGAAGAAATCCAAGTTCAGACCTTTCTCCTTTCAGTAACCAAAAATCTTTGGGATGAACATACACACATTATTCTATATTAAATACTCACACTACTATATATAGAATAACCAACAAGCACCTACTCTATAGCACAGGGAACTCTACTCAATACTCTGTAATAACTTACAAGGGAAAAGAATCTAAAAAAGAATGACTAGATGAATATAGGTAATGCAATCACTATGCTGTACACCTGAAATGGACACAACATTGTAAATCAACCACACTTCAATAAAACTTTTAAATGAATAAATAAAAATGTTAAAGTAGCCAAAAATCTCCTGTTAGAAGGGAATACGGGCCTGCGGAAAGACTCTGGGTTGAATGCATGACCCGGTATGACTTGAGAAGGGCAGAAGTTGGCAGAGTCCATGTCCTTTCAGCACTGCTGTCACACAAGGATGTATTCAAGCCCCTTCTCTGATGTTTACAAGCTGGGGAGCCTTGAGCCAGTAAATTAACTTCCCTAAACCTCAGTTTCCCTTACCTGTGAAATGGGAATAATAACCTATTTTGTAAGGTTCTCATGAGGATTAAATGAGATCATCGATGGACAGTGTTTACCACAATGCCTGACACATAGTGGGCAGTTTGTATTATCTATTAATATTTATTGCTGTTGACGATATTATTTTCAAAGAAAAAGGACTTTCAATAAGAGAGATCTAAATGGGAATCCCAGCTTAGCCAATAGCCATGAGATTTTCAACAAATTACTTGATCATTTTGAGTGTCAGTTCCCTTTTCTGCAAGATGGGGGTAATTATTCCAACTTGGAAATCTGTTTATGAAACTCCAGTGAGATGATGTATAGAAAAGTGCCTTTCACAAAATCTTACATCCCATCTTTTCAGAAGAGCAAAAGTTCCCATGGGGCAGGGAACCCCAACATATACATAAACATTTAGACTACTGCTCAACACTTCAAAATGCGTTTTGAAATTTCTAATACCAGAGAATACTCACCTAGGTCAAAATTGCCTTTCTTGGGGATTACGTTTCTAAACGTCCCAGGAAAGTGCCTAAGAAGCACAGTATGTCCCTGCATCTTGATGTTGACTTCATCCCCCTTCATGATTTCCCACACAGCCCATTCCTTTAACACGTGGCATAATGCTTTTGTAATACTTTCAACATAAAGGTTGTCATAGGTCTAATCCATCAACCAAGCAACCAATAAATGAATGTTCTGGGACTTCCCTGGTGGTCCAGTGGTTAAGAATCCGCCTTGCAAAGCAGGGGATGTGGGTTAGATCCCTGCTCGGGGAACTAAGATCCTACATGCCTTGGAGCACCTAAACCCGCACATCACAACTAAAGAGCCCGTGCACAATGAAAAACCCCACATGATGCAGCGAGTATCCTGTGCGGCACGACTAAGACACAACACAGACAAGTAAATATGTTTTTTAAAGATCCAATAAATAAATAAGTAAAATGAATGTACTGAGTTGAGTTTGGTTATTAGTCTTGTAAGATCTGCCCAATGCAAATATAAGTGATGATAAAGCCACCAAAACTGGAAAGCTAGACCCTGCATCTTCCTTTGTGCAGAGAAAAAATAATCTCTGCCCTCATCACCACCTATTATACAACCAGCTACGTGGACTTACGCTTGTGAATTCAGTGTTACCGCCCCTCCTCTTCCTTGCACATACAGTCAGCAAAGATTTAGACAGCTCTAGGAATCTGTGGCAGAGCTTCCCCAGTGGCTCAGTGGTAAAGAGTCTGCTTGCAATGCAGGAGACACAGGAGACAGGTTCAATCCCTGAGTCGGGAAGACCACCTGGAGGAGGGCACAGCAACCCACTCCAGTATTCTTGCCTGGAGAATCCCATGGACAGAGGAGCCTGGTGGGCTACAGACTTAGGATCGCAAAGAGTGGACAGAAGCAACTTAGCATGTGCACACACATGAAGAATCTGTGGCATGGAGAAACATGGGGAAAATGTTCCCGTTGAAAGCTCTAGGAGGGCTGAAACCATAAGCGGCTAAGAAGCTAAAGAAATTAATTTGTCTTTGTGAAATTGGCACCAGACTTCAAAGGTATTGATAAATCAGCTGCTCCAGACACCTCTGATCTCCAGGAGCAAATCTGTGTGTTTATGCAGAGAGCAACAGTTCCTTCCAGCCACAAACTACTCAGGCCTCCTGCCTGCTTTCTCGAGTGATTTTAGGTGGCAGTGCCCTCAAAGCCCCCAAAAGAATTAACCCCAGATGCTCCAAAAACTGGGTTCAAGAATCAAGATGAAAAAATTCAGTCTGTTCTCAATTTTCTGCAGTATCTGGGAATAGGGAGCATAAGGTAAACTAAAAAAGCCTTGGCTTTAGAGAACTAGAACTGAGTCCACACCCTGCATTCACTACTTATCAGTTGGGAAAACTGTTTAACCTCCTTGAACCTCAGTCCTCTCATCTGTATAATGGGAACACTGCCTTTCAGGTTTGTTTATAAAGCGGGAGTCGGCCAACTTTTTCTGTAAAGAGCCGGAGGGCAAATATTTTAGGCTTAACAGGGTCATATGGTCTCTACCACAACTAGTCAACTCTGCCATTGCAGAACAAAAAGAGACACAGATAATACATACATAACTAGGCATGGCTGTGTTCTGATAGTACTTTATTTACTAAAATAGACAGCCAGCTGAACTTGGCCCATGAGGTATAGAGTGCCAACTCGTGGCTGAAAAACATAAAACCCAGTGTCTACACATGAAAGACAATCAAAAATGGTAGTAATGATGATGATGATGATAGCAACGCTGATTAACACAGAAGACCCACCAGCCAGTCATCTGCCGAGTGCCCTGTTTGTCCAACCCTCTGCACACGTGAGTGCTAAACCACTCCAATCACGTCGGACTCTTTGTGATCCCATGGACTGTAGCCCGCCAGGCTGCTCTGTCCATGGGATTCTCCAGATAAGAACACTGGAGTGGGTTGCCATGCTCTCCTCCAGGGGATCTTCCTGACCCAGGGATCGAACCCGTGTCTCCTGCATTGGCAGGCAGATTCTTTACCACTGAGCCACCTGGGAAGCCCATCCAACCCTCTACTAGATGCTAAAGGAGAGAGGTACCAGGCAGATAGGTGAGGCCTCCATCTTCGAGTCACTTTCACTTATTGAATAGGTAAATAACAGATAAAAAGGAACACAGCAATGAAAAAATATCAGAGAGGTGTCTTTGAAATCCTGTGGCTCTATGATATTTTAAACAAAGGGCTCATAGTGAGATCTGATTCATCAGGGGGTGTGTGTGTGTGTGTGCCTGTGTGTGTGTGTGTGTGTGTGTGTGCACGCGCGCGCGCATGCGTGTGTTTAACAGCCTTAACCCTGGTTCAAAAGCCACATTAGCCCTCCACTGTGATAGACAGCATCACACATCAAACTGGTACAAAGCAGTAACCCAAGATGAGATGCTCTTTGAAAATTCCCCCTTTGGTGTTCATGCTTTTTCTGGAGTCAGAAGGAAGAACCAGGGGATGTGATTGTAAAGCCCTCCTGTTGGAACTATTGCCAATATAAGGAAATAAGCACAAATGGAGGAGACTGGATTGGATTAATTAAGGACATTATCGCTCGCTCTGTTTAATTACCTCCAAGTAACCGTTCCCAAAATGCTGTCAGAAGATGTTAACAAGTACGCCCAGAAAATAAAGAGGGAAAGGTCGAATGATTGTAGGAAATGCCCCTTCTTGGAGACTCATAAATCCTATTAACCTATTAAACTCCTCTGAATCCTATAACTGAGAGTCCCATTTAAATTGGTTACCTTGGGAAGCTGGCTCTGGAGTCAGGCAAACGTGGATGGTAATCTCAAATCTGTCTCCAGCCTTGTTAGTTTGGGCACATGCCTTTACCTCTCTGTGCCTCCGTTTTCTCATCTGTGAAATGGGGAGAATTAAAAGACCTACTTCATGGAACTGCATGAGGGTGAAATGAGATGGTGCAGGCGTCTCACCCAGCACCGTTTCTATGTCCAGTGAGAGCTTTAAAGATACCCAGCATTTTTCAATCTGCTTTGACCACACTAACATCCAGCTCCAACAAGCTTGGGCAAAGCAGGAGCAAATGCAGAGATGTGAAAAGTGGGGCCTTGTGAATTAAAGAAGGTGGGCGTTTAGAGTCAGCCTTCTTACAAGTACATAGCAGGATATTTGGTGAATAAATGCTTAGACCCTCTGGATGCTACAAGCTGCGGCATGGGACAAGCAAACTGGATGCAACCTCTGGCCATTTGGAATTTAGTCAACTGTATCTTTATTGACTCCATGGCCCTGAGTCACTCCCAGGAGCTACTGGCCTTGTGCTCCAGGCAGATGAAAGCCTAACTTCCTTGCAAGGCTCTGAAGATCACAGGCAAAAGCCTTGAAGGCCAACACAGGCCCCAGGCTAAGAAATAAAGGCCTGCCAGCCTCCTTGTCTCTGGGCCCATCATTCCAGAGAAAGCTGGTGGCAGCCCAACCCTGGCAGAGGACAAACAGCCTGTAGGGGACGTGTTATCGGTCAAAGCTGTAGGCTTCAGAGCTCATTAGCACCAGGCACTTGGAAGCCCGCCAGCCCTGGGGTCCCTGATGTGGTTAGCAAGTCCCACCGCTTTGCCGAAAAGCCTCTTCTGATCCCAGCACGGAGCATAGAAAGGTCCTGCCTCCGTGGCCTCTGACTGCTTAATCAATAACTTCAGAGAGGGAGAGAGAGAGGAGAGATAGGCAGCGAGAGAGGCAGGCCCCCTTCTCCCTGTCTCCCTCCACTTCCCCTCCCTCTGGGATGCTGAAAATAGCCTAATTAGATTGTCCCCCTGCCTGGGTACCATGGAGATAGCAAGCACAGAGGCTGTGACAGCTCTCACACATACTTCTGAAAGTTGTCTCTCTTCCCCGTCTGGCCGTCGTTGATGGAGATATAGGAGCCCAGCCCCACAGGACCAGAGAGGAGGGGAAGTCACAAGGCGAGGGTGATGGGCAGGTGGTTTATGTAAAGAAGACGACGCTCGCAAGGGCTTCCTAGGTGGCATTGGTGGTCAAGAACCTGCCTGCCAATGCAGGAGACATAAGAGACTCGGGCTCCATCCCTGGGTCAGGAAGATGCTCTGAAGGAGAGTATGGCAACCCACTCCAGTGTTCTTGCCTGGAGAATCCCATGGACAAAGAAGCCTGGCGGGCTACAGTCCATGGGGTTCGAAAAGAGTCAGACACGACTGAAGCGATAAGCACGCAGGTACGAGAATGCTTGCAAAGCACTGACGAAGCACAACCACGGACCCTTGTATGAAGCAGTGGCCCAGGGCACTACTAACCCTGACCTCATTCTCTGGGACCTGCTTCTGCATCCAAATCGCTTAGCAAGCACTTGTGTGTAAGGTGTAGTGGGCAGTGGGTTAAACACAGGTGTGCTGAAAGTTTCTCATAATTTATTTGAAATGAAAAGAGGGTGCACTGCTGCCCAGCAATCTGACCCCATCTCTTCCACCTTGTTCCCCCCACCCTCCACTCACTGTGCTTCAACCCACCAGGGCTTTTCCTGCACCATGATCACACACGCTTGTCCCCACCTCGGGGCCTTTGCACTTGCCTTTTCCCAGGTTGGACCTCCCTTCCCCAGATCTGCCCCTCATCATTTGTGTCCCCTCTCAAAGGAGGAGAGGTCCACCCTCATCATACCATCATGTCACTTTCTGTAGTATTATGCTGTTTTCTTTCTGCTTAGAACTGATTACTGTCTAAAATTATCTTTTGTGTCTGTTTTCTGCCTGCCCACCTGCAAAAGAATGTGTGCTTCATCAGAGTGGGCGTTGTGTCTTTCTGGTTCACTGATGCCCATATGTATTAGGTGCTCAATAAAAAATATTGGTGGGGGGACTTCCCTAGTGGTCCAGTGGCTAAGACTCCAGACTCTCGATGCAGGGGGTCTGGGTTCAGTCTCTGATCAAGGAAGTAGATCCCACATGCTGCAACTGAGAGCTCACAAGCCCAGCTAAGACTCAGCACAGCCAAACAAATAAGTGTACTTGTGTGCTTAGTCGCTTCAGTTGTGTCCGACTCTTTGCTACCCTGTGGATCACAGCCCACCAGGCTCCTCTGACCATAGGATTCTCCAGGCAAGAATACTGGAGTTGGTTGCCATGCCCTCCTCCAGGGGATCTTCCCCACCCAGGGTTCAAACCCATGCCTCCTGCATCTCCTTCATTGCAAGTGGATTCCTTACCACTGAGCCCTCAGAGAAGCCCAGAGAAATAAATAAGAAATATTTAAAGTATATATTTTTGGAAGAAATGAACAAGAATATCTTGGAGGGGGTCCAGTTCATTCAAGCAGAGATTTGCCGAGTAGAGTCATTCAACCGGCTTTCTTAAAGGCCAGATACTTGTTGTAGGAGGCACCTGATTCTAATAATGCTTGATTATGAGGTTGTAGAGGTTAATTAGTAAAGGTCTAGACTCAAAAAAACAAATAACGCTAGCAATTCTGTTTTTCTGGTTATTCGATTTTACATTCCTGAGATTTCAGCTAAAATTCTGTCTGTTATTCTAATGATTGAATGTGTCAAGTATCTAGGAGATAGTTTTACCTCTAAGAATCTATAACACTAATGATTCTGACGTCAAGATTCTCTTGGTTTCTCATTATTTATTTAAAATGGATTCTGTCAAGCTAAGCACAATATTCTATTGTCTTAAGTAGGGGGTCTTAATAAGGGGGTTATAAGCTGAATCTGATCCATTAATACATTTTGTTTGAGCTCTTCAATGTCACCCTACAAAATGATTTTTAAAATTAATTTATGGCCAATACTCACAATTTAGGATGTTCTTCCTTTTAAAAATTGGATTTCTGTTTGCTCTTTCCTATAGAATGGAAAAAGCAGCCATGCTGAACCCCCACCCCCACCAAGCAATGAGGGGCTGCAGTGGACTGTGCCTGCCTCCTCCAGACAAGACACCGGTGCTGCCATTTACCACCTTACCTCGAGGGGGTCACCTTGGCTGCCTGGCCCTTGCAGGCATTTGAGTTTGCAATCTTGGCCATGAGGCTCCGGAATCCGGTGGTTTTGAATCTAAGTTCCAGTGTGCATTTGAGACTCCTACAACCTCTACCTAAAATTAGTAAAGCTACAGGAAAGAATCTGCTACTGCAGCATCTGTAGCCAGGTTCCTCCGAGGTTTCTGATTCCAGCTTTTGACCCTTCAGCCTTCCCCACATCCCAGGATGCTGGTAATAATATAGCATGTGTGTGCATGTTAAGTCACTTCAGTCGTGTCTGACTCTTTGTGACCCTATGGACTGTGACCCGCCAGGCTCCTCTGTCCATGGGATTCTCCAGGCAAGAATACTGGAGTGGGTCACCATGCCCTCCTGCAGGGGATCTTTCCCAACCCAGGGATCAAAACAGCCGCTCTTACATCTCCAGCATTGGCAGGCAGGTTCTTTACCACCAGCACCATCTGGGAAGCCTGATAATAAAACTGACCTTTTCCAGTCCTATGGCCACGGCTGAGTTTTGCAAATTTGCTGGCATAATGAGTGCAGCATTTTAACAGCATCATCTTTTAGATAATAATATAGGGGACAGTAAAAGGGGAGGAGGAAATGAGATCACTGCAGAAGGCAGAGCTTCCTGCAAATAAATAAAGTCCCACTTTTATTAGAAAGAAACAGATGAGATCCTTAACAGTAGTTAGGTCATAAAATAGCATCAGAATCTGCTTTTCTGTTTCTTTTCCTCTTTATCACTGCTGCTTCCGTTTAGTCATTCAGTTGTGTCTGACTCTTTGTGACCCCATGGACTATAGCCCACCAGGCTCCTCTGCTCATGGGATTTCCCAGGCAAGAATACTGGGGTGGTTGCCATTTCCTTCTCCAGGGGATCTTCTCAACCCAGAGATCGATCAAACACTATGTCTCCTGCTTGACAGGCAGATTCTTTGCCATTGAGCCACCTGGGAAGCCCCTTTTCTCTTTATTACAATGAGTATATTATTTTATAGTAAAAAAGCAATTACAGTGATGTGTGTCAATTATTTCTGAATAAAACTGAAGAGAAAGAAGCAAAACAGAAGAACAAAAAAACCTCCCCTCAAGGCATATGACCCTGAACAAATCCTGTACTTTCTCACCTTGCCTTTGCTCCTGCTGACCCCCCTTCCTAGAATGCCCTTCGTGACCTCTTCCAAAACCCAAATCAAGTCTCACCCTCTCTCTAAGGCACAGCAGCTCAGAATCCAGCTCAAAACCAGACGTCCGGAGCCAGCTCCCAGCTCCCCCACCTACAGCTGGGAAGCTGGGTTAACCATTTTGTCTCCCAGCTAACTTCCTCATCTATAAATAGGGATTATTATAATGGCCTGACCATAAGCTGCTGTGATGTTTAAATGAAAGAAACACACACACACACACACACACACACACACTCCCTCTTAGAGCCTGGGACCTGGTCAGTGCCTACTCAGTGTTAATGCTAACTACTCACCATCCTCGCTGGGGTCCTTATCCTCTGATTTACAGAGGCTTTGAAACGGCTGATTGGTGGTTGTAAACTGTCTCATGTCACTCCCTAACTGTTTTATGGATACTTTATAGTCATTGTATGGCATGTTTTAGTCAGTCATTAAACATCTTTCAGGCACTGTCTTAGTTGGGCGGAGGCAGATGTTGAGACAAAGATCTGGATGAGATGGTCGTTAGTGAGCTGACGACCCCTGGAAGTCTCAGCAGAGAAGTGGGGACGTGACAAGGGGGGAGGGTGTACTGGCAAGCAAGTTACCCCTGACACGGCTGGAGCACACTCACGATGGGGACCACCGAGAGCACGTGTGAAGACCATCTCATCATGGTTGCACCCAAGCAGTGAGGAAGCTGGGCTATTAACCCTCCAATGCTAATCTAAATTTAGAAGATTTTTTTGAATTAATTTTTATTATAGTTGCTTTGCAATCTAGGAGACCCTGGTTCAATTCCTGGGTCAGGAAGATCAGCTGGAGAAGGGGTAGGCTACCCACTCCAGGATTCCAGCCTGGAGAATCCCAGTCCATGAGGTCGCAAAGAGTTGGACACAACTGAGCGACTTTCACTTTTCATAGCTGCTTTACAATGTTGTGTTAGTCTGTGCTGTACAGCAGAGGGAATCAGCTATACTTATACATATATCCCCATTTTTTGGATTTCCTTCCTTTGCACTGAGTAGAGTTCCCTGAGCTATACAGTGGGTTCTCTTTGGTTATCTATTTTATACACAGTATCAGTGTAAATATGTCCATCCCAATCTCCCAATTCCTTGCATCCCTTTCTTTCCCTCCTCCGTATCCACATGTTTGTACTCTACGTCTGTGCCTCTATTTCTATTTTGCAAATAAGATGATCTATACCACTTTTAACACAGTTTTATTTATTTATTTATGGTCTTCCCAGGCTTCTCTCTAGTTGCAGCGGCTCCTCTTGTTGTGGAGCACAGGCTCTAGGGCGCGTGGGCTTCAGCAGCTGCACAAGCTCCCGGGCTCCAGAGCTCAGCAGTTGTGGCACACGGGCTCAGTTGCCCCACAGCGTGTGGGATCTTCCCGGACCCATCGAACCCATGTCTCCTGCATTGGCAGGCAGATTCTTTACCACTGAGCCACCAGGGAAGTCCCTATCTATACCATTTTGATAGATTCCATATATATGCATTAATATATGGTATTTGTTTTTCTCTTTCTGACTTACTTCACTCTGTATGATAGACTCTAGGTTCAGCCACGACTCTACAAATGACCTAATTTTGTTCCTTTCTATGGCTGACTATGATTCCACTGTAGTTATTTTTAATTATTATTTACCCACCGATGTTCCCTAAAATGTTAACACCCTGACACTTCCATTCTGCTCCATTCACCTCCCAGGCATGCTCCTGCGGTCCGAGAAAACCCTCATGTGGAGCATCACCCGTCCTGGCAAGCAGAAACCTACAGCAGGTATGGAAGAGAGACAAGCTGAAGGAATAAGGGCAGGGCACCAATAACACCCGCTACAGTCAACTACAAGTGCCAGGCACTGGAAGACTCAGCGACTGCTCCTCCTATTGTGGGATTTAAAGGAGAGAGTCATGTAAACACTCATGTGCAATAGGAATACAGAAGCAGAGGGACTGCCTGGGTGGTCCAGTGGTTAAGACTCCATGCTCCTAAATGCAGGGGGCCTGGGTTCAATCCTTGGTAAGGGAGCTAGATCCCACATGCCATAGTTAGAACTCAGCATAGCCAAATAATAATATATAAAATTTATGAAGAAAAGAATAAAGCTAGGGGTAGAGATGGGGAGTAGGGAGGAGGCTCAGGAGGAAAGGGATATATATATATAGACTGATTCATGTTGTTGTATGGCAGAAACCAACACAAAATTGTAAGGCAATTTTCCACCAATTAAAAAACACAAATTTTTTAAAAAAGAGTATAGGCGCAGAGCTAGATGACAGGGCACAAGAGGGGTCTGAGGGAGGGAAAGGCCAGTTCTCTGCAGGGAGCTGGAAGAACAGCTGCAGAGAAGAAAGCTGGCATGAGCAAAGGGTTGCTGGATCACACTAGAGGAGCCAAGAGCAAGTCTGCACGAGGCCATATAAGAGTGGGGGCTGGGAGAGTGTACCGAGGGGAAAGTCGTGAAGGGCCCTGAAGGGCACATTTAAAAGCTTGGGTTCTCACCCTTGGGCAATGGAAGGCTCTCAAGTTTTTAAGTAACGCAGCAATGTGAAATTATTGGGATCTTCGATTCCTCTGGCTGCAGTGGGGAGATGAGTTGAAGGAAGGAAAGAACAAAAGCAGAGAGAGCAATATGGTGGCCATGGCAATAAATACAGGCAAGAGATAAGGAACATTTGTGGGTGGAGAGTAGAGAAAAGGAAGCAATATGGGAGATGTGGGAACTACAGGATTGGGACCTATTGGGTGTGGGAGGTGTGGGAAGAGAGCAGAGTCTAGAATGAGTCTCTATTCTCTGGTTTGGGGAAACAGGTGATGGAAAGAACCATCTGCTGAGACCCATAAAACAAGAGGAGGGGCTGGTCTGGTGGGAGAAAGGATGAATCTCTTTTTGATGTCCAATAGAACATCATGTATACATTTGGCTACATGAGTCTGCAACTCAAGAAAGAGACTTGAGAGTAGGAGACAGACATTCTTGGAGGACAAGGACTTGCGTGTGGTTCATTGTATTGTCTGTAACACCTAGAATAGACCCTTAAAGAGGCACATGGATCAGTTCAGTTCAGTTCAGTTGCTCAGTTGTGTCCGACTCTTTGCGACCCCATGCATCGCAGCACGCCAGGCCTCCCTGTCAATCACCATCTCCCAGAGTTCACTCAGACTCACGTCCATCGAGTCGGTGATGCCATCCAGCCATCTCATCCTCTGTCGTCCCCTTCTCCTCCTGCCCCCAATCCCTCCCAGCATCAGAGTCTTTTCCAACGGATGCTGCTGCCGCCGCTGCTGCTAAGTCACTTCAGTCGTGTCCGACTCTGTGTGACCCCATAGACAGCAGCCCATCAGGCTCCGCCGTCCCTGGGATTCTCCAAGCAAGAACACTGGAGGGGGTTGCCATTTCCTTCTCCAATGCATGAAAGTGAAAAGTGAAAGTGAAGTCGCTCAGTCGTGTCCGACTCTTCTCGACCCCATGGACTACAGCCCACCAGGCTCTTCTGTCCATGGGATTTGCCAGGCAAGAGTACTGGAGTGGGGTGCCGTTGCCGTCACTGTTGATCCCTAGACAGGGAACTAAATCCCACATGCTGCAACTAAGACCTGCCACAGCCAGATAAATTTAAAAAAAAAAATTTTTTTTTTAAGAGTAGCCTGAGCTGGACGGTCTGAAAGGTGGAAAAGAAACAGAGAAGAAAGCATTGCATGAAAACCAAGGAAAAGGTGAGTTTCAAAGACCGGAGAGTGGCCAGCGGAGTCAGACATGAGGTGTAGCTGAGTAGGCTGGAGAAGAGAGTGTATGCCATTCAGGGATGGTATCTGTGTGCCCCCAGTGAGTGTAAACATGTGAAGTGAGATTCCGGGTCACATCACAGGGTATAACTCACTTCCTTTTCTTATGTCTTCTCTCATTTGCACATCCAACATATATGTACTCACTACCTGTAGTGAGCCAGGCAGCATGCACAGTACTAGCACCACAGTAATGAACAAGGCAGATAAAAATGTCTGATAATTTATGGTACAGATGAACCTACTTGCAGGGCAGGAATAGAGAGGCAGATGTATAGAACAGATACGTGGACACAGAGAGGGAAGGGGAGGTGGGATGAGTTGGGAGAGTAGGATTGACATATATACACTGCCATGTGTAAAACAGCTAGCTGGTGGGAGGCTGCTGCACAGCACAGGAAGCTCAATTCGATGCTCTGTGATAACCTAGAGGGGTGGAACTGGGTGGGGGAGTGGTCCAAGAGAGAAAGAAAATAGGTATTCATATAGCTGACTCAATTTGTCATACAGCAGAAACTAACACAACATTGTACTTGCATTGCAATTATACCCCAATAAAAAAAAGGTCTGATGAATGAATGAATGAAGTCCCCAGTGACTTGCAGAGTCCTTGAGGACAGAGTTCTGAGTCATGCTTCACTGGCATCCTCTCTGCCCTCAGCCACAAGTCAGAGAGACAGAGAAAGTGCTCCATAAATGCTGACTGAGTGTCAAGGGCTGGAATGTTGATACAGTAGCAGGGAAGTGGACTCCACGCACCCCCACCCATCACCCTGCTGAGAGCTGGTGGTTTGACCTCTCTGGTTCTGGGTTTAGGAAACAAGGCAAGGGACAGGTGCCCAGAGCAAACACACCCACTCAGATTGCTGGGGTCACTCTGGCCCCTTCTTTTGGAGGAGGAAGGAAAGAGTCTGGCAGGCTTATTTTCCTTTCCTGCCAATGATGCTAACACTCAGATGTGAGTCTCTTCTTTGCACAGATGATATGCTAGCTAATAAAAGCTCATCTGAAATCAGTCTCTTGGAGAGTGTTTTTGTGTATGTGTTTGTGTGTGTGTGTGTGCGCGTGTGTGTGGCTTCACTGCCCATCTGTAGCCTAAGCTGCAGGGAGACATATGCCTTAGTGGGTGACTTTGCAATTGAAAAGGACTCCAACATTCTGTGCTCAACTCTCTGAAATAACCCTCCCACCGCTTCAGACCTTCCCTGCTCACAAGCCGAGGTCACCCAAGAAATGCCATGTGGCCGCAATGCTTTTCCAAACAGGCAGCCGTCCCTGGGACATTAGTGCCCAAGAGGAAGAGTATCTGTTTGCAAAGGTCACCTGCTCCTCGTTCCCGCCAGCATCCACCCCGCCTTCTCTGATCACAGTTCTTCCCCTCCCCCACTCTGCAGCCATGTGGTCAGTGGGGTCAACCTCAGTGTCCTGTTTCAAGAAATGACCCTTGTCCCGGGCCTGGTCAATCAGAAAGTCCCACTGGCCTGAGGAGGGGAGCAAGGATGAGAAAGTACTCAGACTTGTCCAGTGAGAGTCAATCTCAGGACCCTCATGGAAGATTTTTTTCCTAGAAGTGGAAGAGAGAAAGAGCTGGATTTAAATTCCACTTCTGCATACTTCCCTGGTGGCTCAGGCAGTAAAGCATCTGCCTGCAATGCAGGAGACCCAGGTTCAATCCCTGGGCCGGGAAGATCCCCTGGAGAATGAAAGGGCAACCCACTCCAGTACTCTTGCCTGGAAAATCCTATGGACATAGAAGCCTGATGGGCTACAGTCCACGGGGTCGCAAAGAGTTGGACATGACTGAGTGACTTCACTTTCACTTTCTGCACACTTACTATGTGCCCTTGGGCAAATAACTTATCTGAGACTCATTTTGTTCATTGGCCAAAAATGGGTATCCAACCATCCAGTGCTTGCAAGATGACAACACACAGTGGGTGCTTCATAAACACCATCCCCCACACCCAGCCTCTTCTTCCTCTATGCTTCTTAACAGCTGATCTCATCTATCTGGAAACCTTCCAAAACTCATAAATTTAAATCTCCAGCACTGATCTCTCTTTTGATCTTCAGACTCATCTATCCAACCACTGACTTGGCATGTCTGTCTGGATGTTTCCCAAGTGTTCCAAACTTAACAATGCCTCAAATCGAGGACTGAGCCATTCTTCCCTGCACACGCATTCAATCACCTTCATCTCAGAAATGGCACCTCCAATGGTCTCAGCCAGCCAACCCAGCAAGCCAGGAGGTATCCCCCATTTTCAGAACTAAGCCATCACCAGGTTCTGTTGATAGTCTCTCATATATTTCTTGAATCTCTCCCCTTTCCAAAAACATCCCCATCCCAACCTAGGTTCAGTCACCATCATCTCCTGCCTGGATGAGAGCACTGATCCACTCTAGACTGAGCATCTAGAGATCTCTTTGTAAAAGGGGAATCTGGTTGAGGTCACCCCCTCTGCATACAGTTTTCCAGTGGCTTCCCAGGACTTTCAGAATAAAATCAGAAATCTTTACCTTAACTCAAAAAGAGCGTGAACTGGTCCAGCCCAGCCTTCTGGCCTCACCATTGACCATTCCTTTGGCCCTGACTTTGGGGATACTTAACACACAGACCTGACTATCAAGCAACCTGACTTCTGGTTCCTGAATGACCACAGGCTTCCTTTTGAGCTTTGACTGCATAACATCTCTTCTCTGGGGCTTTTTAAAAATGGACAAGTAGGACACTAAGGAGCCTTACAGATCTGTCAAAAGCTGGGCTTTTTTCTATAGCCCCTTTGAGGGAGACTTAGAGAAGAGACCAAATATATACACACAGTGGAATACTCCTCAGCCATAGAAAAGGAATAAAATAATTCCATTTGCAGCAACATGAACGGACCTAGAGATTATCAGACTTAGTGAAATAAGTCAGACGGAGAAAGACACATGCCATAGGATACCATTCACATGTGGAATCTAAAAAATGACACGAATGACCTTATTTAGGAAACAGAAATAGACTCAGAGACACACAAAACAAATTTATAGCTACCAAAGGGAAAAGGTGGGGAGAAGGATAAATTAGGCGTAGGAGCTTAACATATCTACACCCTTCTATACATAAAATAGATAAACAACAAGGATCTACTGTACAGCACAGGGAATTATATTCAATCTTATAGTAACCTATAATAGAAAAGAATCTGAAAGAGAATAGATATGTATAGATACATAGTAGATATATATGTACAACCAAATCACCCTTATGGCAGAAAGTAAAGAGGAACTCAAAAGCCTCTTGATGAAAGTGAAAGTGGAGAGTGAAAAAGTTGGCTTAAAGCTCAACATTCAGAAAACGAAGATCATGGCATCTGGTCACATCACTTCATGGGAAATACATGGGGAAACAGTGGAAACAGTGTCAGATTTTATTTTTCGGGGCTCCAAAATCACTGCAGATGGTGATTGCAGCCATGAAATTAAAAGACACTTAGTCCTTGGAAGGAAAGTTATGACCAACCTAGATAGCATATTCAAAAGCAGAGACATTACTCTGCCAACAAAGGTCCGTCTAGTCAAGGCTATGGTTTTTCCTCTGGTCATGTATGGATGTGAGAGTTAGACTGTGAAGAAGGCTGAGCACCGAAGAATTGATGCTTTTGAACTGTGGTGTTGGAGAAGACTCTTGAGAGTCCCTTGGACTGCAAGGAGATCCAACCAGTCCATTCTGAAGGAGATCAGTCCTGGGTGTCCTTTTGAAGGAATGATGCTAAAGCTGAAACTCCAATACTTTGGCCACCTCATGCGAAGAGTTGACTCATTGGAAAAGACACTGATGCTGGGAGGGATTGGGGGCAGGAGGAGAAGGGGACAACAGAGAATGAGATGGCTGGATGGCATCACTGACTCGATGAACGTGAGTCTGAGTGAACTCCGGGAGTTGGTGATGGACAGGGAGGCCTGGCGTGCTGCGATTCATGGGGTCGCAAAGAGTCGGACACGACTGAGTGACTGAACCGAACTGAACTGAAATCTCTTTACTGTACACCTGAAATTAACACAACATTATAAATCAATTATACTTCAGTCTAAAAAAGAATGCAAGGCCAGCATATGGCTTATCCAACAGTTATTATTTCGTTCTGCCCCACAGAATATTATGGACATTGTCAGTTCTGTTTATTGTTGTTGTTAGTAGTATTTGCAGATTGCTTTTATGCCCTCTGTCTTGTAACGAAGAGAAGGTTTCTTGCCATTCGAGCAGGTTGGGTTTTTGCACGTGGCCAAAACAAACAATTCTCAGAAATATACACCAATGTTTGAAAAGATCGGAATACATCAATCTTAGGGAGACAGAGGCTTTGAAGGCAAAGAAATCTGGGTCTAAATCTGGATTTGACCATTTTGGAACTTGCATAACCTGGAGCAAAATGGGTCATGTTCCTCCCATATTTGAAGCCCTTCCTTGGTTCCCCAGTGATCTGAGGCTATAGTCCTGGGTCACTGCCATAGGGTCTAAGACTCTGTGTGTTCTGGCCATTGCGACTGCTCTGATCTCATTCTGCACCACACCCCTCTCATCTCACTCTGCTTCAACCATGCTGACCTTCTCACTCCTGAAATCTTTCCCACTTTGAGGTTCATACACATGCTGTTTCCTCCAGTGGGATGTGTGCCCCTTGACAACACCAACTATTCAGTTTCAGCTCACTGTTATCCTCTTAGGGATGCTGTCTTGATGGTCTATCCATCCCCAAGACTCTGTCTAATGTCCTTTGTAGATGCCCTCACAGCTCCCTCTAATTAGATCTCAACAGCATAGATCATGGCTGTCATCCAATACTTGGTTAAGAATGCAATTTTGAGCTTACATTCCTATTAGAGTACAAGCCCTATGAAGACCCAAGTGCCAAAGAATTGATGTTTTCAAATTGTGGGGGTGGAGAAAACTCTGGAGAGCCCCTTGTAATGCAAGGAGATTAAATGAGTCTATTCTAAAGGAAATCAATCCTGAATATTCATTGGAAGGACTGATGCTGAAGCTGGAGCTCCAATACTTCGCCCATGTGTTGCAAAGAGCCAACTCATTGGAAAAGACCCTGATGCTGGGAAAGGCTGAAAGCAAAAGGAGAAGGGGGTAGCAGAGGATGAGATGGTTGGATGGCACGGACTCAATCAACATGTACTTGAGCAAACTCCAGAAAATGGTGGAAGACAGGGGAGCCTGGCATGCTGCAGTCCATGGGGTCACAAAGAGTCGGATACAACTTAGTGACTATACAACAACAACCACCTACAAAGACAGGGATCACTGACACTCTGACAGGGCATCGCCAGCTCCCAGCACAGTGCCTGACATTTAGATCATTATCGAATGAATGACTGTGAAGTGATATAACCCCCTGTAGCCTCTGCTTTTGCACCATGAGGATAATCAGGACTAACTCCTGGAATGATTGCAGGGAGAAGTAGGGAAATTCCGCAGGCTTATTATCATGCCTGGCCCACGTTAAAGGGGCATCAAAGGGCAAGATTCAGCAAAGGGCATGATTTAGGGATCCAGAGCATGGTGTTTCCAATCCTGGCTCTTCCACTTTGTAGCCATGTGACTGTGACAGACACCTCTCTGATCACCCAGAGCTGTTGTGGGGGATTAAACAAGATCTTGCAAGTGAAGGTCCTGACATAAAATTGGCAATTTGTAAAGTCCAAATGCTATTACTCTAAGTCAGGTCAGTGGTTTTCCATCACAGAGAGCTTTATAAAGCACTGATGGCCAGGCCCCATTCCGGATCAATTAAATCCATTTATCTAGGGTAGAATCCTGGGTGATTGGCACTTTTCCCAACCTATTTATTATGAACATGCTTAAGCACACAGAAGAGTTGAGGAATTTTTACCATGAATGCTCATATATCCACAACTTAATTTCTGCATTTAACATTTACTATTCTTGCTTTTTCCATGAAGTGGTGGGATCGGATGCCATCTTGTTTTCTGAATGTTGAGCTTTAAGCCAACTTTTTCACTTTCCACTTTCACTTTCATCAAGAGGCTTTTGAGTTCCTCTTCACTTTCTGCCATAAGGGTAGTGTCATCTGCATATCTGAGGTTATTGATATTTCTCCCAGCAATCTTGATTCCAGTTTGTGTTTCTTCCAGTCCAGCATTTCTCATGATGTACTCTGCATATAAGTTAAATAAACAGGGTGACAATATACAGCCTTGACGAACTCCTTTTCCTATTTGGAACCAGTCTGTTGTTCCATGTCCAGTTCTAACTGTTGCTTCCTGACCTGCATACAAATTTCTAAGGAGGCAGATCAGATGGTCTGGTATTCCCATCTCTTGAAGAATTTTCCACAGTTTATTGTGATCCACACAGTCAAAGGCTTTGGCATAGTCAATAAAGCAGAAATAGATGTTTTTCTGGAACTCTCTTGCTTTTTCTATGATCCAGCGGATGTTGGCAATTTGATCTCTGGTTCCTCTGCCTTTTCTAAAACCAGCTTGAACATCAGGAAGTTCATGGTTCACATATTGCTGAAGCCTGGCTTGGAGAATTTTGAGCATTACTTTACTAGCGTGTGAGATGAGTGCAATTGTGCGGTAGTTTGAGCATTCTTTGGCGTTGCCTTTCTTTGGGATTGGAATGAAAACTGACCTTTTCCAGTCCTGCGGCCACTGCTGAGTTTTCCAAATTTGCTGGCATATTGAGTGCAGCACTTACACAGCATCGTCTTTCAGGATTTGGAATAGCTCAACTGGAATTCCATCACCTCTACTAGCTTTGTTCATAGTGATGCTTTCTAAGGCCCACTTGACTTTGAAATTAAAAGACACTTACTCCTTGGAAGGAAAGTTATGACCAACCTAGATAGCATGTTCAAAAGCATAGACATTACTTTGCCAACAAAGGTTCGTCTAGTCAAGGCTATGGTTTTTCCTGTGGTCATGTATGGATGTGAGAGTTGGACTGTGAAGAAGGCTGAGCACCGAAGAATTGATGCTTTTGAACTGTGGTGTTGGAGAAGACTCTTGAGAGTCCCTTGGACTGCAAGGAGATCCAACCAGTCCATTCTGAAGGAGATCAATCCTGGGATTCCTTTGGAAGGAATGATGCTAAAGCTGAAACTCTAGTACTTTGATCACCTCATGCGAAGAGTTGACTCATTGGAAAAGACTCTGATGCTGGGAGGGATTGGGGGCAGAAGGAGAAGAGGACGACATAGGATGAGATGGCTGGATGGCATCACTGACTCGATGAACGTGAGTCTGAGTGAACTCCGGGAGTTGGTGATGGACAGGGAGGCCTGGCGTGCTGCGATTCATGGGTCGCAAAGAGTCGGACACAACTGAGCGACTGATCTGATCTGATCTGATTCTTGCTTTTTCATATATTTATCCATCTTTCCACCCATCAACCCATATTTGTGGGGTTGCTTTTTTTTTATTATTTCAAAGTAAATTGCAGACAGCAGTCTATCTTCCCCTACACACTTCTGCATGAGTGTCATGTCATGAACTAAAGTTCAGTATCTGTTTATATTTGTCTCTTTGGAGATAAAATTTATTTAAGAATGTAACACACAATCTGAAGTATATCATTTTACAGGTTTAACAATTGCATCTGCTGGCATGCATGCTCAGTCGCTCAGGGGTGTCTGACTCTTTGAGATCGCATGGACTGTGGCCTGCCAGGCTCCTCTGTCCATGAAATTTTCCAGGCAAGAATACTGGATTGGGTTTCCCTGTCCTCCTCCAGGGGATCTTCCTGAGCCAGGGATTGAACTCGAGTCTCTTCTGTCTCCTGCATTGGCAGATGGATTCTTTGCCAACTGCGACACCTGGGAAGCCCCCTTGCATACACCCATGTAACCTCAACCTGTATCAAGATGGACAACATCACCACCACCCCAGAAAGTTCCTTCATATCCTTCCTCAGTGAATGCATACCTCTACTCCCCAGAATCAACCCTTGTTCTGATTTTTTTCTCCATAGATTACTTTAGGGCAATGGAGTTTTCAATACTCTAGAGGAGCATAAATTAACATTGTAAATCAACTATCCTTTAATAAAATTGCTAAAAAAGTGCTCTAGGGGAGATTCTTTGTGAAGTCAAAATTCAGAACCAAAGACCTAGTTAAATGCACTTACCCTAGTGAGTCTCAGGAGAGGGGAGGAGACCGGGACAAGGAAGAGTCACTGGCCCCCCTCGAATTGGCCAGGGAGGCGAGGAGGAAAAGAAGCAAACACATAACATTCTCAGAAGGACAAAGCTCTTACAGATGTAAAACAGATTCAGGATTGAGGGTGTGTAGAGGGAGGAGCAGTGTATGATTGTGAAGGGATAGAATGAAGAAAAGCTTGGTGGTGATGGAATCTTATTCCAGCAGTGGTTACTGTAATCTACCCATGTGACAAAATGGGTACACACACATCGTACCCATGTCAAATTCCTATTTTTGATACTATAACTATAATTATGTAAGATTGAACCAGTGGAAGAAACCTGGTAAGGAGTACATGTAACCTCTCTGTACTATTTTTACATCTATCTGTAACTCTACAATTATTTCAGAAGTAAAAGGTATATTAAGTGAACACCTAGAAAGCTAACACAAAGGACTACATTGGCTATGATTCCATTTGTACCATGTTGGGGAGCATGCGGACCTACTTCACGGTAGAGGAATCGAAACAGCGGCTTCCTCTAGCAGTGGTCCCCAACCGTTTTGGCACCAGGGAGCAATTTTGTGGAAGATGATTTTTCCACGGATCGGAGTGTGGGATGATTCAAACGCATTACATTTATTGGGCACTTTATTTCTATTATTATTACATCAGCTCCACTTCAGATCAACAGGCATTAGATCCCAGAGTCTGGGAACCCCCACCCTAGGAGATGGGGGCGCTGCCTGAGAAGAGCTCTAAGGGAATTTAGGGGATGATGGAAAGGTTCTCCATCCTCATAGGGGAGTTGGTGATGCAGGTTTACGCATCTGTCGAAACTCATTGTTCACTTCAGCTACTGGGCAGTTGGCTGTATGTAAATTATACTGATTAAAACAAATTCGAGGCTGAGGATTTGGCAGTGGGGGACTTGCAGACACCAATTACATGCATGCTAAGCAGTTTTATCCCCAGAAGACTCAGCACTGGGTGCCTTATATAAAATGAATTTTGGCCGTCATTTATCAAATTTTAACAAACTTTTTTTTTTTTTTTTTTCAAAATTACAATTCAGCATGCCAAGATAACAGACCCAAAGGAAGCTTTCTGTTTGAAGTGGAGATAAGCAACTGAAGGTCTCTCGAAGGCCCCTCCCTCAGGACTTCCCCTTCTATCCCATAAGACCCTGAGACACATCCAAAAATCCTTAGAGATCATGGATCCCAGGTTGAGGGCAAAGTCAGTTGCACAGGTGAGCACTGCACAACTTCAGACTATGATGTGAATGACATCACTTGGAGGTGTGCAAGGCAGCAGACTTGGGGGCCATGCTGTAACACAAGCAAGACAAGTAGGCCTGGAAAAGGTGATGAATGGTAGCTAGGACTTAGCCAGAGCACCAAGCTCAAGAGAGCATGGTGGGGCTTGACGCAAACTGGTAAACTCAGCCCTGTTAAAAGTAAGGACAGCTGCTACTCACCTCTGACTGATTGTTGCTATGCGGGAAAACCAGCTCAGTACTGCCAGATCTGAATTTTTTCAAGAGAAGCCAAAAATCTGGATTTCATATGAAGCTTCCCAGTTTTTAAATGCTAGGAATTAAGTTTATTTTTAAAAAAAATTATGTAGCCCAAATCAAATGTATCTGCAAGACAAATACACCTCTGGGTCACCACTTTGCAGCTTTTGGTTTGACAGTTTCATCAGAAAGTATCTGAGTTCTTGGCAACAAATAAAAAGAGGCACGTATGTATCACACCCTCTGTGCCATGGATATATCCAGGAATTGGAGCGGTCTGCCTTCTGAGTCAGGAGACCTCAGTCACACCTCCCTGCAATTTCCAAGGAATTATGCAATCGGCATTACCAGCGACACAGGCAGAAACCCCGGCTCGGGAAGCACAGAAAGAGCGACGGTGCTGTTTCCTGCATGTCCGTCCACCCCTTGGCCAGTGATACACCTGAGTGGCCACCGTTGTGAAGGCGGAGATTCCAAGATTGAGGTACCCAGATCTCAGACTCAGAGCAGCTCAGCATAGGCACCATTTAAATGAATAAGCAGGATAAAACTGCTTGCTTAATACACTCCACAGGGGAGTTTGGGAGAGAATGGATACATGTATATGCATGGCTGAGTCCCTTGGCTATTCACCTGAATTCTCACAACATTGTTAATCAGCTACAGCCCCAAAACAAAATAAGAAGTTTTTTAAAAATAAAATTCACATTAGATGATCTAAAAGCAGGCTCTTCTATATAAATAAATACATAGAAATGAATGCAAACATGTCAGGTTTTTCAAGCCCTTCTTCCATGTCATTTGGAGAAATCCTCTGAGATTTAGGAGGAATTCTTAACCACGCAAGAGTAGAAGCCAGTGAGGGAGCAAGAGAGAGCAGGAAAAATTTCAGAAGCCAAACCATCATTTTTGTTGGGCTGAAGGCCAGTTGGACATTCAAAAGACACTCCTGGGACTTCCCTGGTGGGCCAGTGGTTAAGAATCCACCCGCCAATGCAGGGAACATGGGTTTGATCCCTGGTCCAAGAACAAAGATCCCACATGCCACGGGGCAACTAAGCCCATGTGCCACAGCTACTGAGCCCTGGCACCTGGAGCCTGTGTTCTGACTCAAGAGAAGCCACTGTGCCTTGCAACTAAAGAGTAGCCCTGGCTTACCACAACTAGAGAAAGCCCACACACAGCAATGAAGACCTTGCAAAGCCATAAATTAAAATAAATTGAAAATAATATTTTTTTAAAAGACACTCTTTTTTGGGTTCGGGACATGCCTGACTGACTGGAAAAGATTGGTTTTCATATCAATCCCAAAGAAAGGCAATGCCAAAGAGTGCTCAAGCTACCACCCAATTGCACTCATCTCACACGTTAGCAAACTAATGCTCAAAATTCTCCAAACCAAGCTTCAACAGTATGTAAACCGTGAAATTCCAGATGTACAAGCTGGATTTAGAAAAGGCAGAGGAACCAGAGATCAAATTGCCAACATCCCTTGGATCATCAAAAAAGCAAGAGAGTTCCAGAAAAATGTCTACTTCTGTTTTATTGACTATGCCAAAGCCTTTGGCTGTGTTCAGTTCAGTTCAGCCACTCAGTCGTATCTGACTCTTTGCAACCCCATGACTTGCAGCACACCAGACCTCCCTGTCCATCACCAACTCCCGGAGTTCACTCAAACTCACGTCCATCAAGTCGGTGATGCCATCCAGCCATCTCATCCTCTGTCGTCCTCTTCTCCTCCTGCCCCCAATTCCTCCCAGCATCAGTGTCTTTTCCAATGAGTCAACTCTTCGCATGAGGTGACCAAAGTACTGGAGTTTCAGCTTCAGCATCATTCCCTCCAAAGAACACCCAGGGCTGATCTCCTTTAGAATGGACTGGTTGGATCTCCTTGCAGTCCAAGGGACTCTCAAGAGTCTTCTCCAACACCACAGTTCAAAAGCATCAATTCTTCAGTGTCAGCTTTCTTAACAGTCCAACCCTCACATTCATACATGACCACTGGAAAAACCATAGCCTTGACTAGACGGACCTTTGTTGGCAAAGTAATGTCTCTGCTTTTCAATATGCTACCTAGGTTGGTCATAACTTTCCTTCCAAGGAGTAAGCGGCTTTTAATTTCATGGCTGCAATCACCATCTGCAGTGATTTTGGAGCCCCAAACGATAAAGTCTGACACTGTTTCCACTGTTTCCCCATCTATTTCCCATGAAGTGATGGGACCACATGACATGATCTAAGTTTTCTGAATGTTGAGCTTTAAGCCAACGTTTTCACTCTCCTCTTTCACTTTCATCAAGAGGCTTTTGAGCTCCTCTTCACTTTCTGCCATAAGGGTGGTGTCATCTGCATATCTGAGGTTATTGATATTTCTCCCAGCAATTTTGATTCCACCTTGTGCTTCTTCCAGCCCAGCGTTTCTCATGATGTACTCTGCATAGAAGTTAAATAAGCAGGGTGACAATATACAGCCTTGATGTACTCCTTTTCCTATTTGGAACCCGTCTGTTGTTCCATGTCCAGTTCTAACTGTTGCTGCCTGACCTGCATACAGGTTTCTAAAGAGGCAGTGGATCACAACAAACTGTGGAAAAGTCTTTAAGAGATGGGAATACCAGACCACCTGACCTGCCTCCTAAGAAATCTGTATGCAGGTCAAGAACCAACAGTTAGAACTGGACATGGGACGACAGACTGTTTCCAAATTGGGAAAGGAGTACATCAAGGTTGTATATTGTCACCCTGCTTGTTTAACTTATATGCAGAGTACTTCATGAGAAACGCTGGGTTGGATGAAGCACAAGCTGGAATCAAGATTGCCGGGAGAAATATCAATAATCTCAGATATGCAGATAACACCACCCTTAAGGCAGAAAGTAAAGAAAAACTAAAGAGCTTCTTGATGAAAGTGCAAGAGGAGAGTGAAAAAGTTGGTTTAAAAGTCAATATTCAGAAAACTTTTAAGATCATGGCATCTGAGCCCAGCACTTCATGGCAAATAGATGGGGAAACAATAGAAACAATGAGAGACTTTATTTTGGGGGTCTCCAAAATCACTGCAGATGGTGACTGCAGCCATGAAATTAAAAGACGCTCCTTGGAAGAAAAGTTATGACCAACCTAGACAGCATATTAAAAAGCAGAGACGTTATTTTGCAAACAAAACTCCGTCTAGTCAAAGCTATGGTTTTTCCAGTAGTTATATATGGACATGAGAGTTGGACTATAAAGACAGCTGAGCGCTGAAGAATTGATGCTTTTGAACTGTGGTTTGGAGAAGACTCTTCAGAGTTCCTTGGACAGCAAGGAGATCCAACCAGTCCATCCTAAAGGAAATCAGTCCTGAATATTCATTGGAAGGACTGGTGCTGAAGCTGAAACTCCAATATTTTGGCCACCTGATGCGAAGAAGTGACTAATTGGAAAAGACCTTGCCTGACGCTGGGAAAGACTGAAGGCAGAAGAAGGGGACAAGGGAGGATGAGATGGCTGGATGGCATCACTGACTCAAGGGACACCAGTTTGAGTAAACTCTGGGAGTTGGTGATGGACAGGGAGACCTGGTGTGCTGCAGTCCATGGGGTCACAAAGAGTCGGATATGACTGAGCAACTGAACTGAACTGAACCATCTGATTCAAGTCCCTTTCCCTACCTGGGTCCTGTCTCAGCCTACTCAATTAGAATCTCCATAGGTGTGGCCAAGAAACCTGCTTTCTCAGCAAGTATCTTCAAGAATTTCAGACATACATCAAATTCAAGAAACACTGGCTCCCAAAATCTTATCCACTCCTGTGTCTTCAAATTCTGTTTGCACACCATTAGAAAAAGCCATATATCTTTATCTCAGAACTCTCTTGTGAGTCCAAGACACAAAAGATAATCTTCAGACTTGATTTTTCTAGTTGGGCACCTCATAGGTATCTTAAATTTCTAAGAACAACACTGAACTCTTGATCTTCTTAGTAAATGGCACCTCAATCCAACTAGCTGCTTATGCCAGGCGAGAATCATCTTTGGCACCTCTGTTTTCCTCACCCATGACGTCATATCCCTGACCATGATCCATTGATGACCAGTTCTACCTCTGTAAGGGTCAGGTTTTGCTGTAGAAACAAATAACTCTAAAATCTGAGTGGTTGAAGACCACAATGAATCAGCTAGAGCTCTGCCTGACTCTGTGGAACTTATTCTCAAAATACAGGCCAAGTTCAGGACATTCTCAAGAGGCAGGCCAAGTTCAGGACCATGCCATGTGTCACTTCATTCCAGAGCCAGGGTGATAGCAAAGGACAGGAACACTAAGAGGCTGCTAGATGCACGTGAGTTCTCTTAAAGCCTGTTCTCTGACTGTACCGTGTTGGTTCCACCCATATTCCATCAGCCAAAGCATGCCATATGGCCAAGCCCAAAATCAGCAGAGTGAGGAAGTACATGAAGCAGAAAGTGAATCCTTACAGAACGATGAGAGAGTCCTCGGTGATGTCCAAAATATGTCCTGGATCCATCCACTTCTCTCCGTTACCATGGCTCCCATCCTGGTCCAAGTCAGCATCATCTCTGACTGGTTGTCCACACAGCCCCCCAACTACCTGCCTGCCATCCATGGCTCCTCCAATCTGTCTCCACACAGAAATCAGTGCTATTTGTTCACAGGATTGATCCGCTCATGGTGGGCTCTCTGATGGTTTCCACTGCACTTGGGAAAAATTCAAAATCTGTATTGGTTGCTAAGGCCCAACCAAAGCTGTCCCTAGACTATCTCCCTAGACCAGGTATATTGAGCCTGGAGTCCACAGACCCCCGCTGGATTCCTGCCTCCCTTCCCTCTCTTCTCTGCTCTCATGCTGCAGCCAAACCAACCTTCCTGCAGGTCCCTCTAAGTCACCGTCTTCATTTCTAGATGCCACCTCACTTCCATTCTGGATGCCATTCCCTCCGCCTGGAACACGCTTCCCATTCTCCTTGCTACCTGAGCTTCCTCCTATTCACCGACAGTTCTCAGTCTACAATACCCTGCTCAGAAAGACAAGAGATCGCCCAGTCTAAATGAACCCTTCATACAGTTTCTTAAATAACCTGTATTCATTACAAATTGAAATTGTAAGTGGGCAATTCCCAGCTTGATGTCTGCCTCTCTGCCACATGGTAAACTCCACGTGGGCAGGAGCTGTGTGTCTATGTTACCCACCATCAAGTCACCAGTGCTGGACACAGTATACATAGTAGATGCTTGATGACTGCTTGCTTGGGATTTTTTAACATTTTATTTATTTCTTTGGCTGCACTAGGTCTTAGTTGTCCCATGTGGGATCTTCCGTCTTCGCGGCAGCGTGCAAGATCTTCAGTTGCAGCATGAGAACTCTTAGTTGTAGGACGTGGCATCAAGTTCCCCAACCGGGGACTCAACCTGGGCCTCCTGCATTGGGAGCACTGAGTCTTAGCCTCTGGACCACCAGGGAAGTTCAGATGACTGGTTGTTGAACGAATACCAAATGCTCTTTAACTGAGCACTAACTTTCATTTCGTCCTCATTCCTGATCTAGGTATATTAATCCAAGGAAACTGAAGCGCAGAAAAGCAATGTTAGGAAAAATCAGAGCCTAGATATGTCCAGATGTGTCTATTTCTGGGGTCCACACAAGTAAGTGTTGTCCTTTGCTGCTTCCCCTAAAAGAAACGCAAAAGTATTTTCATAGGACATGAGATGATCCATCCTGTGCTCTTTGCAATGTAAGTCAACCTCCGAGACAAGAAGAAAGTCAGCTCCTTCCTCTTGCAAAAAACCTACCTGAGGGTCAGCACAGGGGGCTCAGGGAGGGACTGAACTGTCCCATTCTCCTCTCCACCCAGCCTCCACCATGAAATGAGTAATCTCTTTTAGAGAAAGAGAGAGAAATACACACAAAGCTGAATTGCTTAAGAATCCAAGATGGAGACAAAGAGTAGGCACAGGCCGTGTGTGCCCAGGGCCAAATAGATTGGACAGACGATACCATGCTAGAAGTGGGGTGGCACTTCTGTGCCTCAGTTGTGAAATGGGGTGATAAGACTGGTCCCAATCTCTAGGAAGTATGGGAAGGAAGCTAAACATTCGAAGTGTTTGGTTTTACCTAGAAAATCGCAAGCATTCAGTGATGACCCCTTTGCAAAATGCCAGTCACCCTAGACAATTTACAAAGCAAAAATGACAGTAACCTCTGCGGATACTATAGTTACAACAGTGAAGAAGGGAATCCCCTGATTAAATTGCTGTAAACAACCTTTGAGTGAGTCAATGAATGAAGTCGCTCAGTCGTGTCCAACTCTTTGCGACCCCATGAACTGTAACCTGACCAGGTTCCTCCGTCCATGGGATTTTCCAGGTAAGAATACTGGAGTGGGTTGCCATTTCCTTCTCCAGGAGATCTTCCCAACCCAGGGATTGAACCCAGGTCTCCCGCATTGTAAGCAGACACCTTACGTCTGAGCCAGTTAGGGCATAAAAAGCCCAGGTCTCTGAGACAGAAAAACTGGGATCTAGGGCAGATTCTAGGTCCTACCTACCCTGTGATCATGGGCAATGTTTCTCCTTCTGTGAGACTTAATTTTTTTTTTGTCTGCTGCTGCAGTCAAGAATGTTAACAGCACTCTTTTGTAAACTTCTCATTCTCCTACCACTTTCACAGATTTTACTGAACAGTATACCACTTCTCTGATGGCCCAGTAGTAAAGAATCTGCTGGCAATGCAGGAGGCACAGGAGACATGGGTTCAATCCCTGGGTCAGGAAGATCCACTGGAGAAGGGCATGGCAAACCATTCAATATTCTTGCCTGGAGGATCCCATGGAAAGAGGCACCTGGCAGGCTACAGTCCATGGGGTCGCAAAGAGTCGGACACGACTCATAATATTATTTATTAAATATTTCTAATTTATACCAATTTATTCAACAAATCCTCATCAGCACCTACAATATGCCAGACAATCCTCTAGATACTGAGGCACTGTTCTAGATGACTTTTTTTTTTACTTACTATTTCTTTTTCTCCCATCCTAAGCAATAATATCCATGAATTCATGGAACTGATAAGCTAACTGTATTTTTTTTCCTAACATATATTACAATCAATGTGAAAATCACAAGGTCCTGCTGTATAACACAGGGAGCTATATTCAACATCCTGTGATAAACCATAATGGAAAAGAATATGAAAAAGAATATGTCTGCATAACTGAATCACTCTACCGTACAGCAGAAATTAACACAACATTGTAAATTAACTCTACTTCAATAACATTTTTTTTTAATCAATGTAAAAATTGTAGAAGGAAACAGATCCTTTAACATCCACGTTACTCTCAGGTAGGGGTACCTGGTGGCTCAGATGGTAAAGAATCTGCCTGCAATGCAGGAGACCTGGGTTCTATCCCTGGGTCAGAAAGATCCCCTGGAGAAGGAAATGGCTACCCACTCTAGTATTCTTGCCTGGGAAATCCCATGGACAGAGGAGCCTGGTGGGCTGCAGTCCATGGGGTCACAAAGAGTTGGACATGACTGAGTGACTAACAATCTCAGGTGTTCCAAGTGATACAAAGTGGATGCTTTGGGGGACCTGGATAATAGCTAAGATCCTGCTAACTCTCAAAAATGTTCTGTTCTAGATTTCTCTGGAGAGATTGACACACTTTATCTCCTCTCTTCCAACCCACTCTGCTCCAGCCATGAACAGAGTGACATTAATTAAGCAATTATTCAGCGATTACAAGAAGTTTTTTTCTGAGCCAGAGACTACGGTTCTGTCAGTTTGAGAACATGCTTGAACTTCCTGGCTCTCCACATTTAACTCACACCCCAAACTTCAAGCACTTTCATCTCCTCCCCTTCAGTCACAGAGGACTTTGGTTTACACCCAAGTGCTGTTTTCATCTTCAAAGGATATTATCAACTTGCAATGACGTCTCTATATCTGACACGGGAACAACTCCAAAAAAACTCATAATCACCCTACTAGACAGCTCTTCCCAACAATAGTTAATAAGTTGTACTTAATGAGTCCAAAATGTATGTTCTGAGTTGCCTTTGAAATCCAAAAAAAAAAAGGTTTGCAAGGAAAACTTTCCCACCAATCAGTTAAAACCCTAAAACTTCAGTAGAAAAGTGGGCTAAGCACAGGAGTGCTAATTCACAGGAGAAGAAATGCAAACAACTCATAAGCATATGAAAAGGTACTCAGCTCCTTAATAATCAAAGCAAATGCAAATTAAAACAACAAGAGAGGACTTTTTTCCAGTTTCAAATTAACAAAGGGCTATAGTATAATCATTTTCCATGCTAGCTAGAGTGGGGTTTAATAGGTACTGGTGTTAGAAGAATGGTATTTCCACCTTGCTGGAAAGCAATTTGATACTGCGTTTCAGGATCCTTCAAAGTGGTTCTAATATTTGACTCCGTACTTTCCCTTCTAGGAATCAACCACAGAAAACCAGAGGAGATCTGTCTATCAAACATATCCTGTTTAATGGACAAAGCAGTCTAGCATGATGGTTTTTCTAAGATCAGGGTTTCTTCATCTCAGCACTCTTGACATTTGGGGTCAGACAATTAATTCTTTGTTGGAGGGCTGTACTGGGCATTACAGGACATGTGGGGCACCCTTAGACTCTACACACACCCAACATCCCTCTAGTTATGGCAGTCAAAACTGTCTCCAAGGTTGGTGGGGAGGGTAGAGTGGAAGTTTGGGGTTAGCAGATGCAACCTATTAGATATAGAACGGATAAACAAAAGGGTCCTACTGTAGAGCACAGGGAACTATATTCCATATCCTGTGATGAACCATAAAGCTTCCCAGATGGCTCAGTGCTAAAGAATCTGCCTTACAATGCAGGAGACCTAAGAGACACAGGTTTGATCCCTGGGTTGGGAAGAACCCCTGGAGGAGGAAATGGCAACCCATCCCAGTATTCTTGCCTGAAAGAATCCCATGGACTAAGGAGCCTGGCAGGCTACAGTCGGTGGGATCTTAAAGGATTGTACATAACTGCAATAAACCATAAGGGAAAGCAATATGAAAAAGAATATATATATATACACATATATATGTATATATATATGTATAACTGAATCCCTTTGCTGTACAGCAGACATTAACACAACATTGTAAGTCAACAATACCTCAATAAAATAAATTTTTTAAAAAATTATCTCCATACACTGCCTCATATGGACAATGTTCCTTGGGGTGACAAAATCTGTCTCAGGAACTGGTGATCTAAGAATAAAAACTTCTAAACGACCTAAATGCTCAGGTATAATAGAATGGTCAGATGTGTTACAGTCTGTTCAGAAGATGAAATATTATGCAATCACTTAAAATGTTGCTTTCAAGGAGTATTTAATGACATGGAAACCTGATCATGATAAAACGGTGTATGAAAAAAAGCAAAGAAGAAAAGTACTTAACTAGTCATTAATTAGCCCCTAATCATTTAATTAGTAATGCTTTTCCTAGAAAAACAGACTGAATGGAAATAAAGCAAATGTCCATTGCAATTATCTCTAGGTAGTACGATAAAAAAGCAGCTTTCATTTCCTTTTTTAAAACACCTATTGGCTCTATAAGCTCAGAAAATGGATTTCTAGTCTGAAAAACCTGGCTCTAAATCCTAGTACTGCCACTATCTACTACTCATTAACACTTTTTTAAATTTTTTATTTTGAAATAATTTTTATTGTTTTTTAATTTTTCCTTTATATTGAAGTATAGTTGATTTATAATGTTGTGTTGGTTTCAGATGTACAGTGAAGTGATTCAGATATTTATATATATATATACACACACACATATATATCTATTTCTTTTTTTATTGGAGTATAGTTGCTTTACAATGAATGCTGTATTAGTGTCTGCTGTACAGCAAAGTGAATCAACTTTATGTATACATATATCCCCTCTTTTTTGTATTTCCTTCCCATGTAGGTCACAGCATTGAGTAGAGTTCCCTGTGTCAGACAATTGGTTCTCATTGGTTACCTATTTTTTTGGGTATTAGTTCTAAAAGGTCTTGTAGGTCTTCATAGAACCATTCAACTTCAGCTTCTTCAGCGTTACTGGTTGGGGCATAGACTTGGATTACTGTGATATTGAATGGTTTGCCTTGGAAACGAACAGAGATCATTCTGTCCTTTTTGAGATTGCATCCAAGTACTGCATTTCAACTCTTGTTGACCATGATGGCTACTCCATTTCTTCTAAGGGATTACTGCTGTGTGCAACACAATAAACTGTGGAAAATTCTGAAAGAGATGGGAATACCAGACCACCTGACCTGCCTCCTGAGAAACCTATATGCAGGTCAGGAAGCAACAGTTACAACTGGACATGGAACAACAGACTGGTTCCAAATAGGAAAAGGAGTTCGTCAAGGCTGTATATTGTCACCCTGCTTATTTAACTTATACGCAGAGTACATCATGAGAAAAGCTGGACTAGAAGAAGCACAAGCTGCAATCAAGATTGCCGGGAGAAATATCAATAACCTCAGATATGCAGATAACATCACTCTTATGACAGAAAGTGAAGAGGAACTTATTTTAAAAGCCTCTTGATGAAAGTGAAAGAGGAGAGTGAAAAAGTTGGCTTAAAGCTCAACATTCAGAAAACTAAGATCATGGCATCTGGTCCCATTACTTCATGGGAAATAGATGGGGAAACAGTGGAAACAGTGGCTGACTTTATTTTGGGGGGCTCCAAAATCACTGCAGATGGTGATTGCAGCCATGAAATTAAAAGATGCTTACTCCTTGGAAGGAAAGTTATGAGCAACCTAGATAGCATATTGAAAAGCAGAGACATTACTTTGCCAACAAAGGTTCATCTAGTCAAGGCTATGGTTTTTCCTGTGGTCATGTATGAATGTGAGGGTTGGACTGTGAAGAAAGCTGAGCGCTAAAGAATTGATGCTTTTGAACTGTGGTGTTGCAGAAGACTCTTGAGAGTCCCTTGGACTGCAAGGAGATCCAACCAGTCCATTCTGAAGGAGATCAGCCCTGGGATTTCTTTGGAAGGAATGATGCTAAAGCTGAAACTCCAGTACTTTGGCCACCTCATGCGAAGAGTTGACTCATTGGAAAAGACTCTGATGCTGGGAGGGATTGGGGGCAGGAGGAGAAGGGGACGACAGAGGATGAGACGGCTGGATGGCATCACTGACTCGATGGACGTGAGTTTGAGTGAACTCTGGGAGTTGGTGATGGACAGGGAGGCCTGGTGTGCTGCAAGTCATGGGGTCGCAAAGAGTCAGACATGACTGAGCGACTGAACTGAACTGGTTATCTATTTTATACATAGTCATGTATATATGGGGCTTCCCTGGTGTCTCAGATGGTAAAGAATCTGCCTTTAATAAGGGAGACCTGGGTTTGATCCCCAGGTCAGGAAGATCCCCTGGAGAAGGGAATGGCAACCCACTCCAGTATTCTTGCCTGGAGAATTCCATGGACAGAGGAGCCTGGTGAGTTACAGTCCATGGGTCACAAAGAGTCGGACGTGACTGAGCAACTAAATACACACACACAGTGCATACATGTCAGGTTCTTTTTCAGATTCATTTTCTCATATTACAGAATATTGAGTAGAGTTCCCTGTGCCACAGGAAATAAGTAGGTCCTTGTTGGTTATCTATTTTTTTATATAATAATGTGCATATATGTAAATTCCAAACTCCTAATTACTAGCTCTTAACCTCTAAGGTGCCGTGACTTCATCAATCAAACGGGAATAACCATGTATCTACTGCAAAGAGGGTATAGAGTAAACGAGTTAATGCATAGAAAGCGCTAAGCAAGGTGCCTGGTGGGCCATAAGTATTCAGCTAAAGGTGAGTTCTCATTAAGAGGTACTACCTTTTTAATTAAAATCTTTTTCTTAAAACACACAACATCAAGACAGAAGGAGCTTGTCTAGTTTCTCTGGGGAGAGATACGGTCTGAGAGTGAGAGATCGCTGATGCTCGGGGATCTGACATTGGACAGAACTATTAGTGGTGAAATGAAAACAGCGATGAAGAATCCATCTGGCAGTGGAGACAGTCTGCGGGGAAACGTTATTTGAATTGGACAGGATGGAGAAACAGCTTCAAGTCAAGAGTACTGAAGTGTCAAGAGTCATAAGTTTAACTGCCTAACAGGCTAGACTACCAATCTAGGGTCTTACAAAGAGGCATTGGGAACTGGCACTGGAAATGTTCCCAGGCGTGCCATGGTCCATTTCATCTGAAGCCTGGAGAGCCATGAGCCCCAGGTCATTGAAGGAGAGCCCCGGAGTTCTGTGGGTACGAGCACCGGGATGGACTGAAACAGTCTGGAGACTTGGTTTCAAGATTTTGCTGTCTTTTCCTGCAAATTCCTTTTCCTCTTTGGATCTCTGACAATCGATGTATTCAGATTAGCAGATTGGCTTCATTTAGAAGAATAGGAAAACTGGAGACCAACCACCTAAAGGTGATTTCTGGGCCTACCACAGACTAGCTATTGTATCTCTGGGTGAGTTGCTTAGTTGATGGATCTAAGCCTTCATTTCTGCATCTCTAAGAGGTGGGTGATGGTATCTACCCTCTGTAAGAGGTTCCGCATGGAGCCAGGTAACTCCCAGCAAGGGCTTAAAATGGCAGCTCTAATTGCTTTCTTTAAAGTTACTTCAGGGACTTCCCTGGCAGTCCAGCAGTTAAGATTCTGCCTTTTAGTGCAGGGGATGGGAGTTCAATCCCTCGTCAGAGAACTAAGATCACACATTCCTCCAGGCAACTAAGCCCCATGCACCATAACTGCTAAGCCAGTGTGCTACATCTAGAGAAGCCCACATGTCGCAACGAAGACTCAACAGTAAATAAATAGTATTAAAAGTCACTCCATACTCAAACCTACTATACACAAGATAGGTAATCAGCAGAGACCTATGTCTAGCCCAGGGAACTCTACTCAATATTCTGCAATAACCTATATGGGAAAAGAATCTGAAAAAGAAAAAAACACACATATATGCGTAACGTATGTATATCTATAGTCACTGTGCTATACACCTGAAACTCACACGACATTGTAAATCAGCTATGCTCTACTACAAAATAAAAATCAAATTTAAAAATAATCATAAATAAAAGTTATTCCAAACATAGAACTTGAATCTCCCTCAAAGTGGCAATCATTGTTTTGAAATTTTGAGTGTGGGGTAGGTCAATGGGCAGAGGTAAAAGGATGAATGACTACAGTTCTTTAGTCCATCAAGACTTCTCAGGGGCTCCAGGGTTCATCACTATGTTTCTGACCTGTGCCTGGTCCTGGGTAGGCAGTGGGGCTACTGTGATGGCCAAGAAACAGTCCCTTGGCCGCAAGTTGCTCAGAATCCAGTAGAGAAGACAGACAAGGAAGACATACTTTGTTCAGACAGTGAGAAGAGGAAGCGATATCAGGCCATGGTAGCACACAGGCCCTGGAACCACCCTCCCTTTTATCTTCAGATCTTGAAGCCATGTGAACTTGAACAGGCGACTTTACCTCTTCAAGCCTCAGTATTTTCATCTGTAAAATGGGAGAATAATATATAAAGAATAATAGTTGTGTTTCTCCTTCATAGGTTTGTGTCAGGACAAAATAAGGGGACGCCCTTAGAACTGCGCCCAGCACACAGGATTTAATAAATGTTAGCTTGGTTACCGCTATTAACATCTGAGTAACTAGTTATATGGACCATAGAAGGCAGTCTTGGTCTCTGACTTGCGAAGGGGTGGGATCCACCAAGGGAAAGTCAGCCCATCCCCTCCAATATCCAGCTTGGGCACACCTCAGGGCCATGATCACACCACACCTGAATCCCCCTCAGCATCACCACACAGATCTAGAGAAAACTTTCTCGGGAATTGAGATGGACACTTTTATTGTTTTACCCTCCTCCCCTAAAACCACAAAAGACCTGTGGCTGTGGAGCAATTCACCCATTTTCTAAATGGAAAAGAGACTCCAAATCACTTCAAAAAGTAGTATCAGGGCTTCCCTGGTGGTCTAGTGGCTAAGACTCCATGCTCCCAATGCAGGGGGCCCAAGTTCAATCCCTGGTCAGGGAACTAGATCCCACATGCCACAACTAAGATCCAGCGTAACCAAAAAATAATTAAATATTTAAAAAATTAATAAAAGCAATACCCCACTCTCCCCATCTCCTGTGCCACACACACACATATACACACACACCCCAAACAGTGAGGGGCGGTGGTGGGGGGGGTGTGAGACGGGACAGGGGTGGGAAGGAGGCAGGAAGTGAAGAAGGAAGCCCTTTAACAGGAACCAGAAAGGGTGATGAGGAACTAACCGTGGGCAAGGCAGGATTGTCTGAGGATGGACACAGGGACCAGACACCTGAGCACACGCTCTCCTGCTCACCTGACCAAGCAGACAGGTGACAGGTGTCTCCTCTGTGCCTATTCACCTGAACACCTGCTGGTCCGGCCGCCCCCCACCCAGGTCACTCTGGGTGATCCTCAGACTGAATGGACTCACGGTCTCGTGCTGATCTTCAACAGAACCCAATTCTTCCTTTTCCCTGGCAGAGTCTGGGCATTTAGGCAGACACAAGTGCTTGAGGGTTTTGCTAAACAAGAGAGGCATTGTGACATCTGGGAGAAATGCCACCACAAAACGAGAAAGTTGGACCAGCCTGCCTGCCATTCTTAAGTACACACACACACACACACACACACACACACTTCCGAGTAACCCCATGTGTGCCTATTTAAGGTGATGGACAAAATATTTAACAACTCTGACAGCGCGTCTACTAACCAAGCAGAACGGACAAAGATCATAACTTTAGAGAAAGTTCTGGAAGTTCCCTGCTGTTATCTTTTTATTTTAAAAATCTTGGGACAGTTAGGCGATACAAGGGAAGGGTCAGGGTGGCAGGCAGGCACTTGGGGCACCAGGGCAATGATTGTTGCCCAGCTGGTGTGGAAGTATTTCAGTATTTTAATGCCCACCATGGGCACGCTGGTGCATACCAGTCAGACTGAACGTAGGCTCTAAGATGAGGATTTGTATGTGGGTGGTTTATTAAAAAGCTGTTCCTGGGGAGAAAAAATAAAAACAAACAAACAAAAAACAGTAAGAAAGCAAGGAAAGCAGAACAAAGAAGGAGGAAACCCTGGGCCGGCTCAGGACTTGAATCAAAGCCCCACAGATGGTGACCTCAACCTGATGCCACGGGGGAGTCTGGAGCCAACAGTCAGCCCCACGGTCGGCTGATCAAAGGCTAGAGAGCCTGACTGTTGTGTTCATGCATCTGGAAGGCAGGAGTTGAGGCTGTCCTGGGAGCAGGATACAGAGCAGAGCAAAGCACCTCCAGGGGCTGCCCAGGAAGTCCTCTGAACAAGAGCCACCAGTCCCGCCTGGAAGCAAGAGCCCAGGAAAGTCAAAGGCTGGACACCATGAAAATGGTAAAAAAAAAAAAAAAAAAAAAAAAACAATAATAATAATAATAATAATCAGTGGATTTAGATGGAGTGCCAGAACTTCTTCCCAGGACACCAACTGAATGTCAGCCTAAGTCCTTAGACAAGGAAGGAACACATGCAAGTGATGGCTATGGTGCCTAGACTAGCATGGGGTACCGGCTTTGGGGTTCACCGCTTCTCCTTCTACATGATTCATTTCTGAATGAACTCCTGACCTCCAGTGTCAACCCTTTCCATCCCAAAGAGTAATAAGAGCTAAAATTATAGTATAAAGTGGGGGTTCCCAGTGGCTCAGTGGTAAAGGACCTGTCTTCAATGCAGGAGATGTGGCTGGAGCCTCGTGCTTGATCCCTGGGTCAGAAAGATCCTCTGGAGGAGGAAATGGCAACTCACTCCAGTATTCTTGCCTGGACACAGGAGTCGGGCAGGCTGCTGTCCATGGGGTCGTAAAAGACTCAGACAGGATTTAGTGACTTAAGAATAACAACAAATGTATAGAGCGCCTGCAAGGGGCAGGGCACCATGAAATGCCATGCTCAGCCTCACAGCAACTTCCCAAAGTGGGTCACATTCTTTCCACTTTACAGATGAGCAAGATGAGGCTCAGAGAACTGAAGCCTCTTCTAAAAGTTTCCACAACAAATAAATGGTTATGGAGAAATTCCAATCAATCTCAAGTCTATAGGACTCAAGAGCTGCTGTTCTGTCCAACTGCCATCCCTACTCAAAATCACCTCCTCTGGATGCAAACATGACCCAGACACAGGCTCTGAGCTGAGGATTCACGTGCAGTGAGGGTCATGCAACATCTCATGCAGGAAGAGACTTCCTTAAGTGGGGGAAATGGGTCAGGGAAGAGGACAGAGTTGTGCATCAGTCGGTCTTTAGGAAACTCCCAGCCCCAGCCGCCTGATTCCAGCTGAAGCTCTGGCGTGTACATCAGGCTTCAGAGTTAGTTCCAACTTGAAGCAAAAGAACTAGGCTTTCACGTGCCTGCACCACATAGGCACCCAGAGCATGTAACTTTCCCAGTAGAATGGCTCAAGTAACCCAAGGGAGTCCGTCAAAGAGAGGTAAACAAGACTTCCCTGGTGGTTTGGCAGTTAAGAATTCTTGCAATGCAAGGGACACAGGTTCAGTTCCTGGTCCGGGAAGATTCCACATGCCCAGGTGCCTCAACTACTGAGCCTGAGTGCCGCAACTACTGAAGCCCACACACAAAGAGCCTGTGCTCTGCAACAAGAAAAAGCAACACAATGAGAAGCTCACAAACCGAAATAAAGAGTAGACCCTGATCTCCGTAACTAGAGAAAATCCACGTGCAGCAACAAAGACCCAGCACAGCCAAAAATAAATCTTGTTTTAAAAAAAGAGATGGGGTGGAGGGCAAGCAGACCATAAGAGCAAAGGCTAGAGAGGCATGCCTAAGGAACCAGAGACGATCTGGGTACCACCCTGACACCCATTATTCTTAATGAAGCCTGGCAGTCCTTTCCCTAATTCTTAGCTTTCACTCCCAAGAACCAAATTCCCTATTGCCAGGGGGGAAAAAGTCTCCCTTTCGGATAGTCTAAAGATCATCTCAAAGACCATTTTCAAGAGCTGATTACCTGAGCCTGGCTCTAATCTAAGAAAAGTATCCCATTTTCCACCTCTGTAGAGAAAGAAACATAATCAAGTGACTTGTCCCTGGCTCTTTGGCTTTATTCATACAGATACCAGTAAATAAAGGAAAATTTGACTGTTCACAGAACTTCAGCAAATTGAGCTCCTATTTGGGGCAAAAATAAAGACTCCTGAGATTTAATATGAAATTCTTCTACAAGGAAGATGATTGAATACATTATGGGGGCTTCAATTTTTACCATGACAGATATTGAATGAGCCTTTCATTTCTTTCTGCTGCTCATTTCCTCAATGCTTGAGGCTCTGATATTGAGGAAGAGATGGAATCAGTGTCTTGGCAATGGAGTAAACTGGTAGGAAGGCCAAGGGCTCCGGGCTGGAAATGCTGGGATGACATGAAGGAGGTCTCATCTGGGGAGCCCAGGATGGACTTGAGCTTCAAAATCAGTGCTAAATACCAAGTATTTAAAGAAAAGCACCAAGAGCGGAGTCGAATGGGTGCCCATAGGGGAGTCTTGAACAGGAGCTAATGCCAAAAGCCAACAGGCACTCATTATCCTAATATGTACCGTTTGGTTGTAAGAAACAATAACTCACTCAAACTAGCTGGAGATGAAGGGGACTTTAATTGGAAGAATCAGAAGGAGAATTCAAAGCAAAAGGGTGAATAAACAACAGAATTCAAAATCAAAACCACAGGAACTTCTCTGGTGGTCTAGTGGTTAAGAATCTGCTTTCCCATGCAGGGGATGCTGGTTCAATCCCTGGTCGGGGAACTAAGATCCACCGTGCCATGGGGCACCTAAGCCTGTGCACCACAACCTCTGAGCGCACCAGCGTGCCACAACTAGAGGACTCCACATGCTGCAACGAAGACCCAGTGCAGCCCAAAACAAAAACAACAAACCACCCTCTCCTCTCTGACTCCACATAAACACATAATGTTGACTGAGGTCCTGCTACATGTCGGGCACTGTGCTGAATGCTTTACCTGCATTGTTTCACAGTTTACCTACACAGAAAGTCTCTGAGACACAAACATCCCCATTTTTCAGATGGGAAAACTTAGGCTAAAGTAAAAGGTTGCACAGCTACAAATTGGCAGAATTAGAATTCACACCCCGCTCAACTCGGTGCTCTGTGATGACCTAGAGGGTGGGATGGAGTCGGGGTTGGAGGGAGGCTCAAGAGAGAGGAAACATATGTGTACATGCAGCCAATTCATGTTGTTGTACAGCAGAAACCAACACAACCTTGAGAAGTAATTATACTCCAATTAAAAAATAAATTCACGCCCGGTCCTCAAAACAACTGTCCTCTGTCACCAGTCATGTGAGCTCCACCTCAGCTTCTTCTCTCTGGGTCTACTACATCCTGAATGCTGCTCCCTGCAGGCTGGCTCTTCCTGCCTCAACGAGCTTGTGAAGTGGCAAAATGACCAGCCCAAATCTGGTTCCGGCGCCCAGGGGAAAGTACCAGGATGGGAGACGTGAGCCCACCCATATCAACAATTACAGTCAATGGTACCCGAAACCATCTGATGCACGTGTCTGTGTCTTTTGGTTCAAATTTAAGAGTCTGATTGGTTTCTTATCCCTTCAGCTCTGACGATGAGCAAGACCTCACCTTGTAAAAATCAGGGCAGCTTGTGGTGGGGTGGCAATTTCTCTATGAAAGTGGGTGTGTGACATGGGAAAATGGGAGATACTTACAATGCCCTCATTTATATACGTGACACTTCTTGAGTGACCATCTCATTCTTCCCAGGTAACCTAGGTGCCAGAGCTTCCAAGATTAAGTAGTTATCAGATCCTCCCTTGGGCGGCTCACCATATCTAGAATAGACACATCACTAAACCATGGTCATCCAGCAAGATAAGTGCTGTGGTTGGGAGAGACAGGAGTGCTGCCACCTCGCAGACAAAGTATACCTGGTCTGGCCCAGCAAAGCAAGGAAGAGGTCTTGAAGATAGTAACACAGGAATCCAGTCTTGGATGAATGATCAGGCATGACGAAAGTATAGTGTATTCCTGAAAGGTGTGATGCATTGGAGAGGTCTGGGGAATTGGGTACCACGGAAAGGTAGCAAGAGTGAAGGAGTACCAGAAAATGAGGTTAAAAAGGTAGACAAGGGCCAGTCCATGAGTGCTAAGAAAAGAAACATACTCATTTCCCAAGCAGCAACAATCTAGTGCAGTGCTGTCCAATAGAACTTGTCATGATGATGGAAATGGCCTAAATCTGCAGCGACCAACATGGCGGCCACTGACTGCGCACTTGGCCTATGGCTAGAGCAACAGAGTAACTGACTTCTGTATTTCATTTAATTTCAATTCATTCAAATCTAAATGGCCAGATGTGGCTATCAGCTGCCATACTGGACACCCAAATCTATCCATAAAGCTGTGAGTTCCCGAGGAAGGCTTGAAACTGGCTCCAAGTCAAACTGGCTGTGTGACTCTGAGAAAGTTCCATGACTGCTCTGTACCTCAGTTTTCCCATCTGTAAAATGGGATGATAATAACATATCTCCTAGGAGTGTTGTAAGGATAAGTAAGTCGATACACGTAAAGCAGTTGGACAAACACCTGGCATGTTGTGATAACCCAACAAGTATCTGTGTAGTTCGGAAGGTGATGGGAAGCTTTGGAAGGTGCTAACGGCAAATTTGTTTTCCTATAATTCTGGAAGCTAGAAGCCCAGGATCAAGGCATCAGCAGGCTGGGTTTCCTCTGAGGTCATCCTCTTTGCTGTGTCAATAGCCATCTTCTCCTTGTGTTCTCACATGGTCTTCCTGCTGGGTGACTGTGTCCCAGTCTCCTCTTCTTATAAGAACACCCGTCATACTGGATTAGAGCCTCATTCTAACACAACTAGCTCTTATAGAGCCTATCTCCGAGTGTAATCACACTGTAAAGTCCTGGGGGTTAGGACATTGACATGAATTTGCAGAGTGTGGAGGCATGATTCATATAATAGTAAAGACACTACAGACTGAAAATCAAGATTGACAGTTGCATTTCTGGCCTATATACTGGCTCATTTCCACATGAGCCACCTTGGAAGAATCAAGGGGAAAGCAGAGAACCTGGGAGGAGTTTCTGGCATGGCAGGGGGCTGACCTGGACTGGGATGGGCAGGGACTACTTGGATCCAAAGCAGAAGCTGCCCAGCATGGTTGGAGAAGGAAAGAGCGTTCTAGAAGTTTGGCCCCTGGTGCTCTTCTACCATTTCCCAGATACATACAGTGCCTGCCCCCAGAGCCCAATTCAGACCTCTGGTCCAGATACCATCAGGGAAAAGAGCAGGCCAGAGTAAAAGCTGTGTGCTTGTGAGGTGCTGAGAAATGGGGACAGGACAAAATGACCTCAAGGAAGTTGCTCCCTCAAAGAGAGGTGAGGACTTCTCCCTTTCATACCCTAAAAGTGGTATGTGTGAGTAGGGAAAACGGAAAAGCTCCATGAGGAGGCGCTTCCTTAGGGGCAAAAAGTGATGTCTGAAAAGCTGTTTTGAATGGTGAGCAGTGATCGTGGGGTGCTTCTGTCTGGAGTTCTCCATCCTAGGGCTCAGTTACTCCCTACCCTCTGAGCTCATGGGAACTGACATGGGCGTCTGGCCTTCATCCATCCACACTGCCCATCAGAGTCAATGCCCAACTCCTCCAGGGTGACATGAGCTTACAACCCAAAATAACAAGACATTTGAGGATTAAAATAATTTCAAAGGGAAAACAACACACTGGGCTTCAGATGCCAACAGAAGTAAGAATATTAGAACAGCTGGACTTTGAATATATGGCACCTCACTCCAGTACTCTTGCCTGGAAAATCCCATGGACCGAGGAGCCTGGAGGGCTGAAGTCCCTGGGGTCGCTGAGGGTCGGACATGACTGAGCGACTTCACTTTCACTTTTCACTTTCATGCACTGGAGAAGGAAATGGCAGCCCACTCCAGTGTTCTTGCCTGGAGAATCCCAGGGACAGCGGAGCCTGGTGGGCAGCCGTCTATAGGGTCGCACAGAGTCGGACACGACTGAAGTGACTTAGCAGCAGCAGCAGCAGCAAAGCATATTAAAGACATAAAAGAAAATATGAACAATATAAATCAAAACAAGAACAAGAAAATATTTTTTAAAAAGGCAAGCTGAAGTATCACAGATGAAAAATGCAATGGTTGAAATAAAGAACACAATGGGTGGATAAATGGAGACAGAATGAATACAGCTGAAGAATGAATTAAGCAACTGGAAAACAATGTTGAAGAAACCTCTAGAAGGAAGCAGAGTGACAAAAGTTTTTTGTTGACGTACAGTTGATTTACAATTTCAGATGTACAGCAAAATGAGTCATATATATATATATATATATATATATATATATATATATATATATCTTTTCAGGTTCTTTCTATTACATGGTATTACAAGATAGTGCTATATATATCAGATACCTATACCTATCTATCTATCTATCTATCTATATATATATATATATATATATATATATATATATCTTTTCAGGTTCTTTCTATTACAGGGTATTACAAGATAGTGAATATAGTTCCCTCTATCATACTAGGACCTTGCTGTTCATCTATTTTATATACAGTCGTGTACACACGTTAATTGGGATTCCCAGGGGATTTGGTGGTAAAGAATCCACCTGCCAATGTATGGCACACACGCATTGTGTTTTCAGTTCCTGGGTAGGGAAGCCCACTCCAGTACTCTTGCCTGGAGAATCCCAAGGACAGAGGAGACTTGGGGGCTACAGTTCTTGAGGTCACAAAGAGTCAGACACAACTGAGCAGCTGAGTACACATCCACATATGTTAATTCCAAACTTCTAAATTATGCCTCCCCAAACTTTACCCTTTGGTAACTGTAAGTTCATTTTCTATGTCTGTGAATCTATACTATTTTGTAAGCAAGTTCATTTGTATCACCTTTTAAGATGCTACATATAAGTCATGTACAATATTTGTCTTTGACTTATTTCACTTAGAATGATAATCTCTAGGTCCATCCACGTTGCTAATAATGGCATTACTTCATTCTTTTTATGACTGAGTAGTATCCCATTGTGTATACATACCACATCTTCTTTCTGAATGTCATCTGTTGATGGACAGTTCAGTTGCTAATACATCTTGGCTGATGTAAATAGTGCTGCTATTATTATTGGGGTGCATGTAGCTTTTCTAATTAGAATTTTCATCTTTTCTGGATATGTGCCCAGGATTGGGATTGCTGGATCATACGCTAACTCTATTTTTAGTTTTTAAAGGAGGCCAAAAATTTTTTAAGCTAAGTGATACGGAAAATAGAATTGCTAATACAAAATAAGAAGATTCCAGGAGGTGGAGAATAAATTGAGAGATTGGGATTAAAATATGCACATTACTATATACAAAATGGATAACTAATAAGGACCCACTGTATAGTACAGGAAACTGTACTCAATGCTCTATAAAGGCCTATACAGGAAAAGCATCTTAAAAAAAGAGTGCATATATGCATATGTATAATTGATTCACTTTGCTGTGCCCCTGAAACTACCACAACATTGTAAATCAACTATACTCAAATAAAGTTTTTTTAATTAAGAAGATTCCCAGAGAGAGGAATAAAAGTGAAGAGGAGTAAACATTTGAAAAAATGTTAGATACAAATTTCTCAGAATTTGTTTAATGTTCTATAAAGTCCCAAAGAGAAGAAATGAGGGAAAACCCACATCTACACACATCATAGGTCAAGAAGAAACAGTTAGAACTGGGCATGGGACAACGGACAGGTTCACGATCAGGAAACGAGTCCATCAAGGCTGCATAGTGTCACCCTGCTTATTTAACTTATATGCAGCATACATCATGTGAAATGCCAGGCTGGATGAATCACAAGCTGGACTCAAGACTGCTGGGGGAAATACCAACAACCTCAGATATGCAGATGATACCACTTTAATGGCAGAAAGTGAAGAGGAACTAAAGAGCCTCTTGATGAGGGCGAAAGAGGAAAGAGAAAAAGCTGGCTTAAAACTCAACATTCAAAAAACTAAGATCATGGCATGCAGTCCCATCACTTCATGGTAAATAGATGGGGGAAAAGTAGAAACACTGGCAGATTTTATTTTCTTGGGCTCCAAAATCTCGATGGACAGTGACTGCAACCATGAAATCAGAAGATGATAGCTTCTCCGCAGGAAAGCTATGACAAAGCTAGACAGAGTATTAAAAAGCAGAGACATTACTTTGCCAACAAAAGTCAGTTTAGTCAAACTATGATTATTCCAGTAGTCATGTATGGATGTAAAAGTTGGACCATAAAAAATACTGAGCACCGAAGAATGGATGCTTTCGAACTTTGGTGTTGGAGAAGACTCTTGAGAGTTCCTTGCACAACAAGGAGATCAAACCAGTCAATCCTAAAACAAAGCAACCCTGACTATTCATTGGAAGGACTGATGCTGAACCTGAAGCTACAATATTTTGGTCACCTGATGCAAACAGCCGACTCATTGGAAAAGACTGATGATGGGAAAGATAGAAGGCAGGGGAAGAAGCAGGCAACAGACGATGAGGTGGATGGATGGCATCATTGACTCATTGGACATGAGTTTGAGCAAGCTCCTGGAGATGGTGTAGGACAGGGGAGCTTGGCATGCTGCAGTCCATGGGGTCTAAAAGAGTCAGACACGACTGAGCAACTCAACAACAACAACACACATTACAAAGCTGTGTTGTGCTTAGTTGCTCAGTCATGTCCAACTCTTTGCAACCCTATGGACTGCAGCCCACCAGGCTCCTCTGTCCATGCGGATTCTCCAGGCAAGAATACTGGAGTAGGTTGCCATGTCCTCCTGCAGGGGATCTTTCCAACCCAGAGATCAAACCCAGGTCTCCTGCATTGCAGGTGGATCCTGAGCCACCAGGGAAGCAAAGAGGAAATTCTAAAAAGCTTCCAAGAAGAAAGAGATCACATTTGTAAAAAGAAAGAATCAAATTGACATCAGAACTTTTTCATCAGCCATACCAAATGCAAGAATACATGACGGACAGTAGTTACATGAAATGTGACTAGTCCAGATTCTGACGTGCCTTAAGTATAAAAGATATAGTAGATTTCAAAGGCTTAGGATAAAAAAAATACAAATTAGCTCATTATTAATTTTTATGTTAATTCCATGTTGAAATGATAATATTTTGGGTCTACTAAGTTGGATAAAATATATTATGATTCACATAGTTCTATTCTTTCAAATGAAACTATTAGACTATTTAAATTATTAATATGGTGCACATGTGTAGCTCACTTTATATTTCTATTTAATATCACCATTTAATTCCATTCTGCTATCATATTTCTTTTTTTAGTTACACTAATCTGAAATTTCCCTTTGTATTTACTCATTGGCTGTTTACCCCAATTAGAATCTAACTCTATGAGAGCAGAGACCTTAAGTAGTTGTTTGTGGGGTTGTTTTTTTTTTTTTTTTTTTTTTTTTTTTTTGCTGTATTCCAATTCTTAGAACACTGTCTGGCATAAAGAAGGCACTCAATAAATATTTATTGAATGACTAAAAAAAGAATAAATGCAGGAATGATTTCAAGGAATTTAGTGAAAAAAAAATAGAGCTCAAAATGTTATATCCAATTAAGCCATCATTGAAATATGAAGGCATAATAAAAATATTTTCAGGCATAGAAGTCCTCAAAGATTAGCCACACAAAGCTCCACCTTGAACACAATTTGGGATGAATTACCTAAATCAGAGGAAAGACATATCCAGGAGATGGTATTAGGCATACAGCTGTAGATGATCAAATGCCTTGATGCTGTCTTTAAAAAATAGCTAGGACCAAATAAAAAGAGAAATTATAACCAGAAAAACAGAGAATTAAAAGTCTCCAGATTGTACTCAAACTGTGGTCCCTGGACCAGCAACAAGAGCATCACCTGGGCTTGTTAAAAATGCAGGAACTGTTGTTCCACCCACAGTGTACTGAAACAGACTCTGCATTTTAATAAGACCCCCAAGTGATCTGCATGCACTTTGAAACTGAGCAGCTTTACACAGAAATACCAAAGCATTAGATGTAGTGATGGGAAGGAAAGAAACCGAGGTATGGGAAAGTATGTCAAATCCCTCTTATTAGAGGGGAGATACAGATACCCATTTTTGAAAAGAAAGCATTTTAAAGTTTAAAAAGGTTAAACGTGAAAGAAATTAAAAAGTGAAACAAATTAAAATGGATAAAGAGCAGTCAAAAGAAATGAACTCTAGCAACACACAACATTATGGATAAATCTTAGTAAATGGAGACAAACAATGGAAGTTCCAAAAAGTTACATAGAGTGTGCTGCACATTCTTCAAGGTTAAAGATAACCAAAATAAAAATATAAACAATTAGGAATATAAACAGAAGCAATAAATATATCAACAGGAAAGCAAGAAAATGATTCTGCAGCCCTGAGAATGGTAGTTGACTTTGATGGAGGAAGGCATGGAGTGGGGTTTAGGGGCTGATAGAGAACCATAAGATTAGATGCGCTTTATCATCAATATTCCAGATTTTGTTTGGGGCATGAGTTCAGAGGTGCTTCTTCCATTATTAAAAATAACAAACTTTGACTATTGAACAGAATTAACTAAACAAAAGCAAGTCCCACATGGAATGATGAAAGCGTGTTATATAAACTAACGATTATCATCCATCCCTGGTGGCTCAGAGGATAAGAATCTGCCTGCAGTGCAGGAGACCTGGGTTCCATCTCTGGGTCTGGAAGATGCCCTGGAGCAAAAAATGGCAACCCACTCCAGTATTCTTGGCTGGAGAATCCCATGGAGAGAGGAGCCTGGTGGGCTACAGTTCATGGGGTCACAAAGAGTCAGACACGACAGAGCAAAAAGCACTTTGTGTATGGTGTTAGGGGTTATTCTGATTTTATTTCTGATCTTCCTTCCAGTTTTGTGTACCTGAGGTCCAATCCCTTGGCAGAGTGTCTAGCATATGGCCGATACTCAAAAGGTGCTTCATGAATAAATAGAGCACCTTGATAGCAGTGGGAAGGATCAATCAGAAATGGATCAGATAAAGACCAAGAAGGAATTCCTGTATAACCCAGGCAAGACCTTCTGGAGGCAGGAGTCAAGGGAATAGCTAAGGGAAGGATGGAATCTGAAGATTTAATGCAATAGAATCCACAGGACCTGGAGACTAATCAGATGAGGAGTTGGAGAGAAGAGAGGAATCAACGTCAGTGACCGAGTTCTGAGATTCCCAAAGAGATCACGAACCATCCCATAAGTCAAAGACTCTATGTCTCACTGTTTCATTCCTTTGTCATTTTATTACAGAAACTTTCCAATATACAGAAAATGTGAAAGAATTGTATGTGAATACATACACCTACATACTCACTCACACTTAGATTCTACAATTAATACTTGAGAATAGCTCCTTTTACATACATTTCTCCTTGTATCTATCTCTCTAGCCACCCATCAACTCTTTTCTTTTTCCTTTTTTTCAAAAGGGGGTGGTTCTGGTTCTGTCACGTTGCAGCGGAAAGAAAACAAAAGAAAATGCATCACCGCCTTAAACACCAAAACCAAATGTTCTGTGATGATCTCCACCACCAGCGTCCCCCTCCCACAAGGTAGCTGCACTCCTTTAAGGCTGTTTCTAACGTCATTGGAATCAGATATTAAACAGATAACTCTGAAAACAAACACTGTTGTCCTTGATTGTTCTTCATGGGAGTTTATGGAGGTGGCAATTGGCATCGCTGGCATTTGGTCTGGGGTTTGGAAACACGCTCATTGTCTACTGTTTCAAATTATTTACCATCTACGTGGAGCACAATTGAATTCTGAGTGCTTCAAATAAAGCTCAGACGTCAGGTTATAATCCAGAGCGACTCCTTGGGTTACACAGTGGCTCTTCCTTCTCTGTACAAATCGGCAATCATAATTTGATGAAATAGGGCTGCACTTATGAAAATTCTTCCCCGGGGGGAGATAGAAGTCAGGCTTGTTTCTCCCAGAATAAACAGTAAGCAATCCGATTATCCTATCCTAAGTAGGTGATGCCACTTTGGTTCATGAAAGTAGGAGCCAGATGGGGACCAAATTCAGGCTTCCACTTTATTTTCTGGAGAACATCATCCTCTCACTGTGTCATCTGCCCATTTCCAAACACTCTTTTCCTTTTATTCTTTTTCTCTGAACCACCTAGACCCTCTGCAAGGCTCCTCCCCACCGCCTACCCTTATTCACATAAGATGAATATCCATCCCTTCCTCTTTTTTCACAACTTTGCTCAGGTGTCAGTTTCAAAGACACCTCACCTGATTCCATCAAGTTGGACTGTGTTCTCCACAGCACCATATTCTTCCCTCCATCAGGAGTTCCTCCAGGGGGCCTTCCTGGTGGTCCAGTGACTAAGACTTCAAGCTCCCAGTGCAGGGGTCCTGGCTTCAATCCCTGGTTGCAGAACTGGATCCCACATGCTGCAACTAAGAGTTCAAGCGCCCCAACTAAGACCCGGCATAGCCAAATAGGTAAATAAATATTTGGGGGGCGGGGAAGAGTTCCTTGAGGGCAGGAGCCATTTCCTTCATTTACCTGTCCAGTGACTGCTATCGGCATAGTATCTTCCCTTTCTCATGCATTCATCAGGTATTTGGCTTTTGTTTGTTTGTTTTCGTTACAGCATGCAAACGCTTAGTTGCAGCACATAGCCTCTATTAATACTTACCTAACCAGGGATCGAGTCCAGGTCCCCTGCATTGGGAGTGCAGAGTCTGAGCCACTGGACCACCAGGCAAGTCCCATCAGATATGTGTTGAGTATCTACCAAGAACTCTTCTAAGCATGTGCGACACAATGGTAAACAAGACAGGAAATGCCCTGCCTTCATGGAGTTTACAGTCCAGTGGGAACATCACACACACACACACACACACACACACACACACACACACACACACGACAGGAGCTATGCATATAAGGGCTCCATCTTCCTTTAACCTATAAATAGAGAGCCTGAGCTTTGATGCAGAAGGAACCCTGCTGCTGCTGCTGCTGCTAAGTCGCTTTAGTCGTGTCTGACTCTCTGCGACCCCATAGATGGCAGCCTACCAGGCTCCCCGTCCCTGGGATTCTCCAGGCAAGAACACTGGAGGGGGTTGCCATTTCCTTCTCTAATGCATGAAAGTGAAAAGTGAAAAGTGAAAGTGAAGTCGCTCAGTCGTGTCTGACTCTTTGCGACCCCATGGACTGCAGCCTACCAGGCTCCTCCATCCATGGGATTTTCCAGGCAAGAGTACTGGAGTGGGGTGCCATTGCCTTCTCCAAGAAGGAACCCTACAAGTTACTAAACATGTAGCCTCGGGCAAATTTAGCTTTTTTGGACCTCAGTTTCTTCTCACATTAAATGAGCAGGATAAAAATCTACCATACACAGTAGGTAGTGAACACATAATTTCTAATGTATGTAAATCATTAGCCAATGCTTAGAACATAGCACAATTTGCAGCTATACTTATAATGATATAAAACTCAAATCATGTAAAGTTACAAATCCAAATGATTCCAAACTAATGCTATAATACTCTTGGTAGGCATTCCTACTATCCACTGATATTCCTCATTTTTCTTTTTCCAGATAGGATCAAACTTTACAACACCCCCTAGCCCTCCTTGGAGCTATGGATAGCTATGTTACTTGCTTTTGTCAATGACATTCAAAAGGAAAGCTTTAAGAGCCACTGTGTGACTTGTCACCTTCTCTTCACCCTGTCTTGAATGATGGCAATATTACAGACAACTGAGGCTCTGATAAACTTGGTTTCTGAATAGGTACAGTTTGGAGCAGAGCCTATCTGCAATAACTTACAGCAGGAGTAATAACCTTTTTGTTTTTAAACCACTGAGATTTAGGGGCTATTTGTTACTGCAGCATAACCTAGACCATGGTGACTAATACACACCTGTTCTTCTAAGTTCTTAACCTCTGAAATATGTTCAATTTGCTCTCTGCTCACACTACTTTATATTTTCCTATATCACTCAAATTCACAATACTCTCCTCCTCCAGAGAAACCATGCAACCCTAGATGGCTTTTTCTTCATTTAAAGTGTCAACTCTTCCTAAAAGCCTTCCCTGACTTACCTTCAGCCATTCTCCTCTGAGATCCCAGGTATATCTGTCCATTTTAACCGTCCTATCTCATTTTCTCTACCTGGAGTGAAATTCTAGGCAAAGCCAAGCCTGGAATCAGAGTAAGTCTGACTTTCAGCCACAAGACTTACTGTCTCCCACTATAAAAATCACTTGCCTAAAAACCATTTAATATTTGACCCCCAAAAGGCACTTTTCATTGGAAAGTCTTAGCCACACTTTAGCACACCTGGAATGATTAAGAGAGATTCTGAGAATAGAGAATATATCTTTAGTTCAAGCCTACAAGATAACTGAATTTTGAAGGAAGTAAGCATCCTTTCCGATCTCTATGATTCAGTTGAGACGGTAGCAGAATAAGAATTATTCAGTGGGGGATGCTTAGTCTCAAAGCTTTCATGCCAAGAGATGATGCTCACATGGCCAGGACCACAAATGGACAGAAGAAAATCCAAAGGACTACACTCTTCAAAAATTAACACGTTTCCTTTCCTAGAGCCATCAGCAGGGAGGCAACTTATGATTTGAAGGCATTCCATGATTGGTTCAAACATGCTGCCAAGTGAAATTAACTGAGAATCACAGTAAAACTTTGATTTTTCTGGACACTCTGGGTCATCAGATTTTCTGATGAATCAAAGTATAACTAGAATTTTCTGTTAGTTTAATGTTCATTGCCAAAAACACTGCTCAAATAAATGAAATCATTATCCTTTTTTATAAGGCAGGCCATTGAGGATGACTTTAAGTCTTTCTAAGATGACAAAGGATTTTGCCAAAATCTGGGTCATCATCCACCTCCTGTCAGACCCCTCACTCACCAGTTCTTAAACTTGCCAATTCCTGATGAGATCGAGCCTTTTCACAATTCCATGCATGTGCTTCTCAGTTACCGTTGCCTGAATGACCTTCCTTGGTTATTACCTAAATAGGCTTAATAATCCTTTAACTCCCAAGTCCCATAAATCCCAACTATTGTGAAGGACCTAATGGCTCTAATATCTGAGCCCCCCACAACAATTTGTTCCTGTGATTGTACTGGTTTCAAACACAGCATATGACAATTAATTTGTGAGCTTATCCATCTCCCCACACCCCACAACTACCCACACTTAACCAAAAACTGCTCAAGAATAGGAAATGTATCTTATATAATTTGTGCTCATATAGTGCATAAGGACTTCCCGGGTGACTCAGATGGTAAAGAATCTGCCTTCAATGCAGGAGACCTGGGTTTGATCCCTAGGTTGGGAAGATCTCCTTGAGAAGGGAATGGCTACCCATTCTAATATTCTTGCCTGGAGAACTTCATGGACAGAGGATCCCAGAGGACCCACCCTTTGAGTCCATGGGGTCACAAAGAGTCAAACACGACTAAGCAGCTAATACTTATTCAATGTTTGGCCACAATTAGGTGCTAAACAAATATTTGTTGGATGACTGGATGGACGAAGGGTTGGTTGGATGGATGAATGAATGAGAGTATTGTGCATGTAGGTTATCAATGTACAAGAATCTTAGCTGATTTAGTAGCAGACACAGAAGTGTATATATAGACAGACATATACATACTTTGGGAGAAGGCGATAGCACCCCACTCCAGTACTCTTGCCTGGAAAATCCCATGGATGGAGGAGCCTGGTGGGCTGCAGTCCATGCGGTCATGAAGAGTTGGACACGACTAAGTGACTTCACTTTCACTTTTTATTTTCATGCATTGGAGAAGGAAATGGCAACCCACCCCAGTGTTCTTGCCTGGAGAATCCCAAGGATGGAAGAGCCTGGTGGGCTGCCATCTATGGGATCACACAGAGTCGGACACGACTAAAGCGACTTAGCAGCAGCAGCATACATACTTTGCCAACAAAGGTCCGTCTAGTCAAGGCTATGGTTTTTCCAGTGGTCATGTATGAATGTGAAAGTTGGACTGTGAAGAAAGCTGAGCACTAAAGAATTGATGCTTTTGAACTGTGGTGTTGGAGAAGACTCTTGAGAGTCCCTTGACTACAGGGAGATCCAACCAGTCCATTCTAAAGGAGATCAGTTCTGGGTATTGTTTAGAAGGAATGATGCTAAAGCTGAAACTCCAGTACTTTGGCCACCTCATGTGAAGAGTTGACTCATTGGAAAAGACTCTGATGCTGGGAGGGATTGGGGGCAGGAGGAGAAGGGGACGACAGAGGATGAGATGGCTGGATGGCATCACTGACTCAACGGACATGAGTTTGGGTGAACTCCGGGAGTTGGTGATGGACAGGGAGGCCTGGTGTGCTGCAATTCATGGGGTCGCAAAGAATCAGACACAAATGAGTGACTGAACTGACTGATACTTACTGGTAACATAAATGTAGACATAGGGAAAGAAAGAGAGAGAGGTAATCCTAGCTTCACAATAATTTTCACAGGGAGTAACCTAAAAATGGCAGTGGATTGAGGATTCTGATGAATAGGGGTTTTGCTTAGATTTATAAATCACTAGCTAGCACAGTGGGAAGGCAATGGCACCCCACTCCAGTACTCTTGCCTGGAAAATCCCATGGATGGAGGAGCCTGGTAGGCTGCAGTCCATGGGGTTGTTAAGAGTCGGACACGACTGAGCGACTTCAGTTTCACTTTTCACTTTCATGCATTGGAGAAGGAAATGGCAACCCACTCCAGTGTTCTTGCCTGGAGAATCCCAGGGACGGGGGAGCCTGGTGGGCTACCGTCTATGGGGTCGCACAGAGTCGGACACGACTGAAGCAACTTAGCAGCAGCAGCAGCAGCTAGCACAGACTTTGTGTGCATAGCAGTTAGACTACATGCTTAATTTTCAAAAACATAGGCTGTGTTTTTAGGGAACTGTCTATCTGGTTCCTCTGCCCTTTTCATTCAGTAAGCTCCTTTAGGAAACTACCTCTCTCCTATTGGATACAATTTTTTCAAAATCATCATAAAAGATGTCCTGCCCTCTCCTGGCCAAGGAGTGGGCCAAGCTTCTCTAAACATATGCTTTCTCCCCATAATTTGAATCATGAGCGTGAATACAAGGACTCAACCTAGACAGGTCTTCACTGCTTTTCTGTGGATACCCTGGAGCTCCCTGGTTCCTGTCCTTCCGAGGCCTCATACTTCAGCATCACTGGCTTCTGCTGCTTGCCACCCCAGAATGCTGACCATGCCAATGCTGGAGACCCTCGCCTCTGTCTTCACCTTTCCCTGAGCTCCACTCCCAGTAAATAACCGTGAGGCTGTGTAACACACAATAAAGAAAGCAAGCCCACTTTGATGCCATAGGTTACAGAACCCAGACTGGAACTTAGAGAATACCTGATTAATCCCCTCCAAATAATATCTGGACACACAGGGAGAGCTTTGCCCAGGCCACACAGCCAACTGGTGACGAAACTCAGACTAGAACACAAGCCTCTGTTCCTTTCATTGTACCCAAGTCAATGATGCCATCCTTACCTCTATGAGTCTTTTTTCTAATATTTTATTTCATTTTTTTATATTTTGGCTGCACTGGGTCTTCATAGCAGCACATAGACTTCTCTTGCTGCGGTGCTCAGGCTTAGTTGTCCCACAGCATGTGAGATCTTAGTTCCTGGATCAGGGATTGAACCCACGTCCCCTGCATTGGAAGGCAGATTCTCAACCACCGGACCAGCAGGGAAGTCTCATCTACAGATCTTATTTTGAAAATTTTGAAGTACTTTTTAGGAACCTATCATTAACAGGCAGAGTGGTTATGAAAATTCAATGTTACATATATGTAAGTTGTGTAGCTCATACATACTAAAAGCAAAAAGGCAACAATAATTATCATTTGCAGGTTTTATTAAGTGCATTTTGTCTGCAGAAGGAAAGAGAAGTGATGGGGTGAACTAGTCTCATCTTCTCCAGCATCCTGACGACTCTGTTCTGAAATCAAAATGTTCCTCTTGCCTAGTGAGTGACCCAGTGGTAAAGTAGCTTGGTCTGTAGCCAATATCTTTATGGGAATCAAGAATCCATTCCACTAGAATTGAGCTGTCCATTGAAACACAGTGCACACTCCCTGGGGCTTTCTGTCTTCTGAAAGAATCAGCTCAGTCTTGATCCTGGACCATTCCAGAAAAGCAGACAGCATTTGGAAAAAAAAGAAGAAGAAGAAGAAGGACACAAGAAAAATTTTCTTCGAATATTAGACTCGGCTGCCAGGTTTCTCAGGAAAAGTGAATGGTATAAAATAGCCTCTGAAATGAGCCCCTGCTTCTACGCTTGCCCTAAAAATTCACCCTCCAGAAAAATATTACCCAATCATACCATTCCACTGGGGCTTCCCTGGTGGCTCAATGGTAAAGAATCTGCCTGCAATTCAGGAGTCACAGGAGACATGGGTTCGATACCTGGGTGGGGAAGATCCCTGGAGTAGGAAATGACAACCATCTCCAGTATTCTTGCCTGGAGAACCCCATGGATCTAGGAGCCAAGTGGGCTATGTAGTCCATGGGGTCACAAAAAGTCAGACATGACTGAAGTGACTTAGTATGCACTCACGCACCACTCCACTGAGCAAAACCATGCATTGCTTCCTGGATCACTTATAACTGCCCTCCAATATGGTAATCAATAGCTATTCACAGCCATTCCAATTGAACTTTGAATTCATTAAAATTAAGGATTCAGTACCTTAGTTGCACTAGCCACATGTCAACTGCCCAATAGTCACAAAAGGTTAGTTGCTACCATGCTAAACAGAGCAGATATAGGATATGCCCACCATCACAGAAAATTCTACTGGACAGTGTTGACTGAGAAGAAAGACTAACTGCGCTTTAAACAATTCTATATAACTTCCCTCCTTCCAATACCTCTAATTCCATTATCCATCACTTTTGTTCTTGCTCATTTCAAATTACACTGGACTCTTCAGATTTGGGTGTGTGCTCAATTACTCAGCCGTGTCCAACTCTTTGCAGCCCCATGGCCTGTAGTCTGCCAGGCTCCTCTGTCCATGGAGTTCTCCAGGCAAGAATACCAGAGGGAGGGTGCCATGCCCTCCTCCAGGGGATCTTCCCGACCAAGGGATCGAACCCCTGTCTCCTGCGTCTTCTGCACTGGCAGGTGGATTCTTTACCACTAGTGCCGCCTGAGAAGCCCCTTGTTCGGTTTTAGGCCCTGCCAGACTTTGTTCTGCCTCAGGACTTTTGCATCTGTAGTTCTCTTTGGCTGGAATACTCTTCCACTCTGCCCTACTGTTTCTTCTTTTTTTTAATTTATTTATGGCTGCACTGGGTCTTCACTGCGGCGAGTGGGTTTTCTCTAGTTACAGTGAGCAGGGGCCACTCTTCCCTGCAGTGCAAGAGCTTCTCATTGCAGTGGCTTCTCTCGTTGTGGTTCCTAAGCTCTAGAGCACAGGCTCAACAGTCGTGGCACACAGGCTTAGTTGCTCCAACACATGGGGGATCTTCCCAGACCAGGGATCAAACTCTTGTTCCCTGCACTGGCAGGCAGATTCTTAACAACTGGACCACCAGGGAAGTCCTTATTGTTTTTCTTTTCATCTTTCAGGTTCTAATTCAAATATTTCCTTTCCAAAGAGCCCTCCCTGACCACCCTAGTTAATGTATCCCTACAGTTTTGATCCCTGGGTTGGGAAGATCCCTTGGAGAAGGGAATGGCAACCCACTCCAGTATTCCTGCCTGGGGAAACTCCATGGACAGAGGAGCCTGGCAGGCTATAGTTTATTGGGTTGCAAAGACTCAGACACAACTGAAGCAACTTAGCACAGCACACACACAGCACAGTTTTCATATCAGTGCTCACAACAACTGGAAAGATCATATATATTTACTTATTTCTCCCCCATGGGCTCCACTTAGACACACACGTGCTAGAATATAAACTCCAGGACAGAAGAGATTTTCCCCTAATTTATTTATGACCACATCCTTGGTGTCCAGAAGGTGCCTAGCATAGAGTAAGGGTTCATGAGAAAATTTTGTGGATTAACTAGGCTAAATACAATGCAAAGACAGGCCAGGATCCACGGGGCAATCCTGTAAAAGGAAAGCTAATATGAATAACCCCATGGGTACCACTAAAATTGAGCTGAACACTGAGCTGAAAAGGAGCTAAGAAAGTCTGCCAAATACCAGCTTTCTCCATTTTTATAGGATTTTCTTTACTTTGGCTGCCTTGATTAATTGCCTCCCAGATCCACCCCAAGAACAACGATGATGGCATTAATAATGGCCATCATAAAAATAATCGGGTACAGTGCCTGGTGCTCAGGGCTCATCCTCCTAAATAGAGATGATCTACACAACAGCACAGGGTGAGTAAGGAGATTCATGAATTTTTTAAATGACAGCATCCCCCGAGCACAGGGAGCATGCTTGCCTCCCCATTTATGCACCAAATTAGGCCACAGTTTCCCCCATCTCCTCCCCAAGCTTCAGAGGCTGACTCATGCTTCACGGGAAGACCTTTTTCCCATTCAAGACCAGGCAGCCAGCCAAAAGACAAGCGGGTTTCTGCCTGCCTCTGCAACACGGCTGGGCACAACCTCCATCTCCCCAATCACCTCCTTCCCCACCAGTGATCTGAGCTCCCTGGCTTCTGACAAGGCTTCAGGATTTACTAGACAGTCTCAGAGAGCAGGCAGGCTAAGGGGTCCCTCACAGCCTTTCCTGCACAAACTCAGAATGTGGAAAGGGAACAAGGTCAGCAGGTATCATCGTTCAGATGTTGGACACAGTTTTGCTTTTGCCATTTAGGCTGGAAAATCAGAAGCTTTGCAGACTGGGCAGAAGGGGAGACCCGACAGAGTCTGTCTTACTGCTCGGGTCTGAGGTGTGGTCTGTACAGAATCCCTGGTTTCCCTTCTCTCCAAATTCCCATGACACCTCCAAAACGTATTCGTCGGTCAGTCTGCAACTGTCTCAGGTGATGAGCATTTCACCCATTCATTCATTCAACAAATATTTGGGGAGTCCCTATTGTGTATCAGGGCTTCCATCATGGCTAAAAGAATCTGCCTGCAATGCAGGAGACCTGGGTTCAATCCCTGGGTTGAGAAGATCCCCTGGAGGAGGGCATGGAAACCCACTCCAGTATCCTTGCCTAGAGAATCCCCATGGACAGAGGAGCCTGGGGGGCTATAGTCCATGGGGATGCAATGAGTTGGACACGACTGAGTAACTTTCACTTCACTTTACTTACTGTGTATCAGGGCTTCCCTGGTGGCTCAGATGGTAAAGAATCTGCCTGCAATATGAAAGACCCAGGTATGATCCCTGGGTTGGGAAGATTCCCTGGAGAAGGGAATAGCAACCCACTCCAGTATTCTTGACAAGAGACTTCCATGGACAGAGGAGCCTAACGGGCTACAGTCCATGGGGTCACAGAGTCAGACACGACTGAGCAACTAACACTTTCACTTTACTATGTATCAGGCCTTATTCCAGGCACTGGAGAGAAATAAAATAATTAAAAACCACTGTCCTCCTAGGCACACATTCTTCTGAACTTTGAAGCATGTGCCCCTGAAAAATAAAGATATCGTCTGCTATTCTTTTTGCTGTTAGTATTAAATGTGTGCTGTGCTTAGTCACTCAGTCATGTCTGACTCTTTGCAAGCCCACGAACTGTAGCCCACCAGGCTCCTCTGTCCAGGTGGATTCTCCAGGCAAGAAAACTGGAGTGGGTTGCCATGCCCTCCTCCAGGAGATCTTCCCAACCCAGGGATTGAACCCAGGTCTCCCACATTGCAGGCAGATTCTTTACTGTCTGAGTCACCAGGGAAGCCCAAGAATACTGGTGTAGGTAGCCTATCCCTTCTCCAGGCAAATCTTCCTGATCTAGGAATGGAACTGGGGTCTTCTGCATTGCAGGCAGATTCTTTACAGGCTGAGTTACCATGGAAGCCCCTATCACTGAATAATTGAACACAAAAAAGAAATAAAGGATAACATGATAAACCCCGCTTAATCATCACTCAGCTCAAGAAATAAAAAACTACAACTCCACATAAAGGCCTCTGTGGACCCCTTTTCCTCCCACATCCCTCCCTGCTTCCACACTGATCTATCCAAGATCCTGAATTTGGTGCTCGATCTTAATCTAGTGCCTGGTCCCTAAGCAGCTTATCACATCGTTTTGCCTGTTTTACATTCTGTGTATGGAGAATCCCAGAGACGGGCGAGCCTAGTGGGCTGCCATCTATGGGGTCGCACAGAGTCGGACACGACTGAAGCGACTTAGCAGCAGCAGCAGCATGCCTTCCAAAACACATTTTTTGTACATTATGATTTAGGGCATATCATTTCGGCTCATCTGTTTATTTGCTGCTTCTAATGCAAACTTAACATTGAAGAATAATACCACACAGAAAAGTGTACACATCAGAAGCGCACAGAAGGATGAATTGCCACAAAGTAAACACAGCAGCACGATCATCAGCCAAATGAAAGAAAAAAAAGATCATTTCTTGAGCCTCTGCAGCTGCCCTTCTCATCCCCACCCTCCACCTGGAGTGACAAGTCTCACGGCAGTTTTAGGGTTGATCAATGTTGCTTGCTTTAGAATAGGGATCAGCAAACTGTGGCAAAACTACACCCGGTGAGCCAAAGCCAGCCTGCGGCCTGTTTTATAAATAAAGTTTTATTGAAACACAGACACACTCACTTGTTTACATACATGGCTTCTTTTGTACAACAATGGCAGAGTGACTTAGCAACAGAGACAATACTGCACACAAACCTAAAGAATTTACTGTCTGTCCCTTTGCAGAAAAGTTTGCTGACTCCTGTTCTAGAACATCATGTGCTTGGAATCACACAGTCTGTCCACCTCTGGGCCTGGCTTCTTTTACCCAACAGTGAGGGGGAGTCACACATGCATGGCAGTTTCTTTATTCTCACTGATGCGTAATAATCCCTTTTATAAACATGCCATGATTTAGGCATCCATATGTGGATGGATGTTTGAGTTGTTTCCATTTGAGCGCTATTACAAATAGTGATGCTATGAACATTATTTTCACAAACTTTGTTATTGAAGTACAGCTGATTTACAACATCACATCAGTTGCTGGGGGACAGCAACGTGATTCAATTATAGATAAATATACATATATATTTTCTTTTTCATATTCTTTCCCATTATAATTCATCATAAGATACTGAATATCGGTGCCTGTGCATACAGCAGGTCCTTGTTGTTTATTTTATTTATTGCTGTTGTTTAGTCACTAAGTTGTGCCTGACTCTTTTGTGACCCCATGGACTGTAGTCCGCCAGGCTCCTCTGTCCATGGTACTTCCCAGGCAAGAATACTGGAGTGGGTTGCCATTTCCTTCTCCAGGAGATCTTCCTGACCCAGGGATCGAACTCAAGTCTCCTGAATTGGCAAGCAGATTCTTTATCACTGTGCCACTGGGAACCCCACATATAAGTGATATTCTATGATATTTGTCTTTCTGTCTAACATACTTCACTTAGTATGATCAGCTCTAGATCCTTCTGCTGCTGCTGCTGCTGCTAAGTCACTTCAGTCGTGTCCGACTCTGTGCGACCCCATAGACAGCAGCCCACCAGGCTTCCCCGTCCCTGGGATTCTCCAGGCAAGAACACTGGAGTGGGTTGCCATTTCCTTCTCCAATGCATGAAAGTGAAAAGTGAAAGTGAAGTCGCTCAGTTGTGTCTGACTCTTCACAACCCCGTGGACTGCAGTTCACCAGGCTCCTCTGTCCATGGGATTTTCCAGGCAAGAGTACAGGAGTGGGGTGCCAGTGTCTTCTCTGCTAGATCCTTCTATATTGCTGTAAATAGCATTATTTCATTCTTCTTATGGCTGAGTAGTAGTCCACTGACTATATGTGTGTATGTATAAACCACATTTTCCTTATCCATTCAACTGTCAATACATTTAGGATGCTCCCATGTCTTGGCTTGGAGAAGGCAATGGCACCCCACTCCAGTACTCTTGCCTGGAAAATCCCATGGATGGAGGAGCCTGGTGGGCTGCAGTCCGTGTGGTCGCTAAGAGTCAGACATGACTGAGCGACTTCACTTTCACTTTTCACTTTCATGCATTGGAGAAGGAAATGGCAACTCACTCCAGTGTTCTTGCCTGGAGAATCCCAGGGACAGGGGAGCCTGGTGGGCTGCCGTCTATGGGGTCGCACAGAGTTGGACACGACTGAAGCGACTTGGCAGCAGCAGCATTTCTTGGCTATTGTAAATAGTGCTGCTGCTATAAACATCCTTTTTTTTTTTTTCTTTTTCACGCCACATGTGGGATCTTAGTTTCCTGACCAGCAATTGAACCCATGCCCCGTGCATTGGAAGCACAGAGTCTTAACCACTGGGCCAGCAGGGAAGTCTTGCTGTAAACATTCTGGTATACATCTTTTGGAATAGTTCATATGTTATAATTACAGCAAGGCAATCCATGATATAAGCATACCATAGTTTATTTATACATTCAGCTGATAGTGGTCATTTAGATCAGCAGTTCCCATAGGAGTCTGCACACTGGAATTACCTGAGAGCTTCGAAACATAGTGACAGCTATGTCCTACCTCCAGCGATTGTGATATACTTGATATGGGATGTAGACAATTTTCAAAACATCTCTGGGTGATTTTAATATGCAGACATGCTTGGGAACCACTGAATTAAGCTGTTTCCGATTTTTTGACTATTACCAACAACACTGCAATAACTATTCTTTGCAGGTCCTGCTGTGCCCACAGCCATGGGCTCCTTTAGAATCTCCACCTGGGGTTGATTTGCATTCTTGTACACAGAAATAAACAACACTGTAAAGCAATTTTTCTCCAATTAAAAAATAAAATTTTAATATAAACTTATTTATCTTAATTGGAGGCTAATTACTTTACAATATTGTATTGGTTTTGCCATACATTGACATGAATCCGCCACGGGTGTACACATGTTCCCCATTCTGAACCCCCCTCCCACCACCCTCCCCATACCATCCCTCTGGGTCATCCCAGTGCAGCAGCCCCGAGCATCCCGTCTCATGCATCAAACCTGGACTGACGATTCATTTCACATATGATAATATACATATTTCAATGCCATTCTCCCAAATCATCCCACCCTCACCCTCTCCCACAGAGTCCAAAAGACTGTTCTATAAATCTGTGTCTCTTTTGCTGTCTCGCAAACAATACAGGGTTATCGTTATTTTAAAAAAACAACACAAGAAAAAAAAAAAGAAGAATCTCCACTTGGGAGAGAAACTGCCAGTTCAAAGAGTATGAACATCTTTCAGTTTCCAAGACGTTTCCAAACTGCTCTTCAAAATATTTCTACCAACAAGACCACATCTTCTTCATTTCTAGATCCCCAGAGATTTTCACAAATCCTAGCACACAGGAGGCACTCAGAAAATTTCTACCAAATGACTAGAACCAGGCAAAAAAATTCAAGAGGATAATCTGGACCACAGCCTTTCTTCCGGAAGGTGAATATTTAACCACCTTGGCTAGAGCTGAGTGTTTCTCAAGTTCAACAGCTCAGTAAATACACCTGGAAGCCTTCTAAAGACTTCTTTTTATTTATATATTCAACAAATATTTCTTAGCACTTATGTGACAGGCACTGTGCTGGAAATGAAGGAGACAGGGGATTCACAGTGTCCAAAGGAAATAATTGATGTATACAGATCATTCCAGTGCAAAGAAGAAAGGGGTTGTCCCAAAGACTGGGTGGGGTAAGAGAAGCAGCCAAAACTCTGAGAGGTCCTGGCTTTGCCACTGTCCAGCTGTCACCTTGACCACATTACATAGCTTTTCTAAGCCTTGGCTTCCTAAATCTATAGATGAGAGTAATGATGTCATCCTCATGGAATTTTTTTTTCACCCAAGGCAAAACATTTTAACAGGTTGCCATATACTCATAGGATTGTGACTAGGATTGTAAAGCACAGACCCAGTACCTACTGGCACTCATTTATCATATAAAACATAAAGTGCTTTAGGGATTCTAGGGACTTCCCTGGTGGTCCAGTGGTTAAGACTCCATGCTCCCAGTGCAGGTGTTATGGGTTTCATACCTGGTCAGGGAACTAAGATCCCACATGCTGCAGGGCATAGCCAAAAAAGAAATTAAGAGCTTTACAGATTCAATTTGAGGACACAGTGGGGGGAAAAGGAGAGGGTGGGACAAATTGAGACGGCAGCATTAACTTATATACACTATTTTGTGTAAAATAGGGGCTTCCCCAGAGGCTCAGCAGTAATGAACTCACCTGCAATGCAAGAGCTGCAGGAGATGGGGGTTCAATCCCTGGGTTGGGAAGATCCCCTGGAGGAGGGCATAGCAACCTGCTCCAGCATTCTTTCTTGAACAATCCCATGGACAGAGGAGCCTGGTGGGCTACAGTCCATAGGGTCACAAAGAGTCGGACACAACTCAAGCCACTTAGCACACACACACTTGTAAAATAGATAGCTAGTGGGAAGCTCGGAGAGGGCAATGGCACCCCATTCCAGTACTCTTGCCTGGAAAATCCCATGGATGAAGGAGCCTGGTAGGCTGAAGTCCATGGGGTCGCTGAGAGTCGGATACGGCTGAGCAACTTAACTTTCACTTTTCACTTTTACGCATTGGAGAAGGAAATGGCAGCCCACTCCAGTGTTCTTGCTTGGAGAATCCCAGGGACAGGGGAGCCTGGTGGGCTGCCATCTATGGGGTTGCACAGAGTCGGACATGACTGAAGTGACAGCAGTAGCAGTGGGAAGCTGCTATATAAAACAAAGAGATCAGCTCAGTGCTCTGTGATGACCTACAGTGGTGGGATGGGTGGAGGGTGGTGAGAGGGAGGCTCAAGAGGGATATATGTATACTAACAGCAGTACTCTTGCTTGGAAAATCCCATGGACAGAGGAGCCTGGTGGGCTGCAGTCCATGGGGTCACAAAGAGTCGGACACAACTGAGTGACTTCACTTTCACTTTTCACTGTCCTGCATTGGAGAAGGAAATGGCAACCCACTCCGATGTTCTTGCCTGGAGAATCCCAGGGACAGGGGAGCCTGGTGAGCTGCCGTCTATGGGGTTGCACAGAGTCGGACATGACTGAAGCGACTTAGCAGCAGCAGCAGAGACTCGAAATGGGGGAAGCTCTTTCAACACTGAAGACACAGGAAGGAGGTAGCATTGGAGCCTGGCTTTGAAGGCTAGTGGTGGTATTTGGACATGGTAGAGCTGGGAGGTAGAAGTCCCTGAGGTGAGTAAAATCATAGATGCAGGAAAGCAACATGTTCTTCAAAGGATTCTTGAGAATTCAGTTTTGATCAGTGGTGCCCAAGTAGGGACTAACTTTGCCCTCCAGGGGACGTGTGGCAATGTTGGCCCTAGTGGTAAAGAACCTGTTTGCCAATACAGGAGACATAAGAGACATAGGTTCCATCCCTGGGTCAGGAAGATTCCCTGGAGGAGGGCATGGCAACCCACACCAGTATTCTTGCCTGGAGAATCCCATGGACAGAGGAGCCTGGAGGCCTATAGTCCATAGAGTCACAAAGAGTTGGACATGACTGAAGTGACTTAGCATGTATGCATGGAGACAATTTTGATTGGAACAACTTGGAAAATGCTAATGGCATCCAGCAGAGAGAGCCCACAGATGCTGCTAAATGTCCTTCAGTAGACAAGAAGCCCCTCCAACAGAGGATTATCCAGCTCAAGATGGTAATGGTGCCAAGTCAGACCTCAGTTTCAATGGAGCATTTGGTAAGAAAATTTTCCCCATCCTTCAGTTCCTGAGATAAGCACTCACACTTACTACAAGGTTTTCCAGAAATACCATTTCCTCCTCATCATTCATTTCAAGCATCATCTTGCTCAGTTGTTCTGTCGTGTCTGACTCTTTGCGACTCCATGAACTGTAGCCCACCAGGCTCTTCTGTCTAGAGGATTCCCCAGATGTGAATACTGGAGTGGGTTGTCATTTCCTCCTCCAGGGGATCTTCCTGACCCAGGGATCAAACCTGCATCTCCTGCATTTGTAAGTGGATTTTTTACCGCTGAGCCATCAGGAAAGTCTTCAAGCATAATATCATTACCATTTATTGATCACTTACTAGGCACTAGATGAGCTTCCCCAGTGGCTCAGCAGTAAAGAATCTGCCTGCAATGCAGGAGATTCAGGAGATGCCATTTCAGTCCCTGGGTCAGGAAGATCCTGTGGAGGAGGGCATGGTAACCCACTCCAACATTCTTGCCTGGAGAATCCCATGGACAGAGAAGCCCGGTAGGCTAGAGTCCTTAGGGTCACAAAGAGTCAGACACGACTGAAGCAACTTCCCACGCAGGCATGCACTAGATGACATGCTGAACTCTTTACATGCCTCATCTCATTTTACCCTCAGAACAACCCTCAGAGGCGGGTGGCATTTTAGAGACAAGAAAACTAAGACTCAACAAGACTCAGGCCACACAGCTGCCAAGCTGTGGCAGAGAAAGTAAATCTGGTCCACCCTACACTGCCCCTGCCTGCAAAAGCATTCACTCCCACTCCCCTGCCAGACTTCCCTGGTGGTGCAGTGGCTCAGACTCTGCACACCCAATGCAGGGGGCCCAGCTTTGACCCCTGGCCAGGAAACTAGATCCTACTGCAACGGAGACCTGCCGTAGCCAAATGAATTAATTAAATATTTTGAAATTTTTATTTAAAAGCAGCAGTCACCCCCTCAATGACAACGACAGTCAGTTCCATTCATTTTTTATCTCGATAATTTAGGGTTTGTTCATCTGATTCCAAGTCAGTTGGGAGAATTTTCTTACTATCATATTTCCAACTCTTCCTTGAACATAGGAGGTGCTCAATAAAAGAGAGACAGAAAAGAGAGTAATGTCTGCCAGGGGCTGGGGTGAGCAGGAATGGCAGTGACTGCTAATCAATATGGAGTTTCTTTCTGAGTTGACGAAAATGGCCTGTGAATTTTCACAGTTTTGTGACTGTACCAAAAAAATGAACTGTATAACTTTAAAATGTGAAATTGTATGCTACGTAAATTATATCTTAAATACATATAAGCACACAGACATATGTCAACAGACTTCAAACACGGTTGCAGTTTAAGCACATCATCTCTTAAATTTCCTAGGGGCTGAACTTTCAAGACAAAAACAATAATTTGTTGTCATTGCTGGATCAAACCTTTCCTGAAGGCACATATATACATAATATACATGAATGAACGTATAAATGAATGGATCAGTCTAAGCATCTACTACAAGAAACTGTCATGATCAATAACCATTAATTCCCATGATCACTAAGTATAGTTGCTCACTTGCATAGAATTCTAATAGATATATTTTCTCAGTTGAGGCTTTTGACAACCCCAAAGCATTAAAATAGGGCAGAAATGACTATTCATGTTTATTCCAGGGGGAAAATCTCAGAGAGATTTAAGAAACTTTTCTGAGGTTACACAGCTAGGAATGTCCTCCATTTTCTGTTTCGTTCTTGAATTCTGGTCATCTGTTCTTCTGTACTTCACACAAGCTTGGCAATCTGGTGAATTTTTTTCCATCTCAGGCCAGATTGTGTGTCTATAAAATATTACCCTTGACCAAACCACAATATCAGACTTCAAACAGAGGTGTAGTATAAACATATCTGTCATAAATTGCCCAGAAGTTGAGCTCTCACAACGAAAATAATAATTTTGTTACACTGGCATGGCTGGATCAAACCTTTCCTGAAGGCTAGAATACTGTGAGACATTTTAGTTATACAGCTGACCAATTCTATTACTTAAGTCAGATTGAATTTCTGTTGAATAGACACGCAGAAAACCCCAAGGTCTTGACAGATACACCATCACCCCTTTGGTTCATGTCATATCTATGATGCACCATAGAATTAATCACCTTTGAATCATTTTTATTTGTTCAGGCAACAGATACTTGCAGCTACCTGCCAGAGTCCAAGGTCTTGGGCTTGTGGTCATGAAACAATCTTGCTTACTTCAAGATCAGCTCTGACTATATCTTGGCTCAAAATTCTTTTCAAACACAGCATCTTGGGCTAGATCTGGAAGTGGACTGATTCGTAACATAGCCAGGGCAGGTCTGGGAACTGGCCCAACTTCAGCAGAAATTTGTTCAAATAAAACTGTGATTTGTCAGTGTTATTAGTCTGCAAGCAGTAGCCCTTTGAAGATTCCTTGTTTGCAGGGAGCTTTTCATTTAGTTAATTATAAGGCTGTCACTTGAAGGGTTCCAGAAGCCCCCTTGGTGAAGACTAGAGGGAAGGGATTACATGAGTGCTTTTCTCTCTGCTACAACACCCAAAACATGTGAAAAAGCTTGTTTTAATACCTTCTGCCTGAGGTGAGTACTATCTGTGCTGTGCTGTGCTTAGTCGCTCAGTCATGTCCGACTCTTGGCAACTGCATGGACTGTAGCCTGCTAGGCTCCTCTGTCCATGGGATTCTCCAGGCAAGAATACTGGAGTGGGTTGATACGTCCTCCTGCAGGGTTCTTTACAACCCAGGGATCGAACCCAGGTCTCCCTCATTGCAGGCGGATTCTTTATCAACTGAGCCACCAGGGAAGCCCAAGTATTATCTGACGCTGGCATCAATTTTCTCAGGCTGCCTTTCACAAGGCGACACCAAAGTCTCTACCCCCATGATACCTTGTGACACCATAGACTGGGAAGCCGGAAAGGGAAGGTTTAAATGCCACCCAACCATTTCCTGGCCCTGTAACCTTGGGACACTTATATAACCTCTTTGTGCCTCGGTAGCCCCCATCTGGAAAATGGGAGAAATAAGAGTAGCTACCTCCTAGGGTTATTATGAAAATTAAATGACATCAGCATGTAAAGGAGAAGGCAATGGCACCCTACTCCAGTACTGTTGCCCGGAAAATCCCATGGATGGAGGACCCTGGTAGGCTGCAGTCCATGGGGTCACTAAGAGTCAGACACAACTGAGCGACTTCACTTTCACTTTCCACTTTCATGCATTGGAGAAGGAAATGGCAACCCGCTCCAGTGTTCTTGCTTGGAGAATCCCAGGGACGGGGAAGCCTGGTAGGCTGCAGTCCATGGGGTCGCACAGAGTCGTACACGACTGAAGTGACTTAGCAGCAGCAGCAGCAGCATGTAAAACATTAAGTTAGGCACCTGGCAGACAATAAAAGTTCAATAAATGCTACCTCTTATCATTGTTACTGTGTTACTATCAATTATCCCCCCCACTGAACAATCTCTTCCTCCTTTGGATCCCCACCACCCATCTTGTCTCCCTCACGTCCTTATCACATGTGCTCTGATATGGTTATTTATGCCCTTGTCAACAGCTCTCCTGATACACTATGAGGCCCTGAAGGCCAAGGCCATGCTGCATGTATTTTTGACACTATTTCCCATTCCCAGTCAGGCTGCAGGAAAGATCCAGGCTGCTGCCTTGCTTCTGTCTGCTTCCCCCCCGCCATCCTGGGTCCTGCAGAGATGTCCCTCGCATCCCTCACCTTTCCCACTCTTCTTGCTCATCACATGCACACACGTTCATGCTCATCTCACAACATGCTTTCAGCCAACGATTAAAAACAAGTGGTATTTATGTAAATGTATGGCTGAGTCCCTTCACTGCTCATCTGAAACTATCACAACATTGTTAACCCGCTATAACCTCAGTACAAAATGATTTGGGTGTTAAAAAATATAATAAAAAACTTAGAAAAAAGTGTGTTTGGTAGGTATGAAATTTCAAGTATGGAAGGAGAAAAAGTCCTGGTTATCAGTTATACAATATCATGCCTACAATTCACTTAGAATGTGTTGAGAGGGTAGATCTCACATTCTGTGTTTTTTTAACCACAGTTTTTAAAAGAGCAATGAAATACTGATATGTGCTACAGTATGGATGAGCCTTGAAAACACTCTAAGCTTAAGTAGCCAGCCAGACCACGGGACTTCCCTGGAAGTCCAGTGGTTTTACCGCCAAGGGCATGAGTTCAATCCCCGGTTGGGGAAGGAAGTAAGACTCCACAAGTCATGTAGCATGGCCAAATAAATAAATAAGTAAAACCAGACCCGAAAGGCCACATATCATGTGATTCTTTAATATGCTGCTGCTGCTGCTAAGTCGCTTCAGTCATGTCCGACTCTGTGCGACCCCATAGACGGCAGCCCACCAGGCTCCACCGTCCCTGGGATTCTCCAGGCAAGAACACTGGAGTGGGCTGCCATTTCCTTCTCCAATGCGTGAAAGTTAAAAGTGAAAGGGAAGTCGCTCAGTCGCAACCCCATGGATTGCAGCCCACCAGGCTCCTCCATCCATGGGATTTTCCAGGCAAGAGTACTGGAGTGGGGTGCCATTGCCATAGGCAAATCCATGGAGTAGAAAGTAAATCAGTAATTTCCAGGGCTGAAGGGATAACTGCTCATGGCTATGAGTTTCTTTGGGGATGGCGAAAATGTCCTAATATAAGACAGTGATGATGGATACACATTTCATGAATATACCAAAGCAAATGAACTGTACACTTTCAAATGGGTAATTTTATTGGCATGTAAATTATGTTTCAATAAAGCTGATTTAAAACAAAAACAAACAGCACTGAAAGGACCCAATACCTCTGCAGTGACCTAAATGGGAAGGAAATCCAAAAACAAGGGGATATATGTATTCACAGCTGATGGACTTTGCTATACACTAGAAACTAACACAACATTGTAAAGCAACTATATTTGATTTTTTTTTTTTAAGTTCCCAGAGCCAGGCTAACCCTTCTTGGGGAACCTCTGTCTGCAAGGAACAGAAATGATGGTGGGGAACTGAAGCAGAAACAGACATGATTGGATGGACCCCGAGCAGCAGCTTACACAGGATGGAATGGCTGAGAACTCGAACTGGAAGTAGGGTTGGGATCAGATGACAGGAGCCAAGCTCCCTCCTTGTCTCCCCGAGCGCCCTGTGGAAAGAATATGCTGGACTGTAAGAATGGGCAGAGGCCAGGCCTGGGGAGAACTCTGATTGGCCCAACGTGGTCACATGACCATCAACAGTCTGTCCCACCAAGACGCAGCCAATGAAGGGAACAAAATTCTCCAAACGGAAATTGAGGTACTTTAAAGAAGAAGGCTGGAGAAGGTAATGGCACCCCACTCCAGTACTCTTGCCTGGAAAATCCCATGGATGGAGGAGCCTGGTAGGCTGCAGTCCATGGGGTCACTAAGAGTCAGACATGACTGAGCGACTTCACTTTCACTTTTCACTTTCATGCATTGGAGAAGGAAATGGCAACCCACTCCAGTGTTCTTGCCTGGAGAATCCCAGGGACGGGGGAGCCTGGTGGGCTACCGTCTATGGGGTCGCACAGAGTCGGACACGACTGAAGCGACTTAGCAGCAGCAGCAGCAAAGAAGAAGGCTGGGCTTCCTGGGTGGCACTAGTGGTAAAGAACCCACCTGCCAATGCAGGAGGCATAAAAGACGTGGCTTCCATCCCTGGATTAGGAAGATCCCCTGGAGGAGGGCATGGCAACCCACTCCAGTGTTCCTGCTTGGAGAATCCCATGGACAGAGGAGACTGGCAGGCTACAGTCCATGGGGTTACAAAGAATCAGACATGACTGAAGCGACTGAGCACGCATGCACACATGCAAGGAAGGAGGTTAAAGGCTAGCTGTCTTAGCTCAGGTTGCCATTGCAAAATAGCATAGGCTGAGTGACTATACCAATAGGCATTTACTTCTTACAGTTCTGGAGGCTAAGAAGTCCAAGGTCAAGGTCAAAGTGCCAGGTGATTCGGTTCACCATGAAGGCTTCCTGGCTTGCAGGTGGCCACCTTCCTGCTGTGACCTCACATGGCAGTGCGAGCTCTGATGTCTGTTCTTCTTATAAGGGCATTAATGCCATCGTGGGGGCTCCACCCTCATGAACCCCTCTAAACCTAATCACCTTCCAAGGTCTCCATTCCCTAAAACCATCTTATTAGGGGTTTGGCTTTCAACATAGGAATTCTGGGAGGACAAAAACATTTAGTCCATAACAGAAGTGAATGTGGTAAGTGTCATTCTCACAACTGTGGGTCTGAAAAGTAACGGTGAGGAAGGTCAAAAAGCCCGAAACTAATGACCCCAGGCTCTGCAGTTTTGTATCCTGCAGATACAAAACTTTGCAGACTCTGGTTCCCACTGTCCTTGAGCAGATCCTTGAGCCTCTCTTGGCCTCAGCTGACCCCTCCTGCCTCCTAGGGCTGTTGTCTTGAGAACCCAAGGTCACATGCATAAAGTGACAACAGGATAGCGCTGGCACATGATGGCTGGGACATGTGGGGTGTTTCCTGCTTGTCTGGTAGGGAGCCTGGCCAGGGCAGGCAAGGGGGGCCAGGTGTCAGTCCTCAGGAGGCAAGTCTGGCCATGGCCAGAGGCCTCCATGCTGGGAGCACGGATGTCAATGTTGCCATGGCAACCACTGATCCCATTTTAATTACTCTTACTGGCCTGAAGTGGAGGCCCTGGGTTCTCAGTCTCAGCCAGCCTGGACGATACAACTCCCCAGCAGAGAAAGGCCAGCTCTGGCAGGGATGTGTGATCACACCTGACAGCCACTCGACTCACAGGGCTTGGCTGAAACCTGACTTGGTGAGTTCACTTGCTGTTCCCCAGGGGAACAGTTCTAGTGCAATGGTCTGATTTACCGGATGCTCTGGTTTTATTAGCATTTTAGAATGCGAGGATATCACCTTTCTTCCCCTTCTTTCTCCTTCTTCCTCCTCCCTCATGAAAACACCTTATTAGGCCTTTTGGGCTCCATTACCTCTTCAATTTTTTTTTTAATATTTATTTACTTATTTTATTTGGCTGCATCAGATATCATTGCATCATGAAAGATCTTTATTTGCAGCAGGCAAAGTCTTACTTGCCACATGTGGGATATAATTCCCTGACCAGGGATTGAACCTGGGTCCCCTACATTGGGAGCACAGAGTCTTAGCCACTGGACCACCAGGGAACTCCCATCTCAGTTTTATTTCTGGCCACTCCACTGGCTCCACACACAGTTAATTTCATCATATCTCTGGACTTTTGTCCCTGCTGTCCCTTCTTCTCTGAGGCCAAACTAGCTTATCCCCACTCCCACAACCAAGGCCTCCTCATCTATTAAAACTTAGCTCAAGAGTCACCTCCTCCAAGAAGTCCTCCCAACCACCTCCCATCCCTAATTATATGCTCCATTCCTGGACTTCTTTGTATAATGCCATTTATGAACATCCATTTGATATCAATTTATCTATGTCCATGCCTGACTCACCCATGACACCATCACCTCATTTTTGCCATTGAACCTCCAGCTCCGAGGGTGACACATAGCAACAACTCAGCTAAGCAAAGAATGAATCTTGGGAGCTGACTACAGACATATCACAAAGGCAAAGGGACATACTGCCAGCAGGAAAAGTCATACATTATAAGGGGTTGGTTGGAGGAAAATGGCATGAACCCCATGCATGGTATCAAGGTCCCCACTCAGCTCCTCCTCCATGGCAGTTCAAGGGCTCTCATATTTCCTCCCTCATGGTCAACCACTTCCCACCTCCAGGCCTCTGCATGTGCTGTTTCCTCTCCCTGGATTGGCCTCCCCTCAAAATGCCCTCCAGGCTCTCCCTGCCTTATTAAACTCCTATATGCAAACAGGAGTTATGTATAACTACAGCATCTTCTCTTCTTCCAGGAAGCCTTCCCTGATTCCCTTCTCCCATTTCTTTGACCTTGCCTATTCCCAGCTTAAAGCCTCTGTCACACTACATAACAGTTACGTGTGGAAGTTCTGTCATTCCCTTTGGATAGTGTGATCTCTAAAGAGCAAAACCTGACTTCTATTCATCAGGGTATTTCCAGGACCTGGTCAGTGCCTAGCACACAGCCGTCTAATTACCCAATGCTCCATCTTATCCTCCACAGGCTAACCTCCAAGGGCCTCGAACAAATCAGCTCACCTCTGCACGTCTTAGTTTGCATGTCCACAAAACGCTGGTGACAGGTTGTTGTGAAAGTGAAATGTGCATCCGGCATGACGTACGTGCTCAACACAAGTTACGTACCGTGACCCTCCAGGGGGGCAACACTTTAACAACTGTTAAAGGTAAGATGTTGATGAATTCCTGTTATTATGACAAAAGTCTGGCTAGAGGAGGAAGTATGAGATCAAGAGGCTGTTTATTCAGTAAATGGTTAAAGCCTCGCCACTATCAGATACAGAAAAGAAAATCTGCTGAGAGTGAAAGGAGAGTGAGAATCTCCCATCACGGATTGACAGCTCACATTCTATTCCCCTCGCCCCACTCCAAAATTCACAATAACTGCTTTTAGAGCTCAGTTCAGCTCATTTTTATTCAATTTTTGAGTGATGAGCCAAACACGTGGCTCAGAAGTCAAAGCAGCATAAAAGCGTTCACATGCTACAAATGCTGGAGAGGGTGTGGAGAAAAGGGAACCCTCCCACACTGCTGGGAATGTAAACTGGTACAGCCATATGGAAAAGAGCATGGAGGTTCCTCAGAAAACGCAAAAGAACTACCATATGACCCAGCAACCCAGCTTCTGGGTATATATCCAATTGTTTGTTGTTGTTCAGTTGCTAAGTCTTGTTGGACTCTGCAACACCATGGATTGTAGCATGCCAGGCTCCTCTGCAGTTGGCTCAGATTCATGTCCAGGGAGTTGGTATGCTATCTGACCATCTCATCCTCTGCTGTCCCCTTCTCATTTTGCCTTCAATCTTTCCAAGCATCAGGTCTTTTCCGAAGAGTTGGCTCTTCGCATCAGGTGGCCAAAGTATTGGAGCTTCAGCTTCAGTATCAGTTCTTCCAATGAATATTCAGGGTTGATTTCCTTTAGGATTGACTGGTTGGATTTCCTTGCAGTCCAAGGGACTCTCAAGTGTCTTCTCCAGCACCACAATGAGAAAGTATCAATTCTTCAGCGCTCAGCCTTCTTTATGGCCATGCTCTCACACCTGTACAGGACCACTGGAAAAACCATAGCTTTGACTAGAAGCTATGGACTTTTGTCAGACCGTCTCTTTTTAATACTCAGTCTAGGTTAGTCATAGCTTTTCTTCCAAGGAGCAAGGGTTTTTTAATTTCATGGCTGAAGTCACTATCTGCAGTGATTTTTGAGCCCAAGAAAATAAAATATGTCACTGTTTCCACTTTTTATATCCAGAGAAAACTCTAATTCAAAAAGATACATACATCCCAATGTTCATTGCAGCACTACTTGCAATAGTCAGGATATGGAAGCCACTTCTATCCACAAATGAATGGAAAAAGAAGATGCAGTACATATGTACAATGGAATATTACTCAGCTATAAAAGCAATGAAATAATGCCATTTGCAGCAACATTGGTGGAGGTCATGTTAAAATGAGATTATCATGTTAAGTGAAGTAAATCAGGGCTTCCCTTGTAGCTCAGCTGGTAAAAGAATCCACCTGCAATGCAGGAGACCAGGCTTTGATCCCTGGGTCAGGAAGATCCCCTGGAGAAGGGAAAGGCTACCAACTCCAGTATTCTGGCCTGGAGAATTCCATAGACTGTACAGTCCATGGGGTCACAAAGAGTCGGACACGACTGAGCGACTTGCACTTTCACTTGCACTTTTCACAGCTGCTTTACAATGTCGTGTTATTTTCTGTTGCACAGCAAAGTGAATCCACTTATACATAGATCCCCTCTGTTTTGGATTCCCTTCTCCTTTAGCAGAGACATGGATGGACCTAGAGACTGTCACGCAGATTGAAGTAAGTCAAAAAGAGAAACACATCTATGTGGAATCTAAGAGAATGGTGCAGATGAACCTATTTGCAAAGCAGAAACAGAGACACATGTGTAGAGAAAAAAATATAGGAACACCCAGAGAGGAAATGGGGGGTGGGATGAATTGGGAGATTGGAATTTACATTCATACACTAATATGCATAAAATAGATAACTAATGAGCACCTCATCTATAGCACAGGGAACTCTACTCAATGCTCTGTAGTGACCTAAACAAATTTTTTAAAGGCACACAGGGAGACCACACCTGTCCCCAGACATCTTGCCCCACACATACACACGATCAATGTATAGCCTCTTGGGGTATCTTTTCTTCATCCTTCCAGTGTGTCCTTAATCAAACACATGTAAATCCAAATGCATACTCCGATCCACCTCTCTTTCTGACACTGTCCCGCACTTGGTTTTCGCCATTCAACATGTCACTCTGGGGACCTTCTCTATCAGGATATGGCATGTGCCATTGTTGGGGGTGGAGAGCGGGCCTTCACAGCTTACATCCCCACCCCCATCAATGGAGCCACATATCCCTCTGGTCTAAAGTGACCTTCCAGAAATGAATTCCAAGTGTGATTTTCTTCTGTTTAAACCCCTTCCACAATTTCCACCACTCTAAAGAAAAACACCAAAACTTCACCTTCTCCCCTACTCTTGCTCCCTGGGCCCAGGCCCCCTGAGACCTTGCCTGACCTGCCTGCTGATCTGTCCACATCCTTCTCCACTTCCTCTCCCACTTTTTCTCTGCTCTGGCCATGCAGATCTCCTGTCCATCCCTCCAAAGACCCAGCCACGAACCCCTTGCCCAAGGCTTTCCCAGAACCATGCAGCTCCCTCTGCTGATCATGTTCCACCTGCTCCCCTCCTTCAGCTGCTGTCTCTTACTTGTCCTCTGGGTCTCTGCTCTAGCAAGGAGGAATGGGAAAGTGTTCCCTGACCCCTGACACCATGCACCCCCTCGATTGCATTCCTCACTCCACGTGGTATAAAGATACTTTTATCAGCGCCCCCACGTCTCGATGATTAGTGCCCAGGCTCCCCAAGCAGACACACAGCTACAGGGAAGAAGAAACTTGTTCCCCTTGCTCATCACTGAATCCCCAGTGCCTGTAAGCCCTTGGCACTGGTTTGCAGTAGACATGTTTATGGAAGGAAGGGAGGAGAGTGGTGAGAAAGAGAAAAGGGCAGGGAGGGAGGGAAAGGGGCAAGAGGGAAAGAGAGGAAGCAAGGGTGAGGAGGGCTTGAGAGGAAGGGGAAGAAACAGAGAGGAGGGGAGGCGAAGCTGGAGGGAGGAGGCGCGGGGAGGGGCTGGGTATGAAATGGATTTATTAAGCAAACTTCCTGTATCTGGCCCTACACTAGACACTGGGACGGAGGGAAAGGGAATGATAAATAGAAAAAAAAAAAAAAAAACGCCCTGTTTGCAGTCTAGCTGGAGACGATTCATTTACACAAGAAAATGCAACTAGAGTTCAAGACTACAGAAGATCAGGGCCCAGTGCTAAACAAGCACACCCAGCAAACACACTCATGAAGACTGTGACGCCTGTTTTGACCTATTTATAAAGCATTTCTTCAAAGATTTCATAAACATGTGGTCCCAAGTGCTATATAATTAGAAATCCTAATTCCTATTTCTAAACCTTTGCACTTCACCGTTTCTCTTTAAATGTAAACTATCTTTCTGGGGTTGTTTTTTAATCAAAAAAGCATCTTCATTCGAAATAAAGACCATCATTTTCTGCCCCAAATTTGTATTTAGAGTGTTTAAACTGTTGGTTTAAGGGTGAGTGTCCAGGGCTTGGGCTTTCCTGGTGTCTCAGATGGTAAAGAATCCACCTGCAATGCGGGAGACGTGGGTTCGACCCCTGGTTTAGGAAGATCCCCTGGAGGAGGGCATGCCAACCCACTCCAGTTTTCTTGCCTGGAGAATTCCCATGGACAGAGGAGTCTGGTGGGGTACAGTCCATGGGGTCACAAAGAGTCAGACACGACTGAGCGACTAAGCTCAGCACAGTTCAGGGCAGCATGAAGCAAAGAGCTAGGCAGCAGCTGGGGGTCTGGGGTCTCCTGGGCTGTGAACCAATTTTCTGGGTCATCCTGAGCAATCGATGCCCCGCCCCCCGTGCTTCCAAGGGTTTTGGTTTCCTCTTCCACACAAGGAGCTGAATGAACTGATGAATAAAGGATGTCCCAGCCCTAACAGTGATTATCTCCCTCTGCTCTGGTTATTCCACCCCAAAAGAGAAGACCTCTTAATAAGAGTATGAGCTGAGCCCCCTTTATTTTTTAAAAAATACTTATTTATTTATTTGGTTGAGCAAGTCTTAGTTGCTGTGTGCGGGATCTTTTTTCGTTTGTGGCATGCAGGATCCTTAGTTGCAGCGTATGAGATCTAGTTCCCTGACCAGGGATTGAATCCAGGTGCCCTGCATTGGGAGTGCGGAGTCTTAGCCACTGGACCACCAGGGAAGTCCTTTTCTTCACTAGCTGCCCTGAGAATTTCCTCCTCCAAAGAAAAGACGAGTGAGGACATCATTTCAGTTGAGGTTTCTAGAGTGTTTACAGAATCACAGCCTTCCCTCTGCTGGTGTGGACACCCCAGGGGCTACACCCAGTAAATGTCCTCTGAATTAGTGAAATGAATGAATAAATGAACAAACTGACTTAACGAATCTTGCCCAGAAAAGCCAACAAGCTTACCAGCCCCCTGCACAGAGTGGGACTGGGCCCAGTTCCTCAGGGCTTGCACTGCACTGCTTTCTCTGGGAACCAGGTTCTTTATTAATCCAATAAAATATTTATGGAGCATCTGTTATGAACCCAGCACTGAAAAATCTAACATTGAACAGACAAGTCTAAATAATCTTTTAGAACATAAATCAGATCACATTGCTCTCCAACATAAAATCCTTCAGTAGCCTCCTAATGCAATAAGTATAAGATTAAGAACTGCCCCCCACCTCTGCTGCCATGGCCTTTAAGGCCATGGTCAAGTCTTTCTCTATGACATTATCTATTGTCACTGTGCTCTTTGTCCCCTAGGCCCAGCTGCACCAGCTGAGATCAGCTGAACCACAGCCAACCCTCAGTCCCAGCTATCATGTGAGAAAGTAACTGTTGATGTAAGGTCCTGAGATGTTTTTGGAGGGGAGAGAGTTATTTGTTACACAGCTTTATTGCAGTAATAGCTGACTGAAACAGAGTGCTGTCGTTTACTAGAAGCCGAATCTTAGGAAAGTCACTTAACCTCTTTGAACCTTAATATGCTTTAAATTTTTTGAAGATATATATGTCTCTTCTCCATTTACCTCCAGTGACAGTGGGATGACAAATAAAAAAGGCTTTGGAAACTGCCAAAACCTGTTGCAAATATAAGATAGACTATTCAGCAACAGTCTTGCCCACCCAGACCCAGAGGAAGGTCCGTGCTGTCCTGACCATGAAGCATGCCTCAGCAGGCCAGTACCAGCCGCCTTATGAAGACATACGGTGTCTAGCACATACACACTCTGAACCAAGGCCCATAGTCCCAGCCTGACAAAGATTAGGGCTTCAGAGAGACATTTCCACAGGGCAGCAATCAAAAGACATTTTTGCTTCTAAAACTACCTGTGGGAAATTATCATGAATACACACAAGGTTGGCAGCACAAAGCTGCCCATTATAACTTTGTTCATGATGGAAAATGAGAAACAAGCTAAATGTTCAACAACAAGGAACTGGGTACATCCACACGATGGAATATAATACAACCATTCAAAATAATGTCAGCTGGGGAATTTTTTTGCAAGCAACGCTTGTTGGAAAACTAGAAAATTCATGGAGTTGATTCAGGAGCCAATTTGAGCAAAACAACAAAGCAAATAGGCAGAATTTTGGTTCCTCTATTTACGCTTCAATTAAAGAAGCTCTATTTTGATTCATACTATGGATTGAATGTTTATGGCCCCACCTAAATGTATATGTTGAAGCCCTAACCCTCAACATGATAATAATAGGGGATGAGGCTTCGGGGGTGATTAAGATTAGATGAAGTGATGGGGCTGAAGAACTCATGATGGGTTAGTGCCCCTATGAGAACACAGCAAGCAGGTGACTATCTGCAAACCAGGAAGCAAGCTCTCTCAGGAACCAAATTGACTGACATCTTGATTTTGGACTTCCCAGGCTCCAGAACTATAAGAAATAAGTCTCTGTTATTTAAGCCACTCAGTCTATGGTTTTCATTATAGCAGCCCAAGCAGATTAAGACAATCTGTCTAATAAATTTCATTTCCAAAGACAGTGCTTGCAGAAACGGTCCAGGAGCTGCTTAAACAAGTTTGAAAACCATCACTAGAGGAGAATGTCAAGGTGCCTCTGCTGAGTTGTGAAAGGGAAATGGCCAGTTACAAAATAGCTTGTATAGCATTATTTTAGTTTGTAATAAGGAGAGAGAGAGAAAAAAAAAAACAGATAAGATAAATATGCCCCAATATGTTAGCAGTGTTTATCACTAGGAGGTAAGATTAAAAGTCTCTTGCTTTGATGAATGCTTTTCTACTTTTTTCAACTCTCTCCTTTTTATTTTTAATCTTTTGGCTGCACCCACATGGCATGTGGGATCTTAGTTCCCTGTTCAAGAATCAAACCTGCACCCTCTGCATTGGCAGCATGGAGCCTTAACCACTGGACCACCAGTTAAAAGTTTCTTTTGATTGCTTTTTGGCTTCCCTGGTGGTTCAGATGGAAAAGAATCTGCCTGCAAATGCAGGAGACCCAGGTTCGATTCATGGGTCAGGAAGATCCCCTGGAGGAGGGCATTACAACCCACTCCAGTACTCTTGCCTGGAGAATCCCATGGACAGAGGAGCCTGGAGGGCTACAGGCCATGGAGTCGCAAAGAGTCAGACATGACTAAGCAACTAACTCTTTTTGATTGCTTCATTTTGCTTATTGAAACATTCTAAATGTTTGGTGATGAATAAAACTATAGGAATAAGAAGCAATACACAAATATACTTTTTCTGTGTGTCTATAATAAATCAGTCATGCCATTACGAGGAAAAGTGAACTCATGGTCTTTGGCATCCAAGAATTAGTCTCTGTAAATGCAATCCCTCCTCCCCTCCTCAACACCCCAGTGGGAACAGAGACACACATCAGCTCAAAGCCTGGAGGGGCAGGCTATCCTCAGAGGTGTGATGAGCACTGGAGAGAAGGCTGCTTACGGAAGGAGTCACCTGACAAGGAAACCAGGGAGCAATGACCACTAAGTGGTCAATCCTAATGTGCCCATTGGCTGGAGTGCAGGTTGGGGAGAGCGTGGGCACCCCCACAGGAAGAGATGCAGTTAAAAATGAAGACTGAGGAGGCAACTTACTAAGTCTTCAGGGAGAAACAAGTGGAAACATTAAGCAGGAGGAAAAAAACCAGCAGTCCATACCTCCTGGCTTCAGTTTTCCTATCTTCTAAAAGGAGATACACTACTATTGTAAGGAAAGAGCATCAGAAATACACACGGACCTGTTTACCTGCGCCTGGTACATAGTAGGTGCTCAACACGTGTCTTCATTTATTCCCTGCCCTCTGGGTATGACAATAAGACAAGTCCACTTGACAAAATGAGTTGATGAAAGCATCATGCTTTATACTGTGGCCTCTGCAATTTTACTGTGGCCTCCAGAATTATAATCTCTGGACTGTCATCCCTGCTTCACCATTGAATGGCTGTGTCATTTGAGATCTGTCATTTAACCTCTCTGACCCTTGGTTTCTTCATCTCCAAAACAGAAACAGTAGCAATTGGGATGCCTATCATGCAGAGTGATTTTTTAGAATTAAATAACATTTAAAAATGTGAAGTAATCAGCACAGGATCTATTCAGCCCCTAGGATGTGCCCTGTAAGAAATATCTACTATTACTCTTCATTACCATAAATAAGAATTAAGAAAAAAGTTCCACTGGGCTGATGGGAAGGTGTCAAGAAAAATGAAGTGGGTAACATAATCCCCATCAAAACACCATGCATGCACACACTGCTACTATGCTATCTTCTAAAAACACAAATCTATCCACATCACCCCTCATTCGATGGCTACCCATTGTCCTCTGGATAAAATCGAGGTTCCTTAAGCAATCTGAACTCTGCCCACATTTCCTGTCTCATGAGCTGTTATTTCCCCCATGTGAACACTATGCGTCTTTAAGGACTGAGATGCTCTGACTCTGTGCCTTTGCACTGTCTGTTCCCTCCACCTGCCATGCCATTCCCCATGCCTATTTTCACACTCTGTACATTTCCAGTTTAATGTTGCCATCCCGAAAACTCATCCTTCAAGTTTCAATCCATCTTGTCCCTTCTGAACGGTCTTCCATGATTATCCCTCCACTATCCCAGGCTGAGACCAGATCACGTGCTCCTCACTTCAGTAACAATTCTCAGAAAGCCTGAACCCTGAGGTTGTCTCTACCCCGAGGCAATAAGAGAGGAATGTTGCTGTTCAGTCGTTAAGTCCTGTCCAACTTAACAGAACTGCCCCACGTCAGGCTTCCCTGTCCTTCACAATCTCCCAGAGTTTACTCAAACTCATGTCCATTCATTCGGTGATGCCACCCAACCATCTCATCCTCAGTTGCCCTCTTCTCTTCCTGCCCTCAATCTTTCCCAGCATCAGGGTCTTTTCCAATGAGTCAGCTGTTCACATCAGGTGGCCAAAGGATTGGAGCTTCAGCTTTAGCAACAGTCCTTCCAATGAATATTCAGTGTTGATTTCTTTTAGGATTGATTGGTTTGATCTCCTTGCTGTTCAAGTGACTCTAAAGAGTCTTCTCCAAAACCACAATTCAAAAGCATCAATTCTTCAGCATTCAGCTTTCCTTATAGTCCAACTCTCACATCCACTCATGACTACTGCAAAAACCATAGCTTTAACTAGACAGACCTTTGTCCAGCAAAGTGATGTCTCTACATTTTAATACTCTGTTTAGTATTAGTATTGTCATAGCTTTTCTTCCAAGGAGCAAGTGTCTTTTAATTTTGTAGCGGGAGTCGCCATCTGCAGTGATTGTGGAGCCCAAGAATATAAAATCTGCCACTGTTTCCACTTTTTCCCCATCTGTGTAAGAGAGGAATAGGTCTTGCTTATGTCTACTTAGCCTATGTGAGGTCCTCTGTGGGTGAGAGATGAGTATAAATTAATGAATCAAATATTCAATAAATCAATGTCCTTATGCCTCCTGATGGCTAAGAGCACTTAGAGCCAGGGGCCTGGGTTCCAACCCAACCTCAGCACTGATGAACTTGGCATCCTTGGGCCAATGACTCCATCTTTCTATGTTAGGTTCTCGCCTATCACGTGGGGCTCATCTTAGTTCTACCTTCCTGCATCGTCATGCAGATTAATCAATGTGTAAGAAGCACTCCAAACACCGCCTAGCACAGAGTAGGCACCATACAAGCACTGGCTGTTTTTACTTGTAGGCCTTCTTCCACATGCCACCTTCTCAAAAAGACCACTCCTGACCACCTTATCTGTGATATCCCACACATACCATCACTTTCTATTCTTTTGCCCCTTTAATTCTTTTCACACACCTTATCATTTGGCAAACTTGCACGATTTTCTTATTTATTGAAAGTTGATTATTAGGAGATCCCTGGTGGTCCAGTGGTTAAGAAACCACCTGCCAATGCAGGGGACACAGGTTCAATCCCTGGTCTGGAAAGATCTCATATGCCTTGGGGCAACTAAGCCCAGGTGCCACAACTACTGAAGCCCTCCTACGTAGAGTCTATGCTCTGCAACAAAAGGAGCTTCTGCAGTGAGAAGCCCATGCACCACAACTAGAGAAGCTCCCACTCACTGCAACTAGAGAAAGCCGGCATGCTGCAACAAAGACCCAGAGCAGCCAAAATAAATAGATAATTCTTTTAAAAAATGAGTATTAGTCTTCCCCACTAGCATACCAAGCCTGACAATACATGGTTCTTAAAACAGGCTCAGTGAACAATACACATTCAATAAACATTTGTCAAGGGGCTTTGCAAGTGACTCAGTGGTAAAGAATCTGCCTGCCAAGCAAGAGACACAGGAGACATGGGTTTGATCCATGGGTTAGGGAGACACCTTAGAAAAGGGACTGGAAACCCACTCCAGTATTTTTGCCTGGAAAATCCCATGGATAGAGGAGCCTGACGGGCTACAGTCCATGGAGTCACAAAAGAGTCAGACACAACTTAGGGACTGAGCACACACACAAACATTTGTCAAAGGAAGAGGACAAAAAGGAAGAAGATGTCAATTCTTCCTTGAAGAAATAAGATTCTGACTGGAGGAGACTGAAGACTGGGGAGACCACTCCAACACATCAATGGGTAAAAACAATCGAGAAGAATTGACTGCAAACCAGCTGAAGGGGCCTTTAGAAGAGTCTCAGCATTTACAAAGAGGGGCAGGGCCATGGGGGTGCCAGAGGAAATGCACAGAGACATTGGAGACATTTGAGTCCAGCCCAAACAGGTCACAGAAAGTTCTCTGGAGGCCAGAGAATCATTTTAATTGAGCGATTCCACCTTGAGAAAGCAGGAGTTGCAAAGATGTCATTTCCCCAGGATTCTGTATTAATTATTTCCTGGCCTAAGGCATTCCATGTTAATTGGCCTCAATTGGAAAATTTCATGTTTGTGTTTGTATTGGCAAAAGTTGGGGGGCGGGGAAATGTATCATTTTTTTCCCCACTTTAGTCAAGTTTATTTTTTTATTTTTTTTAATTTAAATTTATTTATTTTAATTAGAGGCTAATTAGTTTACAATATTGTATTGGTTTTGCCATACATCAACATGTATCATTTTTAAAAATCACTTAAATCCTCAAGATGACACTGCTACCGCCATCCAGGGTAGACCAGTTGCACAGATGTGCAGAATACTAAGTAATATTTTTAAATGTTATATTGATGTGCATATGTACCTCTCCTACAATCCTGAGAAGGAAATAAATGTTTGGTCCTGTTTTCCTTCCTTCTGCATATTTCTCCACCTGTAGTCTCACAGTCCAAGCTCCCTAAAATAAAGTTTCCCCCTCAAAGCTTCCTCTTTTATAAACAAAATAGCTAGCAGTTAGTAATAAAACCTGGGGAAAATCATTTCAGAAAAAAAAAAAATTCCTAATCAGGAGAAAAATAGAGGCATATAGACCCCTCCACCACCACCATGCTTATCTGGTATAAGCACTGACTGCTAACAGTTCTCAGCTGTTATTTTTCCCTAAAGCAGGGATCAGAAAACTACAGCCCACGGGCCAAGTCAAGCCCACCACATGGTTTTATCAAGAATCCTTTACTGGAACATGACCATGACCATTAATGATTTATGTTTGGTCTATGGTTGCCTCCCCAATAACTGAAGAATTGAAATTGCAGTGGAGATTGTATGGCTTAACAAAGTCTAGAATATTTGCTCTCTGACCTTTTATGGAGTCTGCCAACCCCTACTCCAGAGCAATATTGTCCAGTAGAAATATAATGTGAAGCAGATGCAAACTATTGTATACAGAATCAGTAAACCACAAGCCCTATTGTACAGCACAGGGAACAATATTCAATATCCTGTGATAAACCATAATGTAAAAGAATATGAAAAGAATGAATATATATATATAGTTAGGATAGCAAGGAGATAAAACCAGTCAATCCTAAAGGAAATCAATCCTGATGATTCACTGGAAGGACTGATGCTGAAGCTGAAGCTCCAATACTTTGGCCGCCTGATAGGAAGAACTAACTTATTGGAAAAGACCCTGATGCTGGGAAAGATTGAGGGCAGGAGGAGAAGGGGGCGACAAAGGATGAGATGGTTGGATGGCATCATCGACTGAATGGACATGAGTTTGAGCAAACTGCAGGAGATAATGAAAGACAGGGAAGCATAGCGTGCTGCAGTCCATGGGATCGCAGAGTCAGAAACGACTTAGCCACTGAACAACGTGTACCTGAATCACTTTGCTATATAGCAGAAAATAATACATTGTAAATCAACTATACTTCAATACTATAAATTTAAACAAATGAATATAACTCAAATGCATTTCAAAAATTTTTAAAGAAATTATGTGAGCCACATATATAATTTCAAATTTTCAAATAGCCATATTAGAAAAATGAAATTAATTTAAAAAATCTATTTTATTTAACCTGGTATACTCAAAATGTTATTTCAACATGTAATCTACTTTATAATTACTAAGGAAATGTAGACATCTCTTTATTCACACTAAATCTTCAAAATATGATGAATATTTTATACCTACAACACATCACAGTTAAAACTAGCCACATTTGAAGTGCTTCATAGCTACATGTGGCTATGAGCTACCATATTGGAAAGGACTACTCAAGAGAGTCTCCTTTAGTTGACTAGGAGAGGTTTACCCAGAGGTTTTACACATGAGAAATAACATAAAATACACATATTGGTCTCTGCCCCTGGTTTCTGGCACAGAGCCCCTGAAACCTTAGTAATTTGCTAAGTGATATGAGTACTAATAGCATCTTTCTTCATAGTCTTTTCCATTATGGCTTATTATTGGAGGCTTCCCTTGAGACTCAGATGATGAAGACTCCACCTGCAATGCAGCAGACCGGGTTCAATCCCTGGGTGGGGAAGATCCCCTGGAGGAGAGCATGGCAATCCACTCCAGTACTCTTGCCTGGAGAATCCCATGGACAGAGAGGCCTGGTGGGCTCCAGTCCACGGGGTCGCATAGAGTCAGACACAACTGAGCGACTAACATACACATGGCTTATTACAATATATTGAATATAGATCCCTGGGCTATACAGTAGGACCTTGTTTGAAGTGTCAAAGTCACTCAGTCGTGTCCAACTCTTTGCAACCCCATGGACTATACAGTTCATGGAATTCTCCAGGCCAGAATACTGGAATGGGTAGCCTTGTCCCTTCTCCAGGGGCTCTTCCCAACCCACGGATCGAACCCAGGTCTCCCATAATGCAGGTGGATTCTTTACCAGCCGAGCCACAAGGGAAGCCCAGGACCTTGTTTCTCCATTCTGTATATACTAGTTTGCATCTGCTAACCCAAAACTCCAAGCCAGCTCCCCTCCACCCTCCCTTCCCCTTGGCAACCACAACTCTATTCTCTATGTCTGTGTAAATAAGATCATCTGCATCATATCTGAGATTCCACATGTAAGTGATATCATTTGGTTATTTGTCTTTCTCTGACTTACTTCATTTAGTATGATACTCTCTAGATCCATCCACGTTGCTGCCAATGGCACTAGTTCATTCTTTTATGACTGAGTAGTGACCCGTTATATACATACACCACGTGACCCGTTATATACATACACCACGTCGTCTTTATCCATTCGTCTGTCAATGCACATTTCAGTTGTCTCCATGTCTTGGCTATTGCAAATAGTGCTGCTACAAACACAGGGGTCCAAGAGGATCTTTTGTTCTAATATTTGGTCTTTGACCACAGGTCCTAACACAGAGCTCCTAAATTCTTTGAAATTTCCCTGATGGGTGAGAGGAATGTCTTTTGTTCTAATGAGGCAATGCTTGATGGGGTCCTGGATGGGGGCTGGCCACCAGAAAGATCAAACTATGATAAGAAGCTTGGGAGTTTCAGCCCCATTCCTTATCCTCCAGGAAGGGAAAAGTGGATCAGAAAACTTCCAGGTTGCTGAAGACATGAAGGAGCTTGAAGCTGTGTATACCACCTCCCCACACCTTGCCCCATGTCTCTTTGCCGTCTGGATGCTCCTCTGCATCTCATCAAATTGTTGTTGTTGCGTCGCTCAGTCGTGTCTTACTCTTTGCGACCCTATGGACTGAAGCCCACCAGGTTCCTCTGTCCATGGGATTTCCCAGGCAAGAATGTTGGGGTGGGCTGCCATTTCCTTCTCCAGAGGATCTTCCATATCCAGGGATTGAACCTACGTCTCCTGCACTGGCAGAGAGGTTCTTTACTGCTGAACCATCAGGGAAACCCACATCTCATCATACTCTTTTATAATAAACTAATAAAAGGAAGGAAGTGTTTCCCGGAGTTCAAGTCATTCTAGCAAGTTGTTGAACTCAAGGAGTAGGTCATGGGAAGCCTGGTTTATAACCAGTCAGGCAGAAGTACTGGTGACATCCTGGGACTTGCAATTGACATCAGAAATATGTCTGATCTGTGATCTGAGCTTCCTCCCATTAATGTCATAATTGAACTGTAGGACAACCAGCTGGTGTCACAGAGAATCGTTTGGTGTGGGAAAAATAACCCTACACATCTAGTGGGAGAAGTGGTGTCAGTGTGATCGTAAAGGAGACTCACACAGGAAGAAGAGTAGGTTTTTCCTACACAAAGCCACAGCCAACGATCACTAATGTGAAGGTGTCAGAGGTCAACCCCACAGCCTCAAGGCGATGCCAGCTCTGTGATGCTTCAGAGCTTGCCGTGGGATCAGGCTGTAGCCGGGCTCCAGAGTAGACATGCTGTTTCCTTCCTCTCCTGCCCGCCTCCTGCCACCATCTCTCCCTTTCAGATATTTCCTGAGATACCCCTCACCTCTAAAAAGCGACCTGTGCAAGAATCGCCATCTCAGGCTCTGAATCTAGTAAAGTTATCCAAACATGAGGAGAAAAGAATATAAATATTTGCTAAGTATCCATCACATGTCAGAGGCTTAATAACTTATCTCATCACAAAGATATGAGGTAGCAAATTCTAGCCCCACTTCAAAGATACGGAAACTTACATAGGTAAGTATACTCAGCCATTCAACAACATATTATGAGGTTATTTAAAATTATACTTGTGAAGGTATGTGATAGTATTTAAACACTTAACGGTATAATGTTGATTTGGAAAAATAAGACAAAAATGTGCTATGTGAATACATGTGTCTTTATTTTTTTATTTTTCTGCCCAAGTCATGTGGCATAGGGGCTCTCCCTGGAACAGGAATCTAACGCGTGCCCCCTGCAGTGGTATCATGGAGTCTTAACCACTGGACCACAAGAGAAGTCCTCATACGCTTCTAAAATACAAACATTGTTTAAAAGCCGGAAAGGTTATACAGCACAATGCTATCCATAACTTACTCTGGGGACTTCCCTGGTGGTCCAGTGGTTGAGAATCCGCCTTCCAATGCAGGGGATGTGGGTTTGACCCCTGGCCCAGGAGCTTGGACCACACATGCTGCAGAGCAACAGAGACTGTACACCAGTAGACTATACAACTACTGAGCCCATACTCGCTGGGGCAGTCACATCACAACCAGAGGGAAGCCCACCAGCTGCAACAATAACAAAGACTCCGTGTGCTGTAGCTGAGACCCAGAGAAGCCAAAAACAAATGATTTTTTTAAAAACTTACTTTGGGCGATCAAAATGAATGGCTGTTTATGTTTATTAAAGGCTGTTTATTCTACAATTTAATAAGACCCTGCAGGGACTCCCCAGTAATAGACCTCCTGTGTCCCCCAGTTCTTGTTTATAAAAGAAGCCTCGGGCTCCTAGGCAGTCCCCAAGTTCCAAAGAGCAGACACAAGCAGTTAATCATTAGAGAAGCAGAAAAAAAGAAACAAAAAGAAAACAGTCAAGCAAAAAAGGTAGTAATAACTAAGTAGATCAGCCATTAAAAGAGCCATAGGACCCCAAATTCCCCTGCAAAGGATGAAAATCATAGGCCAACGCACGTCCTTGAGCTGTTTTTCAAAAACCAGGACTCCACCAGACAGAAACACAGAGACTCAAGGCTGGATGGAATCAGAGGGTTGATGATCAAGACACCAAAAAATATCACCCTGTTACTTCAGCACCAACCAATCAGAAAAGAAAGTCCATGAGTTGATCATATGTCTTATGACCTTCATCCCTTTAAAAACACTTCCCTAAAAAGCAATCAAAGAGTCTGAGTCCTTTGAGCACTAACCTCCCATGCTCCTTGCTTGGCATGTGTTGCTTGGCACCTGACAATAAACACTTTATTCAAGATGTCCCTGGTGGTTCTGTGGCTAAGAATCTGCCTGCCAATGCAGGAGACATGGGTTCCATCCCTGGTTCGGGAAGATCTCACATGCCGTGGAGCAACTAAGCCCATACCACAACTACTGAAACCTGCATAATTAGAGCCTGTGCTCTGCAACAAGAGAAGCCACCACAGTGAGAAGCCCTCATCCTGAAACGAGAGCGTAGCCCCTGCTCGCCACAACCGGAGAAAGCCTGCATGCAGCAATGAAGACCCAGCACAGCCAAAAACTAATGAATTAAAAAAACAATACTTTACTCCTTCACTACAACCATTTAATTGGCTCTGCTCCACATTAGGCAGACACAAGTTTGGTTCAGTAACAGTCCCTACCATTCTGTAATTTCAGTTTTTCCAAGGAGAGAAAGGGCTCCATTTCTGTTGAGGTTTGGCTTGCCTTGAGTGCGCTGTAGTATAATGGTTAGAGCTTGGTTTGGTTTGGAATGGGTCAACCTAGGGTTCACATCCCAGCTCCACCACTCTGAAGTGCTATGGCCATGGGCAAAAGAGTTAACATCTCTAAACCTCAATTTTAATATCTGTAAAAGGTGGACAATGACATATCTCATAAGGTCGTTATGAGGGTTACATGTTGTTGCCCAGTCGCTAAGCATTGTCTGACTCTTTGCGACCCCATGGATTGTAGCACATCAGGCTCCTCTGTGCTCCACTATCTCCTGGAGTTTGCTCAAATTCCTGTCCAGTGAGTCAGTGATGCTATCTAACCATCTCATCCTCATGAGGGTTTGCATTGGAAGTGCTCAGTATGCTGCCTGGCACATGTAGGCTCTTGGTAGATGGTAGATCCATAAACAGAGGTTGCCCAGCCCCAAGAGTCATGGTCTTTACCCTACTCCATGTTCCTAGATGGAATCCCTAGATCCCCATCATGATCTTAAAAATCTCAACTGGCGATTTTTGAGCCAAGAAACAGTCTCCAATGCAGGGGGATCATTCTCACTCACCTCCTTGTGTGACTATGCCACTCGAGTTCCACTTCCCAGCCTCCATTTCCCACCGTGCACTAAAATCTCCAAGGGCTGGGAGTTCTTTCCCCCTTCTCCTGTACGTGATTAATGAGACTTAAATTGGTGCAGTGATAGATGAGTTATCCTAAAGGCATCGAATATTTAAAACTGAATCCTCCTTTGACAAAAATAGTCCGTGAGTTTCAAGAGCTGCTGTCCTGCTGTCCCTGTTAGCGAGCACGTGATGTCTACGGGCGCTGAATGAATTCCTGCTAAGCGCTCACCAACGCCAAGGGCCGAGATACCTTTTTCTCCTTTTGCTGTTCCTATGAAGGCAAAGCGTGTGCTTTCCATCTTTATCTTAAGTGACCAGACTTGTTTACAGCTGCTCCAAATAATTATGTCTGACCACATCACGTCGAGCACACCCCAGACCGTGCACTCCTCTGATTAAGGGTTTCTAAATGGAATTCTTCCCTGGAAACGAGTCTAAAGTGGATTTCTTCCCTTGAACAAGCTACTGTCCCAGATATCCATGTGGTCCTGGGAGAATTTTTGTACCACATCACGCTTCCTTGGTATACAACCTTCCATCTTTCTTCTGGGTGTCTGCTTCCCCTGTACCCACATGAACTTGCTCATCCTTGAAGTTCTTCTGGATTCCTCATCATGAACCCAAGTCCAGAGAAAAGAAAAAGTGAGTGTTAGGCACTCAGTGGTGTCTGACTCTTTGTGGCCCCATGGACTGTAGCCCGATGGGCTCTTCTGTCCATGGGATTCTCCAGGCAAGAACGCTGGAGTGGGTTGCCATGTCCTTCTCCAGTCCAGAGAAAAGTGACTTCCATTCTGGGGCCACTCTGGATTACTGTGAACTCCTCTCTTGTCTGAACCTCTGGACTGATTGACGGAAATAGCAAATACTTGAGCTTTCAAAGTCCTAGGGTCTCCATCATAACTACTCAACTCTGCCCTTGGAGCACAAACAGCCATAGACAATACATGAACAAATGAGCATGTCGGTGTCCTAATAAAACTTTATTTATAACATTAGCAGCAAGCAGGATTTGGCTTATGGACTGTAGTTTGCAGACTCCTGCCCCAGAGACCTGCAGTGGCCATTCTCAGTGCCCTGCTGAGATCCCTTTTACCAGCTGCTGATGGCTCCCAGCTGCCTTCTTCTCCACTTTGGCCAGCAGAGCCTTCTCTACTAAAAAGTTACTTCACCCCTACGCCCATCCAATGGGGTGGCCAGGATCAGTGAATGGGTGACTTAGGGGAAAGTACAGAAAGCCAGCCACTTGTTTTAAGGCAGAAACCATTCTGTGGTACAACTGATGCTCCAGAGTTCCCTCTGGGATCAGGCAGAAAAGTCGGTCTCCAATCAAGTCCAATGCTTGCTTAGCTTTGTCTCTTTCCCAATCTTGCTTCCTCATCCCCCTTCTCCTAAGAGCCTCCCTTGGTAAATTAAATCCTCCCAAACCCCTGTCTCAGGCTTTGCTGCTAGGAAACTCAACTTGAGATAAGACATTAAAACCCATCCTGGCTCCCTACTGGTCTCGACTTTCTCTCTTGGCTGTCTTATGCTTCCTAGGTTTATCTTTCCCAGTACGACTGTGAGATTCTTAGAGGGTGAGGAGTGAAATGGAGGCTGCGTCTTCAGCACATAGTATAGGACAAAGAATGCAGGCTTTTTATATTACCAGGCCTGGGTTGAAATTCTGGCTCTGTCACTGACTCGGTTTGTGACCTAATGACAATAACAGTTAACAGTGGCAGTGATACCGGTGACAGCATGTGCCACACAGTGGGAAGTGTGCTGTGTGGCAGGCACTCTGCTAAGCCGTTCTTGTTAGTGGTGTCTGCATTCTCCCAGCACTGCTATAAGGACCCCTAGCCTCAGAGACTGCCCAGGTCACCCATTCAATGGATGAGAGTAAGGATAGCTACCTTGAAGGGTTGCTATGGTAACTCACATGAAGGTCAAAGTGTTCCGCAACCAGCAGATGCTACCAAAATATACGTTATATATGTTAGTCGCTCAGTTGTGTCCGACTCTGTGCGACCCCATAGACAGCAGCCCACCAGGCTTCCCCGTCCCTGGGATTCTCCAGGCAAGAACACTGGAGTGGGTTGCCATTTCCTTCTCCACCGGGATTCTCCAGGCAAGAATACTGGAGTGGGTTGCCGTGCCCTTCTCCAGAGGATCTTCCCAACCCAGGGGATCGAACCCTGATCTCCTTCATTGCAGGCAGATTCTTAACCCTTTGAGCTACAGGGAAGTCCTTTATTATCAGTTCTTTTTATTAGTAGACTGGTATTCCAAACAGGAAATATTTATTTTATTTATTTATTTGATTCTACTGGGTCTTAATTTGCAGCATGTGGGGTCCAGTTCACTGGCCAGGATTGAACCCTGGCCCCCTGCATTGGCAGCTCAGAGTCTTAGCCACTGGGCCACCAAGGAAGTCCCGATTTCTCATTCTTGATCTGATCCTTCTTCTAGCACTTTGCTATGTACACCACTGCCCCATCCACCAAACATCCCTCCCATAGCAATGCCCTGCCAATATCTGTTCAGGCAGGAGGAAAAGGGACAACAGAGGACGAGATGGTTGGATGGCATCACCAACTCAAGCAAACTCTGAGAGATAGTGAAGGACAGAGAAGCCTGGTGTGCTGCAGTCCATGGGGTTGCAAAGAGTCAGACACGACTGAGCGACTTAACAACAACAACAACTCACCTCTACACCCAGCGCTGCCATCTGAAAACACCTCTGACTCTCTATCCAGTAACTTTCCTTCTGGCTGGAAAACACACTTGGTCTCCTAGTTGCCTTGATGGTAAATGGTCAGAAAATACACCTTTTATTAGCTCCTCTATCTTGCTTACACGTACCTAACAGTGTTTTCTGGGATCACCTCCCCCCAAAAAATCTTGTCTCAAGGTCAGCTTCTGGAGAAATTCAAGCCAAGGCAGTCCCTAGGCCTCTTGACACTGAAAAAGTTCCTACACTTTTCCAAACACCCATACTGAAGTGTGGAGGGGGAGGATTTCCTATTCCTGCATAAGAAAATGTTTGCTGTCTGGCTAGAGATCTGGCTCTAAGAGAAGCACATGGCAAGGTCATCTCACAGAGAACTGCCCCTAAAAGTCCTATAACTGCACCCCCTGTGCCTGTTCGGCTCTCTTCCTCTCCAGCTATTTCCATCCATTTCCTTCCTGTAATTCAAGAAACAGCCATGATTTTTAGGACAAAATAACCACATGGCTTTGGGCTTAGCACTCTTCCAGGAAGGAAGTAATCATGATAACAGTAATGTCAAGAGCAAACATTTCTTGAGTGCACATCATGTCCCTGAAAGGAGGTAAGACTTTACACGAATTAGTTTAGTTTTCCTAACAAGAAGAAATGTGGCTGTTTGGAGGCCAAAAGTACCTAGAATTCAGTTCAAAGTGGGCCAGTTCATTTAGTCAAAGATTTGTTGGGAAAAAAGAAAGGATTTGTTGAGCATCTACTAAGTTCCAGACAACTAAGTTATTCAGGGACCCTCTTCTCTCAGAAGCCACATTCAAATAAGAGTAGTGGTTTTCCTGAGAAAACCATAATTCAAACAGACACATGTACCCCAGTGTTCATTGCAGCATTATTTACAATAGCCAGGACATGGAAGCAAACTAGATGTCCATCAACAGATGAATGGATAAAGAAGTTGTGGTGCATATATACAATGGAATATTACTCAACCATAAAAGGAGTGACTTTGAGTCAGTTCTAGTGAGGTGGATGAACCTATAGCTCATTATTCAGAGTGAAGTAAGTCAGAAAGAGAAAAAGAAATATCATATATTAACACAAATATATGGGATCTAGAAAAATGGTACAGACAAACCTATTTGCAGGGTAGACATAGAGATCAGACTTGTAGACACAGCAGAGGAAGGAGAGGGTGGGACGGACTGAGAGAGCAGCATTGAGACATATACACTACCATACGTAAAACAGATAGCTAATGGGGAGTTGCCGGATACACAGGGAGCTCAGCCCCGTGCTCCGTGACAACCTAGAGGGGTGGGATAGGATGGGGGGTGAAAAGGAGGTTCAAGATGGAGGGGACACATGTATACACATGGCTGATTCACATTGTTGTATGGCAGAGCCAATACAACATTATAAAGCAATTGTCCTCCAACTAAATGCATGAAGCTGGGCACCTAAAGTCAGTGCTCTGGGACAACCCAGAGGAATAGGGTGGAGAGAGGTGGCAGGGGGCTTCGGGATGGGGGAACACATGTATACCTGTGGCTGATTCATGTTGATGTATGGCCCAAACCATCACAATACTGTAAAGTAATTATCCCCCAAATAAAATAAATACATTATTTTTTTAATTTAAATAAAAAGAGCAGTGGTTTTTCAACCAAAATGATTTTGTCCCCAGGGGCCACTTGGTAGCATCTGGAGACATTTTTTGGTTGTCGTACAGGAGGGAGGGGTAACTTGCATCTAGCGGGTACAGGTCAGGGATGTTGCTAAACATCCGACAACACATAGGACAACCCTCATAGCAAAGAATTATCTGGTCCAAGATGTCCAAAGTGTCAAGGCTGAGAAACCCGGCAGTAAAGGAAGAAGAAGACAGAACAACAAATGAACGAGCAAACAAAAAAACATGGAGTATTTCAAATTTGACCTAAGCTAGGTTTCGGTTATTAATCTATAAAATGCTATTTACATCATACGAGCCTCTCATCAGTATCTACAAATGAAGGTAGGGTCAGTTTTTAACAGGCGTGCCCCTAACAGTATGGAGGTCTTGGCCGCACACCTGTGGGCAATCAGACACAAGTTTCCCCTCTCCATCACATTCCAGAGCTCAACCTGGGGCTGAGCTTGCCGACTGTCATCTCTCATCGGCCCCTCCCTCCTCCCATAAAGAGAGATGCACTGATGTGTCTATTCAATCAGTTTACACGTCTTGGTTTTTCATTCCGCCTCATTTCACATAGGGTTTCAGGCAGTGAAGCAAAATATAAATAAACAATCATACATCAAAACCAGGGACAACAGGTGTGTGGGGTTGTTTTCTTTATGGTTGTTGTCTGTTTGGAGTCTCTTGTCTGAGGAGCTCCTCCTGAAATATGACACGCGCACACACACATACAAATACAAACACACCTTCACTGCTCCATAGCGATCCTGTGCAGTCTGTGAATTGATTCCACCTACGTCCAACAGTGAACCCATGATCCTAGACTAACCAGTCAGGCTTCCTCAGTTAACATGATTGGCCCAGGGATGGGCACGTGACCTACCAGAAACCAACCATAGACCACTCCCAAGTTTTTCCCCAAAGTTGTAGAGAAATAAGCTCTTTCCTTCTCTGCAGGTCTGGAGGCTAAGGACAGTGTCAGATTAGGGCTGCTAAAGCCAACTTGCCTTCCCAGGGAAAGAGTTTGTCTGAAAATTAAGTGGAGAGAGGCACACAAAATCTAGAGATGAAGAGAGAGTCAGACCCCTGAGAACACTGGCTGAGTCCTAGCCATGCCTGAAATTCTTGACCCACTAAGTTCCTGTTAGCATTCGGTTTCTGTCACTTGAACCTACAAGATTATGACACATTACAGGGCATATGCCAAGATAAGAGCAAAATGGAAACCAGGGAGCAGGACATGAGGCTGAACACAGGTTTGAATTTGGCTGTGTGCTTCTCGGTAGCCAAAGTGAAAAGCAAAAGCTGGTTACATCATTTTCATGAGTGCAGTGAGAACACTCAGGCTCCTTGAGAGAAGCAAAGCCTTTCCCTGTCACTGACTTCTCAAAGCATGATAAGAAAGGAAACACTGAGATATGAAGGATGGTGCTTTATCTGATTGGCACCTTCACGAATACAAATAGTAAACTGCCTTTTACAGACTCTGAAGCAGATGCTGGGGGACTCATTCTTCCCTGGTTGGTCAACTTGTCTCTGTGAGACTTAGAGAGAGGCAGTGTGCTCCAAGGATGAACTTTCCTGAAGGTTTTTTCCATGTGTGACCATTCCTAGAACTGGGTCCAGGACATTTTAACCACGAATGATTCTCAGCCCATTTCTGCCTTTCCCTTCTCAGAAATAAGGTCATTTCAGGACTTCCTTGGTGGCCCAGTGGTTAAGAATCCACCTGCCAATGCAAAGGATGTGGGTTTGATCCCAGGAAGGGCAACTAAGATTCCACATGTCGCTGGAGCAACTAAGGCCCCGGGCTGCAACTGCTGAACCCAAGTGCCACAACTAGAGAGCCCACGTACATCAAGGGAAGATCTGCTTGTCGCAACAAAGATCCCATGTGCTGCAACTAAGACCCGATGCAGCCAATAAATAAATAAATATTTTTTTAAAAAAAGAAATAAAGTCATTGTTTCAACTTCAGAAGGTTCCCCCCTCCCCTTCAGAGGAGGAATGTTCAAAAGAATTGGAGCCTCCTGCCCTCCAGCGCTAATGAAGATGCACTGAGGGACCCACAGGTCAGAGGTCTCAAGGGCTTCCCTCTTCTTCATATCCTGTCTCCATGATTAACTTAGGCCATTGGGATCTCATGTTACCATCAGACTGTCACAGCACTAAGGATTTCAAATGACTTCAGCCCAAGTAACAGGTTACCCCAGGTTCCCTGTTCTTACAAGCAAAAAATTGCCAAATGTGCCCCCAAACTTGTCTTGGCGAGGTGATGCTTTGATGAAGTATATTCTAACCATATGTCTCATTCAAGTACCATAAACACAGGCAGGTTTGCAGTTCACTTTTACTGTGACACTAAAGAAGATAAGATTTGATTGTATTATTTGTTCCTTCTGTCTATTTGTTTGTTTGCTTTCACTATCCTCAGATCTGTGCCAAGGGTTTTATATGCATTATTTAATTTCATCTTCACAGTGATCCAAGGAACCAGATAGTAACACCATATCCCGTGAGAGGAGAAAGAGGTTATATACTTTGTCCAAGATCACACCATTAGCATTAATAAGAGGCAGAGCCCATGAATCTGAACCCAAGTTTAAAGGACCCATGAACCCATGCTCTAGACTCTGCCTCAAACCCTGGAGGGTGAACAACATGTAACCACAAATGGGCAGAAGAATCCCTTGCTCCTGAGGTTCATCCAGCCAAAAATGCCTTCCTTCCCACCAAGGCTACCACTAAAATATGATATCTCGGAGGTGCTGAGTCACTCAGTCAACTCTTTGTGATCCCATACACTGTAGGCCAGGTTCCTCTGTCCATGGGATTTCCCAGGCAAGAATACTGGAATGGGCTGCTATGGGAGGAGCCAAACTTTGAATGCCTACCGCCTCCACCAGAGTATGGATAAGTTAGCTGAACAGTTAGGGTTCTTAGACAGTATTTCTCAAAATATGACCCAGGACCATCTATGTCAGGATCACCTGGGAAAATGTAAGGCTGTTAGACAGGCATATACCCACTGTCGTGGAAGGAATGCTTGTGTCCCCTACAAATGCATATGTTAAAGCTCTAACCCCCAAGGTGACTGTATTTGGAGATGATAAAGAAGACGATGAGATGGTTGGATGGCATCATTGACTCAGTGGACATGAGTGTGAGCAAACTCTGGGAGATAATGAAGGACAGGGAGGCCTGGCCTGCTGCAGTCCATGGGGTTGCAAAGAGTGGGACACAACTGAGTGACTGAACAACAACAACAAAAAAAAAACATGATAAAGGTTAAATGAGAATGTAAGGCTGGGGCCCTAATCCAATAGGGCTGCTGCTGCTGCTGCTGCTAAGTCGCTTCAGTCGTGTCCGACTCTGTGCGACCCCGTAGACGGCAGCCCACCAGGCTCCCCCGTCCCTGGGATTCTCCAGGCAAGAACACTGGAGTGGGTTGCCATTTCCTTCTCCAATGCATGCAAGTGAAAAGTGAAAGTGAAGTCGCTCAGTTGTGCCCGACCCTCAGCGACCCCATGGACTGCAGCCTTCCAGGCTCCTCCGTTCATAGGATTTTCCAGGCAAGAGTACTGGAGTGGGGTGCCATTGCCTTCTCCACCAATAGGGCTAGTGCCCTTCTAAGAAGAGATTTGGGGCTTCCCAGGTGGCACAGTTTGGTAAAGAATACATCTGCCAATGCAGGAGATGCAAGTGACGTGGTTTTGATCCCTGGGTAGGGAAGATCCCCTGGAGAAGAAAATGGCAACCCATTCCAGTATTCTTGCCTAGAGAATTCCATGGACAGAGGAGCCTGGTGGGCTACAGTCCATGAGGTCACAAAGAGTCAGACATGACAGAGCAGGCACGCATGTGCACACACACACACACACACACACCAGAAATCTCTCCTTCTGTCCACCAGGTGAGGACGCAGTGAGAAAGCAGCATCTGTAAACCAGGGTGAGAGCTCTCACCAGGAACCAAATTGACCAGCACCTTGACTTTGGACTTGCCAGCCTCCAAAAACGATGAGAAAATAACTTTCTACTGTTTAAGCAACATACTCTATGGTATTTTGTTATGGTAGCCTGAGCAGATGAAGACATCTACTGGTAAGCGAAATAAGCAAGGTATGAAAGTGTTTACAAATGTTAATAAATATCTTCAGGAGAACAGACAATAAGCTTATTACAGTGATTGCTTCTGAGGAGGAGAACTGTGCGCTGGAGGGTAGAGGACACCTTGTGTTTATACCCTTTTGTAGCACTTCATTTTTTTCTCCATATTCATGTTGCGTATTCATATAGATGAATGCATTAATTTTTTGGGAGTACTGAATGCAAAAAGCAAGAGGACACTGCCCAGAGGCTGGCTAAGCGGTCCTTCTGGGGAAATCCCCAGCTCCACCAACCACCTAAAACTCAATTGCTGAAAGTCTAACAAATATGCAACACTAGAGTTATAGATACAAAAAACAAAGGGATGGTTGCCAAAGGGGGAGGGGATGAGGAGAGGAAAGAAAGAGGAGAGGGAGATTAAGAGGCACAGAATTCTAGGTGCAAAATAAATGAGTCACCAGTATGAAATGTACAGTGTAGGTAGAGAATGTGCTTAACAGCTATGTAATATCTTTGTATGGTGACAGATCATAACTAGACTCATGGTGATCATTTTGAAATGCATAGAAATACTGCATCACTCTGTTGTGTAACAGGAACTAACCTGGTGTTGTAGGTCAGTTACGCTTCAAAAACAAAGTCATAGAAAAAGAGATCAGATTTGTGGTTACCAAAGGCAGGGGTGGAGAAGAATTAGATGAAGGGGCTTCCCCAATGGCACAGCAGGTAAAGAATCTGCCTGCAATGCAGGAGACACAGGAGACGTGGGTACGATCCCTGGGTTGGGAAGGGACCCTGCAGAAGGAAATGGCAACCCGAGGAGCCTGGGTGGCTACAGTCCATGGAGTTGCAAAGAGTCAGACACGACTTAGCGACTAAGCACACGTGCAGTCAAAAGTTACAAGCATGCAGTTATAACATAAATAAGTACTGGGATGTCATGTACATGTGATAAATCTAACACTGTTATATGTTACACATGAAAGTTGTCAAGAGAGTAAACCCTAAAAGTTCTCATCAAAGGAAACTTTTTTTCTATTTTTTTAATTGTATCCATGCGACATGATGGACATTCACTAAACTTCTAATAAGCATTTCAGGCTGCACGTAAATCAAATCATTATGCTGTACACAAACGTATACAGCGCTGTATGTCAATTATTTCTCAATAATACTGAAGAAAAAAAAAAAAGTACTATAAGTAAATGGCAAGAGACTCCCCAGAGGTTTGGGTGAGCTGTCCTGGTGGAACGTCCTCAGCTCCACCACTGACCTAAAAGTCAATCCCTAAATCTCCAAAAAACATGCAATGCAAGGATGCAAGGGCAGTGGTGTACTTGCATAACCCGGGGGGCTGAGCTGTGATTCTTGGGAGGACCAGCTAATTGTATGGGAGTGAAAAAGTGAAAGCTGCTCAGTCCAAGCAACTTGTCCAACTCCTTGCGACCCCATGGACCGTAGCCAGCCAGGCTCCCCTGTCCATGGAATTCTCCAGGCAAGAATACTGGAGTGGGTAGCCGTTCCCTTCTCCAGGGGATCTTCCTGACCCAGGGATTGAACCCGGGTCTCCTGCATTGCAGATGGATTATTTACCATCTGAACCACAGGTACCTAGTGGTATTTTCTGCTCCAGGTTATAACAGTGATCTCAGAAAGGACATCTTTGGGGTAAGGTACAAATAAATAAGCCCCACTACCCTCCAGCCAGTCCATACTATGCCAGGGGGGTGGGCAAGTAGGTGAACCCCATTGTGGGATTATCCATGGCACCAAGTAGGAATTTCACAAAGCTATTCATTGGAATCCTGTCTTGTGCAGAAATCTAAGGCCAGAGGGAGCAGCTAAAATCATGCTCAGCCAAAATTACCCACAATGGCTGTTTCTCTGGTTGAGCACCAGATGAAGTAAGTGGCTTCTGTTTGGTGGCCAAGTTATATGAAAAATGCATATCTTTAAATGCTAGAATCACACTCAGGAGAAGCTCGTGGGAAGTGAGTCTGTCTGCAGCAAAAGCAGACTCATGTCTCCCGTCTCACTCCGAGCATATGCTCATTGTGTGGAAGGGTGAGCAGAAATACTCACGTTATTTATGTTGCTCTCTCTCTCTCCCCCTCTCACGCCCCCTCTCCCATTTGCTTCTTCCCATCCCTGACCTGAGATCACAGAATAGAATTCACATGTCTTAAAGGCACTTCTGTCTCCCTCTACTCCGTAGTAAGATTAAGAAAAGATGGCATTGGACTGACCTGGCTCTTCCTCCAATCATGGAAACTTAGAGAATTATTATCATCAGATCCCAACTGTTCGAGCATCCAGTTTCCTAGCAACCTTCAAAATGCTTTGGTGAAGGGTTAGAACAAGGACTTCATGGGTAAGCGGGTAAGGTAGTGGCAGCTGTGTTGGAGACGGCTTGGGAGCTTCCCCGAATTGTCTTAAAAGGCCATTGTCATCCATCATCCCAGCAACCCAACAAGACACTGTTAGTCACAAAAGTGATGTAAGGCAGCCCAGCTGCTCAACATTCCCAGAGGCTCAGGTCTGAATTCCTTAACCTGGACTCGGGGGTCTTCCATTCATCAGTTTCATCACTCTTCACTTCCATGTGCAGCCCCTCCGCCCCAGCAAGGCTGTCTCCTCTCCATCCACCTTGCAGCCCTCTCTGAACGTCTTCTTCTATATGCCCATGTTTCTACCCACATCTCCTTCCTCCCTAACCACATCCCCTCCACCCACCCCACACCTCATGTTGTTGTCGTTTAGTGGCTAAGTCATGTCTGACTCTGCAACCCCATGGAGTTGTAGCCAGCCAGGCTCCTCTGTCCATGGGATTTCCCAGGCAAGAATACTGGAGTGGGTTGCCATTTCCTCCTCCAGGGAATCTTCCCGAACCAGGGATTGAACACATGTATCCTGCTTTGGCAGGCAGGTTCTTTACCACTGAGCCACCTAGGAAGCCCACCCACACCTCACACCATACTTCTAATCACTTGACTGCCCTCCCCTAGGAATAGCTTTCCCATAATCACTTAACTCTGACTACTGCTGGAGATGTCGTATAGGTTTTGTTATTATGCCTAATTAGAGATACAGGGCAAATTCATCCCACAAGAGCTAAGCCACAGAAGAGGAAAACAATGCAGGAAAGATGGCAAGGCAGCATGTGGATATTGGCAGAACTGAGTGGTCTGAAGGGATTCAGACAGATATCAAGGCATATATAAATTCAGAAGAGTGATCAGACAAAAGATGGGATTTGTTTGGACCTTGATTTCTCTCTCTGAATACTTAGCATCCATTCCTCCACTTTCTGCCCAGAGTCTCAATTTCATTTTGGAGATTTTCGTCTTTCTCCCTGAGTGCAATCTTGGTGAGACTGTCAATCAAGGTACCAGCCCTCCCTAGCCAAGGTTGACCATGTGACTCAGTGTGGGCTAGCCAGACACTCCCCAGGACCTTATATTTAAGTGGAGTAGGCACAAAGAAAGAAAAATGGTTAGAATGATTGATGTCTGCAGGGGAGCTTTGATGAGACCACAGATTAGCTCAAGCCACCAGCCCTGGTTAGAGCTGCCCTGATTCTTACTATGCCAAGCTTTGTTCTTCAAATGCCCCTTCAGTTCTATGAACCATCCCACATTCTTCAAAAGAGCTCCCTTTTTGCTTAAGTCGCATAGCACTGATTTCTGTCACTTATTTTTAATTTCTTTTATTTTTATTTTTTGGCTGAGCTGTGTGCAGCAAGCACGCACGATCTTAGTTCCCTGACCAGGGATTGAACCCATTCCCCCTGCACTGGACATACAGAGTCCTAACCACTGGACCACCAGGGAAGTCCCTGATTTCTGTTACTTATAACCAAACCAGCCTGATACGGACTGTTTACATCAAGCCTTGAAGGATGACAGAAACTAGCATGCAGAGAGGAGGAAAGAGAATTGTCAATAGCTTTGTCCTCCACTGGCTCTTTTAAGCCGCTCTAAGAGGTTGGCTAATAACTTTGGAATGGGCACACTCCATATCAATGTTGTTGTTGTCTTAGTCACTAAGTTGTGTCCAATTCTTTAGTGACCCTATGGACTGTAGCCTTTCAGGCTCCTTTGTCTGTGGAATTTTCCAGGCAAGAATACTGACGTGGGTTGCCATTTTCTTCTCCAGGTGATCTTCCCAACACAGGGATCGACCCTCATCTTCTGCATTGGCAGGTGGATTCTTTACCACTGAGCCCCCTATCAAAGACAGGGAAAACTAATAGGAAAGCGCCCTATCAATGAGGTCTGCCTGAAACCAGAAAGGATTGCCTTGGGAAATAATAAGTCTGCCACCAGGGAAGGTGATTAAGTTGGACGGAGTAAACATGAGCCCAGCAGCATTCTTCTAAGTTCTCCAGTATTTCATTTCCTCCGTACACATCAATAATTGCTACACAAAAAGATATTTAACAGATCTATCAGTTTGAAAAACACTGAAATGAATGCAATTATAAATGGCTTTATTACTTTTATTCTCAATCTTTAAGGTGCCAATAAGATGCATTGAGAATCTCCAAGAGGTGGAGACAGCAGGTAGCAATTCCCAAATTTATTTGGGCAAGAAACTAAAGGACCAGTGTTCCGTGGAACACCCACAGGGAAGCCCAATTAGAGGGACAGAGCAGTCCTGGGACACACTAGAACAGCTGTAAAGCACCTAACACAGTGCCTGGCACATAGTAAGTGCTCAAAATCGTAGCTATAATCTATACAGACACACCTCAGAGATACTACAGGCTCAGTACCGGATGACTGCAATAAAGCGAGTATCGCAATAAACAAGTCACACAAATTTCTTGGCTTTCCAGTGCATATAAAAATCATGTTTACACTAGCCTGTAGGGTATTAAGTGTGCAATAGCATCATGTCTGAAAAAACGTACATACTTTAATTTAAAAATATTTTATTGCTGAGAAATGCTAACCATCATCCAAGCCTTCAGCAAATTGTGATCTTTTTACTGGTGAAGTATTTGAAATATGACAAGAATTACCAAAATGTGAGACAGAGACACAAAATGAGCAAATGTTATTGGAAAAAACGCTGCTGATAGACTTGATGCAGGGTTGCCACAAACCTTCAATTTGTAAAAAAAAAAAAAAAAAAAACGCAGTATCTTTTTATGGCTGAACAATATTTTATTGTATATATGTACCACAGCTTCTTTATCCATTCACCTGTCAATGGACATTTAGGTTGCTTCCATGTCCTGGCTATTGTAAATAGTGCCACAATGAATATTGGGGTGCATGTATCCTTTCAATTAATTGTCACTAATTAGCTGTCCCTTAAATGTGTGTTAACACAACATTGTAAATCAACTAACTCAAAAAAAAAGTTTTAATGCAGTATCTGTAAAGTACAATAAAGCAAAACTTAATAAAACAAGACATGCCTGTAATCAATATCTCACTTTGTTCTCATTTCTGAATATCATTTCCCCACATTTAGGACTATGACCTCTGCCCCTCCCTCACCAGACTCTAGCCCCCTTGGGCTTCCTTTGGTTTCACAGATGAAGTAGTTTCCAGCCTCAGGACCTTTGCACATTCTGTTTCCTCTGCCTTCACTTTCCCCTGTGCTTCACTTGGACAGTTCCTTCTCACTCATCTTTGGGTCTCAGTGAATCGTCACCCCCTCAGTGACTTAGCCCTGTTATCCTTAATCCCATCATCTTCCTTGTTTCCTCCTATACTTATCACAAGTAATATCTCTTACACGTTTTTAGTCTATTAGATTTGCAAACAGTCCTATCCCCCTCAACTGTAGACTCCAGAGGTCAGAAACCTGGCTGGGTTTTGCTCCATTAACACAGTGTCTAACTAGATCTAACAGGAAAAAGATTTATTGAATACATGCATAAGACAGAAGTAATTCCCCATACAAAGGATGGGCTTCCCAAGTGGTACAGTTGGTAAAGAATCCACCTGCCAATGGAGGAAAAACAACAATGATTTTTTTAAAGATCAAAAATATACTATTGAAATATTCAGCTCTAGGTTGACTTTCCTATAGGAGACAAAGGGATGTAGTTCTGTTATGTAGTTTTATGGTAGATTGACTTGTTACATGTAAATAGCTTAAAGAACCTAGAAGAACAAAGGGTTGTAATATACCTCAGACTATCCACTCTTGTATTCATCCATTCATTAAAGATATGCTAATCACCTACTATACATCCAAACACCATATGTTAGGCACCATGCATTGAGGTCTTCCCAATCCATCAAGTGGGTTTATATTCCCTCAGTTTATATTCCATTTATCTTCCCTCATTAAAAAAATCATAAGTGCTTAGACTTATGTCAATATGAGTATAAATATAAGGCAAACAACACTATGCTCCTAGCTAGCTCTCACAGCAGACACGGTTAATCAACCACAGCACTCATGCCCACAGGGTTTGACTCTAACCTAAAAATCCCTTTCAGCACTTTTCTTCAGGCAGCCCCTTCCCAGCACCCAAAAGGGAATCCATGTGCCTACTCTGGGTAGAAGAAAGATCCCAGGTTTTGAAATCAGACTACAGTGTATGAGATGGTTGGATGGCATCACTGACTCGATGGATATGAGTTTGAGTAAGCTTCAGGAGTTGGCAATGGACAGAGAAGCCTGGCGTGCTGCAGTCCATGGGGTCACAGAGTCAGACACAACTGAACAACTGAACTGATACTGATACAGTAGTGTATTTGAATCCATGCATCATATGCATAGCTTCTGATACATGGTATCTGACATCTATATCTGTTTACTCTGTCAGATATAGATAACCTCAGCCACCATACCAGCTCATTAAGAGAATTAAATGAGATAATACATTGGAAACACCTGGCAGACAGCATCCAATAAATGCTAACTATTGGTGTTATTACATTTACCCAAGTAAGCCTCATAAAGTGTTTCACATACCGTGATGCTTAATCAAATGGGCTGACATGAGCAATAACCAGCCGAAACAACCACAACAGAATACAAAGCTGGAAAACCGGGCACAAGGAGCAACAACGATGTCCTCTGTCCGCAACCTTTCCCCACCATGATATAGCCCATTTCCTTCCCATACTTTTACTAAAAAGTATCCTTGGGGGGGCAGAGGATGCTCAGAGCATTCGTGATGGAAAATTCAGAGACTGCATCTTTTGTTCTTGAGTGCTTTTCTTAGCTTGACCTGATTTTGCTCCGAGGGTGAGGATTATAAGATCGGTGGCATATTGGGGGCATTTTGGAATTCAGAGTCAAAAGGTAGGTAAGTACTTGATCTTAATTATAGATGCTATACCCAGGGCATATGGCTTGCTACTGGAGGGCTGTCCAGTTTTGGGATACGAAATGAATCTGTGGGTCTGCTGGGTTTTTTTTTTTTTTTTTCCTTTGTATCCACCATCTCCTCCCTCTGGATTTTAAGACTTCCTTTTAAATATAATAATTAAATGTGGAACATAGCTGTTGGGGATTTAATAGTCTGCTTGGCAATATTTGAAAATCAACATTATAATCCAAAGCAGGCTGTTATTACGGTTACTTGGCATACACCGGAGTTGAGTTTTTTTAATTGTGCACATCAACACAGCATAGTTATTTCAAAAATGTTAAATACGCCCAGCTCCCTCCTTAATTTGTTTTTGCGGTGATGAAATTGAGAGCCAAGGTGGAGAAGGGATATTGTAGGGGACCTAAGACACAGGGAAGTCCAAAGGAATGACATGGGAGAAAACGCTATTGAAAAAAGTCAATTGTGCTCAAATTAGTGGACTGAACTTGGTGTGACACTTCATAATTTCCAGGTGATGCTGGAATATGTATTCATGATTTTTTTTATTACATGTAATTTCCAGGTGATGCTGGAATATGCATTCATGAGTTTATTATATGTAATTTCTCTGGGCATGCAACTTGGCATTTGCTAAACTTTGATAACTGCACTGAAAGCTTAGTCCATAAGAAATAAAACCTGGTGAACTGACAAGAAAAAATGTGAGTAGCAATTCCTTGAGAAATGTGCTCAGTGTTGTATTTTCTTATATTCCTTTTTATTTATTTATTTATTTGGCTTCCCTGGGCCTTAGTTGTGGCACACAGAATCGAGTTCCCTGACCACGGATTGAGCCCTGGCCCCCTGCATGTGAAGCATGGAGTCTGAGCCACTGGACCACCAGGGAAGTCCCTCAGGGTTGTATTTTGACAGTACTTATTCAACAATTCCGGAGAAGGCAATGGCACCCCACTCCAGTACTCTTGCTTGGAAAATCCCATGGACGGAGGAGCCTGGTAGGCTGCAGTCCATGGGGTGGCTAAGAGTCGGACACGACTGAGCGACTTCCCTTTCACTTTTCACTTTCATGCATTGGAGAAGGAAATGGCAACCCACTCCAGTGTTCTTGCCTGGAGAATCCCAGGGACGGGGGAGCCTGGTGGGCTGCCGTCTATGGGGTCGCACAGAGTTGGACACGACTGAAGTGACTTAGCATAGCATAGCATTCAACAATTCTGTTATTGAGCACCTAATATAGAGAGACAAGTTCCCTGGTCTTGTGGAGCTGACCTTTGGATGGGAAAGATAGTAAAGAAACAAATGAACAAGATGATGTTTAGGTAGTGATATGAGCTATGACGAAAAGAAAATGGTGACCTAATAGAGAGTTATGGTTGTGGGATTCCATATGTAGGATGAGCTACTTTCTATAGGGAGGCTTCCCTAGGAGGATAACTGTTTAGCAGAAACCTAAATGATGCAAAGAGTGGGGCAAGGCAGAGGGAAAAGCAAAAAGAAAGTCCTTACCTAAGGCAAAAGCAATCCTGGTTCATTTAAATAAGAAAAGAGAGAGCTCCCTGTGGTCAAATGAGTGAGACAGTGTTTGGGCCAGATTATGCAAGACCAAGTAGGAGTTTGTTATTATTATTGCAACAGAAATGGGCAATGGAGAGCTCAGCTGCAGAGTTTTAAGCAGGAAGTGGCATAATGAAATTCAGGTGAAGACCCCCAAATGTTGCTATGACCCAAATTGCCCATGTCAAATGCAAGAGCACTAGACCTGGGGTTTGGAGTTTGGGATTCTAGTCCTTGTCTTGCCACTTAACCAGTGCTGTTAGCTTAGACCAATCACAGCTAGTTAAGTGGCTGGGCTTCATTGGTTTATTCACCAAGTAATGACTCATGGTCTACTGTGTTGGAAAAGATCCTGATGCTGGGAAAGATTGAAGGCAAGAGGAGAAGGGGACAACACAGGATGAGATGGGTGGATGGCATCACTGACTCGATGGACATGAATTTGAGCAAACTCCAGGAGTTGGTGATGGACAGGGAAGCCTGACATACTGCAGTCCATGGAGTCGCAAAGAGTCGGACATGACTGAGAGACTGAACTGAACTGAACTGTTTTCAGGTCTAAATGTGGGGGATAGAGATACACAGAGAAGAGCTCACAATCTGGCAGAATAAAACCACAACAGAGTTAGCATACTTACGGCTACATCTGAGTATCCCAGCTACAGAGGCAATAGTCCCAAGGTGGTTTTTCTAAAAGTTAGATGAGATGACCTAAGTATTGGAAACTGTGGGTAATTTATGATGGTAGGTTTTGCTTATAGAAATCAGCATTCTTTCCCAAGCAAGTGACAGAAACCCAACTCAAGCTGATTGAATTTCAAAGAAATTCATTCTGTTACTGAAAGGCCCATGGCTTCAGGTATGGCTGGATCCAGGAACTCAAACCCTATCAGAACTAAACTCATTCTCTCCCCCTTTCCATTCTGCCTTTCTCTTCCATGTCTTTATTCCATGGTAGGATGCTCCTGCCCCTTGTGAAGGCAAGGTAGCTTCAAGCAACTCCAGGTGTGCCCTCTACCTCCTAGCAACCCTAAGTGATTTTTCTCCCAAGCGGTTCAACAACATGATAGACCTTATTCATCATCATTATGACTGGAGATTATTTTGTATCTATGAAGAGGCGATGATTAATGACAGAAGCAAGATTTTCAGTACCACATTATGTGAAGAGGTTCATAATTACATGTATAATGGTGGTGGTTTAGTCGCTAAGTTGTGTCCAACTCTTGCAACCCCATGGACTGTAGCCTGCCAGGCTCCTCTGTCCATGGGACTTTCCAGGCAAGAATACTGGAGCAGGTTGCTATTTCCTTCTCCAGGGAATATTCCCAAGCCAGGAATCGAACCCACTTCTCCTGCACTGCAAGCAGATTCTTTATCAACTGAGCTATGAAGGAAGCCCATAGGTGTAATACTCATGTAAATTAAATAACAATGAATACATGTTTAAAGAACCATACCAGGATCTGAACCTACCCACCTCTATGCTTATTAGCAGAACAAAAATCTTCATAATGAACAATTTTTAAAAATATGCTTATACAGTGGTGACCATTTTGTAATTTACATAAGTATTAAGTCACTACGTTGTGTACCCGGAACTAACATGGTGTTGTGGGTTAATTACACTTCAGTGAAAAAAAAGAAGCAGGATCAGGATTTAACTTCAATCACTGTTCTAGTCTATGGATTTGGGGAAAACTGCCTTATTTGTGTTTTCTTTAAACAGAGGCAATATTCTCTCATGTCTCTAGGTGTACATCTTAAGTGTAACTGAACCACTTTACTAAACAGTAGAAATCAACACCACATTGTAGGAAAAGTTAAGACTCCGAGCTCCCAGTGCAGGGGGCCTGGGTTCAATCTCTGGCCAGGGAACTAGATCCCACATGCTGCAACTAAAATGCATGTGTGCTTGCCACAATCAGACCCAGCACAACTAGAAATAAGTAAATATTAAAAAAAAATCCCCACAGCATTGTAAATCAACTACACTTCAGTGAAATAATGTTTTTAAAGTGCACATTCTTGTCTTCACTAATATTAAACATGCAATTTCTCTCTTAAAAGGAAAACATGCTTATACAATCCCCCTGTCAGCTATTATCAAAGGATTGTTTGACTGAGGACCTTCCTTGACTTTGAATGTACGCACTAAATATTTTTAAACAATGCCTCTGAAGAATGAGGTGCTTTCTCCATTCCTTGTTAGTACTTAATAAAGACAGTCAAAAATTACATGCTGCCCTTGCACAACTTTCAATTCATGGGCTTTAGGCATTTCGATATTTTGTTAAAATATCTGGGTATCTGAATATTTTAAACAGCTTTCTTTGGATAACAGGTAAGGCATCAAACTAAGGAGGAACTGTACCAATAACTATGACGTCTATCCCTGTGCTTCACATCCTTAAGTCCATTTCCAAGAACTGCCAAGTAAACATGTATCTGTGATCAGTAATTGTGTCCTAAATATTCAATTTTAAATAGCAATTCATCCACTTTCCATCACTCTGAATTAACAACCATATCAATATCTCAGCTAATTTGCTTGCACAATTTTTTAAATAATTCTTTTTTTTTTTTTTTTTGGCTGCACTGGGTCTTCATTGCTGTGCAGGTTTTCTCTAGATGCAGGGGCTACTCTTCATTGCGGTGCACAGGCCTGTCACTGCTATGACCCCTCCTGTTGCGGAGCACAGTCTCTAGAGTGTGTGCGCTTCAGCGGTTGAAGCACGTGGGCTCAGTAGCTGCAGCTCCTGGGCTCTAGAGCACGGGCTCAACAGATGCGGCACATGGGCTTTGCCGCTCCACTGCATGTGGGGTCTTCCCAGATCAGGGGTAGAACCTGTGTCTCCTGTACTGGCAGGTGCATTCTCCACCACTGAACCTCTAGGGAAGCACAATAATGTCTTCTAAACAGTATTAACTTCACAAGTTTCATGGTTGTGTCACTTTAGAAAGAAAAACAGAACCCATACATTTCCATGTACTTCAGTTTCATTATTTGTAAAATGCAAAGAATGGACTGACTTTAAGCTCCATGAAGTCATATATACACACATATATATATACACCTATATACATGTCTATATATATATACACCTACATACACATGTGTGCATGCACACACACACACACACACAATGCCACTCTCCATATCCCTAGCACTAAGCCCCAGTGCCTACCATATAGTAGGTACTCAATACACACTCATCCAATGAGCAAACCATTTAAGGAATAATCAGTAATTCCCCAAAATGTAAGTCTGTGTTCTCACTTTCAACTGACGGGAGGCCAAAAAAAAAAAAAAAAAAAAAAACAGAGAGAAAATATAAGGATGCTGGAATGAGATTTTTCATAAAATCAATTTCATTCAGTTTAGGAGTTGTGTTTTATTTTGAGAGCTTTATCTAACCTAAATGTTTGGTGTTACAATGCCCATATATTTGGGAAATGATGCTGATTGCTTTCATCGTTACTTTTTACATCATTATCTTCCTTAGCAAAATTGAAGGCACACTATATTGGTCCTTCCATTCTTGTTTTTTTTTTTTAATTTTTTGTCACCTTTGAAACCAAAAATGTGGTAAACCAAAGGCAAAATGACTCCTAAAGTTCCTTCTAGCTCTGAAATTCTGTAAGATAGACTTCTTGCTGGGTGCCTTGAATAAATACATCCGGGGTGTGATTCAGCACCATGGACAAATCTCAAAGAAGGCCCATCTCCCTGGACCAAGGGCTGGATTTCTACGTGTAAAAATCCAGGCTCTGCTTTGAGCATGGCCTTTTGTGAGCACACAACTCCAGGCCTAATACCTAAATTAATAAGTCTAAGTCTCCATTCAATGAAATACCCAGATTATGATTACATTTAGTTTCATTAACTGCATTCTCAGACTAATGTGACGGGATTTCCTTTTCAACTTGTAATTAACTTTACTGAGAATTCTTAATTGGGATTTTTTTCCTAAAGCCTTATTACAAATTCTTTTAATATATGCATTATGGTATTAAACTATGTTGCTTAATTTTATATTGGCTGTTATTTTTTAAAGAAGAAAATATTCAGGGACTTCCATGGCAGTTCAGTGATTAAGACTCTGTGTTCCCATTGTAGGGACCACAGGTTCAATTCCTGGTCAGGCAAAAAAGACCCCACAATGCTCAGAAAAGAAAAAAAAAAAGAAGAAAATATTCAATGCTAATCTCCAAGAACAGCAAGCTGACCTGAACTCAGAGACTGTTCTGCAAAGAATCTGTACTCAAACCTGAAAGCTGATCCAGAAGTTTTAGGCTTCCCACATCAGACATGGCATTTTAACTTTCCTACCAAAAGCAGTGTGACGCTAAAGGACCAAATCCTCTTCTCCCCTTATATAATTTGTATAAAACCAATCAGACGTGCAAGAGAGATCTAGGACTGGTAGTCCTCTTCTCAATCAAAAGCAAGCAAAGTCAGTACATAAAAATCTTCTGCTTTCTTTCCCTCTGGTTCTTGGAAAGTTGTTGGGGACTATTTCTCTCACAGAACAAAATACCTATTTCTCAGGAAAATCTGTCCTCATTTCCCTTCCCTCCCCATCAGCCCCAGGTGTTTTGAGGAGGCCGGCATGATGCTCCCACAACATTCCATACTTACTCCCATCACGCGGCTTTGCAAGTACCTGTTTCCTCTTCCATCTCCCTGACTGCATCACAGGCTCCAGGAGGATATTTCTTATTTTTCTCTCATTCATCCTCATACCTCCAGTTGTCACAGAGTATTGCGTGACACATAGCAGAATTTTAGTAAATTTTAGTTCAGTGTTGATGAAGACATGGAAATGTTAATGACAAGAAAGCAAAGATTGGTGAATATCTGAATCTTCCAGAAATGATGGCTCTATCCAGTCGGTCTATTTTCAAAGATGCGTGTCATCTAATACAGTGATTCTTAATGAGGATCAATAAATAAAAGGGAGTAGGAGAAAAGACGTAATCTGGTACATCATCCACTGCATGTCCTTGAAAGTCATGAGAAAAGTCATCAAGAGTTCATGCCTGCGTCCATGTCTAGGGTCTGAAGTGTTAAGTGTTAACTGCTCAGTCATTTCGGACTCTTTGCAACCCCAGGGACTATAGCCTGCCAGGCTCCTCTGTCCATGGGATTCTCCAGGCAAGAATACTAAAGTAGATAGCCATTTCCTTCTGCAAGGGATCTTTCCAACCCAGGGATGAAACCCGGGTCTTCTGCATTGCAAGCAGATTCTTGACCATCTGAGCCACCAGGGAAGCCCTAGGATCTGAACTCCTTGTCAAGTATCTCAGGGGCCTTGGGCAGATTACTTAAGCTCTCAATGCCCGTTTCCTCATCTATAGTATGGGGGTGCAGGACCTATTTCAATTATTTCATGGATTGTTGTGAGAAGGAAAATGCATGCATGTAGCAGGTGCAGAACAAATGTTATTATTTCATGTATTCCTCTCTTTTTTAATCCACCCTGTCAATCACACAACAAGCATGTTGCATCTTTCAGTCCCTATACCTAAATAGAAATGCTCTCCCAAAGGAGCTGGATAGGCTTTCCCTAGAATGGAAAGAGCAGAACTTGGCATCTTTTAAACTAAACCAGACACTGTGATAAGCACTTGGGCTTTCTTTACAAATAGTCCTACAGCTGGTTGGAAGCACTTTGGAAAGGCAATGTAGATCCAATTAGGCAATGCCATGTGGCCAGCATTAGTAGCAATTTTTGAAAAGAGCCCAGGATATGACCTACAGAAAGTGCTAATTTTTTTTTCTTTTAAGGGATCTGTTTCTGTTGCTTGTGCATACACACACACACACACACACAAAATCTCATTTTTCTAGGTGGAAATACAAGGCATGTTTTGGGCCAGATTTCTATGGGTCTGGTCTGCTAGTATAAGTAAATATTAAAATCAACACTCAGAACCAAAGCTCATGTGTTTTAATGGGACTCGAAGGAAAACATAAGACAGGAACAAATGGCTAAGAATGGGACACCTGCTGCACCCCAGCTATTTCTTCGGGAAAGAGTTGACAGTTTCTTCAGTTCTCATTTACATCAGAAACAGTAGTAGAAAACACACACACACACACACACACAAATGGGGTTATCAACAGGCAGCATGAAAATATGTTCACTGTGAAGACAACTGTACAATAAATGCTGCTGATGAGCATCACTGGCCCCTCGTCTATGGACCACCTTAGCACCTATGCTCAATCATTCCACAAATAACAACAGTAATCAATACGTATGTTACCGGGCATTATGCTAAATCCTTTGTATGTGTTAATTCCTTTATCTCCAAAACAAACTTGTAAGGTAGATGTTATTTCACTCTTTTCAGTGAATGGAAAACTGTAGTTTACAGAATTACATTAATACTTCCAAGATTGCACAGCTCACAGATGACAGAGCATACATACACCCAATCCAATGATGTCCACCTCCCAAGTCCATATCTCCCATGCCCTCACTGCACTATCTCAAAGACAAACTGTCCACTGTTTAATGAGCGTCATTACATGTCAGGATCCCATCTATAACTCTGAATACTTCAGGAGAAAACCAGGGCTCCAATCTAAAACCACACCAAGTGAACTCAGGCCACAGCACTAAACCTAAAAATGTTTTTAGGGACTTCCCTGATGGTCCAGAGGTTAAGAATTGGCCTGGCAACGCAGCAGACACAGGTTCGATCCCTGGTCGGGGAATTAAGACCCAACACAGCACGGGGCAACTAAGCCCGAGCCACAACTAGAGAGCCCGTGTGCTGCAACACAAGATCCCACATGATGCAACGAACATCCCCTGGGCCACAACTAAGACCCAGTGCAACCAAATACATAAGCATTTTCTTTTAAAGTGTTTCTAGTGGATCCAGTGTGGCCCAGCCCCTTAACTCTTAGCAATGCTATAATCTACTGACCTGTGTGCAAAACTATTTGCAGTCATAGATCTTCAGATGGAAAGACTACCTGTCCAGTCATTTCAGGAACACGAGTGCTGGTAACTGTCACTTCTTAGAAGAGAGTTAAAGCCTCATCTGAGTCGAAATTAGCTAAACTTCCTCAAAACTCAAAAATCTCAAGGGTCCTGTTAATGGGTTCCCCTGGACTTCTTATGGAGCTCCGGCGAGGGAGTCATTCATAGATACATGTAATCATTCATTTGACAAATGTCTGTTGAACTCTGTGTAATTTCTATGCAGTGGAGGTACAGAAAAGAATAAAACTAATGTAATCCTTACCCCTACCCCTAGGAAGCTTAAAACAGCAATCTCCACTGTGCTTCTCAAACATAGCCTCTTGGAGACTAGTTCCACCTAAGTCCTGAGACTGAGACATTCTCCATCCCACCCAACTGATTGTTCAGGAGTCTGACAACTGATTCAAGGGAGCCAGGTTGATGGTTGGTCAGAAACCAACCACATTTTCTCTCTCTGGATAAAGTGAACTAAAAGACACTGTGATTGAGTGTATTAAGGACAGAAACAATAGTGATGTTTTACCCACTCTACCTCCTAAAGTCCCTCAAGTGTCCTGATTCTCATCCTTCCTAAGCCTGGATATTCACCAGAAGATAACCCACATGCCTCCATTAAAGTTCAGGCTACGGACTCAGACAGAACGGGGTTTGAATCCCAGCTCCTCTGTGAATTAACTCTGCTATGGTGGACAAGCTGTGTAACTTTCAATTTTATTATGGATATTTTCAAATATACACAAATATAGACTAGAATAAGGAATCCCCATGTAGTTGGTCACCTGGCTGTAATAACAGTATTTTTCCCATTTTGTTTCATCTACCATCCCCCACAATTATATACATTCCTGGTGATGTTAAAAGTAAATCTCAGTTATCATACCAGTTCTTTAGTTTCCATGAATCTCGGTTTTCTCCTTCATAAAACAGGGATAACGATACCTCTTCCACAGGCTTTCTCATTTATTAGACAAAAATTTATGGAGCTTCTGTTATGAGCCAGCCCAGTCCTGCCGTGGGGAGTACAGCTGTGACGATACAAAGCTTTTGTTCTTGTGGAGTTTACAATATAGTGAAAGAGGAATAAATTTAAAACGTGAGCAAGACAACTTCAGAGAATACAAAAGTTATAGAGAGAATAGTGGGAAAATGGAGAACAGTAGGTGACTTGGGAGCCACAGGTAGACAAGGACATCCTCTCTAGTGAGGTTGCAATAGGGGTAACAGATGAGATGCAAGAGGCCTGGGATCCTGTGCTATAGGCAAAAAGCACAGCAGGTGCAAAGGCCCTGAGGCAGGAATGAGCAGGGCTGTTTAAACATTGTTTTGCATATTAAAGGAGTTAATATATTCAAAACATTTAGCACCTGTGCCTGGCCAAAATGAAAGTAAAGGTGTCAGTCACCCAGTCATGTCTGACTCTTTGCAACCCCATGGACTATAGCCCTCTGCCAGGCTCCTCTGTCCATGGGATTTCCTAGGCAAGAATACTGGAGTGGGTTGCCATTTCCTCCTCCAGGGGATCTTCCCTACCCAGGGATCAAACGCCTGTCTCATGTTTCCCGCATTGGCCAGCAGGTTCTTTACCACTAGCAACACTTGGAAAGCTCTTCTTTTCCTTTATACATTATTACAAAATATTGAGGACAGTTCCCTGTGCTATACAGGAGGGCCATGTTGGTAATTCCTCCCAATTTTTAGAAAGTATGTGGGAATATTCCTTCTAGTATTTCAAAAAAATCGAGTATGGGACATCCTGGGTGCCTTTGTAAATATGGACAAATGAATGAAAATCCATTTAGCCCTAAACATGAGCTGTACAACCTCTTCAGAAACTAAGTCATGGATCTGCTTTTCATCTGATTCCTCGTAAACCCGCTTGGAAATGGTCCTGGGGAAGGACAGGGTGGGAGTAGAAGCCAGGATAAGAATCCGGTCTTTCTGATGAGTTCCATGCCCTGAAATAGCAAGTCAGCATTTCACCAGAGTTTGGGGTGAGATCTCACTTGCTCAGATTATGCCCGTGAAATAAATACTACAACATTGACTCCATTCAGAAGTGGAGCTGTATGTTTGTACGGAGTGTGAGGGTCCTTTGTCCCATGAACAGATGTGAGAGCAGTCAGGATGTCAGCTGGTTCCGTTCCAACCCTGAGCAGGTGCATAACTTAATGCGAGGTTTTCATAGACACTGGGCAACACTTTATACAATGGCAATAAAGGCTGTGTAATTGCCACTGACTTATTTCATGTTGTTTCCAGCCTTTGCCACATCGTTAAACAATACTGCACAACCAAAATTCTACTATCAAGTCAGCTGCAGTAACTATAATGTAGTGTTCTGGATTGAATCCTGGAGCAGAAAAGGGACATCAGAGAAGAAACTAGTGAGATTGAAACAATACCTACCATTTGGCTAAAAATAATGTACAAATATTGACTCCTTAGTTTTGACATATAACTACGGTGTACCATAGTCAAGTAAGATGTTAACATCAAGGGCAAGTGGGTGAGTGGGTGAGAATTCTGGGTACTATTTGTGCCACTTTCCTATAAATATAAAATTATTTCCAAATTAAAACTTTATTTCAAAAGAAGTGTGCTTTTAATACAAACAAGTTGAGAAGTGTTGATCCAAGGTTGTATTTTGTCCCCACAATCCCTCACTCAAATCTCACAATCTTGACACTAAAAGAAGCCTACATTTACCCTGGACTCTCAGAAGGTGAGGTTGGGGCGGGGGGGTGGGGTTGTCACTGGCAAACAGGGCGGCTGGGGTGGGGGAGACAGCGCACGTTCACAGTACTTGAGAACAAAATGCGCCTTCAAAAGCAAACTGTAATTACGCAGAAGCCGAGGAGCTTTTGCAGAAAATCACTCTCTCATCTGAATCTGCATCCTGTTAATCAAAGAGGTCCAAGCCCTTTTGATTATCAGACTAAATATTTTTAGGCAATAACACTGAATGCCTGAAAAGACCCTGAACAGCATCTGCTGAAGATAAAAAAAGGCGAGTCCTGCCTATATCACAGGAAAAATGAACCATAGGAAACTGATAAAGGTTGGCAAAAAAAATTCCCAATATTGAAGCCTTTTCCTCCCTATTTGCCTTCACTCTAGTCCTTCCCGACTCCCCTCCTTCCAAATATCCAGGTTTCTAGACTGTTGCTGGTTCTCTTAGTGTTTGAACAAAGCATAAGGAAAAGTGCAGAAAGTGATCTAGTGTTAGTATCAAGAGAAGATGATTATTCTCTTAAAGCAATGTCAAGTGGGTCACCAAACAGAGATAAAAATAACATTTAAGTTGGAACTTCAATCAAATCTCACAACTTGAATATTTAGTGAAGAACACCCTAAAAATGGCACAATGTGCCCCTTCTTGTTGTATATCAAATAGATGCATCTTTCCACTTTCTGTAATGGTAAATCTTCGTAGCTCCCATAATGTCCAGAAAAGGGTTTTATATTCATTGTGTGCTCGGACTCTTTGTGACCCCCAAGGACTGTAGCCCTCCAAGCTCCGTTGTGCATGGAATTTTCCAGGCAAGAATACTAGAGTAGGTTACCATTTCCTATGCCATTGTATTCAGTAGTGGCATTCTAATTCTGGCACCAAGAGCTGGTCTTACTTTCTGATTTTCAGACAAGATTCCTCCTCTCCTACTTCTCTATTAGTCAGTGGGCTCTGGAGACTACGTGGCTTCTTGAACCTTTAATAACTGATAATGTCAGTCACCTAGCTCTTATCTTCTCAATGAACTCCACAAATCATTGTTTCTTTTGAACATGTAATTTTTCCCACATGTCCATAATATGTAAAGAGCTCCTGTAAATCAATAAAAGACAAACACTTCATTACAAGTAAATATTATCACTACCAACTACTGAATTAATTTGCTATTTAAATTAAACTCATTAATGTAAACCTGTAGAAAAGCTATATGCTCTTATTTTCCAGATATTCCCCAAAATACTAAGAAATAAGGATGGAACCAACCTAGCAGAACTACATAAAATTAATATCTGTCGTAATTCCTAGGAGAATGCAATGTTTTTGACATTGTACCTAGAATTCTCCCCTGCAGTTTGTCAGGAAAGCTCTAGTGCAATTCTACTCAGTAAAATATTACAAGACACATTTTTTCCTTGGTGTAAAAGATCACTGATTACTGAAACACAAATATAGACTAAAAGCAAGACTCATAAATAAACCAAGTTAGTCTGTCACAGGAGATTTCTGAAATGCACAGTACCTAGAGACCCATCTCTGAACCACAATTTATTTTCAGTACAACTTTAAACAAAGATCCCTTCCTAAAGCAAGATTCATTAATGTTGCCTGACCTTTTGCCTGACAGAGTGGTGTAATTTGAGTGACTTCAATGAGTTTGTTATTCCACTCAAGAGCTGATTCAAAATCATCCTAGAAATTGAAACTTCAAATGAGAAACTTTCAACAGCCACCTTTTTATAGCCAGGGATTCAACACCATTTCAGCTTTCTCTACTTCATGGTCATATTCACTCGCTTATGATATTTAGGACTCATATACACCTAGGTTCAGCTTATTTTCCACTGAATTCTGAAAGAGAATGTGCTCATTTCCATCAAAGCCAGAACTGGATACAACAATTGCTATATCAGAGGTGGTGCAATTCACCATGCCTTTTGGGGCTTTGAGATTTGGTCATAAAACTTCCAATGACTGGTGTATTTTGCTCTAACATGTGGCTATTTCTCTTATCATTTTTATGATCCAGTTCATAAATAAATAATGTCAAGTTATTTAATAGAATGGAACTTAAGACTTTCTACTTAGTAACCCATTTCAAACCACGTACACATTAACTTTGCAAACATGCTGCAACATTTCCAAGGCCATGAACAATTATCACCATGTAGAGGCAGATAATTTGCATCACCAATGTCAAATTCCACAGACTTATTCCTCTACCCATTGAGCATGAAAATTTGTAACCAAACAGTGCAAAACTATGATTCAGCAAGTAAAACACCAATGCTGTTTCTGGTGGAACTTTAGCAAAGGTGACCCAGACTAGAAAAACGTGCAAAAATGCCAGAACTGGTTCTGTTTTTAAAAAACCTCCAGCTACAACTAAATGCATCCTTTAAATTTTCTGGCTTTTATTATTTTAAACAAAGCCCTACAACATTACTTTAATGTGGGGCTTACTTGAAAACATAATTGCTAGGAATAACCATGATAGTACACTACTGTCAAAAACAAAACAATCTTATTTTTCCCCACTCCCAATAGTCAGTACATCAGCTCCATATTGTATATACTGACCTTTGAAAGGAAAGAAAATCTTTGGGACCACGCTAAGATTCCCAGGTATGCGCTGTCAGCTAAAGAATACCTATTGAAACACAATAGCAAATGCAACTTTTTCCCCCTTGGAGAACAACAGAACAATTTGCTTCTTTTTAATCATAGGTACACACCCAAACTAACACAACCCCAACTCAAAACCCCCCACATACATGCACAGGTATACACACACACACACACACACACACATACACACACAGAGTTTGTGGATTATGTTTATGAAATTCTGATTTCATGAAAAATAAATCTAATTCTTTGAACCGGTATCTATTAACTGAAAGCCATATAAAACCTAAAAGTGACAACTGGTCTACCTCAAGAGGCAGCCAGATAAGCAAATGAACCATTGATTAACAGATTACCCAATCAAGATGAACCAACAAAACAGGTTATCGGCTAACAGATTTACTATATAGGATGAACCAACCAAGTAATCCTTTGGTTAGCTAAGTACCTACCATGATGACCAGCCAAAAGGGCTATTAGTTAACATATGACCAAGATGAACCTCCAAAGTGGCCTGTTAACAGAAGAACCAACCATGAGAAATCCACCACGTGGATGACTCTTTAATGGAGAAACAAAGTGAAATCTGAGGATGCCACCCACAGTTAGATCCAGAGGAGATAAAATAAAACTTCTTAGTCAACAAAGAGAAGCTCCTCATAAACCCAAACACACACCATGAAATCTGGAGGTGTGACCACCGCTTAGGTCACCCCGTGGGACTGGAACTGGATGGCAGAGCTATACTTACGAAGATTATTTATGGGGGTTCTGGTATCCATGTTCTCATAATGCTGGACGTGGACCACAATGTTGAGATCTCTCTCCATGTGGTCAGTGTTGCAGTGGCCCTGTGGCCTCATGACGTCTGCAAGGGCCCTGAAAGGAGAGAAAGTTTAAATTGATTCATTCAAAACAATGACTAGCACCTACTTATTCTTAAAAATTGAAAGTGGCTCAGTCATGTCCGACTCCTTGTGACCCCATGAACTGTAGCCCACCAGGCTCCTCTATCCATGGAATTCTCCAGGCAAGAATACTGGAGTGGGCTGCTGTTCCCTCCTCCAGGGGATCTTCCCAACCCAGGGATCAAACCCAAGTCTCCCACATTGCAGGCGGAGGATTCTTTAGCATCTGAGCTACCAGGGCTTTGGGCTTATGAACAAAAGACAAGACCCCTTTCTCCATGTAGCTGCCATTCTACTTAGGGTGGAGGGGAAAAAGACATACGTAAAGAAGATCCCTGCAATTAGAGATTACATAAGGATCTCATGCAGAAGAATTCATATACCTCTCATGTTACTGATGTAATGGCAGCGTTACCCACTTTATAGAGTTATTGAGAGGATTAAATGATGAATATATGTAATATGTCTGCACCCAACAAGTTTAATCACCCTTTATAACTAATCCTAATAATAAAAAAATGCTTATTCCCAGGTGGCGCTACTGGTAAAGAATATGTTTGCCAATGCAGAAGATGTAAGAGACATGGGTTTGATCCCTGGGTCAAGAAGATCCCCTGGAGAAGAAAAATGACAACCTGCTCCAGTATCCTTGCCTGGGAAATCCCATGGACAAGAGGAGCCTGGTGGGCTACAGTCCATGGGGTCACAAAGAGTTGGAAACAACTGAGCACAGCACAGTACTCTTGCTAACCCTAGATACCAACACTTCAGGTACAGTTACGGCCCAGTATTAGTAACAATAAGTAACATTTACTGAGTACTTCCCATAAGCCAGGCACTGTTCTAGTCACGTGACATGCCTTAATTCAATTAGGCAGCACATAAACACATCATGAGGGTTATTACTCCTTCTTTGCTGATGAGTCAACAGAGACTCAGAGAGGTGAACTGATTCCATTTACTTGAAATGTTCAGAATGGGAAAATCCATATGGACAGCAGAGTAGTGGTTGCCAGGGGCCAGGGGTGTGGGAGGGGAAATGGGAAATCACTGCTAATGAGGGAGGGGTTTCTTTTTAGGGTGATGAAAATGTTCTAGAATTAGACAGTGGTGATGGTTGCTCAACTTTCTCAATATACTACAAACCACTGCATTGTATACTTTTAAAAAAGAAAATCCAAAATAACCTGACAGATTGGCTGATCAGTAAAAGCCTTCCTGAGAAGGCATCTGAGCTGAGCCCTGAACAGTGAGGCGTTACTGCCATGAAGAGGATAAAAGAACATTCCAGGCAGAGGGGTCAGCAAGTGCAAAGACCCTGAGGCATAGAAGAGTTCAGATCAGAGGAACAAGAAGGCTAACAAAGCTGAACTGCAGCCAACAAGTGGGAGAGCATTACAAGGCGTAGATTACTATACCCATTCTCCAGAACAAAAAGACTGCCCAACAGGACTTCCCTGGTAGTCCAGTGGCTAACATTCCAAGCTCCCAATTCAGGGGGCCTGGGTTTGATCCCTGGTCAGGAAACTAGATCCCACATGCTGCAGCTAAGACCTGGCACAACCAAATAAATAAATAAATATTTTTTAAAAGACTGCCCTGTCGGGCTACAGTCCATCAGGTAGCAAAGAGCCGGACACGACTGAAGCAACTTAGCATGCACGCACACACGCCCAAGTTAACCCAGCTAATCAGTGGCGGGACTAAGATACAAACCTGAATGTCTTTGAAATAATTGTTTAAGCTCCTCCCGACCCTGCACAGTAAGCAGAACCTGAAACTTGAAAAGGACTGCAGGAAAGAAATGTTTGAAACACAAGACAGATGTCTCTCAAATCTAATTTGCCTTTTTTTCACTTCTAAACATGTTCTTTCCTATTTGCAGGACAGGAACAGAGACCCAGACATAGAGAACAGACTTACGGACACCGTGAGGGCAGGAGAGGGTGGGATGAACTGAGAAGCAATATTGAGATATATGGATTCTCCAGGCAAGAACACTGGAGTGGGTTGCCATTTCCTTCTCCAATCCATGAAAGTGAAAAGTGAAAGTGAAGTCGCTCAGTCATGCCCAACTCTTAGCGACCCCATGGACTGCAGCCTACGAGGCTCCTCTGTCCATGGGATTTTCCAGGCAAGAGTACTGGAGTGGGGTGCCAGTGCCTTCTCCGATATATACGTTACCATATGTAAAACAATAGCTAATGAGAAGGTGCCACATGCTGATTCATGTTGATGAATGGTAGAAACCAACACACTGTAAAGCAATTATCCTCCAGTTTAAAAAAAAATTTTTAAAGACATATGTTAAAATAAAAATAAATAAATACATAGGTTCTTTATTGAACTTCAGAGGATCTCTGAACTCCTCTAGAATTGAACAGAAATTTTATTTGTGCATTTTTCCTGAACAAGAAGCCATAGTTTGGGTTTCTCTGGCCATCCAGTGAATCTGCCTTCCAATACAGGGCTTGATCCGAGGTCAGGAAACTAAAATCTTGCATGCTGAGGGGCAACTAAGCCGGCACCACAGCTAGTGAACCCACAGTCTACAACGAAGGGCCCACACACCACAACGAAGACCCACTGCAGCCAAAATAATGAAATATGCAAATAAAAATAAATAAAGGCAGACTGAGACACTATCGAGTTAAAAAGAAAAAAGAGACCAGAGTTCTCACCACAGTCTCTCAAGATTTCTCTCCAAAATTGCAAAATATTTGAACTTTCAAGAGGATAGCAAAGTAAATGATCAGGGTGGCTACCCGTGAATTCGGTCAGCACTGCCATCGGCAGATTCCCTGGCTCCTGCTGAGTGCCAAAATTCATGAAATTCACCAGAAAGTCAAGGATACTTTTCCCCAGGGTAGCCCTTCACAGAGTAGGCATGAGGACGGGGATTCTTAGGCTTCTGTATCCTGGACAAGGTGTCTTCAAGGTGTGGTCCACTCACTCAGGGAATGCCTAATATAGTTTGGCAGTGGGGGGAAGGAAATATGACAACTTCTGTGTATGGTCTTTAGTCATTAAAAATAAGAAATAAATGTGTGAACTGAGGCTGGAGCCCTCACTTGGAACACCCATGTCAGATGGTGAGAAGCAAGAACCTTGGACCAAGGTGCCAACCTTGGCAGTGGCATCATCTTTAGGGTGCATCAGCTGTGCTGTAGTTATATACACCCCCAAAGGGATGTGCAAGCAAAGAATCTAGTTATACTAAGCTAGCCATCACTAGGTGGACATGGGGCTTAAGAATGTTCCCTCATAACAAAACCACAGCCTGGAGACAATACTGATTAAACAAGGACAGGAAAATGATAGACTGGACCCTCTCCTCTTCAACAGCTTCTCACAAAGTTAAAAAAAAAAAAAAAACGATGGCCTATTCAGATCAAAATGAAATCAGCCAAAAATAATTCAAACTCTCATAAAGAATATTCAAAATATGGATCTATGTATGAATGATGAGCTTCATCCTCAACACACACTAGTGTGTTATTACACAAAGTCATCACCATTGGCAACAAATTGTAAATATTTGTTTCACCTTCAGTTCTGCTTAATATACCTGCTCTTATGTATGCTTTAGAGTCTATCTAAACAACAAGGTCCTATTATATAGGACAACATTCAAAAAATGAAGATCATGGCATCCAGTCCCATCACTTCATGGCAAATAGATGTGGAAACAGTGATATACTTTATTTTCTTGGGCTCTAAAATCACCACGACAGTGACTGCAGTCACGAAATTCAAAGATGCTTGCTCCTTGGAAGAAAAGGTATAACAAACCTAGACAGGGTATTAAAAAGCAGAGATACCACTTTGCTGACAAAGATCCATGTAGTCAAAACTATGGACTGTCCAGTAATCACGTATGGATGTGAGATGGACCATAAAGAAGGCGAGTGCCAAAGAATTGATGCTTTTGAATTGTGGTGCTAGAGAAGACTCTTGAGAATCCCTTGGACTGCAAGGGGATCAAACCCGTCAATCCTAAAGGAAATCAACCCTAAATATTCATTGGAAGGACTGATGCTGAAGCTGAAGCTCCAATATTCTGGTCACCTGATGTGAGTAACTGACTTATTGGAAAAGACCTGGGAAAGACTGAAGGCAAGATGAGAAGGGGCAGCAGAGGATGAGATTGTTGGATGGCATCACTGACTCAATGGACATGAGTCTGAGCAAACTCCAGGAGATAGTGAAGGACAGGGAAGCCTGGCATGCTGCAGTTCATGGGGTCACAAAGAACCAGATATGACTTAGCGACTGAACAACAACTACAGCACAGGAAACTATATTCAATATCCTGTGATAAGCCATGCTGCTGCTGCTGCTAAGTCGCTTCAGTCGTGTCCGACTCTGTGCGACCCCATAGACGGCAGCCCACCAGGCTCTGCCGTCCCTGGGATTCTCCAGGCAAGAACACTGGAGTGGATTGCCATTTCCTTCTCCAATGAAAGTAAAAAGTGAAAGTGAAGTCGCTCAGTCGGGTCCAACTCTTCGTGACCCCATGGACTACAGCCTACCAGGCTTCTCCGATCATGGGATTTTCCAGGCAAGAGTACTGGAGTGGGGTGCCATTTCCTTCTCCAGTGCATGAAAGTGAAAAGTGAAAGTGAAGTCGCTCAGCCATGTCTGACTCTTAGCAATCCCATGGACTGAAGCCTGCCAGGCTCCTCCATCCATGGGATTTTCCAGGCAAAAGAGTACTGGAGTGGGGTGAGTGGTAAGCCATAATGAAAATCAATATGAAAAAGAATATATATAATTGAGTCACTTTACTGCAGAAATTAATACAACATTGTAAGTCAACTATCTTCCAATAAAAATTTTAAAAATAATAAACATATGTGCATATATTATGTATGTTAGTCACTCAGTCATGTCCAACTCTTTGGGACCCTATGAACTGTGGCCTGCCAGGCTCCTCTGTCCATGAAGTTCTCCAGGCAAGAATACTGGAGTGGGTTGCCATTTCCCTCTCCAGGGGATCTTCCCAACCTGGAGATCGAACCTGGGTCTCCTGCATTGGAGTCAGATTCTTTACCATCTGAGCCATCAGGGAAGCCCATATATTGCAGTGTATACTAAAAAACATGTTACAAATAGGGATGTGTTTTTTTTTTTAATTTATTGAATTAGACAGTGGAAAGAACCAACTATGTACTACAAACCAAACTAATGCCCAAGGAATTGGTATTTATGTGTAGCACACATTCTGAGTGCTTCTCAAACTTGAATGTGCACATGGATTATCTAGGGGGTTTTGTTAGGATGCAGATTCTGATTCAAGATGTCTGCAACAGGCCCTGAGATTTGGGGCCAGGTGATGGGGATACTGCTGGTCCACACTCAGAAGAGCAAGATCCTAACGGTACTGTGATTGGAGATACTGCTGGTCCACACTCAGAAGAGCAAGATCCTAACGGTATTGTGATGGTAAATTTTATGTGTTGATTTGACTGGGTGCCACGGCGTGACCAAAGATTTGGTCAAACATTATTCTGGATGCCTCTGAGTGGGTGTTTTTAGATGAAATTAACATTTATATTGATAGACTGAGGAAAGCAGATTGTCCTCCACAGCATGGGTGAGCCTCATCCAATCAGTTGAAGACTGGAATAGAACAAAGGCCCATCCTCCCCCAAGAAAGAGAATTTTCCTGTCTGATGGCCTTCAGATTGCGACATCAGGTCCTCATGGTTCTACAGTGACTTATAGGCTTTCAGATTCAAACTGGGACCTTAGGACTTCCCTGGTGGTCTAGTGACTAAGACTCCATGCTTCCATTGCAGGGAGCATGGGTTTGATTCCAGGTCAAGGAACTAAGATCCCACATGCTTTGAGGCACGGACAAAAAGTGAAAAAAGAAGGAAAAAAAAAAAAAAACAAAAACACTTGGACCTTGACTCTGCAGATTTTGTATGTACCAGCCTCCATTATCATGTGTGGCAAGTCTGCATAATCTCTAGATAAGTAGATAGTTAGCCAGATCTCCTAAAGATTCTGTTCCTCTGGAGAACCCTGACTTAATAAAGGCACCTTATTGAAGAAACTACACTTTTCCTCGATATCCCTTAACCCAGTTCCAAACAGCTGAAAGACTGCCATTTTTGAGGTTGAAGATGATGGAATACTGGCAGTTGCATAAGGTTCAGCTTAGTGTCTATTCACTTGTACATTCACCTGTACATCGCCCATCTCCTGCCATGGACCGTGAGCTCTGTGCCTGCACTAATCCTTGAAGTCTCACAGCTCTCAGTCCAATGCTGGATCTACTATAGGTACTCCATAAACACCTGCTGCTGCTGCTGCTGCTGCTGCTAAGTCGCTCCAGTCGTGTCCAACTCTATGCCACCCCAGAGACAGCAGCCCACCAGGCTCCCCCATCCCTGGGATTCTCCAGGCAAGAACACTGGAGTGGGTTGCCATTTCCTTCTCCAATGCATGAAAGTGAAAAGTGAAAGTGAAGGCGCTCAGTCGTGTCCGACTCCTAGTGACCCCATGGACTGCAGCCTACCAGGCTCCTCCGTCCATGGGATTTTCCAGGCAAGAGTACTGAAATGGGGTGCCATTGCCTTCTCCCAATAAACACCTACGGAATGACTACATCCATGAGCAAATAAATGATGGAATGAGGAGGTGCCTTATGTCATGTAAACCAGGATGTCAGGCATCAGAACTCCTATGTGCCAGGTACTATACCAGGACTCAAGTGACAGGTGGGGAAAGGCTGCATTCCTTACTGTGAACAATAATGGAAGGAGGCAGATGATAAACTAGTAAACCAGTACATTAGTAAGTTCATTTTAGACTGTAATGTGAAATGAAGCAAATCACATTGAGTGATGGGCTGGAGGGGGTGGGGGAGCATTGGTAAATAATCCTAGGGGATCAAGGACAGCTTCTCAGACAAGGTGACACTGAGCTGAGACCTGAATGCTGAGAAAGGGCCAGCCAGAGAATCTGAGGCAAACCAACACAACAACTCCAAGGCAGCAATGAGCACGGCATATCTGAGGAATGAAAAGAAAAGCCTGCATCCCTTTTCTTTCCAATTACAGTGAATAAATAAAAGACCCCAACATCGCCAAGTAGAGCTTATAGTTGCAATATCTTGCTTAGAAGCCTCCAGGGGTTCCAAGGTCTGAACAGTTTTCTGACTTTTAAACACTTGAATGGGATTCCTGAGATTTTCCTCTTGTACCAGAAGCATCATTTATTTTTCCAGGATCTAAGGGCAATGCACATGAGGCTACTTTCTGGGGTAGTGGTTATATGGGTGTAGCCATGTGTCCAAATTCATCAAACTACACATAATATGTGTACACTGTATGCTGCAAATTAGACTCCAATAAAGTTGGTTTTTAAAATGCAAGGTCTCAGTGCCCAAAGAGAAGCAAAACATATTCTGCAAGGAAAAATAATTTAGATAGCCAGTGGGAATTTGCTATATGATGCAGGAAGCTCAGGCCGGTGCTCCATGACAACCTACAGAGCTGGGATGCGGTGAGGGGTGGGAGGGAGGTTCAAGAGGGAGAGGACGTAGGTATACCTATGGCTGATCCGTGTTGATGAATGGAAGAAACCAATACAACATTGTAAAGCAATTATCCTCCAATTAAAAATTAAAACAAAAAAATAATTTAGAGACTTTTTGTGGCCAACAGCATATGCATTCGTGGGCTTCTCCAGCCTGGGCAGCTGGTGGAAGCCACAGGATAACCATAAATGTATAAGAAACGGGAGATGGAGGGGAGGCTGCAATAAGAGAGAGAAGGCAAGAGCAGGAGAGACGTCTGTCACTTGATGCCATTTCTTTGCAAGAGACTTGAGCGTTTGTGAAGCATGCTTGAAAAACACACAGGACATGGCGCTATGTAATTTGCCACTTGGATTTCTGACTGTTTGAAGGTGGACAAGATGATGACATGCATTCCCTACTGGCATCGAATGTAAAGAGCTTCAAACACACATTCCTGCCCTCACTAATGCCTTTGCCAAGAGGGCTGGCCCTGCCAGGGGCAGATGCAGGAAACATCCATAGTCTTGATCTGACTCGGGCTCCTTGAACCAGCCCTGACACTCTTATTTGCAGGGCATCAAGCACTTCTCTGTGATCGGCAAAGACTGAAGTCCTGGATGTCAGTGCTTCAAGGCAGTGCAGCCTGATGGTCAACGACCCGTGGCATAGCCTCAGACTGTCTGGGCCTGAAGTCTAGCTCCTCCACTCACTAAGGGATTTTGCATCCTCTTGAAAAGCAATCTGTGCCTCTGTGAAAAGCAGATTGTCATAAAGCTGACCTCCGTGGGACATGAAATTAAATGAGAATTTACACATAAGCTTATGTAAAATAGCAAAGCCAGCAAGTGTCCCTGAATATCAGCCAGGCCAATGAGGGGGTGTGGGATGGATTGGGATGGACATACATACATTGCTATGTATTAAATAGATAACTAATGAGAACTTACTGAACTTGCCACCCATCCTGCTAAAATTCAATGCAAGTCCAGAGAGGTGATGAGACTTGGCCAATGTCACGCAGCTAAATAGACATAGCAGAGCAAGCACTAGGCACAGAGTTCCAGACTACAACTTCACCTCCTTCCATAGATAAGGGGAAGAAAATTCCAATAAGAAGGATGATGATAAAGGGTAATAGTCACTGAGCAGTTACCCTATGGCAGTCCTGCTCTATGAGATTTCTAAGCCCAGTCTCAGTGAATCTTCACACAGACCTATGACATAGGGACCCTAAAGATAGGAATCTGAGAATCAGAGATGAACCGCAAATTTCCCAAAAGTTCACACTATTAAGTGGCTGAGTTGGGACTGAATCTGGAGCCATCTGACTTGAACCCATTTCTCTTCAGATCAGCCCAACGACCTCTCTAGGGACTGCAGGGAACATGACTGACTGAACTGAGGACCGGGGCACGGGGTGGGGGCAAGTGAAATTAACCTGAGAGGGTCCTAAAGGGAACAGATGCCACTTGAAAATACAGGTCCAGTGTTACCTAATCTATCAGCTTCTCAAGAGAAATCATAAAATCGAGATTTCTATGCGAAACTTCCCAGTTTTTTAAATGTTGGTCATTGGTTCTAAGTTGGTTTTAAAACACCGTACACCATAGAGACTAAAGAGATTTCACAGCCAAACGCAGTGAGCCTTGACTGAAATCCTGGTTTGAAAACCCAATCTCTAGAAGACATTTCTGGTGTATGACTGGGAAAACAGTAATACAATTGGCTATTTGATGATGTTATGGAAATTTTGTTCCTTTTTGGGGGCAGGATACTGGAACTGTGTTATGTGGGAGAAATGTCCTTGTTCTTAGGAGATCCACACTAAAGTATTTAGGGATGAAGTGTCATGTCTGCAACTTATTTTCAACTGCTCCAGCCAAAAAAAAAAGGAAAAAGAGAAGAAGAGAGGGAAGGAGAGAGGAAGGAAAAAAGGAAGGAAGGAAAGAAGGAAGAGGGAGAGAGAGAGAGCCATAAAGCAAACGTGACAAAATACTAATAAGTATTCAATCTAAATGAGCAGTTTTTGACTGGGAGTGACTCCGCTCCTGGATGACTTTTGGCGACGTCTGAGGACATTTTAATTGTCCTGACTGCAGTGTGTGGGGGCCACCTGCTCCTAAGGGGGCAGAGTCCTGAGATGCTGCCAAACACCCAGCAATGCACCGGACGGCCTCCCACAGCAGAGAACAATCAAGCCCCAAATGTCAAGAGTGTCAAGGGGAGGAAACCCTGCTCTAGATGAAAGATCTACTGGAGTTTATGTTTATTCTTCTTTCAAGTTTTCTGTATGTTTAAAATGTTCACAATAACAAATTGGGAACAACTTAAGAATTCACGCGTGCAGGCTCGACCGCTTCAGTCGTGTCTGACTCTTTGCGACCCTATGAACTGTAGCCCCCCAGACTCCTCCATCCATGGGATTCTCCAGGCAAGAATCCTGGAGTGTGCTGCCATGCCCTCCTCCAGGGAATCTTCCAGACCCAGGGATCATACCCGTCTCTCCTGCATCTGCTGCGTTGCAGGCGAATTCTTTACCCACTGAGCCACCTGGAAAGCCCAAAAATAAGAATACAGACATAGGAATATGTTGCAGACCAAATAAAATGTGTCTGCATGGTTTGGTACCATTTGGTACCCACCATTTGTGGTCACTTCTTCCAATAAATAGTGGTTGAATGTGGCTGTGGTTATATCTGCTGTAGAAACACCTATACAGTTTTCTCCACATCACAGGCCAGGCCTGCGCATACTCTGGAATTGCTGTCTCTCCCCGTTTTCAGTCCTAATCAGCGCAGAAGGAAGCAGGCGATGTGCCCAGGCCTCTGAGCCTGGAAACTGACCTTATCAAACACAAGCACACTGGGCACTAGGAGCAGTCAACGGTGTGACGTGGGAGCAGCACGTGCTGTAAGTCTTTGAGGAGAAGGTACTCTCAGGTGAGGTAAGAACAAACTTCCCACCCCAGCGACCCCTGCAGCTCGAGACAAAATAAATTAAGAGGCTGCAGCCAGCACGTTCATTTCACCGGAAAGCCACCGTACAGTCTGTCTGATGCGGAGTTTGGCGTGCTGGACCCAGCCAAACATCCTATGGTCCATGCGGGCAAAAGCAAATGAGCCATGGCTGGGATATGAAATGATTAACTGCATCAGTAGAGCAGGATGCGCTTGGTGAGTACTTGGGGCAGCCCCTAGCACCATAGAAACACACCCAAAGGCTACACAAATGGGGAGAACCAGCAACAGAATGTCAGTAAGAGTCACACTGAATAAATCCATCCACCCTGTATCCGGGAAAATGTTCCCAAGTCAAGTGTGGACCACTTTACACAAGCCGTTCAAGGAGGTGGTAAAAATGCAGACTTCTGAGGCCCAGATAGATGGATTTAGAATCTCTCTGGATCAAGCGCAAGACTGTGCATTTTAGGAAGCTCCTCAAATTCTGATGCTCACTCAACCTGAAAACATCTGCCCCAGACACAGCTGACACCAGGGGAGTAAGGAATGCGCAGTTTTCTGTGTGACCTTGAGCAAGCTACCAACCTCAGCTACAATTTGCTCCTATGTAATAGAGAATTAGCACCTGTCTCATCACTGGGCAAACTAAATGATGTTTACACACACATACACACACACAGACACACACACATCCCTAGTACAGTGCCTGGCACCCAGAACTGTGCTCAGCAAATGTTACTTCCTTTTCCGGGACAGTGACTGACTGAACACCATAAAGCCTGGAGAGATATACAGAAGTATAGATGTGCAGACCCCACCCTAGAGATCCTGATTTGAACCATCTAGGGTGGGGCCCCTGGCAACA